>NC_141695.1:513933179-515154526 GCF_964263255.1 Lissotriton vulgaris | reverse complement strand
TTTTGCAGATCGATGCTCGTCTCTCATCAAGCTATCATCCGCAAACGGATGGTAAAACGGAACGTCTAAATCAGACGTTAGAGCAATATCTGCGTTGTTTTTCATTACAGAATGCCACCGATTGGACCATCCTCTTGTGGTTGGCGGAGTTCGCCTACAATAACGCTGTGCATACCACCTTGGGGTGTTCCCCGATCTTTTGCCTCTATGGATTCCATCCCAACATGCTTCCCTTTGACTGGCCGGCTAAATCTTTGGTTCCTGCTATTCATGAACATCATGCTCATCTTCGGGCTATTCTGATCGAGGCTCGGAACAATCTAGAAAACGCCCAAGCAGCCCAGAAGATGTTCGCAGATAAGAGGCGTACTCCTGAACCTGATTATAAGGTGGGGGACAAGGTGTGGCTTTCTACACGTAACCTGCATCTTAAGGGACTTACGAAATTGAAACCTAAGTATGTTGGTCCCTATGGCATTTGTGAGAAGATAAACGCTGTAGCCATGAAACTCTTGTTGCCAGTATCCTGGATGATTCATCCTGTTTTTCATGTATCGCTCCTACGTCCGTGTCTTCCGAGTGTGAGATTGCCTGATCGTCCTCTTCCGGTGGAAATCGAGGGCCACGAAGAATATGAAGTGAGGTCTATTCTGGACTCTAGCTTGGTCCGAGGCCGGATCCAATACCTGGTGGATTGGAAAGAGTTCGGTCCCGAAGACAGGACCTGGGAACCCTTGGACCATCTCCATTGTCCCGATTTGGTAGAACTATTCCATGAGCAGTTTCCCGGGAAGCCGGGACGTCCGCCGGGACGGCGGTCCACGAGAGGGGGTTCTGTAGCGATCGCTACCATTGACAAGACCAAAGGTAAAAGATTCCGTATTTCCAGTCCTTTGCGGAAGCACTACAAGTCCCAGAAGGCCAGCCGGAGCTGGGGGTTGGCTCAATGGGAGGACATTATATTAGCTCCACCTTCGGAACACAACGGGGCTTGTCAATCGTGTTCTGTAATTGCTCATAGTGGATGAGCCTTCTCGCTACGAGTAGGATTCTTGAGGACGACGCCGATCAAAAGCCAGCGTGGTCAGTTGTTAACCTGTTCTTCACTACGCCGATCAAAAGCCAGCGTGATCATTACTTTGATCTGCACGACGCCGATGAACAGCCAGCGTGGTCAGCTATCCTGGAGATTCTCTGTTTTGAGTCATATCCAGTCGTGCAAGTACCCAGAGGAGTGCGGGCTCGCCTCCTCTTCTTTGTGTATCTTTTCTGTTTAAAGCGGTATCAAAGCTGCCGCCATTACTTGTTTACTTTGCGGGGAATATTTGGGTTCGTCGTCAGTGGCTACTGACGTTATCTGATACTTGGTATACTTGGTTCCACAAGGAGGATTGTGGTTCTTGTAAGCGTAGAGCTTCCACGCTTGTAGTTCGTAATCCAAAGATGTATTTTGTGCTTACCACCTTGTAGACAGAGGAGTGACGTTAACTTCTCAGTACTTCTGGTTACACAATTATTTTGGTACTTTGCTTAGAATTCCTTTAAGGATACATGGGGTGGATAAACTGGTGAGTAGGAAAGACTGGGGAAGAATCCTGGGTTTACGTACGTTCCGCTGCAGAACTAATCTTTTGTTCTCTGTCTCCTCCTCTGCCTGCAGTGTCCCTGTACCAGTAACCTCATGGTGTAACGACCAGACGATACCAGAAGTGCCATTCCCCGATGCCAATCCACCTCCCTGCCCCTATTCGTACAGGCTCAAACAGTGGGTATATTCCATTGTAGGGGTTTGTGCGGAGCGGAGTCGGAAGGACTATCGTCTATCGTCTCTGCTGGCCATCAGAGTAAGGTTAGTGGCGCTAGCGTATTCTTGCGCTGCTCTCAATCCCGACAAGCCAGAAATATGGCTGTTGCCATCAAAGGACTGGAAGACCAATAGGAAGCCAGGTTCAGCTTCTTTAACAGACCCATCAATAAAGTCAATCCTAAAAACTTCTTCAGCTCTTCCAGATTTGTGGGAGTCCACCAGGTAGCTCTAGAGTGTTGCCCAAGTTTGTCGCTGTTGACCCTCAAAAACTGTTCATCATACAAATTAGTCTGCTCAACAATCTCACCCAAAAACACTTCATCCATAAATAACTGAAAATACTGTATAGGCAAAAAGTTTTCACAATCCACACCCTGCATCACCACTAAAGGCAGGCAACACCGGCTGCACCATTTTAGGATCAACCCAGAGTCCAACATTTCCAGTAGGAAGACTAGTAGCCTCAGGCTGCGATCCAGCTGGCTCTTGCACCATCGGCACAGCAGTGTCCTCCTCTAACACAGGCCCTTCATCTGCACTGAGAGTACCTTCATCATCCGATGATGCCATGTGGAGAGTAAACTCACTGCCATAATATTCCCCTCCCTCCTCTCCCTCAGATGCCCTGTCAGTGTCATAATCCGGCTCAGAGGAAGATTCAAGAAGCATACCTACCACCGGCTGAGCAGACATTCTACGGCTAGCCATAATGATTACTAACAAAGGTAACTTGACACACAAGTCAACAAATACAATCACTATGTGAAATAAGCAATGAACAAAATTCACTTTTATCAAAAATAACTACATAGTGCAAAACAATACCACTCACTTGCCAGAAGCAACTAAACTCACCACACAGTATGGATCTGCACTGACACAGTATGGATCAACAATATCCCACTAAAAAAGAAAGAGAAGAAAATAGACATAAGACAATGCAAAACCCATCACAAAAATGTTCATGCTCAAAACACTAACTAAATGCCACTAAGTCACCACTTACAAAAAAAAATCCAAACATTGCAATATTACTCATTTGGAGTACATACAACAAAAATAATTTTCTTACCTACAAAAATGCAAACACACAAAACTGCAGAACAACCACTGTCGAAACCGCAAACAGGAAACAAAACCTTTAGACTAGATTTAAAAAGAAGAAAAAAAAACACTAGATTCACATACACAAAAAAAACACTAGTTCAACATGCCAAGTTAAGGGGTAGGTGGACCTAACAGTATAACATCAATAGGGGAGCAACCATTGCCCTTGAGGCCACCCCTAAAAAGACAAATATTTTAAAAATTCTGTGTCTACTGGCTTCTGCCCCCCTTGGGAACAGATGGGACTGCTACTCTGCCACTCAAAGAGGGCAGAAAGGCCACAATTATCCTCCCATAAAGGAAGCGGAATGACCCATGACCATGGGGCAGATCACCAAAATAAAAATAAACCCTGGTGCCCTAGTGGCCCTAAAAAAAAAAGCAGAACTGCCCTTCCAGGTGATACCAAAGGGGATGACGGACGGAGCGCATGCGTAAATCTAACACTCACCCCCAGGCAACTGATCTTGAATTAATCCATCATCATTGTTTAGCTCACTTCACCAACCCAGTTCAGACATGGCCATATGCAAATCAGACTGACCCTGTGCCCTTTGATTGCCCTAAGTTGGCAGACGTGGGTACCTTGCTCACTATGGCACTGCACTCAAGCTAACCTGGCTGAAAATGGCTGATTAGCCAGTAACTGGTCCCATTATGGTTATTTTTCTAAAAATTTGACCCCCCCCCCCCCCCGAAGGCAGCCAAAAGCTTACAACATGCCCCTTAAAGGGGAGCGACCCTTGTCCAAGGCGTTGCTCCCCAAAACAAAAAAAACATTAAGGCTACTCAAAATGGCCCCCAAAATGAAAGTGACTCTTGCCCAAGGGGCCACTTCCCTGCTCTTTGCCCCAATGCATGGTTTATATTAAAAAAAAATATTTAAATAATGCCCCCCGAGGGGCAGACAAAGCAAAAGTAATTGCCCCCTAAAGGGGAGCAACCCTTGTCCAAGGAGTTGCTCCCCAAAACAAAACAAAAAACATTAGGGCTACTCAAAATGGCCTCCAAATGGAGAGTGACCTTGCCCAAGGGCCCACTCCCCTGCTCTTTTCCCCAGTGCATAGAAACATTTGTATGCTACTGCCCCCAAAAGGGGAGCGACCCTTGTCCAATGGGTCGCTCCCAAAAACTAAAAAAAAAACAATAGGGCCACACAAGATAGCCCCCCCTAAAAAGAGTGGCCCTTGCCCAAGGGGCCACTCCACTGTTCTTTGCCCCAAGAGAAAAACTATCTATTTTATAATGCCCTCCAAATACAGGAGCGTCCCTTTTCCAAGGGGCTGCTCCCCAAGACACAAATAAACAAAAGGGCAGCACAAAATGGCCCTCATTATGAGAGTGACCCTTGCCCAAGGGGCCACTACCCGTATGCACAAACAATGCCCCAAAGTGCCGCATTTAAAAAAAAACTTTTGCCAACTTCTGCCCCCCCCCCCCCGGGGACCAGACAAAGCGAAACAATTTGCCCCCAAATGTTGGAGCGACCCTTGCCCAAGGGGCCGCTCCCCGAACGCACACACAGACATTACAACAACAACAACAAAAAAATCCATGGTGTCTAGTGGGCATTCCTGCTGCACGATCGCACAATCGTGCAGCAGGAATGCTCTAAAGAGGCATCGGGGGAAAGGAAAACCCTTTCCTTTCCCCCAATGCCCGTTTAGTTTAAATCCCACCCGCCCCAGGCCCCAAACTTACCTCTTTCTCCTCCGACGCGCAGGAAGCAAATGGCTTCCCTGCGCGTCGGAGGAGAAAGGAAACCTCCAATGACGTCAGCGCGCCTCGTGCGCTGATGTCATTGATGACGCGGGCGGGGGGGCGGGGGGAGGCATGGGAAGGTCTTCCTCTGCCTTCCCCGCAAAAACTTCGAAAATCAGGCTCCCGCGGGGGGAGCGCTGGCGCTCCCCCCGCGAGTGGGGTTCATGACGAGCTGAGCTCGTCATGAGCACCCGAGCACTGTATGCCATGATGAGCTCAGCTCGTCATGAGCATACAAGAGGATAAAGCACACCTTCTAGTCCAACTGTGGTGAAAGGAGGAGGCAAGGCCACCCTCCTTGGCTTAATCTTTTGGTCACAGCAAGCTTGGTAAGGACATTTCTGCCAACCTGAAGAACAATCTCACCTGTGAGGAAAGAGCAGGGCCTTGAACTTTACTTCTCCTAAACTGAGAAAAATCCTAACTTTAAGACTTTCGGTATTCACAAAAGGCATTTAGGAGTCCTAAAGTTAGGATTCCTAACTTTACTACTCCTAAACTCAGAAAAACCCTAACTTTAAGACTTTCGGTATTCACAGAAGGCATTTAGGAGTCCTAAAGTTAGGAGTCATAGCTTCTGTGAATACCGAAATGAGTAAGTGCCTTCTGTGAATGCCAAAATGAGTAAGTGCGTTCTGTGAATACAAAAATGAGCAAGTGCCTTCTGTAAATACCAAAATGGTAGTAAGTTTAGGATTTTGTCTTAAGTTAGTTCTGTGAATCGGGCCCAAGGATTTCTTCTTGACCTTGTCGCGAGCCATACTGAGAGCTGAATCTGCCACTAAACTGTGGCGGTGGCCAAAGTACAGCAGTAGGGCTCTGCACATCACTCGACTGTTTGGGTTCCTATCCGCTATGGGAAAATGTAATGCATCTGAGCCAGCTGGCGATGCAAAACACAGCAAGACTAGGAGAAACTCCGGAAACCAGCCTCTGTACGAAATTGACCAGCTAATAGAGGAGATGGAGTCACAGCTCCTAAACGGGACACAAAGGATAAAGGGAAAACCCATCCCAAAGTATTGCTGACTACTTTCAACAAGCATTTGCAATGCACTAGGTCTCGCATTATTCAAGTTTGAGCTATTGGCATAGCTAAATAATGCAACACCAATAGCTCAAACTTTAATAATGTGAGACCTATTGCAATCAGGACAGAAGGTCAAAATTCAGGACAAACCTTTGTGAAAAAGGTGACGTTTTACAGACACATCAGGGGAAGTTGCACAATAGTATACAGGAAGTAAATAGACAACCACTATCAGCTGACTATCGATGGCAGAAGGGGAATTTTGGAGGATTTGGGGAGCCGCTGGTGCCCTTGATTTGCGGTTCGAGGCCCAGTTTTCGTGCCCTCTGCCTTTCCTCCATCTCAGGCCAGGGGGATCAGGGGCAGTGCCGTGTCGGCCAGGTTGCCTGTGGGCCCTCGGGGTGGGCTGAATAGGATGCGTTGGGGGTTGTCTTTGCTGGTCGGGCATGGCCATGTGCGAGTGCTGGAAGATGGAGTTCGGGCGCCATTTAGAGATGGTTGAGGTGATTGCTGGGCGCTGCCCATTAGCGGGTGGCTATCTGTGAGGGATTGAGGGTGCCGCTTTGGACGCGTGCGTGGCAGACCAGCGGTGTGGTATTGCTCCGCGGACAGCTCGCACTGATCCCTGCAGGGCTCTTGGGGGGACGGGGTCCGGGGGCAGTTGGCCGATGGAGGGGTGGCGGATGGCTCAGAGTGCATTTGCTTGCACAGGATGGTGGGGATAGGCATGGCGCTATTGGGGGGTTGGTTCTGGTTCAGGCGGAATGTAGATTGGAGTATTTGGGAGTTGATGACATGCCGGGCTCCAGGGGCGGACGAGGTGACAGAGGGTCTGTGGGGGGGTGGCGGGTGTCCAGGAGAAGGAACATTTTTCCAGATGGGGAGAACTGGGGTGTTGCTGGCCGTGCGGATATGGGGTTGGTGCCATTCGGACAATACACGGAGTGCCTTAGGTTGCAGGCATGAGTGGAATGCAGTCTAGGAGATGGACATGGCAGCCATGGTTTTGGTTTGCTGGGTGTGACAGGTTTGGTGGGGTTGTGAGTGAGGTCTTAGCCACAGTGATTGCTGTTCTCTGGAATGTGAAGACGAGGAAGGCATGGGGTCCGAGGCTGCACCTATTTGGGCATCTGGGGGGGCTCCGGGAGAGTTGTGAAGCTGCTGGGGGTCGAAAGGGATGGAGGGGTGCTGGCCTAGTGGTTTGTGGATTTGGGAGTGTGCAGTGCAGCGTTGGACGCTGGGGGTGCTTGCAGTGGGGGTGTTTGCCTCAGTGGGGGATGGCTGGGATTTGGTAGTACACTGGCTCAGGGAAGGCGCAGCACGAAGGGAGTAAGGTTGGAGGGAGGCAAAGCGCGCCAAGGCGAGTGGTGGGGGCACTAACCTAGGCAGCCAGGGAAGACACAGCATGAGGGTTTAGTCACAGGGGAAAGGGGGCCGTCCGAGTAAAGGAATTTATCAGATAAGGAGAACAGGGAGGGACGGCTTTGGCCTATGGAGCAGTCTGGCGAATTGAGTTGGTACGGGGTGGACGGGGGCTGCTCCACCGGGCATGGCGGGAGTTGGTACAGTTGGGCAGGTGTGGCGGCAGGTCCGCAGTGGGGTGCAGCTTGGGCGAGTGCCACATTTCGGACCAAACACCGGAGAGCATGGAGGATTGCCAGCAGGAAGCTGTGCGCCCCCCCTACCGTGTTTGCTGAGGTTAAACAATGAGACAACTGTCAGTAACACATGAATACGAATGTTTCCAATACAATTTGGTAGTTACAAAGTTCAATTGGGGAATAGTGATTGACCAACTTCTGCCTCTCGATGGCGTTAATGATCTCACTCCTCGTATCAGCAGCGAGAGCGTGATCAGCAAAGAAAAAAAGTCTGAAGCATTGTTTTTCCAGGAAGCAGGTATTGACGTCATTTCTTACAATGGCAGGAGTAATTTGCTCACGGGTGTAGAAGCACCAGTTGGCAATGTCACGGAGCGCACTCGCTGGTAGAGAGAGGGTTATGCAAGTTTTGTGCACTGCAGGCAGCCTCCTTCTTCCCTCACAGCCTGCCTGTCTTTGTGTCTCCCCTCTTTCAATGGGAGTCTCTAAGCTCTCCTGCCTTCACAAAAACAAAACCACCACCAACTTGCGATACCACATATCATCGTCCTGCCCTAAGAGCCCCTTATAACGCCTTCATTTCCTAAAGTGTGAGGGACAGTACAGCAGAAAAAACTGGCTAAAAAGGATAACGCTAGCTGCAGGGATGAGATAATACAGGGCGTGGCTTAAATTATGTGCAAAAAATCGGTGCGTAGCATAGTGTGCTGCCCCACTTGTGTTTTGCTGTTTCGGTCATGGCATCCAGATACGTTATACAAGAAGTAGTAGCATACTGATAATAAGTCAGATCAGTGGTGGCTGGTTGCATTTGAAAGTGGTGAGGCGCAAAAACAGTTGATGTGTGTTGCATCACGAGCGAGCTAGGCTAGTGGGCACGACCATCACAATGGGAGTTTAGGGGGCTCTCCCCCGAGAAAACTCTGAAGAAAGAGTGGGAAAAGCATACATCCCAAAGCAAATTTGATGACCACAAAGCAATAGTGGTGGCATAGACCCGTAATATATAAACACATGAAAAACACTCCACATTTTGCAGAATAAAAATTGCCCAGTTACTATAGTGTGCAAATTCTACAGTGCAACAAGCTAGGACTTAACTATCTTACCTGTACAGTACACGCACGTTGTCCTGTCTGTCCACTCTCTGCAAAGCACCTACCTGACACCCTCTTCCTACAGTCTTGCCATGATGACATCCAATGACAACGATGTAGCTGCTCCATTCCGCAACTTCCCAAAGGACAACAGTGCTTTGTACCTCACACATTTCTTCATTCACTCATTCCCAATGCCTGCTTCACAAACCCCAAAGACAGATCCCACAATCCAAACCACGGGAGTGCTTAATTTGTGCCGGTGCTTCCGGTGCTTAGCATCGGCACTTAATTGACAGGGCCGGGTCTTCGCATTTGCTGTTACATTGATGTTTTTTACCGGAAGTCAGTGTACTCGGTGCACGCAACCTCGGCATGTTCAATGTGATCACAGGACTTCTCTTAATTAGCTGTCCTGCCCTGCCCTGAAGCTGCCCCTGTGTGCACTGCAGGCAGGCATAGGCATCAATCATCAGCAGTACTGTTTGTGGCACACTATGGGGGCCTGGGATAATCCGTATCGTTAGTGCTGCTGTCACGTCCGGAGAAGAGAAGGTGAGGCAGAGCGCCGTGGGACTCAGTCTGAGTGGACTAGTCCTCGGGTGCACTGCTGACTGTCTGTGGTGAGCAGGGCCTCATTCACGTTGCCAGACCTGTGGGGAGCCGAGGCCCAGGCCAGAGTGTGAATAATTATTTTTCACTGACTGACTTGCTTCAGGCACAATTGGAGCGAGTCTGCAGCTATAAGCTGTTAAAGTGTTACAGAAATTTTGTTAGGGGCAAGCAAGGGTAGAGGATTCACACTCATATGTGCCTAATGAAATGCATCAAATACCAGGCTCTTGAAACTTGTGCAGTCAAACCTGCTTTCTGCTACTGATCCCCTGATAGTGTCAGGTCCCGCATTGACACACTGTTGCAGAGGAGCCATGTCCGGTTTGCGCGCATTTTGTGGCAGGATGTTGAATTTCCTGCCTGCCAGCCGGGCCCCAAGGCACCCAGGAAATCTCCTGCTGCATGGCCCAGAGTTAAAGGAGGAAGCCGATCTTCACTTCTTCCTGACCTCGACATGTTCTTTTGCTGTGCCCTGTCCAGGCAGAGCCCAACTTGCGCTGAGTCTGGGACCTGGGTCATAGTGAGAGCAGATGGCACAGCAGATTGAGGCAAAATAGCATGGCTTGCTCTCTAACTCTGAAGAAGAGACAGGCAAGATATTTCCGCGGTGCCAGCTATAATGAGATTATGGTAAGTCAGATATTAATTTATTAATCTGCTACTGATGACATATGGTATATTTGTTACTAGAATTTTCAAGGGGGTCTCCACCACTGCATAGCGCCTTGGAATTGGACACACTAACGTTTTCTCTCTGTGCTGTAAATGCAGTGCGATCAAAGGTGAAAGTTTTCCCTAAACTAGCAGCTTTTATGATTTATTAGTGAAAAGTGTTTAATATCCTTGCATGACAGTGGCACAATGAAGCAGAAACCTTTATTTTCCCAGTGCAGAGAGACTTGCTATGTCAGAGATGAGGCAGACTGGCGATTAATGTTGTTCCTGCTGGAGAGAGGTCAGAGTTTTATCTAGTGGCAGTTTCAGTTTTTACTTTAACCATTAGGTAGCTCAGAGGGTTAATATGCCTACTGCAAAGAAAGTCTACCAGCATATTGTATTGAACTGCATTATACGTGGATAGCTCAGTGGGTTGCAGCTTTTGTCACAGATATCCCTTTGTTACATGTGGTTCAGCTGCAACTGAAGCGGAGTTTGTGGTGGAGGTTGCTGATTTTTAGAAATTAAATAATCGCTTTAAAAGCACCTGCTGCAGAGTTCGAATTTCTTGTTGCTCAAATGAGTGGGATTTCTGATATTTGTTTATTTCCATTGACTTCATTGCATGATTTTGGTCGCAAGAAAGTGCCACACATTTAGTCATTGAAGGACTCATAAATCCACTGAATGTATGGGAATGTCACACATAAGTAATCTGAAACATTACCAGCTATACTCAAATGGGTGTAATTTCTGCTATCTATATGATATCCTCGTCTTCATTGTTTGATTTTGCTCATGAGAAAGTGCCACTCATAGTCCTTGAAATGTCACTCATAATTGCACTGAAATTACGAAAATGTCACACATAGTAATCTGAACCCTTGGCAGCAATGAGTGCAAACAGCAGCAGTGCACCAGGCCGCCTAATCTTATAAAACCAGTTCACTGAGCAAAGACAGTACAGCCAGCCAGTACAGCCAGTGTGTATTCCTGCCGGCCGGCTGGACCGCCCAAGCCACAGTGTGTGTGAGGGCGGCTAAGGTGCCACAGAGGGGTCTTAGGTCACAGTTACAGACAGTACGAGACTCCGGGGTCAGAGAGCGGTGGCGTAGTCGGAGAGAACGCGCCCCCTGCAGCGGTGTCTGTTCCCACTTCCCGGGCTCCTGTTGAAAGTTTCATGGCGGCTGAGGCCAGCCCTTACCAGGCTGAGCCCTGTGGCCCAGCCGGTGGTAACTAAGGCAGCTGGCCAAGAAGAAGTGCTGGCACCGGCCCTGGCGATAGAGGTTTGCCTCAAACTTCTGGCAGCGAGCAGGAGGGTCCTCGGAGGGGTGCAGCAGGCTCCAAAGGGTCTAAAGGAGAAGAGAGGCTCTTAGCAGTCAATGCTTCAACAAAAGAGGCAGCATGGGACTGTGGAGAGAGGTTCCTAGAACAGGGACAGCTTCCAGAGGGAGCTGTGCCCAGGGGTGTGGACAGGTGTGCTGATAACAGCAGTGCTGTGGGAGGTGACAGGCTGAGGCTATGGAAAGATGCTCCTATGCCAGGAATATTCAGGGCCGGGAGGGACAGCCTGGGCTTGTGGAGAGAGCAGTACTGGGAGAGAAGTTCTTATCTTAACAATCTCCAGCTCAGGGAGGGACAGGAACAGGCTGGGGCTGTGGATGACTTGTGCAAATTCTTCATTAGGTATGTTTAACTGCAGTTTCTCATGATGTACAGTTAACTACTTGAGCCAAATGCACTCAGTGCATTTTACACCGCCTGGGTGCTGCTTCAGGACTGAGGAGGAATACTTCTGTGATATCTCTTTTAGTGAGTTTCTTGTGGCTGTAAAATCCCATTTAGAGCGCTGTATTATCACAACATCGTGCTTGTCTAACCTGCCTGCAGCTAGACAATAATGTTTTTTTGAGACAGACTGCATGTGTGATTTGAGGCTGATGAAATATTGAGCGCCGGACACTAGCCTGGATGTACCTAGAAGTAGATGTAGTATGGGAACTTCCTATCAAAACTTACTATGAATAAGGCTCCCTTGCTGAAATTCATCTGTCTTTTTGCAGTGCCAGTTGAGGAAGTGGGTGGAGCTAATAGAGAAAGTGGGTGGAGCCAATGAAGGACGTGGGTGGAGCCCAAAAAAAGTAGGTGTGGCCTCCGACAAAGATTTGAGCACCTGCACTTCATATTTTACAAATTAAGGGCCATATGTATCAAAGGGTTTTACCCATTCTGTGTCTATGGGAAAATGTGTTCATACATATGGCCCTAAGCACTGAAACCACCAAACTTCCCCTCATACCATCCCTGGGACCTGCAAAGGTTGGGCTGTGTGAGTCGGTCAGAGCTGAGTCAGAAGTGATGGAAGAATGGGGAGGGAAGAACAGCGAGGAGCTCCAGTCCCAGGCAGACACTGAGGCCATACCCCATCCGATCTGTTATCAAGCTAAAGAAACAATACAACGCACGGAACACAATACAATTGAAATGAGACACCAGGGCTGAAACCAAAAGAAATAATGGGTACCTGGCATTGCAACCTCAGTCCTGCTCGTGTAGTGACCCCCGTAGAGAGCCCAGAGCATCCATCTTCATGTAAGTCCTCGCACACGGCGAGGAGCAGGTGAAAGGAACGGAAACATGCAGGTGCGCCGCCCGTAGAATGCAGACACAAGGCCCTCTGCAAATGATTGACACAGGAAATCGCGAAAGTGAAAGCGCACCGCCGGCCATGTGGTTTCAAATATCGTGGCCAGACACGGGCGCGATAATTGAAAGCACATGTCTCGCTGTGGAGCGTGTCGGGCCCGTATCTTTGTTGGCGCAGCGCTGGTGATGCTGCGCTGGACAGAAGGGACCCAGTACACGCATTTGTCTCTTCGCGTGGTCCGGACTAATTCCGTGACCACGCCTCCTTTATTTTATGGTACGCGCGGACGCCACGTACCACGTCCGCGCTGGCGCACGTCTACGTGCGCAAACACTAGACTGCGCTGTGCAGTCTTAAACATTACACTCCTTTCAACCTTTATTGAAATAAAACAAAATGCAAACGATAGTCTATGGTGGACAGTGTGGTTTCATGTGGATATGTGAAAGCAAACAAACAAAATGGCCGGCAGGCCTGTTACCATTCTGACGCTCAGGTCCCACAGTCTCAGCCTACAGCAAAGTCCGCCAGCTGTGATGAGGGGGCTGGGTTTCTCCTCAGCCCGTAGACTGCGGCCTCTCCTCGAAACAGCACTCGCCTCGGGGTGTCTGGCCGGGCTGGAGTTGGCGGCAGCCCATCCCCGGAGGGGTGATGACTTGCCGTGCTGGGCCTCTCGGATTCCGGCGGGCTCGCCACAGACCGTTCTGCGATGTCACCATACCCGCTCGCCGGGGAGCTGGCGCTGGATGTTGTCGGGCTTGATGTCGCTCTGTCCGGGTCTTGGCTGGACGGATCTTTGGATGTGGCAGAGGCCGGCTTAACGAAGGACACGTTGCGGGTGACTGTTTCTCCATCGCGTTGAGCGGTTACCATCGTACCTGTCCGGCGGGTGACTGTCCAGGGTCTGGGTTCGAACGGGAGCCTGAACTTGCTTCCTGGGTATCGGTCTCGCACATATACTCGGTCTCTTTCCCCAATGTATGATTCCTTGGCTCGGCGTCTGAAGCTAGCATACTCGTTCGAGCGCTTTCTGTTGAGCAGGGTTTTCTGGGGGTTTACTTCCGTTGGGGTCCAGGTGTGGTGATGAGGAATAGTGTCTCGGACGATTCGCCCCATGGCTGCTGGCCCGGGGGCAGCTGTGGTGGTGCGATGGGGCGTGAGCCGGTATTCCCTCAGGAACGTATAAATGGCTTTCTCCAGGGGTGCTTCCTCCGCATGGGCGATTCGAATCACTTTATTGAGGGTCCTCATGAACCTCTCAGCTTCTCCGCTGGCTTGAGGCCATCTGGGGGTGACTTTTTTGTTCTGGATCCCCCACTCTTGAAGATAGTCTGCGAATTCTTGACTTTGGAACGGCGGCCCATTGTCGGTCTTGACCAGTTCGAAGATGCCGTGGGTGGCGATGAGTTTCTCGAACTTTGCCGTTACTTCCTTGGCTGTAAGTGATGGTATTATCTCCACTTCGGGATATTTGGTCAGGTCATCAATGACAACGAGCATGTACCGTCCATCCGGGAGATGCCCAAAGTCGGCGCTCACTCGCTCCCAGGGCCTCTCCAGGTTCTCTTCGGTGATTACCGAGGGTGGTGGTTCGGGTGGACCTGCCGCCTGGCACCAGCGGCACTCCTTGACCATTTGTTCGACTCTCGTGTCCAGCTCCGGGAACCACACTTTGGCCCTGAGTCTGCTCTTCGTCTTCACCACTCCTTTGTGGCCTCGGTGTGCTAATTCGATTACCTGTCGAGTCAGACTTGTTGGCATCACGATCCTTGGTCCTCGAAGTACGCAGCCTTGACTGTCCACTGACAGTTCGTCCTTTACCTTGAGGATGGTTTCCAGGGCCCGCTTGGCTTCCAGAGTTCTCTGACTCAGCGATGCCTGGAGTGTTCTCCAGTCGTTGTCTCTCATAGCAGTTATCACTAGCTGCAGGACTTCATCATTTCGGGTCGCGTTCACGATCATATTGATGTCCATGGGCAGTGGACGTGATCGCTCCAGGATGATCTGTACGTACTCCTCTGTTTCTTCGGCCTCTTCTTTCTCCTGGGTGGTTGCCACTCGGGGGTGCCGGGAGAGGTAGTCGGCCGGGTTAGACGCACCGGGCTTAAACTCCAGCTTGTAATCATACTCTTGGAGTTGTAGGATCCACTTTTCGATTCTTGGAGGAGGCTTGGAGACTGACCCTCGGAACAAAGGAAGTAGAGGTTTGTGATCAGTGGGAACAGTGAACGGATGTCCATAGACGCATACATGGAAGTGCCTGCAGGCCCAGTGGATTGCGATGGCCTCCCTCTCAATCTGTGAGTAGCGTTGTTCTGTTTCTGTGAGTGACCTGCTTGCGTAGGCTATGGGTACCCAGTCTTCACCGTTTTGGCTCTGTGTCAGTACTGCTCCGAGTCCATATGGGCTGGCATCTACCGCTATGTTGGTAGCTTTGGTAGGGTCGAAGTATGACAGGGTCGTGTTGGCTGACAGGGCTGCCTTGGTGTTCTGGAATGCCAGCTCCTGCTCTTCTCCCCACTGCCATGGGGTGGTGGATTTTGTGAGTTCCCTTAGTGGCCTGGTGAGATTGGAGAGGTCTGGGATGAACCGCCCGCAGAAATTCACCATTCTGAGGAAACTCCAAACTTCTGATGTGTTGTTCGGCGCTGGGGCTGCTTGCACGTCCTTCACTTTTTCCGGGTCAGGTGCCACTCCCTTGTCGGAGAACGTGTATCCAAAGAAGCTGATTGTGTTCTGTAGGAATTGGCACTTCTCCCTGTGTAGTGTAAGGCCGGAGTCTTTAATCCTTTGTGGCACGCTTCTGAGCCTCCTGTGGTGTTCTTCCACTGTGTCGGCATATATAAGCAGGTCATCGCTGATGTTTAGGACACCTGTGATCCCGCTCAGTACCTCTCGGATTGTATTTTGGAAGACTTCAGCGGCACTTGATATCCCGAAGTTGAGTCTCCGATAGCGCCGGAGTCCTACGTGAGTGGAGAAAGTGATAATGTATCTGGAGTCCGGGTGCAGGGGCAGTTGGTGGTATCCTGATCTCAAGTCCATTTTGGAGAACCATTTCGCTCCATTTAACTCTCCCAGGATGTCATCTATGGTGGGCGTTAGGTGTCTTTCCCTCTTCACGGCTGCGTTGGGCAAGCTCATGTCGACGCAGATACGGACCTGCCCTGGCTGCTTGGGCTTCCGCGCCACCACAATCGGCGACACCCATGGGGTGGGCCCGTTGACCTTCTCGATTATCCCCTGTCTTTCCAGGGTCTCCAGTTCTTGTTCCACTTTCTTTCTTAGGTGAAACGATATCCGTCGATGACGGAGGGCCACTGGCTGGATGGATTTGTCAATGTGTAGAGAAACTTCTTTTCCCCGGAGACATCCAATACCCTTGAAAGCGTCTTCAAATTCTTCAAGGATCATGTCCAGTTCCTCCTCTAATACTGCCATGGCGAAGGAAATCAGGTGAAGTTCTTCGGCTGTTTGGCCGCTCAGTAGCATTCCGCTACCTTCTTTGGTGACATAGATGGTGGACGGCGTCCTCTTTTCCTGGTGCTGTATGTCTGTTTGGAAGCACCCTATTAATGGTATTGGCGTTTTTTGTCCGTAAGCGAAGACTCTGATCTTGGCTGTTTTTAGGGTTGGCTTGTCTCGCAGTTGATTGTAGACGTTTGCCGCCATCAGTTCGCTCGAGGCCCCAGTGTCAATGGTTGCTCTCACCTCTTGGTTTGTACCTTTATCCTGCACTTCGGGAGTCGCTGTTTTTTCCTCAGCGGCTGATCTATGGCAAATACATAGTGTACCGGATAGTTGTGGGCGTCATCGTCCATATCTTCACTCTCTGGGTCCTCCCTTATGGCGTGGGCGGCTTCAGGTCTGGGCTTGGATGATCTGCACACAGATGCGAAATGGTTCATGCGCCCGCATGACCCGCACTTCCTTCCACGCGCCGGGCAGTCTTGTGCTCTATGTGGCGTGCCCCCACAGTATCTGCACTCTTTCCGGCGTTCTGGTGTTCTTCCTCTCCCCGCCGGGCGTTGCTTTGGTCGTACCACGTTGACGTGCTCTGCTACGTGAACTTGCTCCGTCTTTATTGGTCTGTGTAGTGCTGCTTCCATGTGCGACGCCCTCGCGTGGGATAATTCTTTCGAACGGCCCAGTTTTAGAATGTCGGCTAAAGGTTTGCCATCCTCTTGGAGGATCTTCACCCTCAGGTCGGAGGAGTAGCATCCTTGAATGATCTGGCCGCGAATTTCTTCTTGCTCATCACGGAAGCCGCACGTGCTTGCAAGCTCCTTTAGACGACCATGGAAGGCATCGAGGGATTCTTCTGCTTCCTGACGCGCTTGCCTGAAGATGAAACGCTCGTAGTCTTTACTCTGCATTGGCTCAAAATGGGCGTTGAGCGCGTTGAGGAGCGTGACATATGTGTGGGGGGTGGCCTCCACCAGAGTCTTGTAGATCCGATAGATGTCCTTCCCGCCAAGATGCAGGAGAAGCGCCCTGCGCCGTTCACGTGCCGTACCTGCCCCTTCAAAGTAGAACTGAAGTCTCTCAACCCAGTCTTTCCAACGCGGGGCCAAGGATGCTGGGGCCCCATCAACCACGAAAGGTTCGATGGGTGGGATGGTCACCATGATAAAGCGAGATGACCAGCCGCCGCTTCACTGGCACGTGGGGTGAGGGCTGCAAGGATAGGCTTCCTCTCAGGCCTGGGTCACCAGCCTGGTAGATGATGCAAGGCAAGGCTATTGTATTATGCAGCTGGGAGAGGGCAGTAGGCTGGAGCCCTGGCTGCACCTTCCAGAATTGCGCGGGGGGGCACAGGGACAGCTCCTGCCCCTCGTGAAAGCTCTGCGCCAGTACCTCCGTGTAGAAGAGCCCTGCTTCCCTCTCTGCACTAGGGCTGAATGCCACGTGTTGTCTCCTCTTGTAGGGCAGAACGCTTGAAGCCGGCATGCGCTGGTGTGGAAACGCGGGGCCGATAGCTCCGACGTCGGCAGCCATGTGTGAGGTCCTCAGAGGTTAGGGATCCCGTGGTTGCACCAGCGGCGTAAGCGAGACAGCCGCTCCTCGCACAGCATGGGCACTTTAGGCCCTCGTCGCCATTGTCGGGCCCGTATCTTTGTTGGCTCAGCGCTGGTGACGCTGCGCTGGACAGAAGGGACCCGGACACGCATTTGTCTCTTCGCGTGGTCCGGACTAATTCCGTAACCATGCCTCCTTTATTTCATGGTACGCGCGGACGCCACGTACCACGTCCGCGCTGGCGCACGTCTACGTGCGCAAACACTAGACTGCGCTGTGCAGTCTTAAACATTACAGAGCATGCGCGCGCACATCACTCGTCTTCTCTTTATTGTATACTTAAGCCACGGCCTTATTTACATAGGGCACATCTCTTTTAGAAACCCCTCCCAATTTTTTTTATCCAACTTAAAGACCTGGTTATAATCTAAAAGGGTATTTATGATTCACAAACTCAAATAAAACAGTTGTGTATAAGGATGCATGTGTGAGAAGAAGCACCATATGAAAACATGCTATTATTAAAAGAACTGGGTTAGATATTGCATAACACCGCAGTTGCTTCTGATTGTAAGCGCTGTAAATTGACGTTCCTTTTCCCAGTTAAAAAGTACTTAATTTATCGACCACGGAAGGATTTAAAGCGCAATTGGCCTTTTCATGCTTTCAGCTTGTGACCTATGGATCACATAAATTGAAAGCAACAAACTCTATGACAGAGGCAGAACTCAACCACTGGTCGCTATCAACACGAACAAAATCAAATGACAGGTAAACATGGATACTGTTATGTGGCATAAGCAGCGTTGGGTCACCTTCTAAATGCCTAGGTGCAGCAAACAGAGTTTGATCACTTTTGTTTTACTTCTGCCGGTTGGCGCATTTGCACAAGGGTACAAAATTAGAAAATACAGTTTGTGCTGTATTTTCTGCTCTGTGATTATCAAGTATTCGCAAGGCAAGCTGAATTAGGCTCCTTTGTAAACCTGTCCACGCATTTCAAAAGTGGAGCAAAATTTGTTTGCTTTGCTCCCTGTAAAACCAGTAGGAAATATTACTCATCTCTGTTTTCGCAGGTGTCAAATTGAACAGAATGTCTAGAGTTTTGACTAATTTTCCTTTATTTCTTGATATTCAGGTGTAAATGTGGTGCAAATTAAGCCGGTATCCACACCAAACTGACAGTCATTAGAAAGTATAGAATTCGAGGATGTACCGGGTTTGCCCAAGCTACTGTACCCATGTTCCCTGCGGGAACCAGGGGTGCTGAAGTCGCTTGAGAGCTGAGTTCTATTTTCCAGTTTGTCATTCCTTATTATGCTTTTAGGACACACACCTACATTCACCCCTTCCTTGCCCACCCCCACCCCCCCCCCGAAAATGGTTCCTTCTCCAGTGCCCCGTCATTGTGTCATACGCAGATGCGGCACGCCCCTTGCTGCCTTATGGACTCCCAGTTCCACCACCACACCCTCTCACCCAGTCAACAGGAGATAAAGCCAGAATGAGTAGGGGAAAGCCAGAGAGGCGAGGAGAAGTGCTGGAGCAGCGGGTCTCCCCCCTGTGATGTATTATCCTCACACCTCTCCAGGTGGGATAGAGGGGACAGGGCAGTAGGTCGGTGCAGTGAGAACTAGCGCGATTTCTGGATGTGTAATGTGGATAGATCAGTGGGATATACTGTGTTTCTTGGCTACGGGTGAGTTAAGCCTCAGAACCGCCACCCCGCACTGGTTTAAAGATAGCCTGTAGGCGTGGAAAGACAGACTCTGTATTATCTAGCCTCCAATTCTAGGAGGTTTATCCATGCCTGTAACCACAAACCCCAAAGACAGATCCCGGGTGCGCCGCCCGTAGAATGCAGACACAAGGCACTCTGCAAACGATTGACACAGGAAATCATTAAAGTGATCACTTTAGTGAAAAAACAATCCCACAAGTGGTGCGCGAGTGGTCCCGCCAGAAACTACCTGCACCCTGTGAGCTTCCGCCAGCTTATAGCCGAAGCCATCAAATGGCTGAGCCAGGAGCTGCAGCAGAAAGTCGTCACCGTTTACAGTGTTTTAAAAAAATTGCTTTGCTGTGAAATGGATCCAAAAAAAAAGAAGAAGCTCGCGAGTGGTGCGCGCGACACAGCGAGACGTGGTTTTAATTATCGCACCCATGTCTGGGCACTATAATTGAAACCACATGGCCTTTGGTGCGTGTAATAGACTCCAATAGGCCATGGGCGGAGCATTGCGCCCACCTTTGGCCTATTGAGTGCTCTCTTGATAAAAAACATGCACACAAAGGCCAATCGCGTCGCACAAAAGGAATAGCACACGCACAAGCGTGTGCGATTCCTAGGTCAGTGCTGAAACCCCGTTTTTCACCTACTAAATGTCTCGCACTGCACCGCTAGGCGCGAAACCTATAAACTGGCATTAACTCAGGTACCATCAAACCAAAGCACGGGGACTGAGCAACCTTGCCGAGATGTGTGTATTGTTACTGATTCTTCCTCATGTCCACCTGCACCATGTAATAAACAATTGCTGTCTTTACTTGAGTTAAATGATGATCCTGCTATTCCTAGTACCCCTGATGGTATACTCCCGCTGGCACATCTGGCTCCTCCTCTGGCCCCACCTTTGGCTGACATGGCCATTTATGTCTCTCTTTATGCATCCTAAAGCCCAGGTAGGGGAGCATAAGTCTATGATAGGCCAGCTTTCCTCTAAAATGGACCAGGTTTTGTCCAGTAGGGGAATATCTAGCCGTCACAGGATGAATACTGCTGCTAGCCAGGTAATTAGTGGGTGAAAGCAATTCCACATTGCTAACAGGGGGCTTTCATCAAGGAGCCCATTGGAAGTTCCAAGAGCGAGAAGACCTCTGAATGACTACAGTGAGAGCCTTTTGAAACCAGCTTATTTGACTAAATCAAGACATGGTAGCCTGTAGGGAGGTCAGCCTTTGGCAAAATCCTCTGTCTCCCTAGCACTCAATGGCTATGGCAACAGCAACCCACTATCTTCCGTTGCCAATGATAGGGCAAATCTAAGAAGGCAAGTTCACACTATTAGATCTCCTTTGGCAGGGGACAGTTTGTACATGATTAAGTCCCAAAACTGTCAGGCCCGTATAGTTCTGAAGATGAGGAGTCCATCAAAAACAAAAGTATTCAGGCCCATATAGTTCTGAAGATGAGGAGTCCATCAAAAACAAACGTATTCATTGAATAAGGCATGTTAGGGCTTGCTGTACAGTTATTAGAGATGATATTATTAGTGCCAGAGATGTGCTAATACAGAGCCGATTTATGACAGTATTGAGCCGTGCTTAAAGGATAGATACAGTGCTGACGACCTGGTTGCTTTAGACATCATGTCCTGCAAATCAAATATTTCCAGCATTCACTTTATGGTCATTGTGTTGGGAGTCAGCAAGTCCACAGTCACGCAGAATTCAGTTGGCCTGCTAGCAGCCCTGTAAGGGTTAGATAGCAACGATTGACGGATGGAAGATCCTGGCACTCTTTTGAATCTCCTATTTTTACCCAAGACTTTACTTGTGTTACCCCCCTCCTGTAATAATTTTAACACTCCAGCCCCAGTAGTTTCCACCAGTAGCTCTTCGATAGTTGGTGCAAATCCGAAGGGGTCTACAGAACATGCATCAATGTTGACTTTTGCAATTCCTTAATTGCGATTTTTAAAGGAATCGCAATTAAGGAATCGCAAAAGCATATGCATGTAGACATTGCTTAAAAAATAGCGATTTCTAAACATTCCTTAATTGCGATTCGCGAATTGCGAGTCACAATTAAGAAATACCTCCCCATTCATTCCTATGGGCCTAGAGGCCGATAGGAATGAATGGGAAGGTATTCTCAATTTGTGATTCTCAATTAGAGAATCGCAAATTGAGAATGCAATTTCAAGGGTGCCAGGGTGTCAAAGGACACCCTGTTGCACCCCTGAAATTATTCTGTGCACATATGTTGCGCACACACATGCCTTAAGGGCATGTGTGTGCACAACATGAAACTTTGAAAAATGCACAAAAGTGCATTATTCAAAGTTATTGCAAATTACCAAGTAGTTTAACTTCATGGTAATTTGCTCCCCCTAGTAGCGAAATTTCAGACTTCTAAATTTAATGCATTGCAAGATGCGATTCCTTAAATGCAATTTGAGAACTCACAATTAATTGCGAATTCTCAAATTGCGAGGGCCTTGACCCTTGATGCATCGCAAAAGCTAATTTTGTGATTGCAAATGGTCGATTTTTGCGAATCGCACCGGTTGCGACCGCAAAAGGCTTTGATGCATGTGCCTGCTAGTCCCTTACATGGCACACAATTAGGTAGTCTGTCAACTATTGTAACTTAAAACGTCACACTTCCGGGGGCATTTGATACCAATAGGATGTGCTTAGATGATCGATCCCTTGTGGATGTCGGGCATTATCATTACCTGCTGACGTATGTAACTCCTTCCAAGCACAGGAGGTCAATTCACATCCTCTTGCTAATCACACTCCTCTCCAGGCAAACTGCAAACTAGGCCTATCTGGTCCAGTGTGGGCTGGTAACAATTTATTAGAGCTCAAAGTCTCAAGCTGTGTAGTTCACTAAGGTACAAGGTATTTCTTATCCACTGGGGAGCCCCCTGAAATGAACTCAACATCATTGACCTCAGTGGTGTCTTGGAATGGGGTGGGACTGAGGGCCAAGCGGATATCTATTGATAATTACGATATACGCTTTTTCCAAGAAACGGTGTCTACTGACCCATTATTTAAATTGTGTTACCTATCATACCGAATTCAAGCCAGGCAAGCTTGGGAGGCCTGTGGCTGGACTAACAATATGGGTGAACTTCTCCCTAAATTATAAGATTCACCAATTAGCAGTTGACTGAGCTGATATATAAGGTATAGAAGTAAGTAGGGGGAAGAACGTCAGTGTATCACTTTAATATTTACGCTCGTGGGGTCAAAGGTGAACTTGCTTCTACGACTATACAATCTCTTGAGGAATAATTGGATAGGTATTGGTCATGCCCAAATTTGATCCTTGCTGGGGACTTCAAGACCACATTGGTGCCCCTTGGCAAGGAAGATATCCAACTCACGGTAGAGGAGGATGAAGCAGGGTTTTTTTCCCAGCTGGAGTTTGCCCAATTAAAACATGGAGACATGCTGGCCTCCAACTAAAAGTGCTAACTATCAAATTGGGTGTCTGGGCCACTAATGGGTGAACAAAATTAGAACCCAATGTGGCACATATATTTAATAATCACTTTTCCATTATATTTTGGTTGATTTAAGATTGTGGTCCCGAGTTGATGATATGGTCATAGGGGAAAAGTTGGAGAGCGACCACAATCTCTTGTGCCTTACGATGCTTGCATTGTTTGATAAGAACTTATTTGATCCTTCAAATCTAGTCAGCACTAGTGATGTTGAGCACACATCTGAATAAATGGCGTTGGATCATCATGAAACTAAAAATTCTTATCAATATTAGAAAAGACATAAAGGCAATACTGACCACGTTATCAGAAAGTAGTGAAAATAAGGGTGACCTAACAGATTTGAGTGCATTGTACAAGGTGTTCTTTTATGTTTTAGCAGCTTATTTTTTAATTCCCCCTACCACCACCAAGAAGCTTCCCTTAAAAAGCAGCAGATCGTTCAACAGGGAGTGTAGGCAACTAAGGTGCACTTTGGCCAAGGTGATTAAGTTGAAAAACACTGCCATGATTTCAGCTACCAGAAAGCAGTGTATGCTTAGCATGTTGAAAGCTAAAATAAAGTGGGATAACAGATGGCGGGACCAAGCAGACACGTGCTTATCTAAAGACCATTCATTCTTCTGGAAGCTGGTTGCCTGTTGGTGAGAACACTTTGAGTTTCAAGCCAGAAAATCACATTCCTTCTTCTGATTGGTTTAGCCAATGCCATTGCGGTGGGTGCTCCCATCCTAGATTCGTGGCAAGAACTCGAGGTTATACTAGTATATAAAAAGGGTGATTAATGCCTACCAGCTAAGTATAGTCTCCTTAGTCTTATTGATTGATTACAAAAAGTTTTCTGATGTAGGGTCCTGGTAAACATTCAGCTTTGGTTACCTGAAAATGACATCATAAGTCGTATGCAAGTGCGATTTAGAGCCAAAACAAAATAGTTCAGGTCATCCGCTTTGTCAAAATCTATTTGAAGACTGTTTTGATCTGCAGAGGCAACTTACTTGTTGCCTTTGTCGATCCATAAATCCCCTTCGATCTGGTCTTGCGCTTGGCGGGTGGCATGTTCTAAACATGATTGAAATGCCTCATGACATTCTTTCTTTATTGATTAGGATTCATAGAAAAAACTTTGTGGTCAGTCAGATGGGGAGCACAGGGTCAACTGACCTACAAGATCCCGGTGTCGAAAGGTGTACGTTTAGGGTGTGTATTGGCCCTACACTATTTTTCTTATATTTAAAAGGCTTGATAGATCACCTTTCTGAGTGCACTGCAGATGTTGCTACCATAGCTAGCACCAAGACCTCCCATACTGGTATTTGCAGACAAGACTTTTAATTTCGAAAACTCAGTGGCTTGCAAAAACTTCTTATTCAATTTGGTGTCTTTTGTCAGGAGTGTGGCCTCGAGAGCAACGTAGCCAAAATGAAATTTATGGCATTTAACTGCCATAAAAGTTTTAAGGGCATCTTAGATTTATGGGCACAAGACACTAGAGGTGAATCTTTTGACTACTTGGGCATCAAACTCCCATCAAATATGTCATGGTACCCACACATTAACATGGAATCTTTGAAACATAGATAGATCGTTGGTGCTGTTCTAAAAGAACATTGTGTCTCCTTACAAAGCCAATTGCGCTTGTTCTACGATTGTATGAGGCTAAGCCCATTGGAGACACCCTACATGATGCCGAGTTGTGGGGATTTAGTGATGCCTCCGACTTGGAGAGTTTAGAGAAAAGATTTTTAAGATCATTAGCCTCCCTTCCATCTAGTACTCCGTTGTATCATTTATTTTTGGATGTGGGTTTAAAAAAGGTAGCTCTTAAGACATCTTTTCACCCTTTGCTATTTTGCCAAAGAATTTGTGATACCCCAGGGTTGGTACATTATGCCGCTGCCCTACAAGATATCATCAAGGTAGATGGATTCAACAAAATACCTTAGTTGAGTTTGATCAAAAACCTGTTGTTCTCTTTAGGCCTTGGTGACCAGCCAACTGCAGTCCAAATTCCTTCTAAGGGCATATGGAAAAATTGCGATTCTCCTATTAACATGACCAGAGAATCTGGATTTCATTAAAGACATGGAGGCTAACATTATGCATTAAAAATATTAATGCATAATGTAGCCTCCTGTCTTGTAATGAAATCAGTATTGGGCACCTACACTAAACAGGGAGGAACAAAAAGTTGTGAGCACTGGGGAATTTGCAAACTTTAAATCTGTTCATAGCTTAGAGAAGTATTGAGATCTGATCACAGTTCCACCAGACAGGAAACTATAATACCAATTCAGAGAGGAGACACTTCCCTTGAAGTTATTTACAGTAAAGTGGGCAGGATCAGACTTCGTAGCCTGCCCTTTCTGTGATGAACAAACCGAGTCCTACCGCATGTTATTTGCATGCCTGGCAGACGCCAAGTTTCGCTCTTCATGGTTGACATCCATTTGCAGACAACTGGGTACATCTAGCCATTGTGTCGCCTTGAGGATATTGAGAGCAGACTCTTGTCCATTGTATGTCTGTGTGGTAGCAAAATATCTGGGTCTGATGTGAACGAAAAGAAGGACTACCATCAAATGACTGTGATTGTATTGATGCGACTTACTGGAATCTGGCTTTTCATTACCTTGTTGGAACTTGTTCCATTTCTGCTTATATATGAGCAATCTTTACACGTTTTATGGTTTTAATAGATGCTATGCGGCTAATCAAGATATTGTATCCTTCCCAATTAACTTCATTTTTCCATTTGCATATTTTATTGTATTATTTTGGAAACCTTTCAGGCTTATGCCGAAATAAAGTTATATTTGACTTGGTTCTTGGATTTCAGGCGCCATTTTCATGCCTTAGCGCTCTCCATGCCCTCTAAATGTAAAGAATGGTTTGCTCTGTTTTGGTTGTCTGTGATTTCATAGAAAAACAATTTCTTGGAATACCTTTACTGAGAAACTATTTCATCTAAACTGTTTAATGGAAATTTTCAGGGGGATGGCATTTACCTTTTCATAGAAATATATTCATATTGTCTTTTTAGTCAAAACTGGCTTTTGAATGTTTATTTTTTAAGTGTAAAAGCAATGATTACAGGTATTACTTTCAGAAACTGTTTTGTCAGAGATATAATTGACTGGTCCATCACCACCCATAAACACCATCCATCACAGACCCCTCACAACTCCTAAACACCATGTAGGAATCCGGCTTTGTATATACTATACCAAAAAGAGGTCTAGTGTGCACAGAGAACAGTGAGTCCCCAAAGGTATTGCAGAGGTTAAAGTAGATAATGCCTTACTCTCAATTTAGTGGTAGCTCGGCTGATCAGTTAGGCTTATCAGAGGGTGGTGTGAATGCATTTGTTGTACATACTCAAAGGGATTGAGTGAAGGCTGGAAGGTGTCCAGGGTTCCTTGAAGGCCTATCAGGGTTTCTGGAAGGATAGCAGGTCTAGTTGTTGAACCAGTTACAGGTGGCAGGGTTCTTGCTGGGTTCTGTCTGCAGTTGTTCAGCTCCTGGTCCGCCAGCTGTCTTCTTCCATCTTCTTCTTTGGTCTGTCATATCTGAGGCACAATGTTTAGGGGAGCCCTTAAATACTAAATTCAAGGGTGTTACAGAGGCCACGGGCAGTAGCCAACGGCTACTGTCCCCTATGGTGGCTACACCCTTTGGTGGCCACCTCTCTGTGGGGAGAGGGGCACATCCCAGTCCCTATAGACCTAATTCTCCAGTTCAAGATGGTGAATTTCTAAGAGAGGTGTTCACCTCAGCTCCTGGCAACCCCAGGGTTGTGCCAGGCTGAGGGGGTCACTCCTACTCCGTTTACACATTTTTCCCACCTGTCCTGCCACCAAAAAGTGAGGTCCGGACAGGGGGGCAGGGATCTCCACTAGTTGGAGCTGCCCAAATCAACACATCACAAGGTGAGAGCCTTCGAGGCTCACCGCCAAGTGTTGCGGTTCCTGGCAAGAGAAGGTGTGAAGCACCTCCACCCAGAGTAGACTTTGTTTCTGACCTGCGAGAGCACACAGGCTCTCACCCCAGGAAGTCAGAAACCTGTCTGTTAGTGGCTGGCTGGCAGGGACCAGTCATCCAATACACGAGAGGTTGGTCATTTTTCAGGGGGCATCTCTTAGATGCCCTCCGAGTGCATGTTATATTAAATACAACACTGGCATCCTTGTGGTAATATTATGCTGAGACGTTTGATACCAAACTACTTAGGGGACCATTAGGATGATGGGCGGACTTTGTCCGCCCGTCATCCTGTCGTGTCTAGGGACCGCCCGATAATAAGGGCGGGGGTCCCGTTGGGGGCAATAGGATGCACCCGCCACAGTGGCGGGCGCATCCTGTATCTTCAGCATTGCGGCAGGCGGTGCTGAATGCCACCCGGATCCAGCGGCGAGGGGTAGGTGCTATTATCGCAGTTCAGGGACTCCCAACTATGCGGTGGAAGATCTAACCTGAAGCTTTACCCGCTGGATACTGTTGTTATCTGATTGATACAAAATTTAGGTTCTGACAGCTTAACACAGGTTTCAATAAGAAGAAGGGTAATATAGGAATGTTCTCCCTTCACCCCTAATTGTTGTTGTACCCACACTAGCGTACACACACGACACATTAGGGAATTAGAGTAGACAATTCACTTCTCGTTTCTTGCTATATAGTCACATAGGTCCTGAAGAATCGCTTTTTAAATTGACGCTAGCGAGAAACATGTTGACCGGACAATAATAAGATCTGGAGGATCTCAGGAAACATAATATTCCAGTACTCTCCTCTAGAAACCGCTTTTTAATTAAAGCAGCGGACCCTCTGAATAAATCATTCCCGGTACCCCTAGCTTTATTTTAACTCACTCCTCAACATCTACCTTCTATCCTGGCCCCATACCCGCACTTCCTCCATACGGCTGTTGGAAAAAGATCTCTGCCAAAGAGCCCCTCTATGAAGTGTTGCCTGTTGGGTATTGCACCGCCGACCCAACGAGGAGCAGGCACAAATGATGAAGCATGACACTTGAAAGGGTGTGTGAGGGCATTAAACCCAACAAAATGGATCCGCAGGGTTAACGCCGAGCTACCCTTCCATTATCATTCGCTCCACTGTATTCAGCTCCTCTTTCTCTTAGGAACAGGACAGCAATCTTTGTATATACGTATCCCTTGAGGGCACGCTGTAGCTGGACCTTCTACTTAGTAGTAATAGCCCTTCACTCTTCTGTTTGATATTAAACCCCAGGGTTGTGCCAGGCTGAGGGGGTCACTCCTACTCCGTTTACAAATTTTTCCCACCTGTCCTGCCACCAAAAACTGAGGTCCGGACAGGGGGGCAGGGATCTCCACTAGTTGGAGCTGTCCAAATCGACACATCACAAGGTGAGAGCCTTCGAGGCTCACCGCCAAGTGTTGCAGATCCTTGCAAGGGAAGGTGTGAAGCACCTCCACCCAGAGTAGGCTTTGTTTCTGACCTGCAAGAGCACACAGGCTCTCACCCCAGGAAGTCAGAAACCTGTCTGTTGGTGGCTGGCTGGCAGGGACCAGTCATCCAATACACGAGAGGTTGGTCATTTTTCAGGGGGCATCTCTTAGATGCCCTCCGAGTGCATGTTATAATAAATACAACACTGGCATCCGTGTGGTAATATTATGCTGAGACGTTTGATACCAAACTACTTAGGGGCCCATTAGGATGATGGGCGGACTTTGTCCGCCCGTCATCCTGTCGTGTCTAGGGACCGCCCGCCATAAGGGCGGGGGTCCCGTTGGGGGCAATAGGATGCACCCGCCACAGTGGCGGGCACATCCTGTATCTTCAGCATTGCGGCAGGCGGTGCTGAATGCACTGCCCGCCGCAGTGCTGAAGATACATGCAATGCATTACAAAGAACGTGACAGGCACCGTGCGGGCCCCCACAGGGTGTCTCCGCATGCCTTTCCGTGGCGGCAAAGCTGCCACGGAAAGGCATTTGTACATGCCCATGCTAATATGGCTGGCGGTGTCTCATAGACCTAGTCCTAGACCTAGTCTAGGACACCCCCCGCGCCGCACGGCCACCAGCTGCTGCGTGTGCCTGCCTGCCTGCCTCGCTGCCCCGGCTGCCGCCGCGTGACCACGCCCCCTACCATCGAGCGGCGTGGTCTGTGCTCGCCTGACCGGCTATCCTACCTTGTACCCCTGTATTATTGTTAGAATAGCATTTGTGGTTTCCTTTAGTGCCTTGTACCCCTGTATTATTGTTTAGAATTGTATTTGTATTTGTGTTTCCCTTCAGGGCCTGTTTGCCTGTATTTTGCCCCCGTCTCATCCCTCCCCGCTCCCCGCTTCCCGCCACCGCCGCTAACCCCGCCCCTTTTTTCCTTCTGTACCCTCCCCGCTCCCGCCTCCCAGCTGCTCCGCCCTCCCTCGCACTTGGCCATATATGGCGACCGTGCGACGCAGGCGAGTGTGACCTAGTCTAGGACGCCCCCCGCGCCGCACGGCCACCAGCTGCTGCGTGTGCCTGCCTGCCTGCCTCGCTGCCCCGGCTGCCGCCGCGTGACCACGCCCCCTACCATTGAGCGGCGTGGTCTGTGCTCGCCTGACCGGCTATCCTACCTTGTACCCCTGTATTATTGTTAGAATAGCATTTGTGGTTTCCTTTAGTGCCTTGTACCCCTGTATTATTGTTTAGAATTGTATTTGTATTTGTGTTTCCCTTCAGGGCCTGTTTGCCTGTATTTTGCCCCCGTCTCATCCCTCCTCGCTCCCCGCTTCCCGCCACCGCCGCGAACCCCGCCCCTTTTTTCCTTCTGTACCCTCCCCGCTCCCGCCTCCCAGCTGCTCCGCCCTCCCTCGCACTTCGCCATATATGGCGACCGTGCGAACGCGCAGCGGTCACGCGCAGCGGGAGCGCCGATTGTGCGCCGAAGGCGCGCCAAAGGTAAGCCCGTCTGCGCCCGTCCGCGCCTGGACCGCGCCCAGCGCCAAGAACCCTGGCCCCCGCCGAAGCAAGCCGACCCGCCGGACCTACGACGCCGCCACCCTCAACGCACTCAACGACGGCCGAATCCCGGGATGCTACCGAGCCACCCCGAGGCGCACCCACGGACCCTTCTGCTGCACCGCCTGCAAGTTCACCTGCATCCGGACCTGCCCCGCACTAGCACCTGCCAAGCCGACCAACAGCAGCAACCACCTCAAGTGCATCCTGCTCAACACCCGCTCCGTCCACAGACACGCCATCGAACTCTGGAACCTCATTGACACCACAGCCCCTGACGTTGCCTTCCTCACGGAGACCTGGATGAACGCCTCTTCAGCGCCCGACATCGCCATCGCAATCCCAGAGGGCTACAAGATCACCCGGAGGGACCGCACCGCCAACCAGATGGGAGGAGGCATCGCCATCATCCACAGGGACACCATCCGCATCACGACCAACACCGACGACATCCTGACCACCGCCGAACACCTACACTTCCAGATCCACACCGACCCGAAGACCACCCTCAGAGGCACCCTGATCTACCGACCCCCGGGGCCACGCACCCAATTCAGCGAGGACATCGCCGACTTCGTCAGCCCGCATGCCCTCCTCTCCGCTGACTACATCCTCCTGGGGGACATCAACTTCCACCTGGAGAAAAACAACGACCGCAACACCACCACCCTGCTCGACAACCTCGCCAACCTCGGACTCAAGCAGATGGTGTCCACCCCCACCCACCTCGCCGGACACACACTCGACGCCGTCTTCTCATCCAGCAAAAGCATCGCCTTCACCCACGCCACTGGACTCCACTGGACGGACCACAGCTGCGTCCACTTCACCTTCAAAAGAACGACGATCCACCACCACCAGCAACAGGTTGCCCGTAGAAGCTGGATCAAGATCACAGCCGACCAGCTCGCGACTTCCTTGAGCCAGCACCCTCCCGCCAGCTCAGCGAACCCCACCCAGGCCGCCGACAACCTCACGAAGTGGATCAGCAACTGCGCGGACGAACTCGCCCCACTGAGGACCCCGCCCAGCAGACCCGGCAGCAAGAAGGCCCCATGGTTCACCGACGAACTCAAGAGCTCTAAGAAGAACTGCCGAGCCCTCGAGAAAGCCTGGAGAAGGGAGCCAACACCAGACAACATGACCACCCTCAAGCTCGCCACCCGGAAGCACCACCAACTGATCCGCGCCACCAAGAAAACTGCATTCAAGGACCGGCTGGACAACAACGCACACAACAGCAAGGAACTCTTCAACATCGTGAAAGAGCTCTCCAACCCCAATGCCGGAAACAACGACATCACCCCATCGCAAGAACTCTGCAACTCCCTCGCCTCCTACTTCCACAACAAGATCACGGACATACACAACAGCTTCAGCACCCAACCGACGAACGCCACGACCGTCACGACCGAACCAACGCCCCCCACCACCACCCTCCGCGCCTGGACCCCGATCAGCACCGAAGACACCGTCCGCATGATGAACTCCATCAACTCCGGATCTCCGACCAACCCCTGCCCTCACCACATCTTCAACAAGGCCGACGCTGTCATCGCACCCCACCTGCGGGACATCATGAACACCTCCTTCACCACCGCCACCTTCCCTGAGAGCTGGAAGCACGCCGAACTCAGCGCTCTACTCAAGAAACCAACAGCGGACCCCACCGAACTCAAGAACTACGGCCCCATCTCGCTGCTCCCGTTTCCGGCCAAAGTCATCGAGAAGACCGTCAACAAGCAGCTGGCCGCCTTCCTCGAGACGAATGGATCGCTCGACCCCTCACAGTCTGGCTTCCGGGCCAACCACAGCACCGAGACCGCCCTCATCGCTGCCACCGATGACATTCGAGCCCTGATGGACAACGGAGAAACAGCGGCCCTCATCCTCCTAGACCTCTCCCCGGCCTTCGACACCGTCTGCCACCGCACCCTAGTGCAGCGCCTCAACAACGTCGGAATCCAGGAGAAGGCACTGGAATGGATCATCTCCTTCCTCGACGGAAGGACACAGAGTCTGCCTACCACCGTACAAGTCAGAGGCCACCGAAGTCATTTGCGGCATACCCCAAGGATCCTCGCTGAGCCCAACCCTCTTCAACGTCTACATGAGCCCCCTCGCGGCCATCGCACGCCAACACAACCTGAACATCATCTCCTACGCCGACGACACCCAGCTGATCCTCTCCCTGACCAACGACCCTGCCGCCGCCAGAGCCAACCTTCACGAAGGGATGAAAGAGGTAGCCGAGTGGATGTCGACCAGCCGCTTGAAGCTGAACTCGGACAAGACGGAAGTCCTCATCCTGGGAACCTCGCCCTCCGCCTGGGACGACTCCTGGTGGCCCCCCGCCCTGGGCACCGCACCCAAACCGACAGACCACGCACGCAACCTGGGCTTCATCCTGGACTCCTCTCTCTCCATGACCAAACAAGTCAACGCCGTCTCCTCGTCATGCTTCAACATCCTGCGCATGCTACGTAAGATCTTCCGGTGGATCCCCACCGAGACCAGGAAGACGGTCACCCAGGCCCTCGTCACCAGCCGACTGGACTACGGCAACGCCCTCTACGCCGGAACCACCGCCAAGCTCCAGAAGAGACTCCAACGGATCCAGAACGCCTCAGCCAGACTCATCCTCGACGTCCCACGACACAGCCACATCTCCGGACACCTGAGAGACCTGCACTGGCTCCCGGTCAACAAGAGAATCACCTTCCGTCTCCTCACCCACGCACACAAAGCCCTGCACGATCAAGGCCCGAGCTACCTCAACAACCGCATCAACTTCTACGCTTCCAAACGTCCCCTCCGATCAGCCAGTCACGCCCTCGCCACCGTCCCCCGCATCCGAAGAGCGACGACAGGAGGAAGGTCCTTCTCCTACCTGGCCGCAAAGACCTGGAACTCCCTCCCGACCGACCTGCGCCTGACCCAAGACCACCTCGCCTTCAGGAAGAAGCTCAAGACCTGGCTGTTCGAGCAGTAGCAGCACCCCCCCCCCCCCCTAGCGCCTTGAGACCCTCCGGGTAAGTAGAGTGCTCTATAAATGTCTATGATTGATTGATTGATTGATAGACACTGCCACCATATTAAACCTTTTCAGGCCCGGCCACAAGGCGACCGGGGCGGAAAAGCGGCGGACTGTCTTTCAATCCGCCGCGGTCTCCCCCGCCATCCTAATATGGTGGGGGGAATTTAGGTGCGTATGGCGGGCGGATCGCCCCCGCCAGTCTGGCGGTGGCTACTGTGAGAAGTTGGCCTGGTATATAATGCTCACTAATTTTAGTGATCACTTTGTACCATGCCAAGCAACCCTTATGATGATCGGTTGAAAGTCAATCTTATAGACTAGTTATCCTAGTGGTAACGTGGACAAAGCAGTCTTAGGCTAAACTCTGAAAGGCATGTGAAGCCAGCTGTATTACCATACACAACCCCCTTGAATACCAGATGAAAGGACACCACACAGATATATATTGAAAATATATATATATTTATTAACTACAAATCCCCTGAACTCTTTATGAGCACAGAAGCACGAGCGTTAAACAAAACACAGTTTAAAATACACAAAAGTTGCACAATATGGATGAGCCCTAGGGGCCACCTAAACCATATACTAAGAAAGTGGTATAAGAGATACCAATCGAAAAGGAAACAGGCCTAGGGCCTTGGGAATCACTGGAGCTGATCGGGACTAGCAGTGACTAAGTCGGGAAAGGCCCGCGGGACTCGGGTGCAGTGTTTAAAGTGCACGCACTCACCAATACAAAGTCTATGGTGCGTAAAGTTAGAAAGTTAGTTAGTTCGGAACCTTCCGAGTGACCTAGAAAGCTGAAACTTAAGACACAGGCCCACGCCGTTGCTGTGTTACCTCACCCACAGGAAGCGGGTGCATAGGGTCGAAGTAGTGTCGGGTTTCGTCACGCTGGTCGATGGTGCTTGGAGCTGAAGATGCTGCAGGCGGCTCGATGTGAAGAGTTCCGGTGGATCCAAGGGTGGATCTGAAGATGTGAAGACCTGAAAGCAGAGGGGACAATGTTCAAAGTCACTAGCCAGTGACTACCGTGGAACCAGATTGGAACCAGGCGATGTCAGGTGCAAACAGGCGTCGAGGTGTAGCTTCTCTCTGCAGCCACGTGGACACCGGGGGTTGAGGACGTCCAGGAGTCGGTCACGGGCTGTCCCACGCAGGCTCCTCACTGTTGGCAGTGTTGGCAACTTGATTAAAGCAAACAGGCCTTGGCTAATGTAAGTCACGCAGGAGTCAAAAAAGGCTTGTTACTCGGACCAGCAAGGTCAGAGCGGGTGCTCCTTTTTACAGGAGCTAGGGCAAGTCTGGAGCAACCAGACCCGCAGTGTAGTTCTTCGGTTTCGTTGCCAAGATGGCCGCTGACCACGTGGCTAGTGGCTGGGATGGCGCGTCGAGTGGCACAATGCAAAAGGGCCCCACGCAGATCGTGGAGATGCTGGGGGGCTGATCTTCGGTGCAAGGGCTGCTCGGTGGTGGGGGTTCTCAGTCCCCAAAGCACAACATCGAGGGTGCCTCTGATGCTGCGCAGTCAGCTCTTCGGGTGTCTTCCAAGATGTCCGGTCCCACGTCTCTCGGTGCCTCCACGGGTCCCTTCTTTGCAGGGACTGTGGATCGGGCTGTGAGAAGTCTGGGAGTCTGGGTCTTGTCATGCTCTGGGCTCGGGCTCCGGCAGGAGGCGGCAGCAAAGCAGACGTCAATTCGCTGGTTGGTACCTGTATTCACAGGGTGGCCACTCCTAGGCCACAAGGGATATTCTCGTCAGTCTTCTGTGCAGCAGAATGTCGAAGTCCAGTCGTCTTCTTCGTTTAAAGTTGATTTCAGGATGATCTGAGGTGCTATGGCACTGCTCCCACTCTTATTCCCAATCTGTGGGGTGGATCACCTGCTAGGTCCCTCCACTGGGTGGGACCAGGAAGGGGGGCGGTTACACCCCCTTTCCTTTGTCCAGCTCCTCGCCAGCCCTGGGTCTGGAAAGTCCCAGGACCGGTTTGGACTGGCTTATGCACGGGGACACCTTGTGTGCCCCGGGCATGTCTCAATCTATTCAGCCCTGTCCTACCCAATACACAAAATCCTGTCTGGTGTGGTGCTCGCACCTCCCAAGGCAGGAAACCCTTTGTCCAAGCCTTCCTCGCTGGAAGGACTCCCAGCAGCAGGAGGTCAGACTTGTGTCTGTGGTGGCAGCATCCATTTTGTGATGCTGAGGCTCTGGTTAACTTTAACCGGGGTTAAGGCTACGCACATGTCGTGCCCCTCTAGAAAGGTGGAATGCTATCCCCGTCGACAGAACTGTCGAGGGGATAGTATTCCAAATCGTATGACACCTTACTCAACATGTTTTGATAAAGCCAAACCAAAGATAGCATATAACCGCAAGGATTATAATGCACTTAAGAGTATATGGTATGGCAATATCCCGGAACAGCTAAGGGAGTGGTTCCTGACAGCTGCAGACAGGCTCAGCTCCTGCTAGAGCACCATCTCACATATTTCCAAGCACTCTGCCTCCAAGATTGATGAGGCCTTCCATAGGAGTGGCTGATAGGAACATATGTGTCCAGTTTAAGGTTAGATATAGGGATACTATATCTAAGTAAGAGGTGATTACACCAACTTACCCCAGCTGAGTGATCAGCCAGTTGTGTCAAATATGGAGGCCAGGCCAGGAGTGGCACAATACATGCTGCAGCCCCTGCTAGGCCTTGGAAATACCTATGCCCTGGGTACCTAGGGTACACTGTTACAGGGGCCAATAAGGTGAACCAGTTCCAATTCGTAATGCACCTAGAGTGCATTGGCAGTAATTTAGAGAGAGAACAGCAGGCTGTGGGTCTGATTAGCAGGCCCACAGCCACATTAAGTCATAAACCAGTGAAGCAAAAAGCAAAAATTTGGGGTGACCATAGGATAGCAGACCCTACTCTCCTACAGCTACCGCCAGCCTGGCTGGGGCAATCCGCCCACCATCCTAATGGGCCCCTTAGTCTTCAGGAAATCCATCATGGAATTGTGGAGTTTGTGTAGGCAAACTCCTAGCCAATGTACTCAAAATAGTGTAGCTGCACTTACAATGTCTGAGAATGGCACAGACACTGAATGGGCATATTGTTCATGCAGCTATGCCCTCAGTTGTGATATGGTGCACCCTGTGTTAGGGCTGTGAGGCCTGCTAGAGTGGTGACTTATCTAGAGGGGTGACTTACCCATGCCACAGGCAGTGTGTTGGTGGTCATGGCACATGTGGATATGTGCCATGCCGACTCTTCAGTTTGGTCTGCACCTAAACATGCACCCTGCAATACCAGTGTGAGGATGTTAAGGTGAGACGTCTGTGAGGGTTTCATTATACATGTTGCAGCCCTCAGAGGCCTTCTCTGGTCACAGGGCCCTTTGGGGCCAGGGGTACCATTTACCAGTGACTTCATTGTGGCCCAGATGTGTGCCAATTGTGGGAACAAAGGAACAGTTTAGGTAAGAACACAGGTGCTGGGGCCTGGTTGAAGGTTTCCAGCACACAATAATTCAAGTTAGCATTAGATGTCTGGCAACAAGTTAAGGGGAACCATGCAATAAGGGTTCCTACAATCATCAATCCCTGCCCCCCAAAGACCCTAATCACACCTAAACTACACTCATTCCTGAAGCCTGAAAGCCCTTTCTAACCCAACAATCCACCATCCCTGAACCATAAATTCACTCACTACCCCTAACTCCACCCCTTACTGAACCCTAACAACCACTTTCCTTCGCCTAAACTCCACCCTTCCCATACTCCTTAAAACACCTCAGCACACCCAAATTCAAACCATCCCTGAACCCTAAAAACCCTCACTGTCTTCAAACACCAGCCATCCATTGCACATAGGAATGCCTCATCACCCTAAGCTCCTCTTCCCTGAAACGTAAAAACCCCTTTCTACGTCTAAACTCCACTCTTCCCTGAATCCTTAAAATGCCCAACCCAGCCTGAACCCTAAACACTCTTCACTACCGGGCCGCTACCCATTATTGAACCATTAAAACCCTCACCAGCCCTAAACCCTGCCCATTCATGAACCCTAAAACCCCTCCACCCATCCCTGAAACCTAAAAACATCTGACACACCTAAATACCACTCATCCATGAATACTAAAAAACCCTCACCACCTCTACACTCCACCCATCTTTGAACCCTAAAAACCCCTTTCTATCCCCAAACTCCATTCATCTGTGGTAAATAAAATTACCGGGACTATTTTTCTATACATTAAATGACAATAAGGATAGCTCAATAAAAATGAGAGGCAGAGTCCGTGATATCTGAGTCATACGGGCTTTACTTAAGTATCTCGAGACACTGGACATCGGGTTCCATCACCACTAAGGTTCAGGAAGGGATATTCAACATTTTATTAACATCACACATTATATATAGTAAAACTGTACAGTTGAAATGAATACAGTAGGCTTAACAAGTGAAAAGAGAAGAGATAAGAACACATGGGCGAGAAAGAAGGCGTGTACAGGGGCGTACAAGGAGGTGTGTGCTGGAAACGTCACAGAAGTGTCATAGGTGGGTGGATGCATAGAGAGATTCTGCAGGGTCAGCAGAAACCTTTACCCTGGATGCGTGCGCAACTGAGCATGACGTATAACTAGGGAGAGCTGGGGGGCTTGACATTTAGCACTAGTAGAGGAGTCTTGGTGTCTGGGATGTCAGAACGACCTGCACCTATAGCATATCTGGTATCTTGTGTTTGGATGATGTATTATCTGAAGTAGAAGGTCTCTCGGGCAGAGGCCGTACAATACTGAATGCTAGTGGGTGCATACGTGTCTTTGTGCAATGCTCGGGGCCATGGGCCTACCATGGTAACGGATTCGGTAAATCACTTGCATGGCGACAGGAAGGACGGGCCCTGTGCTCTGCAGCTGGGAATATGTTTACCTATTTCACTAGACTGGAATGTGTTTTCGAGGAGGCTGAGCAGATAACTGTAGGCAAAATACTGTCTTGGCAGGCAGGCCAGGCCGAGCCGGGCACCGCTTGGCTGGGCAGGAAGTAAGATAGAGGTCAGGGATGCATACCTAAACTGTAGCTTTCAGAGACAGAAGAGACTCGGAGCCTCAATTAGGGGCCTGGCTCGACTGAGCCAGAAAAACGTGGAAGACGTGTGTTTCGCGTTATTTAAAAGTGCACCATGTAAATGCATTGGAAACATAGGCTTTGAAGCTGAATTATAGTTTCGTTCATGGAGGACTTGGTAGATGACATGTTAACGTTGGACGCAAATGCATATGCGTCTTCATGGCGGACACAGGAAGGGAATTACACGACATACATGGAACATGGGTGCATGGATAGGGTGCGAGTGGGGGACACACTGGATACCTGAAAATTTCTATTTCCTCATTCCCTCCTTGGCCCCTACTGCGCCCTTTAGGATATATCTATTTTCATGAGACCATCAATTTTTCGTATAGCATCATTTGCTCATCTTTTTTCATTCGGGAACGGGAACGTGAACGCGGACGGGGAATACAAGCTGTGGCGCACAAGCCGCAAATCGCTGGCCCACATTGCAGACAGAGACAACAACTGAATACTATAAGGAATACTAGTCCTAGGAACGACAGCACTTTCCATCCCCAGGCTGATATCACACTCCAGAGCCAACCGGACCCAGTCCAGGTGCCTGGATTCTGGTGTATCTGGTGAGCTATTGTATGAAGCCTTGTTATTGCTTTATATACTGACGGTGCGTTATTAGGAATGAAAATACAACAACTAGATCCGATCACTCTACAAGCCCCGCCCCTATCGGCCAGGATGACGTCAAGGACAAGGCGGTTTTGAAGTACAACAAGTCTCATAGCAGACTGCTCTTCGGTCAAGTTACCTAAGGCAGAAGTAGTTTCATTCACTACTGCTTCAAGGGTTCTGGTCAACCTGCGTATTAATTTACTATTTTGGATGGGACCTATGAAAAAGAAGAAACCTTTATTGAAATCCGTATATTGTTCCAATGTAGTCTCAGTCTGGTCGACAATAGGGGACTCAATCTCCCTCTTATGTCTTATATGTACAAGGTGCGAATCTCGATGATAATTGGATGGGGCTAGAAAAACAGGTGGTAACAGGAATGCAATGTAACACGTTCCATCCCAATCTAAAGGCAGACGTACATAAGCTGTCTGACCACAAATAAAATAAGAATGGCGGGAAGCTTTGAAAGTAGACTTTCCTTTATCACTGAATTCGACCACAGTATTTTTTCAGTTCATTTAAAAAATCTTTATTTCGGTAGAAATTTACCATAAAAGACAATTATAAAAACAATTCATTTAAATTATTTATACAGCAAGTTGTAAAATTCATAAAAACATCACTGAAAAGAAATCCTTGTATACTAAAAACAGGTCTGCACTCAAGTCTGTGTTTTAAGACATTTCCTTCTGATAGACCAGAGGGCGCCCAGGTACTTGGCCATAGCGAACACAATATGGTCTGACAGATCAGTTTTTAAGACTCTAAAAGCGGCCAGACACCTCTTATATCCAAGATTCCTGCATAGGGGAACAATCCAGTACCTTCGGATCTCCCGATAAGCTGGGCAGAAAAAAAGAATGTGAAGCTCACTTTCATCCGTAATTCTGCACGCTGGACAGGTGCTACTTGGATCATGACTCCATTTGGATGTGAGAGTTCTGATGGGGAGAGATCCATGTCTCCACTGAAGGTATAACTTTCTCAATAAGGTGGGATAAATTTTATCCAGAGTTTGTTCCATGTTGTAGTTCACCTTGTGGGACAAAAAGGAAGCTGTCAAGGTCCCAGGATGTTGGTGGCTAAGTATCAGGGAAAGTTTACTTTCACAGTATGACCTGGATAAGTCCTTTTTAGAGAGGATATGGCACGTGTTCAGGGGGTCAGACCACATTGTTGAGAGACCAAGGGCCTCCAATTCCAGTTTGATGGAATTGAGCCACTTTATTTTTCCAGCACCTGGAGTAGCAAGAACCTCCCGGAGTCCTTCCCTGTAACTGGCCAATTCTGGAGTTGTCCATAGTCTACGCCAGAAGGCCAGCGGGCGTAGAGCCAGTTCCTCATCGAGTGGACACAGGCCTAAGTCCATCCTGAGGGGGACAAGGGGGGTGCTCGGTGGTAGCCCAACAAGGTTACGAATGAATTTGTTTTCCACCTTCAGCAGCATTGATGTTTTTTCATGGCCCCAAAGTTCAGATCCATAGATGACAGCCCCCTTGGCCTGGGATTTGTAAATCTGTAGTGGAGGGCCAATGGGCCTAATTGAGGATTTGTTGCTTGCCAGGAGCTTCATTATGCCTCCCGAATGCTGGGTCAATTTAAGTGCAGCTTTCTCCAGGTGTGAGCTCCAGGTGAATTTGTCATTTAACACAATTCCCAGGTATTCGAAGGTTTTTACTCTTTCCAGCTTGATGTGTGCAATGCTTGGACTAAAGTGGAATTTCTGTGGGGGGTTGAGGACCATGAATTTCGTCTTGGTGGCGTTAATTTCTAATCCATGGGCCTCACAGAAGTCCACAAAGCCATCAAGGATGCGCTGGACGCCTTTTGCCGACTTAGATAATAGCAGTGTGTCGTCGGCAAACATAATGGCTGGGACCCTCTCAGCGGCCAGTTTTGGGGCGTCAGAGTTAGGTACACCCGCTAAGTGGGCGATTACCCCGTTGACATAGAGGCAGAACAGGGTTGGTGCAAGCACACAACCCTGCCTTACCCCCCTGCCAACGGGGAACCTCTCGGACAATTCCCTCATCCTGCCGCATCTAACCTGGGCAAAGTTATTAGAGTGGAGGCGGATTATCATATTCAGAAGACCTTCGGGGACCCCCATTTTGTCAAGGACCTCCCAAAGCTTATTCCTCGGGACCAGGTTGAACGCTGCCCTCAGGTCCACAAATACAGTGTAGAGGCTGCCACCCTCCAACTGCACCGTTTTCCAGTATATGAGGACAAGACGAAAGACCTGGTCCACAGTGGAGACCTTCTCCCTGAAGCCTGCTTGAAAGGGGCTAAGGATGTTGGAGTCCCTGATCTACTCGTGTAGGCGATTTAACAAAAGCTTGGAAAAAAGTTTCTGGGCTACATCAATTAGGCTTATTGGCCTATAATTTGCCGGAAGGAGGGGGGACCCCTTTTTGAAAATTGGCACTATTTCAGCCCCTGGCCAGGTGGAAGGGATTTGGAGACCTTTCAGAATGGAATTAAATAGCACCCCAAAGTAGGGAGCCCAGACTTTAGGTTCGTGCTTGTAAAGGTCGCCTGGGAGCCTGTCTAGGCCCGGCGCCTTACCTGCAGACAGTGAGGAGATTGCCAGGGAGACTTCCTCTACGCTGAAACCATCCATGGCAGTTGCACTATTTTTGAGCTTGGGGAACACTCCTACAGGTTCACTTTTCCCACTATCACTGCTATGTGGTTGGTATAGATTTTTAAAATGTTCCTCCCAGACAGATGGTGCTATGTTGGCCTCGACTGCTGCAAGTGGTTCGGCCGAGCCGTGCCTAACAATTTGCCAAAAGGTCCGTGAGTCTCGACAAGCGAGGGCAGCTGTTATTTTTGTCCAATTCTCCTCGTCCCAATCTATTTTTGCAGTGTGGAGAGCGGATTTGTAGGCTACTCGTCTCTCCCTAATAGTGTTTAAAGTGTCTCGTGCTTTGAGTGATTCCAGCAGAAGGGTTTTTGCTTCCCTGCAAGAGGCATTGAACCAGGTCGCTCTTCTCTGTTTGGACTTGTGTGGCCTGACGACTGGATTCAGTACCTCTGCAAGATTGGTGCATAACTCAGAGTGGATATTACCGAGAACAGACAACTGTGCCTGAATACCCAGACTGCCTGTGGTATTGGTCTCGGAATCGCTGGCTGGATGGTTCATACAGCGCTCTACTTTTTCCAGGGTAGGGACGACTAGTGCATAGATTCTCTCAATGTAGTTATGGTTTTCCAGCAATTTGGCCCATTTGATTCTACGCCTATTGCTGGATAACACAAGGTCGGGCTGTGATGGTGCATTAGTATCTACCTCATCTGTTTGCCGACCAAGGATCTCAAAGTTTAGTGAGAGCAGATTGTGATCACTATCAAATCTGGGGATAACTTTGAAGTCTTTCACCCTCCTCCAATCCCTGGTTGGAACCATTATATAGTCAATCCGTGACTCGTGTCCCGGTCTATTAAAGGTATTTTTTGGCGGGATATCACCCTTGGTCCGACCATTACACGCCCTCAGCGAGTGGCAGAGAGTGAGGGACATTATCTGAGTAGCAAGAGGGGACCATGCCCTGGTCACTGTATCTGTCAGGGTAGGAATGTCCCATAGGTCATCCTCCTCACTGGGTATGCCCTCCAGGTAGTCAGGGAGTGGTTCGTATTGCTGGTTGAAGTCTCCACCTATGATTAGAGGGGAGGAAAAATTGTGTGTGTCGAGGAACTGTGCTAAATCTTCCACTGAACCCGAAGTTGCTGCAACCCCCACTGGCCTTGAGTATATGTTAATCAATATGAGCTTCCCTCCACAAGGCCAGTCAAGGGAGACACACTGGAAGTCACAGGAGTTGGTTTCCAGATGTGTGGCCCTACAGCCCAAATGGGACCCAACCCAGGTCGAAAGTCCTCCTGAGGGTCGGCCCTTTCCTCCCCATTTCGCTTCAATATTAAAGATAGCGAATCCCTGGCGGCTAAATTGTTCTCTAGCCCATGTCTCTTGTAAGAGACATATGTCATAGCCCTCCACTAGATCAGTCCAGTCAGGGGTATCTACTTTATTGGCTAGCCCTGCCACATTCCAGGATAAAATGGAAATTATACCCGGGGCCTTTGGTGTGCTACTAGTGTCTGATATCGTGGAGCACTCTTGAGCTACAGGTTTTCCACATTGGTTGGGTGGGGGGGCGTCCAATGGAACACTATATAATTTGAGATGGGGGGATTATGTTCCAACCTTAGGTGGGAATCAGTAATTACACCCTTGGGTGAGCATGTGACTAGCCTACCTACCCCTACTCTGAGATCGTCAATCATTATGTGGGCTGGTGTTGGTGCAAGAGATTGACCGCCCGTGTGTGTGTTTGAAACACTGTTAGTTAATATGCCGCCCATAGAGTGTGTGTTGGCGGTGTTTGGGGTGGGTGAAGGGGGTGCGGTGGGTGTCGAATGTAGAAGTCAGTCCACTTCCTCTAGACACCCATATCTATTGGACATCAGGACCCCGTTCCATCCTCCGAGTGTGTCTACCCAACAGCTGCTTTGTACTCCCCATGTGTGGTTCCTCACCGGGATCCTACTCCAGTTCCCCCCCTGAGCTGGAGGGGGACATGGTGGATAGAAAAAAGTGAGTGGTCTTGCTATTATAGATGCGGTTGAGCTATGGTTGGTCCATGAGTAAATAGCAGTAGCAGTGTTAGGATCCTCAAAGGAGACAATCACACAGTCGCCACAGGTGGACTTTTGTGTGGTCCTTACCCAGGGTACCCTCCGTACCATGAGGATTTTACTCCTTAGGTGGTTGGGTATTGGTTTATTGGCGTCCAACCAGTGGATCACCTTATTCTTTAAGGAAGCAAAGTTTCCCTGCTGGTTGTACGCCAATTCCGTTACCCCGGTCAGCACCACAACATAGGGGCTAACCTCAGGAGGAAGGTCTACAAATCCCCTTGACCGTATAAAGCTAGTGCTGGCTCTCTGCGATATTGGAGGGTTTGTATTCTGGCCATTTTGCCTCGGATTGAGATGGTCAGTCGGGGCAGATACTCTTTGGCCAGATGTAGCTAAGGGGGGTGGCGGGAGGGATACAGCCCCCGATTGCATGGTGTTTGACATTGCCCTACTAGGAGGATTATGGGTTTCTACCTTGGTACGTGGTTTAGGTGTTGGTTTGACCTTGGGTGTAACGGTGAGACTAGCAGAAGAAAAGGTAGCAGCAGGATGGGAAGGCGGAGGTGCATTGGTGGTTCCCAGGGACTTGACCTTGGGAGGGGCCCGCAGGTTCGCAGCAACTTGAGTGATAGGACCAGGAGGTGCTGCTGGCAGCGGGGGTCCATTTGAGCATGTTAGTTTAGGGTTCTGCATGGTGATAGTTGCCAAATTTAGTATGCTTTTTTCTATTTCCAGTAGTTGTGTTTCTATGTGTGTGAATCTCTTTTCTAGTGGGGAAAGTAGTTTTTTAAGTGTTTCCCAGACAACAGTGAGAAATTCAACATCCTTCTCTTTAATGGTACAGAGCGGGGTTCCTACAGTGTCACTTTCTATGATGAGGTCATTGTTTTCTTGGATGACTACTGTGTGCGAGGGAGTATTTTCTAGGCACGTTTCTAGGGGGGAAGATTTAGTTACTGGCGGCGTAGCAAGGGGAGGTGCCTTTGTTGGTAACTGCGCCTTGGCCACTTTAGCCTTTTTCCTTGAATATGCCGAGGTGGGGTTACGCTTCCTTTTGTTGAATGGCTGGTTTTGTAATTTGGGTGGACTACCACCTTTTTCATGTGAAGCGGGGATGGTTTCGGCTTTGGAAGGTAAACCCTCCTCAGTTCCCTTCTTTTTTTCTACAATTGCGCCCAGATGAGATTTTGGAGAGGGAATGAAGTTTTGTGGGGATCCCCCCTGTGGGGAAGGTATACTATTTGCTTGTGCTACATGGATAACAGCATTTGTGACAATCAGGTTGGGTGTGGAGCCGGGCGGGCGCTCTGGTGTTTTCGCCCAAGCAATAGGACCTAGAGAGGATTTTTTGGCGGCAGTTAACTCAACTGACAGTCTTCTAGCAGCTTCGAGTTCTAGTGAGACCCTGTGTTGCATCTTGGTAATTTAATTGTCGATGGCAGTGTGTGTCCTGGTGATAAAATCATCCAAGGTACCATTCTTTAGTTTAGATTTGGCCGCTCTGTCTCTAAACTCGCGGGCTGCCATGGTGGATGCAAAATGAAGAGCGTGCAAAGAGAGTGAGGATGAAGAATCAAATGGGGTGGCCCAGTCCAGTCTCTAACTGCCTCTAACGGCCTAAAACGGCCCGCTCTTTGCCCGGTCTTCGCCCCGGCCTTAGCCCCGCGCGCGTCCCGCGTTCGCGTTCCAGGCTCAGTTTATCAAGGGGAAGGGCTGGTGGAGGGGGCGGGAAGAGGACCAGCTGCGGCCGATGAGCGCCGCTCAGCACGCTGGTCCTCGCAGTCCCGCCTCAAGCCTCAGTGCAAAGATCCGCTGTCAGAGTGGCCGCGTTGGTGCTCCAATGCACTATCAGGGACCCGGTGGCCAAATCACTGCAAGTGTCTTACGCCTGCGAGCGGCTCCCGCGGAGCGGGGGCCGCGAGGCGTGGTGTGGCGCAGCGGCCGGCAACAGGAAAGGAAAACCGCAACAGTGCTCCCAGCAGGTCAGGAGAGAACCCAGGGAACTTGCACTCCAGAATGGTTTTATCAGGTGGAGGGGCGGGAAGAGGACCAGCTGCGGCCGATGAGCGCCGCTCAGCATGCTGGTCCTCGCAGTCCCGCCTCAAGCCTCAGTGCAAAGATCCGCTGTCAGAGTGGCCGCGTTGGTGCTCCAATGCACTATCAGGGACCCGGTGGCCAAATCACTGCAAGTGTCTTACGCCTGCGAGCGGCTCCCGCGGAGCGGGGGCCGCGAGGCGTGGTGTGGCGCAGCGGCCGGCAACAGGAAAGGAAAACCGCAACAGTGCTCCCAGCAGGTCAGGAGAGAATCACTGTGTCCTAGATGTACTGAACCATTCTTTCTAACGCATAATTCACCTTTCACTGGTAAAACTGTAATAAACGGCAAGTCCGAATTAGTCTCGGACTGAACGTTCAGGATCATAGGGTTAAGGGAGAAATTACTTAATCCGTACACTTCATTTTCTAGATCGGTTCCTGTCCTTTGGGGAAGACCGTCCTTATCTGGGAAACATGCTTTATTCATAATTGTATTCAAGTTCCCCCATACCCAATTGCCTTGGGAAACTTGGGACTTACTGTCTAGCGAGGACATTAGAGTAAACCATGCTCCGCACGAACCATTATGTGTAAACGGGTAAGGAAAGAGGGGCAGAGCTCCCTTCATTTTCTGGTAAGGGGGGAGTCGGACACATACCCAGCAATTCGTGACATTGCTGGTCTGGTGAGAATGGTGTAACATACGGATAAAAGTATTGCTGCGCAGCGCTAGTCGATAGGATAGTTCATGAGGGGGCAGGTCACTGAAAGTGTGCTCTATGGTGTCATTGAAAGAAGAATGTACATGTGAACCATGAGGAGGAAAGAAAACATGTAGCGTCCAGCTTATACATATGATCGTAATACTCAGAAAAAACATAAAAAGCAATGTGATGATGCATCTGCTACGCAGATTTTTACAGTATTTCATTTTCTTGACTTTCTGTCTATCTCTCTCACTATTTGGGTCTATCTCATACATGCCAGAAACCTGTCTAACCGCTTCACCCGAGGGGGACTTAAACAATTAAACGCTGTCTGACTTACTAGACCTTAGCTTAAGTTTATACTCCTGTTGCGGAGTTTTCTCTAACAGAGGGAGTTTAGTGTCCGTATCAGGGTCGGGGCAGTCCTTGGGAAAAGTCTTTGGACACAGTCCATAAAAGCGTTTGACGTGGCTGGAGTGGAGCCACCCTTTTCTTCCCTCAACCTTCACTGCGGTCCTCGTGGTCATTAACACCAGTTTCGGCTCCCTCCACCTGGGCTCCAGAGGGCTCGAGCGGTCAAAGTTGCGGACCAACACCAGGTCTCCCGGAACGATTTCATGCGGTTTCACTTGGGTGTTGTCCGGGAAGGCAGCCGCGACCTGTGAACGACAAGAGAGTAGTGCAGACATCAAGGAAGCCAGGTAATCTGTCAGCATATTACTATCGACATCAGTAATTTTACGAGGCATAGGCGTACCCCACATATTGAGGGGACGACCGAAAACAATCTCATACGGAGACAGTCCGGTTCTGGAATGGGCTACCATACGCATGTAAAAGAGGGCAACCGGCAGGGCTACCATCCAATCTACACCTTTTTCTGCACAGACCTTCGCTAACCGTGTTTTCAGAGTTTGATTGTGTCTCTCAACGAGACCGGCGGCTTCAGGGTGTCGTACACAGTGAAATTTCCACTGGTACACTAACAGGAGTGATACCTGTTTCGTGAGTTCGGACGAGAATGGCTGTCCATTATCTGAGTACACGACACAGGGCAAACCATATCGTGGGAAAAATTCACGAACCAACTGTTTGGCAGTGGTTACAGCAGTGTAATCTGGGACTGGGTATGCTTCTGTCCATCTGGAAAGGGCACATACAACTACGAGGACATACTTAAATCCACGACATCTGTCCATCTGGATATAATCCATCTGGAGGACTTCAAAAGGATGGTCAGGAGGATGAAATCCACCTTGTTCCACGGGAATGCCTTTGCCTGGATTGAACTGACAACAGATCATACAGGTACGTACTTTCTGTTTTGCTGCTGCACGTAAATGCTTGTTGAACCAAAGGTTCTGGATGCTGTCTAGCATAGCTTTCTCTCCTAAGTGTGCTGGACTATGTGCTGTATTAATGATAACTTGAACCATAGAGTCAGGGAGAAACCATGTGGCTTTTCCCTTCGTCATCCATCCCTGATCTGTCTGGACCCCTCCTTGTTCAGTCCATTTCTTAATTTCGTCTGGAGTAGCATGTGTCTGTATGTCGAGTACATCTTGTGTGGGATCCCTGACTGTCATGCAATGCGTCAGTGATGGTACTGCGGTCTTTGTCGTGTCAGCTGGAATGTCTGTATGAGTCTGAGCCGTAAGCTTGGCGGTTCGATCTGCCAGGTCGTTACCCTGGGAAATAATGTCAATGACTTTAGTATGTGCTTTGCACTTCATGATGGCTAGGGCGGTAGGCAAGTGTATTGCTTCTAACAGAGCTTGAATGAGGGGACCATGCTGTATCTTGGCTCCATGAGAGGTCAGAAAACCTCTCTCTTGCCAGAGGACTCCGAAGTCGTGAACGACTCCAAATGCGTACTGTGAATCTGTATATATGTTTACTTTCATGTTCTTGGCTCGTATGCAGGCTTGAGTCAGAGCGATGAGCTCTGCTGCTTGGGCAGACAGTGTGTCAATACGATGTGTTTCTATGACTTCAGTTTCAGTAGTCACTGCATATGTGGCCACTAACTCTCCTGTACTTGTTCTCATACATGAACCATCCACATAAAGTGTCAGGTCTGGGTCGGGTAATGAAATGTCTGTCAAGTCTTGTCTTGGCTTCGTCACTGTGTTAATGACTTCCACACAGTCATGTGGCGTAGGGTCTGCTGTAATCGAGGGTAATAGTGTAGCAGGGTTTAGTATGTTGCAACGTCTGATCTCTATGTGTGGCTGAAACAGTGTCAGTTCATATCCTGTCAGTCGTGCTATCTCAAGTGCTGAGTCTGTGTCCTGTTTAGGAGAACTTCCACGGAGTGTGGAACCTGTACTGTCAGGGGATGTCCTAATACTATGGAATCACTTTGTCTGATAGCTAGAGCCTTTGCTGCAACTGATTTTAGGCACGCAGGCAAGGCCTGGGCTACTGGATCCAATGTACTAGAAAAATAAGCACAAGGCTTGTGTTTTCCTGCTTGATCTTGTGTGAGAACAGATAATGCTGTGCCATTGCGTTCAGTGACAAAAAGTGTAAAAGGTTTGCTGTAACATGGTGTCGCTAAAACAGGTGCTTGACATAGGGCTTTCTTCAATTCGTCAAAAGCAAGTGTATGTTCCTGAGTCCAAGGGAGGACAGTCAAAGTCGCTGCCTCCTTTGTTGTTAACTGTATGAGTGGCTTGGCTAGATATGCATACTGAGGAATCCATTGTCTGTAGTAAGAAGTGAGGCCAATGAAGGCCCGTACTTCCTTTTGTGTCTTGGGCTGTGGAAGATGTGCAATTAACTGGATACGGTCAGGTGTCAACTGTCTACCCCTCTTGGACAGCAAGTGTCCTAAGTAAACCACTTGCTGGACACAGAATTGTAGCTTCGAAGGGGACACATTATGCCCCTTTTCAGCCAGGAAATACAAGACTGTCAGTGATGCACGTTCGCAATCTCGTTCTGTTCGTGCTGTGATCAATAGATCGTCAACATACTGGAGCAGGGCAGTGTCAGTAGGCATGTGAATACTGTCTAGTTGTCGTTTCAGTGCTTGACTGTAAATACTAGGGCTTTCTGTGAACCCTTGAGGAGCACGTGCAAATTTGAAGCTTCTGCCATCTAAACAGAATCCGAAGAGATACTGGCTTTCCGGATGAATGGGGACACTAAAGAAGGCGTTCTTGAGATCGATTACAGTGAAGAACGCAGCTTCTGAATCAATGGCAGTCAATAGGGAAGAAATGTCTGGGACCACTGGGTACTGGCGTATGATGCATTTATTTAATTCTCGAAGGTCGATCACTAGTCTGTAGACCGGTGGTGCAGTCGGGTCAGTTCGTTTAAGAATCGGGATGATTGGGGAGTTACACACATTGGAGTCAGTTTCTACAACCACTCCTTGAGCAATGAGCTCGTCAATAATTTTCAGTAAGGCCCCTACAGCCTCAGGTGGTAACTTGTATTGTCGGATTCGGGGTAGTACAACTCCTTGCTTGAGAGTAACACGGTATGGTGTAATATGCATACAACCTACATCTGTTGGACCTTGCGCCCATAAATGCTGTGGTACATTCTGAAGTCTTGGATCAAAATCTCTTAACACATAATGTCCTTTAAAATCACGTAAAAACAATCTCACTCCTTCTGGAGAACAACAAATCACTGCTCCTAGCGCTTTCAATGTTTTTATACCAAGCAAGTTTTTTGGACATGATTTCGTAAGTAACAAGTCAGTAGTACGAGACAATGGACCAACTTCTAGGGAAACTGGCTTTGACACTTCGTTAACAATAGGCTTTCCTGAAAATCCCAGGGAAACATTCTGTGAGGCTGAGAGGGGTGCCCCTGGAACCTCGTCATGACTGATGGTAGTTCTGCTTGCCCCTGTGTCAATCAAAATTTTTCTGTCTTTCCTAATACCTGACTATGTACATAGGGACCCTCTTGATCTACAGGAACCTCGATAAGGGGCAAGCCAACCTCCCTCTCTAGGATGTTTCATGAGTACTGTTGATAATCGGGATAGTCTGACTGTGCATACATTTGCTGTGTAACATGTTGCGTGGCAGCGATGGGTTGGGGTTGGGGTACAACTACTGTCTGTTGTGTGTTTTGTGGGGGTTGCGTGTTCTGCGGAACATGTTCCTGTCTTGGAGGACGCGGTCTTTCTTTCGTCTTGCCTGTAGCTATATTGTGTTTCAGAACGGCACATTCATTTATATAGTGACCTGGCTGTTTACAGTAATTGCATGTCCCTTTTAAAGGTGCTGCGGAATGACTGGTCCGTGCCATACCCCTCTTCTGACTGTCAGCTGGGACAGACTGAGCAACTAGTACTTTCATTTTCGTATCTCTTACACGTCTCTGTTCGTGTTCGTGTTCTTCTCTAATCCTGTTCTGGTGATACTGTAACATTTGTAACATTTGGGAAGGGGTATTAGCTTGCCAAGTACTCTCTACCTTTAGTACTCTATTTTTAACCTGTGGTAAGGAATTCTCTACTAGCTTGGTCACAAAAAGATGTGGGTACGATTCACTACTTGTTTTCAGGCCGCTATTAATAATGAAACATTTCTCGAATCTGGAATAAAAATCACTAGTGTCTTCGTCTTGTTTCTGTTTGCAGGCTGAGATTGCATCCCAGTCTTCCTTTTTAGTTGTCAATAACCTCGGCAAGACCTGTACTAATAATTCTGGTAATGCTTTAGCTTTGTCCCCGAGACCAGTACCACGGATTCGTGTATTTTCTTCGTTTTCTAATTCTGCCCAATCAATCTTTTTCTCTCCCACTTCCCATTCTTTTTCTTTAAGTTTTTCGTAGATGCCCGCAGGCAACAGTACCTTTAACATTTTAATGATATCAGGATATGTATACTCTCCCATGCGGAGCATGTCTTTTAATTCTCGGTGAAACCCTGCAGGATCTTTATCATGACACGGCACTAATTTTTTCATTTCCAATAATTCCATTTTCGTTAAGGGGGTGTAAGCAAATACTCGTTCAAGCTCGCCGTCTGTTTTCCGGACGGGATGAACTTCTCGTAAGGGATTCTGTCTGTCTATGTAAAACGTTTTTCTTACTGGGGGTGGAACAGGAACGAAATGTGGAGTCAGGAAAGTCCTGTATTTGTGTTGCTGTTCTAGAATGACATTAATTAAATCGGTACCTAGGCCTCTCCATCTGTTTAGTAGTAACTCTTCCAATATATTATATAGGGGACCTGGATCAGAATGCTGACTTTCATACAACGTAATTAGATGTTGAATCATGTACATACCAACTAGTCGCTGTTCGTCTGGGGAGAGATTCAAGAATGTTTGTGCTACTACGTCATCTTTATATACGCTAGAATTGCCAGCCCATTGGACTGCTGACCGAGCTAGTTCCTGTTCATGCATAGTACTAAGTTCACTGTAACCTATTCGTTGTTTCAGTACTTTATCGGTGGCTTGGAATAGATGTTCAAGAGAACATTGTTCTGGTATGGGAGAAAGAAAACGTTTCTTACATTCTAGGCGTATGGGTTTGTCAAAGGGTCTCGCCCTACCTACGTACGCTATTCTACTTGGATTGCCTGTTTCTATATCTTCATCTTCTGAGACTTCATCATCCTCTTTCTCGGCTTCTCTTGCTGCTCTTTCCCTTTCGTGTATTTCTAGAATTTCTTTACGAATCTTTCTATACATGGATTCTATACAACCTTGTTTACTATGTTTTCCGTCAGCTATGTTGTCACTCCATTTTGTCAGGACCTTCATCTCTTCTTTGCTTTTACATGGCTGGTCTTGTTCCCTTATCAAACAATTTATCAAAAACTGTAAGATCATATTTTGAGTCTCCACCTTCCTGTGTGCCATGGCCTCGTGAATACTTTCTGGTCTCTCCCCCGTTCTGATGAAATGATATATGTTGTCTAAATGTTCCCTCATGTCTGGCAAAATAGTCAAGTAGTTTGTAACACGTCGTAGACGTATGGAATATAATATCATCTGGTCTTCGCCTGGTACTGGATCATATCTGCAATCAGTAAGGTACTGTTTTAGGGCTGCGTATGTAGTTACTTTTGGTGTACGCTGTAATGCTGCTTCTCTTAGTGTTGTTCGTTTAACTTGAGGCGGGGTGATAGGGAGACCTCCTACTGCTCCTCCTGAAGTGTGATCGTCAACTAATACTGGCTGTGCTGTCGCAGGTGGTAGTGTAACTGGTAAAGTAGGTGTAGGTGCAGGTAAAGTAGGTTGGCCCTGGGTTACAGGTGGATTAAAAGGATTGCCAGGACCAGTGGCAGGAGAAACAGTGGGGGGAATCGTGTCATGAACAGGGTTGTGAGGATGAATAATTGGAGGAGGAGGATTTGCATTTGCATACTCTGGGACAGTGTCATCTAAGTAGGAAGAAAGGAAAATTTCCGCTGCGGTCGGTTTATGACGGAGCTCAGTTGGGACCAATGGTGGCGGTAGATTACAGGGTACTTCCGGGGTCGCTTTAGGCAACCCTTCGGCTAGAAGGGGGTACATGCCTTTCATAAGGGCATTTCTTTGTCGGTCTAACTGTTCTACTTTCACTCGTTCACCTTCTTCTAGTAGTTCTTTTTCCTGGGCTTTTTCTGATGATTCTCTACTTTTCTCTGCTTTCCTAATTTCTTTCTCTGTTCTTCTATGCGCTTCTTTACGCCACAATTCTATGGCATCTTTCTGAGATTGTCTGGCTTTCTTTTTCCACAATGCTTCTTCTACTCTCATGATGCATCCAGCATCCCATGTCCCTGAGACAGGCCATCTATATTTCTCTTCCAAATCCTTAGTATAGTCAACCCATAAGTCTAAGTACAGTATGGCATCTAAGCCATGCTTATGGTACATAAAATGTCCGGGAGTGTCCCTAGGCGGGACGGGAACTGCTTCTTCGAGTATCCCATTCCTGGTTCCTATCTGACGTAATTTCGAGAACAGCGGCATATTTGAACTTAATTGAACGTGAACACAATAAACACAGTAATGAATTGCAGCAACAATCATTCATACCACGACATTAAACACATTGAAAACATTTCGGACAGATGCTATCTGGTACATAGAAAAACATAGTTCTGAAAATCTCGAGAAACAATACTAGAATTCTGAATTACTAGATGCACTGCTAAAACAGTACAGACATACCGGTCCCATAAAGAGACACGTCATACCGTGTCCACCTAAGTAAACACGTCTGGACCGGGTCTGCGTACCCAGACCCGTCTTGACCGGGCACAAATTAATGAACCCGTCTAGATGCGTTCCCAACAACGGTACTCACCGGGAAGCAAAACTGAAGGCCTCGGAAACTCGACACTGGACTGGACTGGACTGCTACGGCGTCTGGCTGCTACTGCGCATGCACTTCGGAACAGGTGGGCCTCCAGATACCTCGGACCTTGCTCTCTCGGCTAGGGCTCTGGTCGGGACTCTCCGCATTCCTCACCGCCTCGTCTGGATGCCAGACCGCAGTCTCCGTCTCCTCCGTGGGCCTGAGGGAGTTAGCAGGAAAACCTGCAGGTGTGCACAGAAAGGGGTCCGTCACGGCTGTAGAAGGGGTCAGGGGTCTGCGTTACATCGCCGGCGCGTGGGGAAGGGGAGGGGTTCCTGTTCGGGCGCCAGATTATGTGGTAAATAAAATTACGGGACTATTTTTCTATACATTAAATGACAATAAGGATAGCTCAATAAAAATGAGAGGCAGAGTCCGTGATATCTGAGTCATACGGGCTTTAATTAAGTATCTCGAGACACTGGACATCGGGTTCCATCACCACTAAGGTTCAGGAAGGGATATTCAACATTTTATTAACATCACACATTATATATAGTAAAACTGTACAGTTGAAATGAATACAGTAGGCGTAACAAGTGAAAAGAGAAGAGATAATAACACATGAGCGTGAAAGAACGCGTGTACAGGGGCGTACACGGAGGTGTGTGCTGGAAACGTCACAGAAGTGTCATAGGTGGGTGGATGCATAGAGAGATTCTGCAGGGTCAGCAGAAACCTTTACCCTGGATGCGTGCGCAACTGAGCATGACGTATAACTAGGGAGAGCTGGGGGGCTTGACATTTAGCACTAGTAGAGGAGTCTTGGTGTCTGGGATGTCAGAACGACCTGCACCTATAGCATATCTGGTATCTTGTGTTTGGAGGATGTATTATCTGAAGTAGAAGGTCTCTCGGGCAGAGGCCGTACAATACTGAATGCTAGTGGGTGCATACGTGTCTTTGTGCAATGCTCGGGGCCATGGGCCTACCATGGTAACGGATTCGGTAAATCACTTGCATGGAGACAGGAAGACCGGGCCCTTTGCTCTGCAGCCGGGAATATGTTTACCTATTTCACTAGACTGGAATGTGTTTTTGAGGAGGCTGAGCAGATAACTGTAGGCAAAATACTGTCTTGGCAGGCAGGCCAGGCCGAGCCGGGCACCGCTTGGTTGGGCAGGAAGTAAGATAGAGGTCAGGGATGCATACCTAAACTGTAGCTTTCAGAGACAGAAGAGACTCGGAGCCTCAATTAGGGGCCTGGCTCGACTGAGCCAGAAAAACGTGGAAGACGTGTGTTTCGCGTTATTTAAAAGTGCACCATGTAAATGCATTGGAAACATAGGCTTTGAAGCTGAATTATAGTTTCGTTCATGGAGGACTTGGTAGATGACATGTTAACGTTGGACGCAAATGCATATGCGTCTTCATGGCGGACACAGGAAGGGAATTACACGACATACATGGTACATGGGTGCATGATAGGGTGCGAGTGGGGGACACACTGGATACCTGAGAATTTCTATTTCCTCACATCCTGACTCTCAAAAACCCCTCATTACCCTAAACATTAGCCATCCATGATCCCCAAAACCCCACAGTAGCACTAAACTCCACCCAAGTTTAATGTAATTTGGGATTTTTCCTTAAAATGATCTTTCCTTTAAAATGTGTCCTTTAATTTTCAATTTTCTTTGTATTTTCTTTAAAATTGTTTTTCCTTAAAATTGTTTGACCACAATTCCTCTAATGTGGTTTCTCAGTTTTCGTTTTTCTTTAATTTTTTACGTATCACTCTGTTTCAACTTCCTATGTATGTCCCTCTTCCCTCACACAGTAAATGGCACTCACTGAATATTATTTGCTCCTGTTCAGGGTTTTACCAACCATATTTTTTCCTTCTCTATTGGATTTTGGGGTACCGTTCTCATTTTCTAATGCCATTATACCCAAGGTATGGAGGCAAGGAAGGGTTTATTCTCAGAGTGTGGCCCTTATAATTGGAAAAAATGATGCCCGACATGTGAGTGCCGTTTGTGGTTTCTCAACTGGATTCTGCTCTGCAATTAAAATCTGATTACCAGCTGCAACTATAGAATTACTGCTTGCAATATGCATAGGGATGTTCAGCTCTACCTCCCTTAAAACTGAGCCACAGGGTTCATTACAGGTGACCTGAAGGGACTTCATTTGCTGATTATTTTCCCATACTTCAGTCGCCATTGCAGAGGTAGAGTGGTTATGCTCTGTGGTGCTTTCCACTGTGTCAATAAGAGTAACCACTCTGCCTACCTCCCTTAAACCTGAGTACCAGGGTTCATTGGAGGTGGCCGCAAGTGACTTTATTTGCTGAATATTTTCCATTACTTCAATCTCCATTGCAACGGTGTAGTTGTTTTTCACTGTGGATTTCCCACTTTGTCACCAGCAGTAACTGCTCTGCCTTTGCAATAGGATGAAAGATATTTAACACACCCCAATGACTCCAGAGGCCAGCCAATCTCTCCTTACAATAAATATAGCCACCATATTTTAAAAGCCAGTTTCTTGTTTTGGATACAATATATATGGCTTCACATGCATTTTCCATTCTTGAAAAATCTGAAAAAAACAGAACCAACATTATTATGAGTGTGATGTAATGCAATTGTTTATTTTTCCAATTTTTTATCCCTTTCCTATAAAGAGAAACATTTTCAATGTTGTTTCTTGGAATCTGTTGAAAAATCTGTTGTATTTAGCACTGTTTAACTGTGGAAACAGTTCTCTGTTAGTATCCTGCTTTGAAAAAATAATGTCATTATTACATTTATTTTTTGTTTATTGTGAGTAAATTAACCTGTTTAATTGGTCATTGTGGTTTTGGCTTCAGACTTTTGGAGATGTAATTTTGATTTTCTTGAGGAGTTATAGATTGTTTGATTATTTGCTGTTTATCTATTGTTAGAAATACATTTATTTGCCATTATTGACTTTGTCTAGCATCACTACATTTGTTTGTGTGTTATTTATGTGTTTACATTGCACTATTTATTATTTTTTCCTTATTTAGGGTGTCTTTGATTTGGAATGGAGCGATGATTTTAGTTCCCCTCATTGTTGTTGGAAGGTTTGTTTTTACTATAATTTGTTTGGCTTTGCCTTAGCTTAAAAAAGAAGAGAAAATGTTAATACATTTACCTCCCAGTCACTATCCAGCACCTTCCTAGACTGGGCACTTGGCTGAGTTGGAAAAGTAGTAAATTGTCCAGCATGTTCCCTGAGGTAACACTTGGTGGAGTATAATTTTTACATCTGCACCTACTCCCCAAGGTACTGTCCAGCGTCTTCCCTGAGGCAATACTTGGCAGAGTTTAAAAAGTAAATCTGCTCCCAGTCACTGTCCAGCACAATCCCTAAGGTGACACTTGGTGGAGCTTGAATAGTAAGTCTGCTCCCCCCAGTCACTGTCCAGCACCCTCCCTGAGGTAACACATGGCGGATTTAGAATAGTAAATCTGTCCCCCAGCTACTATCCAGCACATTCCCTGAGGTGACACTTGGCGGATTTAGAATAGTAAATCTGCCCTCAGCCACTGTCCAGCACATTCCTTGAGGTGACACTTGGAAGAGAAAAATTAGTAAATCTGCCCCCCAGTCACTGTCCAGCACGTTCCCTGAGGTAACAATTGGTGGAGATAGAATAGTAAGCCTGACCCCCAGTTACTGTCCAATACCCTCCCTGGAGTAACACTTGGCAGATTTCTTATAGTAAATCCTTAGTTTTGAATATACATTTTAAGCTGGAACATAGCAGGCTTAGGGTCTAAGCTGAATTGTACAGAGTTGGTTGACTTGGTCAGCGCCTATGATACCTTGATGTTTCAGGAGACGTGGTGCACAAAAGAAATTTTCTTGGAAGGGTTTGTTTTGTCCAAATATTATCGTAGATAGACCAAAAATAGGCCGACCGTGCGGGGGGTTATCTACGTGGTTGAAAATATCGGCTAAAGGCAGTATAAAAAGTGTAATGACAAATAATGCTAACTTCCAAGCTACCATTAACACACGGGGGGCGTCGATTTGTTTAATACATTTTTATAACAATGATTTTATGTCACTTCCAAATAGTAATTTTATCAATTTGTTTGAATTTATTGATGGGCTGAGCGACGTACAGAGGTATGGCAAAATAGATGGTATTCTCTTGGCTGGGGATTTTAACGCACAAATGCCTAGGGATACCGAAAATACCTCCATCACCCCAGTTGTTGTGACCCCATGCAGAAGAGGGGAGGAACTCTGTAATTTTGTGTCACTTCGGAATATGATTAATGTTATGGAAAAAGCTGGTGTTCACCCAACTGCGGGCCATTGCCTACCTACAGAGGTCACGGATGCTCATCAATTATAGATTATGTTTTTATATCATCCTCACTAGAAAATGTTTTGGAAAAGGCTGAGGTTTTATGTTGCAGAGCGACTTGAAGGTACAGGTGAGGATAAGTAATGACAGGGAAGTTTCTGGGGACATCTTATTGGTCGTGGGGTCAGACAAGGTTGTGTTCTGGACCCCATGCTTTTTATTCTTTATATTAACGAATTACTCAACTCCCTGTCAAAAATGCCTAACGGTAAATTACTGCCCGTGCTTTTATACGCAGATGATGCGGTCTTTATGTGACGTACGCCAAATGCACTTCACACTTTAGTCAAGGGATTTGTGTCTTTTATGGCGGATCTTGATTTATGTACAAATTAAAAAAAATCTTTTATTATGAGTGGTGCCCCTAAAAAACACAGTATCAAATCCATTTCAGTGGGTAATGAATTGTTGACACGCACTAGCACTTTTCCCTATCTGGGTCTAGTTTTTTCAGAATCTAGCTCATGGAAAGCCCATACGGCCCTTGGTAGAAGCAAATTTACTAAAGCAATAAACTCTATAATCAGCCTTCGGCAACCGAGACATTCCGAGGTGGTAGTACCGTTGATTCAGATATATAAATCGCAATGTGTACCAACCGCCACCTATGGGGCCGAAGTATGGGGCCACGCAAACTGTAGTGGGATTCAAACCGAAGAGAACAGGTTCCGTAGGAAAATTCTTGGTGCCTTCATATCATTTTCTAGTTATATTACCGACAAGGAATTGAACATACAATATGTGGAGGATTTCATTAGGTCACACCCAGCTATATTCTGGGTGAAACCATGGCAAAATCCAGCGGCAATCTTGACCAGAGATATAATTACTGACTGCCTTAAGTGTGATAGAGTTGGCGGTATACCCTGGCTAGCGCAGTAAAAAAAAGTATAGCCAGTGTAGACATGGAGAATATTTTTAATCATCCACCAGAAGTGGACGGAATAAATATAAAATCAGTTAGGGGGGCACTTTACGATTTGTATCGTAAAGAAAAACAAGATACTGAGCATCAAAAACCAACTGTTGGCAGATACTTGCCCCTCCTGGATACATCTAGTACCCAATATATTATGCCACAATCATACCTTAGAAAGAATATGGGGAGTTGGAAAAGGAGTCTACTCTATTGCCTCAGGGACGGAAGCATCAAATATTCTCTTTGCTTCCCGATAGGTTTTAATACAAATCTTGAGCAACTGCCTTGTCCCTGTGGATATGGTAGCAAACAAACCCTGTTACATTTTATATATTTTTTTAATTTTTATGTAACATACATCAAATGGTACCTCTCCCTACATTTCAAAGGACGGGATATAACGGATTTTAGATTGGCATATCTCGAAATATTAAAACTAGGAAACGAATATTTGATTTTTAGAGTAAGTTCATTCCTTCAAACCGCAATACGCTCTCGTGCTTCAATGAATGAACTCCAACATGGCATACCCTTACTATATGTTTTTAGATATCTTTATTTTAGTGAAGGGCGACCAACTATACAGTATGATTCTGTGGATTTGTTTGGAATATATTTTGGTTATTGAAGACTTATGTATTTCTCATGTAATTTACTGTTGATGTGGTGCAGATTTATTTAAACTTATTTGTATTATGAAGTCCGTATGTAATCTAATTCACTTTATCCCTAATTCTTGATTGTACAAAACTGTTCCAGATTTACATTTATTACCACAATAGTCTTATTGGAGTTAACTTTGTTTTATTGTACATTCTCTTGTATTTTTAATATAAATTATTGCTGATGTTGCATAGATCCATTTGTACTATGAAGCCTTGTCTTTACCTAATGCACTTTATCATTATCATTATATTTTGGCCGATTTGCACAACTTGTTTTAGATTTACATTTGTATAAATCTTGCACAAATGCCATTTATGCTGCTAATGTTTATATTCTCGTAATGTGCATTTTTTACTGGATGGTATTGTATATTTATATGTTTTTAATATTTGATTGTATCTGTTTGGGGGTGACGAATTGTACTTTTATGGATATTTTTATCCGAATAAAGATTATTTATTCATTCAATCATTAATAGTAAATCTGCCTCCCAGTCATTATCCAGCACCTTCTCTGAGGTAATTCTTGGCAGAGTTAGAATAGTAAATCTTGTTCACAGTCACTGTCCAACACCCTCCCTGAGGTAACACTAGGTGGAGTTAGAAAAGTAAAACTGCCCCCTGGTCACTGTACAGAATCTTTCCCGAGGTAACACTTAGAGGAGTTAGAATAGAAAATCTGCTCCCATCCCTCCCCCACAGTCACCGTTCAGCACCTCACCCGAGTTAACACCTGGTAGAGTTGAAATAGTAAATCTGCTTCCCCAGTCACTCTCCAGTACATTTGGAGAGTTAAACTAGTAAATATTGTCCTCCTAGTGACTGTCCAGTACCTTTCCAGTGTATATTGTAATTTCTTTACTGTAAAAAAAAAAATAACATTCTCAAATGTTGGGATAATTTTCATTAAAATATAGAGTATTTTTGTTTATTCACTTCCATTGTAGTCTAATTAGAAAACCTTCTCAGTCCGATTTTTCTTTTCAATATACAGAGATAAAATGTCTGAAAAGGCAACTAAAACTGTTACATTTTACTAGTATACTGGAAAGGGGCGACCATTCGGTCCCCCCGAACGTATGGCGGAGTACCACGATCCCCCCGGGAAGCCATCTTGGGCGGGAGGCGCGTCTCGGCTGGTATGCCCGAAGCGGCGTAGCCGGGGCGCGCCTTTTCCCGCCCTAGAGTGGGTTGGCCTAGACACTGACGCGGCCGGCCACGCCCTTGGGGCAGGCAGGGGCGGGTTTACGCCCGCCCTGAAGACGGATAAAAGGAGCAACAAGCCAAGAAAGCATCCTCTTGTTCCTGTGCTCTAAAGCTGCACCTCTTCGCTGTACGTGAGCTCGAGACGGAACGAAGAGCCAATTTTGAGCGTTGTAATCGTTCTTGTTTGTTTTTCAGATACTCTGTTGGAGAATGCCGAAGAAGGCGGGAAAGCGCATGACTACTGACCAGATGCTGCGCGTTCTCATGAAGGAGGTGACCGACCTAAAGAGGCGGATGGATAAAGACGAGGAAGGGGGGCCAAAACGTCCTTTGGCGGGAGCAGTCCCGGGAGGGAAAAACAAGAGGCCCAGGAGGGGAGCAGCTGGGGGAGACATCCCGGGTCCCAGTGCTCCGCTCGAGGCACCCACTCCCGTGCCGGAGGAAGGGAATCCGATTCCCGTTGTGGTCACCCCCGTGTCCAGGGAAGATATGCCGCCCGAGCTGGCAGCACAATTAGCAGCGTGGTTGAGTGAAGGTAGCGAGGGCGCCACGGCTGTCGAAGCGCAGGTGCTGATGAAGCAACTGCGTGAGAAAAGGGAAGCAGCGAAGGTGTCCACGCCGGCAGCAGCAGTAGACAAGCCACAGGGGACGGGTTCGACCGCAGAGGCAGCGTCCGGTTCAGGTAAGCGGCCATTGCCGATTGCGAGGGATGAGTCAGCACCCTCTCGTAGGGAAAAGTTGGGTCAACATGTTCCTTTGGCTATTAAAGAGAAGATTTGGGCAGGGGAATATGTAAACATCTTCTCGTTGCTTACTGACAATTATGAGATGGAGCATGTTAAAAGCCAGAAGGACCTCATGCATCCGAGTGTTTGGCGCGCAAAAATGGCCGCCTTTAAGGTAAATGAAAACATTGGCAATTGGGGCAAAGCATGGGGGATTTTTACGTCAATCTTGGGGGAACGAAGGCCCGATTTGCTACCCGAATTGCCGACTTACCAGTCACGAATCATGGGGTACTCGACATCACACGAGGGTAATCATTGGTTTTGCTATGATAATCTTTTTAGAAAGGCCAAAGAACACGATAAAAACTTAACTTGGGATTGTTATGATTCTGTGTCATGGTCTAAAATGAAGGATACTGGTATGTTGAAATTGCCATTAGTAGGGAGTAGCGTTGGCGAATCCTCCCGCCAGTATGCGGGGACGCCCTTTCGATCAGGTGCAGGCACCGACAATTACTCGAGACCTGCCGGCAATACAGGAAAAAGGGGGGTTTGTTGGAATTTCAACAGGGGTAAATGTACTAGGCCCCAGGGATCGTGCAAATTTAGACACGAATGTAGTGGGTGTGGGCAATCATCCCATCCTGAGTCCACGTGCAGAGCCAAAACGGGTGATAACGGGGGTAGAGGAGGCGCCAAACAGGTCTAACATAGTCCGAGGGGCGCCTTTACCTACCCCGATTGATACCTTGGCAATGATTCCCTGGCTCAGTGAATACCCGGATCGTACTTCTGCTGGGGTGTTGCGGAACGGGTTTTCGTATGGTTTCCGCATCCCAGTGGGGGACTTTCAGGGTGTGGAGAGATGTAAAAATCAGCTTTCGGTCCTGCAGCATACGACCGTGGTACAGGATAAGATCCGGAAGGAGGTTACTCGAGGACGAGTCGCCGGCCCGTTTAGTGTACCCCCGGTGCATAACTTTGTTTGTTCTCCTTTAGGAGTGGTCCCCAAGAAGGACCCGGGTGAGTTCCGGCTGATACATAATTTATCAGCTCCACGTGGTCTTTCCATTAAACGAAGCGATAGACCCGGAAGTATGTTCGGTGCGGTACGCATCCTTCGATGAGGCCGTAGCCATTTTGAATCGCCTGGGGCCCGGGGCGCTGATGGCAAAATCTGATATCGAGTCAGCGTTCCGGTTGCTCCCGGTACATCCAGACGATCAGCGTCTCCTAGGTTTCATGTTTCAGGGTCAGTATTACATGGATAGGTGTATGCCGATGGGGTGCTCTATATCTTGTGCTTATTTTGAAAAGTTCAGTAGTTTTCTACAATGGTTCTTCACAAAGAAGACGGGTTTCCAACATGTCATGCATTACCTCAATGATTTTTTGTTCCTGGGGGCAGCCGGGGATCCGGAATGTGGTCAGGCCTTGGCCGATTTTTGTGTCTTGATGAATCAGTTTGGCGTGCCATTGGCACCAGGTAAGACTGTGGGTCCTTCTACTTGCCTCGAGTTTCTGGGGATCGAGTTAGACTCCGGAGAAGGTTGTTTTCGTTTACCAGCTGACAAAGTGTCAAAGTTCAGGGCATCCCTACAAATGTGTATATGTGGATCTAAGGTTAAGCTGCATCAATTACAGCAGTTAGTGGGTCAGTTGAATTTCGCCCTGAGGGTTATACCAATGGCCCGCCCCTTTTCCCGTTCGATTGCTCAAGCCATGGTCGGCCTGAAGGAGGGCCATCATCGCACAAGGCTCTCGGCTGAGGTACGCCAGGACATGCGCATTTGGTTGGCATTTCTGGCGGATTTCAATGGTCGAGTCATCTGGAACAAACCGGCCGTGTCCTCTGAGGAGCTGGGGCTGTGGACAGATTCGGCAGGGAGCATAGGTTTTGGTGCCATTTTCGGCACAAGATGGTCTGCACAAAAGTGGCCGGCATGGTGGCATGACAACGGACTGACGAGTAACATCGCTTTCCTGGAACTTTTCCCCATTTTGGTGGCCCTGAGAACTTGGCCCGAAGGGTTCAAAGATCACTCTGTGGTATTTTGGTCTGACAATATGACCGTGGTCGAGTGTATCAATAGCCAGGCAGCACGATGCAAATTGATTCTGAGACTGCTCAAGGAAATTGTTTTACTGTGTATGCAATTGAATGTGCTATTCAAAGCAAGACATGTCCCGGGGGTAATGAACCAGGCGGCTGATGCACTGTCTCGTTTTCGTATGCAGGCTTTCTGGGGTTTTCTTCCCACAGCGGACCCGGAGCCGGCACCCTTTCCCGAAGCTCTCTGGTCTCTCGGTGCCCCGAACTTCGTAACCTCGTGGGAGAGAGTTTAGCACCCAGGACGAGGAAGGCATATGAAGGGGCGTTCCGGTCCTATTTAGCCTTTTTGGGGACTGATAGAGAGGGGCTTTGGGGCCACGAGGAATGGGTGGTGAATTTTCTGATGTCCTTACATCTGGCAGGGAAATCGGTGGCCACGGCTCAGAGGCATCGGGCTGCCATTTCCTTTGTTGCTAGGGCTCATGGGATCCAGGACCCGACAGCGTCTTTCGTTGTGCAAAAAGCGCTACGTGGGTGGCAACGCCTTGAGGGTCGCAGAGTAGATGAGAGGCGCCCGATAGGTTTGGATAGGTTGGCCCTGTTGTTAACCACACTCCCTGCTACATGTTCATCTCAGTATGAGACAGTGTTATTCCGAGCCGCTTTTACGCTGGCATTCCATGGGGCTATGCGGGTAAGCGAACTAGTGGCGAGGAACAAGCAGGATGTGACAGGAGGTTTGTGCCAGGAGCACGTTCAGATCAGAGGGGAGACAATGACTGTCTCATTTGTCAGGTCCAAGACCGATCAGAGTGGGATGGGTGACTGCATAATTATACGCAGGATTCCCGGGTCCTCCATGTGTCCGGTAAAGTGTTTAGAAGATTACCTAGCACGAAGGGTGGCATCATGGGGGGGGACCTTGTTGAGACACGCTGACGCCACCCCACTGACAAAATTTCTGTTTCAGCGGGTGCTTGCGATGTCGATTGCCGCTGCGGGCTTGAACCCGGGCGAGTTTGGGACCCATTCCTTTCGGATAGGGGCTGCTACGGAAGCTACAGCCAGGGGTCTGAATGTGGAACAGGTTAAACGGGTGGGGCGTTGGTCCTCCAATTGTTATAAAAGGTATGTGCGGTTGCACATGTTGTGAAGCTGTAACGATGTACTCACGCTTCTTGTTTTTGTTTGGTTTTCAGTTGCGCAAGCCTACGAGGCGGGGCGGACTATGCAGTCGACCCAACACCAGGCCAGCGGTCAGACATCACCGGCTGTGAAAAAGGAGGTGTGGGTCGTGGGCCACTCATACGTGAGGCGTGCCGCGGACGTATTCAAGGCAGGTGACATGATTCACGTAGCTGGGGAATACGGGTACAGGGTGTCCTTCCACGGAAGAGGCGGTCTCTGTATTGACCAGTTTCAATCATTTTTCGAGGGTTTGTTAGGGCGGACGAGGTCACCGCCGTCTGTAGTCATAGTACATCTTGGGGGCAATGATTTGGTCACCACTGGTAGACGACTTCTTCTTGAGGCGATGCTTTCCACTGTAAGTTGGTTAGCGAGGAGAGTTCCAGGGTGCACAATTGCATGGTCCCATATGATCCCACGAAAAGTGTGGCGGGGGGCTTTTTCTGTTTCTGCTTTAAATCATTCTGTAAGGAAAATTAATAACAAAGTGAGTAGGTTGTTCCGTTCCAATACACTGCATTCTATTTCACATGGTTGTATTAAAGATGACAGTATGTATTTGGGGGATGGTGTTCATTTGTCTCAGGTGGGGAATGAGTTACTCATAGGGGACTTCATAGCTTGGCTAAGGACGTTAAAACATGACCTTTAGGTAGGAGTGTTGTGGGGGGTCCGGATAGCCGGTCAACTATCCGGGCCTGTGGCGGTAAGGTCATGATCGGTGAGCACTAATTGTAAGATCCCTATGAGTGGGCGTCACCCATTACGGATGGGAGCGCTCGGGGGAGGTGGCCATTGGCCCCTCAACGGGGAGGCGGTCCCTTCTAAGGATGGGTCGCCGAAAAGAAAGGAAAGGCGGTCAAGGCCCCTTCCTGGGTAGGAGGGGTTACAGCCCCCTCCTGGGGAATTTCCCGGGGCCAGGACGTCTGCGACGGCAGATGTGGTAAGTTGTGTGGGGGTTTGGGGGGGGGGGGTCTACGCTACCTTCTAGATACCTCACACGAGTCCTCGTACGACATTTAAGTGGCGTCGAGTTTCATTGGGGCCCCCGTCAAGTCAAGGGAAATTGGTAGTTGCACGTGAGGTACGCCTCTGTGCGGTCGCCCCTCACAAGTGAGGGGGATATTTTGGGTTAGGGATCTTGACACCGGTTACGACCTTGCCGTTGGCCCTTAAACGTTAGGATGTACAATTTCAAAATTTCAAGTAAATGTTTTGTAGGATGTTAGTTCGGCTAGGAGAACCTTTGCATTAGAGAATATGTTAAGGTTAGCCAAACATCGCAATGTGGTAATGAAATTGTACATAATATGAAACTGTTTATTTAATGTTTTAATTTTGTTTCATATTTTAATAAATACGGCCGGGAGGGTCACTCCCTCCCGTCTTCCAAAAACTTCAGAACTGTTTCCGGTTTCCCATCCTTGGGGATTGTGTTGAGAGTGGGTGGCGGGTATCTCAGGCATATGGAAAGGGGCGACCATTCGGTCCCCCCGAACGTATGGCGGAGTACCACGATCCCCCCGGGAAGCCATCTTGGGCGGGAGGCGCGTCTCGGCTGGTATGCCCGAAGCGGCGTAGCCGGGGCGCGCCTTTTCCCGCCCTAGAGTGGGTTGGCCTAGACACTGACGCGGCCGGCCACGCCCTTGGGGCAGGCAGGGGCGGGTTTACGCCCGCCCTGAAGACGGATAAAAGGAGCAACAAGCCAAGAAAGCATCCTCTTGTTCCTGTGCTCTGAAGCTGCACCTCTTCGCTGTACGTGAGCTCGAGACGGAACGAAGAGCCAATTTTGACCCACCCACCAGCCCCTGAAGACAGCAAGTGGTTTTGAATGATGTTTGGATAAAAGTTTGATGGATAACTCTGATTTTCGTTTACAGGTTAGGGTGATTATCGTGATGACTTTGAATATGCAATAAAGTATGGTCAATTTGTGTTATGTTTTGCAAATAAAGTATTTCTGCTTTAGTGTTTATCAGTAAGCATGCTTTTAATAAAGTGGTTGTTGTTACTGTCTTTTCATAGTTTAGTCATGTAGTAATTTAGTTAGCATTGTCGTATTTATTTTGGTCGGGCGGTAAGGTCATGATCGGTGAGCACTAATTGTAAGATCCCTATGAGTGGGCGTCACCCATTACGGATGGGAGCGCTCGGGGGAGGTGGCCATTGGCCCCTCAACGGGGAGGCGGTCCCTTCTAAGGATGGGTCGCCGAAAAGAAAGGAAAGGCGGTCAAGGCCCCTTCCTGGGTAGGAGGGGTTACAGCCCCCTCCTGGGGAATTTCCCGGGGCCAGGACGTCTGCGACGGCAGATGTGGTAAGTTGTGTGGGGGTTTGGGGGGGGGGGTCTACGCTACCTTCTAGATACCTCACACGAGTCCTCGTACGACATTTAAGTGGCGTCGAGTTTCATTGGGGCCCCCGTCAAGTCAAGGGAAATTGGTAGTTGCACGTGAGGTACGCCTCTGTGCGGTCGCCCCTCACAAGTGAGGGGGATATTTTGGGTTAGGGATCTTGACACCGGTTACGACCTTGCCGTTGGCCCTTAAACGTTAGGATGTACAATTTCAAAATTTCAAGTAAATGTTTTGTAGGATGTTAGTTCGGCTAGGAGAACCTTTGTATTAGAGAATATGTTAAGGTTAGCCAAACATCGCAATGTGGTAATGAAATTGTACATAATATGAAACTGTTTATTTAATGTTTTAATTTTGTTTCATATTTTAATAAATACGGCCGGGAGGGTCACTCCCTCCCGTCTTCCAAAAACTTCAGAACTGTTTCCGGTTTCCCATCCTTGGGGATTGTGTTGAGAGGGGGTGGCGGGTATCTCAGCCATATAAACCTTGCTATTTTTTATTCAAAAAATGTGCTAGTTATACTTAGTTTCAAAGATTGATGGCAGTCTTTCTCAGTATGTTCCACTCTCCTATACTCTGGGGCGTGTGGTCATGTCAGAAGGCATTGTGCCACTGACATGAAAATAGCGGATGCCTGTTTTTATGTGTTTCAGAGCATACCATAATTTACATTAAGATAAATGTTGGAAACTACGTTTTTTCTGAAGCAAAACGTGACTAAAGTTATAATTATTTTACAATGTAATGTAACATGTATTTGACCTTCTTCACAGAATTTTCAGCCATTTTGATGGGGAACAGGGTGTTTGTGTAGAAATTTTAAAAAAATCGAAATTTTTAAGTTGAGAAACCATTATACTACACTTGAAGACGTTTACGTTGTGTTGTGATGTGTTGCTTGCTTTTATATTTTTGGAAATATTTGTGAAGGGTGCCAATATTTTGCGTTGTGTGGCATAGCTATGTAAGATGTTTAAGAAATTTGCATACTGTTGTGTTTTACTTTGTGTTGTGTGACAGTATCATCTTGGAATTTGTTTTGTAGGATTTAGATGTATTGATTGATGTGTTGAAAATATCGCATTTCACATTATAATTATATCGTCTATGTAGATATCATTACATTTTTTAATCTATATTTATGAAAAATTCAATTAAAATCAAGTTGTGGGCTAAAGATATGCGTTGTAAAGTCGTGTGTGGTAATGTGCGAGGTAAAGACTGCTATGGTAAAGGCATTTGTTTTAACATTACACACCCAAAATGAGGCCATGAATGACATTTGTGCCTGTAACAATTGTAAAACCTGGGTATTTGCAAACTCCTTTAAATGGGTTTGGGTGCTATACACAAAGATTTTTGGGCGAAATTTGTGCATGTTGAAGATAATTATATGAATAATATTGGTAAAGCAGGGAAAATGTTTAAAGTGCAGTTAATGGGATTCGAAAAGCAAATTGTGCATCTGTCAGCACTTTTGGGCATTAGTGGCAGTAACAATAGCGAATTTAGATACAAATTTACACGTGTTATAAGAGATCTTTCACTATTTGTATTGTTAGAAAATAAGTCAAAATGAGTGCATCTTAAAGCACAAACCATAACGTTTAGCCCAGACATGATACAGTTGATTCACAAGGGAGTGGGGTGAGGGGGGAAGGCTCACATTTGCCAGATATTCACATATCTTCACAAGCCGAGTAATAGGTGATGGCAGTCTTCAAGTGCCCAGCAATAGGCAATTCCAACCTCCACATGCAACTTGCATGACCGGCCTTGATGTGTCAGCAATGATTGTATGTTGGAACAATGAGTTCCTCAACAACAATTCCATTAACTACACGGACTAAACAACAACGGTGTCTCAATGACGATTTTTTTTACCACGCATTCTTTTACAATGAATTTTGGTGATAAAGGAATGCATGGTAAACCCACCCCCTAAAATTGATTCCCAACCCCTCCCACTCCCTAAAATCAACCCCATACCCCCCACCTTCCACCACCTAAAAACGAATACGAACCCCCTCCCACTCCTAAAAACAAACACTCACCCCTCCCACCCTTAAAATCTAACTCAAACTCATCCCACCCACTAAAATTATCATCAACTCCCCCACCCCTAAAAACGAATATAAACCCCCCACTCCCTTGAAACTCCAACTCCTCTCACACCCTAAAAACGTACACAAACCCCCTCCCTCTCCCTAAAAATGATCACAAACACCCCAAACCCTAAAAACAAATAGAATCCATGCCACTCCCTTAAAACTAACTAGAACGCCTCCCGCCCCCTAAGAACATACACAAACCCTTCTACCACCTAAAATCGATCACAAACCCCATCATTAAAAACTAATACGAACCCCACTGCCCCCTAAAAACTATCACTAATCCACCCACCCCTTAAAATCTACCCCAAACCCTTCCCATCCCCTAAAAAATAACATACAACCCACCCCTGAACCCATATTACCTCTCCTGTTCCTCCGACGCTCCACTGGACTGGCCATCCTGAACACTAGACTAAATAAGCCAGAACCACGCACATGCGTGGTTCAGGTTAAGTTGTTGTTTATGCAAGTCGTTGTTTGGCTTATATGACTCCGGAACTCGGATTCGGTAAATCACTTGCATGGAGACAGGAAGACCGGGCCCTTTGATCTGCAGCCGGGAATATGTTTACCTATTTCACTAGACTGGAATGTGTTTTTGAGGAGGCTGAGCAGATAACTGTAGGCAAAATACTGTCTTGGCAGGCAGGCCAGGCCGAGCCGGGCACCGCTTGGTTGGGCAGGAAGTAAGATAGAGGTCAGGGATGCATACCTAAACTGTAGCTTTCAGAGACAGAAGAGACTCGGAGCCTCAATTAGGGGCCTGGCTCGACTGAGCCAGAAAAACGTGGAAGACGTGTGTTTCGCGTTATTTAAAAGTGCACCATGTAAATGCATTGGAAACATAGGCTTTGAAGCTGAATTATAGTTTCGTTCATGGAGGACTTGGTAGATGACATGTTAACGTTGGACGCAAATGCATATGCGTCTTCATGGCGGACACAGGAAGGGAATTACACGACATACATGGAACATGGGTGCATGGATAGGGTGCGAGTGGGGGACACACTGGATACCTGAAAATTTCTATTTCCTCACATCACTGACTCTCAAAAACCCCTCATTACCCTAAACATTAGCCATCCATGATCCCCAAAACCCCACAGTAGCACTAAACTCCACCCAAGTTTAATGTAATTTGGGATTTTTCCTTAAAATGATCTTTCCTTTAAAATGTGTCCTTTAATTTTCAATTTTCTTTGTATTTTCTTTAAAATTGTTTTTCCTTAAAATTGTTTGACCACAATTCCTCTAATGTGGTTTCTCAGTTTTCGTTTTTCTTTAATTTTTTACGTATCACTCTGTTTCAACTTCCTATGTATGTCCCTCTTCCCTCACACAGTAAATGGCACTCACTAAATATTATTTGCTCCTGTTCAGGGTTTTACCAACCATATTTTTTCCTTCTCTATTGGATTTTGGGGTACCGTTCTCATTTTCTAATGCCATTATACCCAAGGTATGGAGGCAAGGAAGGGTTTATTCTCAGTGTGTGGCCCTTATAATTGGAAAAAATGATGCCCGACATGTGAGTGCCGTTTGTGGTTTCTCAACTGGATTCTGCTCTGCAATTAAAATCTGATTACCAGCTGCAACTATAGAATTACTGCTTGCAATATGCATAGGGATGTTCAGCTCTACCTCCCTTAAAACTGAGCCACAGGGTTCATTACAGGTGACCTGAAGGGACTTCATTTGCTGATTATTTTCCCATACTTCAGTCGCCATTGCAGAGGTAGAGTGGTTATGCTCTGTGGTGCTTTCCACTGTGTCAATAAGAGTAACCACTCTGCCTACCTCCCTTAAACCTGAGTACCAGGGTTCATTTGAGGTGGCCGCAAGTGACTTTATTTGCTGAATACTTTCCATTACTTCAATCTCCATTGCAACAGTGTAGTTGTTTTTCACTGTGGATTTCCCACTTTGTCACCAGCAGTAACTGCTCTGCCTTTGCAATAGGATGAAAGATATTTAACACACCCCAATGACTCCAGAGGCCAGCCAATCTCTCCTTACAATAAATATAGCCACCATATTTTAAAAGCCAGTTTCTTGTTTTGGATACAATATATATGGCTTCACATGCATTTTCCATTCTTGAAAAATCTGAAAAAAACAGAAACAACATTATTATGAGTGTGATGTAATGCAATTGTTTAGTTTTCCAATTTTTTATCCCTTTCCTATAAAGAGAAACATTTTCAATGTTGTTTCTTGGAATCTGTTGAAAAATATGTTGTATTTAGCACTGTTTAACTGTGGAAACAGTTCTCTGTTAGTATCCTGCTTTGAAAAAATAATGTCATTATTACATTTATTTTTTGTTTATTGTGAGTAAATTAACCTGTTTAATTGGTCATTGTGGTTTTGGCTTCAGACTTTTGGAGATGTAATTTTGATTTTCTTGAGGAGTTATAGATTGTTTGATTATTTGCTGTTTATCTATTGTTAGAAATACATTTATTTGCCATTATTGACTTTGTCTAGCATCACTACATTTGTTTGTGTGTTATTTATGTGTTTACATTGCACTATTTATTATTTTTTCCTTATTTAGGGTGTCTTTGATTTGGAATGGAGCGATGATTTTAGTTCCCCTCATTGTTGTTGGAAGGTTTGTTTTTACTATAATTTGTTTGGCTTTGCTTTAGCTTAAAAAAGAAGAGAAAATGTTAATACATTTACCTCCCAGTCACTATCCAGCACCTTCCTAGACTGGGCACTTGGCTGAGTTGGAAAAGTAGTAAATTGTCCAGCATGTTCCCTGAGGTAACACTTGGTGGAGTATAATTTTTACATCTGCACCTACTCCCCAAGGTACTGTCCAGCGTCTTCCCTGAGGCAATACTTGGCAGAGTTTAAAAAGTAAATCTGCTCCCAGTCACTGTCCAGCACAATCCCTAAGGTAACACTTGGTGGAATTAGAATAGTAGATCTGCCCCCAGCTACTGCCCAGCACATTCCCTGAGGTAACACTTGGTGTAGCTTGAATAGTAAGTCTGCTCCCCCCAGTCACTGTCCAGCACCCTCCCTGAGGTAACACATGGCGGATTTAGAATAGTAAATCTGTCCCCCAGCTACTATCCAGCACATTCCCTGAGGTGACACTTGGCGGATTTAGAATAGTAAATCTGCCCTCAGCCACTGTCCAGCACATTCCTTGAGGTGACACTTGGAAGAGAAAAATTAGTAAATCTGCCCCCCAGTCACTGTCCAGCACGCTCCCTGAGGTAACAATTGGTGGAGATAGAATAGTAAGCCTGACCCCCAGTTACTGTCCAATACCCTCCCTGGAGTAACACTTGGCAGATTTCTTATAGTAAATCCTTAGTTTTGAATATACATTTTAAGCTGGAACATAGCAGGCTTAGGGTCTAAGCTGAATTGTACAGAGTTGGTTGACTTGGTCAGCGCCTATGATACCTTGATGTTTCAGGAGACGTGGTGCACAAAAGAAATTTTCTTGGAAGGGTTTGTTTTGTCCAAATATTATCGTAGATAGACCAAAAATAGGCCGACCGTGCGGGGGGTTATCTACGTGGTTGAAAATATCGGCTAAAGGCAGTATAAAAAGTGTAATGACAAATAATGCTAACTTCCAAGCTACCATTAACACATGGGGGGCGTCGATTTGTTTAATACATTTTTATAACAATGATTTTATGTCACTTCCAAATAGTAATTTTATCAATTTGTTTGAATTTATTGATGGGCTGAGCGACGTACAGAGGTATGGCAAAATAGATGGTATTCTCTTGGCTGGGGATTTTAACGCACAAATGCCTAGGGATACCGAAAATACCTCCATCACCCCAGTTGTTGTGACCCCATGCAGAAGAGGGGAGGAACTCTGTAATTTTGTGTCACTTCGGAATATGATTAATGTTATGGAAAAAGCTGGTGTTCACCCAACTGCGGGCCATTGCCTACCTACAGAGGTCACGGATGCTCATCAATTATAGATTATGTTTTTATATCATCCTCACTAGAAAATGTTTTGGAAAAGGCTGAGGTTTTATGTTGCAGAGCGACTTGAAGGTACAGGTGAGGATAAGTAATGACAGGGAAGTTTCTGGGGACATCTTATTGGTCGTGGGGTCAGACAAGGTTGTGTTCTGGACCCCCTGCTTTTTATTCTTTATATTAACGAATTACTCAACTCCCTGTCAAAAATGTCTAACGGTAAATTACTGCCCGTGCTTTTATACGCAGATGATGCGGTCTTTATGTGACGTACGCCAAATGCACTTCACACTTTAGTCAAGGGATTTGTGTCTTTTATGGCGGATCTTGATTTATGTACAAATTAAAAAAAATCTTTTATTATGAGTGGTGCCCCTAAAAAACACAGTATCAAATCCATTTCAGTGGGTAATGAATTGTTGACACGCACTAGCACTTTTCCCTATCTGGGTCTAGTTTTTTCAGAATCTAGCTCATGGAAAGCCCATACGGCCCTTGGTAGAAGCAAATTTACTAAAGCAATAAACTCTATAATCAGCCTTCGGCAACCGAGACATTCCGAGGTGGTAGTACCGTTGATTCAGATATATAAATCGCAATGTGTACCAACCGCCACCTATGGGGCCGAAGTATGGGGCCACGCAAACTGTAGTGGGATTCAAACCGAAGAGAACAGGTTCCGTAGGAAAATTCTTGGTGCCTTCATATCATTTTCTAGTTATATTACCGACAAGGAATTGAACATACAATATGTGGAGGATTTCATTAGGTCACACCCAGCTATATTCTGGGTGAAACCATGGCAAAATCCAGCGGCAATCTTGACCAGAGATATAATTACTGACTGCCTTAAGTGTGATAGAGTTGGCGGTATACCCTGGCTAGCCGCAGTAAAAAAAAGTATAGCCAGTGTAGACATGGAGAATATTTTTAATCATCCACCAGAAGTGGAAGGAATAAATATAAAATCAGTTAGGGGGGCACTTTACGATTTGTATCGTAAAGAAAAACAAGATACTGAGCATCAAAAACCAACTGTTGGCAGATACTTGCCCCTCCTGGATACACCTAGTACCCAATATATTATGCCACAATCATACCTTAGAAAGAATATGGGGAGTTGGAAAAGGAGTCTACTCTATTGCCTCAGGGACGGAAGCATCAAATATTCTCTTTGCTTCCCGATAGGTTTTAATACAAATCTTGAGCAACTGCCTTGTCCCTGTGGATATGGTAGCAAACAAACCCTGTTACATTTTATATATTTTTTAAATTTTTATGTAACATACATCAAATGGTACCTCTCCCTACATTTCAAAGGACGGGATATAACGGATTTTAGATTGGCATATCTCGAAATATTAAAACTAGGAAACATATATTTGATTTTTAGAGTAAGTTCATTCCTTCAAACCGCAATACGCTCTCGTGCTTCAATGAATGAACTCCAACATGGCATACCCTTACTATATTTTTTTAGATATCTTTATTTTAGTGAAGGGCGACCAACTATACAGTATAATTCTGTGGATTTGTTTGGAATATATTTTGGTTATTGAAGACTTATGTATTTCTCATGTAATTTACTGTTGATGTGGTGCAGATTTATTTAAACTTATTTGTATTATGAAGTCCGTATGTAATCTAATGCACTTTATCCCTAATTCTTGATTGTACAAAACTGTTCCAGATTTACATTTATTACCACAATAGTCTTATTGGAGTTAACTTTGTTTTATTGTACATTCTCTTGTATTTTTAATATAAATTATTGCTGATGTTGCATAGATCCATTTGTACTATGAAGCCTTATCTTTACCTAATGCACTTTATCATTATCATTATATTTTGGCCGATTTGCACAACTTGTTTTAGATTTACATTTGTATAAATCTTGCACAAATGCCATTTATGCTGCTAATGTTTATATTCTCGTAATGTGCATTTTTTACTGGATGGTATTGTATATTTATATGTTTTTAATATTTGATTGTATCTGTTTGGGGGTGACGAATTGTACTTTTATGGATATTTTTATCCGAATAAAGATTATTTATTCATTCAATCATTAATAGTAAATCTGCCTCCCAGTCATTATCCAGCACCTTCTCTGAGGTAATTCTTGGCAGAGTTAGAATAGTAAATCTTGTTCACAGTCACTGTCCAAAACCCTCCCTGAGGTAACACTAGGTGGAGTTAGAAAAGTAAAACTGCCCCCTGGTCACTGTACAGAATCTTTCCCGAGGTAACACTTAGAGGAGTTAGAATAGAAAATCTGCTCCCATCCCTCCCCCACAGTCACCGTCCAGCACCTCACCCGAGTTAACACCTGGTAGAGTTGAAATAGTAAATCTGCTTCCCCAGTCACTCTCCAGTACATTTGGAGAGTTAAACCAGTAAATATTGTCCTCCTAGTGACTGTCCAGTACCTTTCCAGTGTATATTGTAATTTCTTTACTGTAAAAAAAAAAAATAACATTCTCAAATGTTGGGATAATTTTCATTAAAATATAGAGTATTTTTGTTTATTCACTTCCATTGTAGTCTAATTAGAAAACCTTCTCAGTCCGATTTTTCTTTTCAATATACAGAGATAAAATGTCTGAAAAGGCAACTTTACATTTTACTAGTATACTAAACCTTGCTATTTTTTATTCAAAAAATGTGCTAGTTATACTTAGTTTCAAAGATTGATGGCAGTCTTTCTCAGTATGTTCCACTCTCCTATACTCTGGGGCGTGTGGTCATGTCAGAAGGCATTGTGCCACTGACATGAAAATAGCGGATGCCTGTTTTTATGTGTTTCAGAGCATACCATAATTTACATTAAGATAAATGTTGGAAACTACGTTTTTTCTGAAGCAAAACGTGACTAAAGTTATAATTATTTTACAATGTAATGTAACATGTATTTGACCTTCTTCACAGAATTTTCAGCCATTTTGATGGGGAACAGGGTGTTTGTGTAGAAATTTAAAAAAAATCGAAATTTTTAAGTTGAGAAACCATTATACTACACTTGAACACGTTTACGTTGTGTTGTGATGTGTTGCTTGCTTTTATATTTTTGGAAATATTTGTGAAGGGTGCCAATATTTTGCGTTGTGTGGCGTAGCTATGTAAGATGTTTAAGAAATTTGCATACTGTTGTGTTTTACTTTGTGTTGTGTGACAGTATCATCTTGGAATTTGTTTTGTAGGATTTAGATGTATTGATTGATGTGTTGAAAATATCGCATTTCACATTATAATTATATCGTCTATGTAGATATCATTACATTTTTTAATCTATATTTATGAAAAATTCAATTAAAATCAAGTTGTGGGCTAAAGATATGCGTTGTAAAGTCGTGTGTGGTAATGTGCGAGGTAAAGACTGCTATGGTAAAGGCATTTGTTTTAACATTACACACCCAAAATGAGGCCATGAATGACATTTGTGCCTGTAACAATTGTAAAACATGGGTATTTGCAAACTCCTTTAAAGGGGTTTGGGTGCTATACACAAAGATTTTTGGGCGAAATTTGTGCATGTTGAAGATAATTATATGAATAATATTGGTAAAGCAGGGAAAATGTTTAAATGTGCAGTTAATGGGATTCGAAAAGCAAATTGTGCATCTGTCAGCACTTTTGGGCATTAGTGGCAGTAACAATAGCGAATTTAGATACAAATTTACACGTGTTATAAGAGATCTTTCACTATTTGTATTGTTAGAAAATAAGTCAAAATTAGTGCATCTTAAAGCACAAACCATAACGTTTAGCCCAGACATGATACAGTTGATTCACAAGGGAGTGGGGTGAGGGGGGAAGGCTCACATTTGCCAGATATTCACATATCTTCACAAGCCGAGTAGTAGGTGATGGCAGTCTTCAAGTGCCCAGCAATAGGCAATTCCAACCTCCACATGCAACTTGCATGACCGGCCTTGATGTGTCAGCAATGATTGTATGTTGGAACAATGAGTTCCTCAACAACAATTCCATTAACTACACGGACTAAACAACAACGGTGTCTCAATGACGATTTTTTTTACCACGCATTCTTTTACAATGAATTTTGGTGATAAAGGAATGCATGGTAAACCCACCCCCTAAAATTGATTCCCAACCTCTCCCACTCCCTAAAATCAACCCCATACCCCCCACCTTCCACCACCTAAAAACGTATACGAACCCCCTCCCACTCCTAAAAACAAACACTCACCCCTCCCACCCTTAAAATCTAACTCAAACTCATCCCACCCACTAAAATTATCATCAACTCCCCCACCCCTAAAAACGAATATAAACCCCCCACTCCCTTGAAACTCCAACTCCTCTCACACCCTAAAAACGTACACAAACCCCTCCCTCTCCCTAAAAATGATCACAAACACCCCAAACCCTAAAAACAAATAGAATCCATGCCACTCCCTTAAAACTAACTAGAACTCCTCCCGCCCCCTAAGAACATACACAAACCCTTCTACCACCTAAAATCGATCACAAACCCCATCATTAAAAACTAATACGAACCCCACTGCCCCCTAAAAACTATCACTAATCCACCCACCCCTTAAAATCTACCCCAAACCCTTCCCATCCCCTAAAAAATAACATACAACCCACCCCTGAACCCATATTACCTCTCCTGTTCCTGCGACGCTCCACTGGACTGGCCATCCTGAACGCTAGACCAAATAAGCCAGAACCACGCACATGCGTGGTTCAGGTTAAGTTGTTGTTTATGCAAGTCGTTGTTTGGCTTGCTTGACTCCGGAACTCGTTGTTCTGGAGTTGTTAAGGATGTTTCCCATCAGCAACAGATAGAGCCAGCCAACAAATGCACAGAATCAATTGTGTTCAACCTCCAGAGAATCAGCATTGCTATAGCCAGTTTCTACCTTCTCTCAACATACATAGGCAGCCTCTAAATGCCTAATAGCATATATGTACAAGCTGCACATATCAAGCATAGTGTTAGAAAAACGTAACACGTCCATCAACAGGTTATACATGTCACCACTTGCACAGCAATATGTCAAGTCAAGTCAAGTCAAATCTACCTTTTATTGGATATCGTTAAAAATCATAAAAGAGTGGGAATATGTAAAGCCTACCTCCACACTTTCAGCAACAGGTAAGGCCAGCTTGCACATACTCAGCTTGCAGGCACCAAGCAACATGTCTGGCTAGTATCCACATGCCTAGCAACCTATACAGATAATCTAAACATTCCCAGAAATAGTTACTTGTGGCATTATTATGTTCAGAAGCAACTGATACCAGCCAAAACAAAAACACTCCTAGATAGAGCAATTGGCTATTAAAATAATACATTTTTGCAGATTTTTAGCCTGCCATCTGACACTCTTTGTCTCTTCAGGCTTGGTCTCTCATTGTTCAGCAGTTTTTCCCTCTCTCTCTCTCTCTCTCGCATCCCCTCTAATATTCTCTGTGCTATTCTCTCTCTTCTCTTTTTGCAGCTCTCGCTCCTAGCCTCTCTCTCCCACTGTCAGTCATAGTCTCTTTCCATCTCTCCCAGTTTCTCTCTCCTTTACTCCTTGGTTCAGTCTCTGTTTGAGTCCCTCTCTCTTTCACTCTCAGGGCCGTATGTATGACCCTTCCAATTTGCGAATTGCATATTACGTTGTTTTGCAACTTGAAATTTGCGACTCGGTTCACTGATAGAATATCGATGCTAAAAACTTCGATGTAAAAAACATTGAAAAAAATATAGAATGCAGAAATATCGACTTCCTATACTTAAATAGGTAAGTACAAAAATATTGAATCAAACATATCGAGGTAAAAAATATATATGTAAAGAATATCGATTTAAAAATATAAATAAAAGAAAACAATATATAATAAATATATAAAATATTAATATTATCTTTAACAAAATGAAAACAATTTAAAATACATTTTAACTAAATATAAAAAATAAATGTAAGTAAAAAATATATAAACACGCAAACAATAATTTGTACATATACATATATTTACTTTAAAATAATGTATTATCTATTGCCTTTTTTAATTTTTAAACTTTAAAATTATATAAAAATAAAATATATACATACATCAATATTTAACATTCTATAATTAATTAAAACATTAAACTATTAAAACAAAATTAAAAGGTACATTTCATAATACAATCAATACAACAGTAGGAAAAATGTTGGATAGCGAAATAATTAAATTTAATTTTCCAACTCCAGTGAGTGCAACAGTAGGGAAAGTGTTGGATAGCGGAGTGGTTCAAATTACTATTCCCACTCCAAAGAATGCAACAGTAGGTAAAGTGTTGGATAGCAGAGGGGTAAAAATAACTATTCTAACTCCAGTGATTGCAACAGTAGGGAAAGTGCTGGATAGCGAAGGGGTAAAAATTACTATTTCCACAACAAGGAGTGCAACAGTAGGGAAAGTGTTGGATAGCGGAGGGGTAAAAATTACTATTCCCACTCCAGTGAGTGCAACAGTAGGGAAAGTGCTGGATAGCGGAGGGGTAAAATTACTATTCCCACTCCAGTGAGTACAACAGTAGGGAAAGTGCTGGATAACGGAGGGGTAAAAATGACCATTCCCACTCCAGTGAGAGCAACAGTAGGGAAATGTTCTGGATAGCGAAGGGGTAAAAATTACTGTTCCCACTCCAGTGAGTGCAACAGTAGGGAGAGTCTTGGATAGCGGAAGGGTAAAAATGACTATCCCCACTCCAATGGGTGCAAAGATAGGGAAAGTGCTGGATAGCGCAGGGGTAAACATTACTATTCCCAACTCAGTGAGTGCAACAGTAAGGAAAGTGTTGGATAGCAGAGAAACAAAAATTACTAATAACATTTAAACAATTGAAAAAACATGAAACAATCTTAAAAATAAATAAACAATATTTTTAAAACATACAATTAAATATATTAAACATATAAAAAGAACACATATTATGATGTTAATTAGATATAACAAAAAGTATAAATATTATATAAAATACATTAATAAATACATTTATAAACAATATTAATGTTAAAGGAGCAAATATTAGCAAACAAATTATTTAAAACGTAAATGTATTTATTTTACGGAAAAGCGACGGACGATCTTCCCATCCGCTGCGTTACCCCCTCCATACTAATATGACAGGGGTAAATGGGTGGCAGGTGGGGAAGGATGTAGAGCGGATCGCCACCACCATGCGGGCGGTGGCAAACTGCCCTACATCCTAATAGACCTCTATATTTTTGCAAAGAATATTAAACACTTCGATTTTTTTTAATCAATATTACTTACCTAAAATCGATATTCTTGACCACGAGAATTTGCACCCTCATGAATATACATGAGGCAGGTGCAATTTGTGACCACATTGGGAATGGCTAGCACTCTCATGGATGGTGGCCTGCTGGGGTCAGGACACCACCATGTCTGTGACAGCTCTTTAAATAAAGCAATTTAAAAATAAATGCAGCCCGTTTTCCTTAAAGTAAAATGGGCTGCAATTATTACAAAAAAATGAAATATTTCGGTTTAATTTCATAAGAGCAGGTAGTAGTCAATGGGACCAGTGCCTGCTCTTAAAAAACTATTTTCGCTACCAGTCACAAAGGGGAAGGGGTCTCCTGCTTACCACCTACTTGAAGTAGGTGGTAAACTGTGAGTGTTTTGCTACTGCAATTGCGGTCGCAACACAATCGTAAATTGAAGTGCAACTCGCTATTAGGAAGGGATACCCTTGGAACGCCCCTTTTTAATAGTGAGTTGAAAACTCTATTTTGCGAGTTGGTAATAGGTTACCTACTAACAAAATAAGGGTTGTACATAGGGCAGACCTATTTTGGAGTCGCAAACGGCCCGATTGCCCATTACCGAACGCAAAAAACGGCTGTATATCTGACCCTACATATATGTTTTTCTGTTGCTCTGTGTCTGTATACCGACCACTCTCTTCATCTGACTGTTTCTCTTTTTTTTCTGAATCTATGTCTTTCTCTATGTCTCTTTCTCAGCCAGTCTAGTCTTTCTTTCTTTCTCACTCTCTCTCGCTTTTTGTCACTCTTACTCTCTCTTGCTCTTACTATCTCCCTTCTCACACTTTCTATCACTATTTCAGTCTTTCTCACTTAGGGCCCCATTACGATGGTGGGTGGACTTTGTCTACCCGTCACTGTAACGGCAAACGGGACCAACCGCCAGAGGTGCCGCGGTGCTGCTATGCCAATTAGGATGCGACCGCCACCCTGGTGGTCGCATCCCGCACCTATTAGATTGTGGCGGGCCGTGCTGTAAGCAGCACCTGATGTAATGTAAAATATGCATATTGTGCATTGGCATGCACAACGTGACAGGCACTGCGGGTGCCTGCCCCTTGTGCATGCCAATGAAGGGGGGGTACCATGGGTACCCCTCAAGTGCAGCCATCCACCCCCCACCCATCCAGGGGCCCACAACAGGCACCCCAGACATTCTCTAGAAAGGCATGCCCCACGCACACATCATAATATGGAGGACGGTGCCTGCAAGGCACTGCCACCATATTGTGTGCCATTTCCGCCCGGCCGGCAATCCGACCGGTGGAAAAGCAGCAGACGATCTTTCCATCCGCCGGGGTGCCCCTCGCCATACTAATAAGGCGGGGATAACACAGGAACATTTGGCGGGTGGATCCTAATAGACCCCTTAGTCATCCAGTCTGTCCTGTACTCTCTATCGCACTTCAAGTCTCACTAATTATTTTTCTCTCTGTGTCTCCTCTGACTCTCACTCTATCAGACTTGCGCTCCTTCTCTCAAACTCAAACAGTCAGGTCTCTCTCTCTCTCTTAGCCTTTCACTCTGTCATTCTCACTTTCTCTCTCTCTCTCTCTCCCTCCTTCTTCTATTCCTCCTTTTTGCCTTCTACTCTCTTGTGAACCCATAGCCCCTGCAGCTTTACCTGGGCTAGTTAAAGGAGGTGGAAAAATGTTCCAGCGTGTGCTTCTAAACCCAGAAGGAAGCTGTAGCGCTCAAGGTGTAGAGGAGTAGACCGGAAGCCTGGGCCACAGGAAGATTGAGTGAACTGAGTGACGTGGACCCAGGAGGACAGACCACCTCCCCGAAGCCACAAAAGTGGTTTGCCAGTCTTTAAGCTTCCCCTTTCCGCACAACAAGTAGCCCTCTGTACACATAGGTCCTTGCTGCAGGTGCTGAACTTGACTACTGGAATAATGCATATGAATAATATTAACAGGCTTGTAGCCAGAATTTTTAGGGGGCATGGCCCTGAGTTCTGACCAAATATTAAAGCTAATATTATTGGTGTCATTGGTTATACTACTAAATATCAACCCCTCCCCCCTGAATATTGTGGTACAAGAATATTAATATCGAAAAGTAAGTGCATATACAGAAGTTTATATTTAGGGGCCCATGATGATGTAGGTCGGATTGCCAGTCTCTAAATTATTTTATAGGTTCAAGTGCACGCTTGTTCAAGCAATGTTAGGTATATACATGGTGACACCTTCAGGATTTTATGCAAGAAGTCTTCTGCATACGAAAGAGAGGGGAATTCTAAAATTACCATTAAGAGCTTTGGAGGCACTGCTGCTGCCTGCCCGTGTATGGATTCTTTAACTGGAGATGGAACCAGTGTCATCAGTCTGGCGGAGGCAATCTGCCCGACATCCTCACTCGTTTCCCCCCCCCACCATATTAGTATGCAAGGCGAAAGACCGTCCACCGCTTTTCCGCGGGCGTAAAAGGAATAATATTATGATGGGCATTTTACAATGCCTCGGAAAGGCATGCGGTCTTCACTTTGGGGTCCCCCTGCGGGCCCCCAAAGTGAAGGAGGGGTGGGGGTTGCACACGGAGGGTACCTGTGGTACCCCCATGCATTTGCATATACAATGCGGCAGGCACCGCGTGGTGCCTGCCGCATTGTGTATGCAAATGCATACATTAATTTATAACATTGTGGCGGGCGGTGCAGAGAGCACCGCCCACCACGATGTTATAAATGCAGGATGCGGCCGCCACTGTGGCGTTCCGTATCCTAATACCACCCACGGGACCCCTGCCCTTATGGCGGGCGGTCCCAATCCCCGACAGGATGGCGGGCGGGCAAAGTCCGCCCGCCATCCTAAGTATTCTTAAATCTACATCTACATACCTTAAAGCACAATATATCGCATAGGATATATTTGTGGAGTGAGGTATAGAAAATCTATATTTACTTACCAGTTAATATTCTGGATTTGATATTCTATCCCAAATATTCTTTAACATTTATATTTTGCTTTTGATATTCAGGGTGCACACTGCAAATTCTATGTGAAGGAATATGTTAAAGCACACTCAATCATCTTTCCACAATCTGACTCTAAATCCTATCAATTAGATGGGATTTAAAGTAAATGGGCATAAAGTTGTAAAGTTTTCTGGCTCACAGATTTGTGTATTTTCTAAAGTGTTCAAGCTTTGTGAAAGGCAAAGTTTGGAAGTTTAAAAAAAAAAAGAAATTGCTTCAGCTCGGAGCCCTCTCTCACACTTGTTCCTGAGGTGATGGATGTCTAGCATCCGCATTCAAAAACTGTTTGCTGAAGGATTTCCTACCTGGGACATTCTGCATTAGAAAATCCTTACACCTGTAAGGATCAAGGAAATTAACCTTATTTCAAGTAAAGTTAGAAAGCTTCAACTGCTTCCTAAAGTGTGGAACTTCCAAATTTCACTCTACGTCATAAGTGAAGCATTCATTGAACCTGTCACTAATGTAAAATAACTTTACAGAGAGCTTGGAGCATGTCCATCAAGGATATTTTGGGAAATTAATGGCGTGTGTCTCAAACATTAGTGCTGCAACAATGGTAAATCAAATGTAATTGCAATTTTGCAGGTGACGTTGTGAATGCCCCACAAAGAATTTCACTACAAGGCTGTAACAAAAGACAGTTAAATTACATTACATCAAAATCACCAGTTAAAACCATATGAACTTGAAGCAGACTCAGACATTAGGTTACACCTCTCATGGTTACAGGCAGTTAATGCAAAAGGTGCTATACAAAAGGAGACCTTCCTGAGACATCCACCAGGAAACAGTTAGCCATGGTAAGCAGTAGTTGATTGTGTGAACCTGGCATGGGTCCATTTGAGGCTTTTGGCCTGACTGATGACACTGGTTCCATCTCCAGTTATAGAAGCCATACACGGGCAGGCAGCAGCACTGCCTCCAAAGCTCTTAGTGGTAATTTTAAAATTCCCCTCTCTTTCATATGCAGAAGACTGATATGCACTAAAAGAGAAAAAGAACATGCCAGCACTCCTCACCAAGAGCATGTAGTAAAAAATAACAAGGGCTTGCCATTGTTAAGAAATTTGCAGAGAGCAATGTAGATCAAGTAACAATGTTTAAAGCTTAATAAGAGAACAAATACCACTATGCTAGGTGAATTATGGATCTTACACTGTGATCCTTTATAGAAAATACGTGCAAATGTATGCATTGAAATCACATTTGCCCAGGTGTATTGTACTCAACTTTATAAGCTATAAATGTGTCTTAAAATCTTCAATCACCTTTTCCACATGTATCTAACTCTCATTTCGCTTCTTTAGGTTCTATCTTACTTTCACTCTTCTCTCCCTAGCTCCTAAACTGTGTACCCACTGTCTCTCACAGTCTTTGACCACTGCCCCTTTCTAGTTGCTGATGGATCTATCTTCCCCTTTCTGTCTCTCCTGCTTTTTCATTTACTCTCCTTTCTTTCTCTCCCTCTCCTCTCCTTTTATAGAATATCTTCTCTCTATCTTCAGTTCTATCTTCTGTGTAGTTCTTAGTATTTTTGATTCTTCCTCTAACCCACTTCTCTATAGACCATGTAAGGCAACTGAAACTATCTCTTGGCTGTGGATGGCCATGAACAGCTGCTGCTACCTTTCTTTGGCCACTGTGTATTCTGGAACTGGTGAAGTTCCATATAATCATGGAACAAAGAAGTTATTGGAATGTGGCGATCATAGCCCTGCAGCTTGTTGTCCATTCTTGTGCACAGGACATCAAGCTGCATGGATTTGGTGGGTTTTAACTGCTTTAGGGCAGAGGATGACCCATTGATGTCCACAACACGAACTCCAAAGGGCCTAACTTATGATAAGTGACGCATCACTGCGTGAAAGCAGAGATGCGTCATTCTCATTGCGCCCTCCTTGTGACATCCTGGATGCGTCGTATTTATAGTATGACGCATCATGTCACAAGGAGTTACAGATACTTCAGTATTTCTGACGTATCTGTAAGCGCAAAAATGACGGCTTGCCGAAGTGAGTTACAAAAGTGACACTATCCCAGCAATGTGTCCTTTCACATGGGGCAAGCACCATGTGAAAGGGCCTGCATTAGTCTTACGCCTGCTGTGAGGCAGGCGTAAGATATTGACGCAATGGCGTCCTAGAAGTGACGCAATGAAATCTCATAGATTTCACTGCGTCACATCTACGAGTCTTACTTGTGTGGGAACGCCCCCGGCATACATTATGCCTGACGCAGCTGTACTGTAGCGTAGGGGTTTACAAAGTGACGCTTCTGCTTAGATGTGTCACTTTGTAAATAGGATGCTGCAGGGGACATGTTTTACGCCACCATTGCATCACAAAACATGATGCATCAGCAGTGCAAAACTAATGCAAGGCCTCATAAATAAGGCCCTTAGTGTGCTGGTCTTCAACAGGCTATTCATAGTACTGGAAAAGCAAATGCTTCTGGCAAAAACACCAGAAATATTTTCTTTTCTGAATTCACAGTCAGGACACTAGGCAAATGCTTCTCTCTAGTCCCCTGATTGATTTTTTTGTTTGTTTTATTTTGCTGAATTGTGCAGTAAGTTGTGTGTGCTGATGTTACAGCAAAACAAAAAAGGGACAGCTAATCAAGCTAGTGGAATCTGCAGGGATCCACACATTTTCTACCACACAATGTTCCTACACTCCCAATAACAATAGTACTGCACTTGTGTGGCTGGACTATCACCTGGGAAAGAAAAAGCCCTACAACTCAACAAAAAAAATTAAGATTTTGCCTCGCAAATTGACCCAATCTGGCGATGTGGGTGGCCATGGTTTTCAGTCTGCTCAGTCGGCACCCAGGGAAGACTGCTAGGCCCAGATATTTCAGAAAGCATGGCATCTATGCTAGTCTGTGTGGGTTGGGGGCTTGCATGGATCCCAATATCTTTTCTTACTTAGAATGTCCTGAAAATACCAATCTTTGGCTAAATCATAATTTTTCCTCAGATGTTTGTAAAGCAAATTCCAGAGTCTGTGAAGATCCATAAAATTGCCACAACCCATCGTTCACAATCAAAAAGCAGATTCATAATACACAGATCTTAGATTACAATATATAAAAATCAGAAAATGTTAGCCAATCTTCTGCAGAGATGTCTAGAGAGGTCAATTATAATACAAATAGTTTCATCTTCAGATGCCCAGATTATAGTTTCCACAATATTTGGTTCAAGGAGATGACTCCCCAGCCTGTTGATCCTGGCAGAGTTATATAGATGTTAAACGATTTCTGAAAGATGGATAGTCCATTATAGCAGCACTTTGTGACATGGCAGGCTACATTGGGTCACTTCTGATTCCCACTACTGCTAGTTAGGGTATTTGCAGCCCTTTACAAGCTTTCTGGCTCCTATAAACAAAATAAAGATCTCTGGAGCAGATACATTATCTCCAGGCTATATTTCACATCAGACCAGTGCCCATAGAAAGGCTTTAGGCTGGAGCAATGTTAGTCAAATGTAATTTGTATCTGACTTGTGATTAAGCTGCTCCATCCCAATAAGCTAATCATAGCAATATACCATATTGGAATCTGGAGATTTCCTGATTGGACATTGCTTCTGAATGGTTGGTAGGTTTACGCAGTGACAACCACTTATGCATCAGTAATATGAAAGGTCATGAACGTTTCTGGCTTAAGAGCAAAATGACTCAATGTCCTGCACAGTTGTGCTATTTACACACAGCAAGTTCTTTGACATACCATATGTGAAGGGTGAAAAAGGCCCGTCAAATTCATGGTCTCTCAGCTGTGATTGTGAACTAGTGTTGGTACAACCTTTCACATCAGTTCCTCACACAAAACACTGATGTTCCTTAGGGGTCTATCATATCTCCTCTATTATTCAATATCTACTTACCCTCCCTTACCAAACAAATCATTCAACCTCACCTGTTATAACTATGCAGATGAAACCCAAATAATTTTTAAAATGTACGGCCTGGAAGACCTCTGCCATTTAAAATCTGATGAGTGCCTTCAGGTCATAAACACATGGACGATGAACAACATCTAAACTCAATACTGGAAAGACAGTGATTATGACTTGTGGACAATGGCAAAAATTCCAACCTATTGGCATATGGCCTAAGGCACGTGAGGATCCTCCATCAATATCAAGAGAAGTCAGAAACCTTGGGGTAATCATGGATCCAGCCCTGTTCTTGATGCCACATGTTAACAATGTCACATACAGTGCCTTGCACATGAACACACTATGTACTATGTTGCATATTCCCATACCTTGGATACCAACAGAAACTTCAAGCCATCCTCAACCTTGTAACCTCCATGCTTGACTATGCCAACAGCCTATACCTTGGCGCACCCACATTCATCATACACAAAATACAAGTTATCCAAAATCCTGCTGCAAGACTTCTTCTCAACCTCCACCCAAGAGAATACATAACTCCATTCTTGCAATCACCTCACTGGCTCCCTATAGCTAGATGGACAATGTTCAAGGCACTTTGTATTGTCCATAGAGCCTCCCAAAGAAAAGGACCACTATTCCTATATATTAAATTAAAGCAATGCAAATAAAACAGGAGACTGTACTCCAGGCTTGCTCTGTTTATAATCATACCACCTTACCATAAGAAATCCGTAGGATGCACTGCCTTCTGAGCGCAAGCTGCTAAGCTCTGTGTCTCAGTAGAAGCTACCAAGCTTTGGGACTTACTGCCAGCCAGCATTCAAAGCAACCAGGAGCATACACTCCAGAAGGCAGTTGAAAACATGGCTATTTCCATGTCAACTGCACCACTTTATTTCCAGGCAACAGAATACAGAATTTTCAATAAATACTGTGTTAGGTGCTGGGTCATTTGGGACTGGCAGCACATAATATATTGGGCTTGCCTGGACTGGCCCTCAAATCCCCCCAACCCCTGTGGCTATGTCCCTGGGCCCTTCAAATACCCCTTACCCCATGGCTACGGCCCTGAATGTTAAACTTAGCATGTGTCACTTTAGTAAATAATGGCTCCTGACACTTGTGCTGTTTAATGCAAAGGCTGTTTTGTTATAATCAAGCAGAGCTCACCTTAGAGAACCCTTGGCGTGGCCGTACAACTGGGACTCTAACTTCATACTAACACCAAATTCGAATCCATTCTCTACCCCTAAACATTACCTCCTTAAAGATCTGAAGCCCCTCTCCCCATATTTGAAATGTCACAGATGCACCGAAAACTCCTATTTTCCAATATTTAATCCTGAATTTTCACTGAATTCCTTTCCGGGCAGCCTGCACCATGTCGAGGCTGCTCTCCTTTGTCTTCACCAGATACATCCTGTTCCTCAACATGGCAGGTGCACATGATCCCGTCTGAACAATATATGCTGTTTGTGTCAATTGTCCAAATGACTGACCACACCTGTGTTGTGGGTCTTACAAAAGCAGATACATTTTTATTGAATTTGTCTGCCCTGTTGAGAGCCGTCAGTTTGGAAATCCTCACCAGACCCTGCTGGGCAGCAGCAGGGTCCAAAAAATGCCCCAGCTGTCCTGAATTGATTTTAAGTCCTTCTTTAAGAACATCAACAGTTCTAAGCCTGTCCGCTACACCAAACATTATGTTTGCCCTGTTCCCCCCTTGCTCATTTTGCAAAGTATAGGTAGCAGTTGGTCCTCCAAGCATAGCATCTGTGCAATGTCATATTACAGATACAACTGTCTTCATTCAAACCCAGCTGCTGGTCATACCTTTTATGTGTCGAACCACTTGTTTCACTATGCATGGGAACATATCAAGATTACCTTCTTCTAACCCTGTTGGACCTGGCCCTCTCTGCAGGGTTGCCCTTAAACATTTTTTCCTTCACCACTCCCGCTTTCCTGAATTCATTTTTGTTGACTTTAGGACTTTGTGCACTTTAACATTGCTAACCAGTGCTAACATGATTGTGTTCTCTCCCTAAAACATGGTTAGATTGTACTACACCTAAATTGACACTCTTAATTTACTTATACGTCCATAGCAAATGGTACTACATGTATCCTGTGCCTGTAAATGAAATGCTACTGGTGGGCATCCAGCCCTCATTGTGCCACCTCCTGAAGGGGCCATTTAAAACATGTCTCAGGCCTGTCGCTGCACCCTGTAATGCAATTTTAAACTGGCATTTTGACCTGGCAAAGGGAAGCTTTTGCCAGGCCTAAATCCTCCTTTTTTATACCTAAAAGTCCCCCTTAACGTAGGTCCTTGAAGCTCCTAGGGCAGGGTGTATGGTATTTAAGAAGTAGAACTTGTGGGTTTAAGTTTAACATGTTCTGGAACTGTGGATTGGGTGCAGGTAGAGGTATGCTATTATGCTCAAATGAATTGCAAGTTCAAATCCTCTTTCATGGTAAAGCTGGATTTTAAGTAACCCTGGGCATAGTTCGCGAAGTAGCGTTACTCGTAGCTACGCAAAGTGCACTTCCCACTACGCAAGCTATGCGTAGCACTACGCGAACTGCGTAGTAGCCTGTTTGCAATGTGCAAGATGCCGTTTTCAATGATTGCACAGTACGGACAAGCATCCGGCACTTGGCAATCATTGAAATCAGCATCTTGCACAGTGCGAGCTGTAGTTTTCTGCTGCTCGAGTAGATTTTTACTCAAGGGGCAGCTTTCTCAACGCGGACTGGTAGTTACTCATCGCGAGTGGTCAAGAGCATAAGCGCCCACTCGCAATGAGAAACCTGACCTCCCCACGTTGAGAATCTCGCCTGGAGGTTTATTTTCCACGCTCGTGATCGGCAACTTGATGTTGCTGATCACGAACGAGGAAAATGTCTCGCCAGGGTGTCATTTTGCTTGCTCGCGGTCGCCAACTTGACATTAAGGACCGTGTGCAAGCAAAAAATGACCGCTGCACTACACGTGTTTTCACTGTGCTACGTGCAATTTGCGTAGTGCGAAGTAGTGGAAACTTCGAAATTTACGCGAGCGTAGCGTAGTGCTTTGCCCAGGGTTAATTTTAAGTCACAATTCTAAAAATGCCACTTTTAGAAAGTTGCATTGCAATTGTTAAGGATAGCGAATGCACTCCTTCCCTTACTTTATCGTAAGATTTTGCTCATAAAGTTGCCATTTTCTTGTCCTAACCATTTATGCTTTCTAGCAGTGTCTTGGGTCACATGAATGTGAATGGCTGTGATGTTGGGGTTTGTGTACTCCCCTGAGAAAGAGACACCAAAGGGCAATAAAAGTGGTCAGGAAGGGCCAGCCAGAAAGAATTGCTTGAAGCCCTGATCCTTGCCCCACTTGCACTTCAAAGGGTTTGCCTCACACCACACTTAAAGAATCCTGACATTTGTTGTTTGTCACCCCACACTTCTTGAGCTCTTGACAGGGAAAGTGAAGATCTTTCCACAATCAGATGTGGGAATAGTATAGGGAATCCCTCACTTCAAAGGTTGGCACCACGTATACATATTGAGGCCCTTGAGACACCCTTCAGCACACTCCGGGACCGGTGGACTTTACAGAAAAATGACTGTTCTTACACCAGAGGACTACACTGCTGCTACCAGATGACTGCCCTGCTGGATGAGGACTGCCTTGCTCTCTGACCTGCTTACCTTCATCCCAGGCTAACCTGACTGACTCCAAGTGCCAGTTGGCCGACCTTCTCTTTGAGCTGCAGGGACAGATCATGCTCCAGAGGCCTCCCTGGAACTGGCCAGCTGACCTGCAGCAACTGGACCTGCCTGGCCCTGCAACCGGACCTGCCTGAGCCCTGCTGGCCTCGGCTTGAATCAGTTCCTGATCCCCAAGGGGTGGCCCCAAGTCCTGGACCCTTGACTAGTATCAGTCTGATATCCTCCCAAGACAGAAATTGACATCTTAAATTTTAGGCTCTACATGCTCACAATCGGGGAGTCTTTGCGCTGAGACTCGGCAGTCCATGACCACCATCAACACAACATTCCAGTGAACCCAACTGTGGAAGTATCATGCAGCACACGGAGGAACGTTTCTCAACTCAGGTTTATTTACGCTAAATCCAAACACCTCAAACAGCCTGACTTAACAGAGTCAGCTCTCCAACTGCCGCCAGTTCCGACACCCACATTTTAAGAACCCTTCACCTGCCTAGCAAAATTCCAGCATTAAGTACAATGGGAAACCCAATCAACCCTTGACGGCTTGGGCAAAATAGTATGAACTGGTAGGTGTGTCTACAAGAGATTTGTTTCAATACTTAATTTTTAAAAGTTTTAACTCTTTACTCAATGTAAATTGATACTTATATAGCGCACTACTCACCCGCAAGGGTCTCAAGGCGCTTGTACGAATACTGCTGTGGAACCCATCCTGGCTTTCCCTGTGAGGCGTCCTGGGCAGGCCAGTGTTTGCAATGCAAGTGTTTGTATCTTACTTTCAGATTAATTTCTTTTATGGATATTTTAAGATGTTCATGTATAAACAATGTATGTATAATTTTGGTTTTCTAGTAAAGTATGAAAACATCAGATTATATCAGAAAACATCACAAAATATGTAAAAAAAACACGGGTGTATATTAAAAAATGTATTGTATCGTAAACAATGATAATAAAGGGTACTGATTAGTTAGACATAGGCAAAGGGCTCACAATGACTATTATTCTGACTTTCTCTATAATCCTGATTGAGACCTATTGAGAATAATCCTACTCTTCATTGTTACTATCTATACCCGGGTAATAACTTTGCCTTAAATGATTATAAATAAGACAAGGAGGCGGGGCAAGATGGCGGCCGCAGCAGTGGCCGTGTGAGTGCTTCGTGAGCTACACCCTCCCCAGTGGAAAACGCCAGCAGCCTTTCACCCGTTTTTTTTCTCGCATGTGGATAGTGCTTTCTGTTTAGGGTGGTTGCTGGACGCTGTATTTTTATACTGGCGAAACATTATAGCAGTATTGTAACAGCTTACCTGCAGCTCTGCACGGATCACCTGGTCGGCGTGGAGTGCTCTTCATCGTCAGCGGCGTTCAGCTGCAGGGCCGCCCGGAGGTAGAGTGAAGGCGGAGTGAAGGTGAAGTGGTCAATCTGCCATGCAGCCGTAACCTGGTGTGAATCAGGGCAGCTGGACCATGGGCCTGAAAGGCAGGAGAGCCAAAATGCGTGGGGCGACGAATGCTGCTTACTTGGTGAATTCAAGCGGAGTGGCTGTGGCGGCAATCAGAGTCGACGCGGCAAGTACAGGTGAGTCTCTTGGCGTGAATATGATTGCTGGGTGTGATTCCATGGAGCCGACTGGTGCGTTGCCCTCTGTAGTGGCGTCGCGTGGCGGAGGCAATTGTGGGGGTAGATGGGCTGAGCCTGTTGAGTCCATGCGCGGTCCTGCAGCTGCGACCCTAACGCCTACTCAGCCTTTAGGTGAGCAAAGCGAAGAAGGATCTGACACTTTAACTAGAAAACCTACGGTCCCTGCAATCTTTCTAAAGAAGACTAACACCAAAGTAAAACCCAGCGCTGTGCTGCTAGTGAATGCTCAGACCCCTGTCACTACTAGTCGAAATACTGACAGTTTAACTCCTGCTAATGGCTCTTTAAACGCTGCAGCTGAGGTTTTGAATACCTGCAAGGATAAGGAGGTTTCTTCTCACATGGCGAATAAAGCGGTGAATATAATGAATGATGATGCAATTGACTCTGAGTCAGCCATGTCAGAAGGCAAGTTTTATTCGATGTCAGATCTGTCAATTGTCTCTGAGGATGATAACAGCAGTATAATTGGCAAATGGGGAGACGAAGGCGAGCTGGTGGTTGATGATGAATCGGAGCAGTCTCTGGCCCAGTCCACCAGGCAGGGCGGTGAACAAGAAACTGTCAGTCGAAATCAAGATCTCGATAGAACTTCCCCTGCGATGTCTCCTCTTATGCAACCTAGATGGGAAGGGAAATCCCCAGAAGGTGGTGATCAAGAACAAAGCCACAGCTTGGGTATTACGGAAGAAGAAGGAGATGAGGTTACCTTGAACATCATCTATAAGAGTATAATGGCATACCGCTCGGAGACCAAGGCAGAAAGTATTCGCACCCAGGGAGCAGTGCGGAAGCACCAAAATACAATGCGGCGCATGGCAAAGTGCTACAATGAGTTAACCACAAGAGTCACCGAGACTGAGGAGCGTATCTCCAGTGCAGAGGACTCGTTGACTAAACAACAAGCAGCCATAGAGACACTGCAGAAAACGAGAACAGATGTTGAGTGGAAACTAACAGACTTGGAAAATCGCGCAAGGCACAATAATCTGCGCGTCCTGGGTATACCTGAGTCCAAAGAAGGGAAAGACGTCCGCAAGTTTAATATTGAAGTATTTATAGAAGCTTTCCCCGAGTTAAAAGATTGGCAATGGGAGAACGAGGTCATCAGGGCGCATAGATTTCTTTTCACTCAGCTAAAGCGCTATGGAGACTCCAGGGCAGCAGGGGGGTCAAATGTCCAGCCTATGATCCGGCGCGTCCAGATAGACGCCGCACAGGCAATGGCTGCAAATTCTTATTTCGCCTGACTTTTGCCCTTCCACTGTGCAGCAAAAATGGCAATTACAACAGTTGATTTCTTTGTTTCAAGCCACGGGAGCACAAGCATTTCTCTTAAATCCCGCCAAATTGAAGGTGATCCACAAAGATCAAATTAAACACTTCACATCTGAAATTCAGGCACAAGACTTTCTGAAGTCCACGGATGTTTAATTACATAATGTACTATATAATATGTTGCTGTTTATTCTGTGGTAGGTGCCAAATTGATGCTCAGCTGTTTTGGAGTGTCCACTTATATTTTTCTTCTGTTTCTAGTTTCTCTATCTTAGTAGCACAACCACACATATATTTCATGTCACTTATTTTTGCAAGCAATAACTGTGTTTCTGTGGAGATTAAGAGGGCTAACCACTAATGAGGCAATTAGACTGGCCAGCTATTTTTGTTTAAAGTCAAAGCACAATAGAGATTTTTTCTGCTGGATGTGCTTTACTTTATATTGGTCAGTGTAGAGGTTTCAGACTTATTTGGCCAGCCAGGTTAGAAACACTCTTTTTGTAGGAATTGGTGCAAGTAGGAATAATGGGTGGCGGTCTGGTGGGGTCCATGGGGGGGGGGGGGGGGTGCACACATACACTTTCATCACTGAGGACAGTGTCCTTAAGCCCTGGTGTTGGTGGTAGGGGAGGGGAGGGTGGAAGGGAGGGTGGGTATGGCTCGGGGCAGCCAGGGTGGGGGGGGAGTTTAAATATAAAAGTAGTACATGAGTACATCTCTTTTCTTTATTTTGAACTTTGGCATGCAAGGTGGTGGATTCATGATATCATTTCGTATCTGAAAATATGTAATGGCAGCTAGAGCTTTAGGATTAGGTACACTGAATGTAAGAGGTCTGAATTCCATCAATAAAAGACAGCGGGTAGCTTGGGAACTTAAGTGGCTCCGCTGCAACTTTATTTGCCTTCAAGAGACGCACGTAGTATGGTCCAAACGGAATTTTTTTAACTGAATTGGGGTATAATGTTTTAGTATGTACCAAACAAACGTGCACCTCTCGTGGTGTGGCAATTTTGGCAAAGAAGCATATTATTGGTACAGGCCGGATATTTGAGAACGGTTTTGGTAGATGGACAATAACAGAATGTGTTGTTGGTTCCTTAAAATTTACGTTATGTTCCATATACAGTTCTAATCTTAATGAATCTGCCATTTTAGATTATCTTAATGTGGAGTTAGCGGTGTGGCCCACCCCTGTAATAATGTGCGGGGATCTGAATATAAATCTCCAACCAGATTCGCTGAGTAACAATAGTTATCTGTATACAGGTAGAAAACCAAAAGTGTTCAAGTCATTGCAAGCACTCCTCACTGCGCATGGACTGGTTGATTCATGGTCTTATCTCATGGGTAGTAATCCTGGTTACACCTTTTTTTCTTCACCTCATCAGAAGTTGGTGCGGTTAGATTATTTTTTTATTCCACAACATATGTTATCTAGTGCGCAAATACAGGTCTACCCGAGAGCCATGTCTGACCACGGCCCGGTGGTCCTGACTCTAACCTCTATTTGCTCAGCTCGCAAGCCCCTGGAATTCTCTTTTGACCGTAAATTGTTATTGGATACAAAATTCCATGACCATATGATGAATTGGATTGTAGAGTTCTTTAATCATAATAGGGAGAGTACTGAAATGGGGTTTGTGTGGGATGCGTTTAAGGCCGCTTTTAGGGGGGAGGTCCTTAGTTTTGGGCTGCACGCGCAAAATCAAGTATGGCTGCATTTGCAGGTGTTATATCAAGGCCTAGGATAGGCTGAAGAGCGGCTGGTGCAAGACATACACTTAGTCAGAGATATTCAAGACTCTGCAGCAGAAGTGGCTTGGTGTAAGGCGAAGGTAAACCTCCAGTGGAGTCAAGAGGTGGCTAAAACATACACTATCAAGCAACAACTGCTCTATGAGTATGGGGAGGCAAGTGGCAGGTGCCTGGCCCAAAAAATGAGATCTAGGGAAGCCGCGCAAAGAATTAACTCTCTTATAGACTCCACTGGGCAATCAGTAGAGAGTGAGGTTGAAATATTGGAAGTATTCAGGCAGTTTTATGTAACTCTATATGCCAGCGAAGATTATGATGTTAATAACGCTGCAACATTGTTAGAGCAATTTTGTAAACACGAGTTGGATATGGAGATAGCATCGAAGTTAGAGGCCCAGATAACAATGCTGGAACTTGAACAGGCGATTAAAGGACTCCCTGCGGGTAAAGCAGCGGGCCCTGACAAGCTTCCGCTTGAGATTTATAGATGTTTTTTCCAAGTCTTGAAGTATGATATATTAGCTATGTTTAGACTGGCTCAGACTGGCGTATACCCTAAATCATGGGACGAGACCAGTATAGTGGTTTTTAGGAAAAAGGGAAAACCAGCAGATCGACCAGCCTCATACCGGCCTATCTCATTTTTAAATACGGATGGAAAGCTTTATTCTAAAATGTTGGAGGCAAGGCTTTCAGGAGTGATCTCACCGCTGGTGTCTCTGCGCCAGCACGGTTTCATCCCCAAGCGTGGAACAACTGATCATGTTTACCGTGTGATAGCTTTAATAGATTATGCTAATGGTATGGGTGAAGCTTTGAGTCTTATACTCTTAGACGCCGGGAAGGCTTTTGACTGAGTTTCTTGGGCTTTCTTATGGGATGTGATGAAAAACCGTGAGTTTGGGCCACAATCTATAAAAGCCATACAGACATTATATCAACAACCAATCGCTTGGATCTGCACAATGGGGCTACAATCAGCAGCTGTCCCTATACAAAGGGGAACAAGGCAAGGCTGCCCTTGCTCCCCGTTGTTATTTGCCTTATACAGTGATCTGTTTTTAAAGATGATTGAGAGCAACTCCCGGATCCCGTCAGTCATAATACACCAGCAAGACTATCGGGTATTCGTGTATGCTGACGATGTGGCTGTTGTCTCCCCCAAATCATCAGTGGCGATGGCTGAGATCGAACATCTAGCAGCTGTATATGGCTCAGTTTCCGGGTATAAATGAAATACTGCTAAAACTCAGATTCTATGTGTAAATATTGTATTTTATATAGACTCGAGGGTTCTCCCAGAGGTCATGAATTTGGGGTTACAGGTAAGAGCCTCTGCTTCTGCCTTGGTACAATCTAATTGGCAGAGGTTACTGACTGGGATTCGTAAACAACTGGATCAGACCGAATGTCTGCATTTAACATTGGTTGGCAGATGCAATATTCTAAAAATAATGGTACTACCTAAAATTTTGTATTTCTTTCGGGGTGTACCACTAGAGATACCTCAGGCCAGTCTCATGCAACTTCAGTCTATATGTATGAGATTTTTATGGTCACGGGGAAAAGCTCGGTGTGCAAAAAAATTCATGGTTCTACCAAAGGCTGTCGGAGGTTGGGCTGTACCTGATTTCGTTCTATATTATTATGCTTGCATGCTCCAGCACATGAATATACTGCTCACTGGGGTAGGACCGTCAGATCCAGCTAAACAACCTTCAATATATAGCATACTGCTAGGCACTGAAGTAAGAAATCGTCTTTTTCTTAATCTGGACTGGAATTATTATAAATGCACAAGATTTAAGGTAGTAGCGGCTGCCTACAAAGTGTGGAGTGCTATTAAAAAACGATATAAAATAGAAAAGGTTTCCAGATACACTCAATTGAGCGCCCGATTTTCTTCCCTAGTGTTTTTTGGGACCGAGTAGTGGTTAGCTGGCGATTGAAAGGCTTAAACTGCTTGGGTGATTTATATATAGCCGGCGGGTTAAAATCATTTGGGCAGCTTAAGGAACAATATCAGCTCCCTACCTCGCACTTTTTTAAATACTTACAAATTTGTGATTATTTGCTGAAAGCCTGCCCGTGCATACAACCTAATCCTCTTATTGAAGCCAATAAGAGGCCGATCTTGAGGCCCTTCAATTGCTTCAATCGGTCTTGGAACCCACCCATGTTGGTGGACATATTCTGGACCCCTTTTTCTCAAATTTAGCAGAGGTAAGGGTGGCCTCCCCTCTTCCCATGTCTTGGACAGACCACTCGCTGGTGACTATCCAATGTCCACTGCCAGAGTCTCCTTTTAAGCCCTCGACGCGAGTCCTGCTCAGACGTCGTTGGAGTAAATTAAAACTGGAAGACCTCCACCGTCTTCTTTCCGAAGACCCACTGGGCCCAGTGGAGAATGTGGAATCTGGCTATGACCGTTTTTGCGAATGGGTTACCAGAGCCCTTGACTCCCTTATCCCAATGACATCGAGCAAGTGTGGATCGCGTGACTCAAGTCCTTGGTATGATGGTACACTGCGTGCGTTGAAAAGCTCTTGCAGACGCGCAGAGAGAGACTGGTGGAAAACATATGACAACAGTAAAAAAGCCTTTTATATGGCTACCGTCAAGTCTTATCATCGAGCTGTCTGCAGAGCCTAGGCAGCATTCTATGCCCTGGAATTCCGCAACAGTCTGAATCCATCCAAAACCATTTTTAAAGCTCTCAAGGACCTTGTGGCTAAAAAGCCCTCCGTGGACGTTATTGGCTCTAACACTCACTGTGAAACGCTGGCGGCCTTTTTTCTGGAGAAGGTTCACATCATCTATAGAGCCTTTCCCACGGCCGTGTATACAGGCGCCGGGCTGCATAGTCTTCCTAGACAGTTGGTCCTAGATTCTTTCCCCTGCCTTACACCGGAGATTTTTAAGACCTTGGCCCTTCAAGTTAAGTCGGGGTCCCCGGCAGACCCGCTCAAGCCAGCAATGTTTAGAGACTTGACACCCTCTAATCTCCTGCCAGTTTGCCATCTGATTAACATCTCGTTTACGTCAGGTCTGGTACCTTTGAAGTGGAAGCAGGCAGTAGTAATGCCCATATTAAAGAAGCCATCCCTCGATCCCAGTAAATCGGAGAACTACCGCCCGATATCGCTTCTCCCGTGGCCAGCTAAAGTCGCGGAGGCGCATGTCAACATCGCCCTTTCTGACCATCTCTCGCGCACCAACGTTCTGGATGATACACAGAATGGATTTCGAGCTGGCCACAGTACGGAGACAGCACTCCTATTCATGGTTGAGCATTTGCGGGCGGTGCTCGATGCGGGTCAAACGGCGGCGCTTGTTTTATTAGATCTGAGCGCCGCCTTTGACACCGTCTCGCATGGGATCCTCCTGCAGCGCCTTGAGGAGGCAGGCGTGACTGGCACCGCATTGCAGTGGTTCCGATCGTTACTGGCGGACCGTTCTTTCTGTGTGGCTGTCCCGCCCCATCAGTCCAAAACCCATCCTCTGACGCTTGGGGTCCCGCAGGGATCCTCGCTGAGTCCCACGTTGTTCAATCTTTACATGAGGCCGCTTGCTGAGGTCGTAAAGCACTGCGGTATGACCATGGTGTCATACGCGGACGATACTCAGCTAGCGGTCACGATCAGCGGGGACTCTGGGGTGGAGGCCCCAAGATTCCAGGATGGACTACGGGCGGTGGCCAGTTGGATGACGTCCAACTGTCTCCAACTGAATGCCAAAAAAACAGAGATTATGGTCTTTGGTAAACAGACGGAACTCTGGGGCGATACATGGTGGCCCCCTGAGTTGGGTCCCACCCCCACTCCGGTCTCGGAGATAAAAAATCTTGGGGTGTGGTTGGACCCTACTCTTAGTTTTGTATGCCACACTAAAAGGATTGCGGCTTGCTGCTTTGGCATTTTGCGTAATTTGAGACCTGCACTCAAATTCTTTGACGCCGCTACCCGTAAACTTGTGGTACAGGCGACGGTGTTGTCTCGGCTTGACTATGCCAGCTCCCTTTTTATAGGGTTAAACCAGGCCGAGCTCACCCAGCGAGTGCAAAATGCAGCTGCCAGAGCAGTTGTAGGCCTTCCTCGGTTCTGTCCTGTTTCCCACACCTTGCGTGCTCTTCATTGGCTACCCATTAGGCAGAGGATCCACTTTAAGGTGCTTTGTATGTCCTTTAAGATCTTGAAAGGTTCCTCTGCCCAGATCCTTCATAACCTTTTGTGTCCCTACATTCCGGGTCGTTCTTTACGTTCTTTTGACCGTGAATTAGAAGCAGTCCCACGTTTCAAACGCAGCCGAGCTGGGGGACGCTCCTTTCGGGTGCATGCTGCTGCTTTGTGGAATGCCCTTCCATTTGAAACCCGGACTCTCGCTGACCTGCTTTCATTCCATAGGGCTGTCAAGACTCTTCTGTTCCCGTAGTCTTCTCCCTTACTAATGTCCATCTTTTCAGTTATGTTGTGTGGCTTCCTTGTCAGGCGCCGGGACGCTCCTTCGCTGGAGCAGCTGTGCGCACAATAAATGCCAGTAACATAACATAACATAACATAACATAAGAAAGCAGCTCGGATAGGGGTACTTTACAATTTAATGTTAGATGCCATGCCCAACGATTTATAAACACATGTCAGCAAGTGGGAGAATAGATTAGGACGCCAAGGGATCTCGCTTGAGGCTTCAATTGATTTAGCTGGACGAGTATTCATGTCTGCCAACTTGGCCGCCCAACATTACAAGACTATATTTTATCTGTATCACACGCCACATAAAACCTCAAAATGGGGGGGTGATCCGGATGGAAAATGTTTTAGATGTGGTGCTTTATCGGCGGATGTGATGCATATTTTTGGAACTTGTGTGGAATTGAGGAATCTGTTTGGGCATGTGGACAAGTTCTTATCTGAGATCCTGGGAACTCCTGTCCAGCTTTCACTTATTCAGATTTTACTGGGCATAGAAACGGGTTTGGGTTCGGCTTCAGCCTCTTGTAATACTGTTTATCTGGTATTTGTAAGCCACAGCTGTGCTCTGGCTATGCATAGCCTCGTGCTGGTTGCAAAAAGACGCTCCTTCATTTGAAGCATGGCGGACGAGGTTCCTCTTTATGTTTAACACTAAATACAGCCTATAAGCCTTGAAAGGGAGGTGGAAAAGGAAATTTGGGGTTTGGCCAGTTCATATTTGGAAGTAGATGGCTGATTATCCCTGACTTTCCTTGTATCTTTATGCATTTTTATTTATGCTCCCTATGATGTATGACATTTTGGAGTTGAAAAATTGTATAATTTCTGGTATAGCATAATGTTGTTATGTTTGTTACTTTTGATCAATCTCTGTATTGAATCATTATTTCCCGCCTTGCAATTTCCTGACATGAAATATTGTTTTGTACTCATGTATTCTAAATAAAAAATAAAAAAATAAAAATAAAAAATGATTATAAATAAAGGAATACACAGTAATTATTGTTTTTTCCGAGTCCTATTAGGGGTCAACCATTATAACTCGTATTGTCCTGAAGATGGTCTTGCAGACGATGGCCTAAAGACCGAAACATCGGCACTTATTTTCTGTATAATGTCACAATAGTCTGTATTCTTCTGTATCAATCAGTTTCTTCGCCTTAATTCTATCTGAAAAAAGTGCACACAATTGTTTCTGTGAAGGACAAAAACATCTGTATTTCTCCACACCTTCTTGTTTCATTGTGTGTTAAACTAACAAGTACCCTTTATTATCATTGTTTACGATAACATTCATTTTTTAATATACACCCGTGTTTTTTATATATTTTGTGATGTTTTCTTATATAATTTCATACTTTACTAGAGAACCAGAATTGTACATAAATTGTTTATGCATGAACAGCCTAAAATATACATAAAAGAAATTAATCTGCTAGTAAGATATAAACACTTACATTGAGTAAAGAGTTACAATTATTCAAAATTAAGTATTGAAACAAATCCCTTGTAGGCACACCTCCCAGTTCATAGCAACATGTCAAGCACCCGCAAGCATGCTCTTACCAGCAGACTCTAGATACCACACAGACTACAGTGCTACAGTGACCTCCAGCAACCACCAGCGATGACCAACAACACAAGATCTGCACTTCGTACTACAGCCATGACATCCTGCTGTGTCTGCCATCAACGAAACTCCAGCAATGACTGTCAGGGATGTCAAACCAGCTCTTTGTGCTTCAGCAATTAAAGCCCACCCCACCTGGCCTCCTCTTTGCGCTACTGCAACAACACCCGTGTTTCTCTCCCTACTCTGTGAAGCCTCCTCCACTGCAGACAGAACTCTTCACGCCTTACTTTAAGAAGATAATGTTTTGATTGGTACCCTGCTGGTCCCTGTAGTTAGCCTGTACTGCATCGAGGTTGGCCTGCACTTTCGATTTTCTCCCAGTCCAGGGTTTTTGGATACTAAGTCTACCTAAAACTTTGAAATTTATTGGATTTTTGACATTCAAAGCAATGTCCGAGCTGAGGTTCTGGCCAACATCCTGGCCGAGGCCTGTTACTTCAGCAGTCCATCTCTGATGAGCCCCTCTCCGCATCAAGCCTGCAACTCTACTGCCAATGACCTTGTCAATGAGTACTTAGTGCATGAAAACTGGATTGTTAGAAGGTAAACTTTCCACCAGGATGAACTTGGTCCCTGTACTCAACCCTTGCCCCATTGCGGTTGGCCTTAATTTTGACTTTGACCTGGTCCAGCATGACCAGATAACCGTGATTGGTGCCTTGTGCTTTTAGGTGCTTTTTCTACTGAAAATTTTAAAAATTCCTATCTCTGGAACTACTAGCTTTTTAAAATTGTGTTGTCCTTCTATTGACTAAAATTTACTCTAGTCTTCTAAATTGGTTTGGACTTTTCTTGTGTTGTGGTTTGACTTTATTACTGTTTTTGGGATGCATAAATACTTTACACTTTGCCTCTATGTTAGGCCTGACTGATTGTGTGCCAAGCTACCTGAGGGTTGAGCACTGGTTAATGTACTGACTTTTGTTGTTCACCTTGTGAAAGATTATGATTGTTGCCTGAGTGGGGTTTCCACCCCCTCAACCAATAACAGAATTTCTGATATACGCCTATCTCCTGCCATCACATAGACCCGCACACGTTTCAACACCCACCTGTCCAGATTTCCTAATCTGCTCTCTCCCTAAATGTCCCAAAACATTCCGGTGGTCACCCCTTAAGCATTTCCTCAATACACTCAACATCTGTCCGTTCATCACCCTACTTCCATCCTTGCATAGTTCAGATTCCCGTGCCCTAGCCGCCAAATATCCCATAAATGCCTCTACCAAGCGTACCCTCCCTCCTGCACGACTCTTCCACTGTCAATTGCACCTCTCCACCACTGGTCCATCTTATGTCTTCATATGTTCTCTGCATTCAGTCCTCTACTAGACTTTGGTTACCCACTCTCGACCACGACATCAACAATCATTGGCTGACAACTTGTTAAACACTCCCACTATGCCTCATTGTCTATGAAAAAAGTCACTTTTTTGCTTCTCAGTTCTTGTTTCCACAGTCTCACCACCAAGACTACTTAAAAGAATTCCAGAAATGCAGTGCCATGCTTGCACCTCTTCAATTTCTCCAAATACTGTTCTGCACGCCAGTGCCCTTACCATTAAAGACCAAAATGGTAAGGACGCGAACAGCGGACGCGCCGGACCTGCGCCGGAGTCGTGCCAGAGTCCTGCCCGTCTGCGCCCGTCCGCGCACGATCGGGCTCAGGGACCGGGCACTCTGGCATAAGCATTTCCTACTCTGCTAATGATCTCCTAGCACTGGATTCAGGCAGGTATAGTGTAAACTCCATCACGCGCTCCACCCTTAAGGAATATAACATCTTTCGATCCCCTAGCCGTAGAGATACTTGCCTTCCGCCCCCACTTAAGCTAGCTACTCTAAATACTAGGTCACTACAGAAACATCACCTGGAAATCTTCACCCTTTTACAGGATGCGATTATTGATATATTAACACTTACCGAAACCTGGCTGAGCGATATCTCCTCCCCCGACATCATAGCCGCCCTCCCAAGCGGATATGATATGATTTGGCATAATCGGCCGGACGGTGTCCGGAGTGGAGGCGTAGCTACTATCTTTAAAAAACAGCTCACAGTGACAAAAATCTTAACCGAGACAACAAATTCTGTAGATCTACTTGGGATAAAAATCACTATGAACAATTCCTGCCTCATCATTCTAACGATTTATTGCCACCACAATCTACATCAATATTTAATGATCTTTTTTTCCCCATAATATCGGATCTATGCACACGATATAAAAATATCTTAGTGACAGGTGACTTCAATGTTCATTGGGATAAGATAGATAAAGACCTACCAACACGTCAGCTACAGACTTCCATGACCGCTTTAGGCCTGAAACAACTAGTAGAAGCTCCAACCCACATAAAAGGACACACTCTCGATCTCATCTGGTCTTCTATGCCAGAGGTGGCCCTCACGAGTATCATACCGTGTATTTGGTCTGACCACCATCTAATCTTGTGTGATGTACCACAAAATAACCCTCAGGTCAAACTTCCGCTAAAAACTAAAAAAATGCGCCAATGGAAAAAAGTTGATTCAGTAACCCTAACAGAAACCCTCTCCAAACACATACATAAATCAACGACTTCATATGATGACGTAGATCTAGATTTAAATTATGACACTATAGTAGCTACTCTCAGACAATCAATCGATCAGATAGCCCCGGAAAAGATACAGAAAATAAAGGGTGTGGAAAAGTAGCCCCTTGGTTTACTAAAAGCCTGAGAGATCAAAAAAGAAAGCTTCGCTATCTTGAAAGATGCTGGAGGAAATCTAAAAAGGATACAGATTGCGAACTGTATTGAACATCCTTTCAACTGTATAAAAAGCTCATTGTAACAACCAAAAAGGACTACTATGAAACCCGCATGAAAAATGCCGCAAATGTCCAGAAAGAAACCTTCCAAATTTTAAAAGAACTAAACAAGAAGGAAGTAAAGGCAGATACATTGATAGATTGTAACATCTTTCAAGGTTACTTTCTTGAAAAAGTAGCTACTATCCTGTCAGACATCAAAAAAGATAGCCCAACTATGTCCACCACGTCATTGTCCTCTCAAAACCCCCCGACCCCCATTATTTCTAGGTTTCCTAACATCGATTCCATCTCCCTCAGACAACTTGATATATCAACCAAGTCAGGCTCCCCTGCAGATCCCTGTCCTCCTGAAATTTTTCGGTTGGCAATTCCTATCCTGGAGGATCAGATCTTAGACCTCCTAAATAACTCCCTAGCTACAGGATCATTGCCAGCTAGCTTTAAAGAGGCACCTGTTAGACCCCTGATAAAAAAAACCTGGGGCTGATCCAACTAGTCTGAAGAATTACAGGCCAATTTCCCAGCTGCCATTTCTGTCTAAAATTTTAGAACAGCATGTATTAAAATCATTGTCACCTCTCCTGGAATCACACCATCTACTCCAGGAGCGGCAAGCTGGATTTCGTGCCAATCATAGCACCGAACTAGTAATGCTGTCGGTGCTGGATGAGCTTAGATGCATGGCTGACAGTAAAAAACCAAGCGCCCTGATACTTTTAGATCTTTCAGCGCGTTTGATACTGTCAGCCATGCACTGCTCCTGGACAGATTAGTCATGTCCGGGATTACAGAACAAGCTCTCCAATGGCTAACGTCTTTTCTGTTAGGGAGGACGCAGAGGATCCAACTAGCAGATCAGGTATCTGAAGTTGGTGTCCTGCAATGTGGAGTCCTGCAAGGGTCCGCACTCTCGCCACTCTTATTCAACCTATACCTGCAGCCACTGATAGATTCCTTGGCAAACATGGGCTGTAAAGTCTTTAACTACGCCGATGATAGTCAGCTGTTGCTGAGTATCGAAAATACAACATCGGCTCAGTCCATGGCCCAAAAGATATTGCGGTTCACAGTAAACTGGATGACATCTAACCTATTAAAAATCAATCCAGATAAAACGGAGGTCCTTGTAGTTTCAACTTCTGCCTCTCCCTGGAATGATCTGTTTTGGCCCCAAGAACTCGGACCCACCCCAAAGCCATGCCCCAGTGTAAAGAGCTTCGGTATCAAAATCGATCAGGAACTCTCGATGACCAACCAAGTATCCGCTGTGGTTGGATCATGTACTAACCTGATTAGGCAGCTACGAAAGCTAGTCCCTTTGCTTTCCACAAACATGCTTCGAACCATTGTTTCAGCTACAATAGTCTCCAGAATCGACTACGGGAATGCATTATACCTAGGTCTTCTAAAAAACTCAATCAACCGTCTACAAGTCATTCTGAACGACGCAGCACGGCTAATCTTCGGATTACCTAGACGGACCCGTGCCTCCCCTCTGCTTTATAGGCTACACTGGCTCCCTATAAAGCAAAGGGTTGAATTCAAGAGCCTGTGCATTGCCCATAAAGTAATTTACGGACAAGCACCGGCCTACATAAAAGAGAGGCTTGAAGTGTATAAATCCAAGCGAGCTCTACGATCCTCCAATTCCCTCCTGCTATCATGTCCACGTTTTAAAATGGTGACTAAAGGTGGCAGATCCTTCTCAGTCCAAGCCCCCACCATTTGGAATAAGCTACCGGAGGTACTTCGTAGAGAATCCAATCTTCTCCGCTTCAGGAAATCCCTGAAGACATTGCTTTTCAGGGACGCGTTTACATCCCTGTAAGATAGGCCAGCAATCTGTTTCTTTTTCTCCCTTCTTCTTGTTGCTGTACTTGGTCAGAAGCGCTTTGAGACCTGTCGGTGATTTGGCGCGATATAAAACCCAGATACAATGCAATACAATACAAGATACAATACAAAATTACCCACACAAAATACATTAGAAAAGGTATGCACTGCCAGGTAACATGTCTGTTTGCAGGCTGGCCGTCACTCCATTATAGCTGGCTATGAACTAAGCCCTTATCAGCGTGTCATATTTTATCCATTTGTATACCCTAATGCTGTGATCTGGCTTTGAAGCTCCTCTCAGGGCAAAAGCCATGTATGTGCAACCAATGGAGCGACCATCTTACGTGAAAGTTCAAAGGGCCAAAACCTGTTGCAGCTTCTCATACTGTATATCTCTAATGCTTACAAATTCTCAGCCAGCATGCATGACTTCGTGGCCGCTGAATCCAGCTCAATTCGTAAAAAATTGAGATTTTTGAAGTTGATTCTTTTTTTATTTGTTATTGCCAATGACACTCCAAAGTTACATACCACTCCTTCCAATGTCTGCATTAAATGGTCATATTCTCTATGTCCCCTACATACCAACATCTATTCATTTAGGTAATGCAGCTCCTGCTTGGACCCTTCTCTGTCCTCACCACCCATTCCAAAAATGAACTGAAAGTCTCAATACTGCATGTGTGACAGCGCAGCCCACTGGAATTGCTTTTTGACAAAGATTTATCCTTCAAATTGAATGCCTAATAAAAAAGTCATTTGGTATACCAATAATGACTACAATGCTGACTTCAGGTTTACTTTTCCTAGTTCAGCTCCCATTCAGCAATTTTAGATCATAGCAAAGGCCAAGAAATCACTCTGATCCAAATAGTCTTTAACTGACCTGCTATAAAAGGCAGTGGATCAGTCTGAAATCACCTTTTGCATTAACATGTAAGAATGATATGATGAAGTCTTGAATCTGGCTCTCACAAAGAAACCCACCGTTTGTCCTGACCGCACTTCCTTCATCAATTTTGCCTGAAAAATCTATCATGACTTTGACTGATCATAGATTCTCTGCCCAGTGGAGCATTTGTGTTACTGCATACAAAGTTCTAAATCTGTCTCAAACCCATCCTTCAATCACCACACTACCTCCCTGTCCAGTTATTTTTTCAACCATGACTCCATCATCTCCATGTTAACTGGAGTATTGGCCCTTGCCCAGGGCCCCTTTCCTATTCCACCTGGCTGGACACACTTCTGCCTCTTGCCCACCCACCAAAACACTGGCCCAACAGGTGTTTCCCATTGCATTTGGAAATTGGTGTTGAAACCTACACTGTAATCTGAAACTTGCTCCACTATTGAGGTTCCAACATGCCCTGGCTGTTTTGCTATTCACCTGATTCCTCAGTGTCCCAGCCATAAAGTGAGGCACTGCTGGAACTGATCTGGTTGGCATCATAAACTGCAGATAAAAAGCTCATTGTCATTCTTGCCGCAAGATTTTGACAAGTCTAGACTTCTTCACAACCTAAACTGTTTGTAACTCAACCAAACCAGTCTTCCAAAGCTTATTGGGCTGTCCCTATTGTGTCTAACTATTTGGAAGGAGTTGCACTACTCCCTGGGTGTTTCTTTCAGAAAATACTGGCATAAATGGTGGATGCAACTGTCCAGGTATTTATATTGGTAAACATTTGGTTGCTTAGTGAGAGCTTTCATACCCTTTTGAGCCCTCGTGGCACCCTACCTCCATTTTTAGTAGTTTGACTGTGTCAACATATTTGCTAACTGTAAGAAATTGGGTTACTAGTAGAGAAGGATGAGTAAGTACCTCAAGTAATAATGACAATCCTTTTTGAGGGTGAACCGCAAAGGTCCATAAATAAACATGTGCTTAACCCTCTGGTAGCTTAGCACAACAGGTTTAACTTGGAAGTATTGTGTAAAGTATTTATGCAGCACTGAAACAGTAATGAAGTAATATAGCCACTAAAGAAAAATCTTAAACCAATCTAGAAAATAGAGTAAAGTTTAAGTTTAATAAATAAAAGGACATCAAAATGATAAAAAAAATCCAATGAGTAGTACTAGCGATCGGAATTTTTAAAGTGTTCAGTAGAAATAGCGCCTAAAAGCGCAAAGCAACAATCATGGTTATCTGGTCACGCTGAACTGGGTCATAGTCAAAACTAAGGCTGACTTCAAAGGAGCATGGGTCGAATACAGTGACCAGGTTCACCCGGGTAAAAATGTTCCTTCTAACAGTCCTGTTTTCATGAAAGAAGCACTCGTCTATCAAGTCTTCGGCAGTTGAGCTGCAGGCTAGAGCCGGAGAGGGGCTTGTCAAAGGTGGGTTGCTGAAGTCCCAGGCCTCGTCGGGACCTCGCTTTGACAGTGCGGTCATTGTTGGCATGAAGAGCTGATTGACAATTGGAACATTGTGCTAGTGGGAAACTCATGGCTGTTGCGGTCAATGTGAAGAGCTTGTGCTCTGAACTCCAGGGTCTGTGCCTGGGAAGCTTGTGTCAGCACTTGGATTCAGGTCTGGCATTGGCCTCAGTGTAGTGTGCTTGCATTCACAAGGAACCCAGGAACGGTTATTTTTGGCCCTGAGGTAGCTTGACACAAAGCAGTCAGGTTTAACTTAGAGGCAATTTGTGCAACACTTCGAACAGTGAAACTGTGAAAACACTATGCAAAAAGATTCCATACCAGGTTAGAAAAATATTACTTACTATAATAAATCAAGACCACAATGACAAAAATCCAATAAGTAGAACTCCAATAAGTAGAACTTGAGATATGAATTTTAAAAGAATAAACTGTAAAATAGTACTTAGAAGCAATAAGTGCTTACTTGGAATATCTAGTTGCGCTAAGCCGGGACAAAATCAAGAGTTCAGGCTAAACGTGTGTAGCACAGGCTGGATACAGGGACCCAGAGAGGCCCGCTGAACAAAAGTACCTTAATCCTGGTTGTTTTGACGAATATGTGGAGAGCAGCCAAGCAATGTTAGGTGTTCCCCACGCAGTTATGGTGATGCATTGATTTTCTCCACACAACAACGGCAGCGCGCCACTTCCGAAGGCGATGTGGAGGTTTCAAGATGCAATGGCACTGAACTCGATGCATCAGATTTCTCCACAAAGTAGAGGTGATATATCGATCTTCTCCATGCAGTGACGGCGATGCGCTAGTTCCTAAGCTGCGGTTCCGAAGGCGATGTGCTGGTTCTGAGTACGATGCACCGGTCCTGTTCCTGCAACTGCAGTGATGCAGCAATTCTGATCTTGCAGCAGAGGATGCTTTGGTTCTAATGGATCAAACACCTTTGGCCCACTTCAAAGGGTGCAGGACTTGGGTGGCACCACTTGGCAGGGCACACTCACAGATTGTAGATTCCAGGTGTAGAAGTAGGATGGTTGGAAATCGTTTATGTCCCTGAGAAATTCAATCAGGAGTCTAGGTAGCTAGCCCTTGGAGTCACTCTAAGGTCAAGTGATGCAGGCCCAGTCTTTCTCACCCAAGCAGAGAGAGAATCATGCAATAGGGCAACACAGCAAGGCTTGAGTCAAGCAAATAGCAGTCCAGCATAGTGGCAGTCCTTTAGCAGCACAGCAGTTCTTCCTGGCAGAGTGGTGACAGGTCCAGAAGTGTACTGATTTTTGGTGTTAGAGGTCCAGTACTTATACCAAGTTGTGCCTTTGAAGTGGGGGAAACTTCAAAGACAGGTCTGTCTTTGAAGTGCTCGGAGGTCCTCTCGTCCTGCCCTAGCTCTAGACTCACTACAGAGGGGTAAGCAGCCCTTCATGTGGGGACCGGACACATCCGATTCAGAATTTCTGACTTCACCATACGTTAGGATTTTAAATTAGGATTCCAGAGACACCAGACTTCAGAGGTTCTATCTCTTCCCAATTGGAACTTATCCTATTGGAGAGATATGCCTTGCAGTAAGGAAAATTTTATTTAAGTGTTTTTCACTACTAGGGCATGTAAAACTTAAAAGTACATGTCCTACTTGTTAAATACATTGCACGCTGCCCCTGGGCTTTCTAGAGCCTACCCTAGGAGTGAATTAGATGTATTAAAATCAAAGGTTTGGCCCTGGAAAAAGGTTTATCTTAACAGATCGAAATGGCAGTTTAAACAGCACACGCAGGCTCTGGAATTGAAAGCCTGAGATATTGTTAAGTGGATGGCACAATCAGGCCTGCAGGCCGACTAGTAGCATTTAATCTGCCGGTCCTGGATACAGGTAGTGCCTTTTACTAGGGACGTATAAGTAAATTAAATATGCCAATGGGGTATGAGTCAATGTTAACATGTTTAGAGGCAAGGGCACATGCACCTTAGCACTAGTTAGCAATGGTAAAGTGCTCCATGTCCTAGAGCCAACAAAAACGAGGTCACAAAAGGAGAAGGAGGGAGGCAATATGTTTGTGGGTGACCTTGCAGAGAGGGAAATTTCCAATACAACCCCCACCAGCCTAAATCCAGGGGAGACTAATCAATACCTTGATGGACTTCCATGAATAGTAGTGAGAATGTGGACGTTGGTCCTCTACTACAGCAGCACTTGTCAGTGCTGCGCCTCTCTGAACTCGGTTGGATCCCTCTGTCAATATTCTCCTGAGCCACTGAACTGACCCATGGGGAATTCTTCTCATCTGTGCAGTCATTCTGTGAAGCATCTAACATTATTTTGCTCAGAGAAGCATCCCAGTAGGCAGACAGTACCACTATGGCCAATAAAGTGATTAGCTCATTCCACAGCTTGGATTAGACTTCTGTCCCCCACCCAAGAAAAACTCTGTGCAGAAGGACAGTAACCAACAGATGCCCCTGACAGCTGTTGGTGTCAGGATCCATGCCCATGCCAACCACTGCAAGATAGAGGCTCTGCGCGGGGATATTGGGTAGACCTCTCTTCCAGCCTTTCAGCTGGCAAGGAGCTCATTATGTTTCTATGACTTCTGAGGTGTCCCAGAGTGGGGGGCAATAGCCCCTGGGATTTTGAACCCTACTTCCTCTCTACCTCCCACCAGTTCAGGGGTGGTATCCTGACACTGACCAACCAACCCAAGGTCTGTACCCTGAGACTGAACACAGTACTGGGATGAGTCTCCACCTTCACCCTGCCCCTTCATCTGGGATACTGTACCATCAGTTTGGGATTGATACCCTCAGAAACCTGAACTGTCAGAGCACTCTTGTTGGTCACCCTTCTCAGATCTCCTGACATCGGGGCAACTCATTCCCCAGAATGCAGTCTATGGGCATCTCCCGGGTCACCTCCTCATCCCATTCCCAGGATACCAGGGCCATAGGGCAGAAGGAGTCCTGCCCATGGGCCTCAGTTACCCTACACACCTGACTGGTGTCGCACTCTGGGCTAACTAGCCTTTCCACACCATGGTGTTGGTTAGAGCAATGACTAGGAACCCATTCACTTTTACCTGATGGAAGTGATGGCTTTCACCCTCAGAGATCACCAGCTCAACCTCTGAGTCTATCTCCCAACTAAGGGAGATCATGGCATGGCCTATAACCTGCCCCCAGGGACTACTTTCCGCTAAGGCCATATTGGCCACCCCTGTAGAGGTCCCACCCATGGCTATTTTCTTTGAACAGACAGTGTTCCCCTGAATGTGTCCTAACTAGGAAAACTCAAAGCAGCAGGGTTGGAAATGGGGCACCCTGGGCCACCGCCCTCCAGAATCTCCTCCCTGTTTATCATAAGGGGCATGGAAACCCTTTCCTCCTCCCTTACTCTGGCACCTGTCGGTGTCTTCCTTGACATCTCCCTCACTGCTGGGGGAACCTGAGCCACACTTTTTGGGGTCACTTCCAGGTACCTTCTTGGACACTTAGGTGGTAGCCCAGAGGCCTGCCTGATCAGCAAGCTCTCTGGGGTCAGTCAACTTACTGTCCACTAGGTGCTGGTGTAACACTGGAAAAACAGAACTGTTATCCTAAGCACTCTGTTTCTGTGAAGTTTTATCCGTTTTAATGATTCTGGAGGTAGGAGCCTCAGTCGTCGCACGTAGTCAATGGACGTGCCTAGTACACGAATGAATGTGGAGGTTAGAGCACTAACCTCAAGACTTGGCGCCAAATTTAACACGAAAACACAGTTTTCTTATTGGTTTTGTTTCAGTTTATTTGATTGATTCATGTTCATTTAGAAACGAATTTCCTGGTAAGATAATCCATATTGATTTTTAACAGACATAATATCCATCTTATGTCATGCATACATTCAATGTATAATCCATTTTTCAATACACCCAATGCATTTCGGGTCAAACCAACAAACGTGACCCTTCGTCAGGGGTCTGTAAAGGAAAATCAGACAGGACCAGATTAGTCACTCGCTACAGTGTAAAACAATAAGAATGCTCTCAGCTTGTCAACATTACATTACTGAGTTTGATATCGGTTTGAAACATTGTCTGTGGACCGAGTTGCAATCTACTCGATGACTCATGATAATAAAGACTGGATGAGCATGTAAACACAGTGGTGAGTCGCCTTAAATTGCTGAACTGAATCTCAGTGGCATATTTCATCATAACACTAAGTTACAGGACTTACGTGAGTTGGGACGCGGAGCGCGTCTCCGAAGGGTTCTGGATGAAATTGACCGCGAAGGATCAACAGTCCTAATAGGCTGAATACTCGGTCACGTGCCCGCGACCACATCCAATCGTGATGCGGTAAGCGGGACATGTGACATGAGTAAAACGGCTTCATAACAAAGTGAATATCGGAAATGAAGTTGCGTGATGTTCTGAGCATACAATTACACTCGAAATTACTGCAGAATGATATTAATAGATTGCCAATGGGGTAATAAGCAAAAAATTACGTTGTTGAATAAAACTAAATCGAAACTTAAAGTCATAACATCAACTTTGAGAATGTACATTACCAGTTGAATACGGGGTACAGTATGTTGCAAAAGACTATGCTTAAAGATCAGTCAATTTATAGAACCCAAGAATGTTCGATCCTGTCATTCAGCCCAAATGGGTATGAGGAGTTCAGTTTTTTTATCCAATAATATTCCGCTCTCAACCTTTGTTTTATTGGATCCATGTCGGGGCGCTGTTGGATTACCTCGATCACAGTAAATTTTAATTGAGAAATTTGGTGATTCATCTCTTTCCAGTGTGATGCCACAGCTGATTTTAGGTTGTTGAGTCTGATATTGCTCTTGTGTTCCGTGATTCGAATCTTGACCTTACGCTCAGTTTGGCCTACGTATACTTTGCCGCAGGGGCATTTTATTAGATACACACAATTGGCAGTGTCACACGTACTTGAGTGTTGTAGTTCTATTGAAAAGCCTTTGGTAGGATGCGTTAGCGTTTTACCACATATGACGTTGTTGCAATGGGTACAGTTAAAACACTTCGACATTCCTTTCCACGTTTTTATCTCCTTAGGCGGAGTATTCAAAAGTTCCTTCAAGTTTTTTGATCTTTGGTAGGCAAAAGTGATGTGTTCACTATATAATCCTTTCAAATCTGGTTCTGTTTGGATCAGATGCCAATGTTTTCTGATGGTCTTTTTGATTTTTTCTGAATCCGAAGAGTATTTTAAAACACATACCGTTTTTAGTTCAGTTTGTTTGGTTTTAGGTGTCAATAAGTCGGTTCTTTTGAGTTTGTCTACTTTCATGATGGCTTGTTTGAGAACGTCCTCTGGGTACCCTCTTTGTTTGTACTTGGAAGTTTGATCTTTGATCGCGTTTGGAACTTCTTCTTCAACTGATATGATTCTTTTGAGTCTTATGTATTGTGATACTGGTAGATGTTTTTTTAAGGCTTCAGGGTGGAAGCTCTGGAAGGATAGGCAGGCATTTCTATCAGTGGATTTCCGAAACACTCTTGTGGTGATCTCATTCTGATTGAGTGTGATGTGTACATCCAGGAAAGATATACTTTCGTTTGAAATGGTGTGGGTGAACTTGATCCTTTCATTGTGACTGTTCAGATTCTTAATGTTGTTTTCCAAGTTCTCTTTGGATCCGCTCCATATTAAAAAAATATCATCTATGAAACGTTTGAATGTCACTAAACCTTCAATCCATGTCGGATTTTCGAGAATGTGGTCTTTTTCGAATTTTTGCATGAATATATTTGCATATGAGGGGGCCCCCCCAAAGCCCATAGATGTGCCATTCGATTGGTTATAGAACTGACCTTTCCATTCAAAATAGCTGTGATACAGCGCAAACTGCATCAGCTCCATTAGGAAAATTCTCTGGTAGTCTTCAAGTTCACTATGTAGCAGACTCCACTCTATAGATTCAATGCCTTCTTTGTGCGGCATTGAATCTATAGAGTGGAGTCTGCTACATAGTGAACTTGAAGACTACCAGAGAATTTTCCTAATGGAGCTGATGCAGTTTGCGCTGTATCACAGCTATTTTGAATGGAAAGGTCAGTTCTATAACCAATCGAATGGCACATCTATGGGCTTTGGGGGGGCCCCCTCATATGCAAATATATTCATGCAAAAATTCGAAAAAGACCACATTCTCGAAAATCCGACATGGATTGAAGGTTTAGTGACATTCAAACGTTTCATAGATGATATTTTTTTAATATGGAGCGGATCCAAAGAGAACTTGGAAAACAACATTAAGAATCTGAACAGTCACAATGAAAGGATCAAGTTCACCCACACCATTTCAAACGAAAGTATATCTTTCCTGGATGTACACATCACACTCAATCAGAATGAGATCACCACAAGAGTGTTTCGGAAATCCACTGATAGAAATGCCTGCCTATCCTTCCAGAGCTTCCACCCTGAAGCCTTAAAAAAACATCTACCAGTATCACAATACATAAGACTCAAAAGAATCATATCAGTTGAAGAAGAAGTTCCAAACGCGATCAAAGATCAAACTTCCAAGTACAAACAAAGAGGGTACCCAGAGGACGTTCTCAAACAAGCCATCATGAAAGTAGACAAACTCAAAAGAACCGACTTATTGACACCTAAAACCAAACAAACTGAACTAAAAACGGTATGTGTTTTAAAATACTCTTCGGATTCAGAAAAAATCAAAAAGACCATCAGAAAACATTGGCATCTGATCCAAACAGAACCAGATTTGAAAGGATTATATAGTGAACACATCACTTTTGCCTACCAAAGATCAAAAAACTTGAAGGAACTTTTGAATACTCCGCCTAAGGAGATAAAAACGTGGAAAGGAATGTCGAAGTGTTTTAACTGTACCCATTGCAACAACGTCATATGTGGTAAAACGCTAACGCATCCTACCAAAGGCTTTTCAATAGAACTACAACACTCAAGTACGTGTGACACTGCCAATTGTGTGTATCTAATAAAATGCCCCTGCGGCAAAGTATACGTAGGCCAAACTGAGCGTAAGGTCAAGATTCGAATCACGGAACACAAGAGCAATATCAGACTCAACAACCTAAAATCAGCTGTGGCATCACACTGGAAAGAGATGAATCACCAAATTTCTCAATTAAAATTTACTGTGATCGAGGTAATCCAACAGCGCCCCGACATGGATCCAATAAAACAAAGGTTGAGAGCGGAATATTATTGGATAAAAAAACTGAACTCCTCATACCCATTTGGGCTGAATGACAGGATCGAACATTCTTGGGTTCTATAAATTGACTGATCTTTAAGCATAGTCTTTTGCAACATACTGTACCCCGTATTCAACTGGTAATGTACATTCTCAAAGTTGATGTTATGACTTTAAGTTTCGATTTAGTTTTATTCAACAACGTAATTTTTTGCTTATTACCCCATTGGCAATCTATTAATATCATTCTGCAGTAATTTCGAGTGTAATTGTATGCTCAGAACATCACGCAACTTCATTTCCGATATTCACTTTGTTATGAAGCCGTTTTACTCATGTCACATGTCCCGCTTACCGCATCACGATTGGATGTGGTCGCGGGCACGTGACCGAGTATTCAGCCTATTAGGACTGTTGATCCTTCGCGGTCAATTTCATCCAGAACCCTTCGGAGACGCGCTCCGCGTCCCAACTCACGTAAGTCCTGTAACTTAGTGTTATGATGAAATATGCCACTGAGATTCAGTTCAGCAATTTAAGGCGACTCACCACTGTGTTTACATGCTCATCCAGTCTTTATTATCATGAGTCATCGAGTAGATTGCAACTCGGTCCACAGACAATGTTTCAAACCGATATCAAACTCAGTAATGTAATGTTGACAAGCTGAGAGCATTCTTATTGTTTTACACTGTAGCGAGTGACTAATCTGGTCCTGTCTGATTTTCCTTTACAGACCCCTGACGAAGGGTCACGTTTGTTGGTTTGACCCGAAATGCATTGGGTGTATTGAAAAATGGATTATACATTGAATGTATGCATGACATAAGATGGATATTATGTCTGTTAAAAATCAATATGGATTATCTTACCAGGAAATTCGTTTCTAAATGAACATGAATCAATCAAATAAACTGAAACAAAACCAATAAGAAAACTGTGTTTTCGTGTTAAATTTGGCGCCAAGTCTTGAGGTTAGTGCTCTAACCTCCACATTCATTCGTAACACTGGAAAACACATACTGAGCATTTGCTCTTTCATGATTTGGGGCCAGATGCAGGAAGCCTAATTCCGGTCGGTAACGGCCGAAATTACCGAATTTCGGCCGTTACGACTGGAATAAGGCTTTTCAGATGTAGGTGGCCAAATTGTAGGATTCGGTAATTTACAGAATCCGTAATTTAAGAAATAGGTAAATTACCGAATTCTTAAAATACCGATTCAGTAAATTACCGAATCCTTAATGTAGGGAGCACTCAAATGAGTGCTTCTTTCATTTAAGGATTCGTTGTTTACCACCAACTATTAGTTGGTGGTAAATAACAAATTACTTTTAAAAAGCAATTTTTTGCTTTTTATTCAATACCAAGTGGCAGACATACATGCCCTTAGGGCATGTATGTGTGCCACATGTGCACCCATGCACTATTCAGGGGTGCAACAGGGTGTCAATGTGACACCCTGCCACCCTTGATAGGGTTCCCCCTATTACCGATTTGGTATTTATCGATTCAGTATTTACCGAATCGTTATTTACCGAATCGGTAATTCCCATTCATTCCTATGTGCCTCCAGGCCCATAGGAATGAATAGGAATTACTGAATCGGTATTTACCGATTCAGTAAATACTGAATCGATAAATACCGATTCTTAATTACCAAATCTTACCAATTCTGTAATTTTTACCGAAAAATTATCTACATCCCATTTTCCTATTCTTAAATACAGAATCAGTAAAATTCAGTATTTAAGAAAAGGTAAATTGAGATTACCTACATCTGGCCCATGATGCGATAACCCATTGAAATCACTAATCTTGTTGCCCGTTGCCCCACATCCAGTCACTCATTGCCTTACCTCACAAAATCTACCCAGGATTGGCTGTGGAGCTTCTGACTGTCCCTGAAAAATTGGTGATACTTCTCTTGGGTCAGTCCAAATTTGGCAATTAAAATGGTCTTCATATGAGTGTAATTGGTTTGGTCCCCAACCTCTGGTGTAAGAAATGTGTCTCTACCCAGAGTATGTGTTTCCACAGTCCCCTTTTCCCCCCATCTCCAGTGCCACAAAGAGCTGGAGATGAACCCGGAAATCCTTCAGTGCAACTTCATAAGCAGAAAACCACTTGTCAATGTCATCTCCCACCAAATAACTAGGCCTCAAATCCATGGGTATGTGAACCCTTTTCTCATGCTGGAATTTGCCTGTCTGGCCTTTATATCCAGCTCTTTGAGGCTCCTCTTATGAGCCAGATTGGTACGATGCTACAATCACTCTCCATGGAGTCAGGTTACCTTAAGTGCACAAAAGGATAGTTAGCGCTATGTTGGCCTGCCTCAGGGTCATTCAGTGTGGCCATCTAAGTGTGTGCCTTCTACAATCCAACCTTGGGTTGCTGCTAAGACTGCAGGATTTTTAACCCATCCCCCATCTAGGATTTTACTGTCCAGTGGACAAATATTCAAGAATACCTTATGGTTAGTGGAGTACTATAAAACATAAAGGATAATGGTGAATGGTATGGCCAGCAGTCACATATGTGCAGCTTCTTCCTGGCTCTCAGTGTGCGTCGTTGACAGGTGAGGCTAAATATGTTATGCTCACTGAGTTTCTAAATTCCAGTTTGGATGACTCTGCCTTCTATTCCACAAGGGTAGTGGAATTGAGTACAACTGCCCATCTGTCCCAATTGTTCAGCCTCGTCCTGGCTACTGGTATGAACCCTTCAGATATGAGGGTGAAGTGAACGGTTCAGTGATCAGCCACACTGTGGAATTCTGGAAAGGCTGACTAAAGCCTTCATCTTTCCGAGGTGATCAGACTGAGTACCACTGTCTATTAGGCAAAGATGTGCAACCTCATCTTGGGTATCCTCACTCAATGCATTTGTCTAACACCATCAGATGTTTACAAATCATTGCTGTATGCACTAAAAACAAACGTGTTTATTGTGTTAGACCCTCACCCACTCTAGTAGTGGCATGCTTCATCATTAAGTTTCATCCTGGCCCCTAAAAACCAGGAAGGGCTTGACCATATTCCAGGGACCACTTTTGATGTTCAGTAGCAGCCAGATCTTTCTGAATAAAAATACTTTGAGTAACCCACGTGTACCCTTTATTAGTGGTTGCTCAGGTATGGTTAAAATATGAAAAGCTCAGTAAAAAGTAGGAAATAATTGCCCTCCTACTCTACTCTATTCTCAACATGTTTCAGCCTGTAACAAATGGTCACTCAGGATCCTGAACTTTCATCAAGACCAAAAATGTACCACAGATTCTTGTCTCCTCTCTATGTCACATTCAGAAGGGGGACAAACGAACATATAACAATTATGCATGCAAAACAGGCTGACTAGCCGGTTTACTGGAGTAATCCCCATTTTTGATTCCTGTGGAAAGAACAAACCATACGTACATTCTGATGAATTCATTGTCTTTATGGCTGCATTCAACTCTATTAGCCATGCAGAGCAGGCATGATTATCAACATTGAGCAACTCATTTGTCTGTGTGACCCGGTAACTCAAGCATTCAATCTCTATATCAGTGCACACTGCTGCAACTGTTATGGGAAACAAAACACACTGACAGGCCTGGTGATTATTTTGAACCAGTATTGGCAGGCAAGCGTATTGTGCATATAATAGAATGCTCACTGGTGATTTATATATATATATACACAAAATCCCTCTTAGCCTAATTGGCAACTCCTATAGGCAATGTGGGAAGGAGGGTGTGCCCCTACAGTCACACACTAAATTAGTGGGTTAAAAAAGGTAAAATGGGCAGATCAATTTTGAGTGGTATTGTTTTGTAAAAAGGGTGCAGAAAATTATATCTCTAAAGAAAATGTGATCAATAATCACGTCGTCAAGGGTTTCACGCTGCAGTTGTACCTAATCCTGTCTTCACTCCTACCGACTCCATCATGACTTGGTGTCAGATGAGCGGCCTGTAAAATAGCCGATCTGCAGTCAGCCCCTATTGACGGAATAGCGAGGCTCCAAAGAGCGTGGGGATTGCAGTTTTATTACCGGACTCTCGCATATAGTGGCGGTAGTCCATCATATTTTGTTATAAGAAGCGTAATGATGAGCTCTGTCAATGGAGGAAAAACCGGGGAGAAGAAGGCCATGTTTTGCCAAAGTGGCCCCCTAACCTGTTTTTTTAATGTTACATAGCACAATAACCTGATTGGTATATTTTCCGAAAAATTTATTTTTAGATAAAAATTGTCAAGGAAGCCTAGTGTGAAGAGCCTATTTTAGCCCCAATACTATGTTTATCAGTGTTCAATCCCACCACATCAATTTGTACTCTTGGTAAGTGGTGGCATATATACAATGGATTTTAGGTGAGTCTTTCCTTAAGGGACAGCACAGGGAAGTAATGTGGAAACTGAAAATGGCCCAACTGTCACAAGAGACCAAATCATGAAAAGGAACTTAGGTGATGCCAGTCCAGCAAAAAAAAAGAAAATGAGTCACTACTAGGAGCCAACAACAGTTCTCAATCCACAGTCTGCTGCCTGTCACCCGAGTCTCACCTGACTCCACTGGTCTTACTTTGAAGCCACCAGCCATCTATCCTTTACCATCTGCCATCTGCCATCAGAAGTCTCCTAACCGGTCTGTGACTCCCAACTGAACACTCTCATTGCCTGTTGGCGGCTCCGGCATGTAACCAAATGGCATCTAATGGCCTATTTAGCTGTATGAGGCATCACCATAGTACCAAGCTTCCTCCATGCTGCTCCGGGCCGCCATTATGGGATAAGGCAGTACACCTGCCCAGATGGTCTACAATCATCCAAATGAGTCCTTAAAATCCAACTTTACCATTAAAAAGGATTTTAAATTACAATTTCTGAGACACCAAACATAAATGTCCTACCTGCTCTCAATCAAATGTTAGCACTTATTAAATGCAATAAGTATCCCAAAGTTATCCTATGGTAGAAGTAGGCCTCACCCTAGTGAAAAACAAATTTGAGTTTTTCTTTACTAGGACAAAGCTTAAAAGTACATGTCTAACCTTTTAATTACAATGCACCCATCTGTATGGGCTGTCTAGGCAAAGGGGTTATTTTGCCACATTGCATTGGCAGGTTAAAACTGCATTCAGGCTGCAACGGCAGACCTAGGACATGTTTTGAGAGGCTACTTGAGTGGGTGGCACAATACGTGCTGCATGCCCATTAGTAGCATTTAATTGATGTTGCCACTACTCTATTGTCTAAAATCTCCAATGTTCACAGTCATTCGTTCGAGCGTTTGTTCCAACGTCACAATATTTAGATATGTGATGTTATATTGAAAACAGTGGTGACGGCACAGTGGTAGAGCAGGATGCCCCATGATTATTAAATGCAGTGGTCACATCAGGGCATCTAAATCCCATGAATGGGGTAATTTTGTCCTGGGCGATAAATATTGCAGCCAGTAATACTTCATAATGAGCTGCACTTGTCCCCAGGGATAATGATTTCCTTACTGACAGAAAAGTCCTGCTGCAGTTATCAGGATGCATAGGGATAGATTTATCAAGACTTTGCACCGATGCAGTCACAAAAAGGGATGCAAATTGGTGCAAAGTCTTGATAAACTATTTACTTTCCAGGGTCAAACCTATTTTGTGCTGTAATGTTGTCAAAAATTAGCTCAAATAGAGTTTTGTATTACTTTACATCAAGGGGGCGTTCCATGGGTGGTAGATGGGTGTTCCCATGCAACTATCCATTGGTTTTGACAGAAGGTTCTATCTTTTAACAATGGAAAACAAGGCTTTGTGAAAAAAAATAACACTTCCTCAAGGCGGACGTTAAAAGCTTAGAAATGTTTTTATTTTTCCTAGCTTTTCCAACATTGCAGAAGTTTTAAAGATTACCTAAGCATAGAATTTTTTACTCAAAACTGCATTTTCAGTTCAAACCGTTGCCTGGCATAAACACACATCATTGCACTTTGGTGCAAAGTGGATGCATAGCCCAGGGCAGGAGGAAGACAAAAGAATTTTACACAGCTTCCTGCCTACTTCCATGGGCCGGCAGAGTGTTCATAAAATGGAAATACACAGCCAACAATCCGGAGGACGGCCACGTAATGAGCAGGGCTCGTACTCGTTAAGTTGCATCTTCCAAGTTTTCTAGGATCAAAAGGAAAAATAACACAGAGAAATATAACAAACAATAAAGGATATCAGAGCAAAATCTCTCCCAAACCCGTAATTCCCGCCCCCTCCGCACCAGCCATAGCCTCGCTATGCCCATCTAAGCTTCTAATGCTAGTTGTTGAGAGAGCCATATGTTCACGTTGCCGATGGCTGGGCAGCAGGTAGATGCTCCAGTGGAAGCAAATTAAGAATCTGCAAATACTTAGGACAAGTGACTTCCCTCATGTCTTCTGTCAGCATCTGTAGTAGGCGCCCACAACTTAGCAAAATCCCTCCCCCGCCCTCCACACCAAGAGACATGCGTTCCATAGCTAGGAGATACCACAGGTGGTGTATCCATGACAGCAGCTCGGGTGCCAATGTCGTGCCCCATTGAGCTAGGATGACCTGTCTAGCTGCCAGCTAAGGCTATTTGCCTATACCTGTATGGATTTTAATGGGAAGACGTTGGGGTGAGAGAGGCCAAGGAGGGTGTATTCTGGTGAACGGGGCAAAGAGATATCAAACACTGCATCTATGTTGTCTAGGACCTCTGTCCAGTATCGTTAAATTTCGGACAATGCCACAGCAAGTGAGCCAAAAGTACCAGACATCCCACATCCCCTCCAGCAAAGATTGGTCTTGCTTTTATCACAACTGTGGATTCGAACGGGTGTGTAATACCAGTAGGAGAAAATCTTAAAGGAGGATTCAGCCCCAGCTGTGTTGTGCGCCGTGTGATTAGTGCAGTATAGGATGTGTTCCCATTCCTTAGGAGAAAGTGGCCTGCCTATTTCCGTTTCCCAATGGACCTGTGCCTTTGCGCCCTGCCTAGTGGGACCTGCCGTTATCATAGTGTACAATTCAGATATGGGACAACGGTTGTCTTGTTTGCGAAGCAACCATTTCTCAAACGCGGTAAGAGGTCTGGACATTTGAGCATAATTGGAGGGCATTGTGATCCAGTGAGATAGTTGATTATAGGGGTACTCGTCAGTGGTTAGAAGGCCATAATCCTGTCTAAGCTGAGCAAACGAGACCTCTGTGTCAATGAGGGATCCCACTCTTTTACAACCCTCTTCCCACCACCACTGAAATACCGCAGACTCCTGACCTGGAGGAAAATCAGGGTTATCTACAATGGGAGTCATCGGCGAGGGAAAGGAGGTCCAGCCTTTTTTAACCGCCACCCTAACCCAGATCCTGAGCGTCAGTGACGTGACCAGAGAGAAGTAAAGACCCCAGGCCCTATGTTTGAGGGGTAACCACAGTTCCCTCCAAATATTGATGCCAGCAACAGACTGGTCCATAAAGTTCCAGTGTTTGCTGGATAACTGTCTGTTCCACTCCACCAAGTATCTGAGGCATGTGGCTTGTTAGTATCCCTCAATCAAAGGTAAGCCCACTCCCCTTGCGCTTTCAGACATGCCATCTGGGCGAGTGAGAGACGCAGCTTTTTCCCGCTCCACACAAACTTATTAATGAGAACCTGCAATTGCCTAATTGCCCGAGGTTGCAGAGACATAGGAATCATTTGAAAAGTATAGAGAATGCGCAGATTGTCATTTTCTCTGCCGCAATCCTTCCAAACCACGCAAGGCGCAGCCGTGACCAGGCCTCCAGAGCCTTGGCCATCTGCTCCAATAGCGTTGCGTAATTGAGCATAACCGTTCGGGCAATAGTTGGTGCTAGTCTAATACCAAGGTACATTTTGTCACCCAGTGTTCACTGGAACGGGAATTGTTGCTGTAGAGTAGGCATCTCATCTGGAGGGATCGCCAGATTCAGAATAACGGATTTACCAAAGTTAACCTTAAACCCTGATATTTCCCCAAAAGAAGATAATTCCGAAAGCAGGGCAGGCAGGGTAGTCTGCGGCTGCATGAGGGAGAGGATCACATCGTCTGCCTAAAGACTTATTTTATGCATGTCTGCTCCGAATTTCATAACTACAATACGATTATCAGCTCTAATCCTCTGAGCTAAGGGCTCCATATAAAGCGTGAATAAAAGCGAGGATAGGGGGCACCCCTGCCGGGTCCCCCGAGAGATTGGGAAGGATGACGATCTGCTGTCATTGACCCGCACGAAGGCCGTGGGAGCACAATATATGCACCGGATCCAATTAATGAATTATTTTCTGAACCCATAGCAGCGCAATGTCTCGAAAAGATAGGCCCACCCCACTCTATCGAAAGCCTTCTTAGCGTTTGTCGCCAGCAGGAATGCCTTCCTATCCGATCGCTGTGTGCTGTCAAGGAGGTGGAAGAGCCGTTTGGTGTTGTCTCCTCCCTGACGTGTGGGTATAAAACCCCATTAGCCGGGGTCTATTAGATCAGCCATGAGGGGATTGAGTTGGACAGCTAAAATACCTGCAAAAATCTTTGCATCGATATTAAGGAGTGAGATGGGTCTATAAGATCCACATTCCCGCAAGTCCTTTCTGGGTTTCAGAATGATAGAAATTGCCACCTCAGACATGAAGGGTGTTACCTTACCCATCTCTAAAAACAAATGAAACAATTTGGTTGAAAAGAGAGCCAGTTCCGCACAAAAGGTCTTGTAAAAGGAAGCCGAGAATCCATCGGGATCAGGTGATTTGTCCACTTTCAATCTGGAGATTGCCGTGATCACCTCCTCTATTCTAATCGCCAAGTCAAGCCCCTCCTCCGAAGTCCTAGAAAGAGGTGTGATCCTGCAGCTGCCCAGATACGCGCTAGGGTCCTGCGCTGGTGGGTCCTGCCCGGTATATAAAGTGCTATAGAACATACAGAAAGCGTCCACGATTCATTCATCTGCACTCTGTTCCTCCCCCATGTGACCTCGTATGAACTGGTTTAGAGATGCTTGCGTTCTGGCTCTCAGCTTATGGGCCAGCATCCTACCGCATTTATCGCTACTAAGGTAGAATTTGTGGCGGAGACGAAGAAGGGCATATTCTGCCCTATCCAAATCCAAATGTTTTAGCTGGCACCTGCGATTTTCCAGTTTCCTCCAAACCTTTGGAGCCCCAGTGCGCTTGTGAATCGACTTGAGTTCCAGAACCTCTTTTTACAGTTCACTACGTTTCTCCTTACGAAGATTATTATACGCCGCATAAATAGCAATGAATTTCCCCCATGTAACTATCTTCAGGGCCTCTCAGATGGAGGACAAAGGCGTAGAACCCACATCATTGAGCATTAAGTAATCTTTTATAATCTGCTTTATGCGCTGCACCGTATCGTGAGAGTGTAAAAGATTCTCCCCGAAACGCCAGCCTGGGAGATACGCTTGTGATCGCTGTGCAGGGATGTGAATAGTGATGAGGGCATGATCTGAGAGAGAGCATGGCTGTATCATGGCCGTGTAAAGGCAAGGCACTAGGGCGGCAGAGGACAGACAGTGATCTAGCCACTTATAGGTTTTGTGGGCCGTGGAGTAGTAGGTATAATCACGTTCTCCAGGGTGCTGTGTGCGCCAAACATCAATTAACCCGTTATCCCTCAACCATTTCCGTCCCTTTGAAGAAAGTGCCCCTTTTTGATGTGTTCGCTGACCGGACCTATCTAGCTCAGTCTCCATAATGACATTCATATCTCCCCCCACCAAAATCGCCGCATCTGGAGACGTGAGAACTTCTGTGAGTGCTTAGAGGAGGAAGTTTTCTTGTTGTATCTTTGGAGCGTAGAGTGATGCTATTGTGAGGTGAGACCCGCCCCATTGAACTCTACTAGCTAATAAGGGCCCCTTTATTTTGGCAACAGTCGCTAAAACCTTACCCGAGAAGCGAGCCCCAAGCAAAATTGCTATGCCATTCCTTTTTGACAGCCAGCTGATCAGAATTGTTGAGGGTAGCATGCCTGTGGTATCCTTGGAAAGGAGATAAGTCTCCTGCAGGAGACATCGCTCTCGGCACTGGGAGGGACAACACTGCTGCTCTCTTTACTGGGTTGTTTAGGCCCCTAACATTGAGGCTGACTATTTTAAGGTCTTTCCCCATCTGAAGAGTGTGGCTATGGTGCTACGGGGTGTAGTGACGTTCCTGTGTCGAATCCTATGCTGACTGGAGTGTTGCCTAGCTATCCCTTGAGGCAGGACTTACATGGTGGCAGGTGCGGAGTTCCTAAACTAATAACCCAAACAAACCCCTCCAAAAAAGATAAACAAATTGTCAAAACAGGTCATAGGTAGAAAATGACCAAAGTCTGTCAAGATAAGAAAAGCCCAGGGGGACATCGCTCGGGCAGCTACCCAGCCCATAGTGGGCCAAGTTTTTTACCACCCTCCTGCGGAAAGGTTGTCAACAATTGACTAAGGGCAACCCTCCTGTCCCCCCCGACACCCAACTAGGCACCCATCCCTGAGCCTTTCATTGGGTACCTCGCGGGGTATCCGGACGCTCCGATGATTACAACAGCAATGAAATCACTGCCTCCCACTCTTTGTCCCCTGTGGCCATCCTGCTATGCGCCGGGGGTTGAGATTTTTAGGTCGTTCTGTTTGATCTGTCACTGTGCTGTCTTCCAGTCCGAGGATCTCCGTGGCCTCGGCTATCGAGCGGATCTGGAGCAGCTTCCCTCTGAATTTAAAAATGATGCGGAAGGGATGGCCCCACGAGTAAGGGAAACCTTGCTCATGTAGGTGCGTGGTTACTGCTTTAAATTCACGTTGCTTGATGAGCATGGGGGCCACCAGGTCTTGGAATATGGCTGGTGAGTGCCCTCGAAACTGTAGGGGCTGTGTTTCTCTCGCCTCACGGATGATGCGTTCCTTCAATTGAAAGTCGTGTACACACGCGAGAATGTCCGGCGGTGGTGAATTGGTGCCACGTGGGAGGCCCACTCTAAGAACACGGTCCATCTGAATGTCCGTCGACTCCGACTTTCCCAACACTTGCCGAAACAGTGGCCCCATGTAGGCCCTGAGATCATCCCCTTTTTCTTTTTACGGAACGCCTCCGATCCGAAAGTTGTTCCGCTGAGATGGGTTCCCTAGGTCCTCGGCATGTAGGTCAAGGCGTTGCTCTCAGAGCCGCAGTATATCTTGTTGCAGTTGGTGGAGTTCCTCTTCTCAGTTGACATCATGCTCCTCCAGCGTGGCTACGCGCTCTACAATTTCGTCCACAACTTCCCGCAGGTCTGCGGCAAGTTAACCATTGAGCTCCGGTATATCCTCTTTGATGGGCGCAAATAGTTCCAGCATGAATGCCTTGGTAGCCGGGGCGTCATAGCCATCCGCCAGTCCCTGATTTTTCTCACCAGACGTTGAGGCTGACCCCGGCTGCTTCATGAGCAGTTCCTTAAGTGTCTTCTCCTTCCTGTTGCGAGCGGCCACCATGCCTCGCCAGACCAGTGAACTGCGTCTACTCAGGTGTAGCTCAGTGCGGTAGCTCCAAGGGTGCTGCCAGGGCAAGAAGGCTGCAGAACCAGCAAGGACCATCACCCCCTTCTCTTGAGAGGGTAGTATTCACACCATCTGTGAATTCTCCAGCAGACCGGTCATGCCTCCACGCCCCTCAGCCTCGGAGAAAGGTGTGCCCCAGGCCCCCTCTTCGTTTCTCAGGTGGCGTGCTCAGGACTCGAGCAGGCCCTTAATGGCACCGGGCTGTTATGGCCCCCACTGTTGCAAAGTGGCCAGTAATGTTCTCCCAGGGTATGGCCCATTAACTGGCACTGCTCCAAGCAAGCTGAAGCCCCTAGCTGAGCCTTACTGCAGCGTTGCATGAATTCTGCCATCCCCCAGGCCACAAATTGCTGTTTCTAGTTTCTAGGTCTCGCCGCCTCACACCGTCTCTCACAGCATTCTGTTGCACCGGCTGGAGGAGATTGGTGTTGGGGGACAGGCCCTGCAGTGGTTCCGCTCCTTCCTCGACGATCGTTCCTTCTGCGTGGCCATTCCTCCCTTTCAGTCCAAACTCCATCCTCTGGCCATGGGGGTTCCGCAGGGTTCCTCACTGAGTCCCACGTTATTTAATTTATACGTGAGACCGCTGGCTGAGGTCGCAAGGCAATGGGGCCTAATTATGGTCTCGTATGCCGACAACACTCAGCTGGCGGTTACTCTCAGTGGGGATGCGGAGGTTGATGCCCCCAGGTTTCGGAATGGACTGAAGGCGGTGGCCAGCTGGATGACGGCGCACTGTCTCCAGCTTAACGCATCAAAGACCGAGGTTATGATTGTCGGAAAGAGAGCGGAGCTTTGGGGGGACAGTTGGTGGCCCCCGGAACTGGGACCATCGCCTACTCCGGTCTCAGAATTAAAAAACTTGGGAGTATGGCTGGACAGTAGCCTTAACTTTGTTGCCCACACCAAAAAAACTGCGGCCTGCTGTTTCGGCGTTCTCCGGGGCCTTAGACCGGTCCTAAAATTTTTGGATGCCCCGACCAGGCAACTGGTGATTCAGGCAACTGTAGTTTCCCGGCTTGACTATGCTAGTTCTCTCCTGGTGGGGGCTAATCAGGCAGAAATTACCCGTTTGCAGGGGGTTCAAAACGCTGCAGCTAGAGCAATAGTAGGCTGGCCTAGATGCTGCTCCGTTTCCAATGTTCTTCGCTCCGTACACTGGTTGAGGGTGAAGACGAGGATTCATTTTAAGGTTTTATGTTTGGCTTTTAAAATCCTGAAAGGTACCTCCCCTCAGATCCTCTCTGATCTCCTGTCTTTTTATGTTCCGGCACGCTCTCTTCGATCTTTGGGCCAGGCTCTTGCCGTGGTCCCTCGGTTTAAGTTGTGTCGTGCCGGGGGCCGATCCTTTCGTGTGAAGGCTGCGGCCATTTGGAATTTTCTTCCGGTTGAGATTCGTATGCTGGAGGATCTTTTACAATTTTGGAAAGCCATCAAAACTTTTTTATTTTAATTCCCCTTTAGCTGTTCCTTCTCTGCTTTTCTGTTAGTAGTGTTATGTTTTACCTTGTCGGGCGCCAGGACGCTCCTTCGCTGGAGCAGCTGTGCGCCTAATAAAAAATATTAACATAACATAACATAACATAACTTGGTGCCTGGGCGCTGTTTCCTACTCCCCCACGTCCGCACTCCAAAATGGCGGTCAGCGTCTCTTGTACTCCGGGGGGCACTTGCGGTTTGCTGGGTATGTCCGCTGATGTTCTCGCACCACTCAACTTTTGTGGGGGCCCGGTGCCTACTGCACTGCTTCACCGCCCGGATGCTCAGCCAGAGTCAAACTGGCACGGCTGCCAGATCCTCGCGCCTTACCGGGACTACGCTGCATGAAATCGCATACGCCCGGCAACTTGCTCTCCAGTGGCAGTATCTCGGCGTCGGCACAGCAAGGCTGCCACCGCCTGCTGCCAGGTAATTACCGTTCTGTCTTGTTAGCCAGTGCCACTCGCAGCTCGCAGGCCGACACCACCAGGGCACGCCACTGCGAACTCATCCTCGGGCTGGCGCCTCGTGCACACGCAGTCCTGCTAGGCCCTGGCTCACAGCAATGTTGTCCGCTGGGGGTCCCAGGATCAGAAATTCGCTCAGCTGTTGCAGCTAAGCTCCCGGGAGCATATCAGACCAGATGTGCGATTGCGGGCCCCAGGGGAGAGGTGATATAACAAAGCTTAAGTGTAGCAGTGTCAGGGGCGTGGCCAAGCAGGCCAAGATGGTGGCAGCATTCTTCTAGTGCTCCACAAGGCAGCCCGAGATTCTTGCCCCAATTATGCACTAAACTGACCATACAGCACGGCAAGCCCCAGCACAGCTCGAGTGACGATAGGAAAAGTCTGCATGTCCCGTCGGGGTGACCAGGGAGCCTCGGATGACCGTGTGGGAGCCCGCGGAGCAGCTCGGGGTTCGGCTTGCAAAATGGTGGCATCCGTTACTGCCTGAGCACTCCTGAGATTGGACCGGGGGCGGGGGAGCAGCCTGCAAGCTGCGGTTCCTCCCCAAATCTACTAGCGATCCCTGTGAGGAATCCGAGGACCTTCCAAGAGGGGCCACCCAGCTGAGAAGGGCATATGAGAGCGCTGCCACGATGGATAATGTGCCCCCGAGCCGCCAGATCTCCAGTGCGGGTAGTGGCCCTGCCAGGCGGGAGAGGCCTGCTTGCACTGCTCAACGCGGCAGGAGGCCCTGTAATGCAGCAGGCAGCACAGCAGCGGTGGGAAGCTGGCAGGCGCACCTGACAGGCGCTAATTTCTGAGCGTTAGCGGCACCCCTCCCCCCCCGCAGCGGCGCCTGGCCTCGAGGCACACGGGTGAGGTGACGGGCACACCAGGCCGACCCTGCAGGTGCGCCCACATGGGACGACACGCCAAGATCATCAGAGGGGGCATCTAGTTGTAGCGGGCTCCCCTGGGTGAAGCGGACGCTCCTGGTAGCCTGGGGAAATCATTTAATTGTGGGCCCAGCCAGTGATCTGCCCAGACGAGCCCTGCGACCCACTAGTGGAGGCACTCTGGATGGAGCGGTGCCAGCAGCCGACCTGAGGGTGTCCCAGTGCCTATCTATGAAACCCTGAGCCATTCAGAACTTAAATAATTCTGCCTACCGCTGCTGGGCCACGGCGCTGATGTCATACCAGTCTGGCGGATCTCTGCAATAACACCCTTCTCCGTGGGGAGGCCCCCCTCCCTGTGACACGCAAGGAAATCACCCACTCAGGGTAAGACTTACATACATGGCACAACAGGAGCTCGTGATTTCAACTCCCCCTCAACCACCTATAACATCTCCTGGACCACAGTGACCCCCCCATCTCTGCATAGCCTCAGCGCTATTTCCATAGGCGGCCGTCCTCGAGAGACCCAGAGCGAGGTTACGGGGCCGCCCCAGGTGGGACTGCGAGGGATCCGAGTCAGAGCAGCAAGCAACAGCTGTGCCTTGGGAGGAGGACCCCCCGGGCACATCGTGGTGACGGTGACGGGCACCGGGACAGCGCCAATGGGTCCGGTGCGCAGAGGGGGTGCTGCGGGGGGTCACCGGCGGTGATCTACGGAGGACCAACCAGAATGGGACGCCAACAGGCGACGACCACTGCACAGGTCCCGGGACCCCCAAGAGGGCCGGCACCGCAAACCTCATGACAAGGAGGGGACTTGACTAGTTCAGACTTGTTGTCGGTTAAATTAGACAAAGTCCTGGCGGCGATTGAACAATCAAAAGAGTCCATGGAGCACAAGTTCGGGGAGCTGGCCACGGATCTCAACCGGCTCAGGGACGACCACAGAAAACTGGCAGACAAGGTAAAACAAGGGGAGTCAACACTGAAAACCCTAGAAGTGCAAGTGCAACAACAACAAGATGTCCTGAAACACCTGCAAGTGCGGATGAAGACTCTGGAAGACAGAACGGATGATTTGGAAGGACGTTCCCGGAGAAGCAGTATCTGTATTATCAATTTACCGGAAGGAGTGAAGGGAGACAATCCTCTCTGCTACATCGCCATGTGGATTACGACGCTCACCCCAACAGGAGAATTGACCCCTTTCTTCTCTATTGAGCGAGCACACAGGGTCCCGATCCGAAAACTGCTACCGGGGTCATCCCCAAGACCGTTCCTCCAGAAACTGCTCCATTACCAGGATAGAGATACCATCCTCTGGGCAGCTAGGAAACAAGGCATGATCAGAGTGGAGGACAAACAGGACATGCTGTTTCCGGACTACTCATGGGCAGTACAACAACAAAGGTCCACCTTCGTAGCTGTTAAACGCGTCCTACGCCAGAAGAATGTCCAATATGCGCTCCTGTTCCCGACCAGACTTAAGGTCATCCACGACGGAACCACACATTTCTTCACAGATCCCGTGTCGGCCAATGACTGGGTTGAACAACACCTGTCAAATGTGTGGAACCCCAGACAATCACAAACCAATCGCCCTCCGGGCTGCCAGCGGCGCCAGCAGAAAAGAGTCATGCTTACCCAACTCAACTTACGCTCAGATTCCTCCACTAAAAACTCTCTAGATCTTGCCCAGATCATCTCAGAACGCCGAAAAGCACTCCAGGCAGCTGCAGAGGTGTGGCTCCCGGGGGACAGCTCGGACGGCGAAAGGGGCCCACACATATTCACGTCAGAAGAAGAGGGGAGCGACGTGAACACACCGGGGGATGGTTCCATGACTCTGCCAATAGTGACCCCCAAACGGCAGACACTTTGATTTGAACTTGCAGGTCCGCCAGTGCCTACTCTGAAGAAAATGTAGGGAACCGTTTGAGATCCATGAACTAGCTACTCCTATAGAGTCACCACATCAGGACTAAGGCAGGTGATCCCGCATTGGGACGGCTGAACAACCCACAGGAGCAGCAGACTACACCACACAACATTGATTGCAGCAGACTCAGTTGGGCACCAGGACAACATTGACACCGATCGGGCTGCTGTAGCAACAGCAGCTGGAGAGGGCTGAGGACCACGCACCCTGTGAAATGAACTAAAGTTAGCACATGTTGTGCAGTTTGGACGTATCGCCCCCGAGCGATAGGTCCTTTTAGTTGGGATAGTCTCCCGTTTGTTAATGTTACTTTCTCCCCAGTTTATTTCCCATACACGTCCCCGGGGAACCGAATACACAACACACAAAGGTAAACAGATCGAAATATCGAATGGACATAATATCGAGTACAAAATAAAGGCTGGGCAGAATATCGAATGGACAGAGTATAGACATCAAAAATATCGTTTTGAAGGTAAGTAATGTAATATCGAATTTTAAAATATAGATAGTCACAATATCGAAGTACATAATATAGGTTAATAAAAATATCGAACATTTAATAATATCGAATTTTTTATAGTGTATTTTATGTGTTAAAAGTGTTTATGTTATCATGTAATTTAATTAATGAATTTAATGTTATTTAAATTTTCCGTAATTTAATTCTGTAGCGGGTGGTGGATTTATAGGGGAATAGGGTGGGAAGTAATTTAATTATAATTAAATAAATATGTAAATTTATTTATTGGTATTTGTTTATAATTAACTTTTAATTACATTTTATTTTGTAACTAATTACATTTTAATTGCCAATTAATTTTATTTAATTGATTAATTGATAATTATGTTAATTTAACTAATTTAATTTCTGTAGCGGGTTGTGGGTTTATAGGGGAGTAGGATGGGAAGTAATTTAATTATAATTAATTAAATATGTTAATTTATGTAGTGTTATTTATTTATAAATAATTCTTAAATCATTTTTATCTGGTAATTAATAACATTTTAATTGAGAATTAATTTTATTAAATTGATTAATTGATTATTATGTTAATTTTACTAATTTATTTTCTGTAGTGGGTTGTAGGTTTATAGGGGAATAGGGTGGGAAGTCATTTAATTATAACTAATTACATATGTTAATTTTTTTGGGGTATTTGTTAGATTTTAATTAAGTAACTTTTTAATTACTAATTAATTAATTGTTAATTTGTAATTAATTAGTAAATAATAGATAACTAATTGTAATGATTAAATTAAATTAGTATTTGTAATTAATTATTATATTATATTAAATTGGTAATTGCTTTAAATTAATTTTTTTACAGATATTAATATATTTATATATATATATATATATATATATATATATATATATATATATATATATATATATATATATATATATATATATATTTAAATAATATATGAAGTATTTACTTTCCCTACTGTTGCACTCTCTGGAGTGGGAATAGTAATTTTTACCTCTACGCTATACAACGCTTTCCCTACTGTTGCACTCTTTGGAGTGGGAATAGTAATTTTTACCCCTACGCTATCCAACGCTTTCCCCACTGTTGCACTCTCTGGAGTGGGAATAGTAATTCTTACACCTACGCTATCCAACGCTTTCCCTACTGTTGCACTCTCTAAAGTGGGAATAGTAATTTTCACCCCTACGCTATCCAACGCTTTCCCTACTGTTGCACTCTCGGGAGTGGGAATAGTAATTTTTACCTCTACGCTATCCAACGCCTTATCTAATGTTGCACTCTCTGGAGTGGGAATAGTAATTTTACACTTCCGCTATCCTAAGGTAATAATATTGGATATTTTTTAATTATATTATGTTACTATATATATATGTTTTACCAAATATGATTGTAAAAATTGTATTTATAACTTTCAATATTTTTATTTAATTATTATAAGGTAATTTAAGTATTTTAAGTATATTTTAGTAAATAATTTTTAATATTAATTGAATTTAACATTGTTTTTAATAAAGTCAATATTTTTACAAAATATATTCTTGTAAACAATATTTTTTACTCGATATTTTTGTACTTACCTGTGTGTAGATATAAAGTCTATATTCTGTCTGTCGATATTTTTTCACCGATATTTTTGATAGTCCATATTATGTCCCTCGATATTATGTCAGTTATCCCACACAAGATGTCGGTAGGAGTCATAGAGGTCGTCACACGGGAGGGAGGAGCGCAGGAGGGGTTTCCCCACTATGTAAAACATCGCCTAGACATCAGGTACCATGACAGCTAGGCTCCCTAACACAGACCTGGAAGTAGTAACGCTAAATGTCAGGGGCATGCATACAGCAAACAAGAGATATGCAATTTATGCATATATGAAAAGACAGCAGGCCCAGATAGTACTCCTCCAGGAGACACACCTTACAAAAATGGAGGTGGACCGCCTATGCAAAACATGGTGTGGTATAATATGTCCTTAAACAAAAAGAGAGGTAGGGAGAGTCTATGTGACACTCTTATTCCCCGGATGATCAGTCAACAAGAAAAGAGTGTCCTATGGTTTATTTTTGACCACATTTACGGAGGAAAAAGAAAGTATAACAAACAGCCTGATTTAGGGTGTTTTTGAAGAAAGCCCTCACTCACCACCTGGTGATGACATGCTTCATCATTGGGCTCCACCAAAGAGACCGAATGTCTCCGAATATGTGCCACAATATACTCAGCGTTTGCCAGAGGAACCCTAATTTGGATTCGGCCTGGGATCCCCTTTAAAGAACAATCCAGGGTAGTCGACAAGGAAGGCAGATACTCCCTAATAGCAGGGCACCTCGAGGGCTAAGATATACTGATAGGACAGCGCATACTCTCCCAATGTGGAACTGGAGCCGTAGTGGGCCCGCCTCACTTAGGTATTAGCACAATACACTACAGTACCGTGGTTACTGGGTGGAGACTATAATTGCACCCTAGACATTGGGATGGACAGATCGCATCCCTCTCCGACACACTCCCCTGCACGGAAACAGACAGAGCTTTTTAAAACTTGGCTTACCCAGTGGTCACTGGTAGATGCCTGGCGAGCCAGAAATCCAAACGTAAATGTAAAATGTAAATGTACATGTATTTATATAGCGCATATCGCCCACATCGCAGGCATCTAAGCGCTTGCTTAGGGAACCCGTCCTGGTATTCCCCTGTGAGATAACTCCGGCAGGGTATCCACAAGGTGAAAGCCAGGCAAACGTTAAGATATACTCATTCCACTTGACAGATTCCTCTGCTCAGAGGCATTACTCCCTCAAATACGACAAATACGACACACTGACTACCTAGGCAGAATTTTGTCCTATCATGATGCACACACCGTGGTCCTTAGATGGAGGTCACCACATCCCCCGGTGCCCACGTGGAAACTGCCTCCGGAAAGCCTCACAGATCAGGCTTTCAGTCACAGACACGTTGAACATATTCAGGAATATTTCTTACTGAACGCGAACAGGGTCTCCTCTAGATCGGTGGAATGGGACGCATTCAAAGTCGAGGCAAGGGGACACTGTATTCAACACATAGTAGGTGTTCGGCAGGTATTAGAACAGGCACTATGGACCGCAGAACTACGATTAGCGGATATTACCAAAAAGCTAGATGCCGGGGAGGCTACCCCTGCACAGGTGGCAACTGCAAAAACTACATATGCGGAAACCCTAGGTGACCTTCGCAAATATATTTTCAGAGACTATGCTGCCAGGACACATAGAGAGGGGAATAGAGCAGGTACACTTCTCTCCTGGCTTGCGAGACAAAACACAGACACGCCACCTGTCACAGTATTATGGGACGGGACTGGTACAATCACAAGAGATATACTTTGCATGTTCCACGAATCTTACCCAGGCGTTTACAGTCCCCCGCCACAGTTACCGCACCAGATTTTAGCTCAGTTCCTCCAATCCACTCCCTTACTGGGCATTCCACCGGCAGACGGAAAGGCACTAGACACAAAGATAACCTCCCCGGATGTTACTAGTGCCATCAGAGCACTAGCACGCCGGAAAGCTGCAGGAATGGACGGCTTTCCCCTTGAATACTATTCTGCCTGCTCGAGACAGTTGTCGCCACAACTAGTGGTCATGTTTGACGAAGCATTGAAGAGGGGCGAACTTTCCAGCTCGCACAGGGAATGTACCCTGGTGGCATTCCTCAAACTTAACAGAGATCCCACACTCCCGGCATCGTACAGGCCTATCACATTACTGAACGCAGATTGCAAAATTTTAGGGAAAATACTAGTAGACCGCTACATCCAGGTCCTCCATCAGCTGATCCACCCAAACCAAAATGGCTTTCTTCCCAGGCGTAATGTATCCCAGAACATACTTAGGCTCTTTCATATACAGGACAGGGCACGGGACCACTTCCCGCGAGCCGCATGCTTTATTTTAGACCTCGAAAAATCCTTTGATACGCTCATGTGGCCCTATTTATTCGCGACCCTCCGTAAGATAGGTGTTGATTTGACTCTAATGGCATATACGCAACTTCTCAATAAGAGCCTCAGCACTAGGGTGCAGCTGGAAAAGTACATTTCGACCCCGCTTGTGGTGGAGAGGGGTACGAGACAGGGGTGCCCCTTATCCCCCCTGCTCTTCGCCTTGGCAGTGGAACCCTTGGCCATTCGTTTGCGTAAGGAGAGTGAAGCCTGGGGTATCCCAATTGCAGATACGATACATAGCGTATCATTATACGCCGATGACCTGTTGATTTATGTGCGAGATATCACAAGTGATCGCACATCAATCTGGACAATACTACATACCTTTGCGGAGGTCTGCGGCTTTAAAGTTAATTGGGGGAAATCAACGGTCTTTCCACTCAGCCCACACCTTGCCCCCTCGGAGATCATGATAGGACCACAGATACTTGAGTGGAGCGCCGCGGCCCTCAGATACCTAGGGGTGAGACTGTATCACTTGCCTGAAGACCTCTACGAGGGTAACCACCGTAAGACGTTGGCAGGACTTCGAGCGGCAGTAGCCTTATGGAAGACCCTTCCCTTGGCTCCTATAGGTCGAGCAGCATTGGCAAAGATGATAATGGTTCCTAGGCTACTCTACGCCTTTACCAATCTCCCGTTGCTACCGCCCAGGACTTTTCTCAAGAACAAGACACATTACTCAGGACAATGATATGGGGGGGCGGCAGACCTAGAGTGGCCTTACGAACCCTCTATCTGCCCACAACACAGGGAGGCTTGGGAGCTCCATCCTTCGAGGCTTATGTTCTGGCGGCTCAGATCCAGTGGCTGTCTCATTGGACGGCAGAACGCCACATAGAGGAAACATTTACTAATGACGGCCGGATACCTCTCCCGGCCATCCAGAGACTGCTGATGCCGGGAACCAGACCAATGTGCACATATACCTTACAAGTGACAATAGCCCGCAAATGCCTGATACGCATACACCGCATTTTAAAGGGTACGCCTCCATACTCCCCATTGCTCCCATTAGTGGGATTCCCACAGAATGAGAACTACTACACATCCGGTGCCCTTCGGGTGTGGACGGAACGCAAGGTGACAGAGATAGGGGCTTTGTTTGAGGATGGGCAACTGAAAACTTATGCTCAAATGTGCGATAGCTATGATCTTCCCCCGGGACAATTTCTGCTGTACAGACGGATAGTAGGTAGTGCGCGGCAATATTGGGATTTTACTGGGGGGGAACCACTGATACACCCAGTGCTGCACACCATCCTCCGAATGGGCTGAGGCAGACACTTAGTCACCTGGAAATATAAGCAATAAGGAAAATGATAATGGTCCCATTACAGGCCCTACGTCAGAAATGGAAACACGAGTACTTAACGATAAGGAATGGGAAAAAGCCCTAGAATACCCAAAGAAAGTGTTGCAAAATGCGCGATTCAAAAACACACAATTTAACATTTTACACTGAGCCTACCTAACACCGCATAAGCTTCAATGTTCTTACCCAGACACGCATTTTGAGTGCCCCAGGTGCCAAATGCCTGCTGCAAACTTCAAGCACATGTTCTGGGACTGTCCAGTGCTTCAATCATACTGGGGCTGTATACACCGGGTCCTAGAGGCGATGGTCCATCTGATGCATATCACCTCATGGGAGGCCTGTGCTCTGGGGATCTTCCACAGGCGGAAGATGGAAAAAGTGCAGTGTCACTTTGCGACCCTAGCCCTACTCCTGGCAAAGCGAGGGATAGCCATGTACTGGAGGGCACCAGCAGGACCCCCAGAGGCAGCCTGGATTGGAGGGGTTAAAAAAATGGGGGGCAGCAGAAGAAGCTGTATTGAGAGAGGAGGAGGTGAGGGGGATTCGTAAACACCCCATCTCGATGGAGTGGGCGCAACTCCTGTTCCAGTTCACGCAAGAGACCACACAACTCAATTCACCCAGTGACACGCCAGCCCAGTCCCAAACCCAACCCCTGCCCCCGATAGAATTAGCACATACCGGCGTAATAGCTGTTCCACATAAAAAGCCGCTCATGTATTGGGAGCCCGCACGATAGGCCCATACTACAGGGAAGCATAGCCTTACTGTAGATATCCCCCCGTCACGATTCTGACACTGTAGCCATCTCACTGATGTACTGGTACCTACCGCAGGATAAACATGGGACACACCATATCCCCCCTTTCCTCTGTGCTTCTCGTCTCCTTTATTCGGCAAATTCCCCGGATTCCCACCAGACCCCGAACCCCCCGATTCCCATAATTTGTTCACAATTTCCTGTTCACTTTTTTTTTTATTTGACACCACAGAGTGGAAACCAACACATTGGAAGCACACAACTGGTCATTAAGCAAGGTGGGACACTAATATGGAGCAGGGGACTACACACTAACCAGCACCACTGTGGAAACCCACTCAGCCAGGCACACAGCGGCAGCCACCCCGCTACATCCCACGCAGTCTTTCTAACAGAAGAATATAGTTGACCGATGGGATAACTCTCAGTCGATGTGGCGATGTATAATGGGATGGCGGGTATATAATATGTTTATATCATTTGCTTGTCTGAATGTACCTGGCATAACGGCTAACTTGCATATGCACTATGTTGTACTATGAAGACAAAAACTCAATGAAAAAATGTCAACAAAAAAAAAAGCGTAGCAGTGTCGGAAGGACACCATCCTGAGTGCTACCGAGCCTCCATCTTGGCCACACCCCCTATTACATAAATGTAAACAATATTTTATTCAACTTTGTTAAGAAAACAATATTATATACAACCATATTTAAAAAAATATATAACATACCTAAAAAACGATATTCCTTCTTTCTGTCCTACTATATTTCTGAGTTGACAATATTTTTGACACAATATTCTTATGCCAGAATATTCTTTCTTCGATATTTTTTGAGGAATACTGTCCAGGTCACCTAGATTCACGGGAGCACTCACAGACAGCGGGGGCTCCTCCGCTAAGGCGGAGGAGTGTCGCCTCACTGCTCTCAGAGCAGTGGAAAAAGGAAAAATTCAATCTAATAACACATTATTATCATTTTATTTTTAGTACAGGCCACAGGGCCAGGTTAGATGAGACTGGGGTCACAGGGAGGAGAACATATTCATGCACCATAAGTGCACATGACAGTGCCACCTGCAACAGTAAGCAGGTAAGTGATCTATTTATTTTTTTATCCTTCCCCGTCCCACTACAAAGTTCTGTAGCAACCGCCCCTTCTAACAGAGTGGCTTACTGAACTGTTTTTATAATTTTATTTGCTCCAGGCTACATGCACCTGTTAATTTTTTCCTGGCTTTTTAAACATCTTCTTGTTTCTCTATCCCTCCCTTTTAATTTCTCCCCGTTCCCCCTCCTTCTCCCTCACACATCACCCTGTCACCTGTCCTTTCTCCTCCATTTTGGCTCTGATAGAAAGGAGGTCGTGTATGGCATAGATGATTCAGATGAGGGCAAAGTGGAAGAAATGTGTGGTCAGAGGAGGATAGTTCTCTGAGATAATCCGGAAGGACCTGACTCACTGAGATCACTAGTATCAGCAATCTACAAGGAGGGTGGGGGGACGAGGAGGATCAAAAGGAGGTACAAATTTGGTTTTACTCAGGGTAGTCCAAAGGCTGGTCCTTACCTCTTGGCTATGAAGCTTGTCTTTAGAGTCAGGTGCTTCCAGTATGGCTGCAATCATTCATCTGTTTGTGACCAAGAGTTGGCAATCCAGTGGCACTAAGAAAGGCGACTGAGTGCCAGGTGTACAATTTGTAAGTAGCAAATGTTGTCATTTTGTGGCTCTCAATTTGCTACTTGCAAATTAGAATGTACACCAGTGTCTCAGACACTGTTTGTGATTCCTAAGGGGGTCACAAATTGCATTCCTCTTTAATACTCATGAGGCAGGTGCAATTTGCAACCCCATTAGGAATGGCTAGCGCTAACAGGGATGGTGGCCTGCTGGGGTCAGAAGACCACCATGTCTGTGACTGCTTTTTAAATAAAGCAGTTTTTTTTAAATGTAGCTTGTTTTCCTTACAGGAAAATGGGATGCATTGAAAAATAAAAATGAAACATTTCTGTTTCATTTTTTAGGGGCAGGCAGTGGTCCCTGAGCCCACTGCCTGTTCTTAAAAAATACATCTGCATCGATTCACAAAGGGAAAGTGGTCCCCTGGGGGCCCTTCCCATTTGCGAGTGGTTTGCCACCTACTTAAAGTAGGTAGTAAACTGCGAGTGTTTTGCGGCCGCAAATGTAGTTGCAAAATAATGGTACGTTTCATTGTGACTTAATATTAGGAAGTGATCCCCCCTCCTAATAGTGAGAGTCATAAACACTATTTTGCAAGTCACCGACTTGCAAAATACCGTTTGTACATACCAGGTCCCTTTTTTGCAGTCGCAAACGGGATGATTACCCATTTGTGACTGCAAAAAATGGATGTACATCTGGCCCCTAAGAGTATTATTTTTGTTTCCCTTTAGACAAAAAAATGTGCTTTTCACTGTGTGTAATCTTGGTCAAGCAATGTTATCAGACTGTCGTAAATTGCAGTATATCAATGTCAAAGGGATTAAACCTAATGTGCATTGTGGACAGCACTCCAGATTGATGTGTGTGAGGGAGCGCTAATCAGGGGTGCTGCATTTAAAACCTCAGCTACTAACACAGTCAGGGTGGCAGGGCTCGAGTCGAGGGTAGGCGTGGGTAGACGCTATCTACCTACTGTTTTCAGTGGATAGACGCCGTTAACCTGCCAAGAGGTTGGGCCCCACAGAAATATGCTGAACTAATCCTGGTGTAATTTTCTGACACTGGAACACTTTCAGCAGCGCCTGCACGTTGTCTGCTTTTGTTCTGTGTAGTAATGTGCAAGCGGGGAAGGGGCTTATCAGATTACAGCTTCGCCCATACCAACCAAGGGGCTTATCAGGTTACAGGTTCGCCCATACCAAAAGCCGAAATTAAGGTGCCATTAGGCCACATTCTATTACAGTATCCTGGCTGTGAGCTATGGGGAGCCCACACCTGGATGCAATGGAGGGGAAACAAATGTGCACAGCTTATCATCACTTCACTGGTGCTTAAGAGAGAAATGCTTTTGACTTTGTTCAGTCCCTGTAGACAAGAGATATGCAAACATTGTAAGAATGTCAGAGGTGTTGGCATCCCCAGTATTTGCACAAATACCAATTTAAATACCACAATTTTGTTTTATTTCTTTTAGAGAGCTTTAGCACTACCCATCCCATTGCAGGGTGTCAGAGTGCCTTACAAAACACGTACCGATTTGTACGTTGACAGTAAATCATATGTATGTATATCAATATAAAAGATGTGTTACATAAGACAGTGAGGGCTACAAGGTGTAGGAGGCACAAGTCCTTTATACCTTACAGTACTATTTTAGAAGGATCACAATTCGTGAACTGCAAGTAACAAACGGATCTCTTTCTTAAAAGCAGTAACCTACTTGTCCATTTACATAAAAAAGAAATCCGTCATCTGCATGTTACATAATTTGCTATGCAGGAGACATAGTAACCTTCTATGCTACTTAGATTCAGAACTAGGACTAGGTAAAACACAGATCTCTCCAGCAAATACGTTATACTCTAGAGTTATTTTACCATTATTATTATTCCATGGGAATTAGCTGTCACACAAAGATCTCTGCAGCAGGTCCCCCCTTAACCCCATAAAATATTTTAAAATACAGTCATTGCAACCAATTAAGCAGGACAGATTTACTGACAGATTTCTCCGTGTTGCCAATTTCTTTGTGGCAGGGTTTAAAAAGAAATAAATGTATAAGTTGAAGCCCAGATTTTGAGACTGGGTTGCGTCAATATTTCGGCAAAACCCCAATGCAAAATCTGATTTGTTAAATATTGTAATGTGCTTAAATATATTTGTGATAGACCTGCTAAACAATATGTGAAGTCTTAAGATCTGACATCACTTCCTGTGAGGTCATGGGTTGTTATGTCACTTCCTGTGATGTTACGCAGTGTGATGTCACTTCATGTAATGTCATGTGCAATGATGTCAAGTGCAGTGATGTTACGTGCAGTGATGTCACACCCGTTTTGCCTAACTTGGTGAATCCCCCACTTCTTATGTTTTTTTGGGACTTGGGCCCTGTAGGGTGGTAAGCAACAGACGTTGGGCCTTAATGATACTCACCATCATTGGTGAAAGCCTATGGGGTTTCATTGAGCTTCTAACGCAGGGGCACTGCTCTTTGGGGTTAATTCTCTCGAAGAAAATAAGTTCCCTTCAAGCAGAACAGTGGCAAGCTTGGCTTAATGTTGACCAGCACAGTTGGACCTCTGCTCTGGAAACACAAAGAGCTGTGTACAGGAAGTAGTGGTTATATTGGTAAAGGCGAATTACTCTACCACCACTGCTGGCGGCTCCCCTAGGGCCAAGAATCAAGAGTGACTGAGATGTGATTACTTTGAGCTAGGAAGAGGTTGTGTCCTGTAGAGGGTACACAAGCACATGTAACGTATGCATCGCCATATTGTTTGATATCCTGGCAAAAATTCCAGGGAAAGTAAGCACAGCAAATCAGAGGGCTGAAGGTAGTGCCTTGTGGAAAGCTCAACAACTAAGTATGCAATGAGAATTTGGGAAGGAAGGCTGTGTGGGTGTGGCTTCTTCAGTCCTTTCTGGTTCCAGCACAGTGGCTCTTGTAAGGAGCATGCTGCTTTCGCATGGGTATCTGGGTCTGGTGTCCTGAGACTCCAACTCGTGTGTGAGCAGCCCTAACCTTAGTTCTCTGGGTGATCATATGAAGCTCACTGGATGTGGCAGCTGAGTTCATGTTGCTAAATTAGAATGAACAGAACTCGGGGATCAATCGTTTCAGTTCTTAGATCCGTCTATTGAACCAGAAATGGTTCAGGGATCAAGTTCTCGCCACTACAGAGGTTTTCAAAATTCAATGGAGGGTGAATAAGCTGAATTAGCAAGACAATCAAGTACTAATGCTCACATCTCCAAGGACAGAAGGAGAGATGGTCGTCTTCCCAGCTGCCCTGGGGATGCCAAATGTCATGGCCAGCAGGAGAAGGTAATGCAGGAATACCCTAACTGTATACGCCAGGCACGGCACTCACAACCTATGCATAGCTTGAGTTCAGTCAAGCTGGGCAATCTTTAGCAAGCTAAACCCATGGATAGGGGTGAAACGCTTTCTCGTTTAGAGTAATGCTTTATAAAAAGACACGCTCCAGCATTTATTACCTGGACATGAATGCCAGAAGGTCAAAGGCCAATCAAGAAAATAAAATGGGACTGGGGTGTTATTGGGCCCACAGCTTTGCAGTGTTCACTTATTAAGAGATGGCGTTGAATGAGAGTCCTTCGTTGCTCAGGCAGGTAGATGGACCAACTTTGATATGGTGATAACTTTAGCCCTTAATACAAAATGCACTCGTGAGTCTGAGTCCAAGTGGCCGGCGCTGGCAATAGGCGAAAGCACCACAAACAAAAGACACCCGCGTTCTGATGTTCGAGTTGTTCATGTGCGTTTGTCATAAAACTTTACTGTGAATAGCACAATTACGCAGCATGGTGTATTAGCGCAATTTGGGGAATTTTGAGTAACCGGCATAATGACAATTTTCCCAGGCCTACTTGGCAAACAGGCTGTTATTACCAACCAGGAAGGGTTGTTGGATCCCACTGAATGAACCTGGCATGGTATTGTAGGGAATAACCTCAGGATGAGAATAGAACTAAAGTGAATTAGAGGCAACTCTTCTTAAGGTTGAGAGAGGCACTGGTCCCCCTGAGCAGGGCTCTGTTACCCACAATTATAGGGCAGTTTGATTTCGCTGTAGGGTTAAGGCACCTTGTGACATGCAACAGTGATATGGTCGAATAATACCTAAAATGGTACTATTGTAAAGAAGACTCTTGATGCAATAGAAGGTAAGAACGTGTCTTTATTCGTCACCCACTCTCCGACACTGCTTTGTGGCTGTGAACATTCTACAGCAGACTCCAGTGGAACATACCACCAGGAAGGGGACATGAGGGGGCAGGAATGTACCACTGAGATTATACATAAAGGTGGGGGCAGGTTACAACCATACCTCCAATGTACTACTATAAATACCATTTTAATATAAGCAGATTGCAACAGTTAACTAATGGGTTTATGGCAGAAGCAAAGTTTTGAGGAGTGGAGGGATAAGCTTGTTGTTCCTGGCCTGAAAGAGAAGCAAACTGGGTGAGTTCTCTGGGAGACTGATGTATAAAGTTACCCATAAGCTATTTTCAAAAGAATCAGAGCTGGAAGGCCTGCACAGTGTACAAGAAAGCTATGACTTACCATGGGGTTCAGTGGGCAGCCACACACTACCAGCAGCACTCTCACACACCTCACAGGGTAGCAGTCACATGCTACCTACCCACTATGGTCTCTCATCGCTTGCACACTCATAGATTAGCAGTCACACACTACCAACAGCACTCTTAACCTACACAAACTAGCAGTCTCAAACTACTAGCAGCACACCCCTACTAGCATCTTTTTCTCTCCCCTCAATGAATATGAGTCACACACTACTGACAGCAATCACACCTCTCATGCTCCACTAGGCCTTGTTTTAAAGTGATAACACATACAAACACAAACATGCAAAAAGCCACACTTGCGCATGCTTGTGTTTTCACTGCAGCCTGCTACAGTAAATATTTGTGTCTGAATTGAGGGGCCTCTGGCAATAGCCTGTGGTACTGCCGCCTGTTCAGCATTCTTACAGGGGTCTCTGGAAAAGGCTTGAGATATTGCAGCCTGTGTCAGGAAAGTGATGATTGCACCTTTTCAAAGTTCAGAGAGCATGCAAAACTGAACGCCAATGCTGCTTTAAAACATGCACTGGCAAGGTCAATAGGTCTCACCTTTTCGACCCAGTGCGTTTGCCAATCCCCTTTGACAATGCTGCATTCCTTGCCGATGCTGTATAGCATGGGCAATTTTTCTTTTTAAAAGGCCGAATGACGCAGCCGCCCATGGCCACGTCATTTTGCTGCTTTACGCCTACATAATGATGTGTGTGCTGCATGCATCATTTTTTTTTGTTTTTGTTTTTGGAAGACCTTTATTGTGCACAACATTGTTGTCATACAGTGTACATATCGTGGCATGCCAGGGCGGGTAAGGACAAATAAAGTCAAGTGGATCCTTAATTTAATGACACAGCCATTTAGCCGGTAACCCGGGAGTCCGGCGGCGATATCCATAGACATGTATGTACAACATTCTGGTAGTCAGTTGTATAAATGATAGGTCTGCGTTTTATCTTTTATTATTAACATAAACATTGCAGGTTTAGTCAAGCATTAGTACTGTTGTGGTCAGCGCTCAAGTCCCCACTGAGGATCTGGGAATCCGCTGTGGTTAAGCAATAGTGGGGGAGCTGTCGATAGGTGGTGGTTCAGACGTGTGTGCATAATGCCAACGCGGGTGTGGAAAAGCGTGTAGTGGTATAGCTCACTGAGGCATAGGAGCAAACGGTTAAGCTTGGCGTGGCTTGTTTGCAGCTATTGTGTATGGAGACAAGGATATCCGGTAGTGTGGTGTATATGCGTCTCTCCAGTGTTGTGAGTAGGAGGTCACAAAATAAAAGACGGGGGTGATGGTAGGTGTACAGCGTATCCTGGTCGTGGCCTAATGTGGGTAGGGTTTCTGTGCGAGCCCGCATCCTACTGCAGTCCTTGGGCGCTGTCGCAGCTCAGCAGTCGGCAGGCGTCATGCGTTCTGTGAGGGGGTCGTTCCTTGCTAGCTGTATGATGCATCGGTTATCTTCATCTGCAAGAAGGGAGGGGGTCTGGTCGGGAAACATGACCAGTGAGCTAACTGTCCCCTATGTCTATGCAATGGTGGGAAAGAAAAACCTCTGTAAGTGGGGAGGCAAGTGAGGTCAGCGGAGGGGGGGCGGAGATAAGTGTGGGTTTCTGTGGGGGGTCAGCTGGTGCGAGGCGAGGTGCAGCAGAGTGTTCCGTATTGCGAGAAAAGTGGGGGTGGGGGGTGGGGGGGCTGCTAGTGTGTGTCTGGGTAGGCCGAGGTGGGGGTGGTGATAGGTGCGCTGCGTGGAGTAGGCATCAGGTGCATGGCGAAGAGGCATAGCGTTCAGTACCCGCTAGGATGGGGCTTAAGGCTTAGAGCCTAAGGAAGCAATGGACGCGGGGGGAAGGGGATATAGAGCTGTGGTCACTGTGGTCGTTGGTTGGCATCGTAGTGGCGACGGGGCTTGTTGCTTCAAGCTATCCCTTGCTCCTGGCAGGTGCGCTGGAATGTCTAAGGAGGTCGTCCCAGAGCTGAGCGATGGGGAATTTTTGAAGTCCTGTGGTTTCCTTACGGAGGAGGACCGTGCTTTCTGCCCGCGCCCAGTTGGTAAAGGAAGTGTACCAGTGTCGAATGTGTGGGGGGGTCGTGGCTTTCCAGTGTTTAGTAAGTAGGCGTTTCGCCGCTATGAGACCCATATCCCAGAAGCGCGCCTGTACTTTGTTAAGTTTCGTACGTTTGTACAATCCCAGGATGCACGCCTCCCATGTGTGGGGCATCTGTCCGTCAGTGTTGTGTGTGAGTAGCGCTGTGACGCCGTCCCAGTATGTTCGTATGTCAGGGCAATGCCATAGCATATGCAAGAGGTCTGCCCCATGTAGGGAGTAGCATTGGCAAGCAGCGGTCGTGATTGCGAAGTACCTGTTAATTTTGTCGGGCGTGAGATAGGCTCAGTGTAAAATGTAGAATTGAATGATTTTAAAGCGGGGGTTGCGTGGAATGTTTGTCGGTCCGGCTAAGATCATCTCCCATTTCAGTCCAGTCCCGTCCCCTGTCCGCTGCCCATTTCTCCCGTAGCGGCATCGTTGACGGTTGCGAGTGTGCCTGTAGGGCTTGCGTTAGCCAGTGTATGATGTGTGAGCCATTGCCCATAACATGCAAATATTGCATAAAGGTGTGCATCGGTGGTTCCACTGTCATGTCGCCCCAGGAGGTGGTAAGCGTACGCAAGAGGGACGCATGTAACAGGAACTGGACAGCTGGAAGGCCTGTGTCAGCCGCTAGATTCGCAAAAGGGAGCAGCTCTCCATCCGCATACAGATCACTGAGCGTGTCCACACCTGCTTGCGTCCAGGTGGTCAGGCGTGTCTCAGTCAGCGCACCTGTCGGGCCGGGAGTGCCCAGTAGGGGCAATATCGGGGCATATGGTGTCGTTGCCCGGGTGAGTTGCAGACATCTCAGGAAGCACTTGAGTGCTACTGCGAGGTGTCATTGGGAGGGGCAGGGGGCCCTGGTTAGCGGATGGAACAGCGTGCAAATTTGGGTTTGCGTCCAGGCAGCGGTGTCCGAGGCAGTGTCCTCTAGATGGTTGCCACTGAGCCACCCCGTCACCCATTGCAGTTGTGTCAAGAGGTAGTACAACTCCATGTTGGGAACCGCTAGGCCCCCCGAAGCAGTGGGCATATACAGCGTGGTCAGTGCCACTCGGGGGCGGCCCGCATTCCAGATGAGGCTGCGCAGCAGGACCTCCAGGTCTCGAAATATTCTGTTGGGCACTGTTAGACCTGACATCCTTGGCGTGGTTATTCCCCCATCTTTTTGCCTCTGACTCATGTATTTTTGATGCTGTGCTGGATTTCGTTTTTGCTGGTTTAGATGCTTTGGACCCTCTGCCACTGCTGAACAGTGTCAGAGGGTAAGTGCTCCCTCTGTAAATTGTCATATTGATTGAATATACCTGATTGGCATATTTGTATCACCATGAAGTCCCTAGTAAAGTGCACTGTGTGTGCCAGGGCTGGTGATGACAGATGCTACTAGTGGGCCTGCAGCGCAGATTGCGCCACCCACATGAGTAGCTCTAAAATGGTGTCTCAGGCCTGCCAGCGCAGGGCCTGTGTGCAGTCAGTGGACTGCCATGTCCGCCTGGCCAGTGTCCCCACTGGCTGGGCTGAACCCTCCCCTGTCTGTGCACATCAGCCACCCCTATGGAAGGCTCCAGGTACCCCCCTGGGCAGGGTGCAGTGTATGGATAGGGTAGAGCATGTACTAGTGCAGGTAACATGCTCTGGTGGAGAGCAGCAGCCACTTTGTGTGCTCCCTGCTGTAGGGCTGTAAGGCTCCCTAGGGTAACATGGGGAGGCTGGTCCCATTGGACCCCAGCCTATCTCCCTATAGGAACAAGATGGAACATCAATGAAAGATATCCCTGAACTCAGAATTAAATGACACATCTTTTAGTGAAGGTTGTTTTTGGATCCTGGGGTTGAGAATAGCACTTTTAGAAAGTGGCTGTTCTTTTGTTTAAACCTTTCTGTGTGCTTGGGCCTGTGTGTGTGGAATGCCTGCGTGACAGGAGCTGCAGGGCCCCGGAGGGGGTTGGAGTCAGCCCAGGGGTGAAAGGCGACATCTGTTGCCCGGGGAAGGGGAGAGAGAAGCGCCTGATAGTGCTGGGCTGTGCCTGCCTGACCACCGTGCTGGCTAACTCCCCTGCCGGCCTGCTGCCACCTCTGGCCCTGAGGCTGTCAGGAAGAAGAACACCAGAAACATTCCAGAGCCAAGGATCCCCTTGCACCAAGGACTTCAAAGGCGTTCAGGGGTATAAGGGAAGGACCCCTTACTACAGAAGATTAGATTCTGAAATTCTACAATCAAGAAGGACCCTCTGCTGGAAGGAGGACGGCGAGAGAACTAAAGGAAGATTGCCTTGCTGTGTGCTCTAAGGGCTGACCTGTTCTGCTGTATCACTGGAAGCTGAGGAGGAGAAAGGGACTTTGCTGTGGGCTGTGTCCCTGCCTGCTTGAAACTGCTAAGACTTTGCTGTGTGCTGTGTCTACAACTTGAATCTCCAAGGGCCTGAGAAGAGCTGGCTCCCTGTCTGCAACCCAGGAACATAAAGGTTGCCCAAGGACCACAAATACCTGCTGTGCCCCCCTGAAACGGCTGTGTGACGAAGAGATCGTGAAACCCTGTAGCTGTCTGCTGAGCGCACTGGCTACCCTCTGATCTGCTGGAGGGCGCCGCGCTGAATCAGCCTACTGTGTGGCCGAGGTCGCCGTGTACATCGACACGTGTGGGGGCAAAGAGCTGAACTTGTGGGCCTCCTCAGCGCAAGGAGCGCTGAAAAACAATTGTTGGCCGTGTCACCGTCGCAGCCCGGGGTCAGTAACCCCCGTGGAAAGCGTCCCGAATCTTGCCGGTGGCTCCGTGATAAAGATCGAGCCCGCCGCGCTCTGATTGGGCGAGAGGGCCGAGCCCCCTCACCAGAGCCGCAACGGGATTGGCTGAGCCTGCGGAGCGTCATCGGTGAGGCCGCGCTGCCATTGGTTGGCGGCCTCGCGCTCAGAGGGGCTCGACTAGAGGGCCGCGACAGGATTGGCTGGGCCTAAGGAAGCTGAGGCGGAGGCCGTCGAATTGCCGAGTATTCACCGCCGGGACCGGGGTAGAGTGACCTGACCTCGCCGAGGGATTGCTGGTGAGCCGCGCTCTGTCCTGGCCGGAGTCCCCGCGCTGAAGCGCCGCGTCAGCTCCCAGCCGCTCCACGAAGACCAGAGAGCGGGCGGAGGGCTGCCGGGACCGGCCGGGACCAAGTGGAAGCCTACCTTGTCCGCGTAGGGCGCGAGGATCACGGTGGGGCACGCTGAGAGCACCAGGAGCTAGGAGCAAGAGTGCTCTACTCAGCGCAGCGCCCACAAGACCAGCGAGAGTACGGGGCAGTGCCGATCAGAGGAAAAGGAATCCCCAGTAAAGCCGGTGAGGCGCGCTTGCCGCGCTTGGGGGGGGCTCATTGACTTCAGGCTGATTATTACTGATAGCAATTCAGTGGCATTGTTTCTTTGCTCATTTTAAGAGCGCCTACATTACAAAACGCTGGCATTGTTTCTGGGCTCATTTGGAGAGCGTTTTGATCACACAATCATTGGCATAACTTGGTGCTGATTTGAAGAGACTTGAGACATTTGTTTTTACATGACAACTTCCTGAAGCTACGTACCACCATTAAGATTAAGTGCATCATTTTAATAATGAAGTGATTATCGTGCAACTGCTTGATTTACCTTGCTGAAACTAGATAAAGTTATATATTTTTATAAAAATATACTTACCTGTGTGGTCTCAGTTTGTGGTGGATTGGGGATTATTGTTGTGTTGAGTGCAATTATTATACACATTGCCTGGGGGATAAGCCTGCCTGCTCGCGCCAAGCTACCTAGAGTGAGAGCGGAGGTTATCTACTGTGTGTATTCCTTCACCCTGACTGGAAGCAAGGGTCCCTACTTGGTCTAAGGTACTTACCTCTGCCAACTAGAGACCCCCAGTTCTAACATTGTTGGCAGCGGTGGGATTTTGAACTAATAATTGCACTTGACCTGCAGTGATCTCTTGTACATCACTAGTCTAGTTTAGCAGCACAGGTTGCGCAAGATTTTTTTCTTTTTGGTGAAACCTTTTTGTTGAAAAGGTTAGGAAGCATCATGTCTTTGAAAGCGGCAAGCGTGAGAGTAGAATTGGAAGTGGAATTCGCAATTCAGGAGTTGTACAACTACAGAAAGGTTCTCCTGAAGCAATTCTGCAAACAGCTTGGATGCCCAGTGAAGGGCAGCGCAAACAAGGAAGAGCTACAGAAAGCTCTGAGGGCCTGGTGGGAGGCCAAACATGTTGTCTCAGAAGAAGCTACTGAAGTGGACGGCACACAGGAGAATGTTGTTTTGCTCAGTGATTTGCCAGTGCGGTCAGCATCTAAGGCTGGCAGCAACCACTCCAGTAGGAATATTTCTCCGGAGGAGCTGGAGGATAATCAGAGAGCTAGGGCTCATGAGATTGAGCTTTTGAAACTCAGAGCGGACGCCGATGAGAAGAAACTGCGCCTGGAAGTTGAGAGAGAGGCGCAGGAGAGAGCGGCGCAGGAGAGAAGGCATGCTCTCGCTTTGGAGGAGAAGAAGCTCCAATTGGCTCATGAGAAGAGCATGAAGGAGTTGGACATCAAATATAAAGAGAGGGTGTCCAGTTCTAATGGTGGCAGCGCACAACCAGTACAGGCGGGTAAGGTATACATACCAAAGGATCTGGTACAGAATTATCAGAGGGGTGAGGATATTTATGCGTGGTTCAGAGCGTATGAACTTGCCTTAAAGATGAATGAAGTGCCTGAGAGGAATTGGGGAGCGGGATTGTGGAAGCATTTTGAGGCCTCTGGGAGGGATGTTTTGGCACCCTTAGACGCAGAGGATGCTTTATCCTACTCCGCCATGAAGGAGGCTTTGTGCCTCAGGTATGGGCTCACTGCTGAACAGTACCGCCTGAAGTTTAGGAACTTCAAGAAGCTTGATTCAAGTACTTGGGTGGAGTGTGTGAGTATGTACACGCGTGCACTGGAAGGTTGGATGAAGGGCAGCAAGGTTACTGATTATGTGGGGTTGTGTCACTTGATTAGTAGGGAGCACTTAAGTAGTTTATGTGTCCCAGAGCTGCGCCAGCATCTTTTGGATAGCAAGTTAACTGATCCCAGTGAGCTTGCTAAAGAGGCGGACCGGTGGACTAGCACCAGGGTCCACAAGGGGGTGGTAAGTACCCCAGCCAAGGGTGGACAGGGTCCCCAGCAGAAGAGTGGGGGGGACACGGGTAATCAAAAGGAGTCTTCTAAAGGGCCCCAAACTGGTTCCCAGGAGAAGGTGTCTCAACCCCCCAAGTCTAAGAAGTCCTGGCCCCGTAAGGGCAAGCAGGACAACAGGCCCCCGCCTACCTGCTTTACATGTGGGGAGGTGGGGCACATTGCCCCCAAATGTCCAAAGAAACCTCCAGCACCCATTGGTGCTCCAACACCGGCGTTAGCCAGTGTAGCTTTGGGAGGGGATTTGATTTCTAGTGGGGAGGAGGGGTTAGCAGTGATGACCCTTGTCTCTTTAGGAGACCAAGAGATGGCCCAGGAAGCCTTGCTGCCCTTAAACACTAAGAAATATGGGCAGAAGGTGACCATCAATGGAAAAGAGATAGAAGCTCTGAGAGACACAGGGGCCAGTGTGACATCTGTCAGGTGTCAATGGGTGTCTGGAGAGCAGATCATCCCCAATGTACTCCGTCCTGTGGTGGCAGCTGACAGTTCAGTGTGCTACTGCAAGTTGGCACGTGTTCCATTTGAGTGGGGAGGAGTCTCCGGTACATTGGAAGTTGTTGTAAGTGATGCCTTGCCTGTAGATTGTCTATTAGGTAATGATCTGGAGAGCTCTCCATGGAAAGATGTAGAGCACAGGACTCACTTGGAGATGTTGGGTTTGCCTGCGTGGATCTGTGTGTCCACCCGGGCCATGACAGCCAGAGAGGGCGGTCTAGCAGAGCTGGAGCCTGGAACAATGGCCCAGGAACCTACCAAGAGAAGAAGGGGTAGAGGGCGCGGGAAACCGGCCCCCACTGTTCCCACGGTCCAGGAGGAGGCAGACCCAGAGGGGGATGCCCTGGAACCTACAGGGGAGCAGGTGGCCGAACTAGGGGAATTGCCTGAGCTGTCCCAGTGGCAGCAGGAAGGTGGTCCCTCCAGGGAGGAATTCTGCCAGGCTCAGAAGGAGTGCCCTTCTCTCGTTGGTGTGCGGCAGCAGGCTGCCGACCAGGCCGCAGGCCTGGGGTCCAAGGAGCATTTGATCTACTGGGAGGATGACTTACTTTATAGTGAGCCTAAGTTCGCTGAGCCCGGTGCAGCCCGAGTGCTGGTAGTGCCCGAGCGCTTCAGGAACTTCCTACTGGGTCTGGCTCATGACGTGCCTCTTGCAGGACATCTGGGGCAAGACAAGACCTATCACAGGCTTGTCACCCATTTCTACTGGCCCCAGATGAAGAAGCACGTCGCTGCCTTTTGTAAGTCTTGTCAGACTTGTCAGGCCAGTGGCAAGAGCGGAGGGAAGTGCGTGGCGCCCCTCCAACCCTTTCCCGTGGTGAGCACCCCTTTTGAGCGGGTGGGCATTGACATCGTGGGGCCCCTGGATCCCAAGACAGCCCTAGGCAACAGGTTTATCCTGGTCTTGGTGGACCATGCCACTCGGTACCCGGAAGCCATCCCGCTCAGGACGGTCACAGCCCCCGTGGTGGGCCGTGCCCTGATGGGGATCTTTTCCCGGGTGGGATTTCCCAGGGAGGTGGTCTCAGACAGGGGGACAAACTTCATTTCTAGGTATATGAAGTCCCTGTGGGCGGAGTGTGGGGTGACATACAAATTCACCACTCCTTACCACCCTCAAGGAAATGATTTGGTTGAGAGATTCAACCGCACCTTGAAGGGCATGATCATGGGCCTGGAAGAGCCCATGAGGCGGAAATGGGATGTCTTGTTGCCATGCCTGTTGTTTGCCTACAGGGAGGTGCCTCAGAAATCCTTAGGGTTCAGTCCCTTTGAGTTGCTGTATGGCCACCCTGTCAGAGGGCCTCTTACTCTGGTGAAGGAGGGGTGGGAGAAATCCCGTGGGTAAACCCCTCAGGATGTGTTCAGCTATGTGCTGGCCATTCGCAACCAGACCAAGCGCTTCAGGAAGCTCGCTCAAGAGAACCTGGAGGCTAGCCAGGAGGAAATGAAGAGGTGGTATGACCAGAACACCTCTCTAGTGGAGTTCCAACCTGGACAAAAAGTGTGGGTGATGGCGCCTGTGGAGCCTTGTGCGCTCCGTGACAAGTGGTCTGGGCCATACGAGGTGGTGGAGCGCAAGAGCGAGGTTACCTATTTGGTTAACCTGAAGACTCCCAGGCAACCCCTGAGAGTGCTACATGTGAACCGCCTCAAACCTCACTTTGAGAGGACTGAAGTGACTATGCTCATGGCTACAGATGCTGGAGGGGAGGAGGATAGTGATCCTCTCCCTGACCTCCTGGCAGTCAAGGAGCAGGATGGGTCAGTGGACGGTGTGGTTCTCTCCCCCACCCTGACCCCAGAGCAGCAGAAGGACTGTCGCCAAGTCTTGGGTCAGTTCGCCCCCCTGTTCTCCCTGACCCCAGGTGTCACCGAGTGGTGCGTCCACGATGTGGACACCGGTGACAACCTGCCTGTGAAACAGAAGTTTTACAGAGTGGCTGACAAGGTCAGGGCTAGCATCAAAGAAGAGGTTTCTAAGATGTTAGCGCTAGGGGTAATTGAGCCCTCCAGCAGCCCCTGGGCTAGCCCAGTGGTCTTAGTGCCTAAGAAAGCTGCTACACCTGGTGGCCCCCCAGAACTCCGTTTCTGTGTGGACTACCGCGGGCTCAATGCGGTCACCAAGACTGACGCGCACCCCATCCCCAGAGCTGATGAGCTGGTGGATCGGTTGGGAGCTGCCCGGTACCTGAGCACTTTTGATTTGACTTCAGGTTACTGGCAGATTGCCTTAACTGAGGGGGCCAAGGAAAGATCAGCATTTTCAACACCCGAGGGGCACTTCCAGTTTCGTGTCATGCCCTTTGGGATGAAAAATGCCCCGGCCACATTCCAGAGACTGGTCAACCAGGTATTAGCAGGGCTGGAGGAATTCAGCGCAGCATACCTGGATGACATTGCTGTGTTCAGCTCCACTTGGGAGGAACACTTGCAACACCTCTGCGCAGTGTTGAAGGCCCTGCAGAAGGCAGGCCTCACTATCAAGGCCAGTAAGTGCCAGATAGGGCAGGGATCTGTGGTGTACTTGGGACACCAGGTGGGGAGCGGCCAGGTGGCGCCCCTACAGGCGAAGATTGAGACCATTCTGGCTTGGGAACCCCCCAAGACCCAGACTGAGGTGAGAGCCTTTTTAGGTCTCACTGGGTATTACAGACGGTTTGTCAAAGGTTATGGCACCATTGTAGCCCCTTTGACAGAGCTGACATCTAGAAATCAGCCCAGGAAAGTGAATTGGACTGAGGCCTGTCAAACTGCTTTTGACACCCTCAAAACTGCCATGTGCACAGCACCGGTGCTTAAGGCACCTGACTTTTCCAGTGAGTTCATTGTGCAAACTGACGCTTCAGAGCAAGGCGTGGGAGCAGTACTCTCACAGATCAATGAGGAGGGCGAAGACCAACCAGTGGCTTTCATTAGTAGGAGGCTACTCCCCAGGGAACAGAGATGGAGTGCAATCGAAAGGGAAGCTTTCGCTGTGGTCTGGGCTCTGAAGAAGCTGAGGCCCTACCTGTTTGGGACTCACTTCCGTGTTCAGACCGACCACAGGCCCCTCAGATGGTTAATGCATATGAGGGGCGAGAATCCAAAACTGTTGAGGTGGTCCATTTCCCTACAGGGGATGGACTTCACGGTGGAGCACCGCCCTGGTACAGAACACGCCAATGCTGACGGTCTGTCCAGATTCTTCCGCTTTAGTGATGAGGACTCCCAAGAGGTTGGGTAGTTCTCCCCACTTTCAGCTGGAGGGGACACGTGTTAGACCTGACATCCTTGGCGTGGTTATTCCCCCATCTTTTTGCCTCTGACTCATGTATTTTTGATGCTGTGCTGGATTTCGTTTTTGCTGGTTTAGATGCTTTGGACCCTCTGCCACTGCTGAACAGTGTCAGAGGGTAAGTGCTCCCTCTGTAAATTGTCATATTGATTGAATATACCTGATTGGCATATTTGTATCACCATGAAGTCCCTAGTAAAGTGCACTGTGTGTGCCAGGGCTGGTGATGACAGATGCTACTAGTGGGCCTGCAGCGCAGATTGCGCCACCCACATGAGTAGCTCTAAAATGGTGTCTCAGGCCTGCCAGCGCAGGGCCTGTGTGCAGTCAGTGGACTGCCATGTCCGCCTGGCCAGTGTCCCCACTGGCTGGGCTGAACCCTCCCCTGTCTGTGCACATCAGCCACCCCTATGGAAGGCTCCAGGTACCCCCCTGGGCAGGGTGCAGTGTATGGATAGGGTAGAGCATGTACTAGTGCAGGTAACATGCTCTGGTGGAGAGCAGCAGCCACTTTGTGTGCTCCCTGCTGTAGGGCTGTAAGGCTCCCTAGGGTAACATGGGGAGGCTGGTCCCATTGGACCCCAGCCTATCTCCCTATAGGAACAAGATGGAACATCAATGAAAGATATCCCTGAACTCAGAATTAAATGACACATCTTTTAGTGAAGGTTGTTTTTGGATCCTGGGGTTGAGAATAGCACTTTTAGAAAGTGGCTGTTCTTTTGTTTAAACCTTTCTGTGTGCTTGGGCCTGTGTGTGTGGAATGCCTGCGTGACAGGAGCTGCAGGGCCCCGGAGGGGGTTGGAGTCAGCCCAGGGGTGAAAGGCGACATCTGTTGCCCGGGGAAGGGGAGAGAGAAGCGCCTGATAGTGCTGGGCTGTGCCTGCCTGACCACCGTGCTGGCTAACTCCCCTGCCGGCCTGCTGTCACCTCTGGCCCTGAGGCTGTCAGGAAGAAGAACACCAGAAACATTCCAGAGCCAAGGATCCCCTTGCACCAAGGACTTCAAAGGCGTTCAGGGGTATAAGGGAAGGACCCCTTACTACAGAAGATTAGATTCTGAAATTCTACAATCAAGAAGGACCCTCTGCTGGAAGGAGGACGGCGAGAGAACTAAAGGAAGATTGCCTTGCTGTGTGCTCTAAGGGCTGGCCTGTTCTGCTGTATCACTGGAAGCTGAGGAGGAGAAAGGGACTTTGCTGTGGGCTGTGTCCCTGCCTGCTTGAAACTGCTAAGACTTTGCTGTGTGCTGTGTCTACAACTTGAATCTCCAAGGGCCTGAGAAGAGCTGGCTCCCTGTCTGCAACCCAGGAACATAAAGGTTGCCCAAGGACCACAAATACCTGCTGTGCCCCCCTGAAACGGCTGTGTGACGAAGAGATCGTGAAACCCTGTAGCTGTCTGCTGAGCGCACTGGCTACCCTCTGATCTGCTGGAGGGCGCCGCGCTGAATCAGCCTACTGTGTGGCCGAGGTCGCCGTGTACATCGACACGTGTAGGGGCAAAGAGCTGAACTTGTGGGCTTCCTCAGCGCAAGGAGCGCTGAAAAACAATTGTTGGCCGTGTCACAGTCGCAGCCCGGGGTCAGTAACCCCCGTGGAAAGCGTCCCGAATCTTGCCGGTGGCTCCGTGATAAAGATCGAGCCCGCCGCGCTCTGATTGGGCGAGAGGGCCGAGCCCCCTCACCAGAGCCGCGACGGGATTGGCTGAGCCTGCGGAGCGTCATCGGCGAGGCCGCGCTGCCATTGGTTGGCGGCCTCGCGCTCAGAGGGGCTCGACTAGAGGGCCGCGACAGGATTGGCTGGGCCTAAGGAAGCTGAGGCGGAGGCCGTCGAATTGCCGAGTATTTACCGCCGGGACCGGGGTAGAGTGACCTGACCTCGCCGAGGGATTGCTGGTGAGCCGCGCTCTGTCCTGGCCGGAGTCCCCGCGCTGAAGCGCCGCGTCAGCTCCCAGCCGCTCCACGAAGACCAGAGAGCGGGCGGAGGGCTGCCGGGACCGGCCGGGACCAAGTGGAAGCCTACCTTGTCCGCGTAGGGCGCGAGGATCACGGTGGGGCGCGCTGAGAGCACCAGGAGCTAGGAGCAAGAGTGCTCTACTCAGCGCAGCGCCCACAAGACCAGCGAGAGTACGGGGCAGTGCCGATCAGAGGAAAAGGAATCCCCAGTAAAGCCGGTGAGGCGCGCTTGCCGCGCTTGGGGGGGGCTCATTGACTTCAGGCTGATTATTACTGATAGCAATTCATTGGCATTGTTTCTTTGCTCATTTTAAGAGCGCCTAAATTACAAAACGCTGGCATTGTTTCTGGGCTCATTTGGAGAGCGTTTTGATCACACAATCATTGGCATAACTTGGTGCTGATTTGAAGAGACTTGAGACATTTGTTTTTACATGACAACTTCCTGAAGCTACGTACCACCATTAAGATTAAGTGCATCATTTTAATAATGAAGTGATTATCGTGCAACTGCTTGATTTACCTTGCTGAAACTAGATAAAGTTATATATTTTTATAAAAATATACTTACCTGTGTGGTCTCAGTTTGTGGTGGATTGGGGATTATTGTTGTGTTGAGTGCAATTATTATACACATTGCCTGGGGGATAAGCCTGCCTGCTCGCGCCAAGCTACCTAGAGGGAGAGCGGAGGTTATCTACTGTGTGTATTCCTTCACCCTGACTGGAAGCAAGGGTCCCTACTTGGTCTAAGGTACTTACCTCTGCCAACTAGAGACCCCCAGTTCTAACAGGCACATACGTGGGAATATTGGCGAAATAGTACAGCAACCTAGGCAGCACAATCATTTTGGTCAGTGCTATTCGGCTAGGGACATTGAGGGGCAAGGTGTTCCAGAAGCTGATTTGTGCCCTAATTGAGGCGATCGTCCGCAGGAGATTCCCCTCCAGGACGTCTATTGGGTCCCGATAAATTCGTATCCCTAGATACCGAAAGGTGGTAAGGTATCATTGTAATCTCCCTCCGCCCAGGTGGATGTCGCACTCAGGTGTGTCCGGGCTGAAGGGATAGGCCCCCGATTTAGCCCAGTTGACTCGCAGACCCGACATCTCCTCAAATGTCCGGAAGACGTCGGTTAGGGAGGCTGGGACATCAGTTATGTCTCGAACGTACAGTAGTGAGTCGTCTGCATAGAGTGACACTGCATGTAGGCCGTCCGCCAGTGGTATCCCCCATTCAGGTCCCTGGGTCCTGAGAGTTGTGGCTAGGGGTTCCATAGCCAGTGAAAACAGTATGGGTGATAAGGGGCAGCCTTGTCTGGTGCCTCTCCGCACTCGGGTTACGTCCGAGAGCAGTGCGCCCGTGCGGACCCGAACTGTTGGTTTGTCATATAGGAGGCCCACCATAGCTGTGTAGTCATCCCCCAGCTGGCACTTCTCAGTAAACGCTCTCAGGTATGGCCACTCAACCGAGTCAAAGACCTTTTCCAGGTCTAATATCAGGCATCCTGCTCTGGGCCATTGCTGGACAGCATACTTCTGTATCCGGAAGAGGCGACGGATATTGTGTGAGGTGTGTCGCATCGGGACAAAACCGTTCTGGTCCTGGTGTACCAGTCGGGGTATGTGAGGGGCCAGTCTGCGGGCTAATGTGGAGGCCAGTATTTTGTAGTTCGTGTTTAGTAGCGCTAGGGGACGGTAAGAGCCCATCCGTGTGCTGTCTTTGTCAGGTTTAAGGATAGAGATCAGAGTGGCTTCATTTAATGTTGGGGGTAAGGCTGCGTCCTCCGCAGCAGGGGCGTACATTTTCAGGAGTTCCGGGATGAGGATATCAGAGCTAGCCTTGTAGAATTCGGCTGGGAGCCCGTCCGGTCCCGGGGATTTGCCGTTGGACAAGTTAAAGATAGCCTCTTGGATCTCGTCTGGGTCAAGCGTGGCTCCCAGTTCGTCCTGTTGGGGAGTTGTGAGTTGTGGCATCTGCAGAGGGGAAAGATAGCCAGCAATGTCAGGGCAGGGGCTTGGTAGCCGGGAGCGATATAGTGATTCATAGTGGGTGGTGAACGCTTTGTGTATGTGGCGCTGAGTGTATAGTAAGCCCCTTCCTTCCACATGTATAGCCGTTACTGGGGTCGAGCGATTTTCCTGGGATATCAGCCAGGCCAGGAGTTTGCTTGGCCTGTCACTCAGGTGGTGTGTTTTCGCCGAGTGCGCTGCGTAATTGATGTTGCGCAGTCGTTCCAATAGTCGCGCATGTTCTGGTGTGCTTGCATGCATCATGATGCAAATCTGCGCCTAAGAAATGACGTGGCTCCCTTTTTTCAACTAATGTATCCGAGATGGATCGGTAAATAAAAATAAAAAAATTAAACCGAAGTAAAGCAAAAGCCTTTTTTAAGTGGAAGGCCTGGTAGCAATTTGGTACCTGCCACTCAAAAAACGAAACAAATAAATACATAGACAAATGCAAATAAGACTGCACAGGTTGGGTGTCAATGTAGAGTGGGAGGAGGAGTTGGTGACAGAAGTTAAAGTAAAAATAAAGGCGGGTGGAGAGGAAAAGCAGCTCACGAAGAAGGAAGCAACATGGAGTGTGGTGGTAGAATCGCACAGGGGACAGAAAAACACAGTAGGGATAGAAGAAGCACACGAGGGAGAGTGTAACATAAAGTGTGGCTGTAGGGGAGAAGCACAAGAGCTATAGAGAGCAACTCAGAGTGCGGGAGAGAAGTGAAGCACAAAAAGGAGGCTGCCAGAAAACACATGCACTCTCACTAAGTGCTTAACCAAAAAGAAAAAAGGAAGTTCCCTGAAGGTGAGGAGTGGAAGGAAAACAAGTCTGCAAATCAAGAGAATGATAAAAAGGCTATGCGCCAAAGGAGGGGCACAAGTAAGATGGAACAAGATGGACAAAGAACGCCCTCGAATAAGAAGGAGAAAAAGGAGTGACAATAACGCGCACCAATGGTAAGGGGTGGAAATGCTTTCAGCCCAATATAAGTTCATTATTGTCCCACAATAGAGCTTGTCCAGTCAGACAGCTTGTGGGGTCTGAGCTGGAAAACCTAAAAAGCAAGACCCATTCGCTTTGCCAATGTGTTTTTTTTTGCTTGATTAGGCAATGGTGCAAATATAAACGCACATTTATACAAACACACCTTTATTTTGTCAACTTGGGTCTGTTGCTGACTGTGTGAAGATCTGCTTCCTTTTGTAAAATCCCGTTTAGGCAAAACATCCTCGAGTATTTCACTTTAGTAAACAGACACGTGCTGTTGTCAGGAAGCCACAAAAATGCAAACAGCCAGAAGCAAGACTGCATGAAGCCAATGATTACATTAGGATGTCAGTGCCAGATCTTCACGCACGAAATAATTATGTATTCTTGTTTTCCTTTGAATTGCCGTCGGGCTTAATTGGTCGCAAAGATAATACCAATGGTAAAGGTAAGACCAAATGTGGCGAGTTGCTTAGCCATGTCACAGAGTCACATTTCACTGTGATCACATTTGTTGAGTCGCATTTTCGCAGCGGACTTTAAAAATGTGGACATCTGAGCAGTACAATAAAGATATACGTGTTCATATTGCAGTGTGATATAAAAATTAAAGAATTGTAATTTATCTGGGCGCCTGCTGAAGAGGCAAAAAGAGGGAATCGGGCTCTGAACCTTTTGTAGAGGAACCTGGTTAGATAACGTGCGCAGTGGCAATGAAATTAGGAGTCAGGGGCAACATAGTATCTTTTGAGGATTCTGCTACAGTCGTTTCAGTGCTCAAGGAGAGATTCAATACTCAATGCGGCAGGCCAATGGCATGAGAGTGTTTCGAAATCCAGCAAGTGGGGATGTGGGGATACTCTCCCAGCCACACAAGCTCTTTCCTGTGTGCGGTTTTCTCTCATCTTACAATTCCGTTCCTATGCGGTGAGGATTGAAATAGAGGAAACATTTAAAGATAAAAGGAACCTTGGGTATATTTTATATGCAAGCAGGTCACAAATAGTGTATACAAGATGAACGCGAACATTTTGCAACCTGCCTGCCATTTTTCTATGAGGCCTATGTCAAATAACTTTCACCACACTTGTTTAGGGAGTGTTGCAAAATGAATTTTCATTAGGTAGGCCACAACTTGTGATCCATTGTGATTGGGTATGAGCACAGGGTTGGTACCTTAAAAGGAACAGCGGATTTCCCTGTCTGGGTTTACATTCTCAAACGAAAACTATTATATATATATATATATATATATATTCACTGAAAAAACCATAGGTTTCACACCAGTTATAGTTAGCTGGAAATTTTACTGACATAAAACCATTGAAATTCCACGTTATAGTTAGTTGGACTCACTATAACTTGCGCGTGTAATGCACTGCTGATGACGTCACATATTACATCACTCATGACATGGTCAGTGACATCACTCATGACATCACTGATGACACCATCCAGTGAATGTGTGTCTTTCTGAAAAATAAATATGTTTTATATATGTATATGTAAAGGTCGATGGAAGAATAAATGTTTAAATAGGTGTCTTAATGGATGTTTTTAAAAAAAAATTGCTTGGTTAACTGGCTTATTAAGTGTATCTTAGTGAATACATATATTAGCGAGTAATGTTTAAATATTTAAATGTTTGTATCAGTGTTTGTGTATAAGTGGCTGCATGGGTTGGTGAGTAGCTACATGTGTGTGTATATGGGTTATTAGATGTTTTTTAGTATCAGTATGAGTGTCTGTATGGTTTAGTGGGGGTATTACTTAGCACATAGATGCATCAATGACTGACTCACTGCTTGTATGTGTTTTGAAGACAGCTTATGTGCAGGACTGTATGGGTGGATGAGTGTGTATATGTGTGTGTTAGTGAGTGAATGACTGTCTCACTAGTGTCTTTATCAGTAACTACATATGTTTTAATCGGTATATGTGAGTATTGATGTATATAAGTGAGTATATGTGAAAGTGAGAGATTGTAAGAGTTCCTGTTTAAATAAGTATGTTATCTATAAGTCATTGTTTAAGAGAGTAAGTATGTGTAAGTTTCCTTAGAAGTAAGGTGCTAGTGTATGTATAGCTGTACATGCAAATAAATGGATGTTCAATAGTTTATTTGCATGTGTAAGTATGTGTGTGAGCAACTTTTGGAAGACTGTCGATGTGTTACAGGATGTATAGGTGTATCACTACATATGATGAGTGAGTATATGTATGAGTGACTATATAGAACTGTTGGTGAATTAGTGGATGTGTATATAAATGGTGGAATTACTGAATTGGTTGTTGTAACTGGTATGGGCATCTCCACTTTTTTGAAAATGTTAGTTTCTATTTTTGAATATGTGTTTCAAGGGTTACTTTAGAGTGAAAGAAGGTCTGTCACTCTGTCACAAGGATGGTGTCATCAGTGATGTCATGAGTGATGTCACTGACCATGTCATGAGTGATGTAATATGTGAAGTCATCAGCAGTGCATTACACGCGCAAGTTATAGTGAGTCCAACTAACTATAACGTGGAATTTCAATGGTTTGATGTCAGTAAAATTTCCAGCTAACTATAACTGGTGTGAAACCTATGGTTTTTTCAGTGAATTTAATAGGTTTTTTAAATGCTAATTCCTAACTATAACTGGTGTGAAACCTATGTTTTTTTCAGTGAATTTCAAAGGTTTTTTAAATGCTAATCCCTAACTATAACTAGTATGAAACCTATGGTTTTTTCAGTGAATATATATGTATATTAATATAATACCTTTTTTTTAAAGTATATTCATTTTTTTTTAATGTTTCATCCTGGAGCGCTCCCGTGCGCGGCCCGGTGCGCGTACCGGGGCGCGTCCCGGGAGCGTACCACAAAAAAAAAAGAAAAAAAAGTAATGAAGGAGTGAGCATGAGCAAATGGGACAGAGATAGTGGTGTAAAGAGAAAGAGAGCTAGAAGGAAGAACACAAAGGGACTGTGTAATAGATAGTAAAACAGAGAAAAGGTATAAGTCGAAGTAACTGAGAAAAGGAAAATGAATAAGGGAGCAAAAGAAGAGATGAAAGAGGAAGAAGACTAAAGCAAAGGTTCTGGGAGAATGTGAATGGGTGATGAAAGTAAAAGGAAGGAAAGTAAAGGATGGGGAATGACGGGTAGTGACGGAACCAGAGAAAAGGAACAGCGGTAACGGAGGGAAAGAAAAGAGCAGTGAGTGTAAGTAAAGAGAAGTGAAAGAGAGTGGATAAAAGTGAATAAGGGTAAGATATGGGGAGTGACAGAGAGAAAGAACAGAGAGAGTAAAGGAAGGAAGGATAGAAAGGGACTGAGTGAACCTGAAAAGAAAGGAAAGTGAGGGAGTGTGGGTGAGCAGGAAGACTGAAAGAAGTTGAATGTGTTAGGAAAGTAAGGAAAAGGGAAATAAACATGGAGGATAAGAATAAGTGAGGGAAGCAGATTAAGGAAACAGAGGTGAGGTAGGGTGTGAGAAAAGTAGTGAGGTTAAAGCAAAGGGTGATGACAAACTACATTTTTTAGTCACACTTACCATATAATTAATGAAAACTTACTTGCATGTTTAAACTACACTTTATATCTGTGAAAGACAAAAGAAAAAAAATTATAATTAGTAAAATATATATTTTAAAATAGAAGAAACAGGTCAAGAGGTAAAAAATCAAAAAAAGTGTACTAAGAAATAAAGCAAGAGTAAAGGATACAGAAACGTAAATAAAGTAATGTAGAAAGACAAAAAAGAGTGAAAAAGAAATAGAAGGAGAACAAATTACTGAAGGTAAGTAAGATACTAAAAGAATGTGACATACCAAAACGAAATCAGGAAAGAGAAGTAAGTAAAAGGAAAATGAGTGAAAGGGAAAGGAGTCTAAATGAGGATCTATTTACAAGAAAGAGGAATTGAAGATGACTGAGAGTCAGTGAAGATGAGTCACAGAGTGAAGGGATGAAAGGAATGAGGTTAATATAGAACGATAGAGGAAAAATGAGTGAGGAAGTAAGTACACAGAAAGACAAAGAGAAGGACTGAGTAAAGTGCAGTACAATGAGTGAAGAAAGGAAAAAGAGTAAAGGAGCAAAAGAAGGAAAGAGAGGGGAAGAGAACTAAAGCAGTGGTACTGAGAGAATGTGAGAAAGCTGAAAAGTGGTGCAAGGGAGAGAGGAAATGTAGACAGTTGAAACTTGATTGAGGAGTTGTGAAAGAAGTGGAGTAAAGGAACAGCGATGAAACAAAGTGAAAGAAAGGCAGTGTAAGTGAGTAAAGAGAGCTGAATAAGAGTGGAAAAAGGAAAATGAGTGTGAGACAATGGGAATACAATATAAATTACACAATGCAAACTATAGAATGACTTATACAATATGTTACATTGTTTATTTTTGCTGTTCTCAGAATATATTGAATTTCACTTAAAACAGTGAGTTCAAACTCTTCATCATATAACAGCGGGAAAAATAAAACACAATCTAAAAGATTGTGTTTAAAAAAAACCATATAAACTTACAAATCATATATGTACACTAATCATTGATTCACTTACTTTTCCTTGAGGCCAAATAGTAGATAGTGAAGGTCCTTTTCTTAGGATAATACTTTGCTGTTCTCTAAAACTTCCATTTCATCGACTTTCTATGAAAAAAGATCTAAGAACATCTGAAATAATTCTCAACGTTTTCATTTTCCTCCTTGTGTTAAGTTATGACTTATTACTCATACCTTGAATTTTCCTTACGGCCAAATAGTGTCAGATATATGAGTATATTTTGAATTTTCTCTAATTAAACTCTGAAATTACCGTTTACCCGAAGTTTTCAAAGAAAAGCTCATATGACATTTTCACAATGTTTAAAAATTCAAATTCTCTTTTTTGATCACTCATGTTCAACATTTCCTATACAACTGATATCACTTACTATGAGATCCACTTACAGTACCTATATGAGATAAATAATTTTAAACATTAGACTAACTAACTAACTACCTTTTATTAACTGCTCCCGTCTTCAAAGGCCAATTACCTTTACTAAAACTTTGGTTCTAAAAACACTAGGTAAGAATTTTTTAAGTCAAAAGGCAAACGTTGTTTATAAGTCAAATGAGAATCATTGCAGTAACTCCAACCTTTTTGATATTTTAAGTAGCATGTATAATGTCCTGATGTTGTCGAAGGACCGTCATGATAAATAATAGCTACAGTTCTAAATGTTCTTCCTGAAATTGATAACTGAGAAGCCACAACATTTTTGATACAAGTTGTCAATTTAGTTCCATCAGGTCTGCACCGTTGGAAAACTAAATTGACATACTGACCATAAGTTTGTATAAATAATGTGGACAGCATTGGACACTTACATTGGGTACACAGCATATTATGATCAGCTGCTTTAACTAGATTATTAAATGACACTGATTTGCAGTCTGGTAAAGTCAAATATATAAATCTTTCAGTGTCTATTCAAGTAGTACTTGATAAACTACAATTGTGGCAATCATGCTGCCATTGACAAGAAAGGCTAAAAAGATGTTCTACATCTACTCCTTCATCTTCCAAAACACCAAACATATACATTAAAAATTCCTGACAATCCTGCTGAATGTTCTGTGAAAATTTTTCTTGACCAGAACACAAGTCTAAAATATTTCGAATTTCTGTTACACTTTCTATTTTTCCTCTATCACTACTACATTTCTGAAACACAGAATTCAATAAACCGCAGAATCTTTGATCCAGATTTTCAACAATCTGTTCTTGTAAAGTTTTAAGAAAAAAAACAACATTAACCACTACATTAGCATAGCAGTTGACACCAGAACTGTTTTCAAATTGAAATCCAACAACATCTTGAACAGAATGCTTTTTCTTTCTGCTTACAATTATAGTTTCATATACTTTTTGTCTTTTTGCTACTACCTCACTGCAATTATTTTCATTTCTTCTTTTTCGACCTACCACACGTTTTTCAAACAGAGGATATTGAGGCAAATGTGGAGCATACTCTCTTCTTAACCTATTGTATTCTTTAACACAATCTAGATCTGCACAAATCTTTGTCTCATCACACTCAATCAAGTACAATCCTGATAAAGTTCTGACTCGTGATAATGCCACATATGCCATACCCTCTTTAAACACAGAACTTCCAATGTTCACCAAAGCACTATCTACACTTAAACCTTGAGATTTATGAATTGTCACCGCATATGCCAAACAAACAGGAAACTGTTTTCGGCGAACATATAAGTCTTTTACAAGCAAAAATCTAGCAGAACAACGACTGATTTGTTGTACTTGCTCAATGCCATCAAATTTTATTTTTAAAAATTCCATTCCATCTCTATTTCTATAATTCACAGAATCAACAACATGACCCATTGCTCCATTTACCAGACCTCTCTCAACATTTAAATTCCTTCTCAAAATGATACGACAATTTAAACACACATTCAGGGTCTTTTCAACACCAGCTGTTTTCAATATACTCTTCTCTAATGAATCCAATTATGTTTTCAAATTTTCTGACAAAACAATTGTTGCACCCATATGCTCTATTTTATCTATTGCTTCCAGTTTCACAATCTCTTCATTTTCTAACTTTAACATTTTGTTGTTAAAGATATTACATTCTTGCAGAGTTGGCATCAAACATATCCCACATTTCTTCTCAGTAATTTTCTTAAAAATATTCTCTGGAAGAATGTTTTCATTTGGATACAAATTTGAAATTAATCGAGCATGTAAAGCTTCTTTCCCAAGATCACTTAGTTTTCCGATTCTTACATCTTGTAGAATATTTTTATAATCTTCATCCTTTGCCTGTCGCATATTTTGAAGCAGTTCTGCATATTTAAAATTTTAACATATATTAACGTTTCCAATGCTTCCAAGCAACTTCCTGGTATCTTCATGCTTGAGCATTTTAAACACTGGTTGTCCTTTTACTGGAGTCAACTGCAGTAGATCTCCAAAAACAATAATGTGTTTTCCTCCAAATAACACATCATACTCTGTTCTAAGAATTTCTTGCATTCTCAAATGCACAAAAGCAAGCATTAGATTTGAGACCATGCTTACTTAATCAATGATAAGAAGTTTCATTTTCTTCAGGACTCTGAAAACTTCAGAACGCGCATCTCCAGATAGCTTGTTGTAATGCAATTTATTATCATGCTCTACTGGCAGCATCAGTAAACGATGTAGAGTAATCCCTTTAATGTTATGTGCTGCCAGTCCAGTTGGAGCGGTTACAACAAAAGACAGCGGTGATTCAGTCCTTTTCTGCAAATAATTTGCAATGGCTTTAATCAGAAAACTTTTTCCTGTTCCCGCTTCTCCACTTACGTACAGTCGGACAGGCTTAAATGATGTACATGAGCACTCTTTTTTCTCATGTCTGAATCTATGTTCTATCTGTTCTGTGACTTCGTCATATATCATTTTCTGCTCAACGTTTAGTTGCTTTACCAAATCTTCTAAGTTAACTACATCCTCTTGAGCTTGTTCCATAGCTCTTTCCACCTCATACATGGCAGTTGCAGCTTCATTTTGGATAATTGGTCCTCCTAGTGGATCCTGACTCAATGAAGTAGAACTCTGACTGTCTTGAGAACTGTCTCTAGCAATCTCTTCAGCAATTGTGGTTTCTTGCTCTATTTCTTCGTTCAACATTTGCTGATAATTTGGAAAAACAGGACATTCTATGGTATCCTTGGTTGCATTACAAGAGTCTTCATAAGAGAGAAAATCTCCAAGTAGTTCCTCTTCTGTACGCCATGGCTTAAAGAGTTGCAAAAGAGCTAAACAGTAAAATTCTCTTTTGTCTGGAGATTCACAACTCAATTTTCGATGATTAATCAAATGGCCTTTTCTCTGCTTCACTAGACATCCTTCAAAGCCAATGACAGCATATTTTCAATTATTGATATCTTCTGTGATGTTCCTCTTATAACTGTAGTTTTGCAGAACTTCATACAAACAAGTGTTCTCAAGGTGAGTACTTCTATTTGGATAGTATGTATCCAACATGTTTGTCTTCAAAATATCTGTTCTGTTTGGTTCTTTCTCCGCCAAATATTCAATTTCTTGTACAGATTTCAAAACTCGGTTTCGTGTTGCAGCAAGACCTAGACTCACCCAAATGATTGTTCTTGATTTGGCATAGTGACTTGCTGATGATAACCGATCAGAACATTCATATGCTCCAATTTCTCGATGCGACAACATCTTCAGACTGAAACTGTATAATTTCTTGCTTAGACTCTTTTCATGTGAAATGTCCTACCACATTTCCTTTAGTTCTGTCTTTTCTTTTTTTGTGATGTAAGATGTCACATATCGAGCCACAGCAATAGAGTTGTCAGCAACGAACTGAATATCCATGTTAGCATTCCACATGGACAAAATCACTGGGTTGTAGTCGTTGATGTACTTGGACTCTTCGTTTCTTTTTAAATTGTATGTATTTTTGGGTGATTTCCTCGTCACACTATGTCGTAGAGATGACATAAAATTATTTACTCTTCCCTTAGAAATCACTGGTCGTGGAAACGCAAAACGACATTTTATGTAGAACTTTTCCTTGTTTTTGAATTTTCGACGACAGTACTTCCCACAACGATGGGATTGGAAGCGTAAAACTTGTTGCCTTAAATTATTTTCTTCAGTACTTTTCGGAACAGCACATGTTGAATACTCTTCAATGAAACTCATCACTGTTTCATCCGAATCTGATCCAAATTTGGGTGCATCTTTAATCCACAACAACATAAGTATATGAGGAGCACCTCTCGCTTGATACTCCTTTCTCCAAAAGAAATCCAAAACCTCTCCAAGAGGAGGATTTTTTTTATTGATAATAACAGGCATCATAGCTTCAAATCTATGATTGAAATATCTGCATACATTCACTGGATCCAAAGAACACAGTTCTCCTGGTGTTTTCAATTCTATATTTTGCATATTAGCATTTGCCTCGCGTAGAAATTCAAGTGAGTCGTCCCATGCATACTCAGCACAGCTAAGAGTGAGGAACCATGTAGGAGTTCCTAAGTTTCTTAGCATACATTTCCATTTCCCATGACGACGGTACCAATACTCGTTTGTACCACGCTGACATGCCATGAGATTGATTAGATGAGATTCCAAAATATTATCTTGCAGATTGACTTTCTCCATAAAGTCCCTTGCCGAAACATTTTGCAGATGTGCTCCACTTTTCAGTATATGATTTACTGCATATGAAAGTCCAGACAAGTCACTTTCATACAGTAGATTAAACAAATATGGAATGCATTGACGAAACCTTGAATCTTCAGCATATAATCTTAAAGTCCGGTATTCAGAAGCAGGAATTTGAACTGGTCGATCGTCATATCGTCCACCTCGACCTGTTGGAAATAGCTGTGGAAAACATTGAGCTTCTAAACTTTCTTCCCATACACTAATGGGACTTCCTTTTGCTGCTTTCATTTGAAACAAGTCAATTGCATACCCCATTACTTCTTTGGAATGCAAAGGATGAACAGTATAATGTTCATATATTTCTTCATCTCTAGATACATCAACTTTTTCAATTTGGCCGACTGAACAATCACTGTCTTCTTCTGCAACTATTTCCTCTGCTTCAACACATACATGTTTGTAGTACTCATTGTTTTTGACCAAATACAACGTTGCCTTTTTGACTTTCCTAACATCCACTAAATCTTGCCAGATTTTCTTACTCTTTGTCAGAACTCCATTAACTAGAATAACTAAAGGTTCCTCTTCCACTTTTTCTACACAAAATATATCAATATTTTTCTTGAAATCTAGAGGCAAATAAACAACTCTTCCCTTTAATCCTCTCTGTAAATCTGAAGGAGGCAATTTCCCTGTCTTAGGCTCCATGCGAACAATTGCCTGAAAAGGATGGGCACATTGAATCAAAATAGATGCATATGTATTTAAATCCATCAATTCAGAAGGAATGTCTACCAACTCCAGATTATTATAAACAGCTCTAGCAGGCATTCTGTTTTCATTTAATTTATTATAACAATATTTACAAATACGCTGATCAAAACTCAAATCAAAAGAATTCTCCACCAACAAATAAGTTGCAAAATTCCTCCATTCACTATTATTTTCCATTTCACTTTTTGCATATAAATCAACTAACCTAGTCTGAATCTTATAATGAGTCCGTTGACAACACACACAAGTAAAATTAGGCCTTTCACTTGATTTCAACGGAAACTTTCTAATTTCCTGGTCAAACTTTTCTGTACTTGAAATCTGTACATTTTCTTCCACATTACCTTGTATTACTGTGTCAATTTCTATACTGTCCTCTTTTTCACAAAAATAACAAATCTCAATTTCTTCACAAATCTTCACATCTAATTCAGTTCCATGCAAAAGAGCACTGTTTAACTGTTTAAGCTTAAGTGCTGGACTTTTTGCAAAATACAACCTTCTCACTAATTTCCTCATTTTGTTATGATGCACTGCTAACATCCTAAAAGGATGAAAAACACTCTGACATACTTTTCTAGAAAGACAAGCCAATGAATTCCATGCAAACCAGTATTTTCTCTCACTCTGCAAGGATTTAAGTCTTGCAACATCTTCATTTTTTGTTTTAGACTTTTCTTACTATATGTACGTAAGAAATTACGAAGAACATCGATGGAATCCTGTCGCACACTACAAATAATACTACACTTCCAATTGTACACTGGACCCTTAGTACGTCTTCCTAAAACTTCATCACTTAATACCTCTTCTACATCTCTAGACACAAGTTTCTCTTTTTCAATCGGACAACCATCTTTCACCTCATATGCTCGACCACTGGTGTCAACTTCATGCACCAAATCATTCTCCTGAAAGTAACTCTCCTCATTAAAAAATGGCTCACAACTTGAACTATGCATCCATTCTCCAGAAAAAACTTTACAAAAATGACTTCGATTAATTACTCTTTTGGATCTACTGTTTGATTTGAAAACATCAATTGTCTTGTTAAGTGTCCTAATTCTATTGATTACTAAAATAAATAATTTGTTCTTAACTTCAAAAGCTTGATCAACAATCTTCTCTACATTTTTCTTTTTCCTATACAAAGCAGCTCTCTGTGTACCTTTTTTAATGTCTTTTAATAAATTTAAAACTACCCTATTGCGAAACATTCGTTTACGAATGTCCCTAAATTAATTTTGCCTTCTATTCCTATACATATTATCGTCTCCTGCTGCAGTAGTAAGATTTTGGGGGGGCCTCTCCTTTCTCTTCAAATTTGCTCTCTCCTTCTGTAAATTCACATTAACATTATCATTTTTTTAAATCTAGATATATTCCGAAGAAAGGACTTCGTTGTCTTACCAGGAGCTTTTTTGGCGTTTTTTGTAGTATTTGTTGTAGGACACTGCTTTAATTCCGTTGCTCTTTTTGTTTTTTTTCGCATAGCATCTTTCCTTCTGCTCTGGCTTGAGGGCATATTTCCTTAGTATTGAAATGCTGATTTAAATCTGTGGTAAAAAAAAAAAACACATTATAGACCACTATTACCAAACAACAAAGCAATGACAATAAGTAAACAATATAAACACTACAATGCTTATACATATGACCTTATCTTTGTTTTTTAAATGTTATTCTAAAAAAATATTTTGAGCACCTGAATTGGTTTTACATTATTGACAAGGATTAGATAGTACCATTGATTTGCCCCCAAAATCGTTTTTGGAATAACATTTTACAAACACAGCGCAGGTCCTATGTAGAAGCATTCAATTTTACTACTGAAACCTCACTGTTTCACAAAATACAAATCCTCTATCTTGCAAATGTTAATAGCAAGCATTATCAAAAAGCAAGACACAAACCAACAGCAAAGAAACTCAGGGCCTTATTTGTGAAGGCCTTGCCCCACCGGTGCGTCATTTTGTTCCCATGTTAAAAGTGACGCACCGGCGGCACAAGGCAATCATAAATAAGGCCCAAATGTAAATACCATTGATTTGCCCCCCAAATCGTTTTTTGAATAACTTTTTAGAAACACAGAGCAGGTCCTATGTGCAAGCATTCAATTTCACTACTGAAACCTCACTGTTTCACAAAATACAAATCCTCTATCTTGCAAATGTTAATAGCAAGCATTATCAAAAAACAAGACACAAACCAACAGCAAAGAAACTCAGGGCCTTATTTATGAAGGCCTTGCACCACCGGTGCGTCATTTTTTTTCCCATGTTAAAAGTGACGCACCGGCGGCACAAGGCAATCATAAATAAGGCCCAAATGTAAATACCATTGATTTGCCCCCAAAATCGTTTTTGGAATAACATTTTAAAAACACAGCGCAGGTCCTATGTACAAGCATTCAATTTCACTACTGAAAGCTCACTGTTTCACAAAATACAAATCCTCTATCTTGCAAATGTTAATAGCAAGCATTATCTTTTTTTTTTTTTTTTTTTTTTTAATATTTTATTAGAGCATGTTCGAAAAATACAAGGTCAAACAGATGTTGAATTTCATATATTAGTAAGCAAGAGAAGCAGAAAAGAAAAAAAAAATAATAACATCTAAGATTTTCATAATATAGGATTAACATAAGATACACGTAAAATGTGGCAGTCGTATAATCAATTGATATCAGAATTTGGAAAAAAAAAAAAGAAAGAAAGGCGACTTAAGAGGAAAAGGTTGTACAATTTCAATTCTCAGAGTTTTTATAATCTTGCTTCCCATGGTAAGTTTGCGAAAATAACTGATAGTTTTAGTCCCTCTGTCGCTCATACCACCTAGCGACTGATGACCAAACCAACTCGCCATATATTCTAGATTTTTTCCCTCTAGCTTTGTAGATGGCCGTTTCCTGTTTATATATAGCTAGTAGCCTATTAAGCCATTCCTGAAGTACTGGGGCCCCCGAATCCTTCCAATGAGTTGCTAAAATGATTCTGTATATGACAATGCCTATATAAGTTGTATAGATTTCTGGGTTATTGAGTTCTAAAGAACTATCATAGCCAAGTAGGAACAGAGTTGATGAAGTTTTGATTTCGTGACCGAATATCTCTGTCCAAAATTTTATGATCCTTTCCTTAATTGGATCTAACTTAGGGCACTCACAAAACATATGTAACAGTTTTGCAGGGCTAAGTGCACATCTCGGGCATTTATCGTGTTCAACCTTACCCCAGGAAAATAATTTAGATGGTGTGTGATATAAATTGTAAACTGTTTTATAGATCTGAGCTTTAAGATTGCTGGCTAGTATAACTTTGGCAGAGAGCTGCAGAATCATGTCAATATCAACATTTGGATTATTGAGTTTATTCGCCCAGCTGGTTTCTATTTTTTCTATGTCATCTGGGTGATTATTCAAAAGGATCTCATATATGTTGCTGATTCTGGTTGACTTTTTTTGTATCAAGTCTATGAATGGTATCGTTTTTAGTTCTATGTTTGTAAGATATTGTTTTAGTGATGTATATATTTGAATGAATAGCAAGCATTATCAAAAAGCAAGACACAAACCAACAGCAAAGAAACTCAGGGCCTTATTTATGAAGGCCTTGCGCCACCGGTGCGTCACTTTTTTCCCATGTTAAAAGTGACGCACCAGCGGCACAAGGCAATCATAAATAAGGCACAAATGTAAATACCATAGATTTGCCCTCAAAATCGTTGTTTGAATAACATTTTAAAAACACAGCGCAGGTCCTATGTACAAGCATTTAATTTCACTACTGAAACCTCACTGTTTCACAAAAGACAATTCCTCTATCTTGCATATTTTAATATCAAGCATTTCCAAAAAAACATTCCACAAACCAACAAGAAAAAATCTCAATCTGCTTCCTAATTTGAGGTAACGCAGGTGACATAATTATAAAACATTCAAATATATTTCTTTACAGAGGCAGACACTATTAATTGCTTCTCAAAAAAATAAAAGCCATTCTTTTACCCCAAAATCGTTTTTTAAATAACTTTTAACAAACACAGCACAAGTCCTATGTACAAGCATTCAATTTTACTACTGAAACTTCACTATCTGCTTCCAAATCTTCTCCATAGAGCAAATAAGTCTCTATCTAAATTAAATGAATCATTACTTACCTTTACAAATGCATTGGGAGATTGAGAACAGTGTCAGACACACACACCAATTTTTCTTTAGCAGAGCAAAAGGTATGCACTCAATACACTGAAACCAAGACTGGCACAGAAAAACTCTAATTCAACACACATATGCCTCATTTCAACCAATCAAAACTCTTCCCTCACTATTTTCAAACCAACACCCTTCCCCCTCTCAGACCTTTCTACCTGTTACCATAGCAACTCCCTCCTAACTGAACTGTCAGGTTCAAAAGTTTATTCTACAATGTTGCAAATTAAGTCAGCAAGGATGTTTGACCTCTCAATACATCAGCTTATCCGGGGCATTATTGCTTTAATTGACTTTTTCTTAACCATTCAAATTGCTTCTTTCACACAACACAACCATGCACCCTAACTTTCAGTTTTCAACTATCTAAATCCACCAATCATTGCTTGCGATTCAAGAGCAGGGAAACTCCACAATTTTGTTTTGTAAACTCCTACTGTTCCAACTGCCATTTCATTCCCACACTTCATCTGACTGCACCAGAACCTTCTCTCATCATGTATTCTGTGTGGATTATTGGATATAGCTACATCCACTGGGCTCAAAGGTATGCACCTAGCAGAAATTTTCACAACCTTGATTTATCAAATGTGGAAATCAAGTGGATTGGCCAGAGAGGATTGAGATGTCACCAATTGATACCATTGGTGAAAACCTTTTTGCATCTGCCAAACCCTGACCTCTTAATAGTGCACTGTGGTGGAAATGACCTGGGCACTTTGACTGGGGTCGGTCTGAAAATGCTTTTAAAGGACACCTTTGATCAATTGATGACACTTTTTCCACAAACTGCCTTGGCATATTCCAATATATGCCAAAGACAGAAATGGAACTGGTCCAACCAATTTTGTCCACAATTTAAGAAAGCACGGAAACATGTGAAAAAATCTGTTTCTGCTTACATGATAGACTATGGAATGGGTTCAACATACAACAATAACTTGCGTTACAACATGCAAGACATCTACAGAGGAGATGGTGTGCACTTCTCAGATGAGGGGAATAGAATATTCCTCCTGAATTTAAGACTGTGCATTAGAACCTACTTGTAGGTACCTAAATCAGCCACAGAACCCAAAAGCTCTTTTCAGAGCTACCCTACCTCTGATCACTCAAAATGATTATCTTTCTCTAACTTTTTTCACTATTTTTCACCAGAGTTTCTCCCCGGTACACTCCCCGGTGCACGTACCAGGCGCTCCCCCCGCAAAGTTTTTTTTTTTTTTTTTTTTAGGGCATTTATGCCCCTCCGAAACTCCCCTCAGCAAACCTAGAGGGTCAAGGGGTGTCTACTGTGCCCCTTTTTACCCATTGCCAACATTGTTTGTCCTCCATCTTGTGTCTCGATTCGACTGAAACACAAAATGGCGGACTCCGTTAGCGCTCACCGGTACGCGTACCGGGCGCGCACCGGTGAGCGCTCCTCAAAAAAATGTGGGAAACGAAATTACATAAATGTGTAAATGTAAATGTAAATGTATTTGAACTTATATAGCGCACAGCTACCCACAAAGGGTTTCCCGGCGCTTGCTTAGGGAACCCGTCCTGGTATTCCCCTGTGAGATAACCCCGGCAGGGTATCCACAAGGTGAAAGCCAGGAATCCCGCCGCGAGGGGCCGTTGTGGAGATTAAGCAAGCTATTGCCTAGAGTCGCAGAGTGTGAACCCGTGAGTCGAGAAGGCACCGGAGCGAGAATTATCGAGTCCGTGGAATTTTTAGCCCAAGACCCGCCGAGGCGGGGAATTGAACCCTGGTCCAGGGCCGATCTCAGCTTCCGGGTCTGCCGCCTCTAACCCCTGAGCCACACTTCTCCACTTCTCTACATAAAAACCACTGGACAGACTTTCACCAAATATAGAATACACCCTACTACAAACCAGTCCCTACCATTATCCCACATTTGATGGAATTCCATTGAGCCATTTGGGCTGTAGCCCTGTCTAAATATCCTGTGGTAAATTGCATGACAAAAACACATATGAAAGTGTTGGAATTTACAACCAATTAAAATATTACTTACATTTTGTACTTTTATGTACTGACATTTGATTGGTTAAGAACATGAATATATAAGAAAAATGACAGGGAAACACAGCCATTTTGACTAATACTACCTGAGGTACATTTTGATTGAATTTTGACAGAAAACTTCAACTACTTTGAAAAAGGTAAGTTGTTAATTTGAAAGGGGAACTATGTTGTGCACTTTAAGTTAATTTGGGAAAACGTTTTCTGATAATTATATACTATCCCTGTGTAATAGTTATAGATTGAGATAGGCTTCTCTGTTATAATTATGGATTGAGTTAGGCTTCTCTGATATAATTATGAATTTACTTAGACTTCATCACATGCACTTTTTAATAGTTCTACTTCCTGCCTGAAACCATACACTGCCCAAAAATTACTTCACTGTTAAAAACTCAGAAGTACCTGTCTAAACTTAAACCCAACAGTACCCTAACTCTACTAATATAGTTAATTTTTATGCAATTTTCAGAAAGAAAATGGAAGGAGAAAAACAAGCAAATGTTACTTCTATAGAAGTAAAGGTGGAAAATCAAGAAGAGCAAATAGATAAAGTTGATTTCATGGATGACTCTTTGGACCAACAGTTAATAGAATGTTTGGAACAAATGGAATCATGTACTTATAATTATGAGGAAATACCGGACAATATTATGTTACAAGTTTTATTAAATTATGAAAAAGAATCAGAGGAATAAATGTATATTTAATAATTTTAAATTGTTTGAGACAATATTCATTTTTATATGTAATTCATGAAGTATTACCAAAATGATTATGTAATAAAATGAGACTTATAGTATACTGTGCAACTTTTTTGTGTTACATAGTAAGTTTACTCATAGTTACTACCTTTCTCCCACCATATTATCTCCTATGTGTATTTTACATCTCTTTTTCATCATAAGGGAGCAGGATAGACTACCCATGATCCCCTAGGACTTCTCAGGGAGTGCTTAAAAGATCTGTTTCTGCTTTCCTGACAGACTATGTTATGGATTCCATATACCACAATAACTTCAATAACAACATGCAAGATATCTACAGAGGAGATGGTGTACATTAAATTTAAGTCTCTGCATTGGTACCTACATGTAGGTACTTAAATAAAAAAATAAAAAACCAACAAAAAGAACATTTCTTTAAAACAGCGACTTTTTTTAAAACTGTCATTCTTTTTCCCTATGGTACGCTCCCCGGTGCGCTCACCGGTGCGCGTACCGGGCGCTACCCCCGTGAAAATTGAAAACAAAAAAAAAAAATTGGCCCCGCGGGGCCCTTTTATGGCCCCCACATCAAACCTAGGGGGTCAGGGGGGGTCTACTCTGTCCCCTTATGGTCATTTCCCCCTTTGTTTTTGCCACCTCTTGTGTCTCGATCCTACCGAGACACAAGATGGCGGCCGCTCCGGACTGTTTGTAATGTTTACAGACACCCGAGAGTCAATCAGCTTTCCGCACGCAAGTCGCATAGCGCGCCCGGTGCGCGTACCGGGGCGCTGCCATAGATATTTATATTTTTTAACCTAAATTACTCAAAAACCACTGGAGTACATATCTTGAGACATAGCAAAGGCACATCGGGGTACCAGTCCCTACAATTTTGCCAAGTTTGGTGGAAATCCATTCAGCCGTTCGGGCTAAAAGTGAGTTTGACCGCCCTATGGAAATTGACATGGGGAAAACACGTTTTGGGACCTCCCTCTTATCTCGGCCCCTGCTTGATGAATCCCCCCCACATTTTCAGGGAAGGAGCGGAGCGGAGCGGGCCACGAACTTTGAGAAATTCGTGAAGATTCGTCCACCGGCGCCAAAGTTATTCCCAATGGAAAGTAGATCCTAACTATAACTACCTAATGGCGACCGCCAGTAGGTGATATATATATTGGTCCAGTGGAAGGCTAGCAGTAGCCGAAAAGCGGAGGCCGTCCGATTTAATGCACGTTATTTTGCACATGGTGTGTGAATAAAGAAAGTTTTGAAAAATCCTACCTGTTTGCTGTGCCATGACTTCTGCTGGGAGGGTCGAAGCAAGGAGAATCCAAGAATATATATATATATATTGGCTGCACCCCTTCAACCAGGATTTGTTTGTTTCTTCAAGGAAAGCTTCAAGCAGCAGCCTCCGTCTCTAACCGAAACCTAACTCCACGAGAATTGGCTTAAGCGGAAACCGAACTGGTGAAACGCTGAATGCGATTAATCTCGTAGCGGTGAGTGTATCCGGAATTGTGAACGGTAGGGAGGAGCTTTGAGGCATACAACAATAAGACTTTTGGAACAAATCGTGTTCAAGTCTTATTGAAGAAATATTTCCACGTATAATCCTTTTCAAGCCAACCGCAACATGTCAGCAGAAACTCTAAGAGACAGGGAGGCGGCGGCGGATGTGCTTTACTCTAATCTGCCCAAAGTGCCCCTAAAATCGGGAAATATCAAACCCGCGCCGAGTGTGAACGACGACACGGAGGAAGGCAAAATAAAAACGGCGCTGAAACGTCTTGAAAAATGCATGCGTCAGGAGCTTACAAAGTGGTGGGAGCATAAATCCCTCACGAAGTATTTGGAGGAGGGTCGCGTCCCACGGGGTCTTCGAATACTCCTGGCACCTAGTTACGAGGACCCAAATCCTGAGATGTTAATAGATTGGGGACAAACGAATCTAGACTCTTCAAGCAAATTAATCCAGATTCTCGTCAAATATGCTGTAATTGATAGAGAGAAACTGATGAAAGAAATCGACAATATTAATGAGACACTGGCTCCATTTAAACCCAGGGAACTCATTACTACAACTCGGAAAGAAATTGATGACAGACTGAGACTACAAGAGGAGAAAATCAAAACACGCAAAATATTTAAATTTGCAAGAGACAAGGAGGACTATACCCAAGGCCGCATTTTCACATTTGCAAAAAAATATGAAACAGCCAAAAAAACAAAATTAGCACAGCAAGTTGGGAAAAATGCACCGAAACAACAATCCAATGCCTCGGCTTCAACATCAGCCAATGCGGGAGCCAGAAGTGACGACGCAGCAGAAATCAGTGAGAATGAATCACTGACCAGTGGCTCAACATAGGATGACGGCGAGGGGCGATCCTTGGAAGCGAGTACTACAATCCTGAACTTAGGAGAAGAGATTGATTTTTTAGTCTTGGACGGCCTGCAGACTCTAAGACCACGGAAGCGACAAGAACAGCAACCGAAAAAAGATCTGAATGCAACAAAAGGAAAAGTAACCGCCGCAAAAAACAAAAAATCGCCCAAAAAAACAAAGCGGCAGTATTGGTGGTAAAAGAAATAAATAACAATGTCATTATCAACTTATCTGAGACAGTACTAACTGAGGAGGAGAAACAAATCCTCAGCTTGGGACTAACATATTGTCCTGTCTCTGACTTCAACTACACAAAGACTCGGGTCGATATATTTTGCTACATTCGAAAGCTGAAGCTAATGAAATTCTTCAATATCAAAGAAGGTCTGAAGGAAAATACGGCTAACAAATCCAATACAACTGGTGCAAAGGGGAAAACAGTTGAAAAAAACCCGGATATTCAAGCGGGAGATACGCGAACTTTTTTAACAATGCACCAATTAGCTGTGCCTACAACAACCAACGACGAGCCATCCTCTACCCAAGAAGAATTAAATATGGCACAAATTGCACAAATTGGAATGGGTATGAGTCCCTTCAAGCCCAAATCGAATTTCATATCTAGCATGCCAAAGGATGCTATAGACACATTTCATGACGTCATAGTGGAAGATCTGAAACAGCTTTATCACAAGGTAAAGCACCGAAAACGCTATAAAAGTTCCAGGGAACAGGAATACACAACTTTGGTCAAAAAACTGAACAAGAACCAGAAAATTATTGTGACAATGGCAGACAAAGGAGGTAACGTTGTGATTTGGCCCCAAACAGATTACATACAAGAAGCTTCAAGACAATTAGGCGATGGGGCATGCTACACAAAAACAAGCATGAAAATGTACAATGAAGCAAAAGAATCATTGAAAAAACTACTGTACAAATGGAAGAGAGAAGGTATGTTATCTAAATGTGAACATGAATTTTTCAATGTCGAATCACCCGTACTTCCCAAACTATATCTATTACCAAAAGTACACAAAAAGACTATTCCTGTACCTGGTCGCCCTATTATTTCTGCCATCTCCAGTGTTTCTGAACACATTGGGGAATACATTGACTATTTCCTGCAAAATATGGTAAAAACCCTGCCTACATACATAAAAGACACTGGCCACTTCATCAGCAAAATTAGAAATGTGCCCTGGAATGATGAGTTGCTTTTTATAACACTCGATATAGAGTCTCTCTATACGAGTATCGAACATGAAACTGGTTTGAAAGCATTAGAACACTTCCTGGGAACATGAGCTATTAACTGTTACAAACATACCAAAATGCTGTTGGAACTAACTGCCTGGTGTCTCCACCATAATTTCTTTATGTTTGGCGGGGAGGTCTATTTACAACAACGCGGTGTGGCGATGGGTGCCTGCTTCTCCCCCAGCTATGCGGGAGGAGCAAGTACTTAAGCGCACCTTTGGGGCCATCATGGACAATAACGTAGTCCATTGGATGCGTTTCATTGACAATGTGTTTGTTTTGTGGAGAGGGGACAAGTTGAGTGCATAAAACTTTATCAAAGATATAAATGTTAATGACCAGAACCTTAAATTCACATCATCTATCAGCAACGTGGAAGCTGAATTTTTAGACGTTAAGGTCTTCATTCACGAATGAAAATTGGCCACCAAACTGCACCGCAAAAGCACTGCTGGAAACAGCATTCTTCATGCCAGCAGTGCTCACCCCAAACACATTATTGACAATATCCCCTATGGGGAACTTCTGAGGCTTAAGAGAATCTGTAGCACTGAAACAGATTTCAGTAGGTGTATGGAGGAAGCCTTAGAAAGATTCCGATGCAGGGGGTACAAAGAATGTGTCCTTAAACAAGCTGTTGCTAAAACCAAAGTAAGATCCCGAGAATCTTTATTGGCAACTGAAATCACATCTGACAATGTAACTAACACTGCATCGAATTCAAACACAGACATGATGGCCCCTAGACTAATCATGACTTTTAACCCCTTCCATGCTCATGACGAGCTCAGCTCGTCATGAGGTAGCCTGGAGCTGTGCTCATGACGAGCTGAGCTCGTCATGACACCAGCAAAATGGCAATTTCCAGCACAGGAGGGGAATTGCCTTAGCAGCCATAGTGTTAATAAGCAGGAAAGGAAAATAAGATCAATTGTGAAACAAAGATGGCCAGTCTTAAAAATAGACCTGATTTTGTCACCTAGATTGCCAGAAGGAGCCAACATAACATACAGAAAAGGCCCTTGCCTTAGGACCCAAATCAGCAGAGAATTCCCTGAATTAATCATAAAAGACAATTGGAAGCTTCGACCAGGGTTCACTCGATGCTTCAATTGCAGGGCCTGTAAGTTTGGGATTAATACTAAAGAGTACCTCACACCTTTCAATCCCACCCCAGTCAACATCATGGGATCCTTCAATTGCAAAACCGAATTTGCGGTTTATATCCTGACATGCACCTGTGGTCTCAGATATGTGGGCAGTACCCGGCTACAGGTGCATGCCAGGATATTACAACACCTCAGAGCAATAGTCAATAATGACAGCTCTTACCCTGTGGCAAGACACTTCAAGGCAATCCATAACAATAATTTACAATGCCTTACATACTATGTGATTGCTGCAGTACCTAGACCCCGCAGGGGAGGTGACTGTGACAAAATGCTGAGAAGACTGGAATCCCAATTCATTTTGGAATTAGATAGTCGTTTCCCTAATGGCCTCAATACCACTGAGGACCTTCATGTATTCCTTTAATACACAGACCACTCAATATTGGTTAGACTGGCTTGGAGCTTCCTGCCTTAACCACCTTCCCTACCTATGAGTTTCTGAAAGTTATTTCTACTTTTTCACATCGTTTCAATGGCACTTATTGTGAATTAACTTTCATGATTTTTTTCCATTTGTTATCTCTATCTTCCTCCCCTCCGGATGGTAGATAGCCAATTAGTAGAGGGCACTACACATTAAAGACATAGACAAAGGGGCATGATGAAAAGCAGTCTACATGCTAGATTTTTTCTACTTCATATCTTTTTGCATTTGTTTTACATCATAGAGTTGCACAGTGTGAGATATAACGTACAAGAGCCAACCACATACACGAGCATTCATGCAGAAATAATAAATAATATGTGTATGTAACAGAACCATTTCTAATACAAAGTGAAATTATATATGGGATAAAATAATTGTTTACAATGCGTTATTTTGCACAGTCTCTGATTGTTTACAAATATTTGTTTACAATGCGTTATTTTGCACAGTCACTGATTGTTTACAATCAATTGCGAAATTTGCACTTTGCACATAGCACTTTATATGCTCTATGTTGCACTAAAACATCTTTTGCGTAATTTGCACACTTATGTATGACTTTTTATATCTGTCATCATGACAATTAATAGGTTTTTAAACAGTATTATATTGGATTTTAAACTATTAATTTGTCTCTTTTTATCCCGTTCTGTAATTTTACATGTTGGCTGTGCAGCATTTATGCGGTTATTTTAAATATCTTGAATGTAGCAACATATGTACAATTTCAATATCTATGTATTCTTTAAACAAATTGCAATTCCAAAGTATATGTGGAAAATTTCAATAGAAAACAGACTACTTAGCCTAATGTTTGTAGTATGTCTTCCACATCTATGGTCACAAGGGGTGTTGACGTAATGGGTTTGGAAAACAAAACGGGAAAAAAATATATATAAACTGTGAAAAAATACTTATCTGACGATCTGTGAGCAAGGGCGGACGCCCGAAACGCGTCGGATCTGGTGGCTTGACGAAATAAATCAACTTGCCTGATACAAACACTGGAGTCGCGTGGTCTTTTTCAATCGCTGGCGCGGTGGTGGGAGAGACTGCAACGGACATATATATATATATATATATATATATATATATATATATATATATATATATATATATATATATATATATATATATATATATATATATATATATATATATATATATATTCACAGAAAAAACCATAGGTTTTAGGCCATATATAGTTAGGGATTTGCATTTACAAAACCTTATTTTACTCGCATAAAACCATTGAAATTCGCATATATAGTTAGATGCGCTAACTATATATCGCGCACCCGCAATCCACTGCTGATGATGTCACATATTACATCATTCATGACATGGTCAGTGACATCACAGATGACATCAATGATGACATCACTGATGTAGGTAGGTAATATATATATATATATATATTCAAAACAATCCTAACTATATATACCTACTGGCGACCGCCAGTAGGTAATATATATATCTATATATATATATATATATATATATATATATATATATATATATATATATATATATATATATATATATATATATTTCACTCCACGAATGCCGGGGAAGATTAGAAGGCTGTCTGGGCGGTCCGAGTCACGAAGCCGGCGCTTCGCAGAATATCCACTCCCAGGTTCTCGTTCTGCATAAAGAACCACTCGGACACCTTGAGTGCTTTTGCTCTAGTTTATTAAGCAAACCGGTTAAACGTGTACCACGGGGACTCCGCATCTTTACAATTCCCACTTACGAAAATCCTGATGAAGAAATGGTAGAAGAATGGTCCAATAACTCTGCAGCGTGCTCCATGACCATGATGCAAATATTAGTCAAATATGCCATCAAAGACCGGGCGAAACTAGTGGCTGAAATTGACAAAACGCTGGAAGAAATAAGCAAAATTATCAGCAAAGAAGCACTGGAGGAGCACATGACCAATCTAATGAAGAAGGTAGATAAGTGGGAAGAGGAAATAACAGCGAAAAAACAGCGGAACTTCCTACGGGACTATAAAGACTACCAGGCAGGAAGAACACTGACATTTCATCGAAAGTATGACCACCTTTTCGAGAAAAGGGGTACATCCAACACCCCAATACCAGGAGTTCCCCAACCAACAGAGGAAATAACCGAGAGTGACATTTCGGATGGGAACTTGTCAGATGCATCATCAACAGCAATAAGCCAAGAAGCCACTCCAGTACAACAAAAGAAATCCAACAATTTTTTATTACAGTTCCAGGTCATGAGCCAAAATCGGACAGAACAACACCTGGAAGGAGGGGCTCAGAGAGGACGTGGACGAGGAAGCAGAGGAAAAACCAGAGGAACAAGCAAGCAAAACGGAGGAGGAACAAACGGAGGAAAAACTCCCATGGGAATGGATACCAGGAGCCGCACCCAGAGAGTATGACCGTTGTAAATCTCTCCCAGAGACCACTCACAAAGGTGGAGGAAGAAACATTAGCGCTTGGCCTCTCATTCTGCCCATCGTCTAATCTGAATTATGCTCAAACAAGGATTGATTTATTCCTGTTTTCCCGAAAACTTAAACTGAAGAAATGGTTCAACACTGCGGTACAAGATCCACGAAATGTGAGTAACTCTAGCACTATAAGTGCTGTTAATGTGGGGGATATTGATGTATTAAATGTAATGTACCCCACTCAAGACAGAGCAGCGAGTGCAGCAGAAGGAATCAATGAATGGGAAGGATGGGTAGATGACCTAAGTGGGAATCCTGGCAGTACTTTCAAGCCCAAATCTGTTTTCCTCCCCAATGTCCAAAGTGAGGCAATTGATGTGTTTGAGAAAGGGGTTTTAAAAGACTTGAAGAAACTGAGATATACAAAAACACCGTGGAATAAGAAAAATCTGACCGAGACACAAGCGAATGCACTGATGGACCTAAAAAATGACTCCAACATTGTCATCCGACAATCAGATAAGGGTGGCAATGTGGTCATTCAGGACAAACAGAAATATATAGCAGAAGGCAAAAGACAGTTAAATGACACAGAATGCTACTCTAGGAGTGATATGACAGAAGTATTGGGATCCTATATAAAATATAGGAGTTTGTTACAAGATTGGTTAGACAAAGGTCTGCTTGAAGATGGAGAGTACAAATATCTGTATTGTGCCCACCCCAGAGTCCCTGTCCTGTACCTACTCCCGAAACTGCACAAAAGTATGATAGACCCGCCAGGGAGACCTATAGTCTCCTCAATAGGATCAATGCTAGAGAACACCTCAAGGTTTATCGATTACTTTCTAAGACCTTATGTGGTTGCATTACCTTCATACCTGAAAGATACTACACACTTTTTGATGGTAATTGATGGAATGCATTGGGAAAAGAATTTCTTACTTGTGTCACTTGATGTTAGCAGTCTGTACACATGTATCAAGCATGAACTTGGGCTAGAAGCTATACAACATTTCTTTAAAAACAGGTCAATAACATTTTACCATCATTCACAAATGTTGTTGAAAATGATTGAAATCTGTCTGACTAATAATTTCTTTTATTTTGATGAGGACATCTATAGACAGTCACAGGGCACGGCCATGGGAACCTGCTTCGCCCCCAGCTATGCGAATCTTTTCATGGGCTGGTGGGAGGAGCAGGTTGCCATGGAGATGGCAGAATTTTCCAACATTGCCCTGTGGCTGCGCTATATAGATGATATTTTTTTCATTTGGTGTGGCACAGAAGAAACAGCAATATCCTTCATAGAGAGGTTGAATAACAACAATTTAAACCTCCATTTCACCAGTAACATCAGCAAAGAATCCATTGAATTTCTTGACGTTCTGGTGGAAACAAAGGAGGACAAGATTACAACTAAGCTGTACCGGAAGAGTACTGCCGGGAACAGCATTCTGAATGCCAACAGCAGCCATCCATCTAACCTGGTACGCAGTATACCATATGGAGAACTGCTGCGTGCCAAAAGAAACTGTAGCAATGACTCATCTTTCGAACAGGAACAAGAACTTATGTGTAAAAGATTTCTGGAAAGAGGCTATAGTAGAAACATCATTAACAAAGCCAAGCTGAGAGTTCAATCATTAAATAGAAATGACCTACTGTATCCTAAAGTGCAACAGGAAGATCAGGACAACACTGTCAGATTCATCACTACATTCTCGGGACAAGCCAATTATGTAAGACATATTTTGAAAAAAACATTGGCATGTTTTGTTAACAGACACTCATTTAAGGACCAACTTAAGCAGTAATCCACAGATCACTTTCAAAAAAAGCAGAACCCTGAGGGATGAATTGAGCCACAACCACATTAGATCCAGGGATGTCTCAAAAACCGTGAAACCGGCTGGTTTCCGATGCTGTAAGAGATGCAAAGCTTGTAGGAACAGCATAGATTGCACAACCTTACAGATACCAAATCTAAACATGGAATTTGTGACCAAGAAAAATCTGACTTGTACTACTACACACTGCATCTATGTTTTGATATGCCCCTGCCAGAAATGGTACATTGGCAGTACAAAACATGAGGCCAGAAAACGAGTACTGGAACACTTACGAGCAATAAAGAATAAGAACAGACAGTATCCAGTTTCTCGCCATTTTGCAGAACATCATTTCAGTGACGAGAACCTGGTACGCTTAGTGGTGATAGACAGTGTGGATCTCGGAGTGAGAGGGGGCAATCGAGAATTGTCAATGCGCAAATTGGAATCCAGGTACATTGTTGACTTGGAAAGTCTGGCTCCAAATGGGCTGAACATTAGTGAGGAGCTAGCAATTCACTTACATGAATGAAATATTGTTTACGTCTGAATTCAGTTTGCAGAAGTGTAATTTTATCATGTTTTTAATTCCAGATTATTTTGAGCACAGACAATTGTAAAACAACTGATGGTTAGAAGATCAAGGTCAACGTTTCATGAACACGTGTGATATGTATTCTCTATAGACAATGAAATATCATTTGCCCAGTTGGGCAAGACACCAAGAACGGACCAGCCCACTGGGGCAAGACTGAAACCATGATGGGTATCACAGCCTAACAAAATGAAATTTTGCACTTGCTTGACTGTATGCCTTAGCTTTAATAATAATACAATGAATTGTACTGTGATACGCCAAAAAGATACAATCCCGGGTACTTATCAATGTAAGAGACATGAGAAATGCATACGTGGTTTAAGGCAACATTGCACCTTACAAGATGGCCGCCACAGTTGTAAGCAAATGTCACGTGGTGTAATTGGGTTTGTTTATGTATTTAAACATGGTGGCACTGAAAGTTTGACGAGCGTGATCAAGGGTCATTCCCGAAACGCGTCGTTTTTCCCGGTTTGCTTAATAAACTAGAGCAAAAGCACTCAAGGTGTCCGAGTGGTTCTTTATGCAGAACGAGAACCTGGGAGCGGATATATATATATATATATATATATATATATATATATATATATATATATATATATCCCTACTGGCGACTGCCAGTAGGTAATTACCTACTGGCGGTCGCCAGTAGGTATATATAGTTAGGATTTTTTCTCTATGGGATTTTTGAAAATTCTATGTCTAATAACTTTGGCGTTTGTGGACGGAATTGGCTGAAATTTTCAGGAAAATGGAACATTTCGTTTCTGAGCAGCCCCTGACAATTTGGGGGGGTTTCATCAAGGGGGGGCCGAGAAAAAAGGGGGGTCCCAAAACGCGTTTTTCCCATGTTAATTTCCATAGGGCGGTTGGCCTCACTTTTAGCTCGAACGACTGAATGGATTTGCACGAAACTTGGCAAAATTGTAGGGACTGTTAGCCCGATGTGCCTTTGCTAGGTCTCAATATATGTACTCCAGTGGATTTTGAGTAATTTAGGTTCAAAAAAAGATATATATCTGGGCGGAGCCTAACCACACATCTGATCTGATTGGCTGTCAGCACTTCATCCAAGAAGTGTTGGCAGCCATCTTGGGACCAATATACATGATAGCACCTCATTAAAAAGCATTGTAGTTAATAGAGGGTTTTAGGACTTTAGTTACATTATAAATCATTTGTTGATGGTACCATACTCGTTTTAGGAATTGTGGTGGGTTCTAAGGTGATTTTACCATGTGAAAAAACCTTCTGCTGTGATATCATGAATATTGTTTGAAAGAAAACTAATATCTCATGATTTTCCCACAGTGGTTTGGAAGGGGATCTATAAGCTAAACTGAAAGCATATTTTCTGTAAATTCACATTATCTTTCTCAGTCATGTGAAAATGAAGTCTGACATTCTCAGTAAAACATGTACATCCAACAAGGACAGAGACTGTCAGTTGATTCCTTTGTGTTCTACTGCAGCCTGCTAGAGTGTTCTAAAGAACAACTAGAGCGCTAACAGTCCTACTTATTACAAAGGTATGGCACACCTGAAGCCATCTTGATTGGAATAAAGTGGTAACTCTTAAAACATTTAATTTAAAAAGAAACAACATGAGGGGGTATATTTTGCCATAGAAAGTATGATTAGTGCTGCAGAATGAAAAATTAGGACACATTTTGAGTGACTTCTCAAATCCTTTTCTATTTCATTAAAACATTCTGACATGCAGTCTCCCAAAATGGCCACCAGAGACAAAAGAGCCCAAATGTAGCCCAAATATCACCCAGATGTAGCCCAAGTATAGCCCAATGACAAAATGTCCCAGAGTGTTCTAAAGAACAACTAGAGCGCTAACAGTCCTACTTATTACAAAGGTATGGCACACCTAAAGCCATCTTGATTGGAATAAAGTGGTAACTCTTAAAACATTTAATTTAAAAAGAAACAACATGAGGGGGTATATTTTGCCATAGAAAGTATGATTAGTGCTGCAGAATGAAAAATTAGGGCACATTTTGAGTGACTTCTCAAATCCTTTTCTATTTCATTAAAACATTCTGACATGCAGTCTCCCAAAATGGCCACTAGAGACAAAAGAGCCCAAATGTAGCCCAAATATCACCCAGATGTAGCCCAAGTATAGCCCAATGACAGAATGTCCCAGAGTGTTCTAAAGAACAACTAGAGCGCTAACAGTCCTACTTATTACAAAGGTATAGCACACCTGGAGCCATCGTGATGGGAATAAAGTGGTAACTCTTAAAACATTTAATTTAAAAAGGAACAAAATGAGGGGGTATATTATGCAATAGAAGGTATTATTAGTGCTGCAGAAAGAAAAATTAAGGCACATTTTGAGTGACTTTTCAAATCCTCTTCTATTTCATTAAAAAATTCTGACATGCAGTCTCCCAAAATGGCCACTAGAGACAAAAGAGCCCAAATGTAGCCCAAATATCACCCAGATGTAGCCCAAGTATAGCCCAATGACAGAATGTCCCAGAGTGTTCTAAAGAACAACTAGAGCGCTAACAGTCCTACTTATTACAAAGGTATGGCACACCTGAAGCCATCTTGATTGGAATAAAGTGGTAACTCTTAAAACATTTAATTTAAAAAGGAACAAAATGAGGGGGTATATTTTGCCATATGAATTATGATTAGTGCTGCCGAAAGAAAAATTAGGGCACATTTTGAGTGACTTCTCAAACCCTCTTCAATTTCATTAAAAAAATTCTGACATGCAGACTGAAACATGCACTTTGAATACCAGCAGCAGACGTCCCTGGTGAGCAGTAGCTTTACTACAGTGATCTAATGTGCAACTAGAGTGCTAACATTCAGAATTTATGGCAAATGTGTGACACATCTGAATGCCTTCTTGATGGAACCAAAGTAAACAAGCATTGAAAATGCAATAGATCTCGCCCTCGTTTAAGTTAAAGCCATTCTGTTTGTAATGAGGTGGCTTTTTAGCTTTGCTTTTATTAGTGTTTTTTCAACTTTCATGTAAATAACATGCATCTGTATGCATATAAGTATATGTATGCATGCATTTATGTTTGTATTTATATAGATATACAGATGATATATGTTTATATATGTATGTATATATATATATTCACTGAAAAAAACCATAGGTTATAGACCATATATAGTTAGGAATTAGCATTTACAAAACCTTGAAAATTCACTGAAAAAACCATAGGTTATAGACCATATATAGTTAGGAATTCGCATTTACAAAACCTTGAAAATTCGCTGAAAAAACCATAGGTTATAGACCATATATAGTTAGGAATTCGCATTTACAAAACCTTATTTTACTCACACAAAACCATTGAAATTCCATATATAGTTAGTTGCACTAACTATATATCGCGCACCCGCAATCCACTGCTGATGATGTCACTTATTACATCATTCATGACATGGTCAGTGACATCACTGATGACATCACTGATGACATCTCAAATGACATCACTGATGACATCACTGATGACAACATCCAGTGACTGTATGTTTCTGTAAAGTTAAAATATGTCTTACATATTGAAGAATGAGTGGATGTATAAGTGTCTGGATGAAGGATTTAGTAGGTGCATGACTGACTGTATGAGTGAGTGATTAAATGTGTCTCACTGAGTGCATGGGTTAGTGACTAAACTGTCTTAATTTGTGCATCATTATGTCTGTTGTTCTGTAAACTGTTGCATGTGTTGATAAGTAGCTATATGAGTAACTATATGGGTTTTTGATTGGTTGCCCAAGTATTTGTATGGGAGACTGAGTGTGTGTGTGGGTGGCTGGGAGGTGTATGACTCTGTGCATAGATGTGTGAGCAGTTGATTCACTAGATGTATGGTTTCAAAAGTGCATGTGGAAACAGCTGTATGGGCGGTTGACTGTGTGCATGAGTGTATTGGTGAGTGAATGGATATCTCAGTGCTACATGTCAAAGTAAGTACATATGTAAAACACAGTACATGTGAGAGTTGACATATATAAATAACTGTGCATAAGAGCCAGTGAATGTGTGAGTGGCTGTATGGATCATTGTGAACTTGTATCAGGGATTGTATAAGAGAGTAAATATGTGTTAGTATATGTTTGAATAAGTAAAGTTTGTATAACTGTATAGTTGAGGAAATGGAGATGTGATTGATTCTTTGCATGACTGACTAGGTGTGTGAGTAACTCCATGGATGAGTGACAGTCTGTGAGTGTCTGTTTACACTGATTGTATCTAAGGTTATATTAGAGTCTGAAGAGGTTCATCGTATTATCACATGAATGATATCATCAGTGATGTGATCAGTAATGTCAAATGAGATGTCATCAGTGATGTCATCAGTGATGTCATTTGAGATGTCATCAGTGATGTCATTTGAGATGTCATCAGTGATGTCATCAGTGATGTCACTGACCATGTCATGAATGATGTAATATGTGACATCATCAGCAGTGGATTGCGGGTGCGCGATATATAGTTAGTGCAACTAACTATATATGGAATTTCAATGGTTTTGTGTGAGTAAAATAAGGTTTTGTAAATGCGAATTCCTAACTATATATGGTCTATAACCTATGGTTTTTTCAGTGAATATATATATATATATATATATACATATATATATATATATACATATATATATATATATATATATATATATATATATATATATATATATATATATATATATATATATATATATATATATATATATATATATATATATTACCTACTGGCAGTCGTGAACAAGGGCACTTGTGCTCGAAACGCGTCGCTGAAAATTGGCTTTGTGAACTGAAATAAAGCAAAATATGCTTGCTGAATTGGTGGTCCGTTTTTCCTTCCTGTGGTTGGCGTGGAGGCTTTGACCGCGTACGCAGATCTGGAGAGAGGGAACTTGTGCTCTCATATATATATATATATATATATATATATATATACATATATATATATATATTACCTACTGGTGGTCGCCAGTAGGTATATATAGTTAGGATTGTTTTGAATAGGGATTTCGCAACATTCTATGTTGAATAACTTTGGCTTTGATGGACGGAATTGGCTGAAATTTTCCTTAAAATGGCACATTTAGGCTCCGCTCCTTCCCTCAAAGTTTGGGGGGAATTCGTGAAGCGGGGGCCGAGAAAAAAGGGGGGTCCCAAAACGTGTTTTCCCCATGTTAATTTCCATAGGGCGGTCGACCTCACTTTTAGCCCGAACGGCTGAATGGATTTCCACCAAACTTGGCAAAATTGTAGGGACTGTTAGCCCGATGTGCCTTTGCTAGGTCTCAAGATATGTGCTCCATTGGATTTTGAGTAATTAAGGTTAAAAAAAATATATATATCTGTGACAGCTCTCCGGTGAGCGCCCCGGTGCGCGCACCGGGCGCGTAACGGAACTTCGCGAGGAGAAGCTGATTGGCTCTCCGGTGTCTGTCAACATTCCAAACAGTCCGGAGCGGCCGCCATCTTGTGTCTCGGCAGGATAGAGACACAAGAGGTGGCAAAAACAAAAGGGGAAATGACCAAAAGGGGGCAGGGTAGACCCCCCCTGACCCCCTAGGTTTGATGTGGGGGCTATAAAAGGGCCCAGCGGGGCAAAAAAATATATATATATTTTTTTTCAATTTTCGCGGAGGGAGCGCCCGGTACGCGCACCGGGGACGCACCGGAAAGCGCACAAAAGAGAAAAAAGAATGGCAGAGTTTAAAATTTTTTGCAATATTTTATAAATGGGAGGTAGTTCTGAAAAGAACTTTTTTTAAAATTCTTTTTGTTGTTTTATATTTTTTTTATTATTTTTCTGAACATTTTTTTTTTGTATTTTTGAACAATTTTATATTTTTTTGTTTTTTAAGGGAACAAACAAAAAACAGGGAATTGGAAATGGCTCAACAGGAGCAAAAAAAAGAAAAGAATTACTGCTTCCTTTTCTTGCTGCATTGGTGGTTGTCCACAGCATTATTTATTAAGGTGACACTAAGTTCACCATAACATAACGTTTTGCCACAGAAAATGCAAACTATTTTTATGGTGCCAAATTTTTATTGTATATTTAGCACCATTTGGCGTCCTTCAGGACCAGAAAGTGAGTCTTCAGTAGAGGAGGTGCTGGCCACAGGGGGTGGGTTGTTTTGAAGTTCCTGTACTTCAGCCTGGGCTAAGTTATTGGGATGCCACCTCCCATGTGGCGGATCATGGTAAAATTACCAAATTAGTATTTTATTTTGGGATTGCCCCTGGAGAGGACTCTGCCACAAATTAGACAGGTGACTTTGGGGGCGTTCACCTTTTTCTGGTCTTCAGGGAATGAAAAGAATTGCCAAATAAAGTGCACTTTAACATGCCTTTGCCTTGGTTCTTCAGGCAGGAAGCGCCTTGGTTGCTCCTCCTCCTCCTCTTCTTCCTCCTCTTCTTCTTCTCCTCCAAGGAACTGTGATGGTGGACCTTCTTTTCTTGGTGGTGGTGGTGGTGGTGGGGGTGCACCAGCTGCAGCTACAAGTGATGCCATTGCACTGATCAAAAATAGCTCTTGCTCTCTCAATGAAGAAAATTAGAATGAGGAAAAAAGGAGGGGGCTTTCATCATTTGGAGAAAAAAATGATGAGAACCAAAGAAAAGTGTTATTTTCAGGTCACATGACCCGATGCGCTTACGCTACGCGCTCCAGCGCGCTTACGTTATGCGCACCGGGCCGCGCCGCGGTGCGCTTCCAGGTGCGTTTACGCAGCGCGTCAAAAGACACATCGCACGGAAACGCGATACGTCGCGCTTACGCGACGCGCCATAAGACTCATCACGCGGCTACGCGATACGTCACGCTTACACGACGCGTCACGATGTTGTTTTCGATCGCGGCAATAGCGCTAACGGGGCGCTCACCGGAGCGCGCATCGGGACGCTCCACGAAATTGCGCTTACCGGTGCACTCCCCATTGCGAGCACCGGGAGCGCACCGGGGCAAAAAAAAAAAAAAGAATATTAAACGTAAAAAAAAATGTATTACATACATAGAAAATATAGTATACATTATAAAGAAGAATATATATTACAGCTATAGATATTTGCTATTAAAAAACCATTCAAATTCACTGAAAAAACCATAGGTTTGAGACCATATATAGTTAAGAATTAGCATTTACAAAACCTTATTTTACTCATACGAAACCATTGAAATTCGCATATATAGTTACTTGGACTAACTATATTTCGCGCACCCGCAATCCACTGCTGATGATGTCACATAATACATCATTCATGACATGGTCAGTGACATCACTGATGACATCACTGATGACATCATTCATGTGATAATACGATGAACCTCTTCACACTCTAATATAAACTTTGATACACAAAGTGTATACAGACACTCACACACTTTCACTCATCCATGGAGTTACTCACACACCTAGTCAGTTATGCAAAGAATCAATCACACTTCCATTTTCTCAACTATACAGTTATACATACAACACCTTACTTATTCAAACATTTACTAACACATACTTACTCTCTAATACAATCACTGATACAAGTACACAATGATCCATACAGGAACTGGCACAATCACTGGCTCTCATGTATAGTCATTTATATATGTCAACTGTCACATGCATTGTGTTTTACATTTGTACTTACTTGGACATGTAGCACTGAGATATCAATTTACTCACCAATACACCCATGCAGACAGTCAACCGCCCATACAGGCGTTTCCACATGCACTCTTGAACCAATACATCTTGTGGATCATCTGCTCACACATCTATGCACATAATCACACACCTCCCAGCCACCCACACACACACTCATTCTCTCATACAAATACTTGGGCAACCAATCAATAACACATATAGCCACTCATATAGCTACTGATCAACAAATGCAACAGGTTATACAACAACAAACATAATGATACACACATTCAGACAGTTTAGTCACTAACCCATGCATTCAGAAAGACACATTTAATCACTCACTCCTACAGTCAGTCACGCACCTACTTAATCTTTCATCCAGACACTTATACATCCACTCATTCTTCAATATGTAAAACATATTTAAACTTCACAGAAACATATGGTCACCGGATGATGTCATCAGTGATGTCATCAGTGATGTCATTTGAGATGTCATCAGTGATGTCATCAGTGATGTCACTGACCATGTCATGTATGATGTAATATGTGACATCATCAGCAGTGGATTGCGGGTGCGCGAAATATAGTTAGTCCAAGTAACTATCAGCGACGGCCCGTGGAGGGAGTTACGGTGGGGCAGGAGGGCGGGGAGGGGTAGGGGCAGGGTGGAGGTTGCTAAAAACCGGCATATGGATAATTGCAGGTAAGTAAACAATTTAATTTATAAAACGAATTTCGTAGCTTGCACTGCATTGCATTTTGCGATGCAAGGCGCACTACGAAATTCGTTTTATTAATTAAATTGTTTACTTACCTGCAATTATCCATATGCCGGTTTTTAGCAACCTCCACCCTGCCCCTCCCCCTCCCCGCCCTCCTGCCCCACCGTAACTCCCTCCACGGGCCGTCGCTGGTAACTATATATGCGAATTTCAATGGTTTTGTATGAGTAAAATAAGGTTTTGTAAATGCTAATTCTTAACTATATATGGGCTCAAACCTATGGTTTTTTCAGTGAATTTTCAAGGTTTTGTGAATGCTAATTTCTAACTATATATGGTCTGAAACCTATGGTTTTTTCAGTGAATATATATATATATATATATATATATATATATATATATATATATATATATATATATACCCACGTCGCTAAAAATACAGGTTCTGCTTTAAAGAAAATCCTTTTCGAGAAGAGATCGAGGGAAGGGATGAACAAACATGCAGTCTTCCCCTCGACCACTGCATTTTCCTCCTGAGACCTCTGAACCTGAATCCCCACAGGAACAGCTTTCCCATTAAGAATCAGATACCACTGCACCTTGGTTGTTGGTATACAATCAGTGGTTTGCTATTACAATAGCATTCATAAACCGTTGATACAGGTCGCCTTTAGATGGGGACGGCCCTTTCATGCCCCCTCCTGATTGTAATTTGGAATGAGTTCAAGAACTCTTTTTCAAAGTCTTAAAGGCTTTATGACTCTCAAAAAGGAGTTTTGTTGTCCATTGTGAAATTGTATTTTGAGGTCACAAACCCTGTGATTTTGTTAAGTGAAGGCAAGGAGCCCGCAAAATGATTTTATACATGAGGTGTCTTGTGCATTAATCTTCATCACCCTAGCATTTCTTACAACACTCAGAGGCCTGTTTATAAGGCTGTTCACATAGTTCTTGCACAACGCAAATTAGTTTAGGAGTGACGTAAACCTTAAAACCGATTTTTGCGTGGCTCTGAGTAGCTCCAAACGTCTGGAGTAACTCAATGCAGCGCACATCACTGCGTTGCATTAGTCTGCTCTGCAATGGCATTCGATGAGCATTGGCAAAGGTGTTACAGCATAACTCCCATGGATTTTGATGCATCCCCAGATTTATAAGAACTTGTAAACCTGGGGATGTGTCAAAATGTTACACCTTCCCAGGGGAGGCATAATGAGCAGAAATATCTCTATTTCTGCTTCTTTCTTTCTATGTGTGCTGCATTCTGCAGCAGAGTTAGGAAGAGGAATATGCCTGCCAGGATTGTTTTTGTGCAGGAAGGTGTTCCTACCTGCACATAAACAGTCCGGCATGCATCGGTGCCTGCTTTGGCGCTAGACTACCAAAAGGGCGCCAGCGCAAGGAAAGGACAGGAATGCGCTGCATTGTCTTAAATATGGCACATTCCTGCCCTTTCCATGTCACGCAGCGCATCTGCGCTGTACCTTATGACTTTTGCATAAATGAGTCCCTCAATGTGGCATGTCCTCATTGGTTTCATAGAAAAACGTTTCTGCCATTAAACAGTTGCACATGCACATGGAGGCACATTAGTAATTGGGACTTCATTTAGAAAAGGTCGTGTTAGCTGTGTGGAAAGTTGTGTTCCATAAATGTAAATCATTTTTTTGTAGTAAGAGAAAAGAGGTGTTTACACATCAAAGATTCCAGTATTACCATTTTTCTTCACATCGCAAATCCTGCATGTTACATTACTTTGCACCAATGAAAAAAGTAGGATATACTGAAACACAATATTTTCATGTTATTTCTCATTTCATTCTAAATTACCTATACTATTAAATGTACCGGGCACAGTAATGCAATTACTTTAAATGTGGTATTGACACGAATGACCAGGAATCTTCAAAGAAGTCTTACTATTTTTCTGCTCATATTTATCTCAGCATACACGCTACATACATTCTTTATTTAGTGAAGAATTCTTTGAGCTCCACCAACGCCTGTTTAATGTCGGATCACTGTGTCGTTTGTTTGCCATGACAGAACAAACAAAAACTCCTGAAACAAAACATTTCTTTTATGAAATGTGTATTCTAGCCACTGCACTGCATTATCAATTCACACAGACCGCGCACAAGACTTAAAAAACATTCAAAGCTATTCATCTTTAAAAAACACAAAGGCATTCCTCCATTTTCAGTGATGTGTGGAAAATATATTTGTACCCACAGTCTCCGAATAGCATCACTCAGTACAGTGACAAGTTATGAACACACCTCAAACTGAATTGTCTCCAGGAGCTTGGTTAATATTTGGCTACACTCCCTGCCGAGCTCAATGAAACTCGTGTTATCTACATAATGATGTCACCAGTACAGCAATAAAATCTTAACTGCTGTTCAGTGTTATGTGGTTTGACAACAGCTGCGTTATCCATGCAATGGAGAAATAACCCTGTAACATTTCCTTTAGTGCTCAGCTCGCACATCCACAAGTGCTTATGAAGAAGCTGGCAATATCCGTTTAAAATGTACTTGCATGTTTCACTATATTAATTCAACACTAATCCTCTATGGGTCCCGGAGTAGCGTGCTAACTCACCGTAACAGCGCTATATAAATGCAATTACAATACAATACAATACAGTACACCAACCCCCAAGTAAAGCGATCTTTAAATCTATCATGTTTTGACCAAGGTTTGTGAAACATTGCGCTTTAAAGTTAACCGTTTGCCATAACTTTCAAAATATTTCCTTCGAAAGAAAGTATTGTGTTCTGTATCCTCAGGAAATACGCAGGACACAGGATCTTGTTTAAGGTACGCTTTATTCAAACCTTTGATACAGCTGTGTGGTTCCCTGACCTCTCGCCCGAGGTCCTCATGAGACTGCCCTTGTCCCTTCCTGCCCCTCCCCTACACCGGAAGCGGTGTCCGGTGTCCCTTGGCCTCTGCCCTCTGTCCAGGGTCCTAGTGCCCCTGCCCAGGGCATGACATCTCCCCCCTTGTTGCAAAAAAAACATTTCACCTGACGCTGCCTGTGGTTATGGAAAGATAGGTGTGAGAGAGAGAGAGAGAGAGAGAGAGAGAGAGAGAGAGAGATAGAGAGAGAGAGAGAAAGAGAGAGAGATTGATTCTACAGGCCTCCGCCTCTTTACATTTCCTCAATCAGTCTTTTGATTTTCTTGCATTCTCTTCTTGGTTGTTGTTCTCTGATGTTCTCTTGTGCTGCTTCCTCTTGGGCGTCTTCCTTCAGCCCATGTGTCGGCAGCTCCTCTTCTTTTGTCTTCAATTCTCTAAAATGCGAGCTATTTCTGGTGATGTGATATGGTCCTGCTGACGCCGTTATCATTGGCCCTTTCACTTCTGTCACCGTCAGTGTCTCTTGAGAAAGCACTGTCTGACTTCCGTAGTTGTCTTTGCCGGGCTAACACGGTGTCCCCTTCTTTCACTTTCGCGTCTGTTGCATGTCACTTCCGATCAGCATACGCCTTCATTTTTGTTTTCGCTTCTTGGTCTCTTTCGGCTATGTCTTTTTGCTCCGCCCTTTCCACTTCTTTCACTTGGGGCAACCTCGTTCTACTTGATCTCCCCAACACCAGTTCCGCAGGGCACCTTCCTGTGGAGCTGTGAGGGGTGTTTCGATAGTCTCTCAGCACCTGACATAGTGCTTGTCCAATTGAGATTTGTGTTAGCTTGGCCCTCTGTATTGCCTTTTTGATCGTTCCCATAAATCGTTCGGCCATTCCGTTTGCTTGTGGCCACAGAGGCGTTATACGTCGATGGTGGACCCCAAGGTAATCCATGAACCTTTTGAATTCTTCACCAGAGAATGGTGGGCCATTGTCGGTCTTCAGAGTCTGTGGTGAGCCCCATGCTGCGAATATGTCATTCAGGACAGGCAAAGTTGCGTTTGCTGATGTTGATGTTACGTGTCTCACTGTTGGGAATCTGGAGAATTCATCTATTATTACCAATAGGTAATTTCCTGTTTCCAAAGGCCCATAGAAATCAGCAGCCAGCTCTGTCCACACTGCCTTTGGAAGTGTGGACATTTGCAGTGGCTCCGGCTTTGATGGGGGCCCCGTTATTTGGCAGATGTGACAGTGCTTCACAGTTTCTTCTACCATGTTGTATAGTCCCGGGAACCAGACTTTTTCTCGCAGCATTTTTTGTTGTTTCTACAATCCCTCGATGTGACTCATGCGCTAGTTCTACTGTCCTTCTTCTCAGCGTCCGGGGCATTACTATCCTGGTGCCTCTCATCACTATTCCGTTCTCACTTTCTGATAGTTCTTCGCTGATTTTTTTGAACGCCAACAGCTCTTCCTTCATTACTCCTTCTTCCGAGCTGCTGTTGTTGTTTACGTGCCTCCCCCTTTGCTGCTTGGTCACTTTCATTATGGTCTGCATGGTGAGGTCTTGCTTTGACTCCTGCTCTAGCTCTTCCATTGTTATGGTTGCCAGTGTGTTGTGTTTAAGTGCAAAATTTAGATATTCCTCCGCCATAGTTGTCGCTTGGGACGCTTGTGGTAGGGGGTGCCTTGATACATAGTCTGCTGGATTGTGTTCCTTCCCGGGCTTGTGTATTATTTTGAAGTCGTAGTCCATCAGCCTTATCCCCCACCTCTCTATCCTGGGCGGTATCTTTGCGTTTGGGTTTCCGTATATTGTTATCAGTGCTTGGTGATCTGTTATGATTGTGAACGGCTTTCCGTAGATGAACATGTGGTAGTGTTCACATGCCCACACTACCGCCAAGCTCTCTTTTTCCAGCTGGGAGTATCCTTTTTCTGCGTCTGATAGACTTTTGCTCCCATATGCCACGACGTCTCTTGTGGAATCTTTTCCTGGTTGGTGTTGTGCCAATATTGCTCCCAGTCCTACTGGGCTGGCATCTACAGTCAGTTCAGTGCACAGCCTCGGATCAAAATACTCTAAGTGATCTACTGCCATCACGGCATGTCTGATCTCTTTGAAGGCTCTTCTGCAGTCTTCGTCCATGTGAAGCTTTTTCCTTGGTTTGTCAACTCCCTCAGTGGTGCGCTTACAGTGGCAAAGTCTTGGATGTATCTTGCACAGTAGCTCATTGTGTGGTTTGTAGCTAGCTCATTGAAACCACACCTTTCAGAGCTTTGCAGTATACTACTTTGTGTGTGAAATTTAGTACTAAGGACTCTATTGTATGGGCTACCGTTAGCCAGTGTAAACAGTGCCTAATTTGTAAAGGAATAAGTGTCATGAACAAACGTGTTGTACAGAAGCCTCTGGCGCACACTGTAGTAGGTTAGCGCTCCAAATAGCAAGGCTGTGTAGTCTTGATTCCACCTCATGCCTTCTTCAATCACCATTATACATTTCCTGACTCTTTATTTCACTCTTGCAGGTTGTTTTTCATCCCTGCTTTGTCACTGTTTTACCGTCTTTCACTTCCTCCTTTTACCCTTTGTGTGCTTTTCTCTCTCTTGCTCTCAGCCTTTTAGAAATCCCTCTCTTCCAAGTCTGTAACATTGAATCATATTGCTTTTCACAGGAAAAGTGGGAATTGTTTCAGTTTGAAGGTCCATGGCTTTAGCTCTTTTCCACCACAGAGTTTAAACCGGAGTTGGTCAGTTTTAGTTTGTGATGTGAGCATATCCTAATTAACGGAATGTGTGGTTTGTAGCAAGCTCATTGAAACCACACCTTTCAGAGCTTTGCAGTATACTACTTTGTGTGTGAAATTTAGTACTAAGGACTCTATTGTATGGGCTACCGTTAGCCAGTGTAAACAGTGCCTAATTTGTAAAGGAATAAGTGTCATGAACAAACGTGTTGTACAGAAGCCTCTGGCGCACACTGTAGTAGGTTAGCGCTCCAAATAGCAAAGCTGTGTAGTCTTGATTCCACCTCATGCCTTCTTCAATCACCATTATACATTTCCTGACTCTTTATTTCACTCTTGCAGGTTGTTTTTCATCCCTGCTTTGTCACTGTTTTACCGTCTTTCACTTCCTCCTTTTACCCTTTGTGTGCTTTTCTCTCTCTTGCTCTGGGTCAAAGTCTGATAAGGAAAATTGGTACCGGTCCCCAAAAATGAGTGCCGGTTGGTCTCACATGCAACCATAAGCCCAAAATAAGCACTAAGTGTAAAATGTACAGTAAGAGTGCAATTGTGCCAGTCTGGTTACAAAACAAAAACAAAACATACATTCTTACCATCTAAGGGTACCAGGAATGTATCTCTGTGTTAAAATTATACCTAAAACTTCTGAATTTGAGACATTTTATGGTCTGTGAACATGTTTCTTTGGACTGATAGACAGAGAGAAGGCAATGCTTGTATAAAACGAGTATTAACTTTGCCTTAAAATGGATAGTAAAGTTTGAACTAGCTTAGATCGGCTCACGTGCAACCTTTGCTTGATATGCCATAGGAACGCTGAAAATACTTCTCTGATGAGGTCCAACAAGATCAAAACTTTGTATTTTGTGATTATTTATATTCCTCATTCAATAGGGATGCCGCCTTATTGTTCAGTATTGCTTTTCTTTCCATCCAGAGGCTATGCGACCAAGCAGGTCAGGCTTGGCTGCCCTTTCTGGGATTGGTGCACACACAGCTGGCCATGAAATGGAACACTAAGGAAGACAAAATATGATTAAAATGCTTTGAAGAGTAATTACTAGTGGATAGGATTCATGCAAGTGTTTTCCCTCAACATCTTTTAGATCACCTGTGCTCTCCCTCTGGTAGCTTGGCACAGATCAGTCAGGCTTATCTAAAGAGGCAATGTGTAAAGTATTTGTGCAATACAGTGATTACAGTAACACAGTGAAAACACCACAAAAAGACTTCACACCAGTTTAGGAACATAAAGAATATTTATCTGACTTAAATACAACCAAAATGACAAAAATCCAAATGGAACTTGTCAAGATACAGGCATTTATAATATGTATACAAATCAGTATACAGGAAGGCGCTTGCCAAGAAAATATTTAAGTATATGTCTGGATATATATTATAGAACAAGAATGTGATTTGCACATGATATAAAGAATTCGTAACCTCTGACTAATAAATGCATGTGCAACTCAATGTTAGAATAATGTTTATTAACATTTCTTTCACTTTTGTGTATTAGATACAGATGTGCCCGCAATATCAGGTCCACAATTTATTATTTTGGGCCAAATGACCTGTCTCACTTTATCTACTTTACCACTGCAAGCATGCAAACTGATTTGATGGTGATATTTGTTTTACTAATAGGGTTTAGGAAAACTGACAAGTGCAACAAGAAGAATACTGCTTTATTATTAAAAAGTTGGATCATATCATATAGTGACCCACAGCAAGAATTTGTCTGCCTGCGTTCATCGCTAAAGGTATGCGGACTTTGAACAGATTTTAAATTTAATATATAGTATTTCATAATTCTGATAGGTTTCAAAGAGCATGTTTTCCAGATAATAATGGATGGACTCACAATACATACATCAGCATAGACTTAATGCTGAGAGGAACTGAAAACGGAGGTATGTGGACATTAATAAATAATAGTCACCAAATGGCTTAATTCCGTAGGTAGAGATGAGCACACCACAGAGATTATAGTATTACGAGGTTTTTATAATCCAAATTAAGGATTGAAATTCGCTTTGCTAAACTAGTTGGTTACAGTAAGAATATGAATTGGGGCCTTCTCTATGTGAATACATCAAAATGATGGTTGTAAATACAGTGAAGAGGATCCTCCTTTATGAAATAAGAAGAACCAGCATTTAAACATTTTTGTTCAGCATTTGGATCACTTTGAAGCCAATAGAAGATGTCAAATGAGACTGTTTTAGTTAAATAGTGTATATAATAGGAATGCTATAGATTTGCATTTTGTCACATGTGGGGTGTGTTTAATGCAGGCAACAATTTTTCTCTATGTTTTAGGATTAGTGTAATTGGATTTATTTGTTCATATTTTAAATATAGTTTTTGTCTTTATATGTATTTTGTAGCCCTGAAGAAGTCTGTGGAAACGAAACACATTTGCTACTGCTTTTAAAGAAATTAATAAGAAGAAGAATATGAACAAAAGAATTATTATCTGAATATTTATTGAAGAATCTGAATTATATGTGCTTTGTATATGAAATGCCAAAAGAAGTGTACTTAACTTTCAGGAATGCAAAGAATAAGGGTGCTGAACCATCTAAATTTTGTTTATGTTTGGAGTTTTCTCCACTGGAAGTTGAAAGGGGTTGAACGTCTGGTTCTGTGCACCATTAGAGTTGTGTTAAACTGTTTTCACTGCGGTGGTAGGCGCAGTATCATTTTGCCTCAACCCCTTCTGCATCTGTTTCGTTCAGGCACCTCTGTGGTTTTAATAAAGTATTTATAGGAAATTTCTTAGGATTACAACAATCCCCATCTGGGATCAATGGATGGACTCCTTACACATTGGAGCAGGAAGAAAACAGTGCTCCACAAGTCCTTAGAATGGTTTTGTTTGTAAAAAGAGGCACAAATTCAGTGTGCACATAGGAGGCCTCACTCAGTCTCTCGCGACCATGAACTCTCAATTTCAGCTGACGCAAGAGTGCAGTGTGACTACAAGAGTCAACAGTACCTTCCTTCTGGGCATGCAGAGTTAGAAGTTGATGAAGGTGGAGCAGGACTGCATTTTGAAAAAAACGACCAATTAAGAGAAAAAGGTGACACATTTAATGGCCTTCAATGTAGATGGTAGTTTACACCAAATTACTGTAAGATACTACACAAACTAGTGGAGAAGTGTGGCTCACTGGTTAGAGGAGGCAGACCTGGAAGCAGAGGTCAGCCTGGGACCAGGGTTCAATTCCCTGCCTCGGTGGGTCTTGGGCTCAAAAATTCCACGGACTCGACAATTCTCGCTCCGGTGCCTACTCTATTCACGGGTTCACACTCTGCGACTCTGGGCAATAGCTTGCTTAATCTCCACAACGGCCCCTCGTGGTGGGATGCCTGGCTTTCACCTTGTGGATACCCTGCCGGGGTTATCTCACCGGGGAATACCAGGACGGGTTCCCTAAGCAAGCGCTTAGATACCGGGTCGGTGATTTGCGCTATATAAATACATGTACATTTACATTTACATTTACATTTACAAACACAAGTTCTATCATCACCGATGATAGGCAATGGCCCACTACTGCAGGGGCACTTGCCAGTTTTTCATCTCTGAACCCAGTTGGATCCTTCAGTCTATACTCTCAGGTCTCACTGTAATGACCCATGGGGAACCCTTTTCCTCACTTGTGGACCCCATCAGCGAAGCACCTAACCTTACTCTGTTTACAGATGCATCACAGTAGGCAGACAGTACCACAATGCCCAGCAGTGTGATAAGGACCATTCCACCCCTTGGTTCTGACATCTGTCTCCAAGCTAGGGAAAACTCTGACCCCAAGGAGAACAACCTGACAGCTGTCAGTGGCAAGAGCCAGGCCCCAGGCCATCCAGAGGCCTACAACCTCTGTGGTTTGTCAAAGTGGTGGACAGTAGTTAAGGGAATGGTATCCTGACACTGGTTTTCTAACCCAGCATCTTTACACTTAGGCTGAACATATGGTTGGCAAGCCAAGACTTTCAGGGGAGTACCCCTACCGGCTTCAAGGTAAACACACTCTGGGTGTGTTGTGCAAGAGTCTGCTTGGCGCAGGTCCCCAGAACTCTGTTCCTGTGACAGTCCATGAAGGCCCCAAGGCCAAATATGTCTTCACCATGGTCAGTCTTGGGTGCTCTGATCTCAGAGTTGAAAACTCCTTGCCCACTGGTCCTCCCACTGGAGACTGACTCCCCCTCTTACTTCTCCATTTGGTCTTCTGCACCTTCTTTTGTGGAGTGGTACTGCCAGAAACCAGAACTGGTTAGATGCTTGTGACAGCTGCCTCCCCATGTTTTCCTGACACTGTGGGACTCACATTAGTGGATGATCTCCTGGTACAGACCAGACCCCCTTTCTTGTGCCCACTGTGTGAGCAATCCTAGCACTGGGGCTGGAAATAGGGCACCCTGGGACTCTGCCCTTCCCCACCGATTGTACTACTCTTAGAAAGGAAATGGGACTCTTTTCCTCCCCTACTACACTGGGACCTGTCTGGGTCACTGTGAACCTTCCCCTCACTCTGAAGGGGAAAACCTGAGCCACAATCTTTAGGATCACTCCTCAATGCCTTCTCAGACATTCTGATACTCACCCAGAAGTCTGCCTCCTTTGTAAGTTCCCTGGGGTCAGAGAACTTACAACTCTCCAGGTTTTGGCATAGCTCTGGAAAACAGTGACTGAACATATAATGGGTAGCATTCAGATTGTACAGCCCCTCAAATGGGTTTACCAATGAACCCTTCACCCAACCATCCAGTGCCTTGCAAAAGTGACCCACAAAATACTGCAGAGTCCGGCAAGACAGCTTCCTACTGCCCCTGAACCTCAACCTGCACTCTTCTGGGGGTGAAGCCATTTCTCTTGACAAGATCCTTTAAACTCTCTAAGCTGCCTTCGTGGCAAGATTTTCCTTGGCTATGTCTCTCTCATCCTCTGCCCTCTCCTACCCCACTAGGGCTTTTTCAGCTTCTGCTCTTCTTTCCTCTGCATCATGTTGAGCCAGCTGCAAGACCCTCTCAGCCTGTCTGTCCTCGATCTTCTTAGGAGACATAATGTGTGAATAGAAACTACTCCCAGCAGTAGATCCAGCAGCAGACTCCCTCTCTGTGGGCTCCCCTCTGTTCTCTGGAGGCTCTGCCCAGTCATATTTCTCCTCCCCTTCCTCTTTTTAAGGGCCACTGTTCTCTTGGGCCTCTGGTTGAGATCCAGGAGGTTTTAATATGTTGCATCCTTTAGATTTCCAGAGGGATCCTCCCCAGAGTCATCTGTTTGTGCTACCATCCAGCGTGATTCCTCATAATTATACAGGGCTGTATGATGATCCTATCCTGTGGATTTCTTCTTCGTAGCCAGCCCCCTCTCCTTGCAGAAATCTTTCAGCTCCTTCATAGTGTAGTATGATAGGTGCCAGAAATGAATTTCCCTTCTGATAAGGCCTCCCAGTTGCAACAATCAAATAGAGTTTCAAGTTGATGAAGACGGAGCAGGACTGCATTTTGAAAAAAACGACCAATTGAGCGAAAAAGGTGACACATTTAATGGTTTTAAATGTAGATGGTAGTTTACACCAAATTACTGTAAGGTACTACACAAACACAAGTTCTATCATCACCGCTGATCAGCAATGTAAAAAATGGGATTTCTTGTTGGCTAAGGTTTACACCCAAGCCAGACGGAACCCACCACTCTTGTCAGGGTAAGCTAGATGCAAAATAAAGATAACCTGTGCTCACCCTCCGGTAGCTTGACACAGAGAAGTCAATCTTATCTAACAAGGCAATGTGTAAAGTATTTGGGCAACACAATGATTAGCACAAAAAGACTCCATGTCAGTTTCAGAAAACTAAATAATATTTATATGATTTAAATAAGACAAAAACTACAAAAATCCAACCGGCACTTGGCAAGACTCAGGCATTTAAAGTATGTATGCACATCAGTGTACGTGGAAGCGTCTGTGCACTTCTATTCAAGTATTTACGGTAAATTTCTTGGGATTACAATGATCCCAGTCGGGGATTGACAGATGGTCTCCTTACACGATGGAGTGGGAACAAAACAGTTCCACAAGTCCTTCGAATGGTTCTGGTTTAAAAAAGGGGCACAAACTAAGTAAACCTTAGGGCAGGGAGCTGAGTAAATGAAAGGTAGGGCATGTATTGGAATGCTTTGCATGTCCTGGTTGTGACAAACTGCCTATTTCATTTTCCACTAGTGTGAGGCCTACTCATCTCCTAGGTTAGCATTGGGAAATCCTTAATACACTTTTAAACTGCAATTCTTGATCAGAGAAGAGTAGCTTTTTCATGTTTCATGTTTGGAATGGTAATTTATTTACTTTATAGTATTTCCAAAGTGCATTAGACCACAAGGTATCAACGCGCTATAAACGGAGGACAACAGGAGGACTAGTGGCAGACCTGAACATGCAAACCCAAAGTCATAGTCCATAGGTGAAAGCCTAATCTGTGAAAAACCAAGTTTTGAGTTGTTTACGAAACAATAGGTGTGAGCTCAGGCTCCAAATCTGTTCTGGAAGGTAAATCCACAGCCTGGTCGCTGCCACCATGAAGGCACGTTCGCCCCACCTAGCTTTCTTAAATCATGGGAAAATGCCTTATGCCACCCTACTGATCTCAGAGGTCTCCTGGGAGCATACCAATTCACGGCAGTCCTAAAATAGCTTGGTCCCTGAGAATAAAAAGGGCTTTGTGTGTCGGGCAAAGTACTTTAAAGGATACTCGCTTCTTTACTGGTAGCCAAGGAAACTTATTTAACAAAGATTTATTGACATTTAAATACAGGGCGTTGCAGTAGTCTAAACATTAGATGATGAGGCCAATTACAACGGAATCCTGCAGTTCTTCTGTAAGAAAAGGCATTATTTTGTTCAAAATTCACTCATTCATAAACAGGATCTTACTGTAAAGTTAAGGTGTTATCAAACATAATACCCCGGTTTTTAGCCTCGCTACTGAAATAGGCAGAGTATCACAAGTGTCAGGCCACCAACGCTCCTTCCAAATAGAGCAATCCACTCCAAACACCACAATCTTGGTTTTCTCCCGATTCATGACAATAGCATAACATAACATGTGTATTTGAAAGGCGCAAGTATCACCCAATGGTATCAAGGCGCTGAATAACCTATGTTTATTGTTACCCAACTCAATGGTACTCATTTTATCGACCTCAGATGGATGAAAGGCTGAGTGGACCTGCCAGGACAAATCCTCCTTACTGGTAAAGATGGATTTGGCATTACTATTTTAGAAATGCCACTTTTTCAAATTCTCTGCGGTTATACGTTTGTGTGATTTATAAGCATGGGCGTAAAATCCGTTTCGTTGGCGAATTTGCAGATTTTTGACGATTTCGCGATCCGCGAATAGCGAGAATTTACCCAAAAATCCGCAAATTCGCAAGCTACGAATTATTTAGCTTGGTCGCGCTTGAAAAATACAATATCGCGCGTGCAGCGTTGTCTTACCGTGATTCTGAGTCGGCCGAGTTGTTTTTCTCCAGGTTTTGCGTGTGCTGCGCCATTTTCGATCTTGCTGCGTGATCGCGCGAGAGTTTTTCGAACGCAATTACGTTATTTGACTGCACTTTTTGGTGCAGGAGTCCATTTTTTGGGGTGGGGTGGAAGGAAGGAAGTGCCTCAGAGTCTCCAACTTCCTGTTCCTGTCCAGCAGGCTCCTCCCAGTGATTTGTGCATGTACTGGTCACTTTTCATTTGGCTGTTGAGCTGGAAGGATTACTTTCTGTGACGGCTGCGGATTTGTATTTGAGGACTTTTTGGGCCCAGTGTTAGTCATGGGTGCATGATACAACTCTTTCTGTGATTTGTTTTTCTACTTAATTCTCATTTATGTCATGGAATTTTAGCTCACTGTTATATGTTGATTTTTTTTAAAAATGTTGGGGTGCCTGTAAAGCCTCACTAGCCAGTAGGCCCAGGTGTAGTGAGTGGTGCATGGGCCTAGTCTTTCTGTGGGGTGTCTTGAGTTTAAACATCATTGAGGGCATGGATGGCATGGGATTGTGGTGATTTTCATGTGTTTTTCGACTTTTTGGGGTGTTGTTGGGGCCTGGCCATGTGGGTGGGGGCCATTTTGAGGCCTGGTACAGGCAGGGACTGGCCATGTGGTGGGGTTCAAGGGGCCATTTTGAAGCCAGGCAGTGTGCTCAGGCCTGCACCCAGTTTGCCTTGCTTTCAACCATTATGCCCAGGGGTACTCAGTGGTGCATGGGCCTAGTTTTTCTCTGGGGTGTCTTGAATTTAAACATCATTGAGGGCACAGATGGCATGGGATTGAGGTGATTTCTGAGTGTTTTTCGACTTTTTGGGGTGTTGTTGGGGCCTGGCCATGTGAGTGGGGGCCATTTTGAGGCCTGGTACAGGCAGGGCCTGGCCATGTGGTGGGAGTCAAAGGGCCATTTTGAAGCCAGGCAGTGTGCTCAGGCCTGCACCCAGGTTGACTTGCTTTCAACCATTATGCCCAGGGGTACTCAGTGGTGCATGGGCCTAGTCTTTCTCTGGGGTGTCTTGAATTTAAACATCATTGAGGGCATGGATGGCATGGGATTGTGGTGATTTCTGAGTGTTTTTCGACTTTTTGGGGTGTATACCTGATGTTCCTCTGGCTTCCATTGCTTTTAGGTGCACAAGAAAACCACCAGTGCCAGGAAGAAGTCCTGCAGCGGTGTGTGCAGCACAACGTCACGTGACGTTTCAAGAAAAAGCGGTTCTGTCGGGTAGAACTGTGATTATTTCAAAATACAATACATGAAATGCATCAATTATACTCTCAACACACACAAAGAGAAAAGACAAAAACTTGAAGTCTTTAAGTTCATGTTCAATCTTTATCGGAATTACTTTATTCCATTGTGAGCTGTTTGTTTATATCAAATTGAAAACAAGTTATGTACAAAATACCGTTTAGTGACATTTTTGCATAGTGAAACAGTGAATAAGTGCACAATATATACAATAACAACAGGGTGTTTTATCTAAAATCATGTATGCAGGAGAGGCCAGAGTTCTATTTATAACCACAGTTTCATCCTTGTTGTGGAAACCGGGTCATTCTGGACCTAAAGGTTACGTCGACGTTTCGACCCTTCTGTGCCCCTGTTGGTGGTCACGGCGGGTCTTTATCAAGATGGTGAAGCGGGGATTAACTGTGCACTTTCCTGATAGGCATGAGGGTGCTATGCCTGAAGTGAAAAGAACCAGCACATATGAGGAATTTAATCCGATGGTGCGAACAAACTGGTGGCGATACGCAGACCTCAGTCTCGATCATCTGTGACGTCACGTGTGGCCACAGACAAGACAACTCTGCAACTCGTGCAACTGCGGCCAGCTGTTCTGATATCTCAAGAAGATGGCCCCAAAGAAAGTTGGCTGTAGCGCCTCAGCGAAAAAAGTTGATAGTGCCACTGCCAGTAAGAAGGAACAGAAGAAGCAAGTGGCACCACCTACCAAGAAGACTGGTGTGCCCACCGACACCTTTTTGGGGGAAAAAACGATGCCTGCAGCAGCAGCAGTGTCTGCCGGGGACCAAGCTGGAAGCAGCACCTCCGCTTCATTGGGCTCGGTGCCACCACGCCAAGTTAGGACCAAGACCACCATGAGTGCTGCTGCGGCAGCCACTTTGGTTGTTGAAACACCATCGACCAGTGATCTTGGCCTTATCACAAGAAAGTACCATCCAATCAACGCCGGGTGTAACTCAGCTGACGAGTGTTCAACAACCACAGCCACAAACACAGGTGCAACTAGTACAAGCTCAAGTACATGGGCAAGAAGAGGCGCAAGTACAGCCGCAAGGAAAGGCGCAAGTAGAGGCGCAACTACAGCCGCAAGGAGAGCCGAAGGAGAGGCGCAAGTAGAGCCGCAAGGAGAGGCGCATGGACAGGTGCATGGAGAGGTGCGACTAGAGGTTCATGGAGCGGCACAACTGCCGACAATGCTTGTTCCTCCAGAAGTAGGGGGACATCAGGAAATTGATATTCAAGAGGAGGGATATTCCAAGGAAGCCACTCCTCCTGATGATGTTCCATTGTCTTCCAGATCCCCAGCAAGAAAAAGGTCAACTAGGGCTACTACTACTACAAGTTCTTCTTCAAGCCCCCTTAATTCTGATGACCTTGATCCTGATTGGAACCCACAAATGCAGTCTGAGAGTGAGGCACGCCATGAGTCGACAAAGGTAGCTAAGCCTAAAAGGAAGGCTCCCGCAAAGCTTCGACTTATGGCTGAGGACGACCAACAAGAAGTGGTGTATTCTGCTGCTGATGAACAGTCTGAAGATGACCCAATCATCACAGTCGTCACTCCAGCCCCAGCAGGCATGCAGCAGACAGACATTTTCACCCTATCCCGAATGGCTGCTGAGCGGGATATGGGCGGCGTGGCACTGGTACCACCACCGTTAACTACAACACCAACACGACCTACAGCTTCCATCTTTTTTAGTCAGAAGGGTCGGCATGGACCTCCATCCAGCTCGATCTCAAGTAGTGGTGCTGTAAGTGAACAGCAGAAATGAATTCAGCCACGCCCATCCTCCACTTCATCTGGCATTGAAAGTCAAAGTAGCGCCTCCACCTTCAGCAGACATCACCAGTCCCCAGTTTGGGGCTTCTTTACTGTTAGCGCAAAGGCGGAAAACATGGTTGTTTGTTCGATTTGTAAAGCAAGCGTTAGACGGGGTAAGCTTGGTACCAACTATGGTACCGGAGGCCAGAGAGATCATCTCAAGCAACACCACACTATCGAGTGGGAAGCACACATGAGGAAGATCGAGGAAGGCAAAAGAAAAACAAATCCAAATGTATCCCTTGATATTGCATCTGATGATGACGAGAATCTGATCGTGCAGGGGGGAACTGAAGAAGCGACAGTCATTCTTTCTGGTACACCCAGTTCTGCTGGCAGCAGTACTGCAGTGGTATCTCCCTCTACCCCTGCAACATCTATGAGGCACACTAAGAGTGTTGTAGAGACACCAATGCGAAAAACTACATCAATGGGCCTAACTGGTTTGAAGACGTCATCATCATCATCATCATCACGTAAAATGATCCAGCCCATCATTCGCGGAATGTTCTGGTCGGAGGCGCCATTTGAACGCAACCACCCAACGGTACGTCTCTATAACGTAAAGCTGGCTAAAATGCTAGCGCAGGACCTTCTCCCTTTTTCTTTCGTGGAAGGGGTGGGGTTTCTAGAATTAGTGGCAACAGTCTGCCCTAAATGGAAGGTTCCATGCTGGTCCTATTTTGCCAGAGTTGCGGTTCCAGCACTACATCAAGATGTGCTGGAGGTGATTGGGGCAGCTTTGCAGAAGAGTGCTGTTCAAACTATCCACTTGACAACAGACATGTGGACCAGTTGCCAAGCACTTGATTACATGTGCATCACTGCACACTGGGTTTCTTTTGCAGGGTCTTTTGCAGGGGTTAGAGACAAGTCAAGTGCAGTTGTTGACCTGGACACAGTTTTTCAAGCTACTCGGAAACATGCAACATTAGCCATGTTTGCCATGGAGAAAACCCATACTGCAAAAAACATTTTGGATGAGTTTAATAGTAAGGTCTCTGAATGGCTGCAACCAAGAAATTGCATAGTTGGTTATGTTTAAACGGATAATGGCAGTAATATAGTTAAGGCCATGCAGGACGATGAATATTTCAAAGTTCCGTGTTTGGCGCACTGTATAAACCTGGTTGTTTAAGATTTCTTGAAAACTGAAAACCAAGTCAAGAAGTTACTGTCTACCTGCCGAAGAACTCGCACACATTTCAGCCATTCTTTTAAGGCCCGGAAGCAGCTGAGGAGCATTCAACATGTACGTAAAGTGCCAGTCAAAGGACTCATCCAGGAGGTGGCAACACGTTGGAACTCAACCTTTTACATGCTTGAGCGTCTGTTTGAGCAGTGCATGGTAATCAATGACTATATCTTTACAGTAGGTTCTACTATTAATGACATGAGGCTAGAGTTGGAGGAATGGCAGCTTGTTAAAAGCCTGACAGACATGCTTTGTCCTTTTGAGGTCTTCACTCGTGAAGTCAGCAGGGAGGACTGTTCTTTGAGCAAAGCTATCCCATTGTTGCGCATGCTAGAGCACCAACTGAAGGCGGTGTCTTCAACGTTGAGAGATGATGGTGGAAAGCAAGCTGCATATCTGTTGGCGGAGAACTTATTAAGTCGCCTAGTTGCCAATGAAAGGCTTCAAAAGATACATACAGAACAGCATTACATTTGTGCCACTATTCTGGATCCACGGTACAAAAAGGCAGTGGCCAGCAAAGCATTCATTCCTTTTGATGAGGCAGATGTTTCAAAGTACAAACATTGGATAGCTGTGTCAGCCAGTCGGTTCGAAAAAGATCGGCAGAAAATTCAAGGAGCCGTCGGAAGTCCAACTGAATCAGCAGGCGATCCAGCGTCAAGTTCCACTTCTGAATCTGTGGGCAAAGGGAGTAACTTTCCCTCACAGCCATTAACGACACCAGCAGCAACCCTATCATCATCCTCACCTGCACCAGGCCCAGCCATAATATTGTTGGAAGCGGATTGGCTAACTCATCAAGGGTTTGTTCGTTCCAGTGCTGAGAAGGCCACAGATGGTACGCAAAGTGGAGCAACCGTGGAGAACCTTGAGTTGATGGTGCAGGCCTATCTGGATGACCACACAGAGGTCTTTGTTAATACGAACCCATTGCTGTATTGGTACAGGAAAATGGCTCTATGGCCACTGATCACCAACCTGGCTCTAAATTATTTGTCTTGCCCACTCACAAACGTGTCTTCTGAACGTGTTTTCAGTGCTGCTGGTGCCATTGTAACTTCAAAAAGGAGCCGCCTCTCGGCCAAAAATGTGGAGAGGTTAACACTGATCAAGATGAATCATCACCTGATACCACCAGATTACAAAGTACGTGAATGCGCGCAGGAAGAAGAGGACACCGACTTAGGTGACGGAAGTTCTTCTCTGTTACCTGACCTACTCCCGTTTCAGTTCATGGAGTTGGAGGACGAGCTCTACTTCCCTGGCACAGAGCCCTGAAAATGACTTCCTATTTTTCGTCCTTATTCACTTTAATTTGTGTGTGTCTTTCTTTGTTTTGCAACTTTTACCACAACTAAACTCTAATCACCTAAATCACAACAAGTCCATCAGCAGCACTGCCTTCATCTTATATTCCTTATTGATTTGAAGGTGCCGCAGTCTGCATTCCTGAGGTTCACAAGTTCACAACTCAATCATGCTCCTTTATACTCCTCCTCCAGAATCCCCCTATCCATTTCCCTCAAGGCAGATGAATGGATTACGACGAGTCCCCTCAAGTGGGACTGAAATTACTGACTGACTACATGCTTGCTGATTGCTGACAGAGTTACTTTTGATATTGACGGGAGAGGCTGCCCTGTGGGCCCTCACTTTCCGAAGAAGATGCGGACAAAAAGTAGAACAGGTAATGTATAATTGAGAAGATGGCATGCACTGGACAGCAATGGCTGTCTGGCTCTGATGAAACTAATTGCTGTTTGTTTTTTGTGCATTAAATGATGATTCATATGTCTTGTCTTAGTTATTATCTAATCTTTCACACAGTAATTGTAACTCATGTCAACAACTCTTTTTTGTTTACCTTGTTTAATTAAAATTGTACTTCAAATTCAGGGACCACTATATTGCATTTCACAAAATATGCAGAATGTCCTTTGAGCGGACTCACTTGCCAATATACCATGATGATTGATTAAATAATATATCTTTTTTCTTTACAGTCACTCACTGGGATGGATGGATCATCAGCGTCGATTTACGGAAGAACTATGGCCAATTTGTGAGTGGCAAACAGGTAAACCAGTCTACAACAACTACTACAGCAGGACTACATGTCTGTCTATTCGTGGTATGTATTGGTCGAGAGCGAGGCAGTGTACTGTTGTTGTTATGCCAGGCAGAGTCCACTCCAGACTTTCATGTAAAATTGGGGCTATGTGGCTTGCTGCATACAATTAGATATGCTTTGTCTGTCTGACAAAGAGCCTACGTATGCTACATCAGGTTGCTTCACTCAGTGGGGCCTGCCTTGACCCTCTGCATGGCACTGCCTCAAGCTTGGGCCAAACATCCGTTATGTTTGCAAAATTTGCTGTTTTTCGGTATTTCTCAAATCTCACGAAAGTACCGAAAAATCGCAAATTCTTGAGCGAAACGGATTTTTGGGGAATGCTTGCGGCAGGGCCATGCAGACGGTCAAGGCAGGCACCACTGAGTGAAGCATCCTCCTGATGTAGCATACCTAGGCTCTTTGACACAGACAGACAAAGCATATCTACGGTTTAGGGTTCAGTGCGTTTTACTAGGGTTTTTGGGTTTAAGTTGGTATGGTTCACGCTGATTCTAGGGCTCGGGCCCGATGCAGGCTCGTTCATAATGATGTTGGCAATGTTTCAGGGGGGTTTGGTGTTCTTTGGTCGAGAATTGGCAGAAATTTGGCCTTTTCGGGTGTTTTGCGGGCGCGTGTGTTTGGGTGAAAACTAAGTGAAAACTAGTCGTAGACCTTCTTCTTCTTCTTCTTCAAAGAGCGCAGTGGTTCGATTTTGTTCTGCCTTGCTGAGATTCTTGTGAATCGCTGGAACAAGTGACTGTCCAGGTGAGTTTCAAGAGGATCAAAGTAGTGGAAGTGCTGAAAACAGCAATGTTTTGTGAACAGCGCAATTTGCCATGTTTTGAATATACCAGTATTGCATGTTTTTGAGGGGCTGTTTGGGGGTGTTCTAGATTTGTGGGGGAGGGTATGGGGGTCTGGGAGCACTGCTGGGATAGCATAATTTTTATTGGAAGTTATTTGAAGAAAATCAATGGTGGGAAAGAGGAGTTAGGGCCTAGCTGCAGAGTGCGTTTGGACCGATGTTGACTGGTTGGCTGAAAACTTTCTAAGTATGAGTTGTTGCATTTTTGCTTTTTGCCTGTTTAGGGTGTTCTGCTTTTTTGCAGGTGACTGCAGGGGTCTGGGGGCATAGCTCGGAAGGTCTAATATCGGAATCAAGTGTTTTGGACCAAATCCATGGTGAAAACGTTTTTGCATTTTTGCTCACTTGCCTGTCTTTGGGGTGCGGTTTGGGGGGCTTCCAGGTTTTTGTGGGTGGGTTTTGGGGTCTGGGAGAACTGCTGGCACAGTCTAATGTTGATTGCATTTGTTTTTCAGGAAATCCATGGTGGAAAAGGGGAGTTAGGGCCTAGCTGCACAGATATTTGGACTGAATTCAAGGTAGGCCCATTTTTGCTTTTTGCCTGTTTGGGGGTGTTCTGCTTTTTTGCGGGTGGCTGCAGGGGTCTGGGGGCATAGCTCGAAAGGTCTTATATCGGAATCAAATGTTTTGGACCAAATCCATGGTGAAAACGTTTTTGCGTTTTTGCTCACTTGCCTGTCTTTGGGGTGCTGTTTGGGGGGCCTCCAGGTTTTTGTGGGTGGATTTTGGGGTCTGGGAGCACTGCTGGCACAGTCTAATGTTGATTGCATTTGTTTTTCAGGAAATCCGTGGTGGAAAAGGGGAGTTAGGGCCTAGCTGCACAGCGTATTTGGACTGAATTGAAGGTAGGCCCATTTTTGCGTTTTGCCTGTTTGGGGGTGTCCTGCTTTTTTGTGGGTGGCTGCAGGGGTCTGGGGGCATAGCTCGGAAGGTCTAATATCGGAATCAAGTGTTTTGGACCAAATCCATGGTGAAAACATTTTTGCAATTTTGCTCACTTGCCTGTCTTTGGGGTGCGGTTTGGGGGGCTTCCAGGTTTTTGTGGGTGGGTTTTGGGGTCTGGGAGAACTGCTGGCACAGTCTAATGTTGATTGCATTTGTTTTTCAGGAAATCCATGGTGGAAAAGGGGAGTTAGGGCCTAGCTGCACAGATATTTGGACTGAATTCAAGGTAGGCCCATTTTTGCTTTTTGCCTGTTTGGGGGTGTTCTTCTTTTTTGCGGGTGGCTGCAGGGGTCTGGGGGCATAGCTCGAAAGGTCTTATATCGGAATCAAATGTTTTGGACCAAATCCATGGTGAAAACGTTTTTGCGTTTTTGCTCACTTGCCTGTCTTTGGAGTGCTGTTTGGGGGGCTTCCAGGTTTTTGTGGGTGGGTTTTGGGGTCTGGGAGCACTGCTAGCACAGTCTAATGTTGATTGCATTTGTTTTTTAGGAAATCCATGGTGGAAAAGGGCAGTTAGGGCCTAGCTGCACAGCGCATTTGGACTGAATTCCAGGTAGGCCCGAAATTTGAGAAGTCTCACTTTTTGCGGTTTTGCTTTTTGGCTGTTTGGGGGTGTTAAACTTGTTTCCGCCAAGGTTGACGGGTCTGGGGGCATTGGTGTGAAGGTCTAATACCGGATTAAAGTGGTTTGGAGAAAATCGGAGGTGAAAAGGTTTTTCCATTTTCAGGCATTTCGCTCACTTTAGCGTTTTCGGGGGGCTGTTTGGGGGGTTCCTGGTGTTTGACCTGTTCTCAGGACACCCCCGCGCCACACGGCCACCAGCTGTGTGTGTGCCCCTCGCTGCTGCTCACAGCCTCGTTGTGCCGTCTGCCTGCCTGCCTTCCCCAGCTGTTCGCCGTATCTAGGTGTTGCTTTTTGTACTAATTTGTGCCCAATTTGTTAAGAGCTGTTGTTTAAAGTGTTAGTTTTCCCCTTGTGCCTGCCCGCCCCGCTCCCCGCTTCCCGCCGCCATTCACGCGGCCACGCCCCCTTTTGCTCCGTGTCCTTCCCGCTCCCGCCTCCCAGCTGCTCCTCCCTCCCACTTGTCCTTAAATGGCGACCTCGTGGCGCAGGTGAGTGTGACCTGTTCTCAGGACACCCCCGTGCCGCACGGCCACCAGCTGTGTGTGTGCCCCTCGCTGCTGCTCGCAGCCTCGTTGTGCCGTCTGCCTGCCTGCCTTCCCCAGCTGTTCGCCGTATCTAGGTGTTGCTTTTTGTACTAATTTGTGCCCAATTTGTTAAGAGCTGTTGTTTAAAGTGTTGGTTTTCCCCTTGTGCCTGCCCTCCCCGCTCCCCGCTTCCTGCCGCCGTTCACGCGGCCACGCCCCCTTTTGCTCCGTGTCCTCCCCGCTCCTGCCTCCCAGCTGCTCCTCCCTCCCACTTGTCCTTAAATGGTGACCGCACGGCGCAGGTGAGTGTGACCTGTTCTCAGGACACCCCGCGCCGCACAGCCACCAGCTGTGTGTGTGCCCCTCGCTGCTGCTCGCAGCCTCGTTGTGCCGTCTGCCTGCCTGCCTTCCCCAGCTGTTCGCCGTATCTAGGTGTTGCCTTTTGTACTAATTTGTGCCCAATTTGTTAAGAGCTGTTGTTTAAAGTGTTGGTTTTCCCCTTGTGGCTGCCCACCCCGCTCCCCGCTTCCCGCCGCCATTCACGCGGCCACGCCCCCCTTTTGCTCCGTGTCCTACCCGCTCCCGCCTCCCAGCTGCTCCTCCCTCCCACTTAGCCTTAAATGGCGCAGCGGACACGCGCAGCAGTCGTGCCGATTGTGCGCCGAAGGCGCGCCAAAGGCAAGCCCGTCTGCACCCGTCCGCGCCTGGACCGCGCCCAGTGCCAGGACCCCTGGCCCACGCCATTGCAAGACTACTCGACGGACCTACGACGTCGCCACCCTCAACGCACTCAATGCCGGCCGGAACCCTGCCTGCTACCGAGCCCCCCTGAAACGCACCCACGGACCCTTCACCTGCCAAGCCTGCCGATTCACCTGCCTCCGGACCTGCACCTCCCCCGCCAAGTCGAGAACCAGCAGCAACCACCTGAAGTGCATCCTGCTGAACACCCGCTCCGTCCACAGGCACGCCGTGGAACTCTGGGACCTGCTCAACGCGACAGCACCGGACGTCGCCTTCCTCACCGAAACCTGGATGAACGCCTCCTCAGCCCCCGACATCGCCATAGCCATCCCGGACGGGTACAAAATCACCCGGAAGGACGGCGTCAACCAGACGGGAGGAGGCATCGCCATCGTACACAAGAACACCATCCGCATCTCGACTAACTCCGACGAAACCTTCACCACCGCCGAACACCTGCACTTCCAGATACACACTGACCCCAAGACCACCCTCCGAGGCACCCTCATCTACAGACACCCGGGACCACGCACACAATTCAGCGAAGACATTGCAGACTTCCTCAGCCCGCACGCCCTGCCCTCCGCCGACTACATCCTCCTAGGGGACCTCAACTTCCACCTGGAGAACAACAACGACAGAAACACCACCGCCCTGCTGGACAACCTTGCCAACCTCTGACTCAAGCAACTGGTGAACACTCCCACCCACTACGCCGGTCACACGCTCGACCCCGTCTTCTCATTCAGCAAGCACATCTCCTTCAGCCACGCCACCGGACTCCACTGGACCGACCACAGCTGCGTCCGCTTCAGCTTCAGAAAAACTACAACCCACCACCACCCGCAACAAGTTCCCCGCCGGAGCTGGAGCAAGATCACCGCCGAGCAGCTCACCGCCTCCCTCAGCCAGAACACTCCCACCAACACAACGGACCCCAACAAAGTAGCCAGCAACCTCACCAAGTGGCTGACCGCCTGCGCCAACGACCTTGCACCACTAAAGGACCCTCCCAGCAGACCCGGAAGCAAGAAAATCCCCTGGTTCACCGACGAACTCAAGGAATCCAAGAAGAAGTGCCGCACCCTCGAGAAAGCCTGGCGGCTCGACCAGACCACAGACAACAGGACCGCCCTCAAGGACGCCACCCGCAAACACCATCAGCTGATCCGCACCACCAAGAAGTCGGCACTCAAAGAACGACTGGACAACAACGCCCATGACAGCAAGGAACTCTTCAGCATCGTCAAAGAGTTCTCCAACCCCAGCGCCGGAAACAACAACATCACGCCCTCGCAAGATCTCTGCAACTCACTCGCCGCGTTCTTCCACCGCAAGATCACCGACATACACAACAGCTTCGACGCACAGACCACGCACCCTATCACCGAACCAACGCCCACCACCGCCACCCTCTGCAACTGGACCCCGATCAGCACCGAAGATACTACCCGCACAATGAACTCCATCCACTCCGGATCACCAACCGACCCCTGCCCACATCACGTCTTCAACAAAGCCGACGCCATCATCGCACCCCATCTCCGGGACATCATCAACTCCTCCTTCCACCTTCCCGGAGAGCTGGAAGCACGCCGAGCTTACCGCCCTCCTGAAGAAACCAACGGCGGACCCCACTGACCTCAAGAACTACCGTCCCATCTCGCTCCTTCCTTTTCCGGCCAAAGTCATCGAGAAGACAGTCCACAGACAGCTTGCCGCCTTCCTCGAGAAGAACGGATCCCTCGACCCCTCGCAGTACGGGTTTCGGGCCAACCACAGCACTGAGACTGCCCTTATTGCAGCCACTGATGACATCAGAACCCTGATCGACAATGGGGAAACAGCGGCCCTCATCCTCTTGGACCTCTCTGCAGCGTTCAACACCGTCTGCCACCGCACCCTAGTGAAGCGCCTCAGCAACATCGGAATCCTAGAGAAAGCACTGGAGTGGATCATCTCGTTCCTCGCCGGAAGAACCCGAGAGTCCGCCTCCCCCCGTTCAGATCCGAGGCCACCGAAGTCATCTGCGGCGTACCACAAGGATCTTCACTCAGTCCAATCCTCTTCAACGTCTACATGAGCCCCCTCGCAGCCATCGCACACCAACACGACCTCAACATCATCTCCTACGCCGACGACACCCAGCTGATCCTCTCCCTCACCAACGACCCCACCACCGCCAGAGCCAACCTACACGAAGGGATGAAAGACGTCGTCGACTGGATGAGGAACAGCCGCCTTAAACTGAACTCAGACAAGACGGAATTCCTCATCCTGGGATCATCACCCTCTGCCTGGGACGACTCCTGGTGGCCCCCGGCCTTGGGCAACGCTCCCAAGCGAATGGACCACGCACGCAACCTGGGCTTCATCACGGACTCCTCCCTGTCAATGACCAGAGAAGTCAACGCCGTCTCATCTTCATGCTTCAACACCCTGCGCATGCTCCGCAAGATCTTCAGATGGATCCCCACTGAGACCAGGAAGACCGTTACCCAGGCACTCATCACCAGCCGACTGGACTACAGGAACACCCTCTACGCCGGAACCACAGCCAAACTTCAAAAAAGACTCCAACGCATCCAGAACGCCTCCGCACGACTCATCCTGGACATCCCCCGACACAGCCACATCACCGGACACCTGAGAGACCTGCACTGGCTCCCCGTCAGCAAGAGAATCACGTTCAGACTCCTCACCCACACACACAAGGCTCTCCACGACCTGGGCCCCAAGTACCTCAACGACCGCATTACCTTCTACACACCCACCCGCCAGCTTCGATCGACCAGCCACGCCAACGCCACCGTACCTCGCATCCGCAGAGCCACCGCCGGAGGAAGATCCTTCTCCTACCTGGCAGCCAAGACCTGGAACTCTCTCCCCACCCACCTTCGGCGAACCCAGGACCATCTCTCCTTCAGAAAGCAGCTCAAGACCTGGCTGTTCGAGCAGTAGCATACCCCCTCCCCCAGCGCCTTGAGACCCTCCCGGGTGAGTAGCGCACTTTATAAATGCCGTGATTGATTGATTGGTTGATTTGTGGGTGGGTTTTGGGATCTTGGAGCAACGCTGGGTATGGATACTTTTGATTGCAAGAGGTTTGAAGGAAATCCATGGTGGCAGAGGGGAGTTAGGGCCTAGCTGCAGAGCGCGCACGGAGTGATTTTGGAACTAGGGCTAAATATTTCTAAGTCCCTGTTTTTGTATTTTTGCTTTTTGGCTGTTTGGGGGTGTTAAACTTGTTTCCGCCTGGGTTGACAGGTCTGGGGGCATTGCTGTGAAGGTATAATACCGGATAAAAGTGGTTTGGAGAAAATCGGAGGTGAAAAAGTTTTTCCATTTTCAAGCATTTTGCTCACTTTAGCGTTTTCGAGAGGCTGTTTGGGGGTGGTTCCTGGTGTTTGTGGGTGGGTTTTGGGGTCTTGGAGCAACGCTGGGTATGGATACTTTTGATTGCAAGAGGTTTGACGGAAATCCATGGTGGCAAAGGGGAGTTAGGGCCTGGCTGCAGAGCGCGCACGGAGTGATCTGGGAAATATGCAGAAATTTGACAAAGTGCCCAGTTTTCCATTTTTGCTTTTTGGCTGTTTGGGGGGGGGGGGGGTTAAACTTGTTTCCGCCTGGGTTGATGGGCCTGGGGGCATTGCTGTGAAGGTCTAATACTGGATAAAAGTGGTTTGGAGAAAATCGGAGGTGAAAAAGTTTTTCTGTTTTCAGGCATTTCGCTCACTTTAGCGTTTTCGGGGGGCTGTTTGGGGGTGTTCCTGGTGTTTGTGGGTGGGTTTTGGGGTCTTAGAGCAACGCTGGGTATGGATACTTTTGATTGCAAGTGGTTTGACAAAAATCCATGGTGGCAAAGGAGAGTTAGGGCCTAGTTGAAGAAAGCGTTTGACACTATTTTTAACTTAGGTCTCTTTCAGGCTAGCAGTATTGCAGGTGTTTGGGGGTGTTCGAGATTTTGACAACTGGGTTCTGGGGTCTACTCTTGGAGCACTTGTCGAGAAATGTCTAATTTTGGTTGCAAGTGGTTTGAAGAAAATCCATGGTGGGAAAGGGGGGATTTGGGCCTACTTTACTTTCAAAGTACGTTTTGTCACCATTTTCCACTAGCCTCAGACAGGTAGCAGTATTGCACGTTTTTTGTGGTCTGATTCGGGGTATTCTACATTTTAGCGTCTGTGTTTAAGGGTCTGGGAGCACTGCTGGGAAGGTCTAATTTTGTTCTAAAATAGTAGTTTACACTACACCTAGCTTGAGGGGAAAGATCCGCAAAATTCGCCCATACTTATTTATCCTTCAAAAGGAGACTCAGAGTACGCCCTTTCAAAACTATTGTACTGTTGATTCTGAAACTGAAAGTGTGACTTTTTGCACTACACAGCGTACGTACCTTATATTTTTTTCTCAGTGGTGTTTTAATATCACTTCCTGTTTTTGCATCAACATTTACAGGACGGCTTTCACCCTGTGCAATGGAAAAAAGGATAACGTCAGGCTTCACATTAGCGACCCGCAATTCAGCATCCGCCAGGCAGGCAGTGGACAGGGTGTCTTCTGGTCACCTCACCCGCATTGATAGACGGAGCGTCAGATGGAACGGAGGAGTACCGCAAATAAGAGGAATGGCTTTATGCATGCAACTTCCCAAATTCAACAGGACAAGTACAACAACATACAGTAACAGTATCCATTCATTTCTACTTATCTTTCAAGTAATGTTATTGCTGTGAACTTCTATGAGTGTGACTCTGCATTTCTTTGCTCTCTGCTTCTAAATTTGCTATGTTGTTGCTATGTTTAACAGTAATTTAATGTTCTAAGTGTTTATTCTCTCTAAGGGCAGAGAGGCAAGTGAAATTGCGTAATGACTGCAGCCCTGTACTCTCAACTTGTTTCTTCGTAGTTACTAGTAAGTTGCAGTAAGCAGTAGTGCTTCTTTGCAGTAACCTAACCATCCATTTAGTTAACAACTTCTGGCATGCAGTAGTGCACTTCCTTTATGTCCCTTTAAAGATTTATCAATATCTTCAAATCCAAAGATGTGTTTCTCTTCATTTGTTGTTTGACTGTCCATGCTGTGTTTTTTTTCCTCTCTACCAAACTTTCCCCAAAAACCCCATTCCCATCCAATTTTCAAACCCTATCCCTCTTCCCCCGGGCTGTGTGGTATTTCATTGTGGTGTGACTGACAACAACAATAAATTCCACACCCTTGCTGGGGAGGATAAGGTCAAAGCAGCCAAAATCATTACAATCAGAAGTTCATGTGCGCCATCGCGGATTGATAAGAACTTCCTCCTCCTACACGACGTGAACAATCAAATGCTTAATGCTTACGTTACGTTGATGACGTATCCTTTGTCTTAATTTCTTATAGCAGTCCAACTCCACGCAACTACTACTTATATTTACATTCATTTAACACTGCTTAGGCTACAATTTAGGGCACTGTTCTCTACCGTACTATCTAATGTACTGTTTCTAATGCTACGCTCAGCCCACTCAATGTTTCATTTCCTTTTTTTCATATGGTGATACTGCCAGTGTGTACCACTACTGCTACCAGCACAACAATGATATTGCATCCGTCGAGGATTCAAGTCAACAACCAACCTTATTCACCAACCGTGATTCACAAATCACAGGTAAGATAAGCATATTGGAGAGGTAATAGAATAATGGGCTAGGACTAAGTTGGGTGGAGAGCAGAGACTGACAGTACTACTAGTAAAGTACAGTAGTATGGCTACTGAATTGACTAACTCGGTTACTTGCATTTTGGTAAATTTCAGGACAAGATGTTTCATTCATGCTGGTAAGTTTGAAAAACAAAACGTCCAGTAACCACCGCCAGCCCCCACAAAAAATAATATGTGCGCGTATACTGTGTTTTGGCATGGAAAATATAATTATTAAGAAATATAAATTATGGATGTTGTTGTCACAAAAATAAAATAAATTACCCCAACTCACACCCCGTCACTAACCAAACCAATGTCCAAAAATAAAAAAGTTCCCTTTCCCAAAAACCCAATTCCCACAGAGACTGACAGTACTACTAGTAAAGTACAGTAGTATGGCTACTGAATTGACTAACTCGGTTACTTGCATTTTGGTAAATTTCAGGACAAGATGTTTCATTCATGCTGGTAAGTTTGAAAAACAAAACGTCCAGTAACCACCGCCAGCCCCCACAAAAAATAATATGTGCGCGTATACTGTGTTTTGGCATGGAAAATATAATTATTAAGAAATATAAATTATGGATGTTGTTGTCACAAAAATAAAATAAATTACCCCAACTCACACCCCGTCACTAACCAAACCAATGTCCAAAAATAAAAAAGTTCCCTTTCCCAAAAACCCAATTCCCACCCCCCAACAGTCTTTAAAAAAGGGGCAAGGGACAGTCACTTCCTCCAGTGGCGTAGTGTGGACAGCTGGTGCTGCATGTCCCGCAGCTCTTTGCGGAGGTCCCAGAGCTGGCGCTGATGTTTTTCGTCCAACCGCTCCAGGTAGTCCACTCGCTTTCGGAGGTGGCGCACACGTGCCATCCAGGCTCTGTGGGGGGGCAGCTGTTGTTTTTGCTGCTGTGCGGCGGCGGCGGGAGGCTGTTGGGCCATGGCTCCATTTGGCTGGAGGCATGTGGCTGGTGGACCCGGGGGCAGTGGAGGAGGATGTACTGGTTGATGTTGATGTGTCCTCATGCTCCCGAGCCCACAACTGCCGATACTCAGCACAAATAGCCTCCAGCTTACGGGCCCTGGCCCGGACAGCCATCTCCTTGCGGGTGAGCTTTTTTGGAGTAGCATCTATGAAGAAAGAAAGAAAAATACTCTAGCCAATAGTCTGTAACATAATGTCAAAATAATTCAACGGAAAGTTGACACTCAGTAACACCAGCATCAGTAACACCAGCAGGTAGCAAACACAGTATAACATTTTGAAAATAACGGACCAGGTTTTTTGATTGTCGATTCACCACTGGCGCCTCCGATGTGTGACGTTATTTATCATTTCTAACCACTATTTTGACGGTGCCCCAGATAGGAGGAAGAACCTAATCCTCCAATTAGGACCAAGATCCAAACATAATTGATACAACAGGTATCTGTGCACACGTCGCCTTTTACAGAGTAAATGCTGTAGGTAATCAAACAACACAAGCAATAGACAAACAATGTGGAAGTAGTCTTGATGGAAGTTTTTCTTCAATTCAGATTTTATTCACCACGCCCACGTGTTTCGTCAGGGCTAGTAGCCCACGACTTCATCAGGGCTCCCGCGGGCAGCGGTTCCAAAGCTATTGCCACAATGGCCATGTGCTCTCAGCCGGATCTAATTCCGACCCGGCTACCGGGTACTGTGGAGGTTCTCGCTGATTCGTGTCAGCCGTCCGTGTGATGGTTAATACCAAAGATACGACACACCATAGGAGTATCTGTGTGCGCGGCAGGTTAAGTCGTACTGCCTTCCAGTGTCTCCGTATGTAAATGCGGAAGTCATTTTTTACACGCGGAGACGCTGGAAAGCTGAGACGGCTGAGACGAATCAGCGAGAACCTCCACAGTACCCGGTAGCGGGGTCGGAATTAGAACCGGCTGAGAGCACATAGCCATTGTGGCAATAGCTTTGGAACCGCTGCCCGCAGGAGCCCTGATGAAGTCGTGGACTACTAGCCCTGACGAAATACGTGTTGGCTGGGCTTGGTGAATAAAATCTGAATTGAAGAAAAACTTCCATCAAGACTACTTCCACATTGTTTGTCTATTGCTTGTGTTGTCTGATTACCTACAGCATTTACTCTTTAAAAGGCGACGTGTGCACAGATACCTGTTGTAACAGTATAACATTTTGGCATGTATCTTTCCACCGTCTTTGTAAGCCTGTGACATTACTGGGAGTTTCAGTAATTCCACTAGCAGCACTATGGGTGGACTCACTACTACATACATAGTCAGAGAGTACAAAAAAAGGCCTTTTTTACTTTTTTTCTCTTGTGTTGCAAAAGAAATTACTGGTACGTGAACTTGTGGTAGCCGCCATAATGGCAGCTCACTCATTTTTCACCCAAGAAATACAGACACAGGCCATGATGATGCAGACTCGCAGTACTTTAAGCAGTACATGCAGGTGGGAAAAGGAATGTCTTACTTTTCTATAGGGGTGGCACTGCCACTGGCCATACTTCATACACTCAGCGTCTGCTCTACTACATCATACACTTCTGCTATCGATGAGGATAAAGAAGATAACATCCAGGCTTCCAAAGTACGTCTATGATTCTTCTTAATGTCTCAAATGCACCAAAATGTATTTTTGTCAACAACCAACTAACACCCGTTTCATTATATTTTGGAAACCGCCGTCTTCTTATCTTGAATTGCATTCAACAAAACAATTCTTTACAGTCATAAATATTAAGACTTGCTCGTCCTTCGTTTCACCCTTCTTTAACTTTTCGTTTTTCACATCCCTAAACTACATCTGATATGACTTGGCTTCACAATAAAAATTTGCCAGCTGAGTTGAAGTGAAATAGAGGGGGCCATTGGTTACCCGAGAAGTACCGCAGCTAATGCTAATACAAGACAAGGTTGACTGTCTTCTCCATGATAATAGCCCAAAAAGTAGTTCTAAATTAGTAACAGTTATTAACAGTACATTCTACTTATACTAGTGTACCGTGTACTACTGTACAGTACATCATACACTCCTTTGCGAGCCTACTCAAAAACATTTCAATGAGTAAGGAGTATAATAACTTATCACCGTCCGCCGCTGCTGAGTCTTCCCCCCCAGCTCCTCCTGTTGGCGCCGCCGCATCCAGAGTGGACCCCTCCGCACTGCTGGCCCCGGCACTGGTGGTCATCTGTGCCGCATTAGATGTTTGGACGTCTAGGAAAAACATGTCATATTTTCAGATGCCATACACAACCCCCTATTTTATCTCGTAATGGAAGAAAATGTTACATAACACATTTTTTATTACTGGGATTGAAAAAAAGTAACGGTTTTGGGGAGGAGGTGTTAACCTTTTATATGCTTATTCCATTAAATGCTACACTTCTTCTTATGACAACTGATGAATGCTTGCTTAAAGTGCACCATTTTTCTCATTACACAAAGAAGATTCCATTGCCCTTCTGCCAGACGATTCACCAACTACTAGTAAGTCATCATCAGCAGTACTTTAAGTACATTAAAGAAGGTGGGGGCTCCCGCACAGTTATTCTAATAATTTCATGTGTCTGTCAACTATTATTAAGTTTGAGTCATAGTAATTTAATTCATGGCAATGTTGTTTAAACTTTAACGTCGTCTTCATCCATCACCATTGCTCGCCCCGAATACTACGCTATTAAAAATAAAGAAATAATGTTTTCATTTCTTAATTGAAAATAAAGGTTTAAAACTAACAAACACTGTTTGGTTTTTGTTCACGAGTGAGTGAGCGGAAGGGTTTGAACTACTGCACTTGGCAGTCATGTTTCCGTGACTCAGATAGGCCGGGACTCGGCGGTAGTCTTCTTCTGTTCTTCGGGGTCGTAAAATCATTGGTCAGACACACTAGATAGTTGGTCAGGGGATTGGGGGTTCAACTTCTGTTCGGACTGAGCTATGTCGAAAGTCTAACTGCACCTATCATCAACAATGTCCTATTTCTCTTGTCCATACTTCTTTGTGTGCAGAATAGTCCCTGAAACACTAGCGGTATGGTATGTGCTCCTCTCAAATCAAAAAAGCAACTGCTACCTATTACTTGGTGTAAACAATTACATTTTGTTGTTGGAAATTGTCAAAACACTTACATTAAGAAGACTGGAATAGACAGCAAGGGCAACCCAGAGGACTGCACTCAGTGCCAAGAGCTATTGCTGGATCAGAGTTTTGTTTCACACCGTTTGCCGACTGGGCAAGCTTAGCTACCTACACAGAGCGACTCATAACCGTAAATAGTAGTAGCACAGAGAGTGATGGTAGAGGCAGGATAAGAATGTAGAAAGTAGTCTACATTAGAAGAAGATCAAAGACTATTTTGTAAAACATAGAATTATTAGGAAACAGTTTGTAATGAATTGGAGCTGTAAAAGTTAGGGAAGTATAAGTATTATTATAACAATAGAACAACTTACTGGGGTCAGCAGAAGAGCCTGCAAGGGGCTGATCCTGTCCACCTTCTTCCACCGGAGTCTCAGTCGCCGTCGCCGCCTTGCCCCTGGGAGCTTCTGGTGAACATGAAATAAAGAAACACAACATGGATGATTGTTTTTTGGGAAATATTTGATTTCTTTGAACACAATCTAAAATGATGTCGGGGAAACAAATTAACAACAATTGCATCTGGTCTGGTCAACTAGGAGGATAGTAGTACAGTATTGCAGGATTCGCAGACCGTCTAATAGGAAAGTTATGTAATTCACTAACTACACCATCAACAAAAAGGTTCTAGTACGACTGCCATCACTCAGCAACACGAGACGTCGCGTGACAGACACAGTCCGTCATCATGATTGCAGACCACTACCAAATGTCCAATAACAAGTAATAAATAATATACTCAACGTATCAATCCACCACTATCTCTTCAAAGTGACAGCAGCAGGAGTACAAAGAAGGACTAGACTTGAGTGTACTGTCTCTACCATTACGCAGTAATGCTCTCAAATGAGTAAAAAGTTGCAAACAAGTAAGCATAGTAGCAACGCCAATAAGCAGGCCAGCACCTGCAATGATAGAAGCTATTTAAAAGATTCATTTACCTGCAATGTAATCGAATCAGCAGCATTCGTACTCTTCAGGTAAGAAACAGATTAGCAATATAACAGAGCAAACGAAAAAAAAGTAGTTATTAAATAGCTACTTACCAAGGCCAGGGATCTCCAATCCTAGCAGGTCGAGCATATCATGCTCCCGGTCCAGAATGTCAGTCCACCGATGCGTCGCTTGCTGGTAGGTGCGCCGGACACCAGACTCCTTCCATATGCGCCGGCACACCTTCTCCCACAGCTGGCGACGCTCCTGGAGGCCGTAACCGGAAGCAATCCGCCCACCTGCTGCCACGGTCTTAGGGAGGTGGACTTGCACAAACACCATCAAAGCGGCAACCTCCACCGCAGAGAAGATCTCCCTGGCCTGGACTAGCTCCCCCCTCAAACGCCCGCAAGGGAGCCGGGTACGGGATGATGGGCCCTTGCCCTTGTCGGCTCCCTTTGCCATGGTCCTGGACACAAGAAAAAGGAAAGTAGAATAGGTGTGAAAAAAAAGTAAGAGAGAGAGCGAAAGAAATAAAGTAGGTAATAAAGTAACAAAAAGTTAAAAAAAACACAAAATATAAATGTAGGAAATTGTAGAGATAGATAATAAACAAAAAAAAAAGCAAAAAAAGTTCAGAAAAACATAGGATTACAAAGATGTAAGATGGATAGAAAGGTAGCATGCCCAAAAACCATAGCAATGAATGAAAAACAAGATGGCCGCGCCCATAGAGGACCGCGTGGGTAAGTTTGTGCGATACTTTTCCCGCGAGCACGTAAAAACACAGGTGAACTCGTAATAGCGCGCCGCACACAATGCGAGATTACCAATAGCGCCCGGAACCGGAAATACGCAACGCCCACAAGATGGCCGCACCCATGTACGACTGCATGGGTAACTTCGTGGTCGGTGCGCTGCAAGCGGCTTGCGAAGACGTAAAACACCCCGCGAACACACAAAAAAAACAATCCGCTAATTTGCACGAATTCGCAGATTGCGAGTTCGATTTAGCACGAATTCGCGCCCCGCGAATCTCGCGAAATTGCACAAAAACGAATTTTGCAAAACTGAAAGCACTTAGCAGGTGCAAAAGTTCAAGCTAATTTGTAACCATTCCCTGTAGTGCTTCCTGAGGGGCCCCTCCAGAGTTCAGTTGCCTACTTCCAACTATTCTCTGACCGTGCTCTGACCCTCAAAGCAGGGTCAGATAATAGTTACAAGTATGGCACAATGCTCCTGTAAAAAAATTAAACTGCAACAGAAAGCACTTACAGCTAAGGAAGCAGGTGCCAGACTTAAAGCTCAAATTCAATGACACATTAACCAGCCCCAAATGAATTCATCTCAGTTGAGGCTGGGAAGGTGTGCTTTGCTTTTCCCCCATAATCTACAGTGGTGAACAAGAGGGTGGTAGTGGTGAACCAGAGGGTGCTGTGATAAACCAGAGGGGGACAGTGATGATCCAGAGGGGGGCAGTGGCAAACCAGAGGGTAGCAGTGATGAACCAGAGGGTGGCAGTGATGAACCAGAGGGTGGCAGTGGTGAACCAGAGGGTGGCAGGGATGAACCAGAGGATGCAAGTTATGAACCAGAGAGTGGCAGCCTTGAACCAGAGGGTGGCAGTGATCAACCAGAGGGTGGCAGTGATCAACCAGAGGGTGGCAGTGGTGAACCAGAGGGTAGCAGTGATGATCCAGAGGGTGGCAGTGGCAAACCAGAGGGTGGCAGTGATGAACCAGAGGGTGGCAGTGATAATCCAGAGGGTGGCAGTTGTGAACCAGAGGGTGGCAGTAATGAACCAGAGGGTGGCAGTGATGAACCAGAGGGTGGCAGTGGTGAACCACATGGTGATGAACCAGAGGATAGCAGTGATGAACCAGAGGGTGGCAGTGGTGAACCAGAGGGTGGCAGTGATGATCCAGAGGGTGGCAGTGGCAAACCAGAGGGTGGCAGTGATGATACAGAGGGTGGTAGTGGCGAACCAGAGGGTGGCAGTAATGAACCAGAGGGTGGCAGTGATTAACCAGAGGGTGGCAGTGGTGAACCATAAGGTGATGAACCAGAGGATAGCAGCGATGAACCAGAGGGTGGTAATGGTGAACCAGACGGTGGCAGTGATGATCCAGAGCGTGGCAGTGGCAAACCAGAGGGTGGCAGTGATGAACCAGAGGGTGGCAGTGATAATCCAGAGGGTGGCAGTTGTGAACCACATGGTGATGAACCAGAGGATAGCAGTGATGAACCAGAGGGTGGCAGTGGTGAACCAGAGGGTGGCAGTGATGATCCAGAGGGTGGCAGTGATGATCCAGAGGGTGGCAGTGGTGAACCAGAGGGTGGCAGCAATGAACCAGAGGGTGGCAGTGATGGTCCAGAGGATGGCAGTGGCGAACCAGAGGGTGGCAGTAATGAACCAGAGGGTGGCAGTGATGAACCAGAGGGTGGCAGTGGTGAACCACATGGTGATGAACCAGAGGATAGCAGTGATGAACCAGAGGGTGGCAGTGGTGAACCAGAGGGTGGCAGTGATGATCCAGAGGGTGGCAGTGATGATCCAGAGGGTGGCAGTGGTGAACCAGAGGGTGGCAGCAATGAACCAGAGGGTGGCAGTGATGGTCCAGAGGATGGCAGTGGCGAACCAGAGGGTGGCAGTAATGAACCAGAGGGTGGCAGTGATGAACCAGAGGGTGGCAGTGGTGAACCAGAGGGTGGCAGTGATGAACCAGAGGGTGGCAGTGATGATTCAGAGGGTGGCAGTGGCAAACCAGAGGGTGGCAGTGATGATCCAGAGGGTGGCAGTGGCGAGCCAGAGGATGACAGTAATGAACCAGAGGGTGGCAGTGATGAACCAGAGGGTGGCAGTGGTGAACCACAAGGTGATGAACCAGAGGATAGCAGTGATGAACCAGAGGGTGGCAGCCTTGAACCAGAGGGTGGCAGTGATGAACCAGAGGGTGGCAGTGATGAACCAGAGGGTGGCAGTGATGAACCAGAGGGTGGCAGTGGTGAAATAGAGGGTGGCAGTGATGATCCAGAGGGTGGCAGTGGCAAACCAGAGGGTGGCAGTGATGAACCAGAGGGTGGCAGTAATGATCCAGAGGGTGGCAGTGACGAACTAGAGGGTGGCAGTAATGAACCAAAGGGTGGCAGTGGTGAACCCGAGAGTGACAGTGGTGAACCATAAGGTGATGAACCAGAGGATAGCATTGATGAACCAGAGGGTGGCATTGGTGAACCAGAGGGTGGCAGTGATGATCCAGAGGGTGGCAGTGGCAAACCAGAGGGTGGCAGTAATGATGAACCAGAGGGTGGCAGTGGCGATCCAGAGGGTGGCAGTGATGAACCAGAGGGTGGCAGTGATGATCCAGAGGGTGGCAGTGGCGAACCAGAGGGTGGCAGTAATGAACCAGAGGGTGGCAGTGATGATCCAGAGGGTGGCAGTGGCAAACCAGAGGGTGGCAGTAATGAACCAGAGGGTGGCAGGGATGAACCAGAGGATGGCAGTGATCAACCAGAGGGTGGCAGCCTTGAACCAGAGGGTGGCAGTGATCAACCAGAGGGTGGCAGTGATAAACCAGAGGGTGGCACTGGTGAACAAGAGGGTGGCAGTGATGATCCAGAGGGTGGCAGTGGTGAACCAGAGGGTGGCAGTAATGAACCAGAGGGTGGCAGTAATCAACCAGAGGGTGGCAGTGGTGAACCACAAGGTGATAAACCAGTATTGTGTTTTTATCTAGGAACCTAAATCGATATTCCTATTTTATGCCTTTGTACGGTTATAATCAATAATGTCCCTATAATGGCATAATAATTATATCCATATCTAGTTGTAGCCCATGCAGTCACATTAAGCAAGGCTACTTCCCCGGTCTCCTAGAAAGCACAACGAGTTCTCTAAACACACCAAACCTCCAGCAACCTGGGAAATCCCCATTTGCTTTTGTTTTGATTTGTCATAGAACTCCTGCGAGGACTGTAAGAACGGCCAGTTCTTAGTAACATCTTTATTGACGTCTTATGTCCAACCTTACGTCAAACCCGGCACCTTTCAGGTATAAATATACCAACGTTGCCTTAAGCAAACACACGGTGGTGGTTTAGGAGCAGAGCAGCTATCTACTTGCCCGAGAGCCCAGCTGATGCGAGAGCCCACAGACGCTGCCCCTCCTTCTTTGACGTGCTGAGAAAGACGCTGTCTTTTTCTCCAGCCGAGAAAATCTAGCTCCGGCGTTTCCAGCCTACCCTTGCGGGTTGCTGGAATATCGAGTCCTGAGGAAAGAGATACCAGACCTCCCACATTCTATTACCAAGGTACAGAGCTGAGAATTCTTGAGTCAGATTCTTGGCAAAACCAACTTAACTTAAACTGCTACTTACTTACTCCTTCCCACGTATTAGGCTTAGGTCAGGTACACCGGGGTAGGCATATTTTAGAAGCACCAGTTGAGTACGTTAGTCAATGTATATATGTATATATATCTTTTATCCATTTTAAAGTATCTAATGGCTAAGAAACCATATCAATGCTTTTACAGTATTATTTCATAATACTCCTTTTACTGTACGCACTTCACTTTACATTAAGTATTGCAATTATGGCAATTCATTTCTCTTGCATGAGAAGGAAGACTGCTCAATAAATTATACCTTTTATTGAAATCGCCCATCTCTCTCTTCTCTGCACTCTGGTGAAACTAAGTACGCACAGTTGACCGAGTGAAATAACTGTCTATTGTTTTCACACGACTCTAGAGATACACTCTTATTCTGAGGGAGCAAAGTTGTCATGTTATATGGTTGTCAGAAGCTAATCCCTTCTTGTCTATCCAGGGAGGTTAAACTCCTCCTCGTTTATTCGAGAAAGTTTCTAGTCACCTCTGAGCTAGCTGGCAAAACTTAAGTCTAATATAGTCAGTAGAGACCTAGTCGACCTCAGTCCTACGTCTACACTGCTGAATATATTATTCCAATGCACAGAGCCTATTGGGAATATAGGAACTACACTACACCAGAGGACAGCTGTGATGAACCAGAGGGTGGCAGTGGTGAACCAGAGGGTGGCAGTAATTAAACAGAGGGTGGCAGTGATGAACCAGAGGGTGGCAGTGATGATCCAGAGGGTGGCAGTGGCGAACCAGATGGGGGCAGTAATGAACCAGAGGGTGGCAGTGGCAAACCAGAGGGTGGCAGTGGCAAACCAGAGGGTGGCAGTGATGAACCAGAGGGTGGCAGTGATGATCCAGAGGGTGGCAGTGGCGAACCAGAGGGTGGCAGTAATGAACCAGAGGGTGGCAGTGAGGATCTAGAAGGTGGCAGGGGTGAACCACAGGGTGGCAGTGGTGAACCAGAGGGTGCTTTGATGAACCAGAGAGTGACAGGGGTGAACGAGAGGGTGACAGTGGTGAACCAGAGGATGCTGTGATGAACCAGAGGGTGGCAGCGGTGAACCAGAGGGTGGTAGTGGTGAACCAGAGGATGACAGTAGTGAACCAGAGAGTGACAGTGGTGAACCAGAGAGTGGCAGTGGTGAACCAGAGGGTGCTGTGAAGAACCAGAGGGTGGCAGTGGTGAACCAGAGGGTGATAGTGATGAACCAGAGGGTGGCATTGGTGAACCAGAGGGTGGCAGTGATGAACCGGAGGGTGGCCGCAATGAACCACAGGGTTGCAAACAGGCTGGACATGTAGAAACAACATGGTCGCGACGGTTGCGACCACACAAGTAAGTTCGCGTTCCCGAACTTGTAAACAACCCTCGCGAACTGGCAAAAACCCTTGCGAGCACGTACAAAAAAGAAATTCGCACGAATTCGCGGATTTTGCGAATTGCGAGTTCGCTTTCGCACGAATTCACAGATCGTGAATTCGCAAATTTTGCCCATACTTAGTGATTTACAGCCTGTCTCCAATACACGTCTGGGCTGGGTGACAGCTACACTTTGTGCATTCCCTCTAGACAGCTGCACCACTGTAAACACAAGAGTGTCTGAGTACAAATCTACATACATCTGCATTCTGATGGCTTTGCCTGGGCAGGATGGAAGGGAGGGCTAACACTTCACTTGAATAGGCAGTGTCCTGTCCCCACACAAAGGACTGATTACCTCCCACAGATAGCCTGGCCTACAGGACTGGGTTGAAAGGGATACTTGTGCACTTCAGACATCGTTGAAGTCACCCTCCATATTAAAGGCACTTTTAGGTATAAGTACTGGGTCTTTGACCCCCGTCAAATAAGACACTCATGTAACTGTAACTGAAGCTCTGTCAGAATAACTGCTGTGCTGCCTAAAGGACTCAACTGGACTGCTGATCATGAAGGCCTGATTTTCTGTTTGTTGCCCTGCTGCCTGCTGTTCTCTGACTCTGCTGAAGAGCTTTACTCTGCCTTTACTCAAAGTGGCTTACGTCCTGTTGCTTGGGACTCAGGCATATCAAAGTCTCTACCCTTGTGCCTGGCTCACTGGAAGTGGCCCGGATACTTGCAACACCAATTTTGACACATCTCCTGTCTGCATGTAGCAGAGCCAGTGCCTCGACCCGGTTGTGGGAGTAAAATAGGCGCAATGCAATGGAACCAGTGCTTTGCCTCCAGAGATCGACACATCGTACAGCATATCGCTGCAGCTTGGTGGAATCAGCTCATCCCCTCAACAGAATGGCAGAGTCCGGTGCATCTATAAAGGCCTCTCAACTCTGGCACTCGTCTTCAGAACTGACTCATCGCCTTCACTGTGTGGAGAAGATTGATGCATCCTGCACCTCCGGACTTTGGCATTGACACATCTTGCTGTTTGAGACCAGAAAAGGTACTTTGTTCACTGGGGCCTGCGTGGGTCCTGTAGCCGGCCAGCTCTCCATCGTAGTCGGCCCGTAATTTGACTTTGCCCCAGTCCATTGCTACTTGCTACTAAGCGCTGTACTGCATGTATTCCTTTAAAAATCAATATCTAAACTTATATATATTGATTTTGTGTTGTTTTGGTCTTTTTTTGTTCAGAATATTTTTTAAACCTTTGTGGAGTCCTTTTGTGGTGTATTCATTGTGTAACTTTGTGTGTTGCACAAGTACTTTACACATTGCCTCTTCATATAAGCCTGACTGCTCAGTGCCAATCTACCGTAGGGTGCGCACAGGTTTTTGTTTAGTATGCATCTAGCTAAGCCTGCCTAGAGTGGTGGTTCCTGCCTAGCTTGGCTGCATAAGTCAGCCACTAGGAAACCCATTTCTAACAATGGGTTTATGACCACGTCTTATCGTAAAAGATTTACGCCAGACAAAAGCTCTAAAAGGATTGAATGTCCATACACAAGCTAACGTTTCCTTCTGACAGGTGAATATTTTTCTACTGTAAGAGAAATAGATCTGGAAGCATATGCAATAAGACATTCTTTACCATCATTGCCAACTCGGATTAAACCATTGTTGGTGACATCAGTTGTAATACCTTTTCAAAGAAGCAACATTCTTAGTAGACTTTTTAATACTTTCAAATTTCAAATCACATTCAGCATGCCATACAAACTTAACCTTATTCTTGAGAAGCTGCCTAATGTGATAAGCTTACTCAGAAAATGTAGGTATATACTTTAAACAGAATTCTGTTCACCAAATGAAGAACCTAACTTCTTCCTTGTTGCCTCGTCCTGGTGCAGGGGCACACTGAACGGCATTGATCAAAGAAGGTTTAGGTTTAATGCCCTCAACAATAATAGCATGAACCAAATATGGTGCATTGTCTTCTGCAAAAGAAACATTTCCAAAAATTCCAGTGTCAATTCTTTGAATCATGCTCAGATTTTGTATTACAAAAAATAGGGATATCATCCTGAGATAAATTGACCTTTTTTCTCAAATAGCTGGAACATAAGTCTTTGAAAAAGATCTGCTGCCAAAGCCAGACCAAAAGATAATCTCTTGTATTGAAAACAGCCTATGCGGCTATGAAAGCTGCCAAACATTTGGACCTCACTGTTAAAGAAATCTGATGTTATGCAGAGGAAGGATTGTGTGTGGAAACTCATCTATCATTCTTAAACATTGTTAACATTTCATTAGACCATGGCAAAGGAAACTGGTCAATGAGTATATGGCTATTTAAATGTCAAAGAGTGACACAAAGCCTCGGTTTGCTATTTCTACAGTGTGCAATGACTAAGGGAGAAATCCAAGAAGAGGCTTCCACAGGGTAAACAATTTCAGCCTGAAGCCAGTTTTCTAGTTGTTTTGTAACATCATCCCTTAATGCAAACAGAATATTTCTGACCTTTTATCTTAGAGCATGCACCTTTCTTCAAGATGACTTTATATTCAAATCCATGCGGACGAACAATGTTCTTGCAAAGCACGTTAGTGAACTCCAATCCAAAGTAGCTTTATTCGAGGTATACTCATAAAAGCACAAAACAAACAACATTTAAATGCACACAGTTCAAAAATTCCTTGGCTGGATTATACATAATTAAAAGGACTTAATTAAAAACTGGGATCTAAGCAAATGGAAGAGATAAAATTTCATGTCGACAGTTTTCAGTACATTAAAATGGTTCAATACACCAACAAATAATAACAGTTTATTAATTAATCAATCACATTCTATGGCCAGACTAGGGATGCTAAAATTATTGCTCACCGAAAATTACCCAGATTTTAGGTTCAGCCTTATTACCCACACCCATCCTAGGTATTTGGATACCGCTATTGTAATAAATGGCAAAGTACTGGTGCACATAAACCTTTCAGCTTCAGCGCTCCTATTTGTGCCAAGTAGTTTGCACATTAGGGTCAGCCAAACTCGCCTAGGGATTGCATAGGCAGGACAGGCGAAGAGCAGGTGGGCGGCTGTTTCATTGTGACTCCCACAGGCAGGACAGATGTTATCACTTTTGGTGGTCCACCTGGAGGTAAGGGACTTTAAAGGTAATGAACTCATCTAACAGTGCATCACCTGTTTTTGCACTTTCATCCACAACCAGAGCGTTTTCATTACTGTTGGAATAAAGCAGAATATGCAATTCTGCTGTTCGCACTACTCTAGAGCAGAGGGACCATTTTTTTATGCATGCAACTTACCATACACAGTTCTATTTTCAAAAACAAATTTAAACTGCCAGAAATCAAGTGTGAATCCTTTACCAACTATACCCTTCTGGGTGAAAATAGGTGTGTCTGAGTACACGTCTAGGTAGGATGGAAGAGAGGGACTAACACTTCACTTGAATAGGCAGTGTCCTGTCCCCACACAAAGGACTAATTACCCCCCACAGATAGCCTGACAGGCAGGAATGGGTTGAAATAAATACTTGTGCACTTCAGAGAGCTGATTGGAAGTCACCCCCACATCAAAGGGACTTTTGGGTATAGGTACTGGGTCTCTGACCCCTCTCAAATCAGACACTACTGTACTTGTAAATGAAACTCTGCCGGAATAACTGCAGTGCTGCTTAAAGGACTCTACTGGACTGCAGATCTTGAGCCTGCTTTTTTGTTTGTTGCCCTACAGCAACATTTTTCTGCCCTACTCTATTGGCCTGGGTATTTTTCAGGGCGATACTAGAGAAAAGAGAAAGATCACCCAGTGACGCAAACCTGCAGTTTTTACAGGCGGAAGCATAAAATGCAAAAGATAAGCTTGAGCATGCCAGAAAGATAAGTGTACTTGCTGGGTATTAGAATACCTACACAACATGGTGTAGCCAACGTCGGTTAGGCTCTTATTTAATGGTCAATCTGAGTAGTTCAGTCATACTTTCTCAGAGACCCCTACTCACATTTAAACCGGAGACGTCCGAAATGGGACGGGAACAAAATCACCTCAGCTGAGTAGATAAACCCTATCTATGAGCTGTATGTTAAATAAACTTGGAAGATTTGTAGTTCCTGCATTGTTCATACCATATCGATACAAAAGGGGATGATGGACAGAGCGTTTGAGCAAATCAAACACTCACCCCAGTCAACTGATATGGGTTTAATCCATTACCATTCTTTAGCTCACTCAGCCACCCCAGTTCAGACATGGCCATATGCAAATCAGTCTGACCCTGTGCCTCATGGGAACAGTCCAGCCCGATCTGCCAAGCCATGTCTTCCCTGGACCGGAAACAAGCATCCTGGGACCGGTTTCGGATTCACAATCCTCATCAGTCAGGCTATCTCGAATCCAGTGGCCAAGTGAGCAAGGGACTCACGTCTGAGCATACCCTGCCAACTTAGGGCGAACAAAGCAATACAAAAGGGGATGATGGACAGAGCGTTTGAGCAAATCAAACACTCACCCCCGTCAAGTGATCTGGGTTTAATCCATCACCATTCTTTAGCTCACTCAGCCACCCCAGTTCAGACATGGCCATATGCAAATCAGTCTGACCCTTCCTCCTCAGCCAGGCTATCTCGAAACCAGTGGCCAAGTGAGCAAGGGACTCACGTCTGAGCATACCCTGCCAACTTAGGGCGAACAAAGCGATACAAAAGGAGATGATGGACGGAGCGTTTGAGCACATCAAACACTCACCCCCAGTCAACTGATCTGGGTTTAATCCATCACCATTCTTTAGCTCACTCAGCCACCCCAGTTCAGACATGGCCATATGCAAATCAGTCTGACCCTGTGCCTCATGGGAACAGTCCTGCCTGATCTGCCAAGCCATGTCTTCCCTGGACCGGAAACAAGCATCCTGGGACCAGTTTCGGATTCACAATCCTCATCAGCCAGGCTATCTCGAATCCAGTGGCCAAGTGAGCAAGGGACTCATGTCTGAGCATACCCTGCCAACTTAGGGCGAACAAAGCGATCCAAAAGGGGATGATGGACGGAGCGTTTGAGCAAATCAAACACTCACCCCCAGTCAACTGATCTGGGTTTAATCCATCACCATTCTTTAGCTCACTCAGCCACCCCAGTTCAGACATGGCCATATGCAAATCAGTCTGACCCTGTGCCTCATGGGAACAGTCCAGCCCGATCTGCCAAGCCATGTCTTCCCTGGACCAGAAACAAGCATCCTGGGACCGGTTTCGGATTCACAATCCTTATCAGCCAGGCTATCTCGAATCCAGTGGCCAAGTGAGCAAGGGACTCACGTCTGAGCATACCCTGCCAACTTAGGGCGAACAAAGCGATACAAAAGGGGATGATGGACGGAGCGTTTGAGCAAATCAAACAATCACCCCCAGTCAACTGATCTGGGTTTAATCCATCACCATTCTTTAGCTCACTCAGCCACCCCAGTTCAGACATGGCCATATGCAAATCAGTCTGACCCTGTGCCTCATGGGAACAGTCCAGCCCGATCTGACAAGCCATGTCTTCCCTGGACCGGAAACAAGCATCCTGGGACCAGATTCAGATTCACAATCCTCATCAGCCAGGCTATCTCGAATCCAGTGGTCAAGTGAGCAAGGGACTCACGTCTGAGCATACCCTGCCAACTTAGGGCGAACAAAGCGATACAAAAGGGGATGATGGATGGAGCGTTTGAGCAAATCAAACACTCACCCCCAGTCAACTGATCTGGGTTTAATCCATCACCATTCTTTAGCTCACTCAGCCACCCCAGTTCAGACATGGCCATATGCAAATCAGTCTGACCCTGTGCCTCATGGGAACAGTCCAGCCCGATCTGACAAGCCATGTCTTCCCTGGACCGGAAACAAGCATCCTGGGACCAGATTCAGATTCACAATCCTCATCAGCCAGGCTATCTCGAATCCAGTGGTCAAGTTAGCAAGGGACTCACGTCTGAGCATACCCTGCCAACTTAGGGCGAACAAAGCGATACAAAAGGGGATGATGGATGGAGCGTTTGAGCAAATCAAACACTCACCCCCAGTCAACTGATCTGGGTTTACTCCATCACCATTGTTTTGGCTCACTCAGCCACCCCAGTTCAGACATGGCCATATGCAAATCAGTCTGACCCTGTGCCTCATGGGAACAGTCGAGCCCGATCTGCCAAGCCATGTCTTCCCTGGACCGGAAACAAGCATTCTGGGACCGGTTTAGGATTCACAATCCTCATCAGCCAGGCTATCTCAAATCCAGTGGCCAAGTTAGCAAGGGACTCACGTCTGAGCATACCCTGCCAACTTAGGGCAAACAAAGCGATACAAAAGGGGATGATGGACGGAGCGTTTGAGCAAATCAAACACTCACCCCCAGTCAACTGATTTGGGTTTAATCCATCACCATTCTTTAGCTCACTCAGCCACCCCAGTTCAGACATGGCCATATGCAAATCAGTCTGACCCTGTGCCTCATGGGAACAGTCCAGCCCGATCTGCCAAGCCATGTCTTCCCTGGACCAGAAACAAGCATCCTGGGACCGGTTTCGGATTTACAATCCTCATCAGCCAGGCTATCTTGAATCCAGTGGCCAAGTGAGCAAGGGACTCACGTCTGAGCATACCCTGCCAACTTAGGGCGAACAAAGCGATACAAAAGGGGATGATGGACGGAGCGTTTGAGCAAATCAAACACTCACCCCCAGTCAACTGATCTGGGTTTAATCCATCACCATTCTTTAGCTCACTCAGCCACCCCAGTTCAGACATGGCCATATGCAAATCAGTCTGACCCTTCCTCCTCAGCCAGGCTATCTCGAAACCAGTGGCCAAGTGAGCAAGGGACTCACGTCTGAGCATACCCTGCCAACTTAGGGCGAACAAAGCGATACAAAAGGGGATGATGGACGGAGCGTTTGAGCACATCAAACACTCACCCCCAGTCAACTGATCTGGGTTTAATCCATCACCATTCTTTAGCTCACTCAGCCACCCCAGTTCAGACATGGCCATATGCAAATCAGTCTGACCCTGTGCCTCATGGGAACAGTCCAGCCTGATCTGCCAAGCCATGTCTTCCCTGGACCGGAAACAAGCATCCTGGGACCAGTTTCGGATTCACAATCCTCATCAGCCAGGCTATCTCGAATCCAGTGGCCAAGTGAGCAAGGGACTCATGTCTGAGCATACCCTGCCAACTTAGGGCGAACAAAGCGATCCAAAAGGGGATGATGGACGGAGCGTTTGAGCAAATCAAACACTCACCCCCAGTCAACTGATCTGGGTTTAATCCATCACCATTCTTTAGCTCACTCAGCCACCCCAGTTCAGACATGGCCATATGCAAATCAGTCTGACCCTGTGCCTCATGGGAACAGTCCAGCCCGATCTGCCAAGCCATGTCTTCCCTGGACCAGAAACAAGCATCCTGGGACCGGTTTCGGATTCACAATCCTTATCAGCCAGGCTATCTCGAATCCAGTGGCCAAGTGAGCAAGGGACTCACGTCTGAGCATACCCTGCCAACTTAGGGCGAACAAAGCGATACAAAAGGGGATGATGGACGGAGCGTTTGAGCAAATCAAACAATCACCCCCAGTCAACTGATCTGGGTTTAATCCATCACCATTCTTTAGCTCACTCAGCCACCCCAGTTCAGACATGGCCATATGCAAATCAGTCTGACCCTGTGCCTCATGGGAACAGTCCAGCCCGATCTGACAAGCCATGTCTTCCCTGGACCGGAAACAAGCATCCTGGGACCAGATTCAGATTCACAATCCTCATCAGCCAGGCTATCTCGAATCCAGTGGTCAAGTGAGCAAGGGACTCACGTCTGAGCATACCCTGCCAACTTAGGGCGAACAAAGCGATACAAAAGGGGATGATGGATGGAGCGTTTGAGCAAATCAAACACTCACCCCCAGTCAACTGATCTGGGTTTAATCCATCACCATTCTTTAGCTCACTCAGCCACCCCAGTTCAGACATGGCCATATGCAAATCAGTCTGACCCTGTGCCTCATGGGAACAGTCCAGCCCGATCTGACAAGCCATGTCTTCCCTGGACCGGAAACAAGCATCCTGGGACCAGATTCAGATTCACAATCCTCATCAGCCAGGCTATCTCGAATCCAGTGGTCAAGTTAGCAAGGGACTCACGTCTGAGCATACCCTGCCAACTTAGGGCGAACAAAGCGATACAAAAGGGGATGATGGATGGAGCGTTTGAGCAAATCAAACACTCACCCCCAGTCAACTGATCTGGGTTTAATCCATCACCATTCTTTAGCTCACTCAGCCACCCCAGTTCAGACATGGCCATATGCAAATCAGTCTGACCCTGTGCCTCATGGGAACAGTCCAGCCCGATCTGCCAAGCCATGTCTTCCCTGGACCAGAAACAAGCATCCTGGGACCGGTTTCGGATTCACAATCCTTATCAGCCAGGCTATCTCGAATCCAGTGGCCAAGTGAGCAAGGGACTCACGTCTGAGCATACCCTGCCAACTTAGGGCGAACAAAGCGATACAAAAGGGGATGATGGACGGAGCGTTTGAGCAAATCAAACAATCACCCCCAGTCAACTGATCTGGGTTTAATCCATCACCATTCTTTAGCTCACTCAGCCACCCCAGTTCAGACATGGCCATATGCAAATCAGTCTGACCCTGTGCCTCATGGGAACAGTCCAGCCCGATCTGACAAGCCATGTCTTCCCTGGACCGGAAACAAGCATCCTGGGACCAGATTCAGATTCACAATCCTCATCAGCCAGGCTATCTCGAATCCAGTGGTCAAGTGAGCAAGGGACTCACGTCTGAGCATACCCTGCCAACTTAGGGCGAACAAAGCGATACAAAAGGGGATGATGGATGGAGCGTTTGAGCAAATCAAACACTCACCCCCAGTCAACTGATCTGGGTTTAATCCATCACCATTCTTTAGCTCACTCAGCCACCCCAGTTCAGACATGGCCATATGCAAATCAGTCTGACCCTGTGCCTCATGGGAACAGTCCAGCCCGATCTGACAAGCCATGTCTTCCCTGGACCGGAAACAAGCATCCTGGGACCAGATTCAGATTCACAATCCTCATCAGCCAGGCTATCTCGAATCCAGTGGTCAAGTTAGCAAGGGACTCACGTCTGAGCATACCCTGCCAACTTAGGGCGAACAAAGCGATACAAAAGGGGATGATGGATGGAGCGTTTGAGCAAATCAAACACTCACCCCCAGTCAACTGATCTGGGTTTACTCCATCACCATTGTTTTGGCTCACTCAGCCACCCCAGTTCAGACATGGCCATATGCAAATCAGTCTGACCCTGTGCCTCATGGGAACAGTCGAGCCCGATCTGCCAAGCCATGTCTTCCCTGGACCGGAAACAAGCATTCTGGGACCGGTTTAGGATTCACAATCCTCATCAGCCAGGCTATCTCAAATCCAGTGGCCAAGTTAGCAAGGGACTCACGTCTGAGCATACCCTGCCAACTTAGGGCAAACAAAGCGATACAAAAGGGGATGATGGACGGAGCGTTTGAGCAAATCAAACACTCACCCCCAGTCAACTGATTTGGGTTTAATCCATCACCATTCTTTAGCTCACTCAGCCACCCCAGTTCAGACATGGCCATATGCAAATCAGTCTGACCCTGTGCCTCATGGGAACAGTCCAGCCCGATCTGCCAAGCCATGTCTTCCCTGGACCAGAAACAAGCATCCTGGGACCGGTTTCGGATTTACAATCCTCATCAGCCAGGCTATCTTGAATCCAGTGGCCAAGTGAGCAAGGGACTCACGTCTGAGCATACCCTGCCAACTTAGGGCGAACAAAGCGATACAAAAGGGGATGATGGACGGAGCGTTTGAGCAAATCAAACACTCACCCCCAGTCAACTGATCTGGGTTTAATCCATCACCATTCTTTAGCTCACTCAGCCACCCCAGTTCAGACATGGCCATATGCAAATCAGTCTGACCCTGTGCCTCATGGGAACAGTCCAGCCCGATCTGCCAAACCATATCTCCATAAAATTCATTTAAATAAAATACTACTGATCTGACAATGACCGAACAAGCTGATGACATTGAAGAACAGGTAGTTGCTCTAAATATTTCAGAGAATTGCAGACAGGTAGTTTCTATGAAATTACTACAACATGGCCTCCTGGCAACGGGTAGAGTTGTTACCTTCATGGTTGAGGCACACGAAGCATTCAGAACAGAGGTATTCTATTCTTGGGTTAAATTCTTGCCATTCAGATGCTCGCACACAGTTGTTTCATGAATACATTGTAGTTGACCCACCTGATGAGTGTTTGCCGTATCTGGACTTAAAAGTCCATTTAACTTACCAAGAGCACATTAAGCAGCAAAGGAGCAACCTGGCCGGTCCTAGATTCATACCCCATCCTGCCTTAACAGCAGCAGGAATGCATACACTGTTTAGAGACATAGTTCAAATTTACAGAAATCTTAAACAGGGCTGCTCAGGCTGTAAAACCACAATTGGCTACTACAGGTACCACCTCCCAAATGCTAAATGCCATTATGGAAAATATATCCACCACCAGGGAGCAAATCCCATTCTTGATAGCCCAGAAATCAGCTCAGCTTGAAGCAGTTTTTCCCCATACGGGCAAGGCTGAAAACACAGAACACTGACAGTTTGCTTACCAATAAGGATGACTTCCCCAATAGCAGATTGTGTCACTTGGGGCACAAACAATGCTGCCGTTTGTACCAGAACGCATGGTACCCCCTTCTATAGCAGTTATACCAGATGTACTGAAACAAGTTCAGAATGAGTATGGGGCAGAGCCTGCCCTAGATCTGAAGATAAAAATGATGGGAAATGTTGCCCACGTATCGGCCATTATGTTGAGTAAAATAAAAGTGAAAGCAGCAACGGTGGCTATATGCCAATGCCTGAGGGAATTCCGTCATGCACAGCAGGAGCAAGAATTGCCTAATATTATCAAAGATACATATGCTTCGCTTGGTAGTGATAATCTGGGAGCCAGATCTGGGAAACCAATAGTTATGAACAATTCTGAATAGGATAACTCTAAGCAAGCGCCCGGTTCTTCAAAGAAGAAATGGGATAATAAACAAAAAAAGAAACAAAGCAAAACACAGTCACGGGGTGGGTCTCATCAACAGGAGCACACCGAGAGAAAATACAATTTGATAAACCGTGACAATATTAGAAAACCTAACAGGTATCAGCATACTGATACACGTTCCTCTCGTTACTTTTAGGAGTCATCTGAAAAACTTTTGTAGAGAAACGGACGGTAAGAGCACAGATCGGAAGAGCGAGTGAAGCCGAAAAGGGAGAAATATCGCACTTCGGACTAAATCATAAAACAGGAGGAAAAATAAAAGACTTCAAAGCCTCAATTTAAAAAGAAGAAGGTAGCCAGAATTAAGATTAGAAATGCCCAGGCTACTGGGGACTCTGCTTCTGAGTGGGAAATCAGCAGTGACGATGCTAGGCAGCGCAACAGAAGTCACATTAGCTTACTGGAACCTGATGGACTTTTCTGCCAGTAGCACTGCTGAATGAACATATCATGGTGGAAAAACCTTATACAAGGGTAAGTGTCCCACATTGTTTGTACAAAATAACGATCTAAATGGAGGGAGAAAAACCCAGGTGAGTGAAGGGTCTCTTTTGGGATAACCTGAAATATGGTTACAATATTCTTTTGTCCAAAAAGGATTGGCCACCTGATTTCGAAGTGGATTGCCCAATGGGGGAAGAAGTTATTTTACCTGCTTTCTCCAAACTTGTACCAGAATCCGTAAAAAATTCATATGCGCAGGAGGGGGCGTTAGCATTAGCTCCTACACTTTACTGCAATAATGTTGGGTGGGATGATGAGTCAACTCATTACAAAATCCTATTAAAGTCAATTCCTCAACCACTGAGACAATACCCAATTAAACATGAGGCAAATAAACAAGTCAGGGAGATTCTAGAAAAACTTGAGTAGTGTAATAGAGAATTGCACCTCACCTATGAATAATTCCTTGCTTCTTGTAATGAAACTAGATAATTCATATCGTCTAGTTTTAGATTAAAGTAATTTAAATGCATCCATATGAACATTTGCAGTACAAATGTACATAGTGCCACACTAATGAATAACATAATGTGGAAAAAAGACAAAAACAACACTAGACATATCAAATGGATTTCTCTGCCAAAATGTAGTGCCTGGGAGCAGTTTTTTTGACAGCATTCTCGGCGCTAGGTTTCAACGCAAATTGTGTTGATTACCTCAGGGGTTTAAGAATAGCCCTGGGTTGTTTCAGCCAGGATAACAGAGTTACTTCAACATTTTGATGAGGAGGCATCGTCCTATGTAGATGACATTTATCTGATGGACGATTCGCTTTTAGAGCACTTGAACAGGGCGAATAGCATAATCGTGGGGTTCACCCACCTGAGATACAAATTTAATTCCAAAAAAAATAAAATTGCCCACCTCAGGGGAAACACATAGTTGTCGTGACCCCAGTACCGACCCTAGAGGCTGTTAAAAAAGCAACCATTCCGAATGCTAAAGCCTTGCATCCACGATTGATTCAAAGGGATAACTCTCTCACTGCAAAATATGTAGGCCACAAATTTGACTCTCCATTACAAACACAAGTATTCTTGCAATATGAACAAGAATATCCTCTGCTGAATGAAATCATGCCTCTAGATCGATACAAATGTATCAATTATACCATTTGTTCTGCCCAGCTGTACATAAGAAGTAAACAGCAATTTTCCATGGCATGCATGATCATTAAAAGGCTCAAGCATGACGGAAAGTTCCATCCTGGAAAAACACACACTGTATGGCGTAGCTGGCGGAACTAAAAGCTCTGATACTGGCACTACAAAATATGGCTGTGAATTCCCCACACTAATAGTGTGTGATTCATTTTACTGTGTTCAGTCCCATAACAAATATTTACTTTTTGGGGACCAGAATGGATTCAGGAATTCCAAAGGTTGCACAGTAAAGCACCAGATGCTTCGGTAACAAGCGGCAAAGCTGAAAGAAGGCATGCCATGGGCTCATATCATTCATACATTGAGTCATTAACGTGTTGGCGTTCACATTGAAGGGAATTCAATGATGGATGAAGCCACCAAGGCAACAGTTCGTACTGCTGCCTTTGCTGCAATAACTCGTGCAAGTACGAGAATAGATGGAACTACCATGGTGGCAGCTAACTCAACGTGCACTGGAATAACCCTGCCAAAGGGCTTTCCTCTCAAGTACTCCTACAAGTTAGACGCACAGAACATTCTGCATGCTCAGATTCTAGGAGGATAGGGTTATACAAAACACTGATCGCAGATTAGGACCAATACGAGCGGCACATGAGGGACTGGGTTCTCCTCACACAGGAATTGCTGCTACATTTTCATTAATGGAGGACCGCTATTGGTGGCCAGGTCAATCATGACAGACCAAGAACTTTGTCCTTAAATGTGCCATCAGATGAAAGGATCCACTGTAGCAAGTCCAGCACAGACACCTCTATTGATTTCAGACAAGCCTTTGGCTTGTGTTTATTTTGGACCACTGTGAAGCCTTGCATTCAGATGGCAAAAACAACAAGTGATGGACTGAATGTGGATCAATGTCACACACTCCCCCAGTCAAAAGATCTGGGCCCAAATCCATCGTTTTTTTGCACTCCACACCACCCTGGGTTAGACAATGGCGATATGCAAATCAGCTCTGACCCTGTTGCCCCATGGGAACAGTCCAGTCCGAACTACAAAAGCCATGTCCTTCCCAGAACGGAATCAAGCATCCGAGGACCGGACCGGTTTCGAGGTAACACCTCTCATCAGCCCGGCTAGCTTGACTCCAGTGGTGTGGAGTGCCTGGGACCCACGTCTGGGCATCCCCAGCGCACTTAGGGCGGCAATTGCAAAAACAACAAGTGATGGACTGAATGTGGATCAATGTCACACACTCCCCCAGTCAAAAGATCTGGGCCCAAATCCATCGTTTTTTTGCACTCCACACCACCCTGGGTTAGACAATGGCGATATGCAAATCAGCTCTGACCCTGTTGCCCCATGGGAACAGTCCAGTCCGAACTACAAAAGCCATGTCCTTCCCAGAACGGAATCAAGCATCCGAGGACCGGACCGGTTTCGAGGTAACACCTCTCATCAGCCCGGCTAGCTTGACTCCAGTGGTGTGGAGTGCCTGGGACCCACGTCTGGGCATCCCCAGCGCACTTAGGGCGGCAATTGCAAAAACAACAAGTGATGGACTGAATGTGGATCAATGTCACACACTCCCCCAGTCAAAAGATCTGGGCCCAAATCCATCGTTTTTTTGCACTCCACACCACCCTGGGTTAGACAATGGCGATATGCAAATCAGCTCTGACCCTGTTGCCCCATGGGAACAGTCCAGTCCGAACTACAAAAGCCATGTCCTTCCCAGAACGGAATCAAGCATCCGAGGACCGGACCGGTTTCGAGGTAACACCTCTCATCAGCCCGGCTAGCTTGACTCCAGTGGTGTGGAGTGCCTGGGACCCACGTTTGGGCATCCCCAGCGCACTTAGGGCGGCAATTGCAAAAACAACAAGTGATGGACTGAATGTGGATCAATGTCACACACTCCCCCAGTCAAAAGATCTGGGCCCAAATCCATCGTTTTTTTGCACTCCACACCACCCTGGGTTAGACAATGGCGATATGCAAATCAGCTCTGACCCTGTTGCCCCATGGGAACAGTCCAGTCCGAACTACAAAAGCCATGTCCTTCCCAGAACGGAATCAAGCATCCGAGGACCGGACCGGTTTCGAGGTAACACCTCTCATCAGCCCGGCTAGCTTGACTCCAGTGGTGTGGAGTGCCTGGGACCCACGTCTGGGCATCCCCAGCGCACTTAGGGCGGCAATTGCAAAAACAACAAGTGATGGACTGAATGTGGATCAATGTCACACACTCCCCCAGTCAAAAGATCTGGGCCCAAATCCATCGTTTTTTTGCACTCCACACCACCCTGGATTAGACAATGGCGATATGCAAATCAGCTCTGACCCTGTTGCCCCATGGGAACAGTCCAGTCCGAACTACAAAAGCCATGTCCTTCCCAGAACGGAATCAAGCATCCGAGGACCGGACCGGTTTCGAGGTAACACCTCTCATCAGCCCGGCTAGCTTGACTCCAGTGGTGTGGAGTGCCTGGGACCCACGTCTGGGCATCCCCAGCGCACTTAGGGCGGCAATTGCAAAAACAACAAGTGATGGACTGAATGTGGATCAATGTCACATACTCCCCCAGTCAAAAGATCTGGGCCCAAATCCATCGTTTTTTTGCACTCCACACCACCCTGGGTTAGACAATGGCGATATGCAAATCAGCTCTGACCCTGTTGCCCCATGGGAACAGTCCAGTCCGAACTACAAAAGCCATGTCCTTCCCAGAACGGAATCAAGCATCCGAGGACCGGACCGGTTTCGAGGTAACACCTCTCATCAGCCCGGCTAGCTTGACTCCAGTGGTGTGGAGTGCCTGGGACCCACGTCTGGGCATCCCCAGCGCACTTAGGGCGGCAATTGCAAAAACAACAAGTGATGGACTGAATGTGGATCAATGTCACACACTCCCCCAGTCAAAAGATCTGGGCCCAAATCCATCGTTTTTTTGCACTCCACACCACCCTGGGTTAGACAATGGCGATATGCAAATCAGCTCTGACCCTGTTGCCCCATGGGAACAGTCCAGTCCGAACTACAAAAGCCATGTCCTTCCCAGAACGGAATCAAGCATCCGAGGACCGGACCGGTTTCGAGGTAACACCTCTCATCAGCCCGGCTAGCTTGACTCCAGTGGTGTGGAGTGCCTGGGACCCACGTCTGGGCATCCCCAGCGCACTTAGGGCGGCAATTGCAAAAACAACAAGTGATGGACTGAATGTGGATCAATGTCACACACTCCCCCAGTCAAAAGATCTGGGCCCAAATCCATCGTTTTTTTGCACTCCACACCACCCTGGGTTAGACAATGGCGATATGCAAATCAGCTCTGACCCTGTTGCCCCATGGGAACAGTCCAGTCCGAACTACAAAAGCCATGTCCTTCCCAGAACGGAATCAAGCATCCGAGGACCGGATTCGAGGTAACACCTCTCATCAGCCCGGCTAGCTTGACTCCAGTGGTGTGGAGTGCCTGGGACCCACGTTTGGGCATCCCCAGCGCACTTAGGGCGGCAATTGCAAAAACAACAAGTGATGGACTGAATGTGGATCAATGTCACACACTCCCCCAGTCAAAAGATCTGGGCCCAAATCCATCGTTTTTTTGCACTCCACACCACCCTGGGTTAGACAATGGCGATATGCAAATCAGCTCTGACCCTGTTGCCCCATGGGAACAGTCCAGTCCGAACTACAAAAGCCATGTCCTTCCCAGAACGGAATCAAGCATCCGAGGACCGGACCGGTTTCGAGGTAACACCTCTCATCAGCCCGGCTAGCTTGACTCCAGTGGTGTGGAGTGCCTGGGACCCACGTCTGGGCATCCCCAGCGCACTTAGGGCGGCAATTGCAAAAACAACAAGTGATGGACTGAATGTGGATCAATGTCACACACTCCCCCAGTCAAAAGATCTGGGCCCAAATCCATCGTTTTTTTGCACTCCACACCACCCTGGGTTAGACAATGGCGATATGCAAATCAGCTCTGACCCTGTTGCCCCATGGGAACAGTCCAGTCCGAACTACAAAAGCCATGTCCTTCCCAGAACGGAATCAAGCATCCGAGGACCGGACCGGTTTCGAGGTAACACCTCTCATCAGCCCGGCTAGCTTGACTCCAGTGGTGTGGAGTGCCTGGGACCCACGTCTGGGCATCCCCAGCGCACTTAGGGCGGCAATTGCAAAAACAACAAGTGATGGACTGAATGTGGATCAATGTCACATACTCCCCCAGTCAAAAGATCTGGGCCCAAATCCATCGTTTTTTTGCACTCCACACCACCCTGGGTTAGACAATGGCGATATGCAAATCAGCTCTGACCCTGTTGCCCCATGGGAACAGTCCAGTCCGAACTACAAAAGCCATGTCCTTCCCAGAACGGAATCAAGCATCCGAGGACCGGACCGGTTTCGAGGTAACACCTCTCATCAGCCCGGCTAGCTTGACTCCAGTGGTGTGGAGTGCCTGGGACCCACGTCTGGGCATCCCCAGCGCACTTAGGGCGGCAATTGCAAAAACAACAAGTGATGGACTGAATGTGGATCAATGTCACACACTCCCCCAGTCAAAAGATCTGGGCCCAAATCCATCGTTTTTTTGCACTCCACACCACCCTGGGTTAGACAATGGCGATATGCAAATCAGCTCTGACCCTGTTGCCCCATGGGAACAGTCCAGTCCGAACTACAAAAGCCATGTCCTTCCCAGAACGGAATCAAGCATCCGAGGACCGGACCGGTTTCGAGGTAACACCTCTCATCAGCCCGGCTAGCTTGACTCCAGTGGTGTGGAGTGCCTGGGACCCACGTCTGGGCATCCCCAGCGCACTTAGGGCGGCAATTGCAAAAACAACAAGTGATGGACTGAATGTGGATCAATGTCACACACTCCCCCAGTCAAAAGATCTGGGCCCAAATCCATCGTTTTTTTGCACTCCACACCACCCTGGGTTAGACAATGGCGATATGCAAATCAGCTCTGACCCTGTTGCCCCATGGGAACAGTCCAGTCCGAACTACAAAAGCCATGTCCTTCCCAGAACGGAATCAAGCATCCGAGGACCGGACCGGTTTCGAGGTAACACCTCTCATCAGCCCGGCTAGCTTGACTCCAGTGGTGTGGAGTGCCTGGGACCCACGTCTGGGCATCCCCAGCGCATTTAGGGCGGCAATTGCAAAAACAACAAGTGATGGACTGAATGTGGATCAATGTCACACACTCCCCCAGTCAAAAGATCTGGGCCCAAATCCATAGTTTTTTTGCACTCCACACCACCCTGGGTTAGACAATGGCGATATGCAAATCAGCTCTGACCCTGTTGCCCCATGGGAACAGTCCAGTCCGAACTACAAAAGCCATGTCCTTCCCAGAACGGAATCAAGCATCCGAGGACCGGACCGGTTTCGAGGTAACACCTCTCATCAGCCCGGCTAGCTTGACTCCAGTGGTGTGGAGTGCCTGGGACCCACGTCTGGGCATCCCCAGCGCACTTAGGGCGGCAATTGCAAAAACAACAAGTGATGGACTGAATGTGGATCAATGTCACACACTCCCCCAGTCAAAAGATCTGGGCCCAAATCCATCGTTTTTTTGCACTCCACACCACCCTGGGTTAGACAATGGCGATATGCAAATCAGCTCTGACCCTGTTGCCCCATGGGAACAGTCCAGTCCGAACTACAAAAGCCATGTCCTTCCCAGAACGGAATCAAGCATCCGAGGACCGGACCGGTTTCGAGGTAACACCTCTCATCAGCCCGGCTAGCTTGACTCCAGTGGTGTGGAGTGCCTGGGACCCACGTCTGGGCATCCCCAGCGCACTTAGGGCGGCAATTGCAAAAACAACAAGTGATGGACTGAATGTGGATCAATGTCACACACTCCCCCAGTCAAAAGATCTGGGCCCAAATCCATCGTTTTTTTGCACTCCACACCACCCTGGGTTAGACAATGGCGATATGCAAATCAGCTCTGACCCTGTTGCCCCATGGGAACAGTCCAGTCCGAACTACAAAAGCCATGTCCTTCCCAGAACGGAATCAAGCATCCGAGGACCGGACCGGTTTCGAGGTAACACCTCTCATCAGCCCGGCTAGCTTGACTCCAGTGGTGTGGAGTGCCTGGGACCCACGTCTGGGCATCCCCAGCGCACTTAGGGCGGCAATTGCAAAAACAACAAGTGATGGACTGAATGTGGATCAATGTCACACACTCCCCCAGTCAAAAGATCTGGGCCCAAATCCATCGTTTTTTTGCACTCCACACCACCCTGGGTTAGACAATGGCGATATGCAAATCAGCTCTGACCCTGTTGCCCCATGGGAACAGTCCAGTCCGAACTACAAAAGCCATGTCCTTCCCAGAACGGAATCAAGCATCCGAGGACCGGACCGGTTTCGAGGTAACACCTCTCATCAGCCCGGCTAGCTTGACTCCAGTGGTGTGGAGTGCCTGGGACCCACGTCTGGGCATCCCCAGCGCACTTAGGGCGGCAATTGCAAAAACAACAAGTGATGGACTGAATGTGGATCAATGTCACACACTCCCCCAGTCAAAAGATCTGGGCCCAAATCCATCGTTTTTTTGCACTCCACACCACCCTGGGTTAGACAATGGCGATATGCAAATCAGCTCTGACCCTGTTGCCGCATGGGAACAGTCCAGTCCGAACTACAAAAGCCATGTCCTTCCCAGAACGGAATCAAGCATCCGAGGACCGGACCGGTTTCGAGGTAACACCTCTCATCAGCCCGGCTAGCTTGACTCCAGTGGTGTGGAGTGCCTGGGACCCACGTCTGGGCATCCCCAGCGCACTTAGGGCGGCAATTGCAAAAACAACAAGTGATGGACTGAATGTGGATCAATGTCACACACTCCCCCAGTCAAAAGATCTGGGCCCAAATCCATCGTTTTTTTGCACTCCACACCACCCTGGGTTAGACAATGGCGATATGCAAATCAGCTCTGACCCTGTTGCCCCATGGGAACAGTCCAGTCCGAACTACAAAAGCCATGTCCTTCCCAGAACGGAATCAAGCATCCGAGGACCGGACCGGTTTCGAGGTAACACCTCTCATCAGCCCGGCTAGCTTGACTCCAGTGGTGTGGAGTGCCTGGGACCCACGTCTGGGCATCCCCAGCGCACTTAGGGCGGCAATTGCAAAAACAACAAGTGATGGACTGAATGTGGATCAATGTCACACACTCCCCCAGTCAAAAGATCTGGGCCCAAATCCATCGTTTTTTTGCACTCCACACCACCCTGGGTTAGACAATGGCGATATGCAAATCAGCTCTGACCCTGTTGCCCCATGGGAACAGTCCAGTCCGAACTACAAAAGCCATGTCCTTCCCAGAACGGAATCAAGCATCCGAGGACCGGACCGGTTTCGAGGTAACACCTCTCATCAGCCCGGCTAGCTTGACTCCAGTGGTGTGGAGTGCCTGGGACCCACGTCTGGGCATCCCCAGCGCACTTAGGGCGGCAATTGCAAAAACAACAAGTGATGGACTGAATGTGGATCAATGTCACACACTCCCCCAGTCAAAAGATCTGGGCCCAAATCCATCGTTTTTTTGCACTCCACACCACCCTGGGTTAGACAATGGCGATATGCAAATCAGCTCTGACCCTGTTGCCCCATGGGAACAGTCCAGTCCGAACTACAAAAGCCATGTCCTTCCCAGAACGGAATCAAGCATCCGAGGACCGGACCGGTTTCGAGGTAACACCTCTCATCAGCCCGGCTAGCTTGACTCCAGTGGTGTGGAGTGCCTGGGACCCACGTCTGGGCATCCCCAGCGCACTTAGGGCGGCAATTGCAAAAACAACAAGTGATGGACTGAATGTGGATCAATGTCACACACTCCCCCAGTCAAAAGATCTGGGCCCAAATCCATCGTTTTTTTGCACTCCACACCACCCTGGGTTAGACAATGGCGATATGCAAATCAGCTCTGACCCTGTTGCCGCATGGGAACAGTCCAGTCCGAACTACAAAAGCCATGTCCTTCCCAGAACGGAATCAAGCATCCGAGGACCGGACCGGTTTCGAGGTAACACCTCTCATCAGCCCGGCTAGCTTGACTCCAGTGGTGTGGAGTGCCTGGGACCCACGTCTGGGCATCCCCAGCGCACTTAGGGCGGCAATTGCAAAAACAACAAGTGATGGACTGAATGTGGATCAATGTCACACACTCCCCCAGTCAAAAGATCTGGGCCCAAATCCATCGTTTTTTTGCACTCCACACCACCCTGGGTTAGACAATGGCGATATGCAAATCAGCTCTGACCCTGTTGCCCCATGGGAACAGTCCAGTCCGAACTACAAAAGCCATGTCCTTCCCAGAACGGAATCAAGCATCCGAGGACCGGACCGGTTTCGAGGTAACACCTCTCATCAGCCCGGCTAGCTTGACTCCAGTGGTGTGGAGTGCCTGGGACCCACGTCTGGGCATCCCCAGCGCACTTAGGGCGGCAATTGCAAAAACAACAAGTGATGGACTGAATGTGGATCAATGTCACACACTCCCCCAGTCAAAAGATCTGGGCCCAAATCCATCGTTTTTTTGCACTCCACACCACCCTGGGTTAGACAATGGCGATATGCAAATCAGCTCTGACCCTGTTGCCCCATGGGAACAGTCCAGTCCGAACTACAAAAGCCATGTCCTTCCCAGAACGGAATCAAGCATCCGAGGACCGGACCGGTTTCGAGGTAACACCTCTCATCAGCCCGGCTAGCTTGACTCCAGTGGTGTGGAGTGCCTGGGACCCACGTCTGGGCATCCCCAGCGCATTTAGGGCGGCAATTGCAAAAACAACAAGTGATGGACTGAATGTGGATCAATGTCACACACTCCCCCAGTCAAAAGATCTGGGCCCAAATCCATCGTTTTTTTGCACTCCACACCACCCTGGGTTAGACAATGGCGATATGCAAATCAGCTCTGACCCTGTTGCCCCATGGGAACAGTCCAGTCCGAACTACAAAAGCCATGTCCTTCCCAGAACGGAATCAAGCATCCGAGGACCGGACCGGTTTCGAGGTAACACCTCTCATCAGCCCGGCTAGCTTGACTCCAGTGGTGTGGAGTGCCTGGGACCCACGTCTGGGCATCCCCAGCGCACTTAGGGCGGCAATTGCAAAAACAACAAGTGATGGACTGAATGTGGATCAATGTCACACACTCCCCCAGTCAAAAGATCTGGGCCCAAATCCATCGTTTTTTTGCACTCCACACCACCCTGGGTTAGACAATGGCGATATGCAAATCAGCTCTGACCCTGTTGCCCCATGGGAACAGTCCAGTCCGAACTACAAAAGCCATGTCCTTCCCAGAACGGAATCAAGCATCCGAGGACCGGACCGGTTTCGAGGTAACACCTCTCATCAGCCCGGCTAGCTTGACTCCAGTGGTGTGGAGTGCCTGGGACCCACGTCTGGGCATCCCCAGCGCACTTAGGGCGGCAATTGCAAAAACAACAAGTGATGGACTGAATGTGGATCAATGTCACACACTCCCCCAGTCAAAAGATCTGGGCCCAAATCCATCGTTTTTTTGCACTCCACACCACCCTGGGTTAGACAATGGCGATATGCAAATCAGCTCTGACCCTGTTGCCCCATGGGAACAGTCCAGTCTGAACTACAAAAGCCATGTCCTTCCCAGAACGGAATCAAGCATCCGAGGACCGGACCGGTTTCGAGGTAACACCTCTCATCAGCCCGGCTAGCTTGACTCCAGTGGTGTGGAGTGCCTGGGACCCACGTCTGGGCATCCCCAGCGCACTTAGGGCGGCAATTGCAAAAACAACAAGTGATGGACTGAATGTGGATCAATGTCACACACTCCCCCAGTCAAAAGATCTGGGCCCAAATCCATCGTTTTTTTGCACTCCACACCACCCTGGGTTAGACAATGGCGACATGCAAATCAGCTCTGACCCTGTTGCCCCATGGGAACAGTCCAGTCCGAACTACAAAAGCCATGTCCTTCCCAGAACGGAATCAAGCATCCGAGGACCGGACCGGTTTCGAGGTAACACCTCTCATCAGCCCGGCTAGCTTGACTCCAGTGGTGTGGAGTGCCTGGGACCCACGTCTGGGCATCCCCAGCGCACTTAGGGCGGCAATTGCAAAAACAACAAGTGATGGACTGAATGTGGATCAATGTCACACACTCCCCCAGTCAAAAGATCTGGGCCCAAATCCATCGTTTTTTTGCACTCCACACCACCCTGGGTTAGACAATGGCGATATGCAAATCAGCTCTGACCCTGTTGCCCCATGGGAACAGTCCAGTCCGAACTACAAAAGCCATGTCCTTCCCAGAACGGAATCAAGCATCCGAGGACCGGACCGGTTTCGAGGTAACACCTCTCATCAGCCCGGCTAGCTTGACTCCAGTGGTGTGGAGTGCCTGGGACCCACGTCTGGGCATCCCCAGCGCACTTAGGGCGGCAATTGCAAAAACAACAAGTGATGGACTGAATGTGGATCAATGTCACACACTCCCCCAGTCAAAAGATCTGGGCCCAAATCCATCGTTTTTTTGCACTCCACACCACCCTGGGTTAGACAATGGCGATATGCAAATCAGCTCTGACCCTGTTGCCCCATGGGAACAGTCCAGTCCGAACTACAAAAGCCATGTCCTTCCCAGAACGGAATCAAGCATCCGAGGACCGGACCGGTTTCGAGGTAACACCTCTCATCAGCCCGGCTAGCTTGACTCCAGTGGTGTGGAGTGCCTGGGACCCACGTCTGGGCATCCCCAGCGCACTTAGGACGGCAATTGCAAAAACAACAAGTGATGGACTGAATGTGGATCAATGTCACACACTCCCCCAGTCAAAAGATCTGGGCCCAAATCCATCGTTTTTTTGCACTCCACACCACCCTGGGTTAGACAATGGCGATATGCAAATCAGCTCTGACCCTGTTGCCCCATGGGAACAGTCCAGTCCGAACTACAAAAGCCATGTCCTTCCCAGAACGGAATCAAGCATCCGAGGACCGGACCGGTTTCGAGGTAACACCTCTCATCAGCCCGGCTAGCTTGACTCCAGTGGTGTGGAGTGCCTGGGACCCACGTCTGGGCATCCCCAGCGCACTTAGGGCGGCAATTGCAAAAACAACAAGTGATGGACTGAATGTGGATCAATGTCACACACTCCCCCAGTCAAAAGATCTGGGCCCAAATCCATCGTTTTTTTGCACTCCACACCACCCTGGGTTAGACAATGGCGATATGCAAATCAGCTCTGACCCTGTTGCCCCATGGGAACAGTCCAGTCCGAACTACAAAAGCCATGTCCTTCCCAGAACGGAATCAAGCATCCGAGGACCGGACCGGTTTCGAGGTAACACCTCTCATCAGCCCGGCTAGCTTGACTCCAGTGGTGTGGAGTGCCTGGGACCCACGTCTGGGCATCCCCAGCGCACTTAGGGCGGCAATTGCAAAAACAACAAGTGATGGACTGAATGTGGATCAATGTCACACACTCCCCCAGTCAAAAGATCTGGGCCCAAATCCATCGTTTTTTTGCACTCCACACCACCCTGGGTTAGACAATGGCGATATGCAAATCAGCTCTGACCCTGTTGCCCCATGGGAACAGTCCAGTCCGAACTACAAAAGCCATGTCCTTCCCAGAACGGAATCAAGCATCCGAGGACCGGACCGGTTTCGAGGTAACACCTCTCATCAGCCCGGCTAGCTTGACTCCAGTGGTGTGGAGTGCCTGGGACCCACGTCTGGGCATCCCCAGCGCACTTAGGGCGGCAATTGCAAAAACAACAAGTGATGGACTGAATGTGGATCAATGTCACACACTCCCCCAGTCAAAAGATCTGGGCCCAAATCCATCGTTTTTTTGCACTCCACACCACCCTGGGTTAGACAATGGCGATATGCAAATCAGCTCTGACCCTGTTGCCCCATGGGAACAGTCCAGTCCGAACTACAAAAGCCATGTCCTTCCCAGAACGGAATCAAGCATCCGAGGACCGGACCGGTTTCGAGGTAACACCTCTCATCAGCCCGGCTAGCTTGACTCCAGTGGTGTGGAGTGCCTGGGACCCACGTCTGGGCATCCCCAGCGCACTTAGGGCGGCAATTGCAAAAACAACAAGTGATGGACTGAATGTGGATCAATGTCACACACTCCCCCAGTCAAAAGATCTGGGCCCAAATCCATCGTTTTTTTGCACTCCACACCACCCTGGGTTAGACAATGGCGATATGCAAATCAGCTCTGACCCTGTTGCCCCATGGGAACAGTCCAGTCCGAACTACAAAAGCCATGTCCTTCCCAGAACGGAATCAAGCATCCGAGGACCGGACCGGTTTCGAGGTAACACCTCTCATCAGCCCGGCTAGCTTGACTCCAGTGGTGTGGAGTGCCTGGGACCCACGTCTGGGCATCCCCAGCGCACTTAGGGCGGCAATTGCAAAAACAACAAGTGATGGACTGAATGTGGATCAATGTCACACACTCCCCCAGTCAAAAGATCTGGGCCCAAATCCATCGTTTTTTTGCACTCCACACCACCCTGGGTTAGACAATGGCGATATGCAAATCAGCTCTGACCCTGTTGCCCCATGGGAACAGTCCAGTCCGAACTACAAAAGCCATGTCCTTCCCAGAACGGAATCAAGCATCCGAGGACCGGACCGGTTTCGAGGTAACACCTCTCATCAGCCCGGCTAGCTTGACTCCAGTGGTGTGGAGTGCCTGGGACCCACGTCTGGGCATCCCCAGCGCACTTAGGGCGGCAATTGCAAAAACAACAAGTGATGGACTGAATGTGGATCAATGCCACACACTCCCCCAGTCAAAAGATCTGGGCCCAAATCCATCGTTTTTTTGCACTCCACACTACCCTGGGTTAGACAATGGCGATATGCAAATCAGCTCTGACCCTGTTGCCCCATGGGAACAGTCCAGTCCGAACTACAAAAGCCATGTCCTTCCCAGAACGGAATCAAGCATCCGAGGAACGGACCGGTTTTGAGGTAACACCTCTCATCAGCCCGGCTAGCTTGACTCCAGTGGTGTGGAGTGCCTGGGACCCACGTCTGGGCATCCCCAGCGCACTTAGGGCGGCAATTGCAAAAACAACAAGTGATGGACTGAATGTGGATCAATGTCACACACTCCCCCAGTCAAAAGATCTGGGCCCAAATCCATTGTTTTTTTGCACTCCACACCACCCTGGGTTAGACAATGGCGATATGCAAATCAGCTCTGACCCTGTTGCCCCATGGGAACAGTCCAGTCCGAACTACAAAAGCCATGTCCTTCCCAGAACGGAATCAAGCATCCGAAGACCGGACCGGTTTCGAGGTAACACCTCTCATCAGCCCGGCTAGCTTGACTCCAGTGGTGTGGAGTTCCTGGGACCCACGTCTGGGCATCCCCAGCGCATTTAGGGCGGCAATTGCAAAAACAACAAGTGATGGACTGAATGTGGATCAATGTCACACACTCCCCCAGTCAAAAGATCTGGGCCCAAATCCATCGTTTTTTTGCACTCCACACCACCCTGGGTTAGACAATGGCGATATGCAAATCAGCTCTGACCCTGTTGCCCCATGGGAACAGTCCAGTCCGAACTACAAAAGCCATGTCCTTCCCAGAACGGAATCAAGCATCCGAGGACCGGACCGGTTTCGAGGTAACACCTCTCATCAGCCCGGCTAGCTTGACTCCAGTGGTGTGGAGTGCCTGGGACCCACGTCTGGGCATCCCCAGCGCACTTAGGGCGGCAATTGCAAAAACAACAAGTGATGGACTGAATGTGGATCAATGTCACACACTCCCCCAGTCAAAAGATCTGGGCCCAAATCCATCGTTTTTTTGCACTCCACACCACCCTGGGTTAGACAATGGCGATATGCAAATCAGCTCTGACCCTGTTGCCCGATGGGAACAGTCCAGTCCGAACTACAAAAGCCATGTCCTTCCCAGAACGGAATCAAGCATCCGAGGACCGGACCGGTTTCGAGGTAACACCTCTCATCAGCCCGGCTAGCTTGACTCCAGTGGTGTGGAGTGCCTGGGACCCACGTCTGGGCATCCCCAGCGCACTTAGGGCGGCAATTGCAAAAACAACAAGTGATGGACTGAATGTGGATCAATGTCACACACTCCCCCAGTCAAAAGATCTGGGCCCAAATCCATCGTTTTTTTGCACTCCACACCACCCTGGGTTAGACAATGGCGATATGCAAATCAGCTCTGACCCTGTTGCCCCATGGGAACAGTCCAGTCCGAACTACAAAAGCCATGTCCTTCCCAGAACGGAATCAAGCATCCGAGGACCGGACCGGTTTCGAGGTAACACCTCTCATCAGCCCGGCTAGCTTGACTCCAGTGGTGTGGAGTGCCTGGGACCCACGTCTGGGCATCCCCAGCGCACTTAGGGCGGCAATTGCAAAAACAACAAGTGATGGACTGAATGTGGATCAATGTCACACACTCCCCCAGTCAAAAGATCTGGGCCCAAATCCATCGTTTTTTTGCACTCCACACCACCCTGGGTTAGACAATGGCGATATGCAAATCAGCTCTGACCCTGTTGCCCCATGGGAACAGTCCAGTCCGAACTACAAAAGCCATGTCCTTCCCAGAACGGAATCAAGCATCCGAGGACCGGACCGGTTTTGAGGTAACACCTCTCATCAGCCCGGCTAGCTTGACTCCAGTGGTGTGGAGTGCCTGGGACCCACGTCTGGGCATCCCCAGCGCACTTAGGGCGGCAATTGCAAAAACAACAAGTGATGGACTGAATGTGGATCAATGTCACACACTCCCCCAGTTAAAAGATCTGGGCCCAAATCCATCGTTTTTTTGCACTCCACACCACCCTGGGTTAGACAATGGCGATATGCAAATCAGCTCTGACCCTGTTGCCCCATGGGAACAGTCCAGTCCGAACTACAAAAGCCATGTCCTTCCCAGAACGGAATCAAGCATCCGAGGACCGGACCGGTTTCGAGGTAACACCTCTCATCAGCCCGGCTAGCTTGACTCCAGTGGTGTGGAGTGCCTGGGACCCACGTCTGGGCATCCCCAGCGCACTTAGGGCGGCAATTGCAAAAACAACAAGTGATGGACTGAATGTGGATCAATGTCACACACTCCCCCAGTCAAAAGATCTGGGCCCAAATCCATCGTTTTTTTGCACTCCACACCACCCTGGGTTAGACAATGGCGATATGCAAATCAGCTCTGACCCTGTTGCCCCATGGGAACAGTCCAGTCCGAACTACAAAAGCCATGTCCTTCCCAGAACGGAATCAAGCATCCGAGGACCGGACCGGTTTCGAGGTAACACCTCTCATCAGCCCGGCTAGCTTGACTCCAGTGGTGTGGAGTGCCTGGGACCCACGTCTGGGCATCCCCAGCGCACTGAGGGCGGCAATTGCAAAAACAACAAGTGATGGACTGAATGTGGATCAATGCCACACACTCCCCCAGTCAAAAGATCTGGGCCCAAATCCATCGTTTTTTTGCACTCCACACCACCCTGGGTTAGACAATGGCGATATGCAAATCAGCTCTGACCCTGTTGCCCCATGGGAACAGTCCAGTCCGAACTACAAAAGCCATGTCCTTCCCAGAACGGAATCAAGCATCCGAGGACCGGACCGGTTTCGAGGTAACACCTCTCATCAGCCCGGCTAGCTTGACTCCAGTGGTGTGGAGTGCCTGGGACCCACGTCTGGGCATCCCCAGCGCACTTAGGGCGGCAATTGCAAAAACAACAAGTGATGGACTGAATGTGGATCAATGTCACACACTCCCCCAGTCAAAAGATCTGGGCCCAAATCCATCGTTTTTTTGCACTCCACACCACCCTGGGTTAGACAATGGCGATATGCAAATCAGCTCTGACCCTGTTGCCCCATGGGAACAGTCCAGTCCGAACTACAAAAGCCATGTCCTTCCCAGAACGGAATCAAGCATCCGAGGACCGGACCGGTTTCGAGGTAACACCTCTCATCAGCCCGGCTAGCTTGACTCCAGTGGTGTGGAGTGCCTGGGACCCACGTCTGGGCATCCCCAGCGCATTTAGGGCGGCAATTGCAAAAACAACAAGTGATGGACTGAATGTGGATCAATGTCACACACTCCCCCAGTCAAAAGATCTGGGCCCAAATCCATCGTTTTTTTGCACTCCACACCACCCTGGGTTAGACAATGGCGATATGCAAATCAGCTCTGACCCTGTTGCCCCATGGGAACAGTCCAGTCCGAACTACAAAAGCCATGTCCTTCCCAGAACGGAATCAAGCATCCGAGGACCGGACCGGTTTCGAGGTAACACCTCTCATCAGCCCGGCTAGCTTGACACCAGTGGTGTGGAGTGCCTGGGACCCACGTCTGGGCATCCCCAGCGCACTTAGGGCGGCAATTGCAAAAACAACAAGTGATGGACTGAATGTGGATCAATGTCACACACTCCCCCAGTCAAAAGATCTGGGCCCAAATCCATCGTTTTTTTGCACTCCACACCACCCTGGGTTAGACAATGGCGATATGCAAATCAGCTCTGACCCTGTTGCCCCATGGGAACAGTCCAGTCCGAACTACAAAAGCCATGTCCTTCCCAGAACGGAATCAAGCATCCGAGGACCGGACCGGTTTCGAGGTAACACCTCTCATCAGCCCGGCTAGCTTGACTCCAGTGGTGTGGAGTGCCTGGGACCCACGTCTGGGCATCCCCAGCGCACTTAGGGCGGCAATTGCAAAAACAACAAGTGATGGACTGAATGTGGATCAATGTCACACACTCCCCCAGTCAAAAGATCTGGGCCCTAATCCATCGTTTTTTTGCACTCCACACCACCCTGGGTTAGACAATGGCGATATGCAAATCAGCTCTGACCCTGTTGCCCCATGGGAACAGTCCAGTCCGAACTACAAAAGCCATGTCCTTCCCAGAACGGAATCAAGCATCCGAGGACCGGACCGGTTTCGAGGTAACACCTCTCATCAGCCCGGCTAGCTTGACTCCAGTGGTGTGGAGTGCCTGGGACCCACGTCTGGGCATCCCCAGCGCACTTAGGGCGGCAATTGCAAAAACAACAAGTGATGGACTGAATGTGGATCAATGTCACACACTCCCCCAGTCAAAAGATCTGGGCCCAAATCCATCGTTTTTTTGCACTCCACACCACCCTGGGTTAGACAATGGCGATATGCAAATCAGCTCTGACCCTGTTGCCCCATGGGAACAGTCCAGTCCGAACTACAAAAGCCATGTCCTTCCCAGAACGGAATCAAGCATCCGAGGACCGGACCGGTTTCGAGGTAACACCTCTCATCAGCCCGGCTAGCTTGACTCCAGTGGTGTGGAGTGCCTGGGACCCACGTCTGGGCATCCCCAGCGCACTTAGGGCGGCAATTGCAAAAACAACAAGTGATGGACTGAATGTGGATCAATGTCACACACTCCCCCAGTCAAAAGATCTGGGCCCAAATCCATCGTTTTTTTGCACTCCACACCACCCTGGGTTAGACAATGGCGATATGCAAATCAGCTCTGACCCTGTTGACCCATGGGAACAGTCCAGTCCGAACTACAAAAGCCATGTCCTTCCCAGAACGGAATCAAGCATCCGAGGACCGGACCGGTTTCGAGGTAACACCTCTCATCAGCCCGGCTAGCTTGACTCCAGTGGTGTGGAGTGCCTGGGACCCACGTCTGGGCATCCCCAGCGCACTTAGGGCGGCAATTGCAAAAACAACAAGTGATGGACTGAATGTGGATCAATGTCACACACTCCCCCAGTCAAAAGATCTGGGCCCAAATCCATCGTTTTTTTGCACTCCACACCACCCTGGGTTAGACAATGGCGATATGCAAATCAGCTCTGACCCTGTTGCCCCATGGGAACAGTCCAGTCCGAACTACAAAAGCCATGTCCTTCCCAGAACGGAATCAAGCATCCGAGGACCGGACCGGTTTCGAGGTAACACCTCTCATCAGCCCGGCTAGCTTGACTCCAGTGGTGTGGAGTGCCTGGGACCCACGTCTGGGCATCCCCAGCGCACTTAGGGCGGCAATTGCAAAAACAACAAGTGATGGACTGAATGTGGATCAATGTCACACACTCCCCCAGTCAAAAGATCTGGGCCCAAATCCATCGTTTTTTTGCACTCCACACCACCCTGGGTTAGACAATGGCGATATGCAAATCAGCTCTGACCCTGTTGCCCCATGGGAACAGTCCAGTCCGAACTACAAAAGCCATGTCCTTCCCAGAACGGAATCAAGCATCCGAGGACCGGACCGGTTTCGAGGTAACACCTCTCATCAGCCCGGCTAGCTTGACTCCAGTGGTGTGGAGTGCCTGGGACCCACGTCTGGGCATCCCCAGCGCACTTAGGGCGGCAATTGCAAAAACAACAAGTGATGGACTGAATGTGGATCAATGTCACACACTCCCCCAGTCAAAAGATCTGGGCCCAAATCCATCGTTTGTTTGCACTCCACACCACCCTGGGTTAGACAATGGCGATATGCAAATCAGCTCTGACCCTGTTGCCCCATGGGAACAGTCCAGTCCGAACTACAAAAGCCATGTCCTTCCCAGAACGGAATCAAGCATCCGAGGACCGGACCGGTTTCGAGGTAACACCTCTCATCAGCCCGGCTAGCTTGACTCCAGTGGTGTGGAGTGCCTGGGACCCACGTCTGGGCATCCCCAGCGCACTTAGGGCGGCAATTGCAAAAACAACAAGTGATGGACTGAATGTGGATCAATGTCACACACTCCCCCAGTCAAAAGATCTGGGCCCAAATCCATCGTTTTTTTGCACTCCACACCACCCTGGGTTAGACAATGGCGATATGCAAATCAGCTCTGACCCTGTTGCCCCATGGGAACAGTCCAGTCCGAACTACAAAAGCCATGTCCTTCCCAGAACGGAATCAAGCATCCGAGGACCGGACCGGTTTCGAGGTAACACCTCTCATCAGCCCGGCTAGCTTGACTCCAGTGGTGTGGAGTGCCTGGGACCCACGTCTGGGCATCCCCAGCGCACTTAGGGCGGCAATTGCAAAAACAACAAGTGATGGACTGAATGTGGATCAATGTCACACACTCCCCCAGTCAAAAGATCTGGGCCCAAATCCATCGTTTTTTTGCACTCCACACCACCCTGGGTTAGACAATGGCAATATGCAAATCAGCTCTGACCCTGTTGCCCCATGGGAACAGTCCAGTCCGAACTACAAAAGCCATGTCCTTCCCAGAACGGAATCAAGCATCCGAGGACCGGACCGGTTTCGAGGTAACACCTCTCATCAGCCCGGCTAGCTTGACTCCAGTGGTGTGGAGTGCCTGGGACCCACGTCTGGGCATCCCCAGCGCACTTAGGGCGGCAATTGCAAAAACAACAAGTGATGGACTGAATGTGGATCAATGTCACACACTCCCCCAGTCAAAAGATCTGGGCCCAAATCCATCGTTTTTTTGCACTCCACACCACCCTGGGTTAGACAATGGCGATATGCAAATCAGCTCTGACCCTGTTGCCCCATGGGAACAGTCCAGTCCGAACTACAAAAGCCATGTCCTTCCCAGAACGGAATCAAGCATCCGAGGACCGGACCGGTTTCGAGGTAACACCTCTCATCAGCCCGGCTAGCTTGACTCCAGTGGTGTGGAGTGCCTGGGACCCACGTCTGGGCATCCCCAACGCACTTAGGGCGGCAATTGCAAAAACAACAAGTGATGGACTGAATGTGGATCAATGTCACACACTCCCCCAGTCAAAAGATCTGGGCCCAAATCCATCGTTTTTTTGCACTCCACACCACCCTGGGTTAGACAATGGCGATATGCAAATCAGCTCTGACCCTGTTGCCCCATGGGAACAGTCCAGTCCGAACTACAAAAGCCATGTCCTTCCCAGAACGGAATCAAGCATCCGAGGACCGGACCGGTTTCGAGGTAACACCTCTCATCAGCCCGGCTAGCTTGACTCCAGTGGTGTGGAGTGCCTGGGACCCACGTCTGGGCATCCCCAGCGCACTTAGGGCGGCAATTGCAAAAACAACAAGTGATGGACTGAATGTGGATCAATGTCACACACTCCCCCAGTCAAAAGATCTGGGCCCAAATCCATCGTTTTTTTGCACTCCACACCACCCTGGGTTAGACAATGGCGATATGCAAATCAGCTCTGACCCTGTTGCCCCATGGGAACAGTCCAGTCCGAACTACAAAAGCCATGTCCTTCCCAGAACGGAATCAAGCATCCGAGGACCGGACCGGTTTCGAGGTAACACCTCTCATCAGCCCGGCTAGCTTGACTCCAGTGGTGTGGAGTGCCTGGGACCCACGTCTGGGCATCCCCAGCGCACTTAGGGCGGCAATTGCAAAAACAACAAGTGATGGACTGAATGTGGATCAATGTCACACACTCCCCCAGTCAAAAGATCTGGGCCCAAATCCATCGTTTTTTTGCACTCCACACCACCCTGGGTTAGACAATGGCGATATGCAAATCAGCTCTGACCCTGTTGCCCCATGGGAACAGTCCAGTCCGAACTACAAAAGCCATGTCCTTCCCAGAACGGAATCAAGCATCCGAGGACCGGACCGGTTTCGAGGTAACACCTCTCATCAGCCCGGCTAGCTTGACTCCAGTGGTGTGGAGTGCCTGGGACCCACGTCTGGGCATCCCCAGCGCACTTAGGGCGGCAATTGCAAAAACAACAAGTGATGGACTGAATGTGGATCAATGTCACACACTCCCCCAGTCAAAAGATCTGGGCCCAAATCCATCGTTTTTTTGCACTCCACACCACCCTGGGTTAGACAATGGCGATATGCAAATCAGCTCTGACCCTGTTGCCCCATGGGAACCGTCCAGTCCGAACTACAAAAGCCATGTCCTTCCCAGAACGGAATCAAGCATCCGAGGACCGGACCGGTTTCGAGGTAACACCTCTCATCAGCCCGGCTAGCTTGACTCCAGTGGTGTGGAGTGCCTGGGACCCACGTCTGGGCATCCCCAGCGCACTTAGGGCTGCAATTGCAAAAACAACAAGTGATGGACTGAATGTGGATCAATGTCACACACTCCCCCAGTCAAAAGATCTGGGCCCAAATCCATCGTTTTTTTGCACTCAGATGGGGCTTACAAGTACATCTTGGTGGCAGTGGATTCATGCTTCAGATTCTTGTGGCACAGCACTTGGCTGACGCTCGAACTGTCATAAAGGATTTGTGATTCTTTATTGGCACATACGCAATTGGCACACTACATTTTGACCAGGATCCGCCATTTAGCTCTCTGGCTTACAAAGAATCCATAGGAAGTTTGGGTGTTGCCTTGCGGGACTCCTCCCCATACCATCCCGTGGGAAATTCGATTTTACTGCATACAACCTGTCTTGCGCTGTCTGCTTTGCACCCACAAATTCGTCCCGGATATATGTCTTGGATCAGAATTGGTTGCGCCACCAGACATCGAAGTACTGATAGATCCCTTAAAGGCCCATGCGTATTGCTATCCCCGCGTATTCCATTGATGATGAATGCATTCTTAGAGCCATCTTGGGATGCTTCATCTCCTAGTGATGTGAACAACGGCTCTGCCGAATACATAAGCGATACAATGCCTCCCTCACTGGCTGCTGTGTGAACTGGATGGAATCACCTTTGCTTTATAAACATGCTACAAAATGCACCTCTGGGAACGGTTGTGGTTGTGGACAATAGCAATGTTGTGTCTACCACTCAAAACACAAAAGGAATTGGCCTTTTCCTTCTAGTAACAATTAGTTTGTTTTCTTCTCAAATTTAACAAAAAAGCCTTTGCTTTTTCAAGGCACCATGGCTTTCTGAGTGCTTGGGATCTCAAATGAATAAATAACTTAAAGGCTTTCAAATAGATATTTAAAAGGGAAGCCCCCTTTTAGATGGTTTTAAGAGTAGTTTTGTAACATTTTTAAATTGTTTACTGTGTTATTAGATAGCTTTTTAGATATCGACCCTTAGTATGAGGAGTGGGTTTTATATCCCCATGTTAGGTCCATGTAGCAAAGAAGCTTATTTGTTACATTGTCCTCACAAATAATATTTTTAGCTGTGACCTTTTGTACATATTTGTGTGCATGACAATGTTGGATTAGTTTACCTGAAACTAAACATGTTTACACATCTTGCCTTGCAGAACATTACCACAACCCCCTGAACATTATGTACAAGGTCTTGTTTCACACTATGCACAAATGTCATCTCTATCTTCATCCACGGGACAACAGGGCTATCTACATATTCATAACACCACTTGGCTTCACACCAACACACACTCTAGTTACACTTAGAGTAGTGTTGGCATCGCAGAAGTGCACTTGATTACTGCCTTGTTTTATGTGCTTGCATATATACATTGTTTCAGCACCATGGTAGAACTATATCTACTATACATGCTTTTGGCGTTTGTAATCACGTTCATCTGCTTCTGTCTCTTGATCATTGCAGCACACTTATTTTGTACAAGAATAACTTTGGTTCAGTAAATGTATTGAAAACATCCCACTGTGTATTCACTATATATTCCTTTAAGAATAAGTGAAGACAAGGGACTGAGTGAAATATTCTCTACTGTTTCCATGATCCCTGAGGGTACAGGGTAGTCATGTTCAGTGTTTGCCAGAAACCGTTTGCTCCCTGATAGTTTAGGGGGGGCTGTTAGACCTGGCATCATTGGTGTGAGCCTCCCTTCCATTTTTGATGGATTGCCTCTTCTGTTTTGATATGTTTTTGCAGTTTTTTTTAACATGCTTTTTATTGAAAACATTAGTAGGGCATATTACAATCACATGGCTCACATTTTAGGCATTACAAGTTGCAGTAAACCTTTGAGACAGTACACACTTCAATCAATTAGGTATGACAAAATTAACAATTGTCGGTACAATTCCGGAGCCCCATCCCTCCCCCCGCCTCTCAGTCCAATTTGCTTTCATCATCTTGCACTGGTGGTTCACATAAAGAGCCTCTATACTTGTTCCAGACCCCCCCATATTCTGTCCCATTTTTGGGGGCACCCACGGCTCAGGTACACCACTCTCTCCGTCAACATAGCCGCGTCCAAATCTATGCACCAGTCTTTAAGCTGCGGGACCTCCCCGGACCCCTGGTGCCTAGCTATGTTACGCTTAGCATACATCGCACCCAGTGTCACCCAGTCCTGCGCAGAGTGGGTAAGGTCATTCGGCTCCCATAGGTTCAGTAGACAACACCTGGGCTCCGGGACCACCGATACCTCCACTACCTGCAACACTGTTCTCACAATTTTTGCCCAGTAGGCTGTTATTTGTGGGCATTGCCAAATGGTATGAAAGAATGTTCCCACTTCGCCGCAGCCCCTAAGGCAATATTGGTGCGTGGCCTTCCCTATAGTGTGGAGTGTGACCCTAGTGTAATATACACGATGTAATATCTTTAACTGCACCAGACGGAGTCTAGAGGGTATAGCCACCTTCCTGTGGAGAAGACAGCGTTGTGTGCCAGTCCGTTTCGTCGAGTTCACTCAAGTCAGTGGACCACTTGCATTTAAGTTTGAGTGTTGGATCTGGAGTTTTATTTACCAGGTTACGGTAGGTGAAGGAGTTTGCCATTTTGGTCATGTGTTCAGTAAGTAGCCTGTCCTCCAGAGGGGTGGCCTCTGGTACATTGGTGCCATACGGGCTAGGCGATACCCAACGCCCGACTGATCTGCATATATCTAAACTTCTCAGTGGGTGCTAGTTTATATTGTGCCTGAAGTTGGCCAAACGGTATCACAGCGCCTTTCTTCCACAAAACTCCCACTGTGGAAATACCTATCAGGTCCCATGCCTGGAATCCCTTGCTATTGCGGAGCCTGCCTAGTTGTCGTGTCGACCAGAGTGGAGTCATCTGTGTGATTTTTTTTTGCATTTAAGATGAGTTTGTGCCTTGTACCATATGCTAACCGTGTGCGCCTTAGGTCCTATAAGGGAAGAGGATCTGCCCCTATCATATAATGCAGAGAGAACTCCTGCTTCTCCCAGCACATATCTGTCTGCTTGGAACGCAGGTTCTGTCTGGGGTGTATGTAACCAGGAATTAATTATTTTCAATTGTGCTGCCCAGTAATATAACTGAATATCTGGAAGGGCTATACCGCCATCGTACCAGCTCCAAATTAACTTGCCCTTTGATATGCGCGCCGGCTTATTTCCCCAGAGCAGGCCAGAGACTATTGTGTCTATAGTCAAAAAATACTTGTACGGGACAGGAAACGGGGCATTCTCAAGTACGTTTAACAATCGGGGGAGCGTCATCATTTTGTAGAGGGCGGCCTTACCCAGGAGGGTCAGCGGTAGGCCACGCCAGTGCTCCTCATCCCTCTGAAATCGCTCCAGGGGGGGCGTCAGATTTTGGAGGAGGAAGACATCTGATCTCGGAGTTATCCATATAGCCAAGTATTTAAAGGGGTCTTTCATGATCATAAGTGGGCAGTCTGCCGGGAGCAGTGGGGGTGGGCCACTAAGGACGAACAAGACGGACTTACACCAATTTATGGTATATCCAGAGGCCTGCCCGAAGATTTCGCATATAATTAGTAATACTAAGATAGAGCACCTGGGGGAAGTTAAGTACAGGAGCACATCGTCCGCATACAGGGAGATGCAGTCCTCCCATGTCTCCGTCCATTGAATTCCCGAATCATGGGGTCGAGCATCAAGTGAAAGGATAGCAGCGGGTTCCCTCAAACACTATATGCGCGCCATCACTGCATGCACCCTTCTAAGATTAAGTGTGGTGTTCCTATTGGGTATGAAACCAGACTGATCCGGTGAATCAATGTCTCTAAGTGCGGGGTCCATCGTGTGGCGATCATCTTAGCAAGATTTTTTGCCTCCGCGTTGAGCAAGGATATCGGTCGACAGGACAAACATTCATCTGTTGGTTTGCCAGGTTTTGGCACTGCCGCTATTGTGGCTAGTCGTTGATCACGCGGCAGCTCCCCCGCTTCTAGGCTAGATTTGAACATTGTCAGGAGATGAGGGATAATTAAGTCAGATGAACGTTTATAGAGTTCAATGGGTATTCCATTTGGCCCCGCAGCCTTCCCCGACTGCAGGGAGCAGATGGCACTCAGTAGTTCGTCAGTCGTGAAGTCAGCCTCTAGGGTCAAAGCCGCTTCAGTAGACAGAGTGGGCATTTTGATATCTTTGATGTATGTCAGAGCCTCTGTGATCGTCATGCGGGAGTCTGTAGTGTATATTTGCTCAAAGTGCTATGCCAGGGCTTCTACTATGTCTCCCGGAGCGGTCACTATCCTACCTGTCGGGGTGCGGAGCTGTGCTATCGTTCTCTGTCCTCTCTCTTTCTTATCCAACCATGCCAGAAGCTTTCCAGCCTTGTCCCCCACTTCATACACCTTGAGCCGTGTAGCTTGCATCTGCAACTTAACTTGCACACGCTGGTATTCCGTAACCGCACGTTGTTTGAGACGTAGGGCTTGCGTCGTCTCCGGCGAGGGATCTATCTCATGGCGAGTTTGAATGTCTGTCAGATCAGCCTCTAGGGTCTCCAACTCGCTCCTCGCTGCGCGTCTGTGGCCAGTTATGGAGGCAAATGCCTGACCCCTCACCACCGTCTTATATGCTTCCCACAAGACACTCGGAGATTTAACTGAGGACACATTGTCCTGTAAATAGTGTTTCGTGACTGCGACAATGTCTTACTGGATCTTTGGAATTTGCAAATAGCCTGGGGAGATAGGGAAGACACGCCACTGCGCCTTGATATGCATCGTATAGATCAGGGAGACAGGGAAGTGGTCCGAGATGCCACGGGGACGAATCTCCGCATTCAGTATGTGGGCCAGGCTACCCGCTGAAAGTAGAAAGTAGTCTATACGGGAGAGGCTGTTATGTACCCCAGACTGAAAAGTGTAGCGCTGCGCATCAGGATGTCTGTACCACCATGCATCCGTGAGACCCATCGCGTCAAAAACACCCTTTCATACGTGCGTCACCCGCTACAGTCACCCTAACGGGGTGATGGTCCCTAGTGCCCTCCAACACCGCGTTGAAATCGCCTCCCAAAATTTGTTCCCCCTCGGGTAACTTCAGCAGGAACGTACTAAGAGCTGGGAAGGCTACAGCCTGTAGGGCTGGGGGAATGTACACTGAGACAACATTCAAACTCTTACCCTCCCATTGACATGACATGGCTGCAAAGCGCCCTTGATCGTCTGTCCAAGTGCGGTATATACTCAGGGGGAATTGTTTACGCAGCAGTATGCCCACCCCCCTAGAGCCTGTTGAGAATTCTGAGTGGGCCACCATTTTGTAACCCCAGTGATCCAAAGCCTTGCATGCCGAACCCACCAGATGCGTTTCCTGCAATAACGCCACTGCTGGTGCATTGCGCCGCAAATACTGCAGCACCAATCCCCTTTTAATTTTATCGCCTAGGCCCTGTACATTCCAGGTAATCAATGTGAATGTGGGAATCAGAGATGTCGGGGGCTCCCCAGCACCAACTTCAGGGTGTGTCTGTTCATACTCTACTGCCATGATCGTTGCAATGATTCAGACTGGTCCCAGTGCAGTGTGGCCATGCAACCATACAAATTATGTTTATCGTAAATCGTTGCCCTAAACCTAAAATCAACAAAACATATAACAGTTCCCATGAACCACCCATCCTCACCCACCCCCCACCCTGCTTCCCTGCTTGACGGATTCACAACTACCCACCACCCCATCATAGCACAGTGATTAATACCCTTTCCCAGTTCCTCAATGAAGTGGGTAAGAGAAGATAACCCCTGTCCCTATACCGCCCGTTACTTCAAAGGCTGCAGTGACCCAAATTCTCTTTTCAGTATCAATTACAGCTACATAACAATTTTCCTAGCCCAGTATCCATATCCTTCTCTGCTGTTAAGACCCCACAGGTATATATCAAACAGCACCTGAGAGCAGTAATGTACATATTCCTCGCCTTCATATCTGCGCACAAAGCAATATAATATTACCAAAGTGAAATTGTCTTGCAGAAGTCAGGCCATGACTTCTATATGGGGCTGCTATGATACTTAACTCCAGTCCTCACATCTGCTGCGGAGGGCTTGCGTTTATTCTTGTTCCATGTTGTCTCGTTGATCGTTGCGTCGCGCCTCATGATGTCCATTGCGGCCTGGCCGCAAGGCCCGTCTCCATCCATCCAGCCAGTCTTGTACTTCCTCAGGCGTGGAGAAAAACCACGCCTTCCCTTTGGCTTGTCGAGGAATCCCCTGCGCTGTTTCGTGACTGCCGCGGTGTAGTCTGGAAAGATCGTTATGGCGGCATTGTCTATCCGGATCGGCGGGGCCTTTCACGCTGGTTTGTAGGATTTGCATCCCGGTCTCTAAAGTTGAAAATACGTGCCAGGATAGGTCGCGGGGGAGCTCCCGGTTTTGGTCTGCCCCCTGCGACCCGGTGTGCCCGCTCAACAGAAAAGAAGTTGGACAGTCTCCTCGGCTGAAGGTGCGTTGTAATTAAGTTCTCTACAAAGAGGTCCAAGGCCGGGCCTCCTGTCGTCTCCGGCACGCCAATAAGGCAGATATTATTGCGCCTCGAGTGCCCCTCCTGATCCTCGAGCCGGGCCACCAGGAGTTTATTGTCCGCTTCTAGCTGCTGTACCCTTGTCTTAAGGGTGGAGGTGTCCGCTGAAAGAGCCGCCGTCGTGGTCTCAACCTCGGACACTGGTGGACATTTTACTAAAATCAGCACAGATTAAAGATACATCAACCGCAAGGGTCCCAAGTCTCGAGTCCACCTTATTCAGGGTGTGAGAAGTTGGCCTGATATATTATGTTCACTATTCTAGTGAGCACTTTGTATCAGTCCAAACAACCCTTATGGTGATTGGTTGTAAGTCAACCTTATAGACCAGCTATCCTAGTAGCATGGATATGAGCAGTCTTCGGGCTAAACTCTAGAGGGCGTGTTAAGCCAGCTGTTATACCATCACATATACCCCTTGAACACCAAGTGAAAGGACACCACACAAGTGTTATGAAAATAAACAGTGTATTTATTTAGATCACAACAGCCCTGTACTCTTTATGAGGACAGGGTACTAAGCACACAACAAAACTCTTACGAAAATACTTTAAGTTGCACAATTTACACAAATGCCCGAGGGGCACGAAAAACCATATACTATGAAAGTGGAATGCGAAATTACTAGCAGGTAAGTACTGTACTAATAGGCTTTGGAATCGCTAGGACTACGTTACTGAACCTTCAGATTACTAGTAGGAGGCCTAGGGGACTCGGGTGCAGAGTGTGCACTCTCATGCGGGATGCGGGACAAAGTCTATGGGAGCTAGTAAAGACAAAGTTAGTGTTCTCAGGCGAACCCGATAAGGTAGGTTGAAAACGACAGTGGATTCTGACCCTTGGATAGTGAGGCTATGCTGGGGCACCGAAATGCAGAAGTTACCTAGCCCAGGGGCTGCAGCTGCATAGGTCTCAAAAGACGTCGGGAATCCTCGTAGACGAACCAGGAGCCTGAAGAAAGAAGTTGCTGGCAGGCGACCAGTGAAGATTGTTCGAGTGATCCAAGCCTGGATCGAAGATGGATGACACCTGAAAGCAGAGGGGACCAAGTTCGTGACTACTAGCCAGTAGTCAGGTGGCAGCAGGAGGGCACCGGATGGTAGTAACCTCGACTAGGTGAGTGAGCGACGCTGTGCTCTGCAGTTCTCATGGACCAGGAGGCGTTGTCGGCGACCAGGATGGAGGTGCGAGCTGTCCCACGATGGATGATGCTGTTGACGTTGCTGGACCCAGGATTGGGGCAACAAGTCTTGGCAAATTCAAGCCCACGCGGTGGACTCAAAATGGCGTCTGGAGTGGACCAGGAGGGTCCGGGGTGCTCCTCTTTTGGAAGGGAGCAAGGGCCAGTCTGGAGCAACCAGACCAGCAGCAGTGATGTCGTCGGGCGTCGTTAAGAAGGCCACAAGCCAGCGGGCTAGTAGCCAAACAACGCGGTGAGCAGCAAAAAGCAGAAGGGCCCCACGCAGATCGTGGAGATGCTGGGAGCCTGGACTTCGGTGCTGGAGCTGCTCAGGGTCGGGGCTTCTCGGACCCCAAAGCACTCACTAGAGGATCCCTTGGCGGTCGTGCTGGATAGAAGTCGTGCAGTTCTGATGATGGCCGGTCCCTCGAGGTCTCGTTGCACCTACGGTTCTCAGCTTAGCTGTAGAGGTAGGTAGAGGTCAGAGGTGCCAGGGAAGCCGGGTCTTGTCGTGCTGGTCGGTCGGATTCCTGAGGAAGGACGTGCAGCAAACCGCAGAGTTCTTAGATGGTGCCTGCGGATGCAGGGTGACTACTCCTTAGCCACAAGGGAGAAATCTTGAGAAGAAGTCGAGAGTTCCTTTCGTAGAAAGTAGTTTCTTGATTCAAAGATGATCTAATTTGGAAGGGTCCCCGCTCCTGCCTTTATCCTAAAGAAAGGGGTGGGTATGCGACTAGGTCCTGCCCTAGGGGTGGGACCAGGAAGGGGGGTGGTTACACCCCTCTCGAATGCTGGACTTTCCCCAGGCCAGGGGCTGGTGGGCCCCTGGAACTGGTTCTCGCCGGCAGATGCGTAGTGAGCACCGGGGTGCCACTCTGCAGTCACCTTCCTGTAAAGCCCTGCCTACCCAGGATACACAAAACCCTGTCTGGGATAGTGCTAGCACCGCCCCTGACAGGAAACCCTTTGTCCAAGCTCTCCTCGCTGGAAGGACTCCCAGCAGCAGGAGGTCAGATTCTTGTCTGTGGTGGCAGCATCCATTTTGTGGAGCTGAGGCTTCAGTTAACTTTACCCGGGGTTCACAGTTACATACATGTCGTGTCCCTCTAGAAGGGTGGAATGCTAACCCCGTCGCCAGAATTGGCGAGGGGTTAGTATTCCAATTCGTATGACACCTTACTCGACTTGTTTTGATAAAGCAATACCAAAGATAGCATTTAACCGCGAGGATTATAATGCACTTAAGAGAATATGGTATGCGTTATCATGGAACAGCTATTAGGACTTGGTTCCGCAAGCTGCAAACGGGCTCAGCTCATGCCAGAGCACCATTTCACACGATTCCATGCACTCTGCCTTCAGGATTGTCAAGGCCTGCCATAGGAGTGACTGATAGGAATCTGTGTATCCATTTCTAGGGTTAGATATAGGTATACTATATCTAAAGCAAAGGGTGATTACACCACCTTGCCCCAGCTGTCGTGCAGCCAGTTGTGTAAGATTTAGATGGCCAGCAAGGGGTGGCATAATACATGCTTCAGCCCCTGGTAGGCCCTGGGTACACCTATGCCCTGAGTTACAGGGTCTGATAAGGTGGCCCAGTTCCAATTGAGTAATGCACCTAAGGTACACATGTCAATTTAGTGAGAGAACAGCTAGGCTGTGGGTCTGATTGGCAGGCCCACAGCCAGGGAAAGTCATAAACCAGTGAAACAAAAGCAAAAAATCTGGGTGATCATAGGATTGCAGACCCTACTCTCCTACATGACCCCCCCCCCAAACTTCGGGACAATAAACTAACCTTGACCAGGTGAGTCTTCTTGCTCTAAGTGGAAATACCTGGAGAGCCCATCTGCATTGCCATGATCAGTGCCAGGTCTATGCTCCACTGTAAAATCCATCCCCTGTAGGGAAATGGACCACCTAAGCAGTTTGGGGTTTTCACCCTTCATCTGATTTAGCCACAAGAGGGGCTTATGGTCGGTCTGAATCTTCAAATGAGTGCCAAACAAGTATGGCCTCAGTTTCTTCAGGGCCCAACCACAGCAATGGCCTCCCTCTCAATAGCTGACCAATTTTTCTCTCTGGGGGTCAGCCTTCTGCTTATAAAAGCAATGGGCTGGTCTTGACCATCAAAATTCAGTTGAGATAGAACAGCTCCCACACCCAACTCAGAAGCATCTGTTTGGACAATGAATGGTTTGGAGTAGTCTGGATAGGTGCTGTGCACATGGCCTGCTTTAGGTCATCGAATGCTTTTTGACAGCCTGCTGTCCACTGAACCTTTTTTGGCATTTTCTTACTTGTCAGTTCATTAAGTGGAGTCACAATTGATCCATAATTTCTGACAAACGTTCTGTAGTAACCAGTCAGGCCCAAGAAAGCTCGAACCTGAGTCTGGGTGGTTGGAGGAGCCCAGTCCCTGATTGACTGTATTTTGCTCTCCAGTGGCTGAACTTGGCCTCCACCTACAAGGTGGCCCAAGTATACAACCTGTGTCTGCCCTATCTGGCACTTGGTGGCCTTGATAGTGAGACCTGCTGCTTGCAGTTCCTCTAACACTTTCCTCAGGTGGGCCAGGTGATCCTCCCAGGTGGAGCTAAAGGCAGCAATATCATCTAGATATGCTGCACAGAAGTCATCCAGCCCAGTGAGAACATGATTCACCAACCTTTGGAAGGTGGCAGGTGCATTTTTCAGACCAAAGGGCATTACCACAAACTGATAATGCCCAGCAGGGGTTGAAAATGCTGTCTTGGGCTTGGCATCGTCAGCTAACCTGATTTGCCAATACCCAGCTGTCAGGTCAAATGTACTTAAGTAGTTGGCAGAAGCCAATCTATCCATAAGTTCATCTGCCCTTGGTATTGGGTGGGCATCAGTCTTAGTGACTGCATTGAGACCCCTGTAGTCTACGCAGAACCTCATCTCTTTCTTACCACCCTGGTTGTGAGGTTTTAGCACTAGAACTACTGGACTAGCCCAAGGGCTATCTGAGGGTTCAATGACTCCCAACTCCAACATTTTCTGCACTTCTGTTTTGATGCAGTCTCTAACATGATCAGGCTGCCTGTAGATTTTACTCTTGACTGGCAAGCTGTCACCAGTGTCAACCTCATGGGTGCACCAATTGGTTTGACTGGGTGTTAGAGAGAACATATGTCTGAAAGATTGAAGAACTTGTTTGCAATCCTTCTGTTGATGTTCAGAGAGGCTGCCACAAAAGAAAACACCATCTACTGACCCATCATCAGGATTCTGAGTGAGCAGGTCTGGGAGAGGGTCACTCTCTTCCTCCTGTCCCTCATCTATGGCCATGAGCAAGCTCATGTCCTTCCTGTCGACATATGCTTTGAGCCTGTTAACATGGAGCACCCTGTGGGGGCTCCTGAGAGTTCCAAGGTCCACCAAGTAGGTGACCTCTCCCTTTTGGTCAAGAATTGTGTGGGGCCCAGACCATTTGTCTTTGAGTCCTGCTGGGGCCACTGGCTCCAACACCCACACCTTCTGTCCAGGCTGATAAACAGTCAGGACAGCCTTTTGGTCATGCCAAGCTTTTTGGAGTTCTTGACTGGCCTTAAGGTTTTCAGATGCCTTTTCCATATACTCAGCCATCCTGGAGCGGAGACCAAGTACATAGTCCACTATGCTGGTGCAGGCTTTTTGAGAGGTCTCTCCCATCCTTCCTTAACCAAACACAGGGGTCCTCTCACAGGATGCCCATACAGAAGTTCAAAAGGGCTGAAGCCAACCCCCTTCTGTGGGACCTCTCTGTAAACAAACAAAAGGCAGGGAATCAGGACATCCCATCTACGCCTGAGCTTTTCAGGTAGTCCATGAATCATCCCTTTTAGGGTCCTGTTGAAACTTTCAACAAGCCCATTGCATTGTGGATGATAGGGTGTAGTGAACTTGTAGTTGACACCACATTCCTTCCACATAGCAGTTAAGTAGCTTGACATGAAGTTTGCACCTGTCAGAGACAACCTCCTTAGGGAAGCCCACTCTGGAGAACACTCCAACTAGGGCTCTTGCCACAACAGGTGCTGTAGTGGTCCTAAGGGGAATAGCTTCAGGATACCTGGTGGCATGATCCACTACCACCAGTATAAACTTGTGCCCTGATGCTGTCTGGGGTTCCATTGGACCAACAATGTCAATCCCCACTCTTTCAAAGGGTACCCCCACCACAGGCATTGGTATAAGGGGGGCCTTTGTTGTGCCACCTGACTTACCACTGGCTTGGCAAGTGACACAGGAGCGACAAAATTCCTTGGTATCCTCATTCATGTGAGGCCAGTGAAAGTGTGAGACAAGTCTGTCCCAAGTCTTTGTCTGGCCTAAGTGGCCTGCTAAGGGAATCTCATGGGCCAAGGTAAGAAGAAAACCTCTCTGAGACAAGGGGATAACCAGCCTCCTGGTCATGCCAGGCTTGGGGTCTCTTGTCTCAGTGTACAGGAGTCCATCCTCCCAGTATACCTTGTGGGTACCTGTGGCGTTCCCAGCAGCCTCAGCAGCAGCCTGCTGACTGAGGGGTTCAAGGGAAGGGCAGTCTAATTGTTCCTTCCCCAGGTCTTCTCTTGAGGGTCCCCCCTGAGCCCAGGAATTCAACTTGATCAAGTTCAAATTCTTTAGGCTCAGTTTCCCTCAGTTCCTGTAGGTCAGCCTCCTCTGAGACTTGATCCTCAACCTGGGGCAAGGGGGAAGGCAATGCCTTAACCCTACTGCTCTTCTTCTTGGAAGGTGGCTGGTCCATTGTTCCAGGATCCAGCACCTGTTCAGTGGGGCATCTTCTGGCCTGTGACCTAGTCACAGCAAGCACATGTGCTGGCAAGCCTAAAATCTCCATGTGAGTCCTATGCTCCACTTCTGACCATTGTGATGACTCCAAATCATTGCCCAACAAACAATCCACTGGGAGGTCTGAACTAACTACAACCTTCTTTTGGCCAATTACCCCTCCCCAGGAGAAAGCAACAATTGCCATACTATGACTGGTAGTGACATTGCTTGCATTGGTCACCAGGAAATCTGTACCTGGCATGATCTGTCCAAGGTCCACAAAGTTAGGTGTCACCATTGTGACACTGGCACAAGTGTCCCTATAGGCCTGAGCCATTTTTCCATTGATAAAAGGTGTCTGTCTGTATTTGCCCAAAGTATTGGGACTGACATCAGGGGATATATCCACATCCCCTGTACAGACAAGGACAGCCTGAGTGAGTGTGCCAACTAAGTTGTCATACCCCTCAGAACCCAATGTTAACCCAACTAGTCCCTTGGGAGGTGCACTACTACTGCTGGCTGTACTAGGGGGCACAGGTGCCTTAGGGGCTGCAGTAGTAGGAGTCTGCCCTCCTTTATTGGTGCACTCACTAAACCAGTGAGTTTTACTTTTGCAGTATTGGCACCACCTTTTAGATTGGCCTTCTTGATTCTTCTTTTTCTGGGAAGCCTGACCCCCACCCTCTTTGGGTTGTTGGGGACCTGTTGAAGACTTTTGGTCATTTTGTTCACCTTTAGAACCTTTACCCTTCTGTTCTGCTTTCTTCTGACCACCCTGGTTCTGGCCCTGGTTTTGCTTAACTCTTGTTCTGACCCATCTGTCTGCCTTCTTTCCCAATTCTTGGGGAGAGGTCAGATCTGAGTCAACAAGATGCTGATGCAACAACTGGTTCTGACAATTGTTTAAAATCTGTTCCCTCATGATCAGATTATACAATCCTGTGTAATCAGTAACCTTACTGCCCAGCAACCAGCCCTCCAAAGCCTTAGTGGCACAATCTAAAAAATCGGACCAATCCTGAGACTGAGTTTTCTGGGTATCCCTGAACAGCAACCTGTACTGCTCAGTGGTTAGGCCAAACCCATCAATCAGTGTACTCTTCAGGACTTGGTAATTGTTAGCATCCTCAACTCTAGTAGTGAGGAGCTTATCTCTACCTTTACCTTCAAAGGGGAGCCACAAGATAGCTGCCCACTGACTCTGGGGGACACACTGTACAGTGCAGGCCCTCTCCAAAGCAGTAATCCATTTGTGGATATCATCCCCTTGTTTAAAGGGGGGCACTATCTTACTCAGGTGTCTAGTGTCTAAACTCCTGTTTTCCCTTGAGGGAATGCTGCCACCAGTGGGATTTGTCCCACTCAATTATTGCTCTCTAGCAAAGGCAAGTCTCTCTTTGGCCAGGGCAAGTTCTTCCCTTTCAATCCTCAGATTGACTTCCCTTTCTTTGGCTTCATATACTCTCCTCTGAGGGGATGTCATCCTCCTTTAAGAAGAGGCCTGAGAGCCATTGGTTCGAATGGATCTGTTAGAGCCTCTGGATAGAGACCTAACTCGTCCATTCCCAATGTTAAGCTGGCCTGAGAGGGGCCCCAGGGGTCTCCTAGTACCATTCTCATGCCTGCTTAAGTTGTCCCTAGTTAGCTGGCTAACTACTTCTGGACCTTTGTCTGCCTCATCCTCAGATGGCTCTAGATCCTCATCCTCCTCTTCACCTTCTGCAGAGAGATGGATAAGGTCAGGGTCACCTGTGGTTCCCTCTAGGGGAGGCATGTTCCCATCTGGATGAGAAGGTTCTGTGTTACCAGCCCTTCTAGCATCATAAGTCTCTAAGAGACCAATCAGAAAAGGAATTGTGGGGTTAGACCCCTGTTTTAGTTTCCTGGAGGTACACACTTGTCTCATCTCCTGGAAGCTAAGAGCAGCATATCTGGAAGTGACCTGTGGAGGGTCCACTGACACAAGGGGAGACTCAGAGTTTCCTCCTTTGTCTGACATGCTGATTCTAGTGTGGTGTAAGTGATGCACCTACCTACACTATATGTTTGCCTACTGATCCCTTGCTAAGAGTTGTAGGCAAGGTGTGCTAAGCCTTGAGGAGCTACAACAGCTGGTTCAGTAGAACTCAGAGTATTCTAAGCTAAGTTATATGTACCTGAAGTACTTATGTGATCTTTCACAAGATATTCTTAGGATAGGTGTGGTAAAACAACAGCAAGCTCAAATCCCAACCGCTGCTCACCAATGTGAGAAGTTGGCCTGATATATAATGTTTACTATTCTAGTGAGCACTTTGTATCAGTCCAAACAACCCTTATGGTGATTGGTTGTAAGTCAACCTTATAGACCAGCTATCCTAGTAGCATGGATACGAGCAGTCTTTGGGCTAAACTCTAGAGGGCGTGTTAAGCCAGCTGTTATACCATCACATATACCCCTTGAACACCAAGTGAAAGGACACCACACAAGTGTTATGAAAATAAACAGTGTATTTATTTAGATCACAACAGCCCTGTACTCTTTATGAGGACAGGGTACTAAGCACACAACAAAACTCTTACGAAAATACTTTAAGTTGCACAATTTACACAAATGCCCGAGGGGCACGAAAAACCATATACTATGAAAGTGGAATGCGAAATTACTAGCAGGTAAGTACGGTACTAATAGGCTTTGGAATCGCTAGGACTACGTTACTGAACCTTCAGATTACTAGTAGGAGGCCTAGGGGACTCGGGTGCAGAGTGTGCACTCTCACGCGGGATGCGGGACAAAGTCTATGGGAGCTAGTAAAGACAAAGTTAGTGTTCTCGGGCGAACCCGATAAGGTAGGTTGAAAACGACAGTAGATCCTGACCCTTGGATAGTGAGGCTATGCTGGGGCACCGAAATGCCGAAGTTACCTAGCCCAGGGGCTGCAGCTGCATAGGTCTCAAAAGACGTCGGGAATCCTCGTAGACGAACCAGGAGCCTGAAGAAAGAAGTTGCTGGCAGGCGACCAGTGAAGATTGTTCGAGTGATCCAAGCCTGGATCGAAGATGGATGACACCTGAAAGCAGAGGGGACCAAGCTCGTGACTACTAGCCAGTAGTCAGGTGGCACCAGGAGGGCACCGGATGGTAGTCACCTCGACTAGGTGAGTGGGCGACGCTGTGCTCTGCAGTTCTCACGGACCAGGAGGCGTTGTCCGTGACCAGGAAGGAGGTGCGAGCTGTCCCACGATGGATGATGCTGTCGACGTCGCTGGACCCAGGATTGGGGCAACAAGTCTTGGCAAATTCAAGCCCACGCGGTGGACTCAAAATGGCGTCTGGAGTGGACCAGGAGGGTCCGGGGTGCTCCTCTTTTGGAAGGGAGCAAGGGCCAGTCTGGAGCAACCAGACCAGCAGCAGTGATGTCGTCGGGCATCGTTAAGAAGGCCACAAGCCAGCGGGCTAGTAGCCAAACAACGCGGTGAGCAGCAAAAAGCAGAAGGGCCCCACGCAGATCGTGGAGATGCTGGGAGCCTGGACTTCGGTGCTGGAGCTGCTCAGGGTCGGGGCTTCTCGGACCCCAAAGCACTCACCAGAGGATCCCTCGGCGGTCGTGCTGGATAGAAGTCGTGCAGTTCTGATGATGGCCGGTCCCTCGAGGTCTCGTCGCACCTACGGTTCTCAGCTTAGCTGTAGAGGTAGGTAGAGGTCAGAGGTGCCAGGGAAGCCGGGTCTCGTCGTGCTGGTCAGTCGGATTCCTGAGGAAGGACGTGCAGCAAACCGCAGAGTTCTTAGATGGTGCCTGCGGATGCAGGGTGACTACTCCTTAGCCACAAGGGAGAAATCTTGAGAAGAAGTTGAGAGTTCCTTTCGTAGAAAGTAGTTTCTTGATTCAAAGATGATCTAATTTGGAAGGGTCCCCGCTCCTGCCTTTATCCTAAAGAAAGGGGTGGGTACGCGACTAGGTCCCGCCCTAGGGGTGGGACCAGGAAGGGGGGTGGTTACACCCCTCTCCCATGCCGGACTTTCCCCAGGCCAGGGGCTGGTGGGCCCCTGGAACTGGTTCTAGCCGGCAGATGCGTAGTGAGCACCGGGGTGCCACTCCGCAGTCACCTTCCTGTAAAGCCCTGCCTACCCAGGATACACAAAACCCTGTCTGGGATGGTGCTAGCACCGCCCCTGACAGGAAACCCTTTGTCCAAGCTCTCCTCGCTGGAAGGACTCCCAGCAGCAGGAGGTCAGACTCGTGTCTGTGGTGGCAGCATCCATTTTGTGGAGCTGAGGCTTCAGTTAACTTTAACCGGGGTTCACAGTTACATACATGTCGTGTCCCTCTAGAAGGGTGGAATGCTAACCCCGTCGCCAGAATTGGCGAGGGGTTAGTATTCCTATTCGTATGACACCTTACTCGACATGTTTTGATAAAGCAATTCCAAAGATAGCATTTAACCGCGAGGATTATAATGCACTTAAGAGTATATGGTATGCGTTATCATGGAACAGCTATTAGGACTTGGTTCCGCAAGCTGCAAACGGGCTCAACTCATGCCAGAGCACCATTTCACACGATTCCATGCACTCTGCCTTCAGGATTGTCAAGGCCTGCCATAGGAGTGACTGATAGGAATCTGTGTGTCCATTTCTAGGGTTAGATATAGGTATACTATATCTAAAGCAAAGGGTGATTACACCACCTTGCCCCAGCTGTCGTGCAGCCAGTTGTGTCAGATTTAGATGGCCATCCAGGGGTGGCAAAATACATGCTTCAGCCCCTGGTAGGCCCTGGGTACACCTATGCCCTGAGTTACAGGGTCTGATAAGGTGGCCCAGTTCCAATTGGGTAATGCACCTAAGGTACACATGTCAATTTAGTGAGAGAACAGCTAGGCTGTGGGCAGGCCCACAGCCAGGGAAAGTCGTAAACCAGTGAAACAAAAGCAAAAAATCTGGGTGATCATAGGATTGCAGACCCTACTCTCCTACACAGGGCGACCATAATGTTTTGCAGGGTCACCTATTGTGGGGTGCCCCCAGGGGCTCCTGTTGACGGTGGGACATCTTTATCTTGCGCCTCGCCCTGCGACTTGGTGAAAGCGAATTTGTCAAGCTTCACCTGGTTGGCCCCTTTCGCGTTTCTGCCGTTCATGGTAGCGGCCCCCGGGACAATCTTGTCTAATTCAGGGCTCACCACTCTTACTGTTTGCAGGGCAGGGCAGGGCAGATCAATACACCACCACAGCCAGAAATTTGATAGACGACTCTTGGCTCCTGAGCTGTGTGGACACAGCGGTGCTCTCCCTCCTTGGTCAGTCAGTACGGGGAGGATGCCAAACGTCTATACAGGTGCGCAGGACAATCTTGGGGGGGGGGGGGATGGCGATCCGCTGCAGCTGTCTTACTGGCAGCCTGTTTCTCAGCAGGATTTAGTTCCCAAAATCTGCTTCTCCGTGATACTCCGCGTTCTCAAAGCGCTCCAGCACTATCTCAGAGTCTATCGCTGCTCATCGCAGAGAGCGCGCAATCTCAAGATGGCGATGCAGGGTTCTCTGTAGTCCTCGCTCCGACCACCAGACCAGGCGTCTCCAACCCCCACCAGAAGTACTTGACCGGACTCCGCGCCGGGCTTCTGGGCCAACTGTGTGGTAGCGCCACTCACCGCAACCACGGGGAAAGCTGGGGGGAGGAGCGCTTCGATCACCGGCACTTCCCCCTCCCTCCTGGTCTGGTTCTTAGGCTTCCAATGCCGGGCACACGCTCTACTGTGGGTCCCGGCTGCTGCTTGTTGCTGGGCCTCAGATCTTCGCACTCTGTCCCGGCCTCCAGCAACACTGTATTTCACCAAAACTGGCACTGGATGGAGCCGCCCACCTTTCACCGCTGTCCCGTAGCTCTTTGGGTCGCGGATAAATGATCGGATTTACTGGGCCCAGTATCAGGACCTCGGAGCCTCTCTAGGCTGCGGCCATGTTCTTCAGCCGCTAGCCATGCCCCCATGCTTTTGCTGGTTTTATGCTTTGGGCACTGTGCCACTGCTATTCAGTGCTACAGTGCAAGTGCTCTCTATGTTAAATTGATGTACTAATTAGTGATTTCAAGATTGGGTTATTTGATTTATTTGTCAGCCCCTAGTACAGCGCACCATGTGTGCCCACGGCTTGTAAATCAAATGCTGCTGCTTCATATCAGACACCCCTATGGTAGGCCCAAGGGCAGGGTGCATTGTAAGAATAAGGTATGACATACTTTGGTGTGTGTAGCATATCCTAATAGTGAATTACAGCCATTTTCGTTTTCCACCATTGCAAGGCTACCTGTTCTCCATAGGCTGCAATGGGCAGCTAGATTATTACATTCTTATAATCCTAACTGACTCAAGGAACATGGTAGAAATTCAAATTTAGTATGCCTGAACACAGAATGATAAAATACATCTTTTAGTAAAGTTGGTTTTAACATTCTTTGTTTGAAAATACCACTTTTAGAAAGTAAGTATTTTCTTGCCTAACTGTCCAGGCCTGCCTCTGCTAGGTTGTGTATTCCTTGTCTGGGGTTGTGAGTGACAGGGCTGGGGGATTCCAGGAGACAGGCTGGGACAACCCAGTGGTAAATAGAGAGATCTGCATCTAGATGGGAGGGAGGAGTTGCATCTGGGACCTGAATAGGTCTGGGCCTTCCCTCTACAATGCTGTCTCCACCTCCTGTTGCTTGCCTGATGTCTCTGCCCTGCACTGTGAAAGGAGAGAAGGAATCTTGTCAACAAAGTGCTCCAGAGCTGTGCCTTCCCTCCCCTGTGCTGGCTCCACCTCCTGTGGGGCAGCTGATGCCTCTGCCCTGCACTGTGAAAGTAAGCAAGGAGTCATGTAAACAAAGTGCTCAGGAATTGGTTTGGACTAGGCAGAGGCCTCTCTGCCTTCAGAGAACAAAGTATTTTGGGGTATAAATATTGGGACCCAGTCCCAAGAACTTTAGATCACTTCTGGAACAAGAAACCTTTAGCCAAGGAGAAGAACCAAGGAAGCTGCAGGAGTTTGACTGCCCCTCTGCCAGTGTGCTGTTTGCTGGGTTGACCTGCAGTGGTTGCTTCATTGTCAAGGAAAGGGGAAGGAACTTTTTAAGGACTTTCATTATCTACAGAATATTCTCCAAGGGCTTGAACTGTGATTGCCTCCTGCTGAAGTTTCAGGGACAAAAGACTTCACCTCCAGCTCCCCTCTGCTTTGCTTGCTGGGAATTCTATCTACAGACATTTGCGTGTTGCTGGGAGCTGGAAACGCGACGCATCGAGAGGAAGTGTGTCGCCGCCGCAGCTGAAATCCTCGCATCGCCGGAGAAGCGAGCCTTCGCCGCATCTCCCTGGAAGTGTGCCTTCGTCAAAGCTGCCTACTGTCGCATCACCGGAGAAGTGTGACACCATCGAGAGATTTGCCATCGCATCACCAGGAAGCGTGTCGCAGGGCCAGGTACTTTGTTGAGAACTTTGTCTCATTTATCATCAACTTGAACTAAGCAACTTTTATCATCTTTAAGTCATTTTTAAGTATACTATTGTGGATTTTTGTCATTTGTGGTCTTGTGTTAAGTCTATATAAAGAATACTTATTTTTATAAAACCTGTGTTATGTCCATCTGTAGTGTTTTCACTGTATTACTATGTATATTCACAAATGCTTAACACATTGCCTCTGAGATAAGCCTGTCTGCTCGTGCCAAGCTACCAAGGGGGTGAGCAGCGGTTATTAAGGAGTGTAATCCCCTTATCCTGACTTAGAAGTAAGGGTCCCTATTTGGACAAAGGTAAATACCATTGCCAACTACAGACCCCCAGATCTAACAGGGGCATATCGTGGCACTATGACCTAGCTGGTCTACTGGCCGACATTGGTCTTGGCACCAAGCCCCTACTTTATGTTGTCCAAACAATGAGCAGATCCTACGGATTAGTAGGAATTACACGAGAAAACATCAAAAAGCTACCCCTCTCTGGTCAGGAATTATAGCTTAAAAGATTATTAAGGAATTCCCAATGCTACCCTATGAAAGGGGTAGACCTCACAGTAGAGATAAACAAAATAGGCTATTTTTCGCTTCCAGGACATGCATAACATGAAGATTCTTGTCCAACCTTTTATTTACATGGCACCCTGCCCTTAGCTCTACCTAGGGCCTACCTTAAGGGTGACTTATATGTAATAAAATGGGAGGTTAAAGCTTGGCACAGGGGTTTTAAATACCAAGTTGAAGTGGCAGTAAACTGTACACACGGGCACTACAGTGGAAGGCCTGTGACAGGTTTGAGTGGCTACTTCTGTGGGTGGCACAATCAGTGCTGCAGGTCCACTAGTAGTATTTAATTTACAGGCCCTGGGTATATGGAACACCACTTTAAAAGGGGGCCTTAAAGTACATTAAATATGCTAAACTGGTGAAAAACAACTATGCCATGTATAGAGGAGAGAGCACATGCATTTTAGCACTGGTCAGTAGTGGCAAAGTGAGCCCTAAAGCCAACAAAAAGATCAGAAAAATAGGAGGAGAAAAGCAAAAGGTTTGGGGTGACTCTTCAGAGAGGGCCATTTTCCAACAAGTGCCAATATCAGCACAGCCATGCAATGCTGTTCTTTCATCCATGCTGGATAGTCTTGATCCATCTAATGGTGGTCCTCTTGTCATTTGTACTGGCTGAGGGTTCATATCTGTCAAGGTCCATGTCCTCCTGAAATCCTGTTGACCTGGGTTGGGGAGGGAGGCACCTTGTCTATGGAAATGTTTGCTCTTGTCTTGAACCTTTAGGGCTGCTCTGGTCACCAGCAGCAGGAGATGAGGACCTGTTCACCTAGAGGAGAGAGAAGTATTTTTAGTTTTCTCACCATGACCCAGTTACTAGGTGTAAATGGTGTGTGTTTTTATTACATGGGAGACAGCTCAAGGCAATGGCATGACCTGAGATATTCTCCTCATCCCAAACAGTGTCAGCATGGTTGCCAGGGAGCTTTCAGACCTATTTCCATGGGTCGATCCATCAATTCTTCATGAGGGCACAATTTTGTTGTTTTGCATGGAGCACATCAAAGGGCAATAAGTACTAGTGGCAAATTGTCTGGCCACGTGAAGCCATTGTCCTTGGTGGCCTTTGTCAACCTCTTTTTTATTGTGCCCCGCTTGCATTTTACTTTGCCCTAACTAGGGGCATGAGGAGGGCTGCATAACTGCAACGAATCCCCAATGTACTACACATGTTCATAACAATGGAGGCCACAAAATGTGTCCCATGGTCACTATTTTTACATTCCAGGACTCCGAACCTTGGAATAATAGACTTAATTCAGCATATTACAACCTTTGTGGCATCATTTTCCTCATTGGTAATGCTTCCACCTATTTTGAGACATGTCTCTACAAACTAACATATGTATGTAACCTTTGGATGGATGCATTAGAACAAAATCAATTTTGTATGTCAGAAAATGTGCTGTGGAGTATGGGTAAATGTATGAATAGCAGCTTGTTTCCTTTTTTATTTTGAGTACATGTGAGGCAATTTGATGAAAAGTAATTAATGGATGCTGGGACAAACCAATATTTTTTAATTATACTGTTTATTCCCCTTTTCTTACATGAGTGGCCCCATTGGTCATCCTTCCCAAGGTTAGTAAGAGACTGCATGGTGTCACCGGACATACCATCTAGGGTGAAGTCACAATCTGTCATCTGGGGTGTAGCCTACATCTACCTCTACCTTCTCTTCTGCTGGGTGGCGGAGTCCTGAGTCTCAATATTATCTCTCATTGGTAAGGGGTGTTCTGCTGTTGGAGCTGTTTCTGGCTGAATCTGGGCCATGTTTGGCCCTGTCAGCGTGGATCATAGCATACGTTCTGCCCCTTACTTTCTATTACCAACACTTTCTCAGGCAGCAGAATAGCCTCCAATAAGTTGACTCACACTATGGTGTGCTCAGTAGGGGGGGGCTTAGAATGTTATGAAGCCACTGCACTACCATAACCATCCAAAATCATGAAGGTCTCCATAGGTATGCCGGGAATATGTATAGACTATTTTACTCTCTGCAAGCACACAGGCCCTTGTTAAAGAATATTGTTCTGCCTGTTGTGCTGAGGTACCTGGGGGTAGGGGTGTAGTAGTTATGGATTAATCTGCTCTATAGTTTGTATCAGTTAACCTACTGACTGAACTGTGTGTGTACCAGCCAAAGTCTGCATTGGAGAGGGGAGTCTGCTGTTAATCTAGTTGTGGGTTTTGGGTAAGTCAACGGTTGCTATGTAAGCATGATCCTCTTCAGTGGACTTGGTTTAAAGGTGGGCAGCACTGTATTAAAATATGACTTTTGGACAACCTCATAGTCCATACATTAAGTAGTGAGAAGTTCTGAGTAGCAGAAGAATTTTGTAGCAAAACTACAGGATGTGGCACATTTACAAATCATTTCAATCTAGCACAATGGAAGCCATTCACTTCACAATCACCGTGGACACAACAACTTGAGCACAGGCATGCAGGAAAACCTGTTATAATTTATGGGATAAAGACTAATAGGCCACAAGACTTTTTCTGAAGTCATTCGCCTGTATAAGTATTGCACTGCATTGGTGGAATCACCCCGATTGCGGATCAGATGTTTGCGGACCACTACGTGCTCTCCTTGCGACCCCCACCGCGGATCAGACATCTTTCTTATTTAGGCAATTCCACCCTCTTTGACTCCACTTCGTAGTCCCCCGAATCCAGGAGGATCCCTTGCGGGCCCCCCGTAGGACTGCCTCCCCGAGTGAGTCCCATCCATTAATCTCCTCGCCACCTAATAGCCCGCTGTACTCCCTTTCATCCCTACCTCAGATTGCACCGTTGTCTGTTTCCATTGACGATCTGACGCGGAACTTTTAAAAACTTCTTCCTCATGAGAATTCTCCGACTCTCCGAGCGGGCTCTCCTCGCTGCCCTTCCATACACCAGCTTACCTCCGAGGCAGCGATCCTTCCCTAGCTATAGGAACCTTTCCTGCTTTGGAAACTAATTGACTGAATAGATCATTTTTATTGATTTGACCCTGCGTACTGTGCTCTTCAGAACTTATCATCTTTTTTTTTGGACTTTTCTTATCGCCTATTTGCCTATTTAAATGTAGAGCCCTGACAAAATTCCCTCTTGGAACGAAACACGTTGGCTGTCTGCCGTTCTTGCTAAAGTACCAGAATAAAGAAAGACATTTTATTGGACTAAGTGAGCTTGTGTTTGATTTCAATGAGTGCACCTTCCACCTTCCGATGAACCTTTTGACCTGCTTTGCACCTTGGGACGACGGGTGCGGGAAGTATTTTGCACCAAACCGATTATTATTGATGGTACATGTGTCTTGGTCGGTCTTTCTGTTCTTCTTTTCTCAATAAGATATCATGCCCTGAAAGGACATAGAGCTCACTGGCTGCTGAGGCGCATAAACAGGGCAAGCATCATTGCTAATCTGCAGGTCCCACACTAGCTGCACTGAGTTACAGGTGCTGAGGCAAACCACGACGTCCATCGCGCAAGAAATCATTGTCCACACCTCTTTTAGGAGCAAGAAAGGCCACTTTATTTTAGGACAGGTGCATCATAAATTTCATGAACACATTCATTATTTATTTATTTACATAATTCAACTCTACAGTGAGCCTACGAAACCTAAATCCCAAAACCCCGAACAAACTCCTGCCTACTACCCCTAGCCTACCCAACGCTACCCTTCAGGATGGCCAACCCGCTCCAGGCTGCCCACCCCCACTACCAAAAACCCGCCTCTAAAAAGAACAAAGGCACCCATCCTAACAGTGGCAAACCTACAGAACGAGCAGCACCTAGAGCACCGCAAAAGAAAAAACCCACCCAAACGAAAAGAAAAAAGAGGGAGGGTGGGTGGGGCAAAACAAACCTCCCTTCTAGCCTCCCGCCACGCAGTTCCCAACCGCCAACCTGTCTCCCTTATATCTGCTCGCTAATCAGTCCCCCACCTGATTTCCTGATTCTCGCGCGAACCTACCCAGGAAGAGACCGGCTCGCGCCTGGCTCTCCCTGGGTCACCCCTCGCGCAAGAAATCATTGTCCACACCTCTTTTAGGAGCAAGAAAGGCCACTTTATTTTAGGACAGGTGCATCATAAATTTCATGAACACATTCATTATTTATTTATTTACATAATTCAACTCTACAGTGAGCCTACGAAACCTAAATCCCAAAACCCCGAACAAACTCCTGCCTACTACCCCTAGCCTACCCAACGCTACCCTTCAGGATGGCCAACCCGCTCCAGGCTGCCCACCCCCACTACCAAAAACCCGCCACCCAGGAAAACCTTTAGCGTTTTCCTGCCCCACCTAAAGGAAAGGAAGGAGCACACCACAACTGTACCTGAAGAACTTTGCTAATCAAATCCCTGAGTTCCAGAAGGTAAAAAGAGATGCCCAAAGCAGAGAGATGCACACCGTCCTCACAAAATAAATGATGTTCAGAGACTTTTAAATGATGATGATCCAAACTGTAGATACCCAAATGTTGACAAAAAAGTCGCATTGTCCTGTTCACTTTCCTTCTAGCCTTTTCCAGGGCGGAATGGTTCCTCGCCCCACGCCATTGCAAACGAGGCACAAACTCAGTCCATATCAGCATGGTGCTCACCCATGTGGTTCTGATGATTTCCAGGTCCTGCTTCATTAGTTTTAACAAAGTCAACCCAGAGAGAGAAACCTAGTCATTCTCTCCCAAATGTAGCACCAGGAGATCCGGAGGGCCCCCCAAACACTGTGAAACCAAAGCAGCCAAGGCGGGGAAAAGCCCACCCCAGCGCATGCCCCCTGTTCCATGCCAGGATACTTCGTGTGTCATGCTGTTTAGACCAAGTGATCTCCCACAGAGCTGACTGGCAGCGGCTAAAGCTGCTCGTTTAACAAAAGAGTGCCCCAGTATCCACACCCTCCGTTTGCATCCGGCGACTGATGGCCAAGGACCTAGGAGAAAAAGAAATGTTAGACAAGCAAAATTGCACTATTTCCTCACATATTTTTCACAGCACTTGGAACGCCAACGACCAATGCGACGAATCTGGGACCAGTCCCACCCCAACCGAGCGGCCTCCGTCGCCGCACCAATTCTGAATGAATGGGTACCAAATTGAACAGGATCCTTCCCCAAGTGCAACAAAACCTTGCGTAATACCGCCAACAATTGAGATGCAACTATGGGACTACCATCCGCATGACAAAATATGGACCCCTGGAGAAAATGTGGAGAGGACACAAACACTTCCCATTCCCCAACCGGGCAACATGCAGAGACACCACTCCTGCCAAGGAACACCCACTTACCCCTCCCCATCTGGTCGGTTTTGGATGCCCGCAGCCACAGCCGCACTCTGTCACTTTCCAACACCACCTCACTGCTGGTCATACCTACCCTGCCCCGTAACCCCAGCAACTCTGATGCCCGAAATGCCCCAAAGAACAACCAAACAAAACACAAACGAAATTTGGCACACTCAAAAGCATCATGACAACACACCTCCAATTCCGGCAACAGCAACTGGAGCAACTCAAAAGTCACTGGCTGCCGGAGCTGCTGACCACCAGCCCGGAGTCTGGCCAAACCTTTCAACACTTTACGAACCAACACCCCCCCAACCGGATCCCTCCCCCACCAAAGCTGCCCATAAAAAGAAACCCCAGCCAATTTGCCAGAAATGGTAGTGGGCGATAGGCCTTTGTCCGCCAAATGTAAAACAAACTGCAAGATGCATTGTTCATCAGACCAACCAGCCCTGATCGGCCCCATCAAATCCTTACCGAACTGCAGAAACTCATTCCAGGCCTTCACATAACCCCGCCTGGTGGAGTCAGCCACAGAATTTTCTACCAATTGGTGAACCCTCAATCCCCCAGGTCCCATACGTACTGTGGGATCGCTGTTGGTTCCAGGTCCGCCCCAGGAGCTAACTTGCGGAACTCGGACCACTGAAAGCGAGACAAAGAGTCAGCGATGCAATTAGAAGTACCAGGAACATGCCGTGCTTTAAAGACAATATTTAATTGCAGACACCGCAGCATGAATGCGCGCAGGAGCCGCAAAACCCGCAAGTCGCGAGCCTTTTGGTGATTGACAAGGTGTACTACTGCCAAATTGTCCACATGGAACAAGACTGAGCGATTCTGAAACTCATCCCCCCATAGATACAAAGCAACCGGCAGCGGGAAGAGCTCCAGAAACGCTATGCTGCGACCTTGTTCCTTCCAGTGCGCCGGCCAGCCGGCCGCGCACCATCGACCTTCCCAAAATACTCCGAAGCCGTGAGCCCCCGACGCATCAGTGAACAACTGTACTTGCCACACCATGTCCACATCCGCAAAAAACAAGGACACGCCATTGAACTCCTGCAGAAAACGAAGCCAGACAGTCAAATCGGCACGCACAGCGGTGGTAATGCGCACCCGATGATGGGGAAGGCTTGCGCCGGACATGGAAAGACCCAGACGTCTGCAGAACGTCCTGCCCGCCCGAACAACCCGACAAGCAAAATTGAGGTACCCCAACAGCTTCTGTACAGTTCTCAAAACGACTTTCCGCTCCCCCAACACCAGATGTATGAAAGCAGACATTTCCTTCACTTTAGCCTCAGGCAATCTCGCCACCATAGACAGAGTATCAATTTCAATCCCCAAGAAAGTCAGGGACGTACAGGGACCCTCTGTCTTGTCCGGCGCCAAGGGAACACCCAATTCCTCCGCCAGAGCCTGAAAGATGTTCAAAGCCGACTGACACTGCCCAGAGCGACCTTTCCCAATGAAAAGAAAATCATCAAGGTAATGACAGACCAAGACGTGGCCACTAACAAAAGTGAAGCGCCACTGCAGAAAGGTACTGAAAGTTTCAAAAAGGGAGCATGACACTGAACAGCCCATGGGCAACACCCGATCCACGTAGAAACTACCATCAAAATGCATTCCCAACAGACTGAAATTCCAAGGATGGATGGGCAATAGCCGGAAAGCCGACTGAATGTCGCTCTTTGCCAGCAAAGCCCCAACACCAGCCGTGCGCACGAGCCGTAAGGCATCGTCCACCGAAGCATAATTGACAGTTGAGTCAGCTGGATCAATAAAATCATTAATTGATGTACCCTCGGGCCAGGACAGGTGATGGATAAGACGAAACTCCCCTTCCGCCTTCTTGGGCACCACGCCCAGTGGTGATACAATCAAGTCAGGCAGAGGACAATTCACAAAAGGACCAGCAATCCTACCCGCCGCAAGCTCGGCATCCAGCTTTTTCCGCACAACATGGGGACTCTCCTTCGCAGACTTCAAATTGTCCGACCACCTGCCCACCCTGGGACCCTGATACCCAATCCGAAACCCGATTTTGAAACCCCAAGACAAAATCTTAGCGGCCTCAAAATCTGGATAATCCACCAGCCAGAGATCGAGAACCTCCTGCCTAATAGGAGTAGGAGCCCTTGTAAACAGACTGTTGCGGCTGTCCCCTACCCCCTGAACCTCTTCCCTGATCACCAAATCGCTGTCCGGGAAAACACTGGGTGAGGGCATGCTTCCCTCCACACTGCGAACACTCATGTTTGTACTTGCAAGCTGGTCTGTTACAGGAACCCCTGTTAAAATGCCAGCATGTGCCAGAGGCGGCTGATTGACCTCTGCCCCAAACCCCCGCCCCAGACTGAGCGGGGCGAGCTGAAAAGGGCCGATAATACACTGGCTGCCCGCTAGCCGTGTGGGTCGTAGCAGGTGGATTTGCCGATGCCATCCATTGCAGCCATAACTCGGAATCAACCTCACCCCACGAACGCTCAGGGAAAGCGCTCATGCGCGCCCTGAATTCGTCATCGTAGGACAACCATGCAAAGCCGCCAAAATAACTGTGAGCCTTGCGGATGACATCTGCATATTTAAACATGTCTATTGCCTTCTCTGGATGACGTTGACAATAAACGCTGGCATAAATAAGAAAGGCCGAAGTCCAATTCTCTATGGACTTCGGAACACGAGGCCTCCGAGCCAATTCTAATTCCTCCTCTTTCGACCCTTCTTTTGCCTGAACATCCCTATGGAGAAGCCGAAAAACATCCACAAATGCCCCAGACCATATCAGATTCTTTGTTTTTTCGGACAAATGGGACCCCAAAGGCATCCCCACCCCAGAATAAGGCAACTTTTTCGGTAGGATACTATCCTCCGTGACCCGTGTGGCAGCCACCCCGCCATCCCCTGCTGTAGAAACCTCTTTTGCAACTTGCCCAGTAGAAACATTCGAAATTACAGGCCGCTCAAGCCTCGGTGCCAGAGCGACTCGCTCAACCACAACCCCATCACCCGTACCAATAGATCTTGTACTCTTAACAGGGAGACTCTCCCTAGGTTGCCACACAGACCACCACCCATCCTTACCTCTCGGCAAATGCTCCGACTGCAGTGTGACAGCCCCACGATCCCTCTGAGAAGGTCCAGACCTCACTGCCCCTCGTACACCTGCATGGTCCGCTCGAGACTCCTGCAAAACACGAGAAACAGTGGGTTGCCCCAACCCACCCCCCTGGGCCCGTGCTGCCAAAAGCCCAACATCTTTGTCCATCAATTCCCCTTCTTCCAAATCCTCATCATGAAAACTCCCACAGAAAGCTTCATCAGAAAATGCAACTTGGTCACTGCCACTGGGCCTAGCCCCATCACCAATACCCCCATCATAAAACTGCCAGTCAATGTTCTGAAAGCTGTGTGCACTGAAAGCTGCAGAAGAGCTATCCGCTCCAGACAGCCCCCCTATAAGCCCACCACTGGAAACAGCCGTGTGGACAGTTCCCGGGCCCGTGAAAACAGCCGACAGCCGCCCAGCCGAAGGCGCAGAGTGAAAACTGCGGCCGCTCGAGCCGGACAATGAAGAGGACCCAAAAACAGGCTCCCCTAAAGCGGAATCGCAATCACCCCCCAATGAACGACCCACCGACGCCAGACCATGGGCACCCCCCGACCCAGACTCAGGACCACCCAAAAGGCCACCCGGCCGACCCCTAGGGACCGGGAACAGAGATGGACCAGTGGCCGGGGGCGCCCCCCTTTGCAACAAACCCTTCCCACCAGGAGCCAGGGGCGTGGAGGTGGTAGGCCGAGGGCCAGGCACACCAGTGACCGCCGACTTGGTGGCCGGGGGTGGCAGCACGTTGAGTGCAGCACCCGCAGAAACAACAACATGGGCAGGGGGCGGGGCCTCAGGGGGGGGGGCAGGCCGTCAGCGCGGCCGTAAGAGGCCGGACATCAGCCCCACCCAGGGGTGGGGGCCAAAAGAGTGCGGTGGAGCAGCACCAGGCCCCGTCGTGGCGGGGGAGAGCAGGAAACATTGCCCGTTCAACCACAGGCAAGGAGAGGCCCCATCCGGCAAAGGCGTAACAGCGGGGAAAGGTTCAAAAGGCACGGCTGCAGGGGGGGGGGGTTGCATGCGCCCAGATATATCTAGGCTCCGCCCTCGCTTAGGTTTGGGGCCCGCCAGAGGCTTCCCCGACTTTCCCTGTGCCAGCCCGCCGGAGCCCGGAGCCTGCCGGCCCACAGAACGCCCCCGCCTCCCCCCGGGCGCCCCACGTGTACCAGCACTAAAAAACGGTAAAGCACATACCTGCTGGAGGGCGCCCAGGGCATCCGGCGGGGGTTCCACATCAACGGCGGGCAAAACAAGCCCAGGCCCGTCTGCCGGCATGGCCGCCTCGCCGTCCTCCTCCTCCTCCAGGCCCGGCGATAAACACGCCTCCACTGCCCTTGAGACGCCTTCTGAAGCCTTGCGAGGGGGGCGGGCCATGCCGACCCACGCCTCCGCCGGGACGCCCGGCCGTAGCAGGTCTTCACGCCCGGCCTCACAAAGTATCTGCACAGCCCTACGGACCTCCGCCGCCTCCTCCATGGGCCCAGGGACAAAAGGTAACACGAGCGCCGCAAAACAAACCTCCCTTCTAGCCTCCCGCCACGCAGTTCCCAACCGCCAACCTGTCTCCCTTATATCTGCTCGCTAATCAGTCCCCCACCTGATTTCCTGATTCTCGCGCGAACCTACCCAGGAAGAGACCGGCTCGCGCCTGGCTCTCCCTGGGTCCCCCCTTCATTTGGTCATCATAGATCAAAATCTTTAATTTCGGTCTTCGGTTGCAAAAATTGGTTGTCTGATATTCCAGAATTAGCAGCGGAACATGGTTGCACCACGGGGTCAGTTTGTGTCTCTCTAGAATAATGTATTAGTCTAGAGCAGGCAGAATGTTCTTGGGCTCAAGTGATGCATATCTGTTGTTACAGAAAACCTGTGGCACAGTGTAGGAGGAGCAACTACCGGCAGGTCAATAGTTGTCTGATGTTCACTGCAATTAGGTGCATTTTGCAGAGATTTGTTAAGCTGCTGTGCTGGAGAGCCTCCACTTAAAAAAAGCCAGGTTTTCAATCTATGATTTTGCCCAGCTGTTGGCGTGGCCTTGCCCCCCAGCATAATCTCCACTTCCTCATTCAAGTTGTTTATGTCAGCTACAACACCGTTTTCTGCAAATTGTGTCACTGCCCTCTTGTTTCCTTTCTCTCCCGGGGGCTTTTGGCATCTTTCTTTTTTTCCCATTCTAATGATAATTAGCTTCTTGTAAACTACACCCCCCAAACGGTCATGGCAAAGATGAGTCAGCAGCTCACAACCCACTATGAGCCAATATAAATTAAAACGTAAAATAGAATAATAGGCAAAAAGAAGCTGTCAAATGTGTGGGACCCTAAACCACCTTATCCTCATTGAAGAAGCCAAATATTGGGAACAAGGGCACATGTATTAAAGCCAAGAGGGGTGGCCTAGTCCTGCCTCCTCCAGGTGATGACGGGCAAAAGGCAGGCCTGGCCTTGGCCCAGGCCTTGTCCAGATGTGGACTGCTCATTGGGCAATCGTCTCACGCTTTATAACACAGCAGCAAGATAGGGCCTGCCTCTTCTTTCTCCTCCTTATCCTGTGATATACTAAGGCTTGGAGTCCCTGGTCTGTGCTTCTTTCTTATTAGTTGTTTCTATTGTTCGTTTACTTAATCAAGTACCCTACCTAAGAGACCCCACTAGGTAGCAGCAGGGCATTGCATGAGGAATTTCCCAAAGCAGCGAGGAGGTAGTCATCTGGAGGTGACCAGCATGCCTCTGTAATTTGGACCCAAGATCAATCCAAAATGGCATGTGCACGGCCTTTCAGTTACCATCATTTCTTGTTGGTAATGTAGGTGTGTGTTATAAAGATAACTGGAACCAGGTAAGTGAAGAAGATTTCCTTTATTACGGCCTCCACTCTGCCACATTAAGCGCCAAGTGCACAGGGCACAGCAGCCAACCAACGTTGCCAGTCAGGCTGCTCTTGTCAACATTCCAAGACAGCCTCTGGATAAACATAAGTACATTCCAAGGGGTGAAAAGAGGGAGGGGGCCAGGGAAAGAGGAAGAAACCATGACAGGCTTCCTAGAGAGTCCCACAATACAAACCTGGAAAGCAGTGGCGTAGCTAGAGCTTCTGGCGCCCAGGGCTACCCTTCAGATTGCCGCCCATGGCCGATATCGCGGGAGGGGCTGCAGAAAAAAGGACGTATTTGCTCCGGAGCCCCCAATGAAGTCAACCGTGTAGTTTGGCTTAATCGTGCCAAAAACCTCTAGCTTGTTATTGATATAAAGAAGTTCATTTCACACAAGGCCCAGTGACTTTGAGAAATCGCGTACTGCTTTTGTGTTCTGACATTCTTGGCATGCTTTACGTCATAGCATTTGACATACTCCATTATTCCATCCCGTTATCATGTATATTTAACCATATTCCTCATCACCACATTCAGTACCTTCCAGCCTGGGTTGTGACCCCTAGCTATGTCCGTGCCCATCCATTTCTGGTGCTTTCCAGCCGTTTTAAGATCTTCTTATAGTTTCTTATTGTTCAAATGGGTGTAATTTATAATATTTATATGTTTCCCTCATCTTCATTGCTTGATTTTGTTCGTGCAGAAGTGTCACTCATAGTTGTTGAAATGTCACTCATAATTACACTGACATTCTAAAAATGTCACATATAGCAGTCTGAAACCTTGCCAGCTATGCATAATGATGCTATTTATTTCAAAAAGGCATTTTGAGCAGTTTAATAAAAAAATCTATTAGTTGATTACAGCACTGCACACAGCGCCACCAGCTATTATTAACCTGAGACCAAAAGTAAATTGCATGGCTAGTCTAACTAATTACATTACAATACAATGAGGCATGAGGAGGGGACAAGCCTCCTCAGGAGAAGAGGCTGACTGAGGTACACATTGCCTGGATATATATGCTGTATTATTTAAAAAAGACACTTCGAGACACTGAGCAGTAATAATCCTAAATCTAAAGGTAGGATCCATCCCCAGCCAGACTCCCTCTTTGCATCTGGCTGTATCCCTAGCTGGGAATAACTCCCACAATCATGTTCTACGCTGCCTCCAACTCCTGACTGTGCACCAGTGAATGCAGCCCGTACCAGTGCAGGGGAGGCCGACCACTGCTGTTCTCAATGTTCGGCCTCATGGTAGCCCTAATGAATGTACCGCTTTACTGCAGCAGTACTAGAATAGAAACTGTGTGCGCTCTCCGAAAATTAAATTAATTTGACTGTGATATGACTGACTGTCAAGTATGTATTCACAGGTCCCTCCTTTATGGAATTATTGCTGTTGTATGACATGTTTGAGATGATGGCTAAACTGTTTGAATCTGTTTATGGTTCAGTGTTTTTATTGTACTGAATGATCTAATCAAATAAATAAATTCTTAAAGCGTTGAGACCCTCACAGTTGAGTAGACGTGCTATACAAACCCCCTGATGGATTGATTGATTAAAAACAAATGTTAATCCAGGGACATAAAAATCTAATTTATATTTCAATGCTACTGGCAGAGCACTTTCATTACAAAGGTGCAAATCAGAATCAGTTCCCTCCACAGAGGGTGGGGGGAAAAGGAAGAAAGTAAGACAAAAGGAATGTGTGTATGCTGCGCATAATGGAAATATGCTGTACCGCCACTCTCACTCATGGGGAAGACAGGGCAGGGAAAGGCCCCTTCCCGGCGGAGGGGGCCCCAACTGATGCCCGGCTACCTCGGGACCTCATCGGGGACTCCCTCGCGAAGGGAGAGGTCATGACGGGACCATCATCTGAAACATTGGACTTGGGGCTCAGTGTGATGGAGGGCACCAGAGTTGTAAATAAAGTGGGCATAGTTGTGATTGAACTGGGGCGTCTCTGGTTTGATCAGTACAAACTCTCTGAGTGAAGATCACAGAGAGAGCAATTCACGGGTTCCAGCCCAAGGCTGCGACCTTCTCAGACAGATCACTGATGCCAACTGAGACTTGTCTGAGGTGGACACCAGTGCCAGGCGGAATGGCCTGACTGTCATACGGGGACTATTCCTTTCGAAATCTAGCCCACCAAAACCCCCAGGCAAACTGTTGCAGACAGCCCACATAGCTGTTATTGCAGAGCAGGGCCAGTGTTCTCTCTTGAGGCGATGCCTCACACCCCTGAGGTTCCTCTCCAGTCCTTTCCTATAGTGTCAGAGGCCACTGGAGGGATGCCGCAGAGGCATGGGAGGAAGGAGGCAGAGCCACGGGGGGACCCATTTCCGGATAAGACATGTCCACTCTGTACCTCTAGTCATGACCTCTTGCCTGGCCAACCACCGGGACAGTTTTAGCACACGGCCCTTAGCTGCAGAGCTGCAGCCCCCACTGTGAATTGCACACACGGTGAACTACACGCATACACAGTGAATTACACACATGGTGCCACCAGCCCACCCGCTACTGCAGGTCCATTTGGCATTGGAACAGGTCGGATCTTCTAGTGGCAGTGGCTGGTTAACTTACAGTGTTCGTTCCTTCTTCTTCCCCAGGCTGAGGCAGCGTGACTCTACCATTGACGATCGGCCCTCAACCTCTCAACACGGTCTCTTCAGTGCATGACACAGCACTCTCCTTCCTTCACCCAGTGGCATTGTGTCGGCCAGCCCAGGCTCTCTGGATGTTCAGAAATAGCAGGGCAAGTTGGCTCTGCTGTAAATCTCCCTGCACTCTCTAGACTCGAGAGCGTGTGGTGGTGGCACACGTCTCTGCTGCGCTTTCAGCGCAGGGGCTAGCCAAAAATGATTCCCAGAGCCATCATTGGTAGCACTTTCACGCACTACAAGATTGATGGCTCTGGGACCCACATACGCGGCGGCCGCGCAGCACTGGTGGCCCATGACGGCGGCTATTATAATTTATTTGGGGACACTTTGTCAGTGTCCGCAAATGAATTATAAAGGCCGCCCCCATGGGCCATCAGTGCCGCGTGGCCGCTGCCCTGAAAATGGTGCCGCCTGGTGCGGACCGTCCCCACTGCCCCCCCCTAGGTACGCAGGTGCTGGAAAGGCAAGGGATTATAACACATCTTCCCCCCTAAAAACAAGGGTAAGAAAAAAAGGCTAACAATATTGCATCATTAAGTCTTTATGCCAATTTGGTGAAACAATTGGTCTTCTGATGCAGCTCCTTTGATGAGTTGTCTAGTTTTCGGGGCCAACAGAAGTCTGGGAGCTATCGTCAGTGGTGTTGTCTGGGCTCAGGCTTTTTTCTAAATGATCCATGCTCCAGTTCTGCCCATTTTCAAGAACTACTGTGTTGTTTTCAATTCCCACTATTCTTTTGGGTTCTTAGAACTTGGATTCATGATCTCCTGCAAGAGTGGGTTTTTTCACAGCTACCCAGTTGCTTACAGCCCATTCCCTGTGTTTGGTTCCATGCTTGTGATCATACCGGTCTTTGTACTTGGCTTGATGGAAAGCTATTCTGGCTTTGGCTTTGTCATAAGAGTGTGCTGTTACCTCTCCACCCCCGATCCAGTTGGGGAAGAACTTAACTGGGTATCCTTCTTCTGAGTAACAAGAAGGGAGATATGCCCATGATCAGGTTGGGATTGGTGTGATTTGCCCAGAGCATATCTTGTATAGAGCGTCCAACAGGTAGGTGGTTGATACAAGCAAGCTGTATGTTCTCTTTTACTATTCTGTTTCCACTTTTGACTAAGCCATTAGCTCGAGGACAGTACAGAGCAGTTTTCAGGTGGGTTATGCCTTAACCAGTTAAGAAGTTGGACACGGCTGATGAGGTGAATTGAACTCCTTTGTCCGTAACCATGGTGGACAGAATGCCTTCAGTTACAAAAGTATCTAGCAGGAAATTGATTAGGGATTCTGTAGTAATTTGGTTCACCATTTTGATGACTACCCAGTGTGAGTGAAAATTAGTCAGAACAAATGCAAATCTTTTTGTGACACCTCTCTTATTGATCGGGTCGATGATGTCCAGAGCCGGTTTTTCCCATGGTTTGTCCAGAATGGAAACTGGGGAGAGAGTTGCCTTCTGGGTGTGTTTAGTTCGTGAACCAAGTCTATTATCTTGTGCTTCAATCCTTCAGGAGGTATGATTTTGGTATTTCTCCAGATATAATCATTGTTGCGAAAGCAACAATGCGTTCTCTGCCGCCGATTACCTGAGAGAGGGTTGCGCCTAGACCTTTGTTACTGGCGTCGGTCGTTAGGATGGTCTTCCTAGTAGGGTAGAAATTGCATAAGTGAGGGAACTTATTATTGTTTTTTATTGTTATTAAAGGCTACGTGGTGCTTATCCAGCCATTTGTAAGGCGTATGGTTTTTAGTGAGTTCCCTGAGATCATTGGAAATATCGGCGAAGTTCTTGATATATTTGGCCATGTATTCAGCAAGGCCAAGGAGAGATAATAGTTCTTATTGGTAAACAACCTTTACCACAATGTTTTTACCACGCGGTACCTTTACCACGCGGCCGTTACAACGCAAGTCGTTACCACGACTTGCGCTGGAGGGCGCTGTGGGATAAGGAATTTTATAAATTTATATTCCAACACCTTCCCTACTGTTACGGGGACTGGTGTTGGAATATAAAGTTATAAAAATCCTAAATCCGCGCCCTCCAACGCAAGTCGTGGTAACTACTTGCGTTGTAGCGGCCGCGTGGTAAAGGTATGCGTTGTTACAACCTGCATTGTAACAATGTACATCCGTTCTTATTTGGTAGTGGGCGCATTGGCTTTTTCAACGGCATCAAGGAGGCTTAATTTAGGTTTAAATCAGTCCCTTGATATGGTGTGCCAAAGGTAGTCAACAATTCCCACCCTGATTTGGCATTTTTCTTCTTTTGGGGTAAGACCCACCTCTTCGAATCTCTTGAGAACTGTTCTGAGAGATGAGTTGTGTTCATCAGGTGTAGCTCTGTAAATTAAGAAAGCGTCTTGAAAGCACATGGTTTTGGGTACCCCTTCTAGTATGTGTTGCATTATCTTTTGGAATACCGCTGCAGCGAGTCCAAACGGCATTCCGAGGAACATGAACGACCCCAGCAGAGTGGGGAAGGTGGTTAATTCTCTGGAGTTGGGGTGTAACTCTTCCTGATGTTAGGCATTAGACAGGTCCAGTATGCTAAAGTATGTGGCTTACCCCATGGTACTTAACACCTCATGGATGCCTGGAAGTGGGTGTCTTTCTATGATGACGTTGCCATTAAGGTCCCTGAGTTTGATGCACAGTCTAATGTAATTACCCTGGGCTTTCCTGGCGATGACTACTGGGGTAACCCATGCGCTACAAACCACTGGTTGAATGACACCTAGAGTCTGTAATCTGGCTAGTTCAAGTTTAAAGGTTTCCCACATAAAGTGGGGTATAGGCCTTGTTTTGTGAGCAATCGGTTTAGCACTGGGTTTAAATTTTATCTTGTGTTGAAAATTCTTAAGAAGCCCAAGCTCGGAAGTGAAAACCTCAGGAAATTCTTTGACAAATGATTTACCAGGGATGGACAAGTCAATAGTAAGTACTTGTTCCGGGTTGTTAGGGTCAAGTTTTGTGCCTAATTCTTTTTGATGTTGCCAACCAAGAAGATTGGACCCCTCTTCTACTATGTAAGCTTTCACTAGGGTGACACGGTCTTTGAATGTAATGTGAGTTGTAACCATGCCCTTCAAAAGGATAGATTCTCTAGTGTAGCTGCTGGGGGAAATGTCAGCTTTTCTTAACTCACTTTCTTTGCAAATGTCATTTTTTTAAAATCTTAAATGTTCACAAAAGTGAAAGGGGAACATGAATCCGCAAACATATTAATCGTCTTGCCATCCAACTCAATGTCACATTGTGGGTAGTTTATTTGGTTGACAGTATTAGAGTCCTGGACTTGGAAGATGATTTTCTTTACTGACTGGATTTTAGATTCATGTGTTACCTAAGCACTGTTTTGTTTACTGTGACATACTCTAGCTAAGTGGCCTTTCTCATTGCACTTTTTGCATATGGCTTGGCAATTCTGATTGTTGGCCAGGTGGTTACTACTACCACAATGTTAGCATTTAAGTTTGTTAGGGTTGTTGTCCCGTGCAGGGTTAAAGGTTTTAGTATTTTTAACTTTGCATACAGTATTTTCAGTGTGAGGGTCAACAGTCTCTGACATCTGGCTTTGGTCGGAATGGAAATGTTCAGGGTGAACAGGACTAGGCCTAATTTCTTTCATAAGGAGGGTGGTGTGTTCAACGGATTTTGCCAACTCAATCGCTTTTGTAGATTAGGTTGTTTTTGCAATAATTTTACTTGTATTTTCCCATTATTGGTGCACCTCACCATTTGGTCCCTTATTAGGGAGTCGTTGAGATCCCCAAACTAGCATAGTTCACTTAAAACTCTATGTAGCTTGGAATGCTTTCATGTTTTCCTTGAACTCTACAAAAGAACTTGTGGTGTTACAGGACAATGTTAATTCTATCTTCAAAGTGTGTTTCGAATTTTATCAAAGAGGTTTCGTAAGCATCTCCTTCTTCCTCTTGACCTGGTTCTGGTAGGGTATCAAAAACTTTCCTCCCATGGGTACCCAGGTTGTGAAGATGGATGTGTTGTTTCCATAAAGCACTGAATTTCTCCCCCCACCCCATGGCAATAAGGTATGATTCAAAGCCATGTTTGGATACAAATGATAAGTTTGGACACAAGGAGAAGGAGAAGCTTAGTATGGTGTGTGTTTCACCGTGATGAAGACAGGAAAATGTGACTCTTGATACTTGGAAGGATTCCAAAGGAGCCAATAAGGTCACCAGTTGAAGAAATGGCACATAAGGATAGGTGTGCGTGCCACCGCAAGAATGACTGTAGCCGAGGAGTTGAAGATGCTCAGAAGCATGACACACAAAATATCTAGAACGCGTGCGTATCACTGTTAAAGAAGTGGCACACCAGGAATGATGTGTGTGTCACCGTAGGTAACTGATGTTGGAAAAAATAGAAGAGGAGAAGATAAACCCAATTTGGAGATACTGCTAAAGGAGTGTTGGTAACAAAATAGAGTGAGCTGTCATTGATAAACCTTCAGACACGCAGCATGGTGTGCGCGTCACCATAGAGATAAAAATAATTAACAGGTGGCACACACTGCAGGAAGGAATGGAAGTGAGCGTGTCACTGAAGTGATTTCAAATGACAGATAGCACATGCTGCAATATGGTAATAAGAGTGAGCGTGTGTCACTGACGTATATTGGATACATGCAAAATGGTGTGAGTGTCACCGTTGTGAGGTAGAAGTGCACTTATGAAACTTGTAGTGAGCGTGTCACTGAAGTACTGTGTAGACATGCGAAACAGTGTGCGTGTCACCGGTGCTATAAAGAAGTGCCCCAGTGAAGATTGATGTGCGGAATGCGCCGTCTATCCAAATTTTCAGTTTGAGCAAAAGTGAGCGTGTCACTGGGTACGCTGGGGAAAACAATGTGGTGTGGGTGTCACCGGCATCCACTAGGTCCACCGCAGCTCCCTGTGAAAGGAGGTTTTGACTTGAAGGAAGGAGTGGCAGGTGGAAGGAATGAGGCAGAGCAAGCACCCTATGGCACGCCTCAGAAACATCATGGTACAAGAGCACAGAGGAGGTATGAGGTGGATAAGTACTGCTCCGCAGAGGAGCTATACGCCTCCAACACTGGAAAGACAGACAGTCTGGAGGAGTAGAAGCAGGTGTACAGCAACGCCTGGGAGGAAAGCACAAATGAAACGCCCCCTGCGTGAAGAAGGCAAACGCGGTGGAAACGCCTACAGAGGCGTGTTGAAATCTCCACAGAATCACCTCAGAAGTGGGTGTGAGCTGGCTTGGTGGCAATGCCTACAAGGCATGGAGCTTAGACACGGAGGGAGGATCCAGGAAGAAGCACACAGACAGAAGTCAGAGAAAACGGATGAAGCAGGATTTCCCTCAGGGAGTGTTTGTCGTGAAAGTAGATGAGAAGGGCGAGGAACAAGCCTTCCCTGTGCCAGAATCAGCTTGATCTTTTTTTTTCTTTTTTTTTAGTCCTCAAAATCTACCCTGGCCATGCCGTTTAAGACCAAAAGAGAGCGACACTCTGCCTCAGAGATCTGGATAGGGAGGCCTGTAGTTATAACCGGCCCACCCAATCAGCAATGTCACAATCTCTAAGACCACAAGCAAAAGGCCATAGGGGAAATATTTTGCTGCACAGGCATACCTGCAATCTGGTCAAGGTCTAACAGATCTGGGTATGCCAGCAAATAAAAGAAAGACCAAAGCAGCGTAATCATTGGACCAACAAAAGGGGGAAAAAAACCCCGGTCAAGGTTGATTCCACTTCAAAAGGTGCCAAAAAGATCTTTTATTCAGGTTCCCTGCTCTCAGTAGATCAAGTTTTGAGACCTGCAACATTGATGTCTGCCAGTCAGAAAGAGAGGGTGGCATTGAGTCCTTCCATTTTTTACAAATTTCTCTCCTAGCCAGAAGAATAGAATAAAAGAGAAGATATTTGGAAGGGCCCATAACTCCTTGCATAACTCCAAAAATTACCAGTTCAGGATTTATCGTGATCTGGCATCCCAAAGAAGTTGAGAGTGAGGTACTTATTGAGTCCCAAAATTTAGATAGAAGTGGACATTCATAGAACATATGAAGGTCCGAGGCAGCTATTGTGCCACACCTCGCACAGGTGATCGGTTGGTCTTCAGGACATTTTGAAAGCCTTCGTGGCGAGTAATAAGCCCTGTGCAGAGAGAAGAGATGGTTTCTTCAGAGCCATGCTGGTTTGACAGTATCCCATAATAGCTTGAAGGAGTCAAAGCAAAGACTTTCCACATCGAGGTCTGGAAAGGAGCTCCCCCATAGCTTCTCGGACAGTTGAAATTCAACGTCAATCTCTTCTAACATTGAATGATACCAAAAGGATATCTCCTTTTTAGCCGGAAGTTTATTAAGAAGTTGAGACTCCAGATGATTACCGCCCCCTATTGGGAATCTAGACCTGATAGACGCTTCTGCATGAGCCCAGATTGCTATTTGTTAATATTTAAATCTCGAAAGATAAGGTCCTATCCTATCACTCAATGATTCCCATGATATCAATACTCCCTCAACAAACAGATCAGCCCAACCTCTCTCAAGGGCAAGGCAAGGCTATCCTTGAGCCAACTAGGGCCCCCGGTAAGTCCCACAAAGGAGCCTTACTTGAAAAATATCCTAGTTTTATGGAGCGCCTAACCATACCCTGTAGAACCTTCAGTTTTATTTTATTTTTATATTTGGGATCCCCAAATTTAAACAAAAACCGATCCTGTGCTAAATTTTCCCCACTAAGCATGGCCCTAAACATGCAGCCAATCCCGGTATTAGTGGGTGTTTTCAACTGCATGTGGGAATGGGTAAGTTGAAATGCCCATGCATACAGTTGAAGATCTGGGGTCGCTAGCCCTCCCTTTTCTCTTCGGCGCCTCAGTTTTTTCCAGGCGATTCTAGGAATACGCTGGGCCCAGATAAATGAATTAATGTCACTCTGTAATTTGGCTAAAAATAACAGTTCAAAATAGAGAGGAATAGTATTAAACAAAAAAGTGATCTTTGGCAAGATGGTCATCTTTATATGGTTAACCCTTCCCAGAATAGACAAAGGCAGTGATGACCAAGAACTCATGAGTTTACGGCATTCTTTCGCTACAGCGGAGAAGTTAGTCTCCACAATTTTGTTAACATCTTGGACGATTTCTATGCCCAGGTATCGCATTCGTGAGCTAGGTTGGACTCCCGCGACTAACTCCTGATGGTTCCACGTCATAATTTCCGTTTTTGAGGCATTTACCTCATACCCCAAGATATCTCAAAAGTTCTGGGCCAATTTAATAACAGAAGGAAGTGCAGTACATAATTCTGATGAAAAAATCAAGATGTCATCTGCGTTCAGGGCAACCCTCTTCTCCCATCCCCGTACCTTTAAGATTTGATGTTAATATCATGCCTCAACCGTTGTGCGAAGGGTTCAATATATAGGTCAAACAGGAGAGGGGAGAGAGGGCAGCCATGATGTGTTCCCCTTGTGATGTTAAAAGGGTCGGTCAAAGATCCATTAACCAGAAGACAGGCTGAAGGATTCTGATAAAGCAGTCTCACTGCTCGGCGGAATCCAGCACCAATATTAAACTTTCGCAAGACCTATGACAGGTATGACCAATTCACCCTGTCGAAGGCCTTGGTGGCGTCGAGTGTAAGAACAGCCAGAGGTATACCAGTAGAGGATGCAATATCAATGGCCCCTATGAGATCATAGGTCAACTCAATCAGAATCAGCTTGATCTTGTGTTGTGCTGCTCACTGGATTTTAAAACAGGGAAATAGAACATTAACCAAGACAGCCTCTGGCTAAACAGAAGGACGTTCAAAGAGGGAGGGGGCAGGAAAAGAGGAAGAAACCACAACAGGCTCCATAGAGAGTCCCAATATACAAACCTGGAAAGGCAATGCATTATAACAGTGTGGAATGTCACTTTATTTTTTATAAAGTGGGCGAAAACAGTGCGATCGTGCCGCACCCATCCTCTGCACTGCTAAGTGAAGGGATTGTCCCTTTCAATGAGTCAGACTCTGTCAAATCTTAAAATGTATCTTTAGAATTTTCGTCTCATAAACTACTCTTTACATCTATCTTCATCCAAATTTTAAGCCATGTATAAAAAGCCACTGCAGAGACTGCATAGTTCCACTTGAATGCTTTATTCGACATTTTCAAATGCCACCTGGCGTCATCCTGACTTTTACAAGCAGCACGTGTTCACAAAGCATCCGTGTAGAGCAGGTTCTTAACAATCCACCCTATGCATTTCGAACCTTAACAGGCTCTTCGTCAGTTTTCGCCCATTTTGTAAATCCCTGTGAGTTGGGACAGCTCACAGCTCCAATTGACGCACATAATTGAGCTTTGCCGTTAAATTGCTGTAAACGAATAAGAAGGGGAGGTGTGCACTCGTTTATTTTCTCACTTGCTCAGCAATATTGACTGTCCTTCAACGATAGTTTGCACCCCATAGATGACCAGATGAAACAATGATGAAAATGAATGAAAATGGAAATACCACTTCAGAGACAGCAGAACAACACTGGGAAGATCGAGAGTGGATTAGAAAGGGAACTTTATTGACTATGGAAGTTACATGAATGACCATGTATTTTATTTTGCAAGCTTTTCATTTAGCATGTACTAATGATGCATAGTTTTTTTTACGTTTCTGATTAAGTTGCAGGTTTTTTTACATTTCTGATTAAGTTGCAAGTCTTAATCAACTATATGTATCAGGTTATTTTTCGTGTAAGCTTGGAATATATTTACAGGGTTTACCTTGTTATTTCAAAAGGGTTTTATGTAAGATGGTACAGAGGACGGGTGGTTTTTCACGGTGGGTGGATTGATTGATGCAGTGTGATTTCTTCACTATACGTGATATCTCTTTAAGATCTATGGCCGTGAAAGGGGAGGTCGGGGTCAGGGCCCACGTGACACTGATTACGCACATGTTAACAAGATTAGACTATAGAATGGCGAAAAGGCATTGAGTTCATTTAGAGCACAACATAGAGGAAAAGGATGAAGCGCCGTATGTGGCTTTTAAGGTACATTTTAAGGAGGGTTATGTTTAAAATCATTGAAGGGGCCGTTGCATAGTAGAAACTTGGGCAGATCAAAGGGGGTTGCAAGAGTGTGTAATACTGCTCCTCGATGCTCTGACCAGTGAATCTGTACGCCAGAGAGCGCCAGAGAGCTGAGAGCTGCGATTGTCAGAACGCCAGAGTTAGAGCCGGAACCAGAGCACCAGCACGCAAAACGGAGCCATTGCTGCTGTCGGTGAAGCCGGAGAAGCCCCAACGTCCCTCTAAGGAGCTTCCAATCCCGGTTCCAGGCGACCGACCGGCTGCTGGCCACAGGTTATCGGCTCGTTGTTTGTCCCGGCCGTCCCAGCCGGGGAAGCCGCGGAAGCCGCTGGAGCCTGCTGTAGCCGCCGGAGAACAGAAGCATTCCCCCCACCGCCTGCCCCCCCCTCTCATTGTCACCCGCATCACAGCGAGGGGAACTCGGAGGAGGAGTGCAAGCGGCGAGGCGGCACGGCGGTGGAGCTGGAAAAGCCGGTGAGCAAGGGGGGAGCAAAAGTAGCCCTGGACTAGCAGTGAAGTGCGAACCGAGCCGCTCCTGCCTCAGCTGCTACTGCTACAGCTCCCATCCTCGCCCTTAGTTACATGAGGCGAGGAGCCTGCAGAGGAGCCGGCTGAGGGGCAGAGGGCTAATGAAAGCAGGTGGAGCAGATGTCAACGGAGGTCACAGCTCAGGCTACAGCAGAGCGGTCAGTAACCACTGAGGAGCGCAGAGAGCAGTGAGCAAGGCACGTGATCCCAGTGCCCCGTGCGTACTTCTGCCTCTGCCAAGGGAGCCAGTGGGGAGAAGTAGTGTAGCAAGAAAAGCTACCGCAAGTCAAGGAGCAGAGGAGTTGAGGCGCTGAGCCTCCTAAAGGTCTGCTGAGAAGGCATTGCTGAGAAAGCGCCATTACAGTGCGATAACCTTATTGGCAAGTATCAGGCACCAGGCATCAATCATCAGGCGGCAGGAGCTAGTTGCCTGCACCAGGAACGCCCATCCCTCAAGCCCCATTAGATCGGCCATTTGTCAAACACCAGCCACATTGCCGGAGGCCACCACTGAGGCTGATCTTTTCGCCGTGTTGAAAGAATAAATACCCTCCCATCCGCCGTAACGGCCTTACCAGCACCCAAGCGGCTATCCTTCTAACGGCTGCTGCTCAACTTTGAACTCCATCGCCCCTCCACACGCCCATGGTCCATTGCTATATCCAACAACTAGCCGTGATAGGCTGACGGGCGGGAATCCAGAAGAGCAGACAGGCTTGGAGGTAAGCCTAGGTGTTTGGGTCCGCCGTGACTGTTGGGTTGGCAAGAGAGAGCAACGCGAAAAGAACTCAGGAAGCAGAGCGTAGGGAAAATAGACAAGGGGAAAGAGCCCATTGGGGAGTTGCATTTGTAGATTTGGCTGAAGTAGTGGAGTGGATGTGAGAGTAGAGGCTGAGTGAATCCACTTTAAGCGCCAGAGGATCATAGTAAATCAAGAACATTTTAAGTCAGACTGTCAGTCTGCCAGAACACCAGAGTCGGCCGAAACATTACTTACATTGGCAGGAGGTTTTTAACATAACACGTAAAAATTTCAAAGTCAACCAATTGGTAGGAAATCATTTCGAACCACAGCCTCAGGATCATGAGGTCAGGAAAAATTCGACAAGTACCGACATATAAACACAAGAAAAGAGTGGTGAAAAAAGATCAAACTAAACAAGTAAGCAAAAAACAAAATAAAGGAGACTGCCGGTAAGGAGCAAAAGAGCCTGATTTCAGTCCCCTCCCCAGAACCTTTCGGGGAGAAAAACCTAAGGCACAAATTTCATTCCCAAAAAAATCAAATGGCGGCAATCTATGTGAAAACAGAAGAAGAACAAAGTTTACAAAGTCCTCTAATACCAATAAACATGACCACACCGAGTAAGGGGGAATCAAAAGATCAGGTACAGCGAGAAAAGCAGCCACAACCCAATCAAAGTAAAGATCCGGAAGGCAGCATGGGTACACTGCCACGAGAAAGATTAACAATGCTAAAAATAACAGCCCTGATCCACGCTCCCACTAAACAACTAATGTCCACACCAGACAAGACATACAATGAAGAAAATGGAAATACTCAAATTTCAAAAAATGACCAAAGTCAAATTGAATGTCAAACAATATCTCGAGGGAATATACAAAAGATAGCCTGGTCAAGATCATTCTCAATTTTTGAAGAAGAGGAACTCCTGAAGATGCTAGAAGTAAATACACAAAATACAGAGGAAATAGGGGGAAGAATGCAAGTGGTAAAAAAAGAAACAGACCGGGCAAAGATAACAGAAGAGGTAGATACATGGGAAATCACCTCAACCCCCAAAAAATCAAAATCCAGTCCTAATCAATGGAAGGAATACAAGACCGAGAAAAGCTGCCTACCAATAGATGTCCTGAATTTCCAATCTGATAAACTGGACGTTAAGGTGGACTTGATGAATTTAATCGCTACGCATATAGCAGGAATAAATACTAAGCTGGATACAATTTCAGAACATATTACAAAAGAAGCAATAAAGGAAACTCAAACAAAGACTAAAACAATGGAACCAAACTGTGTCTGTGGGAAGATAATAGATAAATTAGCCTCTTTACCAACAATTTTTTCAGAAATTCTACTTGTGACACGTACAACAAGGACATTTGGAGAAGCTTTCCAGCAAAAATTAAGGGGGGAAGCCGCAACGATCGAAAAGCAAAATGGAAAAAGCTCATTTATTGAGAAAGAAATGGTCATAACTCTAGACGAAGAAAGTGAAACAAATGAAAGAGGGCAAGGTGAAAGCAAAGTACATGCGTCATTTGTCATATTCAAAATCCAAACCAAAAGACAACGTAAACGAGCTCGGAAAGCAAGGAAGAAGGCTGCCAAATCCAAACATGAAAGTCTAAATTATCCTATATTCACTCAAAGGAGGAATAAGAGTCTAATTGATCAAAAAGAAAAAATTGACTCAACAGAATTAAAAAAACAATGAGGTAAACACAGAAGAAATTTCTGAGCCGCTGAAAAATTTGAGGTACACAATGACAACGGAAATCACTCAACAGAACTTAAAAAATGAAGTTAGCACAGAAACAAAACCAACATACAAAACAAAAAGAATAATGGACGAGTCAGCAAAAACTCAAGGAGGATTAGGAAATAAACAGCAAATATCTCAGGAAAAAGTGCAAATACAAGAAGGCCCACGGGATTCAAAGAAGCAAGAACATTTAAAATTGACCGTAGGGGAATACGATGGAAAACAACTTAACCAAGTCAAAAAAGAAATTAGTCACGAAGTCCAAACAGAACAACTGATGAGGATGAACTCCCAATTAACAATCACGGTTGGAAACAAAGGAGGTACATATAATGTTCCCCTTGAAGCATCACAAATGGATTTAGAGAGGCCGACCACGTCCTATAGATCAGTTAAATCATCAGCAATGCACCGCAAAGAAGTGGCGACAACATTAAGGGCAAGCCCTTTTGAAGTATTCACTGATGAACACCCAGGGCAAGAGACGCCCTTAGTCCAAAGAGAGGACAGAAGTAATTTCACTCAGAATCAGAACCCCCAAATGGTTGCCAAAGAGACAGGACGCATATTACAATTCAGGCCGGAATACCTGACAAAAGGAAAAATGTAGGCCTGGGCGGAGAACTACGCTTCGTTCGCGGAGTTTGCGAAGTTTTGGCAAATTCGCACTTTGCGGAGAGCGCGAAGCTGTCGCCTACTTCGCAATCTACAGCGTAGCGTAGTAGTTTTTCTTCCTCGCGCGCTCAATAGCATTCTCGCGTGCGCGGTAATGACTTACCGTGGTTCTGCGTTCGCTTTCTCGCTTTTCTCTCCCGGTCGCGTTCGCTACGATGTTTGGGATCCGGCCGCACAATCCAACCCGACTGTGAGAACACGATAACGTCAGTCGGACGCGCGAACAAGTGAACAAGTAGTTGTGTTCCCGAACAATACGTGCATCACGCGAACGCGTTATTCGCGACCCGGAAGAGGAAGTAGGGGACGCGGGCGGGCGGGACAATTGAAAAACAAGATGGCCGCGCCCATAGCCCACCACATGGGTAAGGTCGCACGCTACAATCCCCCGAACACGCAGACAGCGCCCCGAACACGCACTACGCGCTCCCGAGCAAGAAAAACGGCTCGGGAACGGGACCAGCAAGCTACTACGCAAGCTCGCGAAGCTCGCGTAGTGCGAGAACGGCTTCGCATAGCTTCGCGGAGTGCGGCTACGCGAACTACGCCCACCCTTAGAAAAATGGACACACTGAATCGGGGGAATATACTAAGGCTATTTAGAGAGGTCCCAAAATTAAGGGAAATAACTTCAAACGACTTCATAGCAGTAGAGTTTGTTCAAACGAACAAGGACACATATTGTGAAATGAGCAGCACAACTTGGGCATCAAAGGAGATAACGGACCTCATCTTTTCCACACGAACAGACTTTGCAGCATGGGGCATAACATTAGTTTACCCAACTCCAATAAAGTATCCATACCCTCTACTAAACAGTGTGGCCCCCCTAGTAACAAACAGAAAAGGAAAAACATCTTCCATCTTAAGAGGAGCGAGATATGAGACAATCATCCAACAAATAAGGAGGGAACCCGTGCCTAACAAGACAATAACAGGGCAACTTAATCATCAAGCGGAGGATGGCCAGGATTGGTCTTGGATTGCACAAGCATTGAATTCTCATTGCTCCTGATGGAATCAGCCCACGCCACATAGAGCAAGAAAGAAACATTGATGAATGTAAGAAAACTGAAAGGAAAATAAGTATCTGCTCTTGGAATGTACATGGTTTTAAAAACATGGAACATTCAATTTAATATTCTTGCAAGAAACATGGAATGTTACCCCCAGACAAATCATAGGATATGAAGAACACCATGTGATGGCTGAAAAAAACGCAAAATATGGACATCCAAGGGGGGGTTTGTCAGAACTCTAACAACTCTAGGCTTACCGACTCTTGCACAGGAACAGAGATGCTTGAACCCAAATCCCTCTTAGCAATGCTGGTAGGTCTTTACTCAGAACCTTCCATCATTACCTTAAGGGACGGGGATATTGGATAAAATAACAAATAGAGAATAGACTGGTCCTGCGTTGGCTCCCTCAGTCTGCTACCTTCTGGGCGGACTTGTTTGATGGAAACCTAAAACAATAAAACATCATTACAATCCTGACCTCCTATTGTCTATGTGAATCTACTCTATATCTTCTCTCACCCACCCTTATGCTGCTGGACCTTAGCTCCTCTTCAGAATTTTGGGTGCGATTCTTTTTTCTCTTTTAATTAGTTGTCACTAGCGTGAAAGAAGAAACAGGTATATTAATTTCCTTCTCTAGCGAGCCTAAAACTATTATTGTCTAATAGTCGTACTAAGTGCACTTCACTAATTAGCAGAGATTTCCTCTAATTGGGGGTTCTGTTATTCTCTGTATTTTGGTAAGGCTCTTCTGAGTGTCTAACCCTGGCTTTTTATTGTCTTATGCAGGTTGGCAGAGTTATACACTACATAGCAGTTCCTTGGTTCGAATTTACATATTTACATAGCATTTATATATTTCTCTTGCATGGCTGGGTACTGTTCTTGTAACCACTTCTTTTCTTTTTCTTTTTAGGTTTTCACAACTGGAATGCAGTGACTCTAGGTTCTTCTCTCATCAGGTAAGTAACTTTGTACAACTACAATTGCTCAAAAGTCTATGAGTGTTCACTTAGCTTATCTCTTCTGGTGTCTGTGTTTCAGCGCTTTTACTCCTTTCCTCAGACGAGTCATTTAGTCTCTTTATTCTCCAAACTTTTCTGAAATGTGAAGCTCTTCACGTTTCTCTTCAATGCTTGACGCTCGATACCCTTCTCCTCAGGCTTCAGCTCAAGCGGCAATTCTCCACAAGACATTCTTATTTACTACTCGGTAACTCGCGCTTGACTTTACGCGCCGAGTTCCGACCTGAATTTATCCGCACGTTTGGTTGCGGCAAGGTGGCGACTCTGCTTCTCAACTAGGATATTTCTTCAGGACTCTTAGCGTTAGTTCAGGAAACGAACCACTCCGGTCAGATTCTTTTAGTGAAGTGCGCATTCCCCGAGGCGCTCGCGCTGCACATTGATTTCCCTGCAGCTGGGGCCTGCGAGACTAGAACGCCTACTGGCCATCTTCCATGGCAACAGCGGCGGCCATCTTATGTCCCAGGTCCCCACCTTCTCTGCCCAAGTGTCTTCCGCAGCTCCTTGACCAGTTTGCCTCATAGTTGGGTAGCCGAGAATAGAAACCACGATTCGGGTCCTGACAGTGTTTGTCTACATATATAACTAACAACTTCACCTGGAAGTCCGAGATAATGGATTCAGGGGAAAATTGGATACAAATCATAAAGTTAGAATATAAACAACTCACAAAAGAAGGCTGGTGGAAGCTATTGATCCTAAATGTTTACATCCACCCAGAGAAGTCTACAAAAATAAAAAAAACTGTTAGAATTAATAAACTTAATAAAAACATTACAAATAACTCACCTATCCTACAGCAAGCTGATTACAGGTGATTTCAACAGAAACCTGACCATAGTCAATAATAATAAAAGCAATATCCAAAAAATAAGGAACGATCTAGATTCTTTGGGACTTCTGACGCTAAACGGAAACATAAAGGGCGACCAACCTGCAAAAACCACCTACACATGCGGAAATAAAAAATCCACAATAGACTTCACTCTAATTAGCAACGAGCTCTCACAGCAGGTCAATCATTTTTACATCATACCTCGTCCAGAAAGCGATCACTTTCCGCAAGAAACAATACTGAGTTTAAACATCAAACATAAAGCGAGTATCGTGTCGCTAGCTATAAACCCAGAAGTTAACAATCTCTGGAAACTCAAATGGAGAGGCAACATAACAAACGAAATAATGGAATTTGTGTACACATTCGCAGAAACCTCAGCGGCCCTGGAACACCACAATCTCGCAAAAAATTGGGAGAACCTACACACACTCTTGCTAGAAAAATTCCCCACAAAAGCAGTAGTAAATCCTACATATGACATCTATAAACAGCCATGGTACTGCAATAATTAGGCAGGGAAAAGACATAGTGAACAGTGGGATACAGAAATTGCGAAAAGAATACAAAGATGCATGTGGAAAGGCAAAAAGGCTACATACCGGGAAAATATGGGTAGACCTGCTCTGGACAAGCAAATTACCAAATAGTAGGGAATTCTGGAGCTTGATTAACAATCTATCAAAAGGAACTGGGGTGCAACAAAACATAGGAATAAGTGAAACATCATGGTTACAATACATAGACACCGTATACAATACCCACACACCGAATATCAGGTGTATAGAAGTAAGAAATGACCTAACTAAGGGGACAGTCTCGAGAAAGATAGAAACTACGCACGTAATAGACAAATGGGAAAAGGAAACACCATTAACAACAGTGAAACAAACAACCTTGTTGATAAAAAAAACTTAAAGCCGAAGGAGCAGCAGGCCCCAACGGGCTACCAAATGCCATATTTAAACAAGATCCTGGGCAAATTATATCACCCCACTTTTCAATCAACTATTCAGTGACAAAAAGATACCAGGATCCTGGTATGGCAACATGTTCCATCCTATTTACAAAAACTGGAGTAGAATGGAACCCGGGAACTTCAGGCTGATAGCCCTCATTGATGTAGAGGCAAAACTCTTCTCATCCTGTATATTACGGCATCATCAGGAATGGATCAATAAAAACAAAATAGTCCCGAAGTTCCAAACAGGTTTTAGGGAGGGTATGGGATGCACTACAAATCTTTCCGTTTTGGTGCTGTTAACAAGAAAGAGCTGCACAAAAGAAGGTAGGATTATTGGCATGCTATATCGACCTAAAATCAGCGTTCAATAGAGTACCAAGAGATCGGTTATGGAAAAAGTTAGAAGCTTGGGGACTCCCACAGAAGCTTACAGATATAATAAAGGCCTTATATAGTGGAACATGGGCTAAAGTAAAATTGGGAGATGGAAGACTAATATCATCACAAATACACATAAGAAATCGCCTAAAACAAGGCTGTGTACTCTCCCCAAGTCTCTTTAACGTATACTTAGCCGATTTAAATAGCCACCTTCAACAGGTAAATGGTCATCCACCAAAACTGGGAAACAAATCAATTCAGTTTCTGCAATATGCAGATGACATTGTGGTCTTAAGTCATACACCGATTGGCCTGCAGATGGTCATAAATAAATTAATAGAGTATTTTGACCTAGTAGGTTTGGAACTTAACGATAAAAAAACAAAGGTTGTGAGATTAGCGGGCCCAAGCCGAGGATCTTTTAAATGGTACGCAAAGAATACTCAAATCGAGGAGATATCCACATATAAATATTTGGGTATTAAACTGCAGAAACATGTCCATGGTGGATCAAAATCGGGATATCACGGCCAAAGCCCAATAACTCATTTTTGCTTACAAACTGCTCCAAAAGAAATTACAATGCCCCTCATATGGTCACATTTTAAAAGTAATGGCAGCTCAAGTGTTACCTACCTTGTCTTATGGGTTAGAAATATGGCACGGGAAAGAAATCGACATCCTAAATAAATTACAGATAAGAGTATACAAATCTGTGTTTAATCTTTTCAAAGGAGCATCTCCGGCACAAATACGCCTGGAATTCGGCCTACAAAATCAAGTCTACCAGAGGAAAGCTATCTTCGCAAAATGGTGCTGGAAACTTAGAGCGTCGGAAATAGGTACACTAAACTACCTATGTTGGCTAGAAATCAAGTAACAATACGAGCAAAAAGAACCAAACACCTGGGGCACCTATTTGCGAACTGCCCTCGAAGAACTAAACATTGAGGAAGTTTGGAACAGCCATCTGGAACGAGCATCGTTCAACAAAATTTGTAAATTAAATGCAAAGTCACTATCCCTGGTAGAGGACAAAAGAATCTTGGCTAATCGCCGACATGCCTGGACAGTAATTAACTCATATAAAAGACTAAAACCACAATTTTATTTAGAAGCTCACTTCCGGCTATCGCTAAAAATGAAATTCATGGCATATAGACTGGGCGATCATTGCTCAATGGACCTAATCCCAACCTGGAAAGTAAAAAAGCAAGAAAAGACATGCCACCTCTGTGAGTACCACACAGAAAGTTTGTATCATCTATTGTGTACTTGCGAGACTCTAAAAACCGAAAGAAGCACTATGCTGAAATCAGTTCTAAACGCCTTAGGAAACCGCACCTGTCGGTAGGCGGTCACAATTTGGTTGGGTGCATCTTCGAACATTCTAATATGCCGTGGAGTAAAATTTATGACTCTTGTAGAGACTTTACTATCAAAAATTGAAAAGGATCAAATTTTGAATTTAGAAAGCGATCGTGTTTTAGGAACTGTAAAGTCTCGGTGATTTATGCAATTTTATCTTGTTTTTACATTTATGGTTATTTTATATGTGTACTTTAAGGTTGTGAAAAAACAAATAAAGTTACATTTGATGAGTGTGTAATAGTGTGTTCACGATTTTTCCCAACTGTTTTTGTTAAGAGGTATTCTTTTAAAGATGCACTGATTAGCTATTCACGATGGTGAGCGCTCGCTGCTGGGAAGAATTGTTTATCATCTACATTTAAAAACAAGGGGCTTTTTGAGCAACAATTACGACAAAAATTAGGGTGGGGAATCAAGGGAGCACAGAACGATTTTGTAATAACCATGGTTTACTGCATAGATGGTTTAGTCACCTTTCTCATTTCATTTTTGTAGGAACCCCTGACGAAGAGCCTGTTAAGGTTCGAAATGCATTGGGTGGATTGTTAAGAACCTGCTCTACACGGATGCTTTGTGAACACGTGCTGCTTGTAAAAGTCAGGATGACGCCCGGTGGCATTTGAAAATTTCGAATAAAACATTCAAGTGGAACTATGTAGTCTCTGCAGTGGCTTTATATACTTGGTTTAAAATTTGGATGAAGATGGATATAAAGAGTGGATTACGAGACGAAAATTCTAAAGATACATTTTAGGATTTGACAGAGTCTGACTCATTGAAAGGGACAATCCCTTCACTTAGCAGTGCGGAGGATGGGTGCGGCACGATCGCACCGTTTTTGCCCATTTTGTAAATCCCTGTGAGTTGGGACAGCTCACAGCCCTGACCACACGCACATAATTGAGCTGTGCCGTTAAATTGCTGTAAATGAATAACATATTATAGAGAACAGTGGTCCCTATTCAGGGGGAATACAGTGTGATAGATAACCATACACTAGAATAGAATGTATGTCTTTTGTCCAGCCGGACAAGAATTTATTTTCATAGTATTTTCCAAAAGTAGTATCAAATAAAACATTCAAATGACAAGTGGGCACAGCCGTGACCCACAGAACACAAGACAGAACAATGAACACAGAATTGGCCAAAAGGCAAGCCAAAATGGGTCTGTACACTTGTACTTAGTATAGACAGACACAAATTAATCATTTAACACCGTTGCACAATGTGTTATAGCTTGAGTCTGGTGCATAGGGTGTTTGGGTGTCGACGGCGTTTCGATGCCAACATTAAATTTAGGGCATCATCTTCAGGACAAACAAATAATGCATTGCTGTCTTGATAATAATGTATCACACCTTTTTAACAATTCTAGGGTGGCAGAGAATCAACAGTTCACTATAGGCGCAAGGGCGCTCAGCATCTGGACTTTGGGGGTTGGTGGCACCAGCGGGATCAATTCTGTTTGCTTAATGGCAGAAAGTCCTGTTGGGTGCTGTGTGCCAGCTGTTGGAGAATGCACGATCGCATTACTTCAGTGAGTGTGGGCAGTATCGCCGCATCTGCTTCGGAGTTTCAATGGAGTCTCCATTGAACACATGGCAGAGGTGCACATGACTGGATAAAAAAGTCAGAGACTTGCAGTTTAGCATCCTCGAGTTTCAAGTCTAATGAACGCGTGGTGTTCAGCTCTGTGCTTAATGAATGCGTGGTGCTGACTCCAGTAAGACGCCCAATTTTTAGTGTATTTATTTTTTACAATGGCAGCACGAATAGCTTGTAAGGTATTACCTTACAATAATACAGAGGTGTTTGGCAGCGTCCAAACAGCAGCCTCCTGCTTCGCGCCTAATGAACGCATGGCCTTTAATATATCCTAAGAAAATAAATGTTAAAACACTTGTTACATATGGCACTGTAGAATCACGTATTTTAATGCAGAAAGAATAGAACAAAAATCTGAAAGCATGGCGCCAATAAGACGGCTGCTCACGGATGACCACCATGGTAGTGGACAAATAACAATAACCTTGCGTATTAATAATGCACGAGCAGCTTTGGTTTATCCGAGACGCTAAAAGTATCAGATTGCAGGCAAGGAGCCCTTAACGCCGGGGGCCCGGAGCCCCTCCGGGTTCTCATAATAATCAGCCACGGATCAAAGCAGCGCCTGGGCGGAAAACAAAGAGAACCCCCTGCGTGGAGACCAGCATATACTCCGTTAGGTAGGCATGGCTGTGGAGAGGTCAGTAGTACGTCAGGCATCGGCAAATTTTTCGGTCAGATTGGGGAATTAAAACAAGTTAAAACGGTGAGCCACCGTTATCAAAGTAAATGCGCGCATGGTGTACTGCAAATGAAAACAAGCAGCTCAATAGGAGTGGTGGGGGCGGGCACAGAGAGACAAGGGGGGAGTGGTGCAGGGGACACAAGGAGGCACTGCAGCTTACGCCCTGCACGCTCCCACAAACAAAACGAGTCAAGAGCGGAGGGCATTGCTGTGGGGAGGGGGGAGGAGAAATGCGACACGGCAGGCAGTGGAGGGGGCGGAGCGGGGGTGTGGGAGGAGTGCGGCTGAGGGAACAGACGGCGATTTGGTGCTGTGCATGCGCATTTTAGGTCAATGCGCTTGCGCATTGACCTAAAACCGCACGGGCACAGCACCAAATCGCCAGTTGGGTAAAGTCTGTTTAAAGCCCTATAGTCTCGCTCTGCTCAATGCGCATGCGCATTGAGAGGCGAGACCTAAAAAGGGGAGGTGTGCACTCGTTTATTTTCTCACTTTTTTTTTATAGCATTTGCACTAGAACATAGGATTAGCAGCTATGCTTTATTATAATGTGTGGGGTACGTAAGAGAGGTAGCTTGCACATTGCATTTATTTTTTTTGTTTCAATTTCTTTATTAGAATTTTTTCGTTTTCCAATATAGTACAGATGTTTAAACTACAGTAGTGACATCATAGGTTTCGACTTTACATACATTTCACAATTAGTATTGACGGTACTGTAAGACGCAGAATCCATGTACAGATTTTTATTCCATCGTGCCGGGTAAAGGATTACTTTAGCAGTACTGCCTCATCTTGTAGCATTCACTCTCAGCATCCTATTTTATATTTCAGTTACCCGTACTGTAGCTTGTGTTTTATTATATCATAGGCAAACAGGCATCTGCATGTTTGGTTGGTCTGTGGTGTTGCACTTTTCACACCTATTATCCATTTTTTTAATATTTAAACAATTTATTACTAATACACAAAATAAGTAACATTAGCAAACAAATCAGCATACTTTATTTCGCAACACATCTTCATCACATCTTTCTGTGTTTATGATCTCGCCCCACCCCATTCTCCCCTTCATTATATCTTCTCACATTTTCCAATCCTCTTGTATATGCGCCCCTGTGTACCCTCGTGCTTTTCTGTCTCTCGCTTGACACCTCACTCTCGATGTTTACCTGTGCACCAATGTGTATTCAGGTCAAACAGTTGTTTCTTCCCCATTCTCGTTACCACTTTTCACACCGTCTCCGTCTCAGGGCCGGCCTTAGGCATGTGCAAAGTGTGCACCTGCACAGGGCCGCGAAACCCCAGGGGCCGCCACGACGACGAGGATCGGATCCAGGATCGGAATGATAAATCGTGGCACTGGCGGCCCCCAGCAGGATTTGGCGGCCTCCGACCCCGGCTTCCAATTTTACTGTCTCTTAGTTCCGACCAGTTCCAAGCCCTGACACTGACAGTGAGCCCGTGTGTGTTAAGCAGTTTGTTGTGTATCATTTAACTGGACTCTATGCGGAAAGGACAGTATATTCGTTAGGAGTGTGGCATTTGTTGTGTAAAGGATGTGTACATTTGCTGTAAACAAACACCTAGAGAAGGGTACCAGAGCGACAGAATAAAGGAGCACTCCCATTATTCCATAAACAATAAAAATCAGAACTATTTTATAAATGGTCCAAACTTAAAGAAAGAGCGGGAAGCATAAACCTAAGAATATGTAATTTCGTCTCGTGCAGCAGCACTCGTGACAGCTACAATCACAGTCTTCAGTTTCGTTGTAGCCTGTGCATGTAGCCCCGGATCTTCCTCATTCCTGCTGGTTTTGCACATCTGATGCTGCTACAGCTGCTTCTGCCACAATTTGTGGGCACCTTGTGCAGGCGACACCTCAGCCATCAGGCTATGTGTGCACCACTTCTCGGGTAATTAGGCTGACAACAGGGGTGTCCAAGTACGTCCAGGAGGGTCGAATCCCTTGAAGATGTTTTAAGATTGCCACTGACTTATGTTAATTAGTTTCATTTACATTGTATCTGAATGTGTGTTCTGTTTCATACACATTTTGCAATCTCCCCTGGACCTATGCTGGGCATCCGCTGTTACTGTATATCCAATACAGAAAGAACTGCTTCTGTTGTGCTGTTTTTATACTTGGAACAGCCACCACGGCTTCTGTGACATTTTTGGAAGAAGACTTTATGCAAATAGTCTAGCTAAGACAACTTTAGCTCTCTTGTGCCTATGAGTTAATGAGATTCTTCTCATTGCATAAATGTGTAAAGCTTTAATATTCCAAATCATCCTGTGAGGAGCATGAATCGGCAGACACTACGTCAGTCACTCAGTGCACCTGCCAAGCAGGTACAGTGTGAACACAGAAATAGACTTTGGCAGCTTCAGTTCACCTTCAGCAGTTGAAGAAGAAACTACTTGTGCTAGGTGTTCAGACTATTTACAAGAGCGGTGCAACCTGTAACAGGTACACCTAACCACAACAGGTCGGAGGGAACAGTAATATCTTCACGGATGTAGTGAAACATTGTGACAAAACCACTGCTACCCTCATCGACTGTAGAGGAGAGCGACCGTCACTCCAATGTCTATGCATGCATTGACACAGTATGACAGCAGCGGTCCTAGCAGCAGGAGAATGCACGTGCATATACGAATGTGTGACACCTGCAGCCTAAGATGTCATGAAGCATTGGCAAAGAGGACAGTTGCCGAGGCCCCCACTGTGGTGGTGGGGCCCTAGGCCCACATTGTGGAGTAAGAGACGACACAGGACACCAGTTATAGGGTACAACTGTGGCCACGAGCACGTGCGCTCGGCCCCTTTTATTGGCAGCGTCACCTGACCCAGTGACGTCTGTGGTGGGTGGGTGATTAGTGTGATACAGGGCTGCAACAACTAGACTGTGTCTTTGCAGAACACTACATCCCTCCCAAAGTTCAGGGAAAAGAAAACAAAATGTCCAACCTGCAAGAAAATAGAATAATACCAAATTACACCCCCAACAGGTTTTCTTCAGACTATCGGCTGGGAGAATGTTGAAGACAGTTCCTGGATTACAAAGTCAGTCAGATGAGCTTCACCTCAGCGGTGTACTTCAGATCATCCTTGTCTTGCTGCGCTTATGTACATTGTTCAACACTTGGGGTTGTCTGGAGCAGAATAGGGTTTGACCCTTGAGGGGTCTCGCAGGTGTTCCTAGTCCAGTGGGTGACAACGCTTGTTGGTTGATGGAGATGACTGCGGCACGAGAGGTCTTTCTTTGGATTTGCTGATCTTGATGCTTTCACGCCTCCTGCCGGCCAAGTTACTTCCGACTTGCCTGTCTAGCCGGACTCCTCATCACTGGAGCCTTGAAGATTGGCCTCTCCTGCTTGGACTCTTCTCTCACTAGAGACGCTGGGAGGACCCTCTTGCCGGACAAGATGGGACCGGGTGGACCGTGCGGGGCTTCGCATGAGCCGCGCAAAGGCGTCGCTGAGGAACTGCCAACGGACTCACCGCCAAGTCTTTCATGATGTCCTCGGGGGTGTTGATGTCATCCGCCAGGATGTTCTTGCCATTGGGACATGGGTTCAGTGTCTTCGCCAGACCGTTTCTCGGTGCCAGGTGTTTACCTGGGGCCTTCATGCTTCCTGTTGCCTGTCTTGGAGCTGCCGCTGCTGCACCTCTCCCATCCGGATTCCTCTCTCACAGGACATGCGGCCGAGGCCCTTGTCCCCTGGACTGCCACTAGATCGCGTGGGCTGTGCGGGTCGCTGCGGAACTTCGGACATGGCCACAGTCGAGTCTTGTGTAGTCCACAAGGGTTGATTGTCTAGTGCTCGGGTATGCTCTGCTTCGGCAAGCTTCAGGTTCACGGGGCACCCATGCCGTTCTTCGGGGGTTGGTCTCCTCAGGTGCGAGTTGTCGGGATTACTGGGATCCACACGGATGTTGCGATGTTCTTCGGACAGCACCGATGTTCGTGTGTGCTGACTGTTGCAATGCTCCTTGGACAGCACCGATGTTCCTGTGTGCTGACTGTTGTTCTCTCTCTTCTTCTGTGGAGTGATGTTGTGTTACTCCATTCTTCCTCTTCATCCTCTTCCTCGACGCGGTCAAGTCTTCTTTCTTGCTTGCTCGTGCTAACCAGGCTTCTCCATGTAGCGGGCCCTCTACATGTCGTCCCCGTGGTCTTGTCCATGTGGTAGGACACTGTCTTCCCCTTACTCGGTGACTAGACCTGTCGTCGTATCTTCCTGGTACTTGATCACTTCTTGTTGTCTTCAATCAGGATACCCTTCTTTGGTCAATTCCATCATGACCCTCCTGTCTCGTCGGGTTCCTTGGGCTCTACTGTTCCTCCTTCCTTTTCTTTCTGGCGTCGCGCCCTTCCTTTCCATGTTCCTTCTTGCGACGTGGTCTGGTCCTCTTGCTGTCGATGGCCTTCCCGACCAGTCTTCCCCAGGCGGCGTGCACTCCACCTGTTTCTTTCTGGTCTGGGCATAGCTCTCCGGCATGGTGTTCTTCTTTTCACTGACTGGACCGTTTGTCGCGATCTTCTCTGTTGTTGCTTTTCTTTCCTTGACGACCAGACTGGGTGATCGGCTTTCAGCTTGGGTATGAGTTGCCATGCTGTGCTCTTTGCTTGGTGGTCGCTGTTCACCGTCACGGTGATTTGGCATTGGCCCGCTTTGACTGCGCAGAGGAGGGTTGCGTCACCGCTCCTGGTGCATCTCTGGTGCATGCCGCCATGCGTGCTGACGATGGCGTTCTGGTTGCTGCGAGATGTCGCTGTTTTTCTTCTTGGGGACCTTTGTGCGCTGTCCCGTGGCGTTGGCGTGTCGCTGTGCAGCGTCACTCTGGCGCTCCTGATTCCTGGCGCTCCTGGCACGTTCCGGCGCAGTGCTACGCGGTCCTGTCGTGCGGTTGTGGAGTTCTTGCGCCATGTGGCGCGTTATGCGCGCTTACTGTTCAGGGTTCTTGGATGCATGTTGCGAGGCATTGGGTACTTGCTGCTTTGGCTGTCGTCAGGCACTTGCTGCTTTGGCTGTCGTCAGGCACTTGCTGCTTTGGCTGTCGTCAGGTACTTGCTGCTTTGGACCGTTGGCGGGAGTAGTTGATGCTGCGGTGAACACCTGTGGCCACAAGGCGTCGCTGCTCTCTCTGTCGTCTGATCTCGGCAGTCGTTTCCCTGGTCGTTCTTCCAGTGCTTGGATGCTTAGTGATGCGTTCGTGCCTCTTCCCACGTCGCGCTGGACGTGGCAGCCGCTGACTCCTTGCTGTTGTGTGTGGGTGTCACCTGCGCTGTTGCGCACTTACTTGCTGATGTAAGTAGATTGTCCCTGGGGCGCTATTTAATCTGTTGCCCCTTGCTACTGCTGATTTGACTGGTATTGTGCAATGCTTGTTGCAGTTCCTTGTTAATGCAGGTGCACTTTTCCTTCTGGCCACTGGGTGGCAGTGATGCCTGCTTCCTCCTTGCTCACGACTGTCTTCCCTTGTTGGGCACTCTATTGTCTCCCCTCTCGGTGCACAGGGGGCTGGAGCTGCTGCCTTCCAGGTAAGCCCGAGCACTTTATTTGTTTACTGGTGGGGGCAGGAGGCATAGGCATGTGTAGGGCACTGCTCCGATTGCTCACGGGGAGGGGCACATGGTTTGATTCTTACCGGGTGCACCGGCACTTTCATTGGATATTCCTGTGGGGGCACATTTGAACTCGGCAGCGCTGGTTGTTCCTGTTGCTCCCCCCCCCTCCCCGCAGCAGCTTCTTTATCCACACGCTGCCGGAGGGGGGTGTGTGTGCACACTGTCACTGTGTGTGCGGGCGGCTTTGCGGTGCTTTGCTGTCCTCTCTCCGGGACGGGGGGGGAAGGGTGCTTGAGGCAGGCCGCGGGTGGGCTCCGCCGGCTCTGCTTAACCAATGTTCAGTCACCTTTGCACCGGGGGACAGGAGGCATCGCAGGCAGGCCGCGGGTGGGCTCCGCTGGTCCTGCTGATACGTACAGTTTATTCCCTCGCCGCCGCACTGGACACACGCGGCGGGGGACGCAGCAGGCAGGCCGCGGGTGGGCTCCGCGAGTCGTGCTTTATTTAAAAGTTCATTAGGGGCACACTCACGCCCGGCGAGGCGCGCTGGTCATGCGGGTGGCTCCGCTTTTGATTGTTCTCCCGCCGCCGCAGCTTCACACTACACACGCTGCGCGGCGGGGGCTGGGGACGCTCCTAGCAGGCCGCGGGTGGGCTCCGCTGGCAGGGGCAGTGCCTGGCAGCTCCTTTCACACTGTGGGCACCTTCACCCCGCCGCCGCAGCCTTGGGATCACACGCTGCGCGGCGGGGGAGTCAGTGTAGGGTTCAGCGATTATGCCTGGGGCACGTTGTGGAGCGGCTCACCTTCGGCCGGCTGGCCTTCCTCTTCTACGCGGGTGGGCTCCGCGTTCGGGACACTTCTGACTCGGTGGCGGCCGATGCGGGTAGGCTCCGCACGGCTTTCTCTTCGCCCCAGGCAGGGGCTCAGTCGCGGCCGACGCGGGTGGGCTCCGGTCGGACCGCTCTTCTTTCGCCTCGCGCAGGGAGGCTCACGCTGGGCACAGAGGTGCGGGGTGGACTCCCGGACACCTCACCATGGATCTTCAGGCCCGGGGCACAGCACACGCCCCGCGGGCCTCTCGGCGGCCGGCGCCGCTTCCCCAGGGGGTGCCCTGCACATGGGCACTTCCCTTCTTCTTTCCGGGGATTGTTCAGCTTTTCACGGCACGCGTGGCATCGCGTTACCGCCTCGTCGCCAATGTGGTAGTGGGGCCCTAGGCCCACATCGTGGAGTAAGAGACGACACAGGACACCAGTTATAGGGTACAACTATGGCCACGAGCACGTGCGCTCGGCCCCTTTTATTGGCAGCGTCACCTGACCCAGTGACGTCTGTGGTGGGTGGGTGATTAGTGTGATACAGGGCTGCAACAACTAGACTGTGTCTTTGCAGAACACTACACCCACCTTCCAAGGAGCCTTGGGGAACTGAATTTTCTATATCACCTCTGTATATTCTACTTCTCTGTCTAAATAACTCTTTCTCTCTCCGCCCCGTCCGGACCCCCTCTTCAGGGGCCCCCACCTACGCTCCCTGCACAGGGCCACCATGAGCCTAGAGCCGGCCCTGTCCGTCTACACTTTGAGTCTCAGTGTAAGTCTCAGCCAGGATCATGTCCCAGTACTGTGCAATGAGGTATTTATGCAGGCCTGCTATTTCTTCGTTATGTAGCACAGTACTTTCAGCCTGAGCCAAGACCGCTAGCAAGTTCTTCTAGCTTTTGAAAGCTGGGGGGTGTTTGGCCATCCAAGGTTTAGTGAGCCATTTTTTAGCTACTATTAACCCTGGGTCTATAAATCTTGAGGTGACTTTCTGCTTCATAGATCTTGGGAATATTCCTAGTATAGATTCCTCCCAAGTATGTAGGGAAGGTCGATCAGTGTATGCTGCTAGTGCTGCTGTTATTTCTCTCCAGTATGTGTGTATTACCCTACAGGAACATAGCATGTGAAGTAGATCTTCTCCTATTTGCTTACACTGGGCGCATACTGGAGTCATCAGGTTGAAGTATCTGTTTAACTTGTCAGGTGACAGGTATTTTTTGTGCACAATGTATGTCTGTATGACAGGAAAATTGGCATTCCGTGGTATTTGGGTTGGGCTAGCTAAGATAATCTCCCATTCCTTATCTGTCCATTGACCCCCCCTATATTCTTCCCATATTGTGCGCAATGACACGAATGGTTGGATGGTGTGTGTCAGTGATGCTTCTGCCATCCAATGCACTATATGACTTCTGTTCCCCATCACATGTAGGTATTTGGTTAGCAGGTCCATCTGTCACTCGGTGTCCATAACCCCCCATGCCTACGTTAGCCATCTGATAATTGAATTATATAAAAGAAATTGGCCTGCTGGTAAATCATTATCATTGGTCAATATGTCAAATGGTAGTAGTGTGCCTTTCGCAAACAGTTCACCAAGATTGCGCACTCCACTGTGCGAGCATACCCTGGGTCATGTTTTTTTTATTTCTCGGGTGCCCACTCGGGGCATCGCTGGTCTGCAAGGTGTTACGCCATTGGATGAAATGTATAGTATACTTGAGACATCGACCATGCCGGTTTGCCTGTGGCTGTGTCAGACAAATTATGCCCCACCAGCCATTGCGCTACCCATTGCAGCTGCGCTGCTAGGTAATATAGTTCCAAGGTCAGGATGGCAAGTCCTCCTTGTCTCAAGGGTGCATATAATTTCCAAATCGCTATCCTGCAGCAACCATTATTCCATATGAAGTCAGATCGCATTTGTTCCAATTCTCGAAATATCTTAGATGGGACATAGACAGGTAGATTTGCAAAATAGAAAAGTAGTTTTGGCAATACTACCATTTTGATCAAGGCTACTCTGGCCATTACCCCCAGTGGCAGCGTTTTCCAGAACTAGATTTGGGAACTAACTGTGGAAATTGCTTTGGGCAAGTTGCCTTCGAATATATCTGTTGGACTGCGGTATATGAATACGCCTAGGTAGAGGAAGGAGACCGGTTGCCACTTGAGGGGTGAGTTATTTATCTGGAGTCTTGGGTTTTGGGTCTCCCTCCCGAAAGGATACAACCATGATTTAGACCAATTTACTCTTAGCCCTGAGATTATCTCAAATTACTTTAATATTCCTGCTAAAGTGTCTGGTATGTTATGCCAATCTCTGACGTACAATAGGAGAACAATTCGCATAAAGGGAAATCGTATGTATTCCATCACCCAACAGAATACCCCGGTCATCATCTCTGCCTCGCAGTCGAGCTGTGCGCGGCTCCATTTCCAGTAAAAACAGGATTGGGGACAGCGGGGAATGCTGCCTGGCCCCTCTATTGATTGTTACTCTTTCCGAAGTCCTTGTGCCCATGCATAACCTGATGGTGGGCTGCGTATAAAGCAGCCTAAACAGACGTAAGAAAGTGTCTCCTAGTCCATGTTTGCTCAGCACCTTACAGAGGTTTGGCCACTCAAGGGAGCCAAAGGCCTTCTCTAGATCCAAGACTGCACACCCCAAGTTATGCCATGACTGTGCTGCATATTCTTGAACTCTAAAGAATCTGCGAAAGTGCAAGGATGTGCTCCTTGTGGGGAGAAATCCATTTTGATCTGGGTGTACTAGCACCTTTACCAACGGCGCTAGTCTCGATGCAATATTTGAAGCTAAGCTTTTGTAGTCCATGTTTGAACGGGCCAACAGCCTATAAGAACCCACCATAGTCGTATGCCTGTCTGGGTTTGGGATCGAAATCAGCATTGCTTCGCGTTGCAGGTCTGCAAGTATAGAGCTGGCTAGCAGAGTGTCATATTCTTTCCTGATATGTGGTGCCAATATTGATGCATAAGCTTTGTAAAATGTGGTTGTTAGCCTGGGGTTTTCCCTGTGGCTAAGGCACGCATGCTCATCAGTATCTCTTCTACATTAAGCAGGGCGTCAAGTTCGATTTTCTGCTCTTGTGTTACCTTAGGGAGGGTGATTTCCTAGAGACACCAACGGATCTCTTCAGACTTTGCTGTAATTGTGGATTCATACAATTTGATATAATGGCTGGTAAATGCTTGAGGTATCTCCTGCTGCGAATATAATAAAATACCTTGCGGATATCGAATGGATGTCATCAGAGTTTTAACATCATTCTGCCTAATAAGCCTCTCAAGTAGTCTGCCAGCTCTGTCTGATTCCCTATGAGTGTGTGTCAAGTGTGCAGCATAATCGAGGCAGCGTAATCTTTCCAGGAGACTAGTGTGTTCTGCCCTACTTTCTGGTAATTTAGTGTAATGTTAAGGGACAATTGAAACTGTAATTTCTAGATGAGCTAATTTATTCTCTAGTCTAGTTAAATCTGTCTCCAGCACGTTGCTCTTGCCGGCTTGTGTACCCAGGCAATGTCCCCGTATCAACGTCTTGAAGGCATGCCATTCTATTAGGGCTGATGATGCTGTCTCTGTGTTTGCCTCAAAATATTCTGTTATCGCTGTGCCTATGGATTACCGGTATGTCTCGTACTCTAGGAGTGTGGGTTACATATGCTATCTAGGTATGGGAGCTATGTCATTATCATTATCATTATCTATTTGTAACATGTGTGGGTTATGGTTGGAGTGTGTTCTCCCCAAGTATTGTGGTTTTGTGATGACTGGCAGTAGGTCCCCTTTGACGGATATTCTTTTGAGTCGCTATGCAATCCATACAATCCTGGGTAAATGAATATACCTTATCTGTGGGGCGTCTATGCTACCACGCATCCACCAAATGCCAGTGCTTGGCCCAAGCATTTAGTGCTTCCTTAGCTACTACGGTGGGTGTTCCAGGGAGGGGGGATGTGTCCAGTACACAATTAAAGTCCCCCCTAATAGCAGTAGGATCCATGCCACACTGACCGTTTGCTTGACAGGAGATTGAGGAATCCTGCTTGCTCTGCATTTGGTGCATATATAGATGCCACCCCTAACAATCTACCGTCTAGTCTGCCTTTAACTAGGACATATCGTCCGTCGGGTCTATGTGTGCCTCCTCCACTTTAAATGGAACCCCCGGTCTAACCCAAATCAATGCACCTCTGGCACAGGGTGAGTAACCAGTGGCATGTATTTGGCCCCTCCATCATCTTTGTAGGCTAATGGTTTCTTTGTTGGTAAGATGTGTTTCTTGAAGAAACACTCTGTATACAAGTTGTCTTTTCAAGTAAGAGTAGATCAAATACCATCATGATAGAGTATGTATTCCCTGAACACTCCAAGTGCTTACTTTAATATGTGTCATTGTTACTGGGGTGTATGTGCGGACCAGTGTCTGGCAGTAGGGTCCCAGGGGCATCTGCACTGCCTGCTGAGAATCCCAGAGATGGGGGCGGTCCTGTGTGGCATTTCCAAGCTGTTATTAGCATAGGTGTGCATTCCAGTGTGCTGTATGAACAAGTCAACAACAATCATAACTATTAATTCCAGTAGGTCGAAATTGCAATAGGCAATCATCCAAACATCAAAACCGTTAAACATTTCAATAAATGTCAGTAGGTTGGGCCACTCTGGTGTCTAATGTCAATGTGTGTATCTAACAAGATAAATGTGTTCCCCCATTCAGCAGGTGTATAGCACTAGCCGGGGCCTCAACTGAGCATAGTTATGATGTTGCGCCTACCATCAACACCATGTAGATGGAGGAGGGCAAAGAAAAGGGGTTGAGGAAAGAGGGGGAAGGGGCGGGAAAGATGGGGATCCCTCCATGCCCTGGACATAGTAGCTATGCCAGCGTATATGATTAGAGGGTTTGCATCACAGTTTCATGACTTACACAGGCAATATAAGAATGGAAACCATTGCACAGATCAGTACACACAGTACTTGCGTGATCGTCGTTACAGCTTCCCAGCCAGAATTCACTATGTAATGAAAAGTTCATTATATCTTCTGCCATTTGAGGTGTCACGTCTGGTATTATTTCTGAATCTTGTGAGTTAGAGTGGTCATCGGTAGAGTCCACATCACTCATTTTGCCTAGCAAGGTGTCCTCTGAGAAAGTGTCTCTTTTTTGGCTCCTGATATCCCCTGCAGCTTGAAGAGTGTCACGTTGGTCCATACGCATTTGCTCCAGGTTGAGGCTGAGGTTTTGCGGCAGTGTGCATTTTCTACATCTTTGTTCCCATCTGCGTTGTCTCAGCTCTGCATTAGGATGCAACCTCGAGGGCTTCTCACCAGGTGGAGCGATTGCTTCAGTATCTATGGAGTCTAGCCAATTCCAGGTAGTCTGGGGAGTATTGAAGCAGTAAGCTTTCCCTTTTCCAGCTACACGTAGCCAGGCCGGGAACAGCAGCAAGTATTTGAAGTCTAGGTTTGTTAGCCTCCTCTTTAATTCCATATAAGAGTACCTCTGTTTTTGAACTGATGCTGTATAGTCCTGGAAAAACATTACCGTGCTATTTGCCACTTAAATTTTCTGCATTTTTGAGTCTCCTGAAGTATCACGTCCCTGCCTCTGTAGTTCATCACTCGGAGTAGGAACAGCCTAGGACCTGCCCCCAGAGGGGTCAAGTTGGCACTCTGTGGGCTCGTTCTATGACGAAATATTATGACAATTCTTCCCCCGGCTATAGTTCATGAATCTACCATTCTGCGATGAACGTGGCATCTTTCCCCGCCTCCCCCTCTGGAAGGCCCATGACCCTCACATTGTTGCGCCTGAAGCGGCCTTATGAATTCTCTGCTCTCTGCTCCAGGAGTTTTACTCTAGTTGTAAGTTTTTTGAGGCACTTATCTGTGTCTTGGACTGTAGGGGAGAGTTCCAACACCGTGTCCTCCAACACCTGTGTCCTTCTCGCTAGTTTTCAGTGGTACTCATGCAGAAGGCTTCATTCTAGGGCTACATTGTCTCTCTTGTTCTCGAGCGATGTCTTTTTCGATTCCATCGTGGAGCTCAGCTTCTTCACGGACGCCAGTACTGCATCGAGCTTACTGGACATGGAGTCTGCAGAGGTTTTGTTCAATGATTTGTCCGATTGGGAGCGGGATGCAGGCGTATTACTGTTCTGGCTCCCCGCTCTTGACCGAAGGCGGCCCATGTCCGACATGTGGTCTCAGCATTTGCGTTTGTGGCTCTACATTGTGCGGCTACTATTCCCAGTCTGATGCACATGATTCACCCCACTTAGTGGTCTGTTTTCCTTTATTGCTCCCAGCGACTGCGCATTAAATAATCACGTATTGCATGGGCATGGAGGGGCACATTTACCACAGCAGTCGCGTCTATTGTACTTCCTCATACAGCGCTTTGGTGGCCAGTCTATGTCAATCAGGTCCTACCTGTAATGCCCTAGAATCAGTTAGCATTCTAGTGCTAACTCTGTATCTACACTTAACACCCACCCACCACTGATGTCATTGGTCATGTGACACAGCATCAATAAAAGAGGCCGAGGGCACGTGCTCTGGGCCAGTTGCACCATACCTCCAGTGTGTCCTGCGTCAGTGCATGAGTGCTTGCAGCATGAGGGCCTAGGGCCCACCACAGCCCTTTACAATGGCGACGAGGGTAGCTGTGCCCCTGCGTGCAAGCTAATTAAAACAAGAAGAAAAAGGGGAAGAGACTGCTGCTCGCCTGAGAGCACCCCCTACGACGAACAGATCCGGCCGCCGAGAGGCCCGTGGGGCGTGTGTCAAGCCCCGGGCCTGGAGAAGAAGGAGGAGGTGACCGAGAGCCCACCCCGCACCTCTACAGCCTGCCGTAGTCCGCCCTGCCGTGGCGATGCCCTGAGGAAACAGAGAAGCCATTGCGGTGCCCACCCGCGGAAGAACAGGCCCGTCGGCCGAAGGTGAGCCCCAGTCTGTGAAGCACTAAAAGCGGAGCCCACCCGCTATATACACAAGCACTGCCCCAAAAGTGCGAGCGGCGCTGACTACTGGCCCCATAATTAAGACAAGGCTCGCGGAGCCCACCCGCGGCCTCCCTGCTGCGACGCGGCATCGTCCGCAAATGCCCCCGTTGATTAAGACAAGACCAGCGGAGCCCATCCGCGGCCTGCCTGCAGCGTGTGTGAAGTGCAAATAACTTAAAAGGAGGACGCCCGCAGCGTGAGGTGAGCTGCCGGGCGCCCAAACATTCAAAGCGGAGCCCACCCGCAGTAAAGCGCTAATCGCCCCCGCGCCGCGTGTGATGTGAAAGCGGCGGGGGTGGAGAAACTTGGAACCAGCGTCCGGCCTACAGCCGGTCAGATAACACATGAACACCCCCTGCGCAGCCCAGAGACTGACGCTATCTGCAAAGCGGGCGCCGACCCTGCACATTGAAAGTAGACACCTGCCCCCCCCTGCCTGCGCGAGGTCTGCGAGAAGCTGCCGAGGGAGGGGAACGGTGTAAGCGACAGCCAACGCTGCCAGAAGGTAATAGAGCCAGCGCATACCTACTGCTCCGTGTGTATGTAGCCAAAGGCGGAGACCAGCCGACACCGACTCCCTTCCCCGCCGCGCAGCATGTGAGGACTGAAGCTGCAGCGGCGGGGGCAAGGAAATAAGGATGGCATCCAACCTGTGTTGACTCTTTTGAATGAGCCCCCAGCGCCCGTCCATCACGCAACATAACATTGAAAGTTAGAAGCCGATGATAACGAGGCTAACCACCGCGACTGCCTCTGGCTGCCCTCCAGCTCCTCTCCCCACAAGAGCTATTTCCTGCAAAAGAGAGCGAGTACACCCAGGCCTGCAAAAATGAAAAAAAACGCAGTGAAAGTACTCACTGTGGTCCCGGGCCCCATTCTCCTAACTACCAGTGAAACCCTGCACCAACACTTGTCCCCACGCAGCACAAAACCCAGCACCGGCTGCAACGTAGGGAAAGACTGCTGGTGCCTGCCCACGAGATTCCCCGCCATCTAGTGGCCAAAATGCGGAACTGCACCCACGATGTACAATAAAGTGCAGCAATACTGAGAACACAACCACGAATGCCCAGGACCCATAATGATGCCCCACACAAGAGAAGCAACAGGTTTGACTGCGAGATAACAGTCAAGGATACCCACGCAAGGATAAGGCAAGAGGAGGGTGCCCAGTGAGACTGCCTGCGAAATGCACCACTCCTAAAGCCACAGGAAGCAAAGGTGAGAGCAAACTAATCACCCCCAGGAACAAGAGAGCATAAAGCTCGACGAGGAACGCCCCACAAACCAGGTTTGCAGTAAAAGAATACGAAGGGCAGCAACCTGCCCACCGTCACGTCCAAGGAAGTCTACAAGTCATCACACCGCCGAGGAAGTGAAAAGGTAAATGCGCAGTAGCGCGCCAGAAGCCCAAGGAAGCGCAAAGACAACCCCAGGAAAGCACCAGAAATCCCAGAAGCACGCCAGAAGTGCAGCGACTTTTCACAGGACATCCATGAGAATCGCAAGAAGTGCAGCGACTTTTCACAGGACATCCATGAGAATCGCAACTGGCACCAAACAGAAGAAGCACGACCAAAAGAAGATCCATGGAGTGGTGACGCAACCCTCCAGAAGCAAACACACAAGAAGCATCTACGCCATGCCAGAAGAGAAGAAAGCGATGCCTGGTGGCCACAGGCCATCGCTGCAGCAGAATGGCGAAAGTAAGAACACCCCCACACGAACCAACAATGGTTCTAGAACCCAGCACCAGGAAGTGCAAAAGCGCATGACGCAAATGCGCAGCAGTGCGGCCAGCACTAGCCCAAAGCAGCAAGTCACAAAGAAGACACGAAGAGCGCACCCAGTTGCGCACCAAAGCAATCAAACAGATGAAAAGAAAATGGTTGTGCAGTCAACCCGCAGCATTGAAGAATCCGCACAACAGCAACAGGACCACTCAGCATGGTCACCAAGCACCAAGAAGCTCAGCACCACGAATCTTACCTGCCAGACCTCGGCAGAAGGGACCAGCACGAGGTCCAAGAAGTTCGGACAAGGCGCGGTCCGAGGACCTGGACCCACGAACTTCAACCACACAAACTAACGAAAGCAATAGGAAGAAGATGTGAAGGTCGTGACGCTAACCCTGGAAGTGAGTGACAAGAAGACAGTGTCCTAGGACTAGGACAAGACCAGGAAGACACGTGCAGAGTGCGCGCGCTGCAAGGGGAAGCCTGGCCAGAGAAGATAAAGAAAAGAGGACCAGGATACGTCGCGAAAAGAAGAGAAGAAGAAAGATCGGAGTGGCATGCCGCCACCGAAGAAAGGAAGAAAAGAAGAAGGAGAAAGAACAGAGTGGCCACCGCCACTAAGAAGGAAGAAGTAAACAGAGTGGCACGACTGTCAGAGTGGCCGCCGCCACTACGTAAAGAAGAAAGAAGCCACCCCTGCGCAAAGTAGGAAAGGGACAGGCACTGGAACACCTGAGTGCAATGGAAGGCAAGCCTGGCAAGAACACCGGTAGCGCAGACCAAAGACAACCACCTATGAGCCATCCATCCACATGGCGAACGCAGAAGAGAGCAAGATAGACTGTTGGCGACATCTACTTCTGGGGTTTGAGCGGAAGATTGGATGGCGAGACTACTCGGGACTCCGGAAGTGGAAGACCTGACCTACCTCACACCAACCCGTGGCAAACCAGTATCAGAAGCCTCGAGGGACTCTGGTGGCAGCAAATCCCGCACGAGAGACAGACCTACTGAAGCACGTCTGCAGGACCCAAGAGGATGAAAGCCTCACGAGCAATGAAGAGAGTCGACAACTCAACCTTCAGGTGGAACTAGGACACGACGGTGAGGCTCGTGGAGCGCCCTGCTCACGGCCCGAGGCTATGGTAGAGCAACGCGACCAAAAACACCAGTCCAGTGGAAACCTGGCAAAGAGGTCCTCCCGGACATCTTGTGGCAGAAGAAAACCGGCGAGAGGGGCATCCTAGTGAGAGGGATGTTCGCACCTACTCTTTTCACCTGCCAAGAAACACACTGAAGCCTGCCCAAAAAAAACATCACGCACCCAGCATGGAGAGAAGAAGCCGGAAGACGAACAACCACCATGCCATCCATCTCTCTTTAACTATCCGTCACCAAGAGAGCAAAGCAAAAGGCAGGGCTGAGAACAGCCGACAGAGAAAGAATGAACCCGCCGAACAACTGCGAACCGTGCCACCAAGAACTGCTAATTCAAAACGCAAGAACTATACTGCCTGCGGCTTGCAAGCAGCCAAAGAGACTCATTTTGAAAGCGCAAGTCCAATGTTATTTTCTGTGTTTTCTTTGGGGCCCATTGGCGAAAAGGGGGGGGAGAAAGCACCGACCCGAGACTCAATGTAAGTGTGATAAAGGCCGCTTTATTGGAAGCAGGTGCATCCTACACAATAACAACCTTGGCCTGCGCCGCACAATCTAAACCTCATAGATATGTAAATTCCTGCCTTACCCCCACCCCCTCCCCTAACTGATTCCCACAATCCACAAACAGTAACAATTAGCATAACGTCAATTTGCCTCTCCACCTGGCTAAATACTTTATTGTGCTTGACCTACCCCCCGATAATCCAAACAGTTCTCCTACTCTTCCCCCATATATTAGGAAGAACCGTCCCTACATACAGAATGCACCCCACACCTGCTCCAGCGACATGTGAAAACCCCCCCACCCAATCCAAAAACCCCTTTTTTGCACCAGCCTCCAACAAAACGTTGCCCAAAAACCCCCCGTTGCCCCCAACTCCCCCGCAAAGGAAGCTCCCCCGTAAGGAGCGATGCCTGCCCTTGGCCCCCCCCCCCGAATCGTGACCCAGGGAGGGAGGGAGGGAAAAATTGTCCAAGCACCAGAACCCCCGCCCGGCGGCCGAGACACCTCACTTAAAATGGTGTCTCTGCCACGTGGCCGGACGGATACCACCGCCCAGCCCAAAAAGGGGCCCAACCAAGCCCCGCCCCCCAGCCCAAAAGCTACCAAAAAACGCCCAACCGTCCCCGGGCGGCGCCGTCTCTACCCCCCCCCCCTTTTCCCCGGCCCCAAATTCCCCCGGGCGGGACAGGCCTCCCTTCGGTCGGCCGCCCCCCCCAGGACCCCATTGGGGCCCATTGGCGAAAAGGGGGGGGGGGAAAGCACCGACCCGAGACTCAATGTAAGTGTGATAAAGGCCGCTTTATTGGAAGCAGGTGCATCCTACACAATAACAACCTTGGCCTGCGCCGCACAATCTAAACCTCATAGATATGTAAATTCCTGCCTCACCCCCACCCCCTCCCCTAACTGATTCCCACAATCCACAAACAGTAACAATTAGCATAACGTCAATTTGCCTCTCAACCTGGCTAAATACTTTATTGTGCTTGACCTACCCCCCGATAATCCAAACAGTTCTCCTACTCTTCCCCCATATATTAGGAAGAACCGCCACTCGAGGGACGTGCTAACGGTCCTCGACCCCCCCCTAGGACTCCCCCTCCCTTAACCCGGGACGTGCCGCATGACCCATTCGGAAGGACCACCTCCCAACTAAATGGCGTGCCACAGACCCCCCCAAGCCCCGTGCAGTCCGAGCCATGCCTTTGAACCGCCGGCAGGTCCTCCCCCCTTGCCACAGGGCCATGCCCTCCGTCCCAACGTCTAGGGCCATGCCCTCCGTCACCACGTATAGGGCCATGCCCTCCGTCACCAATGTATAGGGCCATGCCCTCCGTCACCAATGTACAGGGCCATGCCCTCCGTCCCAATGTATAGGGCCATGCCCTCCGTCACCACGTATAGGGCCATGCCCTCCGTCACCAATGTATAGGGCTATGCCCTCCGTCACCAATGTACAGGGCCATGCCCTCCGTCACCAACGTATAGGGCCATGCCCTCCGTCACCAACATATAGGCCCGTGCCCTCCGTCCCCAACGTATAGGGCCATGCCCTCCGTCACCGACGTATAGGGCCATGCCCACTGTACCCCATGTATAGGGCCATGTCCTCCTTCACCAATGCATAGGGCCCTGCCCTCCGTCACCAATGCGTAGGGCCATGCCCTCCGTCACTAACTGTATATGGCCATGCCCTCAGTCGACGTCATCCCCCCCCACCCCCGGGGCGTGCTTCCTGGCCGCGGAATCGAGCTCCCCACGAGGTATACCGCACTGAAACCGGGGCCGTGCCCCCTCTCTGGCGCCCAGGGCCCCCCCCTGTCAACATAAGGCCTGAGAAGCCGCCCAGCGCCCGCAGGCCGTCCGCCGAAGCCGGCCGTCCCCACCAGAGAGAAGCCCTCCGGATGCGTGTCCCACACCTGAGCCCGTCCGCCAGGAAGAAACCCCCTGCCGCAGTGCCCCCAACTCCTCCCCCGTCACCTACCATACCCCGCAGCCCCCGACATGTCAGCGGCACCGATCCGCGTCAGACCCCACTGGGCGACGCGACCACCCTGTCCTCCGGCGGGCGTGTTCCCTGACCACGGAGTCGAGCTCCCTACGGAGAATGACCACACCGACATGGGACCGTGCCTCCTCTCTGGTGCCCAGGAAAAAGTCCTCCACACAGTGCGTCACCCCCAGAGCCAGTCCGCCAGGAAAAAACCCACTGCAAAGAACCTACCCCCTACCCACATACGACTTGAAACGACCCTGTCCTCCGGCAGGCGTGCTCCCTGACCACGGAGTCGAGCTCACCACGGAGAATGACCACACTGACATGGGACCGTGCCTCCTCTCTGGCGCCCGGGAAGAAATCCTCCACACAGTGCGTCACCCCCAGAGCCTGTCCGCCAGGAAAAAGCCCACTGCAAAGAACCTACCTCTCACCCACACACGACTTGAAACGCCCACGGCCCAACCGAGGCGCTGCCCCTGGTCACGCTTTACGCCCGTACCGCCCGCTCGAGCCCCCCCAAACCTGCACCTAGGCCGACACCTCAAGTACGTCGGATGGACCCTAGTCCAATGCCATTTAAGTACATTTACTTAGACCATGATAAATACTTAGTTATAGTTCATTAGCTAAGCCTCCGACTATATGAGCCAATCCGTAAAGACAGATAAGCTTCTGTGTACCTGCACCTTTCTTATGAAACGTAAGCATTTTTGCCTTCTCTTCGGGGATATCGCTCTGTCTATACACAATGTTAATGGCACACTTATGCTATCCATCAGATGTGAATCCCAGAGAACGCACTCAAACGATCACAACATGGAACCCAAGACATCATCTTTAGTGTCCATCAAGGTTCATCACTCCACCCCACTTTGTTCAACGCCTACATGCCCCCCTGGCCAAAATTGCCAGAACCCATGGACTTAACATCATCCCCTACGCAAATGACACCCATCTCATCTTCTCCTCATGTGAAGATCCATTGACCATGAAGGCCAAATTTCCCTTGTGCATGACCAGCGTCGCCTATTGGATACAGAACAAGTGCCACAAACGCAACAGACAGAACAGGAGTACTGACATTTTCGAACAACACCTCCCTGCGGAATGACTCCTGGTGGCCCGCTGAAGTGGGACCCTCACCCACTCCAAAAGACCATGCCCGCAGCCTCTGCATAATCCTGGACAGCAACTCACCATAAAATTCAGCTCAATACGCCTCCTGTACCTGCCACCTCACTATTCCATGCTCCAGAACTTTTCAAATGATTCCCAATCACCACCAGACGCACCACCACTCAAGCCCTCGCCAGCAGCGGCTTACATAGTAATTACCGCACCCATCCTTGAAACTCGCTAGAAACTTACCCAGCTTCCTTGTTCCAAAAACATTCTTCACAAATTTAAAATCTGACAAAAACCATTCATATTACATGACTAGAATGAAGGAAGGAGTAAATAGAAACCGCTGGCAAAAATTGCAATTACAACAAAGTTTCGAGTTTGTGGTTGATCAATGCTTTCCATGTGGCCCTTATTGACCCTACGCTTTAATTCAAGTTCATCCTTGTAACCCAAAACCTATAATTTTATGTTGTATTATTCTTGTTTTAGTTTGGGCACATCGCTCCCAAGCGGCTTCATGGCACTGAGGGAGAAAACAAGCACTGCTCAACGCACATTCACAGCATCCTGCACAATTAGCAGAGACGTTTTGAACGCCTTGTGGGAACCAAGATAAACCGTGATTTTCCTCAGATCACAAGGAAGATGACCATGGATGGACTGGAGAATGAAAAGCAGCCCTGGCAAAAAGCTCAAACCAGCCCCATACCTCTTCTCTTCACTATATCTCTCTTTTTATCCTCATATCATCCTATCCTATTTCCCTATCCATCCTCTCTCTTTTCTTCTCCCCATCTCTCTCCCCCTCTTGAAGCCCCCTGTAATTAATCTCTGGGACCTAGGGAAAGGGGCAGAGGCACCGGCTCTGGGGTCTCAAAACCAACCTCCAGTGGGGCCAGCCCACTGGGGAAATGGCGGGTAGAATAAAATGCCAGTCTGATCCTGGAGAAGACTGCAAAGCTTTGGGGTTACGTCGACAAGAAAGGGCTCCCATGCGGTCCTCCTCAAGATGTGGAGTGGAGAATTGGAGTTTGTACTAGGAACAAAGTGAGTGGTTGAGGATCTATGTGTTTTTAAAAAGAGCTGTTGCGTCGAATTTTCAGCACCTCATAATAGCTCGAGAGCTACACAGAGGAAGCTACAGAGAACCCTGTCCTCAGCTTGCAGCCAGTGAAGATTTTTCCAAACTTCAGATACATGGTCACATCTTCAAAATATCTGGTCTACTCCTGTGCCAACATTTCGATGCCCCGGTACAGTAGTAAGAGATTATGAAGAAAGACCCAGGATGAAGCTGTTATAAAATCAGATATACCTAAGAATGTTCACTTATCTAACTTACCAGAGCTGTAAACCTCTAGCCTGCACATGAAGGCGACTTAGGAAATATTCACAATAACACAACCATTATTTTGAAGCAAATGAGCTCGATATAGGGTTTAAAACCAAATTTGGCCTACGAATCTTGGTGCAACCAACATTGCCAAGGCGCGAAGAATTCAATCCTGTTTGGAAAGGTTGCAAACACTTTGCAAATTCACGAAATCCCAGTATACACCCCCCCCCCCCAAGCCGGACCGGGTGCTTCTCCTACAGTGATTATGTTTCGTATGCTCTGAACCCTGCCGCAGTGGGCGGCTCCAAATGATTGTAATTACTCATTTGTTCCCCCTGCCACAAGACACCCCTTGAACAAAGTACAGTGCCGCCTGGAATTCATTGTTACAGCAGTCCCAGGCACCGGAGCGCCCCCCCGTCTCATCCCGCCCCCCCACCCCCCAATTAGAGCCTCGTGGACATCCTTCATGTGAGCTAGCTCGTGCTACGATGACTGCACTTCACGTCCATACCCCCAGCGTGCACTACGAAACCTTTCACCCCCAGAAGCACCTAATGCACTCTAAACACAAATGTACCTTCCCTCGAACAATTCTACTCACTCCATGTAAAACGGGAGCACACAAAACCCCTCCACCTCCGGCCACATACCCAACCACCCCCCTCTTGCACACCTCCAAAGTACTTCTCACCACAACTCGCTACCCCTTATGCGGAGAGCCTAAATTTCGCCCTCCAAGGAGCACATCAGTCTTTTCCCCCTGCCCCAAAATACACCCCGGGCCGTATAGACCCCTTGGGTAGGGGCAGCGGGACTCACCTAGTCCCACGTGGGAGCCTGACCGCCTGCACCAGGCAGAACAGGCCCATCCGCTCGGCCGCGTGGAGCCGCATGCTGCTCACTCGAGCTCCTCCGGCCTCCTGCGATGCGTCCAGCACACCTTCTGCCTGCCCATGAAGTGTCCAGCCTGCTGGGAAAATCCGGTATCGCCCAAGCCTGCACTGTCCCCTTGGACCCACCACAGTCCGTAATGTCCATCCTGGCGCAGGCTATCCAGTCCTCGATACCCCGGGTGATTCTGCACAGCCAACGTCCACGAAGAAAATTGTCCACGCCAAACAAAATTGTCCAAACACCAGAAAAATTGTCCAAGCACCAGAACCCCCGCCCGGCGGCCGAGACACCTCACTTAAAATGGTGTCTCTGCCACGTGGCCGGACGGATACCACCGCCCAGCCCAAAAAGGGGCCCAACCAAGCCCCGCCCCCCAGCCCAAAAGCTACCAAAAAACGCCCAACCGTCCCCGGGCGGCGCCGTCTCTAACCCCCCCCCTTTTCGCCGGCCCCAAATTCCCCCGGGCGGGACAGGCCTCCCTTCGGTCGGCCGCCCCCCCCAGGACCCCATTCCCCACAGGTTTTTGGACTTTTTCTGTTTGGGTTAATTTTTAACCAATTTGGGGAGGGATGTAATGCCCTAGAATCAGTTAGCATTCTAGTGCTAACTCTGTATCTACACTTAACACCCACCCACCACTGATGTCACTGGTCATGTGACACAGCATCAATAAAAGAGGCCGAGCGCACGTGCTCTGGGCCAGTTGCACCATACCTCCAGTGTGTCCTGCGTCAGTGCATGAGTGCTTGCAGCATGAGGGCCTAGGGCCCACCACAGCCCTTTACACTACCTGCAGTTTCTCAGTACCTATTCTCGCCAGGGCCTCCTGTAGCAATGTTCATATACTCAGTTAGGCCTTTGCCCTGTAGTGTCATGTGGGCTTTGTTTGCATCTTGTGCTCCAGCAGTCCACCATTGGCCTTCTTGCTGACTTTCACCTTTGTCTCACTTCATTGAAATCGGTATGCATGTTTGTGCAACTGCCATGGGTCAATCCAATTATGCCACATTGCCTCCTATGTCACCTGAGGCCCAGCAGCTCTGTGCGCTTTGCTGTGTGTTCAGCTTCCATGGGTGCAACCCCCGGCACGCTCGACTTCCCCACTGTCTCAGGACAGAAATCTGCAATTTAGTTTGTAGGAAGCAGGGTGCTGGAAATTGACCTGTGTTCCCTCTCTGTGCACGCGGTATTCCTGCTCACCTCTGGCTTGTTTGTGTGACCATACCGTGTGGCCTCACTTGTTTCCTTCGCCTGGACCTCTTACACACTTTCGGGACTGCACTCCGCTATCAGCATGTTTCTTCCTCCAGCAGGTATCTCGCCTGCGATCGTCCATCGTTACTGCCTGTTTTAGGCAGATCTAGGCACGGTGGGGGGATACTCGGCTTCTCCACTGCATTTCCCAGGCCTCGGCTCATCTGTTGTTTCGTGCGGCCTCAGGCTTGCGTAGCTCCAATGGCACTACCTCTCGAGGCCAACTTCAGGTCTGCTCTGAGCGGGCCGGGCTCGCCAACTTTCGACAGCTCCTAAGCCACCTCCTAACACCCAAAAGTAGCGCAGTGTTGCGTCGGACCTTTATAGCGTACCTATAAGGCCCCAGGAAGATTTTTGCAGGATAATTTACAGGATGTGGGGAATGATCTGTGGAGCTCTAGCTGAGTGCATCTGACATCTTCGCCTCCGTGGCCCCGCCTCCCTTGCACATCGCATTCATAATGGCAGCACCAGCAGCTCTTGGAACAGCTCAGCCATGCCGTCTCTCGCCATCTGGGAGGCTGGATGAAAGCGAACGCTTCAAAGCTCCATGGAGTTCAGGAGCTGCAAGTGATAATACCTCAACGTGCTTTCTCTGGAGTCAGCAGATGAAGGCTGTGAGGCTCCAGAGCAACACCATTTCTCTTGTTCCGTAGCAACTCTTAAGTAGTCACCAGCGTCATCTGTTAGGGTCTTGTTGAGTCTGCCTCTTGTGGTCCCAGTTGTGCCATAAATTGAGGATGCAGTGCAGCTAATGGTCGAGCTTACTAGAAGGTGAACATACTGTTTTGTGGCCAAGCTCCGGCCCGAGGTATCGAAAATAAATATCTAGGCTATTTCTTTAAAGAAGCTGCCCAGCTTAGAAACAGAAAAAAACAGTTCTCTTTATCTGGCCCTCCAGTGCTAACAATCACCAACAATAGGCATTTGTACTGTCTTCTCCTCCAACATGGAGGATCATACGAGGTCCAATTTACAAGTAAGTTTATTTACTACAACCTACGATACATCTTCATGCTACAAAAGCCTGGGGCAAACTGTTGTTGCATGGAATCAGGCAACTCTATCTTTACTAATACAATGACCCAAACAGTCTACAGAATCTTCACCAAATTTATATTTTTCTTTAGTTGGACTTAAGCAATTGTCCTGTAAAATATTTAATGCCTTATGTAAAGTTTCTGTATATTTGTGTGTATTCTTTCCAAAAACCAAAATATCGTCTTGGAAATATAGGACATTATTTAACTCCTTAAATACCATATGCATGAGCCTTTCAAATACAGACAATACTGAAATGAGTCCAAATGGTATCCTCTTATACCTATAAGCTCCTTCCAACGTTATAAATGATGTGCTATCCTCATGTAGTGCTATTTGATGATATGCTGTAGACAGGGGCGGCTGGTGACATTTGAAAGTGGTGGGTGTAAACTAATTTGCATATTGCACCGCAGTGAGCGAGCGAGCCCGAACCACCTTGCATCCTTCCATACATCATTCATGCATCCACCCATCCATCCACCCACCCATCCTGCATCCATACATCATTCATTCATGCATCCACCCATCCATCCATCCACCCATCCATCCTGCATCCATCCTGCATCCATCATTCATTCATGCATCTACCCACCCATCCATCCTGCATCCATCATTCATTCATGCATCCACCTATCCATCCATCCATCCATCCACCAATTCTGCATCCATCCTGCATCCATCATTCATTCATACATCCACCCATCCATCCTGCATCCATCCTGCATCCATCATTCATTCATGCATCCACACATCCATCCATCCATCCTGCATCCATCATTCATTCATGCATCCACCCATCCATCCACCCATTCATCCATCCACCCACCCATCCTGCATCCATCATTAATTCATGCACCCATCCATCCACCCATCCATCCTGCATCCATCCTGCACCCATCATGCATTCATGCACCCATCCATCCATCCACTCATCCATCCACTCATCCATCCACCCATCCATCATCCATCCTGCATCCATTCATCCATCCATCCATCCATCCATCCTGCATCCATCATTCATTCATGCATCCACCCATCCATCCATCCTGCATCCATCCTGCATCCATCATTCATTCATGCATCCACCCATCATTCATCCTACATCCATTCATGCATCCACCCATCCACCCACCCATCATCCATCCTGCATCCATCCATCATTCATGTATTTTTATGACCATATAACTTGCACACAGCTTGTCAGTGTTCAATACCAGTCTCCAGCACCAATGATACATGATTAATATTAATTGTTTTTAAAACATGTATTTATTCGACACCAATTTCACACCTTAGTCGGAACATCATTTTTATTTGTTTTTTAAAATATCTATTTATTCAACACAAAAGTAAGTCATGTATACATTTTTATGGCTCGATAAGAGGCTCGAACCTGGTTTCCCAGCAACAAAGTCGGCTGCGCTAACCGTCAGACCACATCCTCTCCCCTTCGGTGTGGCCCTAAGTTTTGATGGTACATATTCACACCAAAGTCATGTATACATTTTTACAACTTCACACCAAAATCGGAACATACATATTGAGCCCAAAGCCATGTATACATTTCTACAACTGAACTAGACACCAAAATGGGAATCCCCGCTTTCTCCCATGCAAACTCATTTTGTAATGCATTGATAGTCACTAAAGAGGGCAGCGTCTGATGCTGCTTGGGAGGCAGAAGCGAACCCCTTCCCCCTCCCCCCCCCCACACACACACACACACACACTCAATACATCCTACTATGCACATGCTGCCCCATAAGCAGATGTGGTACCCAGGCACACGCGAAGCAACCAAGTACCTCGTTGTCAAAGACTTAACAGACACAGGCATGAACCACTTGCCCCCAACCAGTAGCAGAAAAAAGGCTTGCCCTCCAGCTTACAATTCAACACTACAGCAATTGTTAACTTATGGACATCCAGTGAGCAGTCAGCAGACAGTGGGCACGCTTGAAATGGAAAGTGCACATGGAATAGGCCCACACAAGAGGCAGGAGCACCATAGTGCACATTCATTATTTATGTGGTGGTGATGGGGTTCAGCGGGGCCGTATCCTAGCACTCTGAATTCTGATCATACCTGAGTTGAGTGTGAACGCCGGTGTCGTAATTGGCATGGCCGCGTTAGCGATTAGCTGAACCTACACGTTGTCCTCCTTTAACTTGGCTATATATGAAAACGCCATTTTGAATGTTGCGGCGGCCATCTTAGACCATAAGCGGCCTCGTGGCCAGCGTGCCCTTTAGTCCGTTGTCCGTTCCACTGACCACTTCAGTCTGCCCAGCAACAGGCTATTATTAGTACTGGTCAAGCTGCACATGCGCAGTTCCAACTGACCAGTAAGCCCTTAGGAATGTGTGCCAAACTGACCAGCGGAGTTGTGCCCCCTCCAATGAGCTGGCAGTATTCCAAAACATGACCATATATGTCCTTAAAATGTGTTCTAACTTGTGCCGCCTATCTTTTATTGCCCCAAAACTGTATATAAATCGGGGTCACACTGGTGTTCGGTGTGATACCTCTTGCATTACCGAAGGGTGTTGTTTGAGTGTACCACCACCCCATGGGGTCTTAATAAACTTGTTCTTTGCCTTTTACAGTTTCCGTGCCAACAGTTCTTGAGTGTAAGTAGGTTATCTTCGGAGCATGTAGGCCTTGGGAACCCTGATTACTTCAAATTGGCGACCACGAAGGGACTCATCGGCGACTCGGATGCCCGAAGGAGAGGTCGTGACGAAGGCTTGGAAACTCGCCATGGACGCGCGCTGCCACGAGTGACCCGAGTCTTGGCTGCCACGGTGTTTCTTCCTTTCCTTCCGATCTGACCTTCCAGGTGGGGCCGGTCTCCGACTGAGTTTTTGAGTGTCTGCGTTGCTGTGAAAGTGCCGTTTGGCTGATTTGGCTTACAAGACCTTGGCAGTTGGAATCTGGACATTTGAGAATTTGGGTAAGATTTGCGTTCGGTAAGGTAGTCTTTGGACGCTTACTGAAGTTCTATGATTTGTGATCGGTAAGGTAGTCCTCGGACGCTTGCCGAAGTCCTACGATTTACGTTTTGATTTGAGTTAGCTAACATTGTGATTTTGCGATCTTTGAACTTATATGTGTAGTGCACTTCACATAGGCAGGCATGTAGAGATGTTTCTCTAACTTTGTTTTTTTCCCCTGATCGGCACAGTTGTGTGAAGTACTGTAAGTGCCATTTTGTACGGTGTCACGCTTTCGTGATACTTTTTGAACATGCCTGTTTTCAGCACACTCCGAGGGATGTGCTGTCTTGGAGAGGGTACCACAATTAGGTTAGCGGAAGCACAGCCGGCTCCCCCAGAGGGAACACCAAATCGCGAGATGTACATCAAACTTGGTCTTCCCCCTATTATGTACAGTAAATTATGGCATAAGTACACAAAGGCCGATCCTGAATTGCAATGGCCTCTACATGGGTCATTCGATTTACGTAAAGTACAGTTTGTAGAGCAATGTTTGTTTCAACACAGGTCTAGACAAAACATGTTTGATTGTGTGCGAATGTGGGAGAAAGCGGTGCGTGAGCGTATGAAGCGTGAAGTTGCCTTGGCGGACAAAGAGCAGCGCAAGGCTGCTCGGGATAAGGCTTTACAGCTTGAGGAAAAGGAGGCTCAGGAAAAGAAAGAGAGGGAGGAACGGGAGCGTAAATTGCAAACGACTGGTCAATTTCCTATTCGCCGACCGCTTTATCCTGTCCTTAATAATGACATTGATGATTTTTCATTGTTAGATCGGTCACCGCCTCCGTACGTTTCGCCGACGGCACCAGCTGCAGATTCGGAGGATGATGGACAGGATAAGTCGGAACAGAAGGGGGTATCTGCTCTCAGGTTTACTACGGAGAGGTCCGCACATTTACGCAGTTGGGCCCGTAAAGTGAATAAGAAATGTGTTTCTCAGGATGAGTTGCTTGCGGAGAAGAGGGCGTGGTCGTATCTTGAATTAATGTATTTTCTGTCTAGTTTGGCGGATGAAGTTGTTGCCGCGTATCGCGAACTTTCAGACGTGTTAGAACCTAAATCGTTGTCAGTGTATCGTGAGAATTTGGTTAAAGGTGTATTTGATCTTGCAGATGTTGACAACCTATTCAAGCAACTGATCCAGCTGCGAGACGAGACAACCAGATTGCGGGAGGAGCGGAAAAGGAGGCAAAAGGAGTCCGAATCGGAGAATAATGGGCAGATTAAGGAGTGTTCTCTCCGGGGTTCAGATAAGAGTTTTGCATTGCATGTTATGCCTATGCGTGAAGCCGCGCCCTTGTATGTTCCACCGAAAGGGGAAGGTACAGATGATGATAAATTGTCAAAGGATGCGAAAGGGTATTTTGTATATAACTGGGTATACACGCCTTGGAATAGAGCAGATGTTATGGCATTGAAAAAGTCTCTACCTGATCTTCGGAAAAATCCGGCGGCATTTTATGAAGGGGTGGAAGGGGCTATTTCGTCTTGTGTGATGACTCTTGTGGATATAGATTTGTTCTTTGGGTTAATTTTACCACCTGATATGTGGAGGCAGATTCGTAAAAATAATGATGAAACAATATTGGGGGGCACATGGAAAGAAATAAATGCTGCCGATTTAGATAGGGAACCGGCATGTAAGCCTTGTCAGTTAATTCTAGATCTTCCGGCAGCTATCTTGATTAAATTAAAGACGCTTGTTCCCTCTAAAAAGATCGATTGGACTATGCTAACGTCGTGCAAACAGAAACCCGATGAAACGGTCTCAGATTTCTTTACACGTTTTGAGGAGGCATTCCATGATTACAGTGGTCAATCTTTAACAGACGATACGGGTCGGCATCTGTTTGTAGATAAGTATGTGGCTAATCTCCTACCGGAGATTGCAAAACGATTGAAGTCGAGTGAAAGTTCCTGGGCCACGGCGACCCCAGCGTCTTTGTTAACTATGGCTCAGTACTATGAGCGGCAGGAATTGGAGGCTAAAGAAAGTGTAGAGAAAAAGGCGAAGGAATTGAAAACGAAGGTGATGTTGGCGCAGGTTCGGGGAACACAGGGTAGAGGGAATGATAGAGGTAGACGAGGTGGAGGAAATACGTCGTATGGTCGTACGGACATAGCGGAGGATCAGTGTGCTTATTGTAAGGAGTTTGGGCATTGGGCCGAAGATTGTCCGGTACTTCGTGAACAGCGTAGTCAGCGTGGTCGAGAGGAGGTTATACGGGAGCGAGAGGTGGCGGAAGTGATCGTGGAAGGGTTGAGGAGAGGGGCCGTGGCCAGGATGAACGAAACACGTTTGATAGGCGGAATCAATATCAGATTTCGGAGGGTGAAAATGTAGAGCATCAGGATTATGTGCATGCATAGGACTGCGTAGGATGGGGTAAGGAATCAGTTGAAGTGCCGGTTGATCAGCAGGGTCCATATGTAACAGCGGGTATTCTGGGTTCTACTGATCAATTTCTTGTTGACACAGGAGCTACACGTAGCGCTTTGTCGAAAAACTTGGTTCCGAGGGCTCCCCTGTCTGGCGAAATGATTACATGTGTAGGGTTTGATGGCACACCCTCCCCCAGCCCATTGTCCAAGCCCCTTGCACTATGTCTTGACAAATACTTTAGTTTTGGCCAATTTTTGTTATCACCCCATACACCGGATAATATCCTGGGTATTGATTTGCTTAAATATTTTCGAGCTACGATACGTTGCGCTCCTGAGGGAGTGCGGGTTATCCTGAATGACAATTATCCTGATCCCGACAGGTTTTACGCCATCTCAGATATTTCAGCTTTGGCCTCTCTACCGCACACGTTATGGGCGACCTCAGATACGGATGTGGGAGAGATGCGTATTCCACCAATACATATTACTGTTAAGGAGGGGGCCCCTCTACCACGAGTGCCACAGTATAAGATCTCGAGAGAAGGTGAAATTGCGTTGACACATATTGTTCAGGATTTAATTTCTGCAGGGGTTGTGGAGGAGGTCCCTTATAATGTTTGCAACAGTCCTATTCTTCCGATTCTTAAGAGAGATACTGACGACAAAGTCTATCGCTTTATTATTGACTTGCGAGAGATCAACAAAATTGTCATTCCCCAATACCCGGTGGTGTCTGATATTACGACCTTGCTTACATTGGTACCACCCACGGCCACCACGTTTAGCGTAATTGATTTAAAGAATGCGTTCTTTTCCATCCCTGTTCATCCTGATAGTAGATACCTGTTTGGCTTTACGCTAAATAATAAATCGTATAGATTTTGTCGTGTTCCCCAAGGTTATACTGAAAGCCCTAGCATCTACAGCCAGGCCTTGAAAAGGCAGCTAGATTCCTTTCAGTTGCAGTCTGGCGTTGCTCTCATCCAGTACGTGAATGACCTTCTGCTTGCTGCTGACTCTTATGCACAATGTGAACAAAGTACACTTGCGTTGCTTTCCTTTTTGGCACAGAACAATCATAAGGTTTCGAAGAAAAAGCTTCAATACTGTAGACCTCAGGTGACCTACCTCGGTCATCTGTTGTCTAAGGAGGGGCGTGCATTAACATCTGATCGAATTCAAGCGATTTTAGACACACCAGTCCCCCGCACGCAGAGAGACGTACGTGCCTTCATAGGGTTGACGTCCTTTTGCAGACAGTGGATCATGGGTTTTTCACACATCATAAAACCCTTGCTAGCGTTATTGTCCAAAGCTACACCAATGCCCCTAGAATGGACAGATGAATGTCAGAGGGCTTTTGAACAGTTGAGGCAGGCCCTTTGTTCCGCACCCGTGTTAGGTACACCAGACTACACGAAACTTTTCACATTGTACGTGCACGAGAATGATGGGTGCGCGTTGTCAGTGTTAGTGCAATTACACGGGGATAAGCAGAGACCATGTGCATACTTCTCTGCCATTCTGGATCCTGTAGCGCGAGGATTGCCTGGGTGTTTTCGAGCGGTAGCAGCAACAGCAGTTGCCATACGACAGAGTGAGGGAATAGTGTTATCGCACAAACTGCTGGTGTTAGTTCCTCACGCAGTAGATGCTCTGCTAAACCAAACAAAGACTCAATACCTCACGAGTGCACGGCTAACAGGATATGAGTTGACACTTTTGGCGCCACATATTACACTGAAAAGATGCGCTACTCTGAACCCTGCTACTTTATTGCCCTATCCGGCCGAGGAGGGTCAGGAAGAAAAACATCACGATTGTGTTTTCCTGACCGAAGAACAGACAAAGGGTCGTGTCGACTTACAGGATGTGCCACTTCCAGATGTGGATGGGGAACTGTGGGTTGATGGATCGTGTGTAAGGCTGCCAGATGGTACGACTTCCGCAGCCTATGCGATCACGACACTTAAGACAGTGGTAGAAACAGCTAGGATACCACAGAAATCGGCTCAGGCAGCAGAGCTGATAGCCTTAACAAGAGCCTGCGAATTGAGTGTTGGCCTATGTGTGAACATATACACAGACAGCCGATACGCCTTCGGAGTAGCACATGACTTCGGGCTACTCTGGAGAGAGCGTGGGTTTTTGACATCTCACGGAGAACACATTATGCACGGAGAGCTAGTGCGTGATCTCTTAAATGCGTTGCTTGGCCCAAAGAAAGTAGCGATAGTAAAATGCAGTGCTCACAAAAAGATCACGGATAAAATGGGTCAAGGAAATGCCTTTGCAGACAGCATAGCAAGACAAACGGCTATGTCCCGAACTAGCTCCCCCATGTACGTGATACAATCGCAGGCTGAGCGATGGAGTGATGCTAGAGCAGAAATATTGGATATTCAAAAATCAGCTACTGAATCTGAACTTGTGGCATGGGCAGCAGATGGGGTTCTAGATGACGAGGGGTGTTGGAGAAGCAAAGACATGGAGAAGTGGAAATTGCCTGCGGCTTATTTGCAGACGATGGTCCAGATGACACATGGACTGGCGCATGTCGGAGCTCTTGCAATCACTCGGCTGTTAACACGAGTTTGGGAACATCCTGAGATTGCTAATACTGCGAAGAGAGTAGTGCAGACCTGCCTGGTTTGTTTACAACACAATCCTGGAAAGGGGACCCATACTCCGAAAGGAGGGTTCGTTCCACCTTCTGCACCATTTGAGGTACTCCAAATGGATTACATCCAACTCGAGCGCTGCAACAACTTGAAGTATGTCCTAGTGGTGGTATGTGCCTTTAGCAAATGGGTTGAGGCCTTCCCCACGAAAGACAATACGGCTTTGACAACAGCTAAGGTGTTGCTTAAGGAATTCTTTCCTCGCTTTGGAGTTTGTAAATTTCTGTGGAGCGATAATGGGCCTCATTTTGTTGGAAAGATTGTGGAGTATGTACTGAAGGGGTTAGGGATTCAGCAAAAGTTCCATGCTGTATTCCACCCTCAGTCGGCAGGTCTGGTTGAGCGGTACAATGCTACGTTGAAACTTAAGCTGGCCAAAATTGTGGCGTCTACATCGTTGAAGTGGCCAGACGCTTTGCCGCTAGCACTGCTCTCTCTTAGATCAGTACCCCATTCACGAACTGGCCTTACACCCTATGAGGTGGTGTTTGGGCGCCCCATGAACATCTGGGGGGTGCCTAAGCCGCGACTAATACATGATGTGCCTTGTGTTATGATGAACGACTATTTGGCACGATTAACAAATGATTTACTCTCTATTCATCAACAGGTTCGAGAAGCGCTCCCTGACAACTCTACTGGAGAGGGCCATGATCTCCGTCCTGGGGACCACGTCATGATTCGGTCGTTTGAGAGAGCAAGCAGTCTGGAGCCCAGGTGGAAGGGCCCCGAACAGGTCCTCCTTGCAACCCGAACCGCTGTACGAGTGACCAACAGGAAGCGGTGGGTGCATTCGACACACTGCCGCCGTGTCTCTCCGGATCTGGTGACTCCTGATGTGCTGACCGACTACAAGGAGATTTTGGAGAAAGAAAAGAGCCCAGCTGTGACGTCGGCCGAAGTTGAGGGAGCCTTCCCGGACCACGCTGTTGCCGGACGAGAGCGCTACAACTTGCGTCCTCGATAAGAAGATTTTTTTTGTATTTTTAATGACTGGTTGGTTACCGCTCCAGGTTTGTGAAACGGAAACCGGGAATTCCAAGGGGGGGGGATCAGTTCTGCCAGTGTAGCGACACCCGTCTTGGCCCGGAGAAGAAAACAACGGCTACCTCGGAGTTCAGCACCGCATTTTTCTTTTTTTAGGTATACACGCACGTGTATCTGAGACTCTGTGAACAATTTGTGTTATTTAGGACTTTGCACGAACATTCCTGAACTATGGCATCAACGGCATCACGAGACAAAAAAGTATTGGGTGCCTTTCTCTTTGTCCTGACTATTGTGGTGATAGCTGTAATAGCCTGGGTAGTTGAACTTGTGGTGCCTGTACGTGAACATTTGCTGCCGACTACCCCGGCTCCCTCTGAACATTTTCACTTTACATTACCCTATCACGAAGAACGGCATCGGCAAACTTATCTGAATAACAGCTTTATTCAGATTCTGCATCACACACATAATATGACCAATACCTCAAATTGCTGGGTGTGTGGGATGTTGCCAGGGCACCAGAAAAGAGGCGGCACCCCACTCATTCCACTCCCGTTTTCGCACAATGGATCATGCAACGCCTGGTACACCCTCCTCTTTACTTTGAGATGGCCAACCAAAGGGGGGGTGCTTTTCCGTTTGAACAAAGTATGCACCCATGACAAGGATGGGTTTCCGCGGGCTGAGGGTACTCGATTTGAATGGGAGGAGTACAGGCCTGATAATGTGTCTGCCCCACGTGTGTACAGCAACCAGAGAAATGTTAATGTATCCAGCACACATGTTATTAATGTTATTGCTACTAAAGCCGATTTGTGCATTAGAAATAAGGGTTCGATTGCAGTAGGGAAAAGCGAATGTAACACTACTCTCACTTTCGATAGCCCGAATGGCATCTCATTTGTAGCATCACGGAATACTTATTTTATTTGTGGAACGAAGGGTTACCATCAGCTTCCATTGGGATGGTTGGGCACGTGCTATGTATCGTTTGTACTACCTCCTGTATTCATTGCCCCACCAATGTATCATAATGATTATACTTTATATCATGATTTCGTCCTGAATAGGGTTAAGCGGACTATTGTTCTGGATGACATTGACCAGACTGATACTGCCTTGCAACAATATGTGGACTTTAATTTGGGACTATTCTCCTTCGTGGGGGCTGCACTGAACAGCCGGAAAATAAGACGACTGACACGTTTTGTTGAGGCTGTAGCGAATGACACTGCCATTGCCTTGGGAAACATCACTGAGGAACTGCAGATTTCTAGAATTGTTACGCTCCAAAACAGGATGGTGTTGGATGTAGTTTTGGCTGATCGTGGGGGGGCATGTAGAATCATCGGAAGCAGCTGCTGTGTATACATTCCGGACAATTCTCCATCTGTTTATGATGCCATATCCAAACTGCACAAGATTGCAGCTGAGATACACCCGGACAATGGAACTTGGACACTTTCAGGATGGTTCTGGTCCATGCTTGCTACCTGGGGCTGGAAACTGTTGACGATTCTATGTACAATTGTGGGAGCAATGTTTTTTATATGCCTATGTATTCAATGTGGCCCAGCCTTATGTTCTATGTGTCTATCAGCTTGCATACCATCAAGACGAGCTCTTGCTCATGACAAAATGATGCTTCATAAAGAAGTAACACAAATAATGTTAATAGACATTGAGGACGAGCATCCTGATTATGTTCACTATGAGGTAGATTCAGCTAAGCGCTAAAAGGGTCGTCTGTCATAATTGGCATGGCCGCGTTAGCAATTAGCTGAACCTACACGTTGTCCTCCTTTAACTTGGCTATATATGAAAACGCCATTTTGAATGTTGCGGCGGCCATCTTAGACCATAAGCGGCCTCGTGGCCAGCGTGCCCTTTAGTCCGTTGTCCGTTCCACTGACCACTTCAGTCTGCCCAGCAACAGGCTATTATTAGTACTGGTCAAGCTGCACATGCGCAGTTCCAACTGACCGGTAAGCCCTTAGGAATGTGCGCCAAACTGACCAGCGGAGTTGTGCCCCCTCCAATGAGCTGGCAGTATTCCAAAACATGACCATATATGTCCTTAAAATGTGTTCTAACTTGTGCCGCCTATCTTTTATTGCCCCAAAACTGTATATAAATCGGGGTCACACTGGTGTTCGGTGTGATACCTCTTGCATTACCGAAGGGTGTTGTTTGAGTGTACCACCACCCCATGGGGTCTTAATAAACTTGTTCTTTGCCTTTTACAGTTTCCGTGCCAACAGTTCTTGAGTGTAAGTGGGTTATCTTCGGAGCATGTACGCCTTGGGAACCCTGATTACTTCACCGGGTCTCCCTGGCCGAGCGGTTCCTTCGGGACTTGTCGCATTCCTGGGTCCGGTCAGGTCAGAGGTCAAGCCTTCAATCAAACCCCATAAAAACAGAGGCCGCAGTACGAGGGAGGGAGAGAGAGCTCTGCCCCCCCACCCCCAGGGGGTTAAGTACCCAGGCTATGTATTGACCAGCCAATCCTGGCGCTGTATGCAGCGCCAGGATTGGCTGGGGGGGCACCATGACTCCTCGCCCAGTGTGTAACCCCGGGGGCTGCGGCCCGCCCCCTGGTCCTCTCTCTAAGGGAGAATTCACAGGAAAACGATCTGCGCATGCGCGGGCATGCTTGTGCCCAAAAATACACTTGCGCAGCTGTAGCAGGCCCATCCCCCCCCTGCGCACTCCGGGAAAGTCGGGTGTCTCCCGGTTTCCCGGCCGGCAGATAGAGCCATTTTTTCAAATATTTGTATTGGGCTTTTAGTGTCGACGGTAGGTTCATGGGGCTTAGGGGGGCTACACCCCTACGCCCCAATGGACGCACCGTGCCTGGCTGTAGATAAATCTAATGTTGAAAATACAGTTTCCCCTTTCAAACCCTATGTTGGGTAAAGGATGTCGATCCACCTACACACAATCATCCAAGTCACTTAAGTCAACACATGACCTCACTTTTCCATTTGGTTTGTTAGAACCACCACAGGTGACAACCATTCAGAAAATTCAATTTCCTCTATTTCATCTTGGTCACTCAATTTCTTAAATCTTTCTTCAACGCATCTCTTATAACCAAAGGTATATTTCTGACTTTGTGCACTTTAGGTAAACATTACTTTAAAAAAAAAAAAATCATGTACTAAGTTTTTTAATAATCCTAACTGTGAGGAAAAAACTTTAGGAAATAACCTCTCCCAATCAGTTGCTGTATTGTCCCCAACCTGTAATACCAAGTCTCTATAACCTAGCACCTGTTCCGGATAATTAGGGTTGAAAGTAATCATAAGATCTCTTTGCTGAGACCACTACAGCAAACAATATCCTTCCTTGGCCACATAAACATTTGCCTCAGTGGTCTTGCCTTTAAAACTCTAGTTGGACGTAAAATATCCAAAGACCTCAATAGTTTTTTCCATATCCAACTAATTTATTGAACAGTTTCACATCATGAAATTCTTTCATTTATTCATCACCAATCAAGGTATGTCTCACACCAGAATCTGCTATTACTTTTATCTCTTTATCCCTAATTTTAATTATACAACAGGGGCAATCTTTAACATCTTCATTAATCTCATACACACCTAAAACAAATGTTTTTTCAGTTTCTCTCATTGAGTCACATTCAATCTCTTTTATATAATTAATTCTTTGTACTGTTCGATCCATACCACTATCTCTATAAATTTGTTTCTATTTTTGCATATCCTTGCATAATGTCCTTTAGTCTTACAACACCTACAAACTTGTTCCATAGCTGGACACTTCCTGTCAGTAGCTATGAGCTATTAGACCACATTTGAAACATACACATTCCTTTTTGTACGAATTCCGGTTGGGTTGCATTTTTACTATGGGTTACTGCCCATTTTATCGTCATTACTGATTTTTTTAATCATCTGAATTTCAGCAAAATGTTTTTCTGATAATTCCTTCATACACAGTTTTATCTCCTCAAACCAATGGGCAATACCTGTAGCTTTACTAATGGTTAAATCATCTGCTGATGGCAATTTTTCTTGCAACTTTGGATCTGCAACCTTATGCACCATTTGGTCCCGAACCATTTGGTCTTGGAAAGAAGTCTAGTTACATTTAGCGGCTAAAATTCTCAAGTCATTCACTAAAACATCAACTGACTCATTGGGCACTTGCACTCTACCTAAAAATTTGTGTCTTGCAACAATTTCATTTACTTTCTTGATATACAACTTATCTAGTTGCTTGATTGCACTCTGATATACATCTATATCGCCTACATCTCCTTGATGAGTTACCATTGGGGTAAATGACTAAGAATGTGTCTGCCCTCTGCTCCTAAACAATGTGTTAAATGTCCGACCTTCGTTTGCCAGTATAATCATCCTCTCTGATTGCTTCAATATAAGCTTCTAAACCTTCTTTCCATTGTCTCCATTCCAAAGTAGGTTCCCTGGGTGTAGATAAAAATGGAGTTGGTACATTATCTCCATCCATAGTCTTGTGCAAGGTAATGTATAATATTGTAGATAAATACTAGCTGTTTAAACTTATATGGTTGGTTCACATACGTAAATATGTATCTTTATAAGCAAGTTTAAGATTTCAAATGTATTATTTAATGTACGATGTTCACAGGTGTGTGAATCACCGAATTAAATTTTGTGAGATGCATACTGTGTATCGCCATAAATTAATTCCAAATATATTTTTTAAGTTATAATATATATTACACAAATGTGGCATGAACAGGTGTGTGACTTGCCACATTGAATTTCATGAGATTCACAATGCTGAGCAAACACAACAATTGTTGTTAAATGCTCATGCTAAATATAGGAATCGTCACTTTGAATGGTGTGCCGATCTCCGATTCAGCACACAAGTAATTAATTATGGTGTGCGCGTTACCAGGGATGCTGATATCCACTGAATGGCTGCTGGGCTGGGCCACATAATTAGTCCTCCTTAACCTGAGCATTCTAGTCTTTGTGTCTCAGAAGCACACAAACGCATGTGATTCACTTTTTCGGTAGCTCGGCAACGATATGCCCTGGCTCGCGCAGTAGTTCACGCTCAAAAACTTGCATGTTGAGCAAAATGAAATTAAATTGTTAAACACAGTACTTTCCAATTCTGTTGTGCTGTGCCGGAACCACAGCCAAGTTCGTACGCCAAGTATGCTGCTGCTGAGTATGTTGCTGCCGCAATTTCAAATACTTTTCAGTGTCGTGATCTGCATTATTGCAGGGCTCCAGGCTTTACTGTTCGTTCTCTGCTCATCACCAGTGTATCATCTTCTCCTCCAATAAGCAGGATCACACGAGGTCCAATTTAAAGGTACATTTAATTACAACAACCAATGATCCATCTTCATGCTACAAAAGCTTGGGCCAAACTGTCGTTGTGTGGAATCTGGTCACATAGGTTCCATGTTTCTGATTCTATCCAACCAGTATGGAACAGCATTTTAGAATGTTGCTTGGTTTGATGATGTCAGCTTGGATTCTGAGCAATATTGTGACATCACACGCATTGTAATAGCAGATTTGATTAAGCTAGGGGTTACAGGTCTTATTGATAGTATGTGTAACACCCTGATTCTCCTGAAATGCAAGATGGGGAAGGACAATGTGTGTAGGTTTGTTAAGGACCTTGGAGCTATCAATAATGTTGTTATCCCATGCTTTCACCTGGTCCATAGCCCTGCTAATATTATTCTACCCTGTCAATGCCCAATGAATCACTGTGGTTGTTCATTCTTTTGCCTTCTTTCAGTAGCGGTCAGTGGTGGGAGTGTTCCTGGGCGGTGACTTGGGGCAGGGGAGGGCCAGAGTGGGGGTAGTAAACTATGGAATAAGCCCAAATGCAAGTAAGTAAACATATAAATGAATAAAATGAATTTTGTTGTGTGCACTGCATTGAATTTGGCCATGAAGTGTGCGCAACGAAATTCCTTTTCTTTATTTATATTTTTACTTACTTGCATTTGGCCGTATTCAATAGTTTACTACCCCCCACCCTGACCCTCCCCCGCATCACCGCCCGGGGGCACTCCTACCACCAACCGCTACTGCTTTCTTTTCAATTCTTGTACATGATCAGAGTCAATATCTCTTCTTGTTCACATTCTGAGAGAGTCAGCTTTCATGGACCTTACTCCCACAAGGATTTGAAGATTCTCCTGCAATCTTTTCCCAAGCCCTAAAGAAGGATTTGGCATGTTGGTCTCCCCCCGGGGATCTAGTCTGGTTTAATATGTTGACAATTTACCATTGGCATCTTTTTCTTTAGATCAGTGCAATGAAGGTTCTCTGCCCTGCGTACGATATTTTGGCTATGGGCTTTTGGCTGGCAAGCTTCGTTTGTCTTCCGAAAGAGTTGAAGACATTTGTAAGTTGTTCCACTCTGCAATGGTTTCCTGGGTACCTACCTTTTTATTAGAAATGGCGAGGTAATATATACAAAGGATTTTCGGTAATGCAACATGGCCAAGTCATTACAAGAATTTCTCAGAAAAGACACCCCTGAAACCTTGCAGTAATCCAGCAAAGCTGTAATGTAGTTGTAAAAATAAAGCAAGTGTTGACCTCTTCATCCACTTTGGGGCTCCCTGTTTATGTTAAACCTCTTACTTTGTATTGTTGTGAGTAAAATGGATTTGTACTTGTGGTTTTTGTATAAAGTTATGGGGATCATAAAAGGCCTATTGCATATTACTCCACAATGTTGGACCCAGTTGAGGCTTGGCTACCACCATGTTTAAGGGTGCTGTGATGCTTGTTGAAGTCTCTGAATATATTATGTTAAGTTCTCCACTAACTATTGCAGTGCTCCACTCCATGGTTGTGCTTCTTCTCACTCTAAATACTCAGCATCTTTCCACAACATGGTTTCTCGCAATATGCAATACTATTGTCTACTTCTCATATTACTTTAGTTCGCTGTCCCTCACTGATATTTGCTTCACTAATGCCTATTGGTGAAGATGGAGAGCCACATGATTGAATCCTATTTACTGCATAAGTTACTAAGTCACATATTGATTTAACTTATGTGCTCCTCAATGAATGTGAAATGATTTATTTTGTGGATGGATCTTGTCTTAGAAATTATAAAGGTATTCTAGCTGCTGGTTACATTGCTTGCACTTGATCCAGCACTCCTATAGAAAAACTGTCTCATAAACAACATCGGTCACCTCAATACTCACCATACATTTCTAAACACATAAATCCAGGCCCATAACACCAATGAGACAATTTAGAGCGACTGAATCAGGTGGTTTGATTTAAGAAACTATTCACAAAATATTTACATACTGCAGTTTAAAGCAAGCCACATAAGATGGATGGATCAACTAATAGTAACTAGACCATGAATAAACAAGACCAGCTTGTCGGTTCAAATCTAATTTTTATTTACTTTATTCTCATAAAAGAAAGTCATTTAGAATGATTTAAAAGTTTATTTTTCGTAAGCAAATAGGAAAGCAACATTTTATTAGAGGAACAAAATTAGAACTGTCATTCAGAAGAAAGCTCAGAAACATGAATTATTAATAAAAGTTTGTTTCCATTTCCTTCAATCTATTCTCCTGTCTAACTCAAACTCCACCTAAAGGGAAGAATATCAGCTGTCCTTACGTGCGCCAAAAGGTCCAACAGCATAACACCGTCTCAGGAAACGGAAAGCAAGAGTTTTTTCCATAAGCACAGTGTCAGAATTTATACCTTTTTACTAGCTTATCTCACTAAAACTTTAACATTTCTTCTCGAATACTCAATTTCCATTGGCTGATCCAGGTCAGTCCACATTAGCTCATACGGCTTCTGACCACGTTCAAGCTTTTACATAAGCTCCATTGTCCTTTCCTTCCGTGACATTCGGCTTCCTTCAAAATGATACTTTCATATGAGTTCAGAATATTATTTCCTAATCTTGGCAGATACTTTCTCTTCCTGTCCTTAGGGCCTTTACTCCACGAGCATATTCTATTCATTGTCAACAATTGAACAGCAAATATCATCATTTTGTAATTCAAGGCTCCTTTTCGGACAAGGCTTTCTCGTCTGCGTCTCTGTCAGCTATATTTTTCCAAAGCCAACTTAGGCCTCACTTCGGAAGCTATTATTAAACAAACACAAGACATCAATTAATTAAGGAATTGAGACCCATTCTGTTACCCTCCCCCTTTGCTAATTAACATGGTTAATTATGTTACCTAGCTTTATGCTTACCTTTCCTTAATGATACTGGAACACTTTGAGCATTTTATCACAAAAGACATAACATAGGCAACACAAAATAAGCACATGCCATTATTACAAAATGCCGCATTTAATACTGACATGACAATAGACAAAGTTAATTTTATTATTTTCCGTTTCTGCAATTGCAAAACAAAGCATGTTAGTCCTGCGTATAAAACCATGATGAATGCATCTTAAACTAGGTTGGTTATAAAACACACAACAAACTTATTAGTAATATTACATTTATTAGGAGAGGTTAACTTCGCAAGGCTGAACAAAATTTTGTTCTTCATCTTGCTCCATCAACTCCCTCATCTGGTGATTTCAAAATCACCAAACTATACCCCAAGAATGTATGATTCTATAAATTTTCAATTTCAAACATATTTTGTACTTTCTTAGTATTAGTGTTTCTATACTTTAGTTTCAGCTGTTCTTTTGCAACTATCATATTGAGCTCTACGAAACTCATCTAATTCTATTTCTTTTTCTCTCTCCTTTCTTAGCTTGTAAATTCTCTTCTTTTCTATGACATGTTTTCTTCTCTTGTGCAACATACAAATGATTTTCAACAAAAGTATCACTAAAACTATGATTATCAAAGGGAAAACTATTTTACCTATAATTGAACTACCTAACTCTTGAAACCAGTGCTTGATTGCTGTACATTTTTCACCAAGTCGTTCTGAAAAACTCTCATCTTCTAAAGGTTCTACCTCTTGGTGTAACTCGGTAATATTTTTAATGTACATCTCTCTATTCTTGCTTTTGTCAGGAATGTATGTGCAGCAGTGTTGAACATGTAAAATCCCACAAACTCCTCCCTCCTTGCTAACAGGATATCAAGTGCAAGGCGATCTTGCATTACCATGGACCTCATTGCAATAAGTTCGGTATTCACTAATTGGAATCTACTTGCAGTATCAGTAGACAGTCTGTCTACAATTGTTGACATTTTCCTTATTCTATTTGCATTCAGGGTTATTCCCACCATAGGTATCAATGCACCAAAAATATCACCCAGAATTTCTGAAAAACGTTCTCTTTTTTCTCTTATTACATGTTTGCTAATTTCAAATGAACCTTGTGCATTTCTATCTACATGAAAATTTTTAGTAAAAACTAAACCTACATAGCATGTCCCATACCAGTGATCGGGAAGGCTATAATATGCCTTATCCACACAAACAAAATAAATTCCAGGAAAAATTGGATCTTTGCCTCCCTTGAAACCCCATCCCCCTATAACCCGATAGGTATCTTCACATTGACTTGCACCAACAAAATAATTGTCATACAAGGTGTTGTCTCTTCTTATACAAAATTTTCCACTAACAGGTTTATCTATGTGAATTGCCACGTTAAAATTTCTACCATTGAGCTTTTCATCCTCAATCTGCCAAAACTTTGATTTAGCAGTTTTCATTACTTCATTTCGTTTATAAATTGCCCTTCTCTCTTCCACCATACTTAGGAAGGATTTCTCCTCCGCTCTCAATTTGCATGTTAAATTATTTCTAAAAGCGTACTCATAAGTGAGTTCATTAGTTACTAGGAAAAATTTCCTCATCTGTTTAGCAGGTTTCACTTTATTCAAGTGATTTTCAACTTTTAAATTTTCAAAAATCTCATCAAAGTCAGAGTAATAATACTCTAAACGACCAGTTTTATAAAACAAACTAGCTATTACAGTACACGTCACCCCATATGTAAGAGGGAGCATATCATATGTTATTCCCTCAGAAACAGAAGCAGGTAATTTTACACATACATAACAATCTTTAGCATCCATTACTTTAACATATTCAGATAGAAGTCTAGAAAAAGTGTTACTAGAGAAATCTCCTACAGATCTATCTTGATGAATCTCTGGTTTATGATCAATAATTTTACTAGATTTATCTTTGCTATCAAGTTTGACCTCAACTTTACTAGTCATGTTAGCTTTATACATTGCTTTATCCACACTTAAAGGAAAAATGACTGCTAGAATTAACCAGACTAAAATGAATAGTACTAGACATATTAAAGACATTTTGCAACACCTCTTGAGAATAGAGCATCTCAAATTTTTACTAGTTTATGAGTAAGCCATTTATTCTTTTCAGAGAAAGCAACTAAAAATAAAAACAAAAATTAAAAAAATTGAGAAATCAAATTGAAAAATCTATATATACACACCCTCCTTATTTTTATTTTTTATTTTTATTTTTAAATGTATTCCCTAACAACTTTTCTTCGACCTTATGTCATACATCAAATGTATTTTCCAGCTAACACAATTTCTTCGACCTTGTGTCTCCTAACACAGTTTCTTCAACTTTGTGTCAATAAATATTGAGTTCAATCATTGTCACTGTCATCATCTAAATTCTCTTGGCTGCTATTAATCTCTACTATTGGTGGTATGACTATATAAGCCCACTCTGGTGACTTATATTTCTAATTTGGTTTTCTTACTCTCTTTGCTTTGGTACTAATAACTCCTATTTTCTTTCCTGCATGTTTTTTCTTATCCAAGTCTTCTTCTTTTTGACTTGAGATTTTGTTCACCTGCTCTTTTTCTCTGTTAACTAATTTGAATTTTATGCCTGCAACTTCTTTTGGCCAATTATCTCCTTTTCTTGTCAGCTTCTTTTTTGGTTCTCTCAAATTATATTTTACTCTCCAAGCTCTTTTTCTTGTTTTCTTCAGATTTGATTCATCTTCACTGTCATCTGTCTCAGTTGCTGATTCAGTTGCTGATTCATCAACAATCAGTTTTTCTGTGTCAGATTCTTCATCAGATTCAGGTACTACTTCTTTACTCGGCAGCTTCACTTTGTTAGGAACAGCATCCTTATAGCTGGTACTTGGAATTTCTTCTTCTTCTTCTTCTTGAATTACTTCCAATTCACCAGTTTCAGAATCTTCGTTCCTTCTTCCAAGTTTCCAGACTGCTTTTCAATACTCTCCTGATCTTGATTTTGAATCACCTCTTGATCAGTTCTTTTTCTGCTTCTTGATTCAACTGATGTTCGTCACTTTCTTCAGAGACTTGTATCACAATGCCATCATTTTCTTCATTCAATGCTTCATTCGCATTTGAATCTTCCAGATGTCGACTATCTTGTTGATGTTCAGGATCTGGATTTCTTTCAGGTTCTTCTTCAGAATCTGAATCAGCTGTTGTATCACCTTCTTCGTCAGGATTCTCAGGTGGTGGTACTCTTATGGTGTGACTCGCATGAATCCACCTTTTCAGTCCCTTACATTTAACTGCATTTGTAGTAACCAAGATCACCTGTCTTGCCTTTTGCCACCTTGGTACTAGACAGTTTCTTCTTCGATGAACTTTTGTCCTGACCCAGTCTCCAGGTAACAGATCATGAGCTTGTTCTTTTTCTTTTGTGACCACTTCAGTTCCTACATGATGGAACACAGAAGTCACCACGTCAGAAAGGTTCTTGCAGTAGTCCATAATGATACTATTATTAATTGTTAATACCTTTTCAACTGGAACAAATGCTTGCCTCATGACCCTGCCCAATAAACTTTCATGAGGGCTCAAACCTGTTTTTCTATCTGGAATGCTTCTCAATGTCATCAAAACAAGTGGGAGTGCATCTGTCCATTTCATTTCAGTTGCCAAGGACATTTTGCTAATCCTATTTTTTATAGTATCATTAACCTGCTCAACAACACCTGATGCTTCTGGTCTGTAGGCACAATGCAATTTTTGTTTAATGCCTAATGTTTCACAAATTAGTTTCAGCAGTCTGTTTTCAAAATGTGTACCGCGATCCTATTCCACAGCCACTGGAAAACCGTATCTTTGTATAAACTCTCTCAATAGTAATTTTGCCACAGTGATTGAATCATTATGACGAGTTGGAAATGCTTCCACCCATCTTGAAAACAGACAGATGATAACCAAAACATATATCTCAGTCCATTGTGACGTGGCATGTCAATGAAATCAATCTGTATTCTGGTAAAAGGACCACCCTCCCGTCCTATGGTTCCCATGCTTACAAAGGTTTTTCTGTTTGGGTTGATTTGCTGGCAGATCTAGCATCTCTGGCAAAAAGATTCTGCAATTATTCTGAATTTTGGGTTGTACCATGTCTGCCTAAATAATCTGATCATTGAATCTCTGCCTATGTGTCCTGGGCCATGATACATTCTTGCCTTGTTTGAAATCATGCTGTCTGGCATAACTATTCTGTCATCTTTGTAAACCCAGATTTCATCCTCTTCTCTTTGTCTGCATCCTGCTTTTAACCAAATGTCTTTTTCCTCTTCACTTGCTTCATCTTGTAACTGTTTTACTCCCTGCCAAGTTTCAACTACAGATATTAGCATAAGTGAGTTCAAAACATGTTCATTTTCTTTTTCCCGATTGACTGCTGCATTGTTTTTTGCGCAGAATTTTGCAATTTCATCTGCGTACGAATTTCTTTGTGTCACATAATCATTTCCCTTCTTGTGTGCTGTACATTTAACCACAGCAATTTGGTCTGGTAATTGGATCCCATTAATCAACCTTTTGATTAATTTCGCATTTTTTATTGGTGATCCCGCAGAAGTTAAATAACGTCTTTGAGACCAAAGCTGGCCATAGTCAGGGACTACGCCATAGCCATACTGACTATCAGTCACTATGGTAATCTTTTTTCCTTTTCCCCATTCACATGCTCGAATCAAAGCAATCAATTCTGCTACTTGAGCTGAACGAATTCCTCTGAGAGTGGAAGCTTCAATCACATTACTCACTGTACAGACAGAATATGCTGCACACAGAACACCCTCATCTGTTCTCAAGCATGATCCATACTCTAGTACATCCAGACATTCATGATCAGCATTCTCATCTCTGATTTCTGTCTCAAAAGTGTCAGGGAACAATGTAGAAGGATTTAAGTTTACACATCTTGCAATGGAAACATTATCTGATCCAAGAATAATTTTCTCCTATTTGGTCAGTCTATTACTTGTCAAATGTTGTGTCTTGCTTCTGGTAAGCAGAATTTCAACTGAATGGGGTACGTATACCTTGACTGGAAATCCCATTATTATCCCTTCACTTTGTTCCAAACTTACACTGGTTGCAGCGACTGCTTTTAAGCAACCTGGTAATGCTTTTGCAACAGGGCCAAGAACTGCTGAGAAATAAGCTATTGGCTTTCTCATTCTTCCATGCCTTTGAATCAAAACTGACAATGCACAACCTTCTCTTTCACTGCAATACAGTTCAAACTATTTCTCGTAGTCAGGCATTCCCAATGCTGGAGCTTCACACAAACTTCTTTTTAATTGCTCAAAAGCTCTTAATTCAGTTTTTGTCAGGACAATTGGGTCTTTTATGTCTGCTTTTGTTAGTCTCTGCAATGGTTTTGCAATTACTGAAAAACCACTAATCCATTGGCGACAATAGCCAACTATTCCTAGAAACATTCTGACCTGTTTCTGTGTTTTTGGGGGTTGCATTGCCTGGATCATTTTTATTCTTTCTGTTGTCACTTGTCTTGAACCTTTTGCAATTCTGTGACCAAGATATTTTACTTCTTGTTTGCAAAACTGTAATTTCGCAGGAGATACTTTATGACCCTCTTCTACCAGATGATTTAAAAGAGTAATGGTATCTGTTACACAATTATCTCTCGTTTTTGCAGCAACAAGGAGATCATCAATATACTGCACTAATGTAGAATTTCCAGGAAAATCCAAATTTTCCAGTGATTTCTTTAGCAACTGATTAAAAATAGATGGACTTTCGGTGTACCCTTGAGGGATTCTACACCTTGCTAAAATACGGTCTTGGAATCTGAATGCAAAAATTTGTTGACTTTCTGGATGCAATGGAACAGTAAAGAATGCATTGCATAAATCAATAACCGTATACCATTCTGCATCATGCGGAATCTGGTATAGAATTACCGCTGGGTTTGGAACAACTGGGCAACATGGAACAACAATTTTGTTAACTTTTCTCAGGTCCTGAGCTATTCTGTAAGTTCTGTTTGGCTTTTTGATCCCCATAATCGGTGAATTACATGGGCTGCTTTCAATTTCTTTTAAAATACCTTGTTTTATGAATTTTTCAATTACAGGAATGACTCCTTCAATTACATCAGCTTTCATTTTATACTGTAGAATGTTTGGGTAATCTGCTCCTTGTCTTACTGTAATTTGTACTGGGTCTACATTTTTCATCAAACCCATTTCATCACCAGTGAAATCCCATATTTTAATATTAACTGTGTCTTTCAATTCTTCAGGCAAATTACTTTTATCAAACACAGGGAACAATCGATTTTCTTCTGCCTCAACCATTGACATTGTTAATTTTTAAAAACCATCTTCTTCTGAGGTTTGCAGCTCTATACCATCCGGTGAGCAATAAATTGCGCAATTCATCTTGCACAAAATATCCCTGCCCAACAGATTTACAGGACTGCTATCACAAACTACAAATCTATGCATGTCTTTGAATTTGCCAATTTCAACTTCAACTGGTTCAGTTAAATCTGTTCTGATATTTTGATTAGCTACACCTACTACTTGGATAGACTCCCCAGAGAGAGTAAGATTTTCTATTTCCACTGATCTAACAGTAGAACGGGTAGCACCTGTATCCACTAGGAAAGTAATTTCTACATCATTCACTTTACCATTTACATATGGACCAGATTGATCTACTTCAAGAGTGGCTCCAATAACACACTTTTCTTCCTCTCTCAGGCACCGTCATAAGTAATCATCAGATTCACTTCCTCCATCATCTCTCATCAAAAATTGTTGAGAAACATTCAACACATTCACTCTTTGTGATCTGTTTACCTGCTCACCTCCGCTGAATCCTGATTCTGTATTGTATCTCTGCAAATTTACACAGTTTGGAAGTGGCGGCTGTGGTATCTGCTGTGGTAACTGACTTTGCTGAATCACTACCTGTCGCTGTAGCTGTTGCTGCCGATTTATCTCATTCTGCATCTGTGGATTTAATGATTGATTTTTAACAAAATTTCAGGGCGGATTCTTACATTCGCGCTTCCAGTGTCCAATTTCGCCGCAATTAAAACATGGGAGTTTTTGTTTTAACTCCTCTATATTACCTGTCAACTTTGGCTTATTAAAATTACCTTTAAATTTACCTTTATTCTGATCAACATTTTTATTTCCCAAATTAGGCATTTGTTGCTCAGCCACTTTCACTTGTGCCCACATTGCTTTTTCTTTTAATTTCTTTTCTTTAGCTTCTATCTCATTGCAGTATTTTGCCTTTCTCAGGATTTCATCAATTGTATTTGATTGCCAACCAAATATTCCAGTTCTTATCATTTCACTGATTTCAGGTCTCAAGCCATAAACAAATCTATATATGAAATGGCTCATATCCTTCTCACTCAGATGCTCATAACCATTGTGTTGTTTAAATACCAGCAGTAACCTTTCATAGAATGAATGTACTGACTCTTTTGTTTCCTGAATTGTTCTGTCAATTTTAACCCAATCTACTTCTTTTGAAGGAATCTTGTTTTTCAGGAACACAATCACTTTATCATACATTTTCATTACATCTGGTGAAGGAGCACCTGCTACCTTGTCTCGTTGAGGCTCTTCTCTAGGCCAATCTATAGAGATTTTACATTCTGTCCAGAGATCTGATGGGACAATTATGTCAAATAATCCATCTAAATCTATCCACAGAACTTTTGAAACTTTCACAAATCTTTCTACCTGTCGATACCATTCTACAGGTTTTTCTCTCAATCGGGGAAAATCATTTGTGAACAACAGAATGTCCTGTCTTGTCCAAGGAACATGCACAAAACCTCCACCTGCTATTTCCCTCATTGGAAATTCATTTGTTACCTTTTCTTTTTCTTTTACCAAATAATTTAGACTTACACTGTCTTCATCTCTTTTCTTTGTCCATTTTGCTCTCCATTTACTTAGATCACCCCATTTTCTTAAAACAGCAATTAAATCTTTTACATGTGTAATCCTTCCTGATTTGTTCAAACTTTCAATGTCTTTATCAGAGAAATCCACCCTGTAATGTTTCTGCAAATTCTTTTGTTTGCTTAAATCTATACCAAGTTCAAAAGCAATTTCTTCTAATTTTTCAAATTAGTTTTTCGTTTTCCAAGTTATGCTTTTATAAATAAATAACAATTCATCATCCTGATATGCCTTCAGACTGTCAGTTCCAATTGTACCAATTATTAATTCCTCCAAATCTGCTTTTAATTTACCAACATCAAGTAATTTACAATCTGGTGTTCCAGGATCAGATTCTGCACCAGTTGGGGTTTTACATGCCAGGCTTTGATTAAAAGTTAAGTCAGGCATCATTTTCTCTCGATGCAATTCTGAATAAAATCTTTCAGTCACTCTCTGTATATCAGTATTTAATGGGACTGTTAAAGCTGAATGTCTAATTTCTTTTTGATCAAAAACTGGAAGAACAGGTCCAATCGTTACTGGTACTGTAACTGCTTCCATGCGTTTAGTTAACTGCTGTATTAATTCATTTGCAGAACGAATATATTCTGAAGCATTTGTTATCGGTAAACCTTCACAGCCTTCTGTTCTGGAATGTCTCGTAGTTTCATTTCCTTGAACAGGAGTTTCAGTAAAATTACTATTTTCTGGAGATACACTTGAATTTCGTACTGATTCTAATCTTTCGGGAGATTTGCTTCTTTCAGGAGTTTTAATTTGACTTGTTTCAGGGGATTGTTCATCAATTATTTCTCTGGGTGTGGCACTTAGGGAAGTTGGGACAGTTGGGGAAATCGGAGAAGCAATTGGAGAATTCGGGGCTGTTGGGGAAGTCGGGGCAGTTGGAGCAGTTGGGGAAGTCCATGTACAAGCTGGACGATAAGGTGATGGTTTCTTACTATAAATATCTTCTAAAACTGCATCTTCTGAATCACTCTCTTCTCTAGTATTATTTTTGTTTTGGGTATGCTTTTTTCCAGAAGCCTCTTCAATTAGTCTCATTGGGTACAAACCATCACACATATCTGCTTTTCGCCAACGACGCATTCTATCCTGATGTGTTTCTGCATTTATTCTTTTCGGAATTCTCCTACTTTGTCGTTCCAACTCATGCATTTCATCTTCCCACTCGACTAAAGCTTCAAATTGTGTTGGTCTAGGATTTGGTATAAGATCCATCATTCTTTCTCTCAAGTTTCTCAAAACTGCCGTATTAAATGAGCCATCTTCAGGCCATGCCAATACACCATCATCTTTTGTATATTCCATCCAATTCTCAATCCAGAGACAAGTATGGTATCCATATTCACCTAACATATAGGCTGCAGGAGTTTTGTACTTAGAATTAACTTTCCGCGACGCGTTTCGATTTTCTTGTCAGATTTAAATTTATTTTTCAATTTCTGAAACCATGTAGGTCTCTTTTTCTGTTTCATATAATAATATTCCATGTTTCTAAACGTTTTCCTTTACTTCCGAAAAGATCGTAACAAGGAAGTTGTGTTTCTGCAACACCAACTAATCCGTGCGCGAAACTCACTAACAAGCCAATCAGGTTAAGCTACGTCAATGCTTTGCTCAACCAATAGGATTTACTGTTTTTCTAGAAGAACCAATCAGCTACGAGCTTGTTCAGTCATGTGAGCCAATCACAGCGAGGCAATAATGACGTATGCTACCGCTGCAGAGGAGCTGCTCTGTGTCTCGCTCCTTACTCTAACCCCTCCTTTACAAGGATTTTTCACAACGCCATATTTACAAAACTTTCGATATAAATCGGTTAATAACTACACAAATAACAAACCATTTGTCTGTTTCGCTAAAATAAAGTGATAGTTTTCACAAACACACAGGTATTCTTTGCGTGAAATAGACGACGCTATTCTCCCAGAATATTTTATTCGCCGATAAAGTGAGTAACCTTACCCTACCCTTCTAGCAGGTAATATCGAACTTGTTTCCCTCCAAATGCACATACAGAGATTTTTATACCTCCTTAGAGACAACTGAGAGGTTTGCTTGATCGAATATTGCAAAAAACATTTACGCACTTTCATACGGAACCCCCTAACCACACATACATGAAACTTTAGCAGGACTCTAACCTTCCAAAGAAATCCTGAGTCACCAGTAAGGTAGACAACACTTCCTTACCCTTCACTCAAGCTCGGATATATTTCTACTACTCTCTTCACAGTGAGTTTTAGAACGGAATAAAGAAATTCCTATACTCAAAAGCTACGTTTTCATAGACAACCCTCACTACGCATTCTAACTTTCATACCTAAATTCCCTAAACTTGTGCTGTATGTCCACAACACTAGTGATATACAGGAATACCGCTATTTTGAAACAGAACAAATGCACTGTGTAACTTCACTTGTCACACTACTCTTATCCCGGCACAACTAGGAGTTTTCACACTGCTGGAAAAAAAACTTTCGACTACATATAACAACGAAACAAACTTAACATGTTTTAGACATGTAATCCTATGCAATTACCATGTAGCTTGTCAGTTACCATAGTAAATAACCGTAACTCTGCTACCAAGGAATTGATCCAGCACTCCTATAGAAAAACTGTCATAAACACCATCGGTCACCTCAATACTCACCATACATTTCTAAACACATGAATCCAGGCCCATAACACCAATGAGACTATTTAGAGCGACTGAATCAGGTGGTTTGATTTAAGAAACTATTCACAAAATATTTACATTTATATTTACATACTGCAGTTTAAATCAAGCCACATAAGATGGATGGATCAACTAATAGTAACTAGACCATGAATAAACAAGACCAGCTTGTCGGTTCAAATCTAATTTTTATTTACTTTATTCTCATAAAAGAAAGTCATTTAGAATGATTTAAAAGTTTATTTCATAAGCAAATAGGAAAGCAGCATTTTATTAGAGGAACAAAATTAGAACTGTCATTCAGAAGAAAGCTCAGAAACATGAATTATTAATAAAAGTTTTTTTCCATTTACTTCAATCTATTCTCCTGTCTAACTCAAACTCCACCTAAAGGGAAGAATATCAGCTGTCCTTACGTGCGCCAAAAGGTCTAACAGCATAACACCGTCTCAGGAATCGGAAAGCAAGAGTTTTTTCCATAAGCGCAGTGTCACACTTTATACCTTTTTACTAGCTTATCTCACTAAAACTTTTACATTTCTTCTCGAATACTCAATTTCCATTGGCTGATCCAGGTCAGTCCTCATTAGCTCATACGGCTACTGACCACGTTCAAGCTTTTACATAAGCTCCATTGTCCTTTCCTTCCGTGACATTCGGCTTCCTTCAAAATGATACTTTCATATGAGTTCAGAATATTATTTCCTAATCTTGGCAGACACTTTCTCTTCCTGTCCTTGGGGCCTTTACTCCACGAGCATATTCTATTCATTGTCAACAATTGAACAGCAAATATTTTCATCATTTTGTAATTCAAAGCTCCTTTTCGGACAAGGCTTTCGCGTCTGCGTCTCTGTCAGCCATATTTTTCCAAAGCCAACTTAGGCCTCACTTCGGAAACTATTATTAAACAAACACAAACACAAGACATCAATTAATTAAAGAATTGCGACCCATTCTGTTACCCTCCCCCTTTGCTAATTAACATGGTTAATTATGTTACCTAGCATAGCACAAAAAATATGGATTTGTAGTGATGCATGACGTGGGGTTCCTTTGGATGCAAAGAGGATTACTAATCAGCAGGGGCTCCAATAAAAATGGGGCAGTGTGTTCAAAATATTTGAAATGCTTTGCAATTACCAGAAAAAGTGCCTGTTGGACCAACACCCTCGTGATGGTGCTTCAGGAGGCAATGACCTAGCTGATTCTGTTGCTTAGTAATGCTGCCTTGTTTAAAATTGCTTATGTTGCCATGTATATTGTAAAAAATGAATATATTTCCTTCACAAATGCTAAAAGGATTGCCTCAATTTTAGGAGCAAGGATTTGAAAATTAAAATCAAACCTGGATCAAACAGCAATATCAAAGAGACCATTAGGGGGATTGGAGAGACATCACTGGACTTGTGGTTGCTCTAAAATCTATGCTACCCAACCTCACCAGGTTTAGTAATGGAGCAGCCCATATTGGTAGTTATGGCATGAAATCCCCACTGTAACCAATTGGTATGCATCCTTCTTTTATTCTATAACCCAAAGCTCTTGCCAGTCGTTTGCCACATGCTTGTCTTTCAATGCTGGAAAAGGAGATACTGCCACTCCTGCTGCTTAACCACCCCCTGTTGGGTCTTTCGTGCAAATCTAGGTTGATTATCTGCAACTACCTAGGTGTGTAAGGTACTCCTATGTACTTGTTTTAATGTCCATGTTCCTAATATGTGGAGGAATGTACCTGTCTAATTGCATAGAAAACAAAAGTAAGATTGTGTGAAATCATCATGGGCCATGCCATGATGCTTCTCTCATATACCCATATACCCCTGTGCCTTGTACCTGCAAATCTACCACTTCATTTAAAGGATGGAGTTTTGTTACAATTTTTCATAAAGCTTATGCAACGTCTCCTCAGTTCCCATTCTCAAATGCAAGATGCCCTATGTGAGTGTCTGAAGAGGCCTGCCATTCTGCCCAGCCCATAATTTGGGTATATGTCTGCATATACCAGAGGAAGACTGCTCTTACCTTACCAGATCCTGTTCATCAAAAACACTGCTGTTAAATGCTGAGGCCCAGTGCCCTGTATCTAATCTTCCCACTATAAACTAGGTGGGAACTAGGTGGGCCTCTTAGAGATTACAGTGGCCCTGCTGCTGCTCCAAGGCCTGGTCCTGCCCTCCTCTTCTGCAGGCTCGCCCACTGCATGATGACAGTACCACAACAGTCTCTTATTGTTACTGCCTTCCTCCACTGAAAACAGTCTTTCCTTCTGGATACATTGTTCTGAAGGTCTGGCCTAGTATCTTCATCCCCTGCTTGAGCATCTGACTAATGTTGGGATACATCCTTGACCCAGAATGGGGAATTACTCCAAGATTGAACTTTGCTGAAAATCCTCTGGTACTAAACTGCTGCTCTGCCTACAAGGGTAACTTCTTTGTGCTATTTCTGGAAAGTACAGGCAGACCATTAACTCTTACTGTTGGAGTTGCACACAATGTTGTCAAAATAGAAGATTGTATCCCTTTGATTGGCATACAAAGAAGTGTAATGATACTTGTCTGCAGTTTTCCCACCTTGGGTATAGGCTGATAGAGTATGCTAGCAGCCCTTTTCCTTCCCAGGCCTTGAAAACTTAAATAATCGTTTTTATCGAAATATGCAAGGCGTGACTAATCTCGCAGGAAGGATTTATTTACAAGCACCATGACCCAAGTATTTCCACTATTTTTTGTTGGACAGATTAAATTGGTGTCATTGGTTTTGGGTCTCCTCCCATTGAATATCGCCTACCTAATGACCTGTCGGTTTTCAAATGTCACTCCGAAGGAAGTCACGCATATTTATTTGCAGATCATGTGCTTACTCCTAGATGCCTTTATATAGGACTGGAACGTGTTACTTAGGATACATTGTTCCGGCCATAAGACATTTTGATAATCATTCTTTAGAACAAAAGAGCGGTGGGCAAGCGTTTTAAACTACCTCTAGGCTTTTCCCCACTTTAACTCCCAATCATGGAATGGCTGTGGCTTTGTACAAAATAAGAAAAAATGCAGAGGTTTTGGAAAAAAAAGCACATTCCACTTCAATAGCTTTAGGATTAGTAACAGAAAAATAAATCCCGTGTGTTAGACCTGGTATCCTTGGCGTGGTTTACGCTGACTTTTTGCCTCTACCTGCTGTCTTTCTGACACTGTGCTGGATTTCGTTTTTGCTGGTTTAGATGCTTTGGGCACTTTGCCACTGCTGATCAGTGCCAAAGTGCAAGTGCTCCCTCTGTAAATTGTGATTGTGATTGGTTATCCTTGATTGGCATATTTGTTTTACCAGTAGGTCCCTAGTAAAGTGCACTCAGTGTCCCAGGGCTCGTAATTCAAATACTACTAGTGGGCTTGCAGCACTTATTGTGCCACCCACTCGAGTAGCGCTGAAAAGAGGTCTCATGCCTGGCACCGCAGTGCCTGTGCTCATTTTGTTAAATGCCATGTCGACCTGGCCCGTGCTCCCATGGGCCAGGCCTTACCCTTCCCTTTTCTTACACATTAGACACCCCTATGGTAGGCCCAAGGTATCCCCCTGGCAGGGTGCAGTGTATGTGAAAGGTAGGACATATACTAGTGTGGGTAACATACCCTGATAGTGAAATACTGCCAATTTGGTTTTTCACTATTGAAAGTCTATCTTGCCCATAGGACAGAATGGAGAATGCAGTGTAAACATGTTTACCTGCATATCTTCCCATAGGAGCAAGATGGAAATTTGGAAACTGGTATCCCTGAACTCAGAATGAATTTTAGGGTAAATGGTTTTTAAATTCAGTGTTTGAAAATAGCACTTTTAGAAAGTGGCTACTTTCTTGTTCAACCTTTCTGTGTGGCCCTGCCTGTTTGTGGATGAACTGGCTGGTTTGAGAGTGACTGGATCTGGGGTGGATCCAGGAGGCTGGGTGAGTCAGCACTAGACTGAATAGACCTATCTGCATTTGGAGTGGTAGGAGGAGTAGCAGCCGGGCCTGAATAGGGCTGTGCCTGCCTTTCACTATGCTGGCTCCAACCCCTGCGGTGTGTCTGATGAACCTGGCCCACACTCAAAAAGGAAGAACATGTGCTCTGGCAGAGTGCACCCAGAACTGGTTTGGACTGAGTCCAGGACCCCTCACACATAGAGAACAAAGGTGAAACCCCTGAAAATTAGACTACTTTGGGATCAAAAGGAATCCCTGCCAAAGAAGGGACTTTGCTGTGTGCTGTGTCCCCTGCTTGTAGAAGGACTTTGCTGTGTGCTGTGTCCATCTGAAGAAAAATCACCAAGGGCCTGAGAAAAGCTGGCTTCCTGTTTCTCAAGTACCAGGCACAAAAGGACTTTACCCGCAGCGTCTTTGAACTTCCTTGCGGGGAGTGCCAGACTGCCAGGAGGGCCTGTAACTGTGTGTGAGGCCTTTTTGGTGTTGGGAGCTGGAAGCACGACACAACGAGAGAGAAGCGCGATGATGCTGCAGCAGCCGCTGTTGCATCATCGAGGAAGCATGTCACCGCTGCCGCTGTTCGCCACTGCAAACACAACAGGTGAGGGACCGAATGTGGATCAATGTCACACACTCACCCCAGTCCAAAGATCTGGGCCCAAATCCATCGTTTTTTTGCACTCCACACCACCCTGGGTTAGACAATGGCGATATGCAAATGGAACAGTCCAGTCCGAACTACAAAAGCCATGTCCTTCCCAGAACGGAATCAAGCATCCGAGGACCGGACCGCGCTGCTGCCACGGTGGGTGCTGTTGCATCACCGGAGAAGAGTGTCGCAGGGTCATTGCATCGCTGAAGAAGCGCACCGCCGCTGATTGCTGCCGCAACACCGAAGAAGCATGGCGCCGTCACTGAGGCTGTCGTCGCATCACCAGAGAAGCGTGTGGCAGGGCCTGTTGCGGCTCAGAAAACCACCGGGTTCGCCCCACAGCCGTCGGACATGCATGCTATTACCTCCACGTTGTTGCATTGCAATGAAGACACCATTTTGTCGCATCGCACTGGATCATCGCAACACATTGAGGCACCATCTTGCCGCACCGGAAACGGAGCGCAGGAAGAACTGATGCTTCGCCTTCTCTGTGCCCCTTTTGTTGGTTTTGCTTTATGCATTCCAGGTACCTTGAGACTAAAGTGTTGCATTGATCATCTACAAGTTTATTTTGCAACAACCCTTTTTAAAGACATTCTACTGAGTTTCTGTATGTTGGAATTTTTTAATTTTGGTCTTGTTTAGTTTAGATAAAGATATTTTTTTTTCTAAATTGGTGTGGTGTCCATTTGTGGGGTTTTCACTGTGCTATTGTGAGTGTTGCTACAAAATACTTTACACATTTCCTTTGGGATAATCCTGTCTGCTCGTGCCAAGCTACCAAGGGGCTGAGCAGGGGTTATCTAAAGAGTGTATCCCCCTTACTCCAACTAGAAGCAAGGGTCCCTATTTGGTTAAATGTGGTTACCTCTGCCAACTAGAGACCCCCATTTCTAACACTGTGCCAAAATACTGATTCAAAATAGAATGGCTTTAGATTATCCCCTAGCAGCCAAAGAGGGATTTTTGTGATCATAGGAAGTGAATACTGCATTAACCTTCCCAACATTTCTCTTAGCATACACAAGCAGATAGATAATACTAAGGGGAGTATGAGAAATTTACATAAGATACAAATGGCTCTATGCTAAATCTTAGAAGCATCTAGGATTGGCTTTGAGACATTTTCGACACCTGGGGTATGAAGATATTTGAATCCATTATTATATTATTCTGATTGTGGTTGTCATTTATGTTGCTATTAGATCAATCTTGTGCATCATCTAGTGTCCTTGCAAAAATAATTTGCAACAAGGTGATGAATGGAATACTTGCATTTATCTCAGCCCATAGCAATCGCTCAAGCCACATTGAAATCGATAATGTTTAGCTCCCCATGCTATTCTAGACAAAGACCTGCCACCTGAAAATAATTACTGACTGTGTTCCTCACCACAAAATTCAAGATGAGGCCCCCACCAGAAGGTACTAAAAGCAACCCTAGACTGGTTTCGCCCTACTTGGGACTCATCAGTAGGGTTCTGTTTAAGTTCTAAGCCATAGTGAGCATGTGACTGACGGACAGGCATACCTGTTGATTTTAGGGTATCAACTAGAACAAAAGCAAAGTGATTGATGGAATGCTTGAATTGATCTGAGCAACTGGTAATTGCTTGAGCCTCGGTATTTTTCACCCACCGTGCCACTCTAGATTAAGGCAGGCCTTATTCAGATCAGTAATAACACTGCTCCACATGGGAACTGTCCAACCCAAACTTCCAGGGGAGACCCCCTACAGAAGTGAACTCAAGCAACCCAAGACCCGCTTTGCCCTACGTAGTTGTTGTCAGTAAGATGTAGCTTGAATCCAATGACATAGTTAGCATGGGACCCACGTGTGGGCATATCTGTTACACTAAGGGTGTAAAGTGGGACATCAACAAGGTGATGGATGGAATTCATGAATTTAATCCTAGTCACTAGCAATCGCTCGGCCCCATTTGATTCTATCATTCTTCACCCACCATGCCACTCTAGACAAGGGCCTGCATTATGTAAATCAGTACTGAGCCTGTTCCTCACGGGAACAATTGATCCCAAACTGCCAGGCAAGGGATCACAGGCAACCTCAGAAGAGTAAGTCATAAAATGTCAAACCAAAAATTGGGAAACTAATGTTATTTTTTTGTGAACGCCTGATATCATTGCAAATACCCTGTCATTGAATGACTCCTCTCTGCAAAACAGGTAGACACCCAAACCTCTATGCACAATGGTATATGTGATCTGCTACCCCTAGGCTACCAAATTAAGGCACCACATCAAAGGATCTACGTCACTTACCTGTAAACAGCATTAAAATGACCAATACCTTTGGAGATTGTTTGCATTCTTAACCTTTTGTATATATGGGCTCATCAGTAGAGTGTAGCTTGAGTTCTTTGTCACAATGTGCACAGTACCCACATCTGGGTATACCCATCGCACTTTGAGTGTCAGCTGCAACAACACAAGTTAATGGAAGGAATTCTTGAATTAATCTCAACCACTGGCAAAAGCTCAGGACTCATTCAAGTCCACCATTTCTCACCCACCATGCCCTTTTAGAGAAAGGCCCTCCTTACGCAAATCTGTACCAACACTGCTCATCATGGGAATGGTTTGTTTTAAACGGCCAGGTGAGGCCCCATGTAGAAAGGACCACAAGAAACTCCAGATCAGGTTTGCCCTACCCAGGGCTCGTTAGTGGGGTGTAGCTTGAATCCTGTGGCACAGTGAGCATGGGAGCCATGTCTGAGCATACCCATAGCACTTAGTTTGTCGACTATAACAACAAGGTGATGGATGAAATGCTATTAATCACAGCCACTGGCAATTGCTCGTGCAGTATTCCAGTTTATCATATGTTGCCCACCATGCCATTGTAGACAAAGGCGTGCATTATGCAAGTCAGTACTGACCTTGCTCCTCATGGGAAGAGTCCACCCCAAACTGCATTTGAAGCCCTCTCCAGAAGGGACCACAAGCAAACCCCGAGAAGAGTAAGTTATAAAATTCCTTTCCAAAACTTGTGAAACAAATGCTATTTTTTGGGAACCCCTTTAATAGAATGGCCTCAGCTTTGCGCAACAAACCTCTGTGCGCAATGGTATACGTGATCTTCTACACCTGTGGCTGCCAAACTAAGGCACCACACCCAAAGAGCAGCATCTAACAGCTATAAATAGCCTTTAACTGACTGATACTTTTGGAGATTGTTCGCATTCTTAACCTTTTGTATGTATGGGTGTGCACAGCTTACCTGCGTAGAACATGTTTTGTAAGTAGTCCCTTTTATCTTTGAGACTGTAATATTAAGCTCATCTAATGCTCTGAAGTTCATGCAGTGATTGTGGCTCGGATAATCATTGCAGATAGACATACTGACCTTTACAAACCTTGGCTCAGGCTCACAAAATGAGCTCTTGTTCACATATTGATCTCGGATTCATGCAGGGATTCGAGGTTCACATAATAATTTGAGTTCCATTTATTTGATCAGAAGTTCATGCAACAATCTTGGGTTCACAAAATGATCTCAGTTTCACCTAATGATCCCAGGTACTGATATTGCAGGCTCAAATTATTATTTCTAGATTACATAAAGAGCCCGAGTTCACATAAGGATCTTACATTTGCAAATCATCTCAGGGTTACATATTTTCAAATTTTTTAAATATTTTAGGTTCAAGTAGGGATATTGGAAACTCACAATGGATAAATGTTTACAGAACTCTCAAGTCAAGCGTGAGGTTTGGAGATCTTTTCAAAATCACCCTATTGGGTCAGCCTATTCACTCATTCAGCTTCCTTCATTACACCCACGTGGACACAGGCAACCTCGAGCTACCTGCATGTTCAATGGACCAAGCAAAGTTTCTAAGCTACCTGGGTGCAGGATCCATTTGCATAACCCCTAATGGATTAAAGTTTAATTGTATTAAAGCGGAGGTGATGCGGTGGTCTTGTGATGACCCCTGCTCCCCTTCACGCCCATCCGAAATCTTGGCTTCGTCGTGGTTAATGATACATTTATCGAGTTTCAGGCCAGCAAACAGACATCTGTTTTTTTTTTACTTTTTAGGCTCAAAATAATTAAGAAGAATCAGTCATTTGCGTTTGCTGGACCACTAAAAATCTTTCATTCAAAGTCATCCAAGCCATACTTGCCTCTCAATCTAAATCTAAGATGTCTAAATTGCAGCTTATTCAGAAATCAGACGTTTGTCTGCTTGTGGACCTCAAATGTCGGTTCATGTCACTGGGTCCCTGTCAGGGTCGAACTGGGACAGACAATAGGCCCAGGGAGCAAAATAAAGGTGCCCCCCATTAACAGGTAGAATATCTAAAAGAGTAGCCCACATTTGCAAATCGTGCAGCTTTAAACTTGTAAGGGCATGGGGTGTAGGTGTTTCGCAAGGTCTGAGAGACCACATGCATGTGTTCTTGCTGCAGGCAATATCTGTGGAAACAGAGGGAAATGAAGAGAAAACTGGGCAACCAGAGCATAAACAGTTCCTGAAACCCACACAAAACCGAACCACACGCAGACCTGTGACCAGCTATTCTGGCACTGCCTGAGTGCCCTGGAGACCGGTCCGACCCCGGTCTCTGTACCCACAAAATGTCATTCTTAGTGTATGCGCGTTTGCTGCAGGGCAATGCATGCTATTGCTATGAGTCCGTTGTTTTTTTCTACCTAGACCCTTCACAAGACTTTTGCTGCCCTCGACTTCTGTCAATCGTGTGGCATGTCAGACTATTCGGAAAATTGGCTGTAGTGCTCAATCCCAGCCTTATTGTGCCCGCAAACCATAAAATAAAATGCAAATTATTATGTTGTAGTGCCGTCTAGCTGGATGTCATCTGTGATATTGGAGTCGCTATTCCACAAACCCTCCCAAGTGGCAATAAAACGCGCTGTAATCCTGTTCCTCACATCTTGCCTAACAATAATAAAACGCGTTCTAATCCTGTTTGTTAAAGGTGAACCAAAAAATGTTATTGCTTTAAATAAACAACAACCCTTCCTGTCCAACCTCCATGTCAAATACTGAGAAATCAAACATGCGTGCCTCATTGTGCAATATTAAACCTTCCTCTCATCTCTCTTTGTTCAGCTAGGTCGACATCAACTTTAGGGCATTTATCTATTTTTATGGGTCGCTTTAAAATTTATTTTATTAAATACATGATTTAGTTAGTCGAAGGCAAAACTTATGAAACGACACGCAACTCTTTTAAAATGAAATGGAGTCTTCATGCTTTGTTGATGATGGTTTTATAATGGACCATCCCTGATAAACTGTGGCTAGTCAACAATTTCATTAGGGCGTGATTTTTCAGCTTTGAAGGTCAGGCGCTTTCTTTTAAGGGTAAAAGGCTACAAATTAGTCTCACTTGACTTACAAGTAATGGCTGTCTTATGTAGGACACTGTACCATCTTGAGCGATTATGCAGGCAAATGGAAAATATACTATGTACACCAGGTGAGGTAGTTATCCCAGCAGCCTGCTGTGCCTTCCGGTTTAAAATGCAAACATCCAGTGGTCTAGTAACAGAAATAAAAAGAAACAAAAATCACCGGATGGTAGCCTGGTAGAATAAGAACAAACATTGGCAAAACAATTAGCGCTGCCTTTCTTTATTTAATGATCGCTTTATCACTTTTATTGCAATGGCTGTTTAGGAAAGTGGGTTATTGGTAGGTGAGTGTATCCACCCTAAACTAGTAATAATACCACAACCACTAATAGGTCTAGTCACTTCTCAGTAAAACAATCCTTGCTCGACCCTTAGTAGCTTGACAAATGGGCAGTCATGCTTAATTTAGGAGATTGCTCATGTAAGCATTAAGTACCATCAATACAGTAAAAAAATAAAAGACACAACACCATAAAAATCCAACACCAATTTATAAAACAAGAAAGTATTTGTATCTTTAAAGTGATACCAAAACAACAAAAATCCATCGTAAGGAACCCGCGATATGAATTTCTAAAGATTAAATTAAAAATTGTACTTTATAGCCGTCAAAGTTTTGTATTCGGACGTAGGGCCTGATTTAGATCTTGGTGGACAGGTTACTCCGTCGTAACGGTGATGGATATCCTGTCTATCGAAATTTGAATTCCATTATATCCTATGGGATTTATATTTAGATGGATGGGATATCCGTCACTGTTGTGACAGATAACTCGTCCACCAAGCTCTAATTCAGCCTCTTAGTCTTTTTCTTGATTCTTTTGTCTCGTCAACTGATCCTCAGGCTTGCTGGATCCGGGGTTTGAGTCAATGATAGCAGCCTGCAGCAACCTGAGAACTTAGTGAAAGATGGGTGTCGAATACTCAGTGTCGAGGTGAGGGGGCTCTCGAAGCGGTCGTTGAATGCTTCCCTTTCTACGCAGAGTTGCGCTCCGCATGACACCTTTCTGTGCAATGAACGAGCAAGGTCAGTTCTATCCGCAAGTCGACATCTGTGGTTTGAGACTCAATGTGTAACTGGTCTCCTCCTAGAGCTTCTAAGCAAAGCTCAGAAGAAAGTTTACAAACATTGAAATCTTGGTTCTTGTTGGCTCCTTCAGGCGGAAAAAAGGGTTCGGTAGCACCAGCCAGACTCTGGATTTCCTCTTGGGGGCTAGGATTCAAATCTCCCACAATGCACCTATACAATCCACTGGGATAATCCTCTCTTTGACTTTGCCAGTGACCTTTTCCAGCTCTGTTGTACCTGTTGCTGATCAAGGAGTCCACACCTTTTCCCTTGAGTCAGGCACAGGCCTTTCTGAGTGCAGCAGGTGCAGTCTTTCTGAGTGCAAGCCTCGTGTGGTGCAGTCCAAGGTTATACCAGGGTAATCCTTCTTCTTTTGATCCAGGCAGTGTTCTGGCGAGCTACTCAGAGCTGCCTTCTTTATTTCTCATTTATGTGCTTGAGGGAGGGTGGACACCCTAACCAATCGGGATTAAGCTACCTCCCTGTAGTGTGACCGCTTCCTGTGAAGTGTGGCAAACTTCTGGCCCAACAGGCACTATTCTCCAAAATATCACGGTGAAGAAAACTTATCATTGGTGTTTGTCTGTGTAACCCAACCCAGAACTGTGGTTAAATACTGACTACTCCCAACTGCTGGGGATCATGGAAGTGGAGAGTGGCCTAGGTCCTGTGACAACTGCTCTCCTGCCTTTGAAGTCCAGCTTATCTTCCCATGCCCCTTCCTCTCCCTCGCTTTTACAGAAAACAAATCTCCTCCTATCAAATGGCTGAATTGTTGCAGCCCCAGGCTTCTTCACTTCTACTCAGGAAGATCTTTGGCTCAGGTTGTCAAAGGCTGACCAATCAAAAGAGGCTGCTACAGGGTTGCTTTAGGTAACTTTAGGATAGTAAGTTCTAAAGCGAATTTCCTGTAATAGTTATATTAAATCCAACATTGGCAAGTTGTTGAATTTAATGTAACTGTTAATTTGATGCTTTGAATGGTATTGCTAGCTAGCGCGAAGGCAAAGATACGCTTTATTTAATTTATTAAAGCCTTCTCCATGTTAGCCTATGAGGCTGGCAGTATTACCATAGGGACAAACGACTTTGGCAGTTTTTCCTTACCAGAGCGTAGAAAACAATTTTTATATTGTCCCTGCTTTTTATAACCATGCATCCTATACTTAGGGGACATAGGACAGAAATTAGTGGTAACTTATAAGTAATAAAAAGGTAGTTTTGTACTTTGAAAGTACTTTTAATTCCAAAGTTGAATTTGGATATAGTTTTGTTTTAAAACCAGCCTGCAAGGCAGAGCTGGATTTAATATGACACTAGACACCACAGCAGCGCACACTTAAGTTTATTAAGTCCACTGGGGTCTCTAAACCTACATGCCCTACCATATAGTAGGGACTTCCAGGTAGGTTGTTTTTGCCAATTCAAATCACACCAATTACCATATAGCTTTAGATGACAGAGGATTGGCCCAGGGCCTAGTTAGCATAACCCAGTGCACTGTCGGGTCGGTAACCACCAGCATCAGTCACAAAATGGGCAAAAAGGATGGTTTTCATACAGCTGTTATTTGCTTAATCCATAATTGGGCAACATTTTAAAGTGCAGAAAAAGCCAAATGCAGTTTCACAAAATGCCTGGTGGTCAAATACTTCCAAATGCTGCAGTGTTCTATGGATATTCGCACCACCAGAGGAATCCCAAGTGTGCTCCTAATTGTTTTGTGGATAGTTTTGACTTCCCCCAGGGTCTGTGTCTTCACTTTCTGTGTCTAGATTAGTACTATAGCACATTCATTTGGCTGTTCCATCTTTTCTTTTGTTATCAGACTTGATACGTCCACTGTAGCGTCCTGCGTTCAACATCATGGTCACAAATTAAAATCCCAGTAGGTCCACTCAGCCTTTCATAATTCTGAGGTCGATAAAATGAGTACCATTGAGTTGGGTAACAATAAACATCTGTCATTCAGTGGCTTGATACCCATGGGTGCACTTTACAAATACACATTACCATCTTCCCTAATTGACCACATTGTGTGATCATGGACATATTACTTACTCTTTCTGTTATCAAGTCCCATCCACACCATTATTGGGGATTTTGTATGAAGTGCCATATTAGTGACTCGCTAGGCCTGGAAGAGATACACCAATTATATATTGATTATACCCTCATATTCCAAGATACTTTCCATATATGGGAGATGAAGTCATCAAGTGCCCAGGTGCTGCATTCCCAGGTCACCTTCATATTACCCAAGTAAAGTTTCAAATTCCAGAGAGAAGCATCTATCACATGCCAGAGTACTGCCATTATATGTTCTGATGGAGCATCATACGTGAGGAAAAGCCATCATATACCTAGGCATTAATGGAGTCTCTAGGTTAATAACTAGGGGAGAGCATGTAATGAGGTCTGATATTTCCTTAGTCTTTTCTAAGAAACAAAGAACAAGGTTCATAAATTAATCCATAGACTTAGCTCTAGTAGCATAAAACTCAAAGCAAAAGGCTTTGCAGAAGAAACCTTGCGTAATACTTTTTACATTAACATAAATTCATGTAATCAAACACTAAAATTCCTAGAAAATATAATGCTAAACCAATACAAAAATGATAATAATCGGTTATGAGAATAAGAAGTTATAAATCTATGCATGAAATGTAAAAATAAGCATAGATGAAAATAGTGAGAAAGCAAAAGTCCATATTAATTAAGTGTAAGTGGGAACGTAGGTAAATGGGTTCAAGGTGCCTTTTCAAGGAACCATGATGGACTGTGATGGAGCATGAATTAGGTAAAGCCTAGCGAGTAACCCTGGTCCACATTTTTAGCTTCATACTTAGACTCATTTGAGACCTATTTGACACTGTCAAAAAACTATCAAAATTCGAGAACAACAATTCAGAAACGCTATCCTCAGACTTCTGCAACGTATTAGGAGAATTTTTTGTCAACAAAGTATCAACAGTATATGACTCCTTTAAGAATCATAGCACTGAAATATCCATAATGGATAATTCACAGACAATAATCCCAGTGAACAAGGAATCAGATCCTACCACCTTCTTCCAATTCACTCCCCCAACAGCGGAACAGATCCAAAAAGAGATCTACAACATTAACTCAGGCAGCCCAATGGACCCATGCCCATCCAAAATAATGCACGTCTGCTCCGAACAACTGAGCATAATATTAGAGAAACTTTTTTCACAAATCATTAAAACCAACATCTTTCCCGATGATTGGAAAATTATATCGATCAGGCCACTTTTAAAAAAGCCCAACCTGGACTGCGAAAGCCCGAACAACTATAGACCAATAGCTAGGATCCCTTTCGCCGCCAAAATTTTAGAAAAACTATTAAATAAACAACTATCCCGGTACTTAATGGACAGCAACTGGCTGGACCACTCGCAGTTCGGTTTCCGTGAAGGGCATGGAACAGAAACCGCCCTTATTTCAGCGGTGGAGGAGCTTAGACAAGTACTGGACAACGGATCGAAGGCTGCCTTGATATTACTTGATCTATCGGCGGCCTTCGATACGGTTAGCCACGAGATCCTCATCACACGCCTGAAAACAGCACAACTACACGAATCAGCATGTGCACTCATCACCTCCTATCTAGAGAATAGAAGGTTCTCAATAGAATCAGGAGAGGCAAAATCTGATCAATTCAACCTACCATGTGGTGTCCCGCAGGGCTCCTCGATTAGCCCCACTCTTTTTAACTTATATGTCACCCCCCTCGCACAACTAATAAGGAACTGTGGTTTCACCCCAATATCCTACGCCGACGACACCCAAATTGTGGTGTCAATAAACGAAGACGTAGAGAACACAGCAGAAAAATTTCAAATCTGCATGAATAAAATCAGCCAATGGATGAGAATAAATTGTCTAAAACTAAATGGAGACAAAAGTGAGGTCATGATCCTAGGAGGAGACAAAAAAATCTGGTCCCACTCATGGTGGCCAAAGGAACTAGGAGGATGTCCTGAACCAACGGAAAAGGTAAAAAATCTGGGAATTACTCTAGACACCAATCTCTCCTTTGACGCCCAAGCAAATAAACTGGCATCATCACTGTGGTACATTCTAAAAATGATCAAGAAAATTCTACCCTACCTACCACTTGATTCACGAAAGACGGTGGTGACAGCACTAGCCTTGTCCAGATTGGACTATGGGAACGGCCTATATGCTGGAGCCAGGAAGAAAACTCTAATCAAACTCCAACGCCTGCAGAACGCAGCAGCCAGGCTGATTTTAGGGATACCAAAATTTGAAAGAATCAGTCACAAACTTAGAGACCTACACTGGCTACCAATCGAAAAAAGAATACAATTCAAAACACTGTGCTTAGCATATAAAGCAACCAATGGAACTGGATCCCAATTTTTAAAAACTCATCTAAAACTATATGAACCGAATAGAACCCTCAGATCTGGCCAAAAGAAAATGATCGCGGTACCAAGATTCAAGAGAGCAAACTGGGGCGGAAGGAGCTTCCTGGTACATACAGCAAGAAGCTGGAACCAACTACCGTTAGATATAAAAACAAGTCCATCACTAAAATCATTTAGAAAGCAAGTAAAAACATGGCTGTTCTCCGCATATCCCTAAATTTACATCATAAGAGTCAGAATCGAATCACAGCGCCAAGACGCCTATGGCAATCGCGCGCTTTACAAATGCTCAAATCAAATCAAATCAATCAAATCAAATCAATCATTGATGGAAGTCAAAATCCACTTACACGTGCAAAGAATGGTGCAGGGGCCAGCAACAACTAAATGAGGCAGTTAATGCTGAGTTCAAGGGCCGTTTGATGCCTTCAGTTTTTATACCAAAAGCTCCGAGGGGGACCAACTTGAAAAATGTAGCAGCAGAGATCACTTTCCCAGCTGGATCACTTGGCAACTTTTTGAGCTCACATTCTGTCACTTTTGTGGCGCTTACCATCCTTACGTGAGGCATCGTACTGCATGAGGAGGGCTCTACAAGGTTTTAAATATCAGACTCCTTGACCCCTCGTGTAGATTTTGGTACCACAAACAGTGAGATGGGAAGATTTGAAAATCATAGCTGCTACAGTCCTCTTCTAACTGAGAACACCTTTTCGCCACCAACCCATCTCCCTCTCTCTCTAAAGGTATATTTTGACTGAGTCACTTTTTGGGACCTCAGACTCCTTCAATGAAACAAGGCTGGGGATTATAGCTGGGATGGGTCCCACAAGGTCAGATACATTCTGCGAGAGGTCTCGCTGAAACTTTAATTCTTGTGACAAGAAGCTCCCAGTGGGGCAAGTTTCTTATCTTTCGTGGGTAGCCTTGACATCTGTTCCAGTCCTTTAGAGGCCCAACTGAGGGGCATATTATCAAGGGGGTCTATCTCCGCTTTTCTGGCTTTAAAAGCAAATAAAGCGGAGATAAAATGATCTCCCTATTACCGAGCTGTCGCTAACACCAGTTAACGACAGCTAGTAGGAGATAGCGACCATCTTCGGCCCCGCTTTGCATGTCAGTGATATTTATCATTAATGACATGCAAAGTGGGCGTGCCAAGATGTTAGCGACTGGAAACAGTCGCTAACATCGCTATCTCCTATTACCAACTTTTGGAGATATTCGCGCAAAGCGCGAATATCTCCAAAAGCTAACACCTGCCCCTGAGCAGTTCTTAGCAATGTTATCCAATGATAGGTGGATAACATGGCTAAGAGTATTAGCTCGGTAATGCATGAATATCGCTGACTTTTCAGCGATATTCATGCATTTCGGCCAATTTTTATCGCTTAGGAGATAAACCTTGATAATAGCAAGGTTCCTAAGCGATAAAAATCGCCGCAGCTCGGCGATAAAAATATTGCCGCTAAGCCAACATAGCGATAATTATCGCTAGTTGTTGGTAATATGCCCCAAAATCTTTAAAGTCCAAACTCCTCATGATGCTAAATATCTTCTTCTTGGTCAATCCTAGTCCTGTTTTAGAATAAACTGGCTACTACTAGAATAGCTGTTCTCTTGCTTGTTGCGGCATCGGAGTCATCTCAAAGTAGGTAGCCGCCTAAGAAATGATACACACAAAGGGCCAGATGTAGGAAGGCAAATACCGGTCTGTAACCCACCGGTATTTGGATTTTGGGATGTAGGGGCATGTCAAAATACAGATTCGGTAATTTTACCGAATCGGTATTTATACCGAATCGGTATTTATACAGATTCGGTAAAATTACCGAATTTGTATTTTGACATGTAGGTAGCACTGTAATCACTGCTACAGGGTTTAAGAATTCGTTATTTACCACCAACTAGAAGTTGGTGGTAAATAATGAAAACCCTTTAAAAGCATTTTTTTTGCTTTTTAAACAGTGCCTTGTTGCAGACATACATGCCCTAAGGGCATGCATGTCTGCAACATGTGCACCCATGCACAATTAAGGGGTGCAACAGGGTGTCAAAGTGACACCCTGCCACCCTTCAATGTTTCCCCCAATTACCGAATCGGTATTTACCGATTCGGTAATTGACATTCATTCCTATGGGCCTCCAGGCCAATACCGATTCGGTAATTACCGATTCATACCGATTCGGTAATTTAATCGGTAAAATTACCTACATCCCGATTGCCAGTTCTTAAATACCGAATCAGTATGATTCCGTATTTCAGAATCGGTAATCTGGGATTACCTACATTGGACCCTTATTCTTTTAAATGTTATTATTTATATTATTTTATTTATTATTTTATTTTATTACCCTTTACACCCTAAAAACTAATCCCACCCTGCTCCCTTTAAATACCCCTGGACCCCATAATCATAACCCACCCTTACTCCTTAAAATACCCCAACACCCTTAAACACTAACCCATCTTAACCCAATAAATATACCCTGTACCACAAAACCCAAACCTATCCCTAAACCCTAAAAATACCCCTGTACCCCAAAACCCAAACCTAGCCCTGAACCCTAAAAATACCCCTGTACCCCAAAACCCAAACCTAGCCCTGGACCCTAAAATACCACTGTATCCCAAACCTACCCCTGAACCCTAAAATACCCCTGTACCCCAAAACCCAAACCTAGCCCTGAACCCTTAATATACCCCTGTACCCCAAAAACCCAAACCTACCCCTGAACCCTAAAAATACCCCTGTACCCCAAAACCCAAACCTAGCCCTGAACCCTAAAAATAACCCTTTACCCCAAACCCCAAACCTACCCCTGAACCCTAAAATACCCCTGTACCCCAAAATCCAAACCTAGCCCTGAGCCCTAAAAATAGCCCTGTACCCCAAAACCCAAACCTAGCCCTGAACCCTTAAAATACCCCTGTACCCCAAAACCCAAACCTACCCTGGAACCCTAAAAATGCCCCTATACCCCAAAACCTAAACCTAGCCCGGAACCCTAAAAATACCCCTGTACCCCAAAACCCATACCTATCCCTAAACCCTAAAACTACCCCTTGACCCCATAACCCAAAACTATATCTGAACCCTTAAAATACCCAAACACCCCAAAACATATACCTCAGTACCCCAAAACATATACCCCTATACCCATAATTACCTTATCCAAACATAAAAAAACATGCTTTTACCATTCATGCATTTACAACGAATTTCGTTGTAAATGTATGCGTGGTAAAAGCATATAAAATGTAATGCCATGCGTTATAATGGCATTACGGATTCATGGTACTTTCGTAATGAAAGTATGCGGAGTGAGGGTATGCGGAAAGAAAGTTGCGGAATAATGGGTGTTTACCCTCCCCCTGTAAGTACATTGGTGGCACGGCGGCCCACATCTCCAGCAACATACTCCTATGTTTTTCACCACCCATTTGAAAAATGCACAGGTCTCTCATTGATGGCCAGCACCGACATACACTTTTAGACACACCGCCCGCCACGAGTTCTAGAATTGCGAACTTTAGAGCTGGGGAGCTACGTTCGAATCTCGGCATCAGATCAACATCCTGTGATTCCAGGCAAATCGCTTTGTCTCCCCGTGCCTACCACAAATGAATGTGTTCTTCTGTAATGTAAATTGTGCTCATGCCATGTTGTCGAGTTTGCGCTATATAATATTGCAAGGAAAAATAAAGTAGGGAAGCTCGAGTTCACACACTACTGAACGCGCACTCTTAAGTGCATCAGCAGTGCACTGTGAATCGGAGCGTTTCACAGGCCTGTCACAGATAAGAAATGCTATCGAAACGAAATCCTGCAAAATAATATACTACTGACTGGCAGCAATTCATACCGGGACAGCGTCGGGACGGGCTGCTAGTATACAATAAAGGGAAAACGAGCCCAAAGATTACCCCAGACACATTATATATTTTAATTTGCTCAAATTCTGCATAATATTTTATTTTTATTTTCAGTAAATTCATGTCTTAGATTACCATCATTACTGTTTCAACATAGCTCAATATTTTGTTTTAATGGAGAACATTTGCCATTCAAACATAGCCACAGGGTTATTAATTGAAAGCAGGCGTGACTCCGCATCACCTGGCTAAGGGTGAAAGACAAGTTTGTGTAGTTTGTTTACTCTGTTTAGGGCACTCCTCGCACAACTAGTGCTAGTCACTGTCAGGCTGTCACTGCCATGAAGGCCCTAGGCTGGAGGCCGGAATCCCTGCTCACCGGGCTGCAATCACAGCCCTGCTGGAAGCAGCACATCACCATGCAGCCGAAGCAGAGGAACCGGGCACAGAAAGCGCAAAATGATCCAGTCCTGTGAGTAATGCACTCCCCAGATTTCAGCGCAGCCCTTCCCGGACTCTCTTAAAAGTAGCCCCTGTTTCTGTCCTCGTTGTACCAGGTGCAGGGCAGCGTAGTACTAACCTCACACAGATCCGGTGGCAATCAATACATTACTGCTTACCGCCTAGGAGCTTCAAACTTCATCATCCTAAAACTGTCATTCAGTATCACGCTGTACAGATGTGCACATCCACTCATTCAATCCATACCTGCTTCTCTCATCCCGTCAACAGGACATGCACCCATCGTACTCCGTCCGACAGTGCAATGTAGTGTACAGTGTGCTCCCATCGATTTATTCACGTACCATGGGAGGAGGACACCATGTACCTCATCTTCATCTTGAAGTTGATGAACAGAAGCATGTAGCACCTAGAGGTGATTGCTTGTTATACAATCCTTCTCTTTCTGCTTGATGATTCTCTATCCAATCTGTGTCTCAGCCCCTCCAACAATAGTACCACTTCACCGCTCTCTGTGAGCTACAGTTATAGTCCTGGTCAAAGTTGCACTTAAACTGGAGTCAAGTTATTGAATTAATTGACTTATTCATTCATTAATTCAGCACTCCAGCGCCAAATAGGTAGAATTCCCCCCACTCTATGGTGCTAGAAAAAACACACTATTCCTCTTGCAATTCATTGTTTCAATGTGTTTTACTTAACAAGGTTTGTTAAATGTATAAATATCACTAGAGTTATCACAGTTTGAGGTACTGCACTACAAAAGTTCATTCATTCATTCATCTGTTCAACTTCTCCAATACACGCACTAATAAGGCACGCTCCAGTAATATCTCTTAGCACATCAGCTGTCATATGGTACAGTATAGCGCTAGGGAACAATTCAATCCATGGAAATGTTCTGTACAAGGGGGATGACTGATCACTGATTCGTTCACTGATACTTGCTTCACTGGTACCGCTTGTAAGGCACTTTGGGGCATATTATCAAGGGTGGCGATAGGAAATTTTCGCCGCTTTAGCAGCAGTTTTTGGACGCTAAGCGGTGATAATTTTATCACCCTATTAGCAAGCTGTCGCTAACAGCAGTTAGCGACAGCTTTTAGGTGATAGCGAGCGGTTTGGGGCTCGCTTTGCATGTTAGCGATATTTATCCCCAATGACATGCAATGTGGGCGCACCCAAACTGTTAGCGACTGAAAACATCCTTTCTTCCCTAATGCGTGAATATCGCTGTATTCGCAGCGATATTCACGCATTTCGCCGCTATCGCCGGAAAATTTATCGCTTTGGAGATAAACGTTGCTAATAGCACGTTATCTCTGTGATAAATTCCGGCGATGCTCAGCGATAAAAAAATCGTTGCTAAGCCTATTTAGCAATAAATATCACTACTTGTTGGTAATATGCCCCCATATTACCACAATGCTCAACTAAACAGAGTTCCCATGGTGCAGTTAAATCAGGAAGCTGTCCCCTCCCTCATTCATTCATTCTCACACATCCCCTCATCCCAACAGTATTTTTACACGCCAGTGGCATCTCAACAGTGGATGTGATGTGCTAAATAATATAGGGGCATATTACCAACAACTAGCGATAATTTTTGTCTCTAACTTGTTTAGAGACAAAAATTATCGCCGCACATCGGCGATTTTTATCGCAGATAAACCTTGCTATTAACAAGGTTTATCGCAAATGCGATAAAAAACGGCCGAAATGCATGAATATCGCTGAAAAGTCAGCGATATTCATGCATTATCGAGCAAATGCTCTTAGCCATGTTATCCACCTCCCATTGGATAACATGGCTAAGAACTGCTCAGGGCAGGTGTAAGCTTTTGGAGATATTCCCGCTTAGCGCGAATATCTCCAAAAGTTGGTAATAGGAGATAGCGATGTTAGGGACTGTTTTCAGTCTCTAACATCTTGGCACGCCCACTTTGCATCTCATTAGTGATAAATATCACTGACATGCAAAGTGGGGCCCAAGATGGTCGCTATCTCCTACTAGCTGTCGCTAACTGGTGTTAGCGACAGCTTGGTAATAGGGAGATAATTTTATCTCCGCTTTCTTGGCTTTTAAAGCCAAAAAAGCGGAGATAAACCCCCTTGATAATATGCCCCATAGTACCTAGAAGCGAATATTGTTGTGCTCTGTTGTGAAACCTTAAATGAACGCCCACCTCTAACTGCACGTCAAAAAGCATGCTCTTGCCGGGACTCTTGAAGTAGTTGCAATGTACAATGTAGCATATAAAAGCTATAGAATTAAGTGCTGTGCTATACATGTTTTCAGAATCATTGATTAACCTCTTAGGTGCTGCGCCTATTCCAACGGCCGACGGCACCACTACCTCAGGAGTGCTGCCGTCGGCCGTTGGACGTTCGAACCTCACCTGCGCAATGGAACGTTCAGCACTGGAGCTGGACGTTCCATAGCTGCTAAGAGGTTAAGTCCTGCTGCCCATCCTGGCACTATCCCATTACTACACCTTCACCAGGTTCTCATAAAAAGAGAACAAACTCAAATATTTCCAATAACAACTTTTTAGCCTTTCTCGCATTTTCCCCTATGCAGTCAGCCTTGGCCCCGTCTTCCCAAAGGTTTCCAGACTCCGGCAGCTCCCCCCACCCCGCGAAGCATGAAGCAGTCTTGGGTAAGAACAACACCGGTTTCTTCATTTTTTAGTGTTCATATAATCATCAAGAATAATTTCCATCTGGAGATGCCTTTAACATTGTATCTATTGCCTATAAACATAACGAATTAGTAATGGCACCCACGGAAACAACATGCACATGATCTTTCATGCTGCTTTAATACATTTACAGCACCAATAGCTCTAACACAATAAAATGCAAGACTTATTGTATTTTTAATGCTTGTCTTTTTTTGCTGTTCTCAGCTTTCATACCGGTACACATAAAAAAAACTTAACTATAAATTTTCATTGTTGAACAGTGGGGAAAAATCAATCATGAAGATTGTAGAAAAAACAGATTTGCACTGTATAACACTATAAATATGTGACACTATGCATACACTCACTACAAAGCATAAAAAAATACTTTACTTGTAGCTACTTGAGTACTATAAATAAACATATCCAAAACAAAAACATAGTATGATATTCAAGTAGTCCATTCATGAAAATGGATCTAGCACGTATTCAAATGTAAGACTCAGTTTTGAAGACATTACCCTTAGTACGAAGAATAATGTCTTAAAGTCTGATAATCCATAAAGTACAAACACATTAAACCACTTTTTAAACAGAAATCCTCCTTAGAACTTTAGTTGCAAAAAGAAGAGGTATGACTTTGAAAGTTTAAAAGACAGTTTATGTTTAAATGTCAGATTGCTGTCTTTGCATTCTGTCTATTCATTTAGAATTTTCAAGTACACAGTGCAGTGTCCTGAAGTTATACGAACTCCTTTATGAAAAATGATAGCCAGTGTTGTGTAGGTTCTTCCTGAAATTGTAATTTGTCTAGCTTTAAAGTTTCAAAGTTCAGTTTCAATTTTTGATCAATCTACTCTACATTGTTGAAGAATCAATTTAATGTATTTTCCACTTCTCTGTATATAGCAACATAGACATACAATCAGATCTACAATTCAGGCAGGTCATGTTCTGGTTTGCATTTCTCATCAGCTTGTCAAACAGTACAGAATTCGAATCCGGTAATGTTAAATAGATAAACCTTTCATAATTTATGTCAGTAGCAGATGTAAAAGAGTAATTCACACAATCATGATCCCATTTGGACCGAGTTGGGGGCATTGTTGTGAATTTGTTGGTCGAAACTGCTGCTGCGACTGTTTTTAATCATGTAACTTTAAAAAAAAGCTTTTTTTGCACATAATCTGTAGTGTAGTTGCTATATCCCTGATAGGCTCTGCACATTGGAATAATATACACTATAGTTGTGGCATAGGACTGAGGTCAGTATGCCTCTATTGAGTACATTAAACGTAATTACTTGTGTGTGCCAGCTAACTCAGAGGTCACTAGAAACTTCTCGAATGAACAAGAAGGGATTAGTTTCTGACAACCCCATAAACATGACAACTTTGTTTCCCTTTAGAATCGGAACAGTCTCAGATTCGTAGAAACAAAAGGTAACAGTTTCACTCAGTCAATTGTTCATGCTTCGTTTCTACAGAGTTTACATAGAAATAGGTAGACGGGCATTTCAATAAAAAGGGTTTATTGAACAGTCTTATTTCTCATGCAAGAGATATAAACTGCTACAATTGTAAGACAGAATGCGAAGTATAATACGTACAGCGTTTGCAGTAAGATATAATAATACTGCAATAGCATGGTTTGTAGCTATGACATATATTCATAAAAATACATACATAAATAACACAGGCTAAAATGTGAATACTCATCTGGTGTTTCTAGCTAGTTCTACCCTAGTGCACCTAATCTAAGTGTAGTACGAGGTAAGAAGTAGGTGCTGTTTTTTCGGTAGTCTATTTTAGCTATAGTTAGGATTTGTGTTGCCAAGATTTGCCAAAAGTCCCTCTAGGTTCTAGTCTGCTCGATACCTTAGAATGAGAGAGGTTGGAATCTCTTTCTGGGTCTCGATCTCTAACACCCCTCAAGGGGAGTCAGAAACACTGGAGCTGGATTCTCTGCAAGGAGGATGACAGCATCTGGTCAGTGCATCAGGCGGGGACTCGAATTCCTTCCGAACTTGCCGTGGCAAGCCATGCAAGTATACAACCGTGACTTACCATGGCAAGTGAAGGTATATTTATACCTTGTAGGTGTTTAGGAATGCCAGTATTTATGTAAAAGTCGGGTAGAGGAACGTCATGAATGAACCCCTAAGGGACGCGTTCCAACACTCAGGGCGTGAGAATGTGTTAGAATTGCCATTGATGTATTAGATGCTGCTGAAAATCGAAACTTGTAATACTGTTTTAAAACAAACCTTCTTCAACTTGTTTTGCTGTCAGGGACTACTTTCACTCTCCCCGGTCCACCGAGAGCACTGCTCGTTTGCTGTGGAGGGAGATTCTTCCTTTCACTGCTTTGGAGAAAATACTCACTTCTGGGCTAGGGTCAGCGCGCTAGTGTTCGAACGCTTGGACTCCATAAAAGCATGTGCTGGGCGACGCGCAGCGGACGTGCTCCAACACTCAGGGCATGAGAATGTGTTAGAATTGCCATTTATGTATTAGATGCTGCTGAAAATCGAAACTTGGAATAATTTTTCAAAACAAACCTTTTTTAACTTGTTCTGCTGTCAGGGACTACTTTCACTCTCCCCGGTCCACCGCGAACACTGCTCGTTTGTTGTGTAGGGAGATTCTTCCTTTCACTGCTTTGGAGAAAATACTCACTTCAAGGCTAGGGTCAGCGCTCTAGTGTTAGAACGATTGGACCCCATAAAAGCATGTGCTGGGCGACGCGCAGCGGACGCGCACAGCGGGCGCGCCTAAGGCAAGCTCGTCTGCGCCCGTACGCGCCTGGTTGCCACCAGACGCCATACCCCTTACATCTTTGTTGAGGAATAACATACAGGGTCGCAGGAAAGATCATAAATACTCCAGATTGGAGCTGTTGGACATCAGGGAGATTAAAATGTATACTAAGGGTTACGGTGATTGTACTACATGTATCAATCAGCTCCCCCCTAATATTGAGGGCAGCTTCACATGTGTCAAATGCAGATTTGAGAGCCTAACCCCCCCCTCTAGGGACGGGTTCCCTGACCACACAGCACATCGACTCCAGGCCTCACAAAACAAACTGGCATTGTTTTTTAGCAAATGTTCGCTCGCTTCCTAAACATGCTATTAACAACTGGGATCTTTTTTCCACGTAAGCCCCAGACATAGGTTTCCTAACAGAGACTTGGATAAGACCTGCCTCGGCCCCTGATATTGCGGTTGCGGTACCAGTGGGCTATCATATTTTAAAATTGGATCAGTCCCACAAAGTAGGTGGTGGAGTTGCCATAATTTACATAGACCCAATAAAGGCCACCGCTCTAGACAAATTCAGTTCAGATAATATTGAAATATTAGTATTCAGACTAGATTTCCATCCACAATTGAGTTGGAAGGGAGCTCTTGTATATCGCCCCCAGGCCCTATTGCTAAGTCCATCCCTAATCTGCTGGACATATTAGCACCACACGTTATATCCTCAGATAAGTTTATTATCCTGGGAGACTTTAATGTTCACTTTGATAACCAGGAAGACCTAGAAGCGACCTTCTTTTCCAGGGAAATGTTAGCACTCAATCTTACAACTAGGAATGACGCCCCTACATACAAAGCCGGTCACATACTGGACCAGGTTGTCTTTAATTCATCAGATCTTGTCTACATTTCGACCGACCCACTAATATGGTCTGACCACTCCATGGTCTCCGTTGACCTCCTTAATGTAAGGAAAGAGATAGTGAAAACACTTCCATCTAAAAAGACTTTTAGACACTGGCAGAAACTATCTCCTGACACATTTAAGGAAGTGCTCACTAAGAACAAGAAGGCTTCTGCTCCAGCTACAGTGGAGGATCATCTTGAGTCTTTCCATTGCACTATGAAAACTACTCTGGATGCTCTAATTCCAGAGAAAGTGCCAAACACGATTACTAACCGTACTCAGACCACATGGTATAAAACAGAGCTAAAGGAAGAGAAGAGCAACTGCAAAAAACTTGAACGTAAATGGTGGCGCACTAAAGGTAGGCTAAGCAAAGAACGTTATAAAATGGCTTTGCTTACTTACCATAAAAACATAAAAAAGGCACGTAAAAACACCAAATCATCATGCAGCTGGAACAATCAGGTAACTCTTCCAAAATGCTTTTTCAGATTCTCAACACTTTTGTAAACCTCTAAAACTCTTGACACGGAAGAAGAACCCACCCAATCTCTCTGCGACAATATGTCGGACTACTTCATCCAAAAAATAGAAGACATTTACAGCAAAATAGTCTCATATTCTACACATAAAGATGATGTTGATATCAACCAACTACTTGAGTCAGAGGGACAGGGTGTTCTTAAAGAATCTCCCCTGTTAACAGTCCAAGACACCGTACAATTATTAAGTTCTGGTAAGTCAGGCTCACCTACTGACCTAATTCCTGCAAAGTCTGCCAAGAAGCTGGCAGAAGAATTAGCTGAACCTCTTTGCTCTGTTCTGAACCACTCCATCAAAGAGAGTAAACTGCCTAAAGTTTGTAAAGTTGCCCAAATCATGCCAATCTGTAAAAGCGTGAAGCTGGCCTCTGATGTTATTACTAACTACCGCCCTATCTCCTTGTTACCCCTATACAGTAAACTTTTGGAGAGACACGTGAATAGTCATCTGTCAGCCTTTTTGGAATCCTCCAACTGTCTGGACTATTCTCAATCAGGCTTTCGGCCAAAGTATAGTACTGAGTTGGCCTTGGTGAAGGTAACTGATGATGTAAGAATGCTGGCGGATGCAGTTCAGGCAGTGATTTTGGTACTGCTTGACCTGTCCGCCTCGTTCAACACTATATCTCACCAAATCCTAGTAGACAGACTTAGTCTCACAGGAGTCCAGGACTTGGCTTTGAATTGGATACAGGACTTTCTCACTGACAAGACCCAAATAGTAAATCCAGGCCCTTTTCAATCCAAATTCAGTTATGTAACGAAAGGTGTGCCACATGGCTCCTGTCTTAGCCCATCTCTATTTAATGTCTACGTTGCCCCATTGGCTGCTCTGCTTAGGAAGGTTGGGTTCCTCCCAATCTCCTACGCATATGATACACAGCTGATCTTTACCTAAAACAAATTTACCCCTGATGTCCAGAAAGAGTTCTCCGAAGGTATGAAAACTATCACCCTTTGGATGAAGAGAAACTTTCTGCAATTAAACACAGGGAAAACGGAGATCATGCTGTTCAAGGATGCCATTTTGAGATGGTCTCCTGGGTGGTGGCCTGAAGAATTGGGTGTAGTTCCTACCCCAAAGACTGTGGTCAAAAACCTAGGAGTGCTAGTCAACAGAGATCTTAATTTGGAGGGACACATTGCAGCAGTCAAAAGATTCTGTTTCTATGGTCTGAGTCTGCTCCGGAAGATTTTTCACTTTCTGCAGATGAGTACACGCAAAACGATAATTCACGCTCTGATCCTGAGTCGCCTGGACTATAGCAACGCTTTGCTGATATTTGCTAAGGACTCTGACCTACAGAGCTTGCAGGTGGTGCAGAACACTGCTGCCCGCCTGGTGACTAGCGCTCCCTATCATGCCCCTTCCCTTCCTCTCTTGCATAGCCTACATTGGCTTCCTATCCGCAAGAGAATTCATTTCAAAGTGTGTTGCTTGGTGTTTAAAGGCCTTAATTATATGGGTCCAACATATTTGACAGAAAAACTTGTCAAATATTCCCCTATGTGCTCCCTTCGATCTGAAGGTAAAAGCCTGCTCACTATTCCTCGCATAAAGCAGACTATATTAGGAGGCAAATCTTTTTCTTATCTGGCCCCTAAATTGTGGAATCAACTGTCATTAGATCTTCGTCAGGAAGTCAACTACCTGTCTTTCAGGGAAAAACTCCAAACTCAGCTCTTCTAACCATCCTCCCGCCCTGTGTTGTGTGTAATTTCTGTCATCAGCGCGGAGATACCCCATTTGGGGTGAGTCAGGCGCTTTATAAATGTAATAAATAAATAAATAAATAAATGCATAATAAATGAGTTCTTGGAGAAATCAATAATCCAAGCAAGGGAAAGTCCTAAAGGCTTAAGAGGCTGGTTTTCCAAGAACTCGTTGTGACGTCGATAGACGGATGTAGATGACCATGTCTGTATTTGGTTAGCATGGATAATGCCTAAATAAGGATTGGATTTCTATGCCTAAATAAGGGCAATGTGAATTGTGCCTATATAAGGGCATAAGTCGGGAAGCCTATATACGGTATCTAAATCGACACACCACAAATCGCTTCCTGTGCTTGCATGTCACAGAGCGTTTGGACACTTTCTATTACCGGCAATGCCTCGCTCAGATTGGTCTGTTCTCAGCCAATCAGAGTTCAGCCCGGGAGGCGCCAGTAGTGACCCCCAGTCATTTAATGCCCGATGCAGCACGCACACGCTGTTGGACCAAGTTGGTAGCATTGTTGTGACTTTGTTGAGCAAAACTGCTGTTTTTAATCTTGTAATTTTTAAAAAAGTTTATTTTGCACATAATCACTTCCTGTGCTTGCGTGTCACAGAGCGTTTGGGCACTTTCTATCACCGGCAGTGCCTCACTCTGATTGGCCAGTTCACAGCCAATCAGAGAACAGCCCGGGAGGTGACAGTTGTGCCTCGCTGGCATTTAAAGCATGCCGCAGTGCAGACGCGCTGTTGGACCAAGTTGGGGACATTGTTGTGAATTTGTTCGGCGAAAACTGCTGCTTCGACTGTTTTTAATCTTGTAACTTTAAAAAAAAGCTTATATTGCACATAATCGCTTCCTGTGCTTGTGTGTTACGAAGCGTTTGGGCTAAGCATGGGCGAATTTTGCGAAGTTTTATAAACATTATTACCCCCCCATCTACCACCCGGGCAGAACAGTTAACGAAATCTTACATTTTGTTGATTATAACATATATGAAGAGAAGTAAACACAATTGTTCAGTGAAAGGTTAAAAAAATAATATATATATATATATATATATATAGAAAGAGAGACAATTTTATATAAGACCTAGGCGATTCAAGCATTTCATTCCTCATGCATCCAATCAAGCAAAGGTGCCCATATCATCATGCCTTTATGCCGCTTTATCCTCCCTTTGTTTCTGTAAATTGCTACTTCTAGGTTGCAGGTTGCAAGAAGCCTGGTTCTCCATTCTACAAATGATGGTGCTAATGGATCTATCCAGGCTGACGCGATGCACAGTCTGAAAACAGCCATGGCAACGAATATAAGCCCATGCATTGAAAGTGGTCGTGGAATATTGGGCGTACCTAATAGAATTTCTTCAGCTGATATGTGTATAAGGCACTGTGCAAGATTGGAAAGAAAGTCAGAGATTGTCGATATAGTATTCCCTAATATAGGACAAGTAGCAAACATGTGAATTGAATCTGCGGATGGCAGGGAACACCTCGGGCAGTATGTCCAGGTTCCATTCCCCCATTTTGCCAATTTGTCTGGGGTATAATCGAGTGAAAAGAATGTTTTATAAAATTGCGCTTGGAGTTTCATAGACATTAAGATTGATATTGACATCTCCAAGGCTTCCAAGGAAGTTCGAGGAGAAATGCCGTCTACTCTGCCATGCCATCATATGTTTCTCCATATCGTCTGACATAAGTAAATTAAGCCCTTCATATATCACCCAGATTTTAGGGGTTTTTATAGGTAGTAATTTGTCCATAGTTTGCCACGGTTGAAATTTAATACGGCCTCCCCCTTTCTTTAAAATAAAATCCCGCACTTGGAGGTATTTGAAGAAATCTCTATTAGGTAGTTTGAATTTGGTTTTTAGTTCCTCAAACGACTTTATACCATTCACAGAAAAAAAGCACCCCAGTTGTTTTATCCCCAATTCAGCCCATCTATTCGATTCTAAATCTTGAAATATTTCGGGGAGATCCGAATTTTGTATTGTAGGAGTATAGAAAGAGAACCGACCTAAACCAAGTAGTTTTTTAACATTCCGCCATATTTTAAAAGTGCTAGAAATAGTCTTGAATTTCACCTATTTAAAGTAATCATCATTTGAATGCCGCCATAAGCAACCTGCACAGCCATCTCCCAGAACAAGTTCTTGTGGGGTGGGGATACTATGGACGTCTATATTTTCTTTTAAAAGATATGCACTGTATCTCAATACTGTTGCCCAATAATATAGTTTAAAGTTTGGTAGTGTAACCCACCTAAGTGCTCTTCGTGGCTTGTGATATCCCCATATGAATCGTGAAAACAAATTATCTATATTCTTAAAAACTGTTTGGGAGAATTCTAAGTTAATTGTATGAAAGAAATAGAGAAACTTCGGGAAAAATAGCATTTTGACGACATTTACTCTCCCCCCAATAGTGAGCTGTAGATTATGTAGGCGCAGTAGTTCCTTCTTGGTACGACTTATGAGGGGGTTAAGATTATCGTCAACTATGTTTGTGATATTGGCACCAATACTCACGCCTAGATAGATTGCTTTATTAAGTATTCGAGGATCTTGCATCGTAATTTTATTATTTATAATGATCTGGGTTTTACTACGATTTAATTTATAACCCAAAACTATACCAAAAGCATGAGCTTCTCGATCTATCCATTTAATGGCGTTATTCGGATCACCAGTGATAATAGCTATATCGTCGGCATATGCCAAACATTTGGTTTCTATATTGCGCACTTGAATTGAGGGAATTAAATTATTATTTTTCAAATTGTGAATAAAACATCAATATAGATAGCAAAAAGGAGGGGTGAACAGGGGCAACCCTGTCTTGTACCCCGCGTGATGGTGAACCTATCAGATAAAGCTCCATTGATTAAAACTTGAGCACTTGGATTTACATAGAGCTGTTGGACTGCAGTTAAATATTGTCTGCCTATCCCACAGTTTGATAGGGCCGCCCACAGGAATTTCCAGGAGACCCTATCAAACGCTTTCTCTGCGTCGAGCAGTATAAGGGCCATAGGGTCTCCTGTCACCCCCGTATAATCAAAAAGGGAAATAACCCTTTGTATATGATCAATCGCGGACCTTCCTGGAACAAAGCCATGTTGTCTTTCTGAAACAATATTGTGAATTATGGGTGCCAATCGATCTGCCAGTATTTTTGAATATATTTTAGAGTCCCCGTTAATCAGTGTAATTGGTCGATATGAGCCCAATTCTTTCTCATCCTTATTTTTTGGGGGAAATGCTATTATCTTGGCAGTGGACCACGATCTTGGCGGGTTCCCCCCGGAAAAGATAGTTTGGAAAAGGGGAGTTATGATATTCTCAAGTTGAGGAGGGAATGTAAGGTAAAAATCAGTTGGAATCCCGTCCATGCCTGCTGCCTTTCCGTTAGCCAGGCCCTTGATTGCTAAAAGTATTTAGTCATAAGTGATTGTACAATCTAAAATCTCCTGATCAGTAGTTTCCAAGTGTGGCGGGGTAAATTATTCCAAGTATATATTGGGATCACCACATTCGGTATTATCCTCGTGATAGAGGTTTTTATAGAACCTTTGAAAGGATGTTCTTATTTCAGATGGATCTGATCTTAGGCCCAAATCCGGGTCCCTAATTTCTTTGATTAAAGCAAAAGATGTTTCTTCGCGGGTTCTGACAGCTAATTGGTGACCCATTTTTTCCCATAACTCGTATATTTTAGCCTTGTTGACATTAGATTTAATAGCTGCTCTATCAAGTAATATTGACGCGATCTTATTCTTAGCAATAGCCACTTTGCGTTCTGCATTAGCAATTGGATTACCTTCCTGTGTCGTTTTAATAAGTCCTTCTTCTGCTTTACACAGATCTTCTTCTAGAAAGGCCATTTTTATTTTTTCGGTCTTATTGTGGTGAAAGGAAAATTTCAACGTTTGGCCCCGGATCCCGGCTTTCAGAGTATCCCAAACAATGTCGATGGAGGTGGACCCGATATTATCTGATAAGAAAGCGGGGATCCATGTTCTCATATGTAACTTATATGCTTTATTATATAGCAAAGCTCTTTCGAAAGTCCATATATTAGTGTTACATTTTTCAGGGCCCTTCATTAGGTTAAGCTTAAGCGGGTTGTGATCTGACAAAATTCTAGGCAATTTATTGATTTGACATGCAGAGCGTAAGTTATTCGAAAGAAGCAGATAGTCTAATCTAACATGTTTTGAATGTGGAGAGGAATAATAGGTATAGCCAGGATCGCCGGGTGATCCATGGCCCAGCCAGCTAGAAGGCCGTGTTGTAAACATAGATCTCTAAGAGCACAAAAAACCTTTGGTTTCCTGCCTTGATAAATAAACCCAGGATCAGTGGACCAATTACAGGGTAAATGAATATTAAAATCTCCACAGAGAATCAAAGGGATAGGCCAGTGAAATAACTCATTGGACACCCTAATCAGTACCTCCGGGTCGTCAATAATATCACCATATATTGTACATAACGTGAATTTACCTGCATCGTTATTATAATGGCACTCTGTAATTGCAAATCTCCATAGAGTATCAGTTTTGGACCGGGAAAATTGTAGCCCCCCACCCTTTGCTAAGATAGCGACCCCCCTGGTGCGTGTCCCCTGTGATGTAGCTGCTATAAGTCGATATCCTAGAGATTTCAAAAGATATTGTTGTGACATTCAATATGTGTCTCTTGGAGACACACGATGTTCGACCCCGAGATTCTTAGGCTCTCTGCGTTTTTTTGTCTTTTTTTTATATCGTTGAGGCCACATATGTTCATTGACAATATGCTGATCCTAGCCATTAGAGTTTTTATCAAAAACTTTGAAAGAGAAACCCTCTGCTTTTTTAAGTTTTTCTATTTTGCTAAAGTTAATATGTTCTCCATGTCCCTTATGGGTATATTTCTCTTTTTTTTCTCTTTTTTTCCTTCTCTCTTCTTCCCTTTTTTTACCCTCTTTTTTCTCCTTCCTCCCTCCCTTTCCCTCATCCTGTTCTGCCCCCCCCTACCTAGCTGTCCCTGCTCACTCAGCCCCTCCCCCCTTTCCATCCGATGAGGCACCCCGGGTGCGTTGATACCCGGGTGTGGGTGTCCATGTGAACCGCCCGCGTTAGCGCCCTCCCTGTCCTAACCCTGTGTATCTAAGATATGATAGTTAAACTTTAAGTGGTTAAGTGATAACAGATTCAACGTTTCTTAAATTTATCAACCCCCCGTGCACAGTTTCTCCCCCAAATGAACTTGTGTAAAAATCACAATACTCATTATGCGTTATCAGTCTATATTTGTACGTGTGCTGGTTTTTCCGGACTTCCTTGCCCCAACTTCTGTTATTTCTCTCAGGTAATCTTGGGCTTGAACCTCGCTAGTGAAGCTTCTCGATATTCCGTTATATATGATTTTCAGTCACGCAGGGTTTCTGGAGATAGACAGTAGCTCCAAGTTTTTCAAAGGGCTTAAACAGTGGACGCATCCTCCATCTATGTTCGACAATTGGATGCGCAAAATCCGGTCTTACAAAAAATTTAAATCCTTTGTGTTCCCGCTGACTAGTTGGTCTAGCGAGTTCATAAATGGCTTCTCTGAGAAGAAAGTTCCCAAAATTGATTTACATAGCCCTTGGATTTTGCGGTGTCTTCTGGGAATATTTGGATAGCGTCAAGGGAAAATGATGGGCCCGCTGTACCTCTTTGTCCATATCCCAAGCCTCAAGTTCTGGAAATGCAGTTTTTAGGAGGCCAATCATAGATCCTCTTGCATCTTTTCCCTCGAAACCTTCCGGAATTCCGAGAAATCTTAAATTGTTCCTTCTGGACCTATTTTCCTGGTCCTCCACTTTTAACATGAGATCCCTTATGATTCCGTCATGTTCTTTTTCTTTCTTGAAAAGTTCAGTAACGTCTGTTTCCAAATATTCGGTACGTGTTTTTACTGAAGCCATTCTTTCAGAAATTTCTAAACATGTGTTGCCAACCTTCTTAATTGCGCCTTGTAGTTTTTCTATGGCCGCATGGTTTCTCTGGCTGTCTTTTTTAACATCAGCGTGGAAATTCTTGATGGAGCTTAAGACTTCGCTCAATGATGGTTCTGGTGAGATACGAGGACTTTCCTTCGGCTTCGACTTTATTCCCTCTGTTTCCTTCATGTTGTTGTCTACTTCAATTGGTTTTCCCGAATTTCTTTCGGATGGGCTTTTCTGTGAGTGTATTGTTTTTGCTTTTTTAGCGCAGTCTGTGTTGATGCCTTGGTCAGTAGTCTCTTCGGCTGTATAGCTTCCTTGGTGTTTTATCCTCCTTTTCGCCAGATGTTCCTTTGATTTTATGCTTAGTCCGGTTTTGACGGATTTACGAGAGTCGAAGGAGCCTTGTCCATCATGCGTTTCTACGTCAGGTAAATCTGCATTGCTCTCAGAGCTCTCAGTCAGTTCGCTTGATTCACTAGAGACGGACATTCCAGTCTCGTAGATATCTGAGTCTGATTCCTTCTCAGTAGCTAAGGTATTTAGCGGTGACTGGCAATTTAATGCATGATTTTGTATTATTGATTTCCCAGTGGGTTCTATATTATCCATTACCCCTGGTATTGATGATTTGACCTCACCGGGTATATTTTGGGTAGTCAACTCTTTTATTGTTGTTTTATTAACCGTTATTGCTGGAGCGGTGTCTTCATTTCTCAAATTGGAATCCAGAATAGAATCGTTCACTTCTTCACCTGTAGCGGATTCAAAGCTGACGTCTTTGTTTATTTTTTTTGCATCACTTTTGTTGCATTTATCATTTCGCTTACAAATTAAATTTACATTCGTTGACGCATTGTTTTGACTTTCTTTTGGTAGTGGGCTGAAGATTTCAGATATACTAGGCTGAGAAATTGATGTTGCGCCTGTGGTTTTTGCTGAAGCTTTCAGATTTTTTATAGCCTGTAACCGTTGCGCTTTTTTAACCAATAAGTCTATTTCTGTGGAGTCTGCCGGTTCTCTGCTCTTATCGTCTGTGCTTTCTTTCTGTTTGCTTCTAGTTTTATCCTTTTCTTTTTGTAGGTTTTTCTTAACTCGCTCTGGGCCTTCAAACGTTTCCTGCCCTGAGCTTCTTTCAGTGTTGCATTCGGTGTTATTTTCCTTAGCTTTGGCTCCTCTAGTTTCTGGTCCAGGTCCATGTCCCAAGTGTCTATTCCTGTTTTTTCTTCTTGGAGAAACAGGTGCAGTCTGGGTATGAGAGGTTCCTTGGTTGGCTATGGAGTCTTGGGAGTTTTTAACTTTGATTTTTTGGGTTTCCCAATTTAAGGTGCTGGACACGGATGCGCCTACAGGGCTTTCCTCATGCTCTTTCTGAGTTCCAAGGGTGCATATTCCGGGAGATTCATCCGTTGTCAACCCCATTTGCACTTCTATTCCAAGAAACCCAGGAGTCCCATCACTACAAGCCATGCTCTGGAGTTGAGAATTTACTAGTGTATTTGTATATGTGCGTTCAATACACCCAGCTGAATCTCTGAGCGCTGACGTTAACTTTGGAGATGGATCAAGTCTCTGTTTAGTTCTTTTTTTTTTTCGCTATCGTTCCTTCTAGAGCCACTTCTTCTACAGCTGCTGCTGAAGCTACTACTATATTTGCGGTTGGTTCAAAATTGCCAGCGGCTTCCCAGGCACACTTTACTTCCCGAATGTCTTGAAGGCAATAAAGAGTCTGGTCCGATTTTACTTTAGATTTTTTAGCCTCGTGGAAGGTGAAGATAATCTGGAATATGTGAGTTTCAAGCCTCCTCCAAAAGTTGCTCTGCACCACGCACTCTTTATGTGCCTTAATTTTATTCTTATACTTATACTTATTGCGCTCTTTGCTTTTAGATACAAAGGTTGTTTTCTTCCACTGCTTTGAGTTTATTGGCTCCTTGCCCTGAATTACACAGCCCAGTCTCTGGTAGTCTCCCTTGCCGTACCTCGGTTTCAGCCTCTGGTTCTGCCTCTGCCTCTGCCACTGCCAGACACCCCCCACGTGTAACATTCGTAAAACTGTAGTTGTTTTCACAGTTTCTGCAGCAGTTAGCGATACCCTATCAAAGAGCCTATTGAAGAGCCTATCGGAGAGCATGCTCACTCCTGATGCATGGTGATTATCCGCTTGCGTTGTGTTAGCAGATGACGTGCTGACAGTCTGACAGGCGGACAGACAGACGTGTCGTTTTGCGGTGAGCGGTGTCCGTAACGGCGAGTGGTGAGTGATGTGCCTGACCTATTGAGGGTCGGGAATCAAGAAGCTAGAATCGGTACAAGGCGGTACAAAGCGCTAGGGGGCCGTGAGCCGCGAGCCGTGAGCCAAGCGCTGAGGGTAGAGGCTGCGGTAAGCCACCCCCCCCTCCAGTACGAGGCACTTCACTTTTTCAATTTTAAAGTGTGCCGATACGGGCGATACAGGCGTTAGAGACCTGACATAGCTCTGTCCGCTTTTCTTTGGTTTGTTTTGTCTTTTTTCCCCCCCGGTCTCAACTCAGCTCCGCACAGCACTCTTGTTGACACGAGAGTTGGTGAACAGATAGAAAGTCAAGTCAAGGCAAACAAAATAAGTCGACTTTCTAAGGTACTCTTAACTTCCTTGGTCAGAACTCCAACTCTAATGTCCTTCAGAATATTTCCATATACCTCATCAAATGCTTGTTGCATATTCTTCAACAGTTCCTTGTATTGGAACTTCTGCCAAATGTTCACATTTCCAATACTTCCTAATAAATTAAGATTTTGTTCATGGAGAAGGGTCTTGAAAATAGACTCTCGTTTCACAGCGGTTAGTTGCAGGAGGTCTCCAAACACAATTAAATGCATTTCTACGAACAGAACATTGTACTCTGTTCTTAGAATTTGTTGTATTCTTAAGTGAACAAAGGCAAGCATTAAGAGACCATTTTTACATTGTCAACATTAAAAACTTGATTTTCTTCAAAACTCTTCCCACCTCATGACACACTTCTCCATATAACTTCTGGTATTCCAGATTATTGTCATGTTCCACAGGTAGCATTAGCAGTCGATGTAGGGTAACTCTTTTAATATTGTCTGCAGCTAATCTAGTTGTTGCTGTTACTACCACACAACAAATTTGATTGTGTTATCCTCTGTAAATAAGGGGTAATCACTTTATTTAAAAAGCTTTTCCCATTGCCAGCTTGACCACTAATGTATAACAGAATTGATTTAAAGAAAGAGCAATTGTGTTCTTTGTTGTCATATCCATGTTCTACTATCTCTTTTACTTCCATATAAATCTCTATCTGTTCATTGTTGAGTTGTGCAACTAAGGTTTCCATACCTTTAGTTTCCTGTCTAGCTTGTTCCATTGCAGTTTCCACCTCATTCAGTCCTAATGCAGTTTCATTTTGAATAATAGGTGATCCAAGAGGATCTTGACTGAGTGGTGCAGAAATTTAACTACTTTGAGAACGCTCCCTAGCTACCTCTGCAGCAATTGCTTCTTCCTGATGAATCTCATCACTTAACATTTGCATACAATGTTGGAAGACTGAACACTGAATACTGTCTTTCACAGCATTAAATGAATCTTCACAACAGTCATAGGCTCCAAGTAATTCAGATTCTGCATGGCAAGGATTGAAAAGTTGAAGAAGTGCCAAATACAAAAACTCTCTTTTCTCTTGAGTTTGGCAACTACAATTCCTGTGATTAATTAGATTTCCTTTTGCATGTCTCTCTAAACAACGTTCACATATGAGAACTACAAATTGGCCTTCTTCTATGTTTTCTTTTACATTGCTTCTGTATCTGTAGTGCTGAAGAATTTCGTATAGACCCATATTTTTCCAACTGTACACTTCTTCTTGGTTAGTATGTATCCAACATGTTTGTTTTTATTATGTCTATACTATCTGGGTCAAACTCTGCTAGATACAACATTTCCGGAAAATACTTTATCACTCTATTTCATGTATTTGTAAAGCCCAGACTTATCCAAACTATTCCCCTTGATTTAGAGTATAAACTCACCAAGCTCAACCTATCCGAGCATTCATAAGAACCAATCTTTCTAAGCGACAACTTTTTAAACTGAAGCAGTGCAACCTTTTCGTTAGACTCTTTTCTACACTAATCTCTTTCATCTCAGATTTTGTATTGCATGAAGTGACATACCGAGTCACAGCAATAGAGTTGTCTGCAACAAATTGTTTGTCCATATTTGCATTCCAAATTTTCAGAATGACAGCATTGTAATCATTAATGTATTTAAACGCCTATGTTTTTCTTAGATTGCATGTGTTTTTGACAGTAACCTTCGTATGATTGCATGTCTCACTGCAGGCAAAAGTTGTTCACTCTTCCTCGTGAAATAACAGGTCATGGGAATCCAAAACAACCTCTTGTTTAAACTTTTCCTTTAGATCTGTATTTTCGGTTGCAGTATTTCCCACATCTATGTGTTTGGTAGAACAGAACTTGATGTCTCAGACCTGTGTCAGTAGAGTGTTTCGGTAAGATGCATATCACATACTGTTCTGTGAAAGAGAGCACACACTCATCACTCTCTGTTCCAATTTGTGGAGCTTCTTTTATTCATAACAGCATGTGACTATGAATAGGAGCACCTCTTGCTTGATACTCCTTATGCCAAAAGAGATCAGTTTCTTCCCCAAGAAGAGGATTACTTTTGTTGCAGATGAAAGACAGCATGGCTTTGAACCTGTGGTTGAAATATCTGCAAACATTAGCATGATCCAAAGAGCAACATTATCCTGCTGTCCTGAATATTTCAATTTGCCTCTCTCAAAAATTCAAGCAGGGCATCCTATACGTATCCAGCACAACTACATGGAACAAACCAACTAGGTACACAAAGGTTTCTCAACATGCATTTGAGTTCTCCATGATGATGATACCAATACTCATTGGATCCACATTGGCACGCCATCAAATTGATCCAGTTATATTCCAAGTTTTCATCTTTTTCTTGAACTTTATCAACAAATTCCCTTGCAGACAGAGTTTGCATATTTCCTTGTGTCTTCAGTATATGGTTCACAGCGTAAGAAAGTCCAGACTAGTCACTCTCAAACAGAAGATGGAATATGTATGGAATGCCCAGGCGCAATCTTGGATCCTCTGTGTATAATCACGTTGAACGGTATTCACCTGCTGGTATTTGTACAGGATAGTCCTTAAAGTGTCTACCTACTGCAGTGGAAAACAGCTGTGGAAAACAGCGAGCCTCTAAGCTTTTTTCCCAGACACTCAAGGGAGCCCCTTTTGCTTGTTTCATTTGAAACAATTCAATAGCATCACCAATTACTTATTTAGAATGCAGATGGTGAATGCTTTAGTCTTCATAAGCATGGGCGAATTTTGTGAATCTGGCAATCCACAAAATCCGCGAATTCTCGCAATTTTTTTTTTTTTGTGTTCGCAAGGATTTCTGCCAGTTCGCGAGGGTTTTGTACCAGTTCGCAATTGCAAACTTACATGTCGGCTCGCAACGGTCGCGATTATGTTGTTTCTACGTCTGGTTCATCATCACAGGTTCCCAGCACCCTCTATTTCAACCCTGCCACCCTCTGTTTCACCCATGCCACCCTCTGGTACATCAATGCCACCCTCTGGTTCATCATCACTGTAGATTATGGGGGGAAAAAGCAAGCACACCTGCCCTGCTTCAACTGACATGAATAAATTTGGGGTTGATTTATTAATGTGTCACTGTTTTAAAATTCCAGTCTGGCACCTGCTTCCTTATCTGTAATTTGCTTTCTGTTGCAGTGCAATTTTTTTTCCAGGACCTTTGTGGCCTACTTGTAGCTATTCCATGATCCGGCTGTGAGGGTCAGAGCAGGGTCATACAATTGTTGCAACTAGCAACTGAACTCTGGAGGGGCCCCAGTCAGGAAGCACTACAGGGAATGGTTACTCATGATGAATTTGAACTTTTGCACCTGCTGAGTGCTTTCAGTTTAGCAAAACTCGTTTTTCTGCAGAACAGCATTACAGCAACTGTAATGCCCCAAACAAGCTTACTGGTGATAGTTGATTTCTAATCCAAAAGTTATCCAAAGAAAGTCAAAAGGCCTCAAATCCAAAAAAGTGCAGGCAAATGTCAACCTGAGGAGTTATTCTCATAAAAATCATCATTTTCAGAAGGTCTATGCTGCTTGCTAGTGGATTTCTTGTGCAGAATTGCAATTTTTGTAATTTCACGAGTGCGAGATTGTTGCTGCCCGCCACACCTACATGTTCGCAATTGCGAACTTACACTGCACACCGCAAAATTGTATCACCAAGAAAAAAAATCCGCTGCGTGCGAATTTGCGGTAAATTCGCGAGCGTTCGCGGATTGCGAATTTACCGAAAATCCGCAAAATCCGCGAGTGGAACGGATTTTCCGCCCATGCTTAAGTCTTCATACATTTCTTCTGATCTAGATTGATCCAAGTTTTCAATCTATCCGCATGATGGTAAGGTGTCTTTTTCTATGCAAATTTATTTTTCCGCAAAAACAACATTTATATAGTAAATGCTATTTTGAATGCGGTATAATGTCGCTTTTTTAAATTGATTAAAATCTGCTAACTCTTGCCAGATTTTTCTGTTCTTTTTTAGAATCTCATTTACTAAAATGCTAAGCAGTTCTTCTCCCTATCTACCCCTACGATTCCAATATTCCTTTTAACATCTAAAGGTAAATACACAAGTCTTCACCTTAGCCCTCTCTGGAGCTCAGCTGGAGGTATTTTACGCCTCGGCTCCATACAAACTATTGCTTAAAACGGATGTACGTGTTGTATAAGAACTGACTCATAAACATGTAATTCTTTCAACTCTTGTGAAAGAGATACCAATTCTAACTTGTTATGTATAGCTCTAGCTGGCATTTTATTATTCTCTAACTTATCATAGCAGTACTTACATATAATTTGCCAAGTGAACAAATCAAAACTTTCCTCAGCAAATAAATATGCACCAAATTCTTGCCACTTATCATTGTTCTCTTTTAAGCTTTCAGAGTACACAACTACATTCTGAGTTTGCGTTTTGTGGTGGGTGCATCAACATCAAATACAAACACAGTTTATTTTTTCTGAGGAAACTGTGCTAACCTTTGCAATGTCTTGAGCAAAGTTTTCATTTGTAATTTCTGTATCTTGTTCTTCTACAACTCTAGCAACCAACTCTTCACTTTTCCTGGACTCTTTTTCTGGATCAAACTACCTACACTGGATATCTTCATAAACTGTCTCTACCTTTGCTAATGATCCATACAATAAAGTTCTGTTAATTTTTCCTAAACATAAAGCAGAAGTTTTAACATAGTAAAGTCTTCTAACCAAATTTTTTATTTTGGAGTGGTGAACAGCTAACATCCTGCAATGATGAGTGGTGCTTTTCCTTGAAAGACATGCCAGTGAATCGCCTTATAAATTACTATATTTTCTCACTTTGCATGGATCTAATCCTTCCAAAATTTTATTTTTTTCAGAGTTCTGCATGGAAAGTTACGTATGACATTTTGTAATAAATCAATTGATTCATGACAAATACTGCAAATAGTATTACAATTCAATTTGTAAACTGTGGCCTGTCTATGCCTTCCTTGCACCTCTTCAGCTATCACTTCCTCTACGTTCCTAGAAACTATCTCCTCTTTTGCAACAGGAGTCCCATCATTTACTTCATAGCAACAACCAGTTAAATCACTAGTGTATTCTGTTGAAAATAGCTACCCTCATTGGAATAAAATTATGTACTAGACATGTGCTTCCATTCACCTTTAAAGATTTTGAAAAAATTAGTTCTATTAATAAGCCTTATTCTAACGCTTTTTTCTTCATACACAACACTGTTTTTGTCTGGTGTCCTCATTCTATTCAATATTAATATAAATAATGTCTTCTTCAAAGTAAATGCTTTCTCCACAATACTCTCAATATGTTGTTTTTGCTTAAATGCATCACTTCTTCACTCATATTTCTTCATCCTTTTTAGCAAACTTTGTATTTCCCTAGTGCGAAACATTTTTGCTCTGAACTCTTTAAATGGTTTTTGTCTCCATAACAAACTCCCTGTTTCCTACTTTCTGCAACATGTACTCCTTGCTTTTTTCCACTTGATGTGCAAATTCAATTTTTAGATGAGACTGTACTCTCATTCTGTAATTTACAACATAGTTTTTTTGAGAAACTGCTTAGCACTCTTACCAGTTTCTCTTTTTTTCCTCTGGACATTCTCCACCTAATTTTGTTCTTCTGTCTCACTTTGAAGTTCAAAATACTTTATGCTTCTGTTTCTTTCTTTTTTTGTTTTGTCAGGCATTGCAATTCTTATTTTGTTTGTTTTCAAAACTCAGTCTCTGGAAAAGTAATAAACAATACATTAAGGGCAAGATTAAAGCATCTAAATATTAATTCATTAAGTAACTAATGTATTTATGAAACAATACAATATATTTAATAGAAAATAAAATGTAGGTTTCTAGATAAAACAGTATCTATGTGCACATCTAACTATGTCAATCAGTCTTTGCATTGTTATGTCACTGGGTGTGACAATTTCTCTATGGGTATGTCATTCGTTGTCATAGTTTTGCTGTCTGTATGGGTATGTGAGAGGGTGTCAGAGTCTATGTATGTGTATGTGAGAGGATGTCAGTCTATGTATTGGTATGTGAATGGGTGTGTCACAGTATGAGTATGTGAGACGGTGTGAGAGTCTCTGTATAGGTATGTGAATGGGTGTAAGGGTGTCTATATGGATATGTGACAGGGTATGAGAGTCTATGTATGGGTACCTGAGATGGTATAAGAGTCTATGTACAGATATGTGAGAGGATGTGAGGGTCCAAGTATGGGTATCTGAGAGGGTGCGAGTCTATGTATAGTTATGTGAGTGTATCTGTATGAGTATGTGAATGAGATATAAGGGTATCTGTATGGGTGTGTGAGCGGGTGTGAGAGTCTCTGTATGGATATGTGAACAAATGGAACACTGTCTCTATAGGTATGGGAACAAAAGAGGCCTGCATAGGGTTGTATAAGGGTGTGACAGTCTCTGCATGGGTATATGGATGGGTATAAGGATGTCTGTATAGGTATGTGAGAGGGTATGAGAGTATGTGTATAGGTATGTGAATCGTAGTGACACTATCAATATGGGTATGTGAGAGGGTGTGAGAGTCTCTGAATGGATATGTGCATGCGTATAAGGCTGCTTGTATAGGCTGTGACAGGGTGTGACTGTCTATGTATGGGTATCTGAGAGTCTATATTGTATGTGAATTGGAATAAAGGATGTCTGTATAGGTAGGTATGTGAAAGAGTGTGTCTCTGTATGGGTAGGTGAATGGGTGTGACACTGTCTGTATGGGTATCTGAGAGAGTGTAAGAGTCTATGTATGGGTATGTGAGAGGGTGTGAGAGTATCTGTATGGGTAGGCAAGAGTCTCTGTATGGGTATGTGAATGGGTGTCACATTGTCTGTATGGGTATGTGCATCTGAGTAAAGGAGGTCTGAATGGGTATGTGAGAGGGTATGAGAGTATCTGTATGGGTATGAGTATGGGAATAAGGGTGTCTACATGGGCATGTGAGAGTTTCTGTATGGGTATGTGAAAGATTGTAACATTGTCTGTATGGGTATGTAAATATGAATAAAGGAGGTCTCAATAAGTATGTGAGTTACTGTATGGCTAAATGATATTCTAAGTTTTCATCTTTTTCTTGAACTTTATTAACAAATTCCCTTGCAGAGATATTTTTTAGGTTTGCTTCTCTCTCCCTAATATGATTCAGAGCATAAGAAAGTCCAGACAAGTCACCCTCAAGCAGAAGATGGAATATGTATGAAATGCACTGGTGAAATCTTGGATATTCTTAATACAATAGCGTTGAGCAGTATTCAGATGCGGGTATTTGTACAGGATGGTCATTATAGCATCTACCGACTCCAGTGGGAAACAGTTATGGAAAAGAGATAGCCTCTAAGTTTTCTTCCCAGACACTCAAGGGAGCTCCTTTTGCTTGTTTCATTTGAAACAATTTAATAGCATCACCAATTACTTCTTTAGAATGCAGAGGGTGAATGCTATAGTGTTCATACATTTCTTCTGATCTAGATTGATCCAAGTTTTCAATCTGCCCGCATGCCGGTAAGATGTCATCTTCTATGCAAATTTCACTTTCAGCAAAAACAACATTTGTATAGTAAATACTATATTGAACGAGGTATGTTGCTTTTTTATTTTATTAAAATCTACTAACTCTTGCCAGATTTTTCTATTCTTGGTTGAATCCCATGTACTAAAATATCAAGCAAGTCTTCCATGTGAGAGTCTCAATACGGTATGTGAAAGGGAATAAAGGAGTTCTTTATAGGTATAAATGTGAAAGATGTAAGTGTCTATATATGGGTAGGTAAATGGGTGTGACACTGTCTGGGTATATGAGGGAGTGGAAGAGTCTATGTATGGGTATCTGAGAGGGTGTGAGAGTATCTGTTAGGGTATGGGAGAGGTTTTGTGTGGGAATGGGTGTCACATTAGCTGTATGGGTATGGGAACAGCAATAAACGTGGTCTGAATGAGTATGTGAGAGGGTGTGACAGTTTCCGTATGGCTATGTGAATTGGAGTAAGGGTATCTACATGGGTATGTAAGAGGGTGTTAGAGTTTCTGTATCGGTATGTGAATGGTTGTGACATTGTGTGGGTATGGGAAAAGAAATAAAAGAGGTCTGAATGGGTATGTGAGAATGTGTGAGAGTCTCAGTATGGGTATGTAAATCGGTATAAGGATGTCTGTATGTATATGTGAGTTGGTTTGAGAGTATTTGTGTAGGTTTGGTAATGGCTGTGACACAATCTGAATGGGCCTATGAGAGGGTGTGACAGTCTAAGGGTATGTGAGAGGGTGTGAGAATCTTTTTATGGGTATGTGGTATGCGTATGAGAATGACCGTATGGGCATGCAACAGGGTGTGACAGTCTCTGTATGAGTATGTGAGCGGGTGTGAGATACGATCTGTCCACCGGGTGGGTGTAATGCATCTTTGTGCAGTTTCGGCAATGAATACATTACTGGAATACTGGAATACTGGAATACAGGGATGTTTACAATATAAGCTGAAGAATTCACCCCACTCAAGTAGCCCCTGATCTTTCCAATTCACAAATATCTCATTGAATTTTGAATATGAAGGTAGTACATATTTTAACACTGCATTCCTGTGCAATTCTTCACTCTCAACTATCCATTTGAATCTCCCACACATCTCCTTCGTGTTCATCTCTACCTTTTCAGCCTGCACTTCTTTGTGTTATCTCTCATTCCCCATGCCCTCTCTCTTTCTCTCTCTCTGCACCCGTAAACTGAGTATTTTGGACATTTTGTATACTTCATTCAACTACTTTGAGATAAAATGGTGATTACAATTGGCACATATGTGCCCGTGGCTCTGGGCACTCTTCAGAGACGCTAATGATTTCATAGGCAGGATATCTGAACACCTTTACGACCAATGTACAGCTATACACACCCTGATCTCACACAGGCACCTAGACGTGACTCAGTTCGCAGACTCATATGTGGCATTGAAAAAACTACAGAAGCACAGTATCTGAAAAAAGAAAAAATGCGTGGGCAAGGTAAGATGAGATAAAATATGAAACATAAATAGAGACCGCATCACTGACATGGAAACGATATTTTACAAACATTGTTGAGAAATCATTCTGTGTTTTGGCTTGTTAAGTGAAGGACATGAATATTGGACCCTGCAGGGACCCGTAGCACGGTATTTTTTTTATTATTGCTCGGTATGAGCAATGGTAGGGCCCATCCAAATGAAAACCCTGAGTGTAATCTGTAAGGGTCACAGTAGCTGCTGCTCCTTGTTCTCACAACTCTTTCCTTAATACTCTCTTTCCGCTCCGGCGGCGGGGTTAGGACTTTCAGCTAACAGACCCAAATGCACCAGATCTGTGATTGGCCATCCAAACAGGTACAACGTATTCCTAAGTCACTGCTAGCTATGCAAGTGAGAGAGATTAGAGAGAAAACACAGGCTTCAGGCAAGGTGAGAATGTAAAAACAAGCATTTGCAATGCAATAGGTCTCGCAATAGAAAAGTTTGAGCTTTTGGTGTGTAAAATGTAAAAAAAAAAATTGTTTATGTTTTTCAAAATATAAAAGTATTAATTTTGTTATTAGAAATGCCAATAGTTATAAAGTTAGCAAATGTTACATCTATAGCATTAGTAAAGGTACATGTTTAGTTTCCCCTGTCTTACATGTATTGATCTGACAAATCACAATGTTTTAACAAGAACAGAAGTGAAAACATTTAACATCTTTTTATGACATTTGTAATAAAGCTTGAAACATTGACAGAAAATATTTGAACCAGTTGTTGTTGAATGGTTGCACAGATTGATGCTGTGGTGGCGTTGAGTGATGTTGTTTTGGGGACAAGTGATGCTGTGGCGTTCAGTGAAGCTGTTGTAGCGCATAGTGATGTTGTGGTGCCCCTGAGTGATGCTGTACTGGTGCTGTGGTGGTGCTGTGGTGGAAGTGTGCACTGCCGGCAGGTGGTGTGTGCCTGGTGGAAGCGTGCACTGACGACTGGTGGTGTGTGTGCTTGGTGAAAGCGTTCACTGACGCTGGTGGTATGTGCCTGGTGAAAGCATGCACCGACGGCTGGTGGTGTGTGTGTGCCTGGTGAAAGCGTGCACTGACGTCTGGTGGTGTGTGCCTGGTGGAAGTGTGCACTGACAGCTGGTGGTGTTTGTGCCCTGCGAAAGCGTGCACTGATGGCTGGTGGTGTGTGTGTGTGGCTGGTGAAAGCGTGCACTGATGGCTGGTGGTGTGTGTGTGTGGCTGGTGAAAGCGTGCACTGATGGCTGGTGGTGGTGTGTGTGCCTGGTGAAAGCGTGCACTGACGGCTGGTGGTGTGTGCCTGGTGGAAGCGTGCACTGACGGCTGGTGGTGTTTGTGCCCGGTGAAAGTGTGCACTGACAGCTGGTGGTGTTTGTGCCCGGTGAAAGCATGCACTGATGACTGATGGTGTCTGTGCCTGGTGAAACTGTGCACTGACGGTGTGGTTGTGAGTGTGGTTGTATGTGTGGTTGTATGTTGTATGGCAGGCGTGAAACTTAAAGTACGGCCGGCCGGCCGTAAAAAAATAATTAGGGGAGGAGAAGCACTTTGATGTGGTGTCACGGCCTGGCGGCCGTGAAAAAATGCAATTAGGAGAGGGGAGAGTGGTGAGGAGAGTGGTGTTGAGAGGGGAGAGTGGTGGTGAGAGGGGAGAGGGGAGAGTGGTGAGGAGAGAGTCAGGCCTGGAGAGAGTGAGGAGAGGGGTGAGTGAGGAGAGGGGAGAGAGGCGAGAGAGAGGTGAGTGAGGAGAGATAGAGGGATTGGAGAGGGAGTGTAGTGGTGAGTGGTGAGAGGGTAGAGTGTTGAGTGGTGAAAGGGGAGATGGGGAGAGGAGAGGGGTGAGTGAGGAGAGGGGAGAGAGGAGTGAGTGAGGAGAGAGTGGGATTTGAGAGAGGGAGGGGAGAGTGGATAGAGTGTGATAGATAGACAGAGTGAGGGCGATAGTTCGCTCGACAGATTAAGTGTATTTTTGTGGCATTGAGTAGAGTGTAATTATGTTGCGTGTAATCATGTGGCACCTAGTCGTATTTGGAGTGTATGTTGAATTGAGTGCAGTATAATTATTTGGCATGAAATTATGTGGCACTGAGTGGTATTTGGAGTGTGTGTTGCATTGAGTGCAGTATAATTATGTGGCTTGTAATTATGTGGCACTGAGTGGTATTTGGAGTGTATGTTGCATTGAGATCAGTGTAATTATGTGGCATGTAATTATGTGGCACTGAGTGGTATTTGAAGTGTATGTTGCATTGAGTGCAGTGTAATTATGTGGCATGAAATTATGTGGCACTGAGTGGTATTTGGAGTGTATGTTGCATTGAGTGCAGTGTAATTATGTGGTGTGTAATTATGTGGCACTGAGTGGTATTTGGAGTGTATGTTGCATTGAGTGCTGTGTAATTATGTGGCACTGAGTGGTATTTGGAGTGAATGTTGCATTGAGTGCAGTGTTATTATGTGGCTTGTAATTATGTGGCACTGAGTGGTATTTGGAGTGAGTTTCATTGAGTGCAGTGTAATTATGTGGCGTGTAATTATGTGGCACTGAGTGGTATTTGGAGTGTGAGGGCGGCCAAGTGGTAGAATGAGGGCAGTAGAGTGGTAGAGTGAGGGCGGTAGAGTGGTAGAGTGAGGGCGGTAGAGTGAGGGTGGTAGAGTGAGGGTGGCAGAGGGCGGTCGAGTGAGGGCAGTAGAGTGGTAGAGTGAGGGTGGTAGAGTGAGGGCGGTAGAATGAGGGCGGTAGAGTGAGGGCAGTAGAGTGAGGGCTAACATGGCAGCCAGGCTGAGGGGTGAGCACATTCAGCGGTAGTTTAAGTATGAGGCTGAGGGTGTCACAGAGCCCTGTTTACCCAAAATATGTCTCAGAAGTGAAATTAAATGCCAGGATAGAAGGAGTAGAGTAAAGACCGATGCCAATAAACTGAGGAAGATACTGGCAGGCATATCAGCACAGGGGCAGACAGTGACCGTCAGTCACCGGTGGACCACAAACAGAAAGCAACAGGAACCGAGTGCCTGAAAAATACACACCGATAGCTGCAGCGAAGTGGAAGCAGTGGAAACTGACATCTGCTTAGATAACCCCCACGAGGCTGAAAGGCACAGGGGCGCAGGCGGGCAGAGGCCAATCGACAGAGAGAGAAAAAAGATAGACGAAAAAAAAAAACAAGCAGTAAAGATTTGCGGATAGGTGCGAACCTAATACATCAGAGAGAGAAGGAGAAAGGCAGAGCTGCTACTAGAAAGAAAAAAAAATAGTCAGAATGAAAGATAGAGGCTGGGAAAGATAAATGGAAAGAGAGATACGATGTCAGAGAGGTTGGGGCTCAGATTTGCATGCAGCCACTGGAGAAGCCTGCTTGTGGGGACTGGGAGGAAGGGTGATGAGACGCAGGCCCTGCAGTGAATATTTATGGGAGGAGAGATGCTGGCCTGAGGCAGAGCGCACGCTGGGGGAAGGAGGCTGGGCTGCCTTTGATGTGGTAGAGGGAGGGGGTGGGCTGCGTGGTTAGTGCTTGTGTCAACAGATGGAGAGTGAGAGCAATGAAGTTTGAAAGGGATAGAATCACTGAGTTCTGTAAGCACGACAAACATGCACACCCACATCCGACATGAGTTGCTTTCCATATCATTAACTTGACATGAGCTGTAGATGCAATAGCAAGAACGCCAATGTTATGACTGTTAAAATATTGTAGCTATTATACATTCAGTCTGCAGGCATGCACACAGTGTTAACTGAAGTCGGTGCCATTGTGGTACTGCTGTCAGTGCCTCCTGACTTGTTTCAGCTGCATGCCAAGGCCTGGAGTCAGCTGCGACGAGAGGCTCTCGCTGGAAGCAGAAACTGCATACAAATCAGAACAGACAACTAATCTCAGCGTGTGAGTTTAATTAAATACTGTACATATTTACTTACAGGGAAAAATCCAGTCTCATTAACATAGCCAGATAAGAGAGCACTGGTGCATGACAGCCCTCGGGGCACTGGGGGGATGTGATCAGCCCAGTGATTCACATACATGGAGGCTTCACACTGAATGCAGCCTGTAGTGTTACACCAGCGCACTGCAGAAGAAACCTCTCATTAATAGGTAATCAACAGCTCCCCCCGACCAGCTCCTCGGCAGGAGTCCAGAACATCTGTTTCCCACTTGCCATGATTTAGTTCTGCTCCAAGTGTGGAAAACAAATTTGTGTTATTTCTTTTCTTTAACCTTATTATGTACCTTCACCCTGAACTAAATGAGTGTGACAGAGATATGCTTAAAACGGCTTCCGTTCTAAATTGCTATACATTTCTGCCTGATGGTGGGAGCTAGTAGCACGCGTAAGCCAAGCGGCGGCTTTCAGGTTTCATCCTTGTTAAAAAAAATTGCCTTGCCTGGAGCTATTTGTCAGGGAAGCCTCTGCAAGAGCATCGCCTGCATTACTGATGCACACATATAGAAGTGTGCCATGGAGGCCTGAGGCAAAGTGATCCGTCTCGCGCTTTAGCAATTCTGCTTTCCAAGTTGCTCAGCATGTTTAATATTGTAAACCACTTAAATCACGCGCATGTGCGGTCGCACTCCCGCATGCGCGCACATACGTTACCTGAGCAATGTGTTTAGCGTGTAACTTTAGGAAAAAATAAAATCACCAAAAAGTTGTCAACATTGCATTACTTCCTCCAAATCCTGTCTTACTGATGTAATCATGCTTTCCTTATGGCATCAGCAAAGACATCTTTAAAGTTCTCCAATGTGGCCGTAAGTGTATCTATGAAAGTACTGCTACTTATAAAGCAACACATATGTTGAGCAACAAGATGTTGTTCGTGTGGACATGGATAGATAAAGGTAAAATAAGCACTGGGGGGAGCAGAGCCTTTGAAGCTGGTGTCTGCTTGTGGGGACTGGGAGGAAGGGTGACGAGACGCAATCCCTGCAGTGAATGAATAATTATGGGAGGAGAGATGCTGGCCTGAGGCAGAGCACACCATATGGAGAGGGAGGGGGGGTGGGCCGAGTGCAGGAGAAATGCTGCTCTCAGGGGGAAGGCTCAGGCAAGCTCGTGCATGAGGAGCTTGTCACGTGATTCTTTTCTCGTGAACTGTTTGAAATCCGCCTGTTAGGAATTTTTTGGATTCACAGCAATAGGTTCGAGTAAACTCGACCTAATAACACAAATGGACACTCCTCGAGAACCAGGCCTCACTAAAAGATAGATACATTAATTCCACCATATTTATCATTATTGGCCCGCAAAGCGTTAACAGCATTTAAAGTTAGTGTCCGCTCCCGAGGCAAGGCACAGATTACACGTTCCAAATGAGGTGAAGCATTTCGCACGATTTAAGTAGGTTGTTGTTTTACATTCAATCACGCCTGTTTTTAAGAATGCTTAGATTCGTAAGACTTTAGTTATATTGGTAAAAAAATGAAACTACAAATCCAAGCATGTCTAGTGCCTAGCTGTCAGAATTAAAGTAGAACATAAAAGGTTCTAGTAGTGTTCTGGTCTCCTAAACAGTAGGGAGGATGGTTATGTTCTTGGGGGTGTACAAAAAAGGAAGTAAGGAAAGGGATGTGGGAAACGGGGTGGCACTAAATGGAAAGCCTACCTACTGAGACCCGAAGCAACAGAATGGTGGCAACATTGATGGTATATCAGGGGTGCAGAATGGACCCGGGTGCATTTTGTTTACAGTGATGTCATCTTGCGCAATTTAATTTCTGACATTTCCCCCATGCTTGTTACACAAAATACCTGAGATTACGCCACTAAAAAACATTGTGTAATTGAGATTTTTTTCAGGCAAAAATTTTATTAGGGGAGTACAGGAACAAAACGAACAAACAGAACATGAGTGGTTGTTGCGCGTTTTGTAGCTCAAAATGCGGCCTCAAAACCAAAATGGAAAGAAGGATGCATTTTGCTAAAAAATATAAAAAATACACAATGCCGGATCTGCATTTTGTGTTATTATTACGTAAAACTTTTTGGCATTCCGTGTAAATTCCTCCAAATCCACCGAGACCTAGTGCAGAACTGGAACAGACGGCCACAACGGGAAATAACATGATGGGTGAGATTTAATATGTTGTGGAGAATTTTAATTAGATGAAAGTAAATGAGAAGTGAGAGTATATGAAGGGGTTGAAAATGAAACATTCTTTCTCCAGACGTAGCTCCTGGATACCGATTGTACCTATCAATGAGCCCTCTTTCGCAATGGAGTCTTTGGGAAGGGGGTGTAGTCAGATGCAGGGGCGTAGTTTTTTTTGGGGGGGGTGATGGGGGGTGTTTGAGGTGTTACACCCCCTACAGAAATGTAATACCTGGTAAATTGTTGGGTACAGCTGTTTCTAGTCGAGTATGGTGAGGTGTATGTTTCTATACAAACACGCACAGCACTCCCTCTCTCTATTTTGAAAGTCTACAAATATGTTGGTTTTCTCTCACTTAGTACCCCTACCTATCTATGTGTTTCTCCCTTCCCACTGCCCCTTAAGTCCCCCCCCTTCATGAGCCCTAATTGTTCTGTATTTTGATATAACATGCCAACGTGATTTTTGGAATATCTGACACTCACCCCTCAACCATCCCCAGAGGCGCAACTAGTGCCAAATTTCGGGGGTGGGGGGCTAATAAAAATTTCAGGGGGGGGGTTAATTCTGCCAGCAATAAATAGGTTGAGTGAAGATGCAGGGGCTCTAAGAAGGGGTGAAAACACAACAAAGCCTCGTTAACAAGTAAATGATCTTTTAAAGACATGTGCAGTAAGACGGACTCCAGCCCAGGAAGCTGTCTTAGCCCGGGCTGGCACAAACCAGGGGCGTAACGGACACCCCCGCAGCGCGGGGGGGCCACACTCTTCCATACATGAATGGGGGGCCCCTCAGCTGGTTCCTCCAGGGTGTGTGTCAGACACAGTGTCTCCTGTAGAGCAGATGGCATTTTCTGCCTGCTTTGAGCTGCTCTGCGCTGCGGGCTGACTCAGAAGTGAAGAGAAAAAAACATAACTTTGTTTCTCTTTCACTCTGAGCGAGCCTGCCAGGCCCCTCACAAGAGCAGATCCCCTCTCCCACTCCTCCTCACAGAAAGCGTCTTCCACTGCTAGTCTGAGAGAGGAAGACAGGGGCGTCACACAGGCCCCCGCAGTCCCAGGGTGGGGGTGGGGGTGGGGGGGGGCCCTCATGCTGCAGGGGACATGGGGGGCCCCCTCACTTCAGCGGAAAGGTGTGCACGCCCGCACGCCCAGCCTCCTCGCCTTGGTAAAATATATTTAATTTATACCAGTGCTGCAAGTGCGTGGAGCACAGAATAAAAAGTCACCCTGTTCATTTTAAAACTGTACCTCCGCAGTCAACAACTTTTCCAATAATCTAGACTATAGTCTAGAGACAACTGTAAACAGGAGCAGCTCGGTGCACAAAACCAGCCTGGAGAAACGCGTGACATCACTGCCTTGTGCCTTCGAGCGCTGCTGAAGGGGTCCCGTCCAGAAGAATGTAAGAAACAAACTTTATTGCAATTTGTAAAAGCGGCTGCTGGTAGGCGTAGGTCATGATTTCAGAGTGACGTGATCTGCTGTTAATGGGGTTAAGGGTGCGCCTCAGTGCCTGCCAGCCACAGAACTCGTTCGGATCATGCCTGTGCCCCTCTCAGTCACACAGTATGTCTGCTTTGTTTTACTGTTGCGTTACTGCTCAGGTCCCTGGCAGCAGTTGAGTGAGACTGCGAGTCACAGCTGAGTATAATGACATGTTGAACCTCTTGGAAGCTGCTTTTCTCATTTCTGCATTTTTAGCTAGAGTCTGATAAATGAAAGTCGTTTATATTTCTTACGTTTTGCAGCAGTTAACTTAGTTTATCGTTCCTCTAATGTGTGTAATTTCTCATATTATTGTTTCCCTCCTCTTCATTGCTTAATTTTGCCCGTGAGAGTGTCACTCATAGTCATTGAAATATCACTCATAATTACTCTAAAATTATTAAAATGTCACACATAGCAATCGGAAACCTTGGCAGCTATGAGAGAGCTGTTATTATTTGTTTAAATTATGTAGTTGAATGAGGTCAGTCCGCTGCTCCATGTATGCAGCTGCTGGTTTCCAACTGCTGCACTCTGCAATGGCTAATACTTCACGCTGGTTTTTGTCCTTCTGTTGTGGCCTGGGACCCATGTGCGACAGAGAGGCCCTGAAATCTACACTAATTCTCTGCATGCTGACTTGCTTTATTGATTGCCGGTAGTAAGGAGGACCAGTGTGGGCGAGGCTGCTAGGGCATCTGTGTTTTAGCAGGTAAGCTAACTTGCTATGGATGCTCTTGATAAAGAACATTGAAGTTTCAATCAATCTGAGTTACCTTCGCCCCTGTCCTGTGGTGTACTGGGTCTGAAAATTTTGTAGTCATGCAGCCTGACACTGCTCTGGTCAGTTTTCAGCTGCCTGCCATTACTACACTTTAGTTCAATGACTTCTTACTTTCTCGTTGCTCAAATGGGTATAATTTCTGATATTATTTGTATGTCTAAATTGCTTATTACTCTTGTGAAAAAGTGTCACTCATAGTCGTTAAAATGTCACTCATAACTACACTAAAATTGTGAAAATGTCACACTTAGCAATCTGAAACCTTGGCAGTTATGTCTGAGGCTCCTTATTAATTATGATGCACAGTGTGTCCCCTCGTCTGCGCGTCTTCAGGGTGGGACATAGGGTGGGGCTGGTGACCAATCCCATACAGTCATGCGCATTGCGCAGCAGCGTAATTAAAAGTGCGCATGAGCATGACAAGTGAGATGAGGCATCCCAGGACCCAGCCAGACTACTGAGAAAGACGGTCACCCTGCGGCACCGGCGGGCATAATAATTTAATTATTACTAGCCCCTGCCTGGCTAGCCGTGCCCTTGCCCTCTTTAGCTGCCCGCTCGCGCCTGCCACTGAAGCTGCAAGCCAGTCCTCAGGTGAGTATGTTCGAGCCGAGGCAGGAGTGGTCCGTGGTGGCGAGGAGTCTCAGTGGGTGATCCGATGGTGACTGACGCTGACTTTGAGCTGCGTTAGGTGTCACTACGAACAGTGGATGACCTGTGAGACCATACTCTGTAAAATTGTTAACTCTGATCCCTAATCTGGCGAGTGAGTCTTGAACACGTTGAAGTGGAATGTGTGGTGAGAGTAGGGCAACAAGCTGTAGAATTCGGATGAGTATTAAGGCGCCGACCTAGGAAATACTCTAGAAAGTTGAACCTAGGAAAATTGGTTCTGACAGCCGAATGTGGCTAGTAAATCGTACCCCTTGGGATGGGAATAATAGAGGCAGTGAGTTTGACTGGAGGCAATCCTGGAAGGGGGTTGGGATTGTTAGACATCTGACTGGACATCTGACTGGAGAGAGGAAGGGGGATCCGGAATGGAGCTTCGGTGTGATACCTGATACATGGGTGGGTCAGATCTCATGCCTTGCTTTGGCGTGTAAATCCTGACACCCTCCTATAATGAAGATGAGCAGTATTATGACCTAGCAGTGACGCTTAATACCACTTTCATATGGATGGTGACTCTAGTGTCAGCATCTGGCAGTCAGCAGAGATAGAGATTGGAGCTAGTTAGGAGGTGACTCCTGATGTCCACCACCAATTTAAGGGGCAGTGTCATCAGGCCAGGAGTGCCTCGTAGCGCCACTCTCGAAGGAAGGTTTATCCTAACTGCTTGACTCTTATTGCAGCTCTCGGCAACCATTTACTATGTCAGGGTCCCTGGCCCCTGGTGGGCTTCATGCCATCTATTCTTTGAGGTTTCTCTCAACTTCTTTGCTGCCATGAAGTACAACACTTGCCGCATTTCCATAGATGTGATGGTTGACAAACCTCTTTCATGGATGGTGGCTCGGATACATGGCTCGGGGTAGTCTTGGGGGAGTGGATAGATTGAGTGACTTCTTGACTTTGTGAAGAGGATCAGATTGTGGGACACTCTAATCATTAATTCTCCCTGTGTAAAGGGGGAGTGGCAAATTTGGCAACAGAGGGGACACAGAAACATACTTTGTGCTTGTCTTTTCCCCGATCTTTAACTAAAGTATGAGCATAATTGGACTAGTACCCTCCTTCCAAAAGTAGAACATTTCTGGGGTAATGGCCAATACTGCGGACAGCAGGACGTCTGATCTATTTAACATTCCTCGCTGGCTCACTGCCAGCTTCTAGATCTGCCTTTGTTACTTTCTCCTCTAGCTGTGCTTGAGGGGCCATCACAGGTTTTGCCATGAACTAACACTGCAGCAAGTCTGGTATCGATTTTTCAAGTTTTGACCCCAAGTCATAAAATGACTGCAGTTACCGGTGAGAATCTATGGAGCACCTGTCGCATTGTAGTGCTCCAATTGGGTGAATATTTTTCCTGTCAAATCTACCGTGAGAAAGTAATCTACATAAAATACAGGCATTGTTACTCTGCCTGTGGACTCTGGCACAACCTTGTCAGCTGCTCCTTGGGTAATATTATGACAACTAACAGGTTCAACATTCCATGGAATAAGTTAACTAACGTCCTGTTGCCTTTCAAGGTTCTTCATCAAGAGTATTTGATCAAATAAAATATAGTTGCATAAACAAGAGGCTAGTATGATGGTCTTTTAAAACATTAACTCATGTTCCATATTTGGAATATGGTCTTACAGTGCACTCCCAGCTAAAATGAATATACATGGTTTTGGTGCAATGGATTGGTAAATTGGGTAAGGTTATCTTGGAGCCAGTAGGGATAGAGGTATGGCTCTACCTTTCAGCTTTTGGGTTATATGTATGGACATCAATATCAAAGGTTTCTGTATCTTACTAGTTCTCAGTAGCAAATTCATTGGGTCTTGGAGAATTGTTTGGTGCTCACCATGGAGGATGCATTTTGTGCTTTGTAGGGGGTGGGAGGGCGGGGTTGGTTGTTTAGGAATTCAATGAATCTGAGAAGAGAAAGGTAGCTTATTAGTGGGCCCATTGGAGCCAGGTGGTTTCTGTCTGAAAAGTTTTTGAGATGGGCGTCGTGGCTTTGTTTTGGATACGATGGGTTGAATCTGAAGCTCTGTGTCAGGGTTGACATTTGGTCTAGAGTTTTCAGTGTAGTTCAAGTGGTATGTTGGTTTCCATGATAGACCTAATTGTGTTTGGATATGACCATTGATGTCAGAGATGGTCTTGTGACTGTGGCTCTACGAAAGCAATTTTTGAGTCTTGCCTCTTTTTCAGAGCTAGAGTTGATGTCTGGGGCTCAGTCTGGAGCTAGTGACTATTGCTCGTCTTTGCAGCTCTTGTTCAGTTTAAGAGTCATGTTTGTGGATCTCCCTTCTGCAGATTTTATAGCCAATTCCCAAAGTCAAGTATGAGTGAGGGAGAAGACACAGGTCTGCTTCAGCCATGTACTCATCACATTCCTCCATCCCAGATAATTGTCACTGAGGTGAATATTCACAGGCAGCGATTTCTGGAAGGAGACTGTAAAGATCCAAAAGTATTCGCCAACCCTGCTAACTTTCTGACTTCTGGGATCTCAGATCACGCCTTTGATGTCCTAACGGGGTGAGGCTGATGTTGGTATTTCTTTTTTGCCAGAAGATCCTCACTCAGTAAGACCACCCTGGACTATGTGCAATGTTTCATATCTATATGTAGCACCAGCTGATTAGAAAAATATTGTTTGTGATTTTTGCACCACAGAAGTCAACCTTAAAGAAACACTTTGTTCACCATTAACATTGCTAATATGCCGCAACATTAGGCCATGTGCTGAGAAATCCTGAATGTGTATTACAGCCTAAAGGTGCACAGGGTTTGACAGTTTGGTGTCCGTTCTTGTGCCCATTGGCCATGTCCGGAGAACCTCTCAAATAATGTGATGTCATCTGAAAGCTTTTACCTTACCTTTTAGATAGCAGCCTTCTTCATACACTTATGTAAGATTACTCCACATTTCTACTCTTGATTACCAGCACTTTGAATTCAAGGTTGTATCTGCTGACCCTTTCTAGAACAAACACAAAAAAAATATATATTTTTTTTTTATTTGATTAAACTACTAAACTTTCTGATAGCAACATGTCTAAATCAGTGGTTCTTCAACTTTTGACTTCTTTGGATCCCCACTGGGCCTGTGTACGCCGCTGTTTGAATGTCTATGTCTGACGACCAGTAGAGAACACAGCAACAGCTGTCCCTGCAGACATTGGGAGCTCTTCAGTGTAGCCAGCCCTGCCTGTATCCATATATACAGACAGAGCAGTTTATATGTATAAGTGTGTCACTGTGTTTCCATGTGTTTGTGTGTCATTGTATGTGTGTATCCGCCGCTGCGCGCAGTGCTTAATTTGTGAAAAGATAAGGGTCCAAAGTTTTTATTAGGTGCCCGATGCTTCTGAATGCTCGGGTTTCCAAATACCAAGGCAGTCTCATCTTGATTCGACATCTTGCTTCTTTCTTTCATCACCCTACACTACCTCTCTCTTTGTGTCACTCTTACAGGTTTTCCTCCTTCCTCTTGGTTGTAGGGAGGCTTTGCTTTCTCCTTTTGTCAGTTTACCTCCATTTTCTCCATTTTCTGCGTTCCTTTCTCTGTTATTGTTCAAAATCTATTAGTCAATAACAAATCACGGTACCCAAAAATGGACGCTAGTGTCGACCAGGGGCCCACATTAAGTAATGCCTGTTTGAATGAATGAATTTAATGCATAATTACTTAAAATCATTGCAAAACTGCAATACTGTATCTAAGATAATATTTAAAAACATTTCTCACAGGATACGGAGTTATATCTTGTGTACTTCTCATGTATATTGTCAGTCGAGTATTTATGGAACTGCAGGTTTGGGGTGGTCTTTCAAGGTTTCAAGTTATTGTCCATAATGTCAATTCTAATTCAGTTCCTTCATAGTTCTTTGTTCTTCCGCCAGAGGCAGTTCCAGAGACAATAGGATCACTCCTTGGCATTGTTCTGATTGCTGCCTCAGTTAAATAATCTGCTTTTGACAGTATTGTTACAAATTGCTTAGCTTATATGTTAAGGGTGTTTCCCACTTTCTCATTAGAACTTAGAGAGACAATATAGAGGCATTTCATTTAAATGTTGGCGGTTTCAAATCAAAATATACTAGATTTCTGGGTCGTATCGCAAAGTGGTAGGTGGTGAGCCGGATCGCGGGGCCCCCTCCATGTGCTTTGCAGGGGGGCCCCCTCAAGTTTTGTTACGCCACTGGCACAAACGGCGCCTGAACCCGCCCCACAACCCCCACCTTTGATCCCAATAAGCATTGCGCTCCAGACCAGCTTAGAGTGATCCCATGCCGTTTTTCCTCCAGCTGATCCGGCAGAACTCAGCACATTTGACTAACGTCCCGGTTTTCAGAGACGATAGCCAGCTGCAGCCTTCCTAACTCCCCCTTGGGTTCCACCACCCTTCACTTGACTTAAATACTACCCGCAGCAGGTAGAGACCAATAATGCACCTGGGTCAGTGTGTGTTCATTTTAATTTTGAGTGCCAGTGAGTGTAGGTCATACTGCTGCAGGCGCGGGGCAGAGAGGGAAGCTGCCGACCTGTCATATTTCACAGAGGGATTGTCGCGTTTCATTGCAACTGAGCCAACCCCCCGCGCTGAAGCCACGCACAGCTGCCTAGGCCTGGATGCGCACAGGCATCCAGGGGATTAAGGGTACTCCTTCTCAGAATTTTTGTTGGCAGCTTCACTCCCAACAAGTATTCTTCTCTCTTTCGCTATGATGGAGGTTTTTGGGTGGTCCAAAATTCTCTGCAGCCCGCTTCCCTATGCAACAGTGTTATGCCGAGCACTGAGAGCTGCACAGTACATGGAGATACTGGGCACGACCTCATTGCTGCAGCCCTGTCCACTGGTGCTTTGGCAGAGACATGGGGGGTGGGCCAGTGAGGCAGCCAGGGCAGCATGGAGGAGGAGAGGAGTCAGCCATGCAGCAAAAGCCCTTATGCAGGGCTGGCTTTAGCATGGGGGCTGTCTGCTGCGACATTCTTTGAGGCCCTCCCCCACCCTCAGCAAGGACCTCCTTCTTCACGAATTCCTTGGTGCCCCTCATCTCTTCTTAGCCCCTTTCTCATATTCATTTATTTTATAGTGCTATTCATCCTGATGTAGAGTATTAACGTGCTTTACTTAACAAGCATAGTATAAAGAGATGGAGCCATTCAAGTGTGTAAAGGAAATTGTGCTTAAGACAATATGGACAACAAGGTGTAGTTGTCACATGCCATCTATACAGGTGGGCATTATATGCTAGGAGTGCTTAATCTAGAGAATCGAAGTAGTACATTTACTAAGTTGTCATGCAGTGTAGTAACCAAAGTTACTACGCTGTGTTGAGTGAAAAGGAAAGAGCAGAAAACACCATGTCTTCCAAGGTGGGCTGCAATTGCTCGTTCCTCTAGTGCTGGAGTACTTTAGTCTGCCTTGCGTCAATGCACACACTCTTACACTATAGTGCAAGGATGTGTGCATGATTTCATGTACAGGTTTTATACGGGGAGGGTACCATTCTGACACAAAATTCTATGCTTTGACAAACTTCAATATTTTACCACTTTCTATGTGTCCTCTACAGTGCAATACACATGCAAAGTTTGAAAGTTTCGGCGAAAATAAAGATTTTTTCCACCTTTACACCTGCCTCGAGGAGGCATATGTTTTTTTATGCAAATCCTTCTGTAGCAAAGTTAGTAGATAGATATTAGCATCACAATTCATGGGTGGTAGCATGGCAACGTCCATGTGCTTGCTGCCCATGATACACCCCCTTGATGCAAAGTAGCACAAAGAGCTACTTTGCCTCAGCATTTCGAGCAAAGGGTAACCCCCTGGAGATTGGCTCCCCTGGCAGAGACACCAGTCGCACCGCCCTAAAGCCGACACTGCTCTTATGAGTTCAGCCAGACTTCTCGCTGAAAGCGTAATTCTACTGATGCTTCAGCATGATGATTCAGCATTTTTGCAAATAATTAATCATGGTCCAGTACATACAGCATAATGTTCAAATACTTGAGGTAATTGAACATTTTGATGCATGTGCTTAGAGTTACCACTTTTAATTTTGAACATAGTTAATAAATGCTTAGAGGTAAGCAATCCAACCAGCATTGCTATCAATTAAGGGAAAACCAAGCCAAATCCAGGCAAGTGACTGGCTTGGTTCTAAGAGCCAATACCTGTAAATTGTGCAACAAACATCCTGTATAAATATGATAGAGACGTCAAAAGTGCATTTCTTTAATATGCAGAAGCATTTCACTTTAGTACAATTAATGATATCACAACATGAGTGACATTTATTGGAAGCGTTAATATCTATGCACATTTTAGAAGCATTAATACCTCCTAACTACAATGGCATGAATGTCCTAAGAGATAAGTCAGTTGTCGTGCACCCCCTTCTATATTGCCTAACATGTTGTTTCAGAAACAGCATGATTACAGTTTATTAAACCTTTGGCTAAAGAGTCTTTCAACAGCACACACCCTGAGGTGAATTATTTCAAGGTTCTCTCAAATTAAATAATGAAGGAAAAGAGGGCGAGGAAGTAAAGTAATTGCCAAGGATCAAACAATGTGGTCCAGCAGGGAAGCCGAGATGAAAAAAGGGTTTCCTGCTAACATATTGTGTAACACAGCCACTGGACGGTTATGTTCTTAACACCAAATAAACTGATTTGTATTCAATTCTTTTTGGTGCTAAATTAGTGCTGATGAAAACTATTGCTAACATTAGTTAGTGGCAGTTTTCTTAAAGCTGTGTACTGCTGAAAACTATCACCATATTAGCAACGTATTTACAAGCTGACGCTACATGGCGATAGCTTCAGGGATCAGAGGCGAAAACTGCCGGTAACATTAGCTTGATGGCAATAGGAATTCAGGCGTTAGCGGGCTAAAACCAACAAAAGGCTCATTAGCGCCAAAAAAAATGGATGTTAGTCAGCCCAATGTAAGTTTTTTGCCTCCATTAGAAAAAAAGCCTATCAGTCGACCTCTAATAGAAAATAGGCAAAAAAACAATGAAATGCAGAATGGAGAAGCCAGGGCCAAGTGCAGCACACAACAACCCCCTCAAGCCACCCAACATCAAGGATGACCAGGGTGAGAGCCTGGATGCCTCACAGGACCTGTGCCTGGAGCCTGGATGCCTCGCTGGACCAGCATCTGGAGCCTGGATGCCTCGCTGGACATGCGTCTGGAGCCTGGTTGCCTCGCTGAACCAGTGTCTGGAGCCTGGATGCCTCGCTGGACCTGTGTCTGGAGCCTGGAGTGGGATGCGGAGGATCTGTGGTGTCAATGAGCCATGGTGGTAGACATTGAGGCGCGGCGATCGGCCGTACCTGGTGGTGAAATCTGTCCGGTCGAACAGAGACACGTTGCTGACCTGTGTGAGAAGACTGCCTTGCACCCCGTGAAGCTGTGAATGGTAGAGGTGTTCCTGAGCACCAACGTAGGGAGGTCTGCATCGCATACTACGATCCACCACTACAACGGGGTGCACGGAGGGGATTACCAATGGTGGGCGGCACTTCTCTGTATCACAGGCCGGCTGATGTTGCACTGGCCAGACGCTGTGGAGGGTGAGGCCCCTGACTGTGCCACACTTGTGTGGTGGGAGCACTGCAACTTCATGCCTAAGGGGGCCCTGATACATCAACTCCATCGGGAGGTTCACCAGCGGGCTTGGCAGTGACTGCTGTACCCAGGCTGGTGAAATTCCACCTGGCTGAGGCACTGCTGGCTGAGTCACAGATTTGGTGAGAGTTCAGCGGATTGTGCCATAGTGTCAATGTCCAGGTAAGGAGAAGGTGAGACGCGGAGCGGAGGAGGCCCTAGGGTCGAGTCTCCCAGACCTAGCACCTGTAGATGACACACCCCCATTGGCGGCTCATCTGCTATTGCAAAAGAGCGTCACCCCACTGCTTTCAAGCAGTGCAAGAAGAGGAACAATCTTCACATGATGAAAAATTCCTGATGTAATCTTGCCATATTTCCTTTGTGGGCGGGAGGGTGGGTAGGGCTGCTCCTCTGACGGAACAGGGCAGGGGCAGAGTGGCATGCCCACTCAAGTGTGCAGTGATTGTTTGCTCCTGCTCAGCCGGCCCAAAGCAGTCATGCGCAATGTCTTGTTTGCAATGCAGAGTGCATTACAGCCTGCATGGAGAAAGCCTCGTCACTGCGCCAATGACCAATCCCAATGCTGCATTGCAGCGTTGTGATTGGCTTAGGGGAGAGAGCCTGCCTGCCTACTTCCTGTTCCTGGAAGCAGACTAAGGAGAACAGGAGCAAAGAAGACACAGGACCGGGCCTCGAGGTAAGATTTCTCTCATTTAAATATTTAAAACTCCTGCTCGCGTCCACGCCCCCTTCAGTGTTCTTTCCGGCGTTTTCCACCTCTTAGCTGTCCAGTCCCCCCAGCAGCACTTCTAAATGGTAGCCGCTGTACGGCCATGCGCAGCGGGTGTACCACAGGTGCGCCAAAGGTATGTACAGAATTACAAAGCATACCATTACATTGCATTCCATTACAATGCATACTAATACTAGGCATATTGCAACAGTAGGGAAGGTGTTGGATTGCGAAGATGTAAGCATTACTATACCAACTTCAGTGAGTGCAACCCTAACACCAATCCTTGCACCCCAAAGCAAACCTTGAACCCTAAAATTAATCTTTGAGCCCCCAAAATACACCCTAAGAATAATATTTGACCCAAATGCACACCACAATTTTCATGATTGACCCCAAAACACAGCCCAAATTTCAAATTGTACCCCATAATACACCCCTCATTTCACCTTCAACACCCAAACCCATGCCCACCCTAAAACTTAAAAATACCCCATTACTGACCGCACAATGCGTTGTAATGGAATGTGATGTAAAGGCACCTGCGTTGTTGGAGTTGCATTGTAAAGGCATTATGATGTAATGCCTGCGTTGTAATGGACATCTTACGTGCCAAAGGCAAGCCATCGGGAAGCTCGTCTGCGTCCGTCTGCCCCTGGACAGCGCTCAGCACCAAGGACCCTTCCTATCAGACACTCTACCCCTATTGTGCCAGCACCCTCCTCACCATCAACCCTGGATGCCACATTACCTGCCAGGGTCAACATCTGCTCCAGACCGTACATCGCCATCACTGACGGCATACTAAATTACCTGCAAGGACTACCCCGACCATCCAGGAGGAGGCATTGCCATCACCTACAAAAGCACACCCCAACTGACCACGCACTCTAATGACCCAACTGTGACCATGGAACACCTCAGCTTCCAGATCCGGACCAACTCCAACCGCATCCTCTGCGGCACTCTCATCTGCAGGCCCCCAGGGCATTGAACACTCATTCTCCGATACCATTGTAGACCCCATTGCACACCAGGTTCTCCCAATCATGGACAACATCCTACTTGGCCCACTCAAGCTCCACCTAGACAACCCCAGTGACCAGAACACCACCCCCTCCTGGTGAATCTTCCCAACATCAGACTGAAGCAGCTAGTCACTGCAGCAAGCCACATAGCAGGACACATGGCCGAGCACGTCTCCTCCGCCAGCGGGACCTTCAACTACAGCCACACCACCAGACTCTCCTGGACCGACCATCATTGTATACATCACATCTTCACCATGCCCACCGTACACCACCACCATCATCGCCCCCACACAGCTGGATCAAGCCCACGAACTACGTCTCATCAACTCCCTCAGCACCACCACTTTGCCAACGCTTACAGATGATGACACTGTAGCACGCAACCGCCACCGATAGATCTCCAACTGCGTTGACACCCGGGCACCCCTCAAGGATGGCACTGCATCAGTACCTGACGCCTGCCTGATGGCAGGCGTAAGTGTGATGCAGTGCCATAGGAATAGGCTGGCCCCAAGCATTTCTGGAGTTGCGTCATGGTTGTGACACGACTGCAGCAATGTGTGACTTTAGCGCAGACAGATATGTCAGGATTCCAGGCGTATCTATCATTACTTACTTTATGGATCACCTTCCAGTGAATACAGCGCATCTGTGGTGTCGCAAGAAAGGGGCAGTCAAAAGTCTTGCAACGCTATCTTGTCGCAGAGCTGTAACACATTTCATGAGTGAGGCCCAGGAATGCGCACTATCTTATTGATGGTGCGCAGTACTGCCCTGTAGTTTTGTCGCAGGGCAGCGCTGCAACATTGCTTGCAGAGCTGTCCAGCACCAAAACCTGCTGTAATGAGGCCCCAAGTGTTATCTCCATTTTTAAGACCAGCTATTTCCTGCTCCTAAAAAACTGCCTCTAACCTTAGTTATCTTCATTTTTTTTGGTCCTCCAAACTTCAAGAATCCCCCTTGTAAAGATCGCAAAGTGGGGTTAATGGCCGTTTTTGCACGGGAACGCCTCCCTTGCATGTCATTATCACTAACAGAAGTGGAGATCTTTATTATGAAGCGTTTTCACCTGAAAACTGCCGCTAACAGAGGTAAGTGGCAGCTTGTACATAAGGCAATAAAAATCTCACCGCAAAACCGTCAAAAAGTGACGCTAATGCGACATTAACTCCTTGTACATATGACCCCTAGTTCCCATTAGTTTAGACAAAAAAACAGCTCTTCTATTGCCTGCCGTTCCTTGTGCTGTCCAAATGTTCTGTAGAATTGCCCAAAATGCCTCTATTTCCTTTGCCCCAAAGAAATCAATAAGGAAGTTTTAATTTTTTATATTAAAATCTCCCATTATTAATATCCTATCTTGGGAAGCGCGAATTGCTCAAGTAAATGAACTAACATAGATTCAAAAAGCTGCAGGAAGTTCCCGTCATTTTTACACTCCAGAACGGCAATAAATTGTTTGGATTGAATGTAAAATTTGCTAGCCAGGGATTTCTAAAGGTTAACCTCAAGCCATGTATAGTTTTGTTACAAACTGAAATAGTTTGATAATTCACACGTCTTTTGCAGCAAGCAGGATTGAAATGCCACTCTTTTCACAGCCCTCGAAATTAGGGGTGGGCGGAATTTGAGTAATCGCATTACTCAGACCCCTGCGAAACGGTAAAAAATCTCTGCGAACACGCAGAAATTCTGTGAACGCGCGGAATTACTTGTACGCTATGCTTTTTTCCTGTTCGCAATTGCTGTTTGCGTACTCGGGGGGAATTTCTTGCGAACACGCATTTTGAGAATGCGAACAAGCAAAAAATTTCATGAAATTGCGAAATGCAGGATTTTGGGCAATTTTGCGTTCTCCGCGAAACGCAAAATTAACCAAATTCTGCAAGTTCCCGCGAGCGGAACTAATTTACCACCAGGCCTACTCGAAATAAGGTGAGGCGAAGTTGGAAATCACATTATAATTATCTACTACGTCCTTTTCCTTTATAATCTCCATTTGTTAGATGCAAGTTAGGCCCATGTTCGACTTACAAAGTAACTGCTGTTACTCGGGGTTAGTGAAAAGGCCTGCCAAGTTCCAGGACCAAATAGATAAATAAGGGCTAACATTGCTGTTGAGCGGGAGTTAAATGAGTCCTGCAATTTCCAGCCCTTGGCTCCCATGCCCAACCATGTTCCTCCTTCCCCTGTGAATCAGAATGGGGGAGTTACATTTGTTTTAAAAACCATGCATTTATTCTGACTACTGGCGATTGTCAGAGGTATCTATCGTTGTTGCGATAATAAATACATGGAATGTAGGGTTTCAGATTCAACCTCAATGTTGTTTTTAAAATTAAAAATACTCTCAGACATTGGTTTTTGTTGAACCTTTGCAAAGGAAAACAATCCCCTCGATGACATTGCAAACGCAATGTCATCGAGGGGATAAAATTAGAGTGAACGTTTTTTTTTAGATAAGTAATTCATAATCATTCCAGTTTCTAACTTTTAACCCCAGAATTAGTCTGCGGCTTTCTTTATGCTTAGATGTTTCATTAAAATCATGGTTTCCAACAATTCGAGCATTTTCATTTACATTTTCAATTGGTGGAGGTGCGGAGAAGAGTTTTATCTTTTCACAGGTCGACTCTGCAAAGGCATTCCAAGGGAAAGTCGGGTCAGAAACTTGATGACTTTATGTTCACACTACAGCTGAAGACTGTGGTCCCGGTCCAGGTACGTTGAGGGGACCTGGATGTCTTGAGTGTGACCTAGGTTTGGGGAGTAACTTGGTCCTGACAAAAGGGAAGGGGGTGGTTCTTTGGGGGTGAGAAAGGGTGCTTAGCATGCTTTAGATATGTTTTTCTGTTTCTTACCTCTCTGCCTTTCACTTCTCTTGAACAGACTTGAATGAGCTAAAGTGAAAACTATGGTGAATCTACCATCTAGAGACATGCTCCCTTAGAACTACTTTGAAGACGTCTAATTACATTTCGTTGGACAGTCTTTTGCTGAAAATGGGGCGCAGTCCCATTTAATATAGGGTGATATATCAAGCAACTTGAGCCATAGGCGATAGTGTGGGGGCAAATTCCATCTCAGAGTGTCAAGGATTTGACACTTAAATTGTGCATATCAAGACAGTATTTGTTGATTTCATTTAATGTCTAAGGATAGAGTAGGGTTTTAATTATGACATCCTTAAGTGACCAAAAATGTTTGATCCTGGGTAAATCACCATGTAGCCAATTTGCTACTGCTGTCAACAAAATCGAGAGTGCCTAGAAGTGATTCCATTGGAATGTGCATTAAATAAAAAGGCAACTAATTATTCCTTGAGTGACACAGCCAATTAGACCTGCATCACTGCCACTCACTGCCAATCTGAGAGATAATGATCAAAGTGCCAGGAGTAGGAACATATGCCAGCGCAGACAGGCCTAACAACTGTAGCATGAAAAGCTAGGATGAAGGAAAGTATATGCTCAAACAGTTGCTATGTATGCACTATAGTGCCACAGTGCCTGAAACTGGATTTAGGAGCACTAACCTTTCTCTCTATAATGACCACCCTCTCCTGTGTACTCACATGTGCCTCCCCTACGGAAGAAAACGTGCAGGTTAAAGATTAGGGCCCTCCGGTGTTCATTGTTACTTTAGAGGAATTAAGGTTTGTTTCCAGTAAAGTTCCTTGTGTGAAATAAGTATGAATATATGATATATAAATCTAGTGAAACTAAGGCTTTGATGTCTTGTTCCATTTCTTGTTTTTCACTTCTCAGCAATGCTTATTTGTCTACACGTATAAATGTGATTGTAAAACAATCTGAGATATTCTGAACAGTTTTTTTCTTTTTTATTTAAGTGAAAAATCCTTCTCGGAATGTTCTGCCTTAAATCGCTGTATCCCTCTCCTAATAAAATTCTGATGAGACCTTGTATTGGTTTTCTGTTGTAGTCAGAGCACTACTGCTGTGTACCTGTGAATGGGGTGTGGAGTAAAGGTATATATTTCATTACTGTCGCTTTTCCTATTTGCTCTGTACATGTTGCCCAAGTTGGTTCTTTTGTAAGTAAAACGATTGGGGAGAGAGAGCCGGGCATGCAGGCTCAGAAAGAAAATAATAAAATCAGGCCTTGTTAGACACTGGGTGTTATTTACAAGTCCCTTGCTCCGCCCGTACGTCAGTTTTTTCCATGTTAAAGGTGACGGCGAAGGGGCTTGTAAATAATGTTGTCAGTTATTCCCAAGGCTTTAAATGGGCCGGGTCCTGCTGGTGCTCAGCACCAGCAGGTCTAAAAAGCAGGCGCTGAGACGGGTCCCTATTGGGCTCTCCATTTTGGCCCTCACCCTCAGAGTGAAATAAAATCATCACACTGCAGCAGTACCACCCTTCACTGTCTTTGGTGTAACTTTGCAGAGATTCATTATAGTTCTTTCAGTCTCATAATTTCAGTCTCATAATTTCAGAGCTGAAGCATTTTCAATACTCTGTATAACAAAGCCATAGTTGTTGCTTATTTATCTTAGACAACTAACAACCATTGACAAAGCCAATAGTCCTGACTGGATCCATGTGCAATGTTACTCACAGTATTATATATCTTTTTGCAGTGGCATAAGAAGCTAAATACCAATCGGGCGATGCACTATGCTAAGCACACATTTTTAGTTTTAATGTTAAGTCACACCCTTAATTCTATAGACCACACTCCCACTTAAAGCCCTTGTTGTTCCAGTCTCCCATGCCAGAGGCACCAGCCCAGTCAGCCCAGCCCTTGACTCTTAGCCCCATGATCGTGCACACCTGCTAGAGGGCATACATTTTCAGCTAGGAATACCCAAAATATTGATGGTGGTATAACTAAAAGGGTTTCTATACAAACATTTTATCCTTAGAGAAGTAAAAAATAGGGCCAAATACATTTCTATATGTGGAAATATGTATCTCTTATAGGAAAAAAATACCTATGCATCAGAGTACTCTTGGAAAACTTCCTACTGTCGCAGAATCCCTGGAGTACTTGGAGAATAGCTAAAAAAAAGTCACAAGTGAACAATCGTGGGCGTAAGTTCATGAGAGTTCATTTCCAACTTTACTTCTGCAGGCGTTTCGTCTGCAAGTGTTTGTGAACTGTGCCCTAGGAGGTTAAAAGCAGAAGGTGCACGCACGCCATTGGATGCCTATTTACACTAGTAAGTTGGTGGCCCGCCTTTGGAATTTCCAGAGTCCTCACCTCGGGGAGTGGCAGGAGCTGTCACGAGGGAGAGCAGGTGGGGCTGGTTGTCCCAGGTCCTCATTTTTCTGGGAGGCCTGGCCTGCTATTTTGCCACTAGGTGGCACCATACACTCGCTAAGTACACATAGTGTCTGTTCTGAACAGGGCGATTGTGCTGCCCTAAAGCCAGAGAGAACCCTTCAAGAAGCTCAGGACCTTAGCCCGACAAAATCTTCTGCCAAGCCTGAGTGCCTCGCTCTCCCACCTCCAATTCTGCAAGGAGTTAAAACATATTTGTTAGCACCCATACTGTTAAACCATTTACTTCCGCCTCTTCCCTCCTGTCGCTCTGTTCCACGTATGTCCATTTTACTCTCCTCATGAACCTGTGATATCTCATCGAAACCATTCTATGGAATGGAATTAAGATAATTTTGAAAACAATGCAAAACCCATTCTAGCTGAAACAGTGTCTCCCTTTGGCTCGGGTCTCGTCTGCTTTTTGGTAGTATCCTCTTTCCACTCTGTCCGCTTCTGCTCATAGTTTTCATTCCTCACTCATACAGAGTGAGCCCTCAAGGCCACCGTACGTCTGCCTCAACATCCACCTGTCCAACACTGAAACACTAGCTAATGATTCCACCGTATCCTGCTCCACCTGCAGGATCCCGAGAAAACGAGGTTTCTTTTTCTGCCTAACACTCTGCCCAGTTTGATATTTAGTAATACATATTGTGGCTTTTACTTTTTCTTTTTCTTTTTTTCCAAGTATTTTATTAATTTTTACAAAACAAGTACATTCGCATTTTCGTTATGGGGTTCAAGAAAAACGTAGTTGGTGTTACATTAATTACAGGTATTGTGATGTACACATTCAGCTGAGCCCCTCTGCGTTAACTTGCTGGAAAATTAGGTGCAGGATAGTAAAAAGAGAGAAGATAGGAGAGAAAGAGGAGAGGTAGGTTACAAGAGTGTTCTCTCGCTATGAGCCTAGTCTGGGGTTGTATCGCTGAATGAAATTCGATCCTCCCCGGGGGTCCCAAGTGGGCTCACGGGGGTTCGTAGGAGTCTAGGAACATGTCTAGTGACTTCCAAACCCCCCTAGTAGCTGGCCTCCAGGGTGAGTTTTGCAGGGCAGTGCTACCTGCTCCTCTGAGGTATGTCACCCAGTTAAACCAGCATTTTTATGATGTCCTAGCAGTGTCCTTCCAGTTGGACAAGACCAGTTTAATTGCTGCGGTCAATAGGAGGTCCAAAAGGTCCCTGTCCTGCTGTGCAGGGAGTCCTGTGGTTATGAATGGGGTGGTGAGGGAGGAGAATTCTGGGATTAGTGTGCACACCAGCGCCTTTTTATGAAATCAAAGATTTCCTCCCAGAACTTTTTGACTTTTGGGCACTAGAAGATGAGGTGTGCTAGATCCCCCTTTTCGTTGCCACAGTTCCAGCATAGGTCGTTTTCTCTGAGACCTAGCAAGGCTAATCGAGTGGGGGTCCTGAAGGTCTTGTGGAGTAGCCAGAATTTTGTTTGTGAAAGTACTGGCGAGATTTTGTTACGTGAGGGGGAGGCCCAAAGGAGAGCTAGCTCCTGCTCATTGATTGAGGTATTGGCTTGTTTTACCCAGTAGTAATTTGACTTGTCGTTAAGTTTTGTGGAATTTGGGCAGAGTAGTTTATAGAGGTGCGATACTTGATGACCTATTCTATTGATTTTTGTCATATACTGCATGATTGATGGATTGGATGGAGAAAGTTTGACTTTTGTTAGGGCTGTTTTGATTTTTAGGAAATTGTGGTACTCTATTGCCTGAAGTTTATGCCTATCTTTCAGTTTGTAGAACGTGCTGGGGTGGCCTTCTTCCTCTAGCTGGGCTGGGTATGAGATGCATTTCTCCATCCATACGTCAAAGGCTAGGCATTGCCCATTGTATTTGGACTTGCTGTTGGGCCAGAGGGATTCCCATTTCGAGTTATTTACACTGTTCTCTATTTTCTTGTCTATTTTTAGTAGGGCGATTTTTGTGTTTTTGAAGATTGGGCTGGAGGCGTGTTTGTGTTTGTTAGCTGTCAGCAGCACTGGCAGGTTAAGGTTGTTTAGTATGACTCGCTATTCTAGTAGCCATACTGGCGTGTAACTTTGCGGGGGTGACAACCATCAGGCTCCTTGCTTTCCCTGGAATGCCGTTTGGTAGATTCTAAAGTCTGCTAAATTTAACCCTCCCAACTTTTTGTCTAGCCTTAGTTTTTTCATACCTATGCGTGCTTTTTTACCCCGCCAGAGGAAATTACGAATTAGTTAGTCCATTTTGCAATGGAAGTCATCCGTACGTAGTAGGGGTAGCATGCACACCAGGTAAATGATCATTGGTGTGATCATCATCCTGATTGTTTCTATTCAGCCCCACCATGTCATAAATTTGGGGGGTTATTTTTTCTAACAGTAGATTCTCATTTTGGTTTAGTGTGGTCATGAGGTTGTTACCAAAGTGAATCCCCAGGTATTTGATGAACCCTGCTTGCCAGGTCTGGCCCAACCCTCCCAGGGAGTCCCTAGTGGTGTGGATGTTGAGTGGTTTGCACTCTGATTTATCCCTGTTGAGCTTATATCCTGAGTGTCCTGAGTATATTTCTATTGTTTCTATTAGAGGTCTTAGGCTGCTCTGTTACGATAAGAATGTTGTTCGCATACGCAGCTAATTTGATTTCCACGTCCTTTATGTTGATCCCCTTTATTTTAGCATTAGTCTTGATATTGCTAATCAGTGGCTCTAAAGCTAACAGAAAGAGTGAGGGAGACAGCGGAGAGCCCTGTCTGGTGCTGCGTTGCAGCGTGAGAGGTTCGGAGAGTGATCCATTAATGACCATGCGTGCTTTTGGGCCCCTGTACAATGCCATCACCTTCCTAATGTACCCTTCCCCTAGGTTGAATGACCGCATGCATTGCTCGAGGAAGGCCCATGAGACTCTATCAAAGGCCTTCTCGACATCTAGGGCGATAGCCACAGCTGGCTCTGTCAGTTTAGCGGTGTGTTCTAGAATGTGTCAGAGGAGTCTGGTGTTGTCATACAGGTTTTTAGGAAGCATACTTGTGAGCTGCTTATTAAACTGGGTAGGACAGGGTTTAGTCTAGTTGCCAGGGTTTTCGCATACATTTTGCAGTGTACATTGATTAAGGATATGGGCCTATAGTTCTTGGGCATGAGATCATCCTTGCCTTCCTTTGGTATGACAATTATGTTGACCTCTGACATGGATTGTGAAACCAGCCCTTCCTCCGCACAATGGTTGAACACCCTTTTTATGGTGGGCTTCAGTTGAGCAAGAAAGGACTTGTTAAATGTGGCTATGTAACTGTCCGGTCCTGGGGCTTTGTTGTCATTCATGGACTTGACCTCCATTTCGATCTCAGCTGTGCTAATTTCCTGCCCTAGTCTCTGTGTTTCTACTTTGGTTCGTTTGGGGTGGTTGAGTCTGCAGAGGTATTTTGTACACGCCTCCAGGTCAAAGGTCTGGTCGTTCTTGTAGAGTTCCGGGTAGCACTCTTGGAAGGTCTTTAGGATTTCCTTGTATCTTGTACGGGTTTTGTTGTGAGAGTCTGTAATGGATGAGATGGTGAATTGGTTACGTTTGTGTTTTAAGTAAGAGGCTAGGAGTTTCCCCGCTCTATTAGCCTCGCAAAGGTTTATGGCCTTGTATTTGGTGATCCACAGACCTGTCATTTCACTCAGGAATTTATTAAATTCATACTTCTTGCTGGTTAGGTCACGTAGGGTACTATTATCGTGCGTGGCCCTGACGTGGGCTGCTTCTAGTTTTTCAATGTCTTGCTCAAGCTGGGCCAGGTGTAGGTTAGAGTTTTTTTTAATTTTGGATTTAATTTCGATTATTGTGGCTCTGACTGTTGCTTTGAGTGCATCCCAAAGGGTAGTTGGATTAGTTTCCGGTGTGTCATTGTGTCTAAGGTATTCATTTATGGCCTCCTCTATCTTTTTTTGTTTTCTGAGTTTGTCAAGAGGTCGCTGTTAAAACGCCATCTTCGTGGGATTTCTTCGTTGTGGCACCCGCTCAGCTTAAGTCTAATACATGAGTGTTCTGACACTAGTCTCGGTGCTGTGTCCGTATGTTCTATCAGATGTGTGTGTGGGCTTGTGATTAGTATGTACTCTATCCTGATATATGAGTTGTGTGCGTTGGAGAAAAATGTGTAGTGAATGTCTGACTAAATATCGAAATCAAAAATATCGACATACAAAAATATCGGGACAAAAATATCGAAGTCAAAAATATCGGAATCCTATCCCTAACAAGGTAAGTACAAAAATATCGAAAAAATAATATCGTAGTACAAAAATATCGGAATTAAAAATATCGTTTTTTTAAATGTATTAATAATAATGTTAAAATAATTATAAAATACATATAATGTTACAAATATTAAATAAAAATATTAAAACATAATTAAAAAATTAAAACTAATACATACACATTTAAAATAAATTAAAAACGTAATAATTTAATGTAATTTTATATTTTGTAATTTCATTTAATTGATTTAATTTAAATTTATGTAATTTTTACCCTGTACGACTGTACCCCAAAAACCCAAAACTGACCCAGAACCCTAAAAATACCCCTTTACCCAAATACTGAAAACTGACACTGAACCCTAAAAATACCCCTTTACCCACAAACTGAAAACTGACCCTGAACCCTAAAAATACCCCTTTACCCACAAACTGAAAACTGACCCTGAACCCTAAAAATACCCCTTTACCCACAAACTGAAAACTGACCCTGAACCCTAAAAATACCCCTTTACCCATGAACTGAAAACTGACCCAGAACCCTAAAAATACCCCTTTACCCAAAAACTGAAAACTGACCCTGAACCCTAAAAATACCCCTTTACCCACAAACTGAAAACTGACCCTGAACCCTAAAAATACCCCTTTACCCACAAACTGAAAACTGACCCTGAACCCTAAAAATACCCCTTTACCCATGAACTGAAAACTGACCCAGAACCCTAAAAATACCCCTTTACCCAAAAACTGAAAACTGACCCTGAACCCTAAAAATACCCCTTTACCCATGAACTGAAAACTGACCCTGAACCCTAAAAATACTCCTTTACCCATGAACTGAAAACTGACCCTGAACCCTAAAAATACCCCTGTACCCATGAACTGAAAACTGACCCTGAACCCTAAAAATACCCCTTTACCCATGAACTGAAAACTGACCCTGAACCCTAAAAATAACCCTTTACCCAAAAACTGAAAACTGACCCTGAACACTAAAAATACCCTGTACCCAAAATTAATTAATATTATTTAATTACCAATTAATTATTAATTAACAATAACAATAAAGTAAATATATTAGCACATTTGCTGTAATTAATTTAATAATTAATATTATTTTGCACAATTAATTAATTAATAACAATAAATAATATATATAAAAATTACTTTAATTAATTTAATTAAATAATTAATAATAATTAATTACCAACTAATTAATAATTATAAATATGAAAAAAATTATAATAATTAATAGAAATTAATTACCAATTAATTATTTAAAATATGTACAAACATATATCAATTAATTAATTATTATTAAATTACTTCCCACCCTATTCCCCTATAAACCCATAACCCGCTACAGAACATATTTATCAATTAATAAATTAATTAAAAATTATTTAAAATTAATTCTCAATTAATTAATTAATAATTCCTACTAATTAATAATTAATTTAACATCATTAAATTACTTCCCACCCTATTCCCCTATAAACCCACAACCCGCTACAGTAGTAAAAGACAATATTTAATAAAATAACATTAAAAATAAATAATAAAACATAATAAATACAATATAATATACACTAAATTTATTTAAAAATTGATATTAGTGACATCAAAGTTATTAATTTCGATATTATTAACATCGATATTTACAACTTCGATATTACTGATATCATACCAATATCGATATTTAGACTGTCGATATTACTTACCTTCGATATTTTTGTATATCGATATTTAAACTTCGATATTTTTGCATATCGATATTTAAAAATCGATATTTTGTCTGTGTACCATGTGTAGTATCTAGTGTCCGGGTGCTGGAGCTGCCATGGGTCCTTGAGGTTGAGTTTGGCGCAGATGGTTTTTAGCGTGGAGTGTGTGTTTGTGGGCTGGGCGTGACAGCTTGATTGTCTGTCCAGTATATGGTCTAGAGGCATGTTAAAGTCCCCTGCCACCACCGTAAGGTCGTCCTGTTGTAGGCTGTCCAGTTTATGTGCTACACCCTCCCAGAATGCGGGTCGTCAGTGTTAGGGCCGTAAATGTTGCCGACATGGATGAGCTCCTCCCCCCTTCTCAAGTGTGTTAACAGGAGTCTTCCCACCTCATCATGGTATTGTGACTCTATTGTTAGCTTGGAGTTTCTACATAGCAGTGTAATTACTCCCCGTTTCTTCCCTTCTGCCGGAGAGCACTCCACCTGTGAAATCCATTTGGCTTTTACTAGTTTGAGGTCTTCCAGGGACAATTTAGTTTCTTGTAGCAGGACCACATCCCCTTTACTCTTAGCAAGATAGTCGAGTATTTTCTTGCGCTTGACTGGGTGGTTTAGCCCCTTGACATTGAGGGTACTATCTTTAGGTCAGACGCCAGGTTAAGCTTGTTGGTGGGGGCCATTATTTATGGTAGGTAATGTCTGGTGGCTCTAATCTGTGGTCACAGTTCTCTTTTGTTGTGAGTCCTCCCCCCTGTTAGATTCAGTTATCTGTTGTTGGTAAACTTTAGTTTTTATATTTTGTTTTTCGTTATTTGGGGCTTGTTTATAAGCGCCCCATATTAATACCTGTTCTTTTCCTCCCCTGGAGAAGTTACCGCTTGTCAGTTGTCCATGCTAATGACTGCATTGTTTTTACCAAGAACAATTTGTAATTTCCATCGGGCTTGTAAGATCCGTTTGGAATTTATGGGTCCCACGTGATGAGGATCTCGAGCTCATTTAATTAGTTCTGACAGCCAGTGATCTCAATGCATTGTTGTTCTGTATCAAGGAGCTATATAGCCAGCTGCCAAGAGCTATACCGGTTATTAAAGCCCCTGAACCCGAGTTATACGCTCGACCCACAGACGAGGACCTATAACGAGGGAGATGACTTTTAACAACAGGTATAGCCCGAGGCAGAAAGGTTTTAAGTCTGTTAGAACATTCGGCACCACTAAGGGTAGAATGTTCTGAGTTTAAAAGAAAGACAAATGAAGACAATCATTTGAATGTTGAAGCCCCAAGCTTATAAGCCATAATAAGCCCGGGCACACTCCATTGTCTTCAATGGTGCACTCAACATTCCAATGTTCGAATATAGACTTATAGTCCACTGACAAGGGCTATACCAGTTGTTGAAGGCCCTAAACCCAATACGGCTCAGTCCTATAACAAGGGAGAGGGCCTTTAACAGCAGGTATAGCCCATGAGAATAATCCACCCACTAAGGGTAGAATGCTCTTAATTAGAAAAAGGGAGAAACCTGAAGACAAACAATGTAAAGTTGGAGCTCTGAGCTTATATCAGCCATTATAAGTCCGGAGCTACTCCACTGTCTTCAATAGAGCTCTCAACTTTTCAGAGTTCTAATTTAGTGGTGAGACTGTGTTTAACAAATTAAAATCAAAAAATAAAACATTATTTTGCTTCTGACTAATCAAAAAATGGACAATAGTGAACAAGGAAGACATTAAAATTGGACAGATGCTGAAAGTGGCTCCATCCACTGCTGTCAGAAATCCACAAAAAATTGCATGGCAGATGTAACTGAGTTTAGTACAGTGGTATTTTTATGCCTCAACTGGATATGGTTACACAGAAATAAACCTCAAGCACTGGATGGGGAGTGGTGGATGAAGGCATGGCTTGCCTTCAGAGTGAACACCCAAAGATTATGGACCTGTTGCCCGTCGCAATCTCCAGTCCGGTCTTTTCCCATCCACTCAGGTGGTGGTGAGTTGGATGATCAAGGCATGGTTTGCCTTCAGGGTTTGTGAACACCTAAAAATCTATGAGTTTGTTACCATTCACTAACTCATCTACAAATCTTTCCTATCCAGTAAATTGAGCTAAATGTAACCAAGTAAATGAATAAAATAGCTATCCTTCCGGGGTATAAAGGGGAACAAACTATTCCCCCCTCCCCAAATTTGCTGATGGTGTTTGGGAAACGATTAGTCCATGGGAAAATGTTTCCCAGTTGAATAAAAAAGAAAAGGATATAACAATTCAACAGTGGGAAAATCAAATGTCAGCCGACATTCCTAGCCTGCCATACTCCTGGGAAATATTTAGGGAATTCCTATAGGTCATAGGCGTACCCACTAAGCATAGGAATAAGTTACAGGTGCAAATGTATGATGTGTTTTGTGTTTTTTATTTCCTATTTTCAGAACATTTGGGGTAACTTCCTAAATCAGGGTAAGTGGGAGCCTCCTGCTAATTTTCTATTCTGTAATTACAAGGGAGTTACGCCAGAGTGTCACCTCTGCAGCCACATGCACTGTAACGCTGAGATCTCCCCATGTTAGGTCTTGAGTGCTGGTAATCTCTAAATTGCCGCTGGATACATGAGTACAGGTGTGGTGACTGTTACAGAGCCGCCAGGTCTAAACCTGGTGCCAGTCACTTCCATTATCTGGTGCACAATGCCACCTGTTGCTTAAAAGCAGCAATTGCTACTAGACAAAATATAACGAACATCTCAATTATAAGACTTCTATGGAAAGATCAAGGAGAAAGTTTAAGCACTGATCATTAATATGACATCTTTAAACTGAAAGGCACTCTTATATTTCTATTTTAATGTTTGGACTGCAAGCCCGCTGTCTTTGGGCACCACTGCTGTATCCCATTTAAATCATTCTAGTTGTACATGAAAGTACATTGTATGTAATCTCCATAGAAACTGTGCTGTCACTTTCTTTTCCATGTATAACTTTCCAAGCAGCCAGTGAGAGCGCACTACTGGCCCAGTTTAAAATCTTCCCTTAAAAAAAACATAGACATTTACACTTTGGAGTAGGTTTCTGACTTTCTAAGAATTAAACAAAATTTCATAGCGTGGTACTTTGCATCTGTGGTTAATGCGCATTCTATAGAGTACTCACATGTGTAACTTTTTCTGTATAGGGAAATGTAAGAGGTGTACATTTCCACATGGGTAAAGGTGCCTTCAAAATATTTGTGTTTATTTTTCCTTCATAAGGAAATAAATGGGATTATTCCATTCCCATCCCAGCAAAGCATTTATTCTTGCAATAGATGGGATTACATTTGCAAGAACTTATCAGCGTTCAAAACTACGTGTTTGCAGATAGTTACCAACATACGAGTTTGTGTGTATTCCCCAATTTTGCTGGTGGACAAGAGCTCCTAGAAACTCATTGAGAATAATAGATTTGGTCACGTAAAAATGTTACCACATGGCTGAATTCCTGAGTGGGAAAATCGATTTTGCAAGAGCGCCCTTAGTAATTCTTTGAAGCAAAGATTAAACTATTGCCCTTACAACTGATGCTTTTAACTCATCTTACTTAAGCTTAGGGGCACAAAAAGTATTACGAAGCTGGCTGAAGTCTCTTTTTACACTAAATACACGTCATATAGCAAGACTAAATGGCAGCACAAACATGTTATAATAAAAACGCATGCAATAGCTTAAATTATTTGATGGGTACATTCAACAGAATAAAATTCTTGGAAGTCTTTGTGCCTCTTTAGATCCACACTGTCAGGAGCGCAGCCCGGAGTCCACCCAGGAGTTCACTTCACAGCTGTAGGCGTCCAGTGCCCCCTCAATGCCAGTGGGCACTTTGTACCCTTTGACACACGTCTTGCATTGAGGGGTTAGGTGCGGGATAAAGGAGGCAGATTCCCTCAACACTCCCTGTCAAGTCTAGGGCCACCTTCTTTGTACACGTTCACTGTGGCCTCAAACGTAACAGGGCACAGCGGCGGTGGATCCCAAAAATATCCTGCAATGCTCTTGTTGGCATTTAAATAATGCATTAGTGCCGTATTCTCGAAGGCGAATTCCCACAATATCTAATGAAGCTCAGTCATTTGAGGTAGCTCCCCCCATTGTGAACTCCCGGTTCATGGTGGATCCCCTGTGTGCATTTGGTGTTCAAAGGAAAACCTTGGCCCGGATTTACTAAAAAGTAAAGCAGTATAGCAACCAAAGTTACTGCGCTGTGTTGCAGGAAAGGGAGAGCGAAGAACAGCACCATATCGACTAAGATGTGGCGTTGTTTTCATTTCTCCCTGCGCTGGTGCAATTTTGGCTTCTACACTCCAACAATCCCACCCTTGCCTCATAGGGATTCTGTAAGGAATACTTTTTGTAGTGGAAAGGGATCCTTCCAGTACATACATTATCCTTTACCACTTCTGCTTTGTATGAGTATGTGTGATCTACTCCTCAGAGTTCACTTCCAAAACTATTCCCCATGGCTCTTGCAGAGATGTGCATTTTGGTGATACTGGTGGATACTGCTCCAAGGTTAGGGCGGAGTGAGGTTACACTCTGCTCTCATGAAAGTTCTGGTTCCTGACACTTGCTAACACATTTAAAAAATATATAATTTTTGGAAGCCATTGGCCTGATGTATCAAAGCAGAAATAATACATTTACATACATAGGACCTCATAAGGTACATTTCCACAAAGTAGCAGTTTGGTACAGCAGAGGAGATAATAAAATATCTAAAACTATAAACAATAAACAATATTTACAAAGATAGTAGCAAAAGCTATCAATGAGAGTGGTAGGATTACTGGCATAACCTGACCCCAAAATGTGTACCACTTATAGGTGGAAGGGGCACTGGAAGGACAGATTTTCAGTTCAGTTGTTCTGAGGTTAGGTCAAGATTGGAAATCCCAACTAGGGAGTTACCATAATCCAACCTCGAAAACATACGTTTTTGAACTACATGTATGAAATCACTCAGGCTCCGGGATCAACTGTTTTATACCCTCCAAAGGCATCTTAGTCAAAGTTGTACCCCTTTGGCTAGTGAGTTAATGTGAGCTGATAAGTTAATGTGCTTATCAGGCATGATGTCCAGAGATTCACAATATGAGAAATAGGGTGCAATTGTGGAAATTTGTTGGGAATAGAGGAAATAAGTAAAACGTAAAGTTATAGTATATATTGCTGAGCACATATACGAAGACAAAGTACACTGCTTTTTAGGTTTCGCCTATTACCATTCGCTTGCAAATGGAATAGGCGAAAATTCAAGGGCTTGATCGACTACTGAAACCACTGCGGTTTCTTCACAGTGCATGTGAGGTCACGTGACCACAAAAGCGGGTCACGTGACCACACAAGCACGAGCATCTCCCTAATCAGCCTGCCTCCCCTCGCTCGCATTCACGCCCCCCCACCAGGCTCTCCTGCCCCCACCCGGCTTCCCTCCTAATCTGCCTGCCTCCCCTCGCTCGCATTCCCGCCCCAGGCTCTCCCGCTGTGGAAAATAAAACCTGAAAACTTTTAATGGACTTCACAGGCTCACAGTAGCAGGACCGACCAACCACAATCCACCTAAAATGGACTTCCGTGCACAGAATAGCAGAACCGACCAACCACAGTCCAATTTTAATGGAGTTTGCATGCACAGAGAAGCAGAACCGGCCAACCAAAGACCACCTTTAAAGGACTCCACAGTCCTCCTTTCATGGACCGCGCATGCAGAGAGTAGCAGGACCACCCAACCACAGTCCTCCTTTCATGGACTGCGCATGCATAGAGTAGCAGGACCGACCACCCACAGTCCACCTGTAATGGACTTCGCATGCACAGGGTATCAGGACCGACCAACCACAGTCCACCTTTAATGGACTTCCGTGCACAGAATAGCGCTGCTCACCACAGTCCACCTTTAATGAACTTCTCATGCACAGAGTAACAGGACCACCCCACCACAGTCCATCTTTAATGGACTTCGCATGCACAGGGTAGCAGGACCGACCAACCACAGTCCACCTTTAATGGACTTCCGTGCATAGAATAGCATCACCCACCACAGTCCACCTTTAATGGACTTCGCATGCACAGGGTAGCAGGATCGACCAACCACAGTCCACCTGTAATGGACTTCTGTGCATAGAATAGCATCACCCACCACAGTCCACTTTTAGTGGGTTGCCCGTTGAGAAACAGGAGCACCCCATCCCTCCCCAGCTCTAACTGCCTCCCATGCACACACAGAGCAGTGACACGTATAGCAGCCCACTGCCGCCTATGGAGAGCTCTGTGGTTGCCACAGGCCATAGAATGCACGTGTGCAAAGCACAACCGTCTCACATACACACATATATCAGCAATCATATTTATTATGGAGGGCTTTTGTTATACCCAAAAAGTTGTTATGCAATTTGAAATATAAGTGTAGGGAGGAGATATGGCATAAGGGCCAAAGGTGCCACCTTCAGACCTGGGTAACCAAGATCGATTCCCGGCGCTCGTCCAGCATCCTGTGATTTTGGGCAAGTTATTTAATATCCCTGTGCCTAATAGAAAACTCTGACCTTGTGTAATGTTACCGGTATTCATGTAAAGCCTCGACAGAATCCGTGCTATTTAAATATCACCCCCCAAAACGTCTGCTGATGTGGACAGAACTTTCCTGTACACTATGTATGTTGCAGCCTGGCTGCTTGTCGATTCCAGAAGTGCCAGGGAATCATTGGGTATGGCACACACATAAAGATAAGAACAAATCATTAAGAAAAATATTATCTTTTTACACACCACCTTTAAAAAAAACTCTGTCCCAGACCCTCTTTACTAGAATAACTCTGATTGGTACACTGCTCCGTGCGCTGCTTGTGTCTGGTTAAATTTGGCTGTAAATGTATGTGAGTATAGGAACATCAGAGGTGTTCTTGCTCTCCTCAAATGTACTACTTTAATGGGTGTTTAGCTGATTTGCATTGTCTATCCCCGCCCCCTTCCCGGTCCCTCGCACTTTGCATCCGGTTCTGAATTTACAAGCCTGACAGCGAGATTTAAATTAGTAACTCGTGTGAGTAATCTAAATTTGTGTATTGTATTGTAATTGCATTTATATAGCGCTTACATCCCCATACGAGGCATCAAAGCGCATGCATACAAACAACGGATGAAATGAAATGAAAATTAGATTTGTAGAGCGCTGCAGTTACCCTGAGGCGTCCAGGCGCTGGAGATAAACAGAAACTGCCCTCTAAAGGTTACTATTTGTTGAACAGGAGGGTTTTAAGCTGTTTCCTGAAGCTAGTGAGGTTTACATTGTTTCGCATCTGCAGAGGGAGGGTGTTCCAAAGTTTGGATACATTGTATGAGAATGAACGGCCTCCTGCTCTGGTTCTGAATATTCTAGGGATTTTGGCTAGTTTAGCAGTTGAGGAGCGTAGAGTTTTATTGGGCAGGTATGGAGAGATCAGCGAGGAGTTGATTTCTGGGCTAGTTTTCCAGAAAGTCTGGTGGGCGATGCAGAGAGCCTTGAACTTCACTCTGTCCCTGACAGGCAGCCAGTGTAAAGTTTTTAGGCCAGATTTTATTGAGGTCATCCGAGGGACTCCCAGAAGCGCCCGGGCAGCACAGTTTTGAGTGCGCTGAAGCTTTTGTAGGGTGTAGTCCGGGGCTCCAAGATAGAGGGCATTATTAAAGTCCAGACGTGATTGGATCAGGCCCTGTATAACAATTTGTCTGGCCTCGAACGGGAGGAGGGGAAGGACTTTTTTAATCACCCTGAGGAGGCCGAAACAGGTGGCTGATACCTTAGTGGCCTGTGTGTTAAGGCTCAGCGATTTATCGAGCCATACTCCCAGGCTTTTGATGTTGTCCCTGCTTGAGGGCCATATCAGCTCCAGTGTGGAGGGGGCCGCTGGGCCAAGGAGCAAGAGCTCAGTTTTATCATCGTTGAGCTTCAAACATGAGCTCATCATCCAGCTTTTTACATCCTCCAGGCAAGCCGCTAGGTCAGGTGGAGACTGGAGACCGCTCTTCCGTGCAAGGGAGACCACCAGCTGGGTGTCGTCCGCATAGGAGATGATATTGACACCATGCGGACGAGCAATCCCAGCCAGCGGCCTCATGTATGCATTGAAGAGCGTAGGGCTTAGGGAAGAGCCCTGCGGAACTCCGCACCCTAGTGGCCTACTTGATGACAAAGATGTGCCGTCGAAAACCTGGAAGGTTCTGTCTGACAAGAAGGATTCTAGCCATGGCAGGGCATCTCCGGACACTCCTAGGTCGGCAAGACGGTTCAGCAGGATTTTATGGTGTACCGTGTCAAACGCGGCACTCAGATCGAGGAGAATCACTGCCACTGATCCCCCTCGATCCAAGATCCGTCTTGCCTCCTCGGTTACGGCTAGTAGGGCGGTCTCTGTCCCATGTTTAGGGCGAAAGCCCGTCTGGGAAGCATCGAGGAGATGGTTATCCTCGAAGAATGTCGTCAGAGTGGTATTGACGTGCTTCTCCAGGATTTTAGATGCCCATGGGAGCAGGGAGATTGGGCGGTAGTTACTAGGGTTAGCTGGGTCGAGGGAGGGTTTCTTTAGAAGGGCCCGCACCATTGCGTGCTTCCAGGTTGCGGGTACTGTCCTACTCAGTATAGAAGAGTTCAGCAGTTCTAGGAGGGTGGGGAAGTGGGCCTGGAGGGACGGGGTCGCATGGGGAGCCGGTTTTTATTTGTAGAGCTAGTTTCTCTAGGGTTTCCATTGTTATCAAGGGAAACGATTTCAACCCAATGTCCCTGTCCAGAGCAGAGTCCAGGCATTGAGAGGGCAGGTCGGTGGGTAGGTTTGAAAAGGAAGAGTAGATTTTATTCACTTTTTGAAAAAAGAATTCCACCAAGTCATTGCATTTGGACGATGAATTATTATTATCTGTGACGGGCGGGGGAGGTTTTGTCAAAGAATTTACTATGTGATATATTTCTTTTGGCTTTGATTTTGCCACTGTTTTTTTGTGGGTATAGTAGGCTGCTTGCGAAGTTTTTATGGCCAGTTTGTACTTCAGAATCAGTTCCCTGTAAATAGTTTTTTCAGCAGAGTTATAGGATATGCGCCATTTCCTCTCTTGTCTCTTGCAGAGACGTTTTTGGTTTCTGAGGTCTTCTGTATACCATGGAGCTGATTTACTTTGTCTTTTAGATCTAGATGGATATGATGGGAGAATTGAGTCCAGAGAGGTTGTTAACCACTCTTCATATTTAATGTTATTGGACGTTGGGTCATGAGAGAGAGTGGGTCTGGTGATGCTGAGGGTCTTCATCCAGTTGTCAAGAGGAAGTTTTGACCAGTTTCGAGTTTTTCTGGATGTAAACAGGGAAGGGGGTGGTTTACTCGTGGTCCAGGTGAAGGCTATCAGGAAGTGATCGGACCATGGAAGGTTGTTAATAGGGCCTACTTTGAGCTGGTCACTGTTACTGAAAATTGGATCTAGAAGATGCCCCTTTTCATGTGTGACCGAGGGAACTAGTTGCTCTAGTTGAATGGCAGCCAGGCTTGACTGTATCTCTGATGCCGTGGGGTCCAGCAAGTTGTCAAAATGGATGTTAAAATCCCCCAGTATGGTGAAATTGGAGGGAGCGACAACCAGCTGTGAAGCCACTGAAAGAAGAGAGGTATTAAATTGTCCGGTGGGGCCCGGAGGGCGGTAAATGAGGATGCCGGTAAAACTGGAATTGGGGGAGAACTCGATGGAAAATGAGAGGTTTTCGCAGTCCTCAATGTCATCCGCCAGACAGCCGCAGACATAGTTCTCTTTGTGGATAATCGCGAGGCCGCCACCTTTGCCTAGCGGTCGATCAGCCCGCGCTATCTGGTATCCTGGAATTATGGCCTGTGCCAGACCCGGCTGAGAGTCTTGATTCAGCCACGTTTCGGTTAGAAAGATTGCGTCAGGAGAATGTTATTCTAATAGCAAAGAGATTTCTGTGCAATGTTTCACTAGTGACCTGCAGTTGAGTAGAAACATAGAGTAATCCTTTACCTCAGATCTGGCTTTGACGGTTTTGGAGGTAAGTTCAGACTTACAATGCATGCAGCGGCGGGGGATCTCCAAAGGATGTCTCGGGGTACCACAGCTTGGTGATGTCAGTGGACGTAGCTGATGTAAGAGGCTCGAGCTGTATACCTGTCTGTTGACCCCTGAAGGGCCAGGGGGCAGGGCCCCAGGGCCCGGCTGGGCGCGGACGAGCGCAGACGAGCTTGCCTTAAGCGCGCCTTCGGCGCGCAATCGTCGCGCCCGCTGCGCTCGTCCGCTGCGCGTTCTTCGGGTGAGCATAGTTTTATAGGTGGGGTTTGCCAACGAATTCGGGTACTTTCCCTCAGTTCTGTCCGCCCCTTCAAATGAAGAAATGACACACACGCATCAAAAACATAACATTCCTCTTTATTTTTAAACGAGAAGCCCAAAGCAGACACAATATACCCCAACCCTACTTCACTCAAGACCCCTTCCGCCACCGCGCTTTATTATCAGCTTCTTTTCAGCCACAAAGCTGTTAAAAAGAGAGGAAATTAAAGGTAAAAAAAATGTAAATAAGAACAAGCACTGGCGTTGTCAATAGGTTTCGCATTTGGAAAGTTGGAGCTATTGGTTTTGTAAATGACATTTTATATTTATATATCGTTATTGTCAATAACAATATATAAATATAAAATGTCATTTACAAAACCAATAGCTCCAACTTTCCAAATGCGAAACCTATTGGCAACGCCAGTGCTTGTTTTAATAGCTGTAAAGCTTGCCTGAAGGTTGTCAGTCTCCCATGGGTATCAGCTCACTAGGGCTCACTGGATATCAGGACCATCATTTAGCAAACAGAATATGGGGTTCAAGTGAGCACAGAGTTATTTTTATGGAATTCATAATAGTTTTGATAGATATACGCATATTTTTACAAAAGATCACACTGAAAGATTTACACTTCCATGTTGCCTATCGACTTTATTTCTGGTGTTGCACGAGCTGGTACTATAAAGTTTCCTTTGTAAAGGGATCTGTCCTGAAGCTGGTGCTCATCCATCTTGGTACAGAACTGTTGGGATAAACGCCAATAACCAACACAGTTTCTTTGTAGGTTTATTGTAGTATGAGAAAGGAGCATACAGGGCAAGGGGCCCAGAGGAGCAACACCATTTGACCTTGGTATTCCAATCCCTGTGTCCCACATTCCATCTACTACATAAAATATATTTCAAGTTCCAAGGAAGTACTTCCCCATTCTATAGCATACTGCATAAAGTAAGTTACCTCCTAAACACTGCTAATCATCATTACATAGTATAACATAACACCACATATCTCCCGTCTTTTGAAAGAAAACTAACCCCCTTTTAGTTACATAACAAAAGACAATAAGAAAAGAAAGAAAAAGAAAGAGAAAAGAAGGAGAAAGAGAAAGAAGAAGAAAAAAAGTTGTGCTGATAATATTTCAAAAACTTACACAAAATGAACAGCAAATAAAATTCAATCATAAAATTTCTTGGGAATTTTTCTTGTTCTAGGACTTTTCTGTACAATTTGAGAACCTGAACTTTCTTTTTGAGTGGTTAAAACAATATTGTGCTGCTTGACTTTGGCTAATCGAGACACATTCCCCCACTCTCCATTACTTAGTTTCACTGCCTGTCCCTTAATGTCGATGATACAACTGAGTTCTTCAAATTTAAATTTCCCTTTTTGCAATAGCAAAGTATCCTGGACCCGAGCAAACTCACCTACCAAAAACTTTACTTCTCTCCTTCTTCTTTGGCTCCTTTCCCTTTCACATCTCTTACGATTAGCATATTCACTGGCATTTTGTGCTTTGCTGGCCCCACTCAACACATTACAATCCCCACCAAAAGTTTTCACCTTCCAAAATAGGTTAAATGTAGATACACCTCTTCTCCCTCTCTTCAACTCAAACAGTGCAGCACCTGAAGTAGAGTGCAGAGTAGTTATATTTGCCCAAACCACATCTCTAACCGCTGTCTCAGTTACCTCTTGCTTTTACCGTACTCTGTATACCTTCAACCAACACTCTGTTGATTCTCTTAACATTTCCGTTAGCTTGTGGGTGATAAAGTGGAGTTATGTTATGTTATATGGATATTTCTAGAGCGCACGTTCACCAACGGTCTCCTAGAGCTATGAGTTGAGCAAAGAGGGTTCGAAGCCGGAGCAATGTAGTTATGAGCTAAGGTAAAGAGCCAGGTTTTGAGCAATTTTTTAAACCATACATAATCTTCTTCAAGTCTCAGAGCAATTGGCAATGAGTTCCACAGTTTTAAGCCCAGCGTAGAGAACTGCGACCCTCCAGTGCGTTTATGTCTGAATCTCAGTACAACCAGTTGGTTCAGATGCACAGATCTTAGGGTGCGCTGGGGGGTATACTTGCTGATTCTAAATGAAATATAACTAGGACCAGAACCATGAATGGCTCTGAAGAGGATACACCCAGTTTTAAACATAGATCATATTAACAAGAACCTCATTAAAATGATCACCGTTTTAGCGGCAGGAAACTGCCGCTAAAACAGCGATAATGGGCTTGCAAATATGCGTTATAGACTCACAGGTTAGATGTGCAGGACATCTAACCTGGGCTTCTATTGGAATTCTATAATGCATATTAGCAAGCCCATTATCGCGTTTTAGCAGGAGTTTCCTGCCACTAAAACGGTGATAATTTTAACGAGGTTCTTGCTAATATGCCCCATAGTTCGTTGCTCCACCGGAAGCCAATGGAGTTCTTTCAGCAGTGGGCTAATGTGGCATTGTCTATCTTTTTGATAGATAATTCTAGCTGCTTTTTTCTGAATCATCTGAAGACGATGCTTTTGATGTTGCGGAAGGCCACGATGCAGTGCATTTCCATAATCAATTTTGGAAAAAACCAGGGCAATAATGATTTGGATGCTAGCCTCTCTGCTGAAACATCTTCTTATCTTGCGCAGCTTACGAAGCTGAACAAAACAGGCCGAGGTTACCCATCCAATTTGGGAGTTCATGATGAGATCTGAGTCAATTTGTATCTCCAGACTCTTAATCACAGGCCTGGGAGTCAAGTGCATGAGTTTATTTCTCTGTACAATTATTTCAGTTCAAACACGCTCCAATATTTATCATATTTTCTAAGAGCTCCTGACCTCAGTGCATATTTTTTTCCCTTCCCTGAATCTTAGATATTTCCGCTTTCCATGCATTAAAGGTCGGTACTTATCTGTTTTCCAAAGTTGCTAAATAAGTGATTGCGCTACGAGGGATGCTATGAATAGGGACTCATCGTGGGGAGTGGAGATAGAGGAGCACCCAAGGAGCGAAATAGATTAATTTAGGAGATTTGGGTATCGATTGTGTTTCTGAGATATTTTTCAATATCCTTCCAAAAATCCTGTATTTTGGTGCATTCCCATATTATATGTTTCCAATTGCCCTTTTCTTCACAGCGAAAACACTTATCCTCCACTTGAGGATGTATATTGTGGAGAAACGAGGGTGTTCTATAGATTAACCATTTAGTGAAGAATTGCATCAGTTTAAAATTAGCACCTCGGAAAATAGACGTATTAAATGTATTAACTTTGTCCCAGTTGGATTTATTGATCTCAGCACCTTCTCTCTTTCTCCACCTGTCTCTTGCCTTATCATAAAGGATGACTGATTTATCTTCAATAAAACATTTTATCCAGGTGCTAATCTTCCTCTGCGTGAGACTATTTAGTGCTTCACTTATATATGTTTTATAAAATAAATTACTTATATCTAACTCTCTCAATGAGGCGTGGAGGCTAATAAAGGACCATTGCAGGATTATAGTTGAATGCTGAATCTCTCTTTCTACTTCCTCCCAGGTTTTCCAACTGTTCCCTAGAATAAAATCCTCAATTTTCTCAAAACCATTTTCCTTCCAAATTCTCAAAATGTTTTTATCCAAAGTACCCATCTCCCCTATACTTAAATTCATTAGGCTAGTTGAGCTATTAATTCTAAAAATATCAAAGTATTTCAGAAGCTGGGTTTTTTGTTTAAGTAGCCATTGTATAGACTTCTAGCGTACCTTCTTTGGATATTTGGTAACTCTTACTGGGTCATTAATCTTAAGTTCTATTAACATCTTTCTCATAAAAAAATTATCTACCTCGTGATCATCTATAAAAAAAATAAAAAAACTGTGATGTGCAAAAGTAGCATAATATTAGGCTCTAATATTTGGGCGAGATAGTCCGCCCTCTGTGATCGAACAATTCAAAGTGCTAAGTGCCAACCTTGGAGTCTTATTTGCCCATAGAAAAGAAGAAAACATACCGTCCACTTCCTTAAAAAAAGAAGGGAGCCTGGATTGCACAGGGAGCTGCGCTGAAAAGGAAGTTAAAAAGTGGTAAAATAGACATACGAATTAGGGCAGCGCGACCCATTATTGATAATGGGAGCTGTTTCCAGCAAGATAGTTGGGAGCCAACCCTTTTTAATAGTGGTATATAGTTTAGTGGGTACAGGTCTTCCAGTTTTTCTGTTATGTAGATTCCTAAATATCTGTTAGGAAGAGTATTATCTATTTCTCTGTTCATCCAGTTTTTGATGAACATCATAGCATTCCTAACGAATTCCTCTGATTCAGGTAACTCGTCATTAGTAAAAATTAGCTGCATGTCATCAGCATAATGATAGATCTTAATCTCTATCTGCCGAAGACTGTAAATGAGCGGATGTATGTAAACATTAAAAAGAATTGGAGAGAGAGAGGAGCCCTGCGGGACTCCACAACTCATGTCTACAGTGTTGGATTTAAATGGTGAGAGCCACACTGATTGTTTGCAGCCCTTAAAAAAAGGATTTAAACCAATCCATGGCTAGGCCCCCCAGACCAAGTGTGGCTAAACGATCTAACAGTATATCGTGGTTGACGGTATTGAATGCTACCAACAGGTCCAGGAGTAAAAGAGCCTGAGAACAGTCCACATCTACCTGGCCTTTAAGGTCATCTATGACCGACAGTACAACTGATTCCATAGAGTGTGATGGGCAGAAACCTGCCTGATGGGTGTCCAAAAAGTTTGAGGCATCTAAGGAAGGAGCTAAGACATCTGGCTACATGAGTCTCCAATAGTTTAACAGGAAAAGGAGAAGAGATATAGGCCTGTAATTCTCCAGCTTATGAGAGTCCAGGCCTTGTTTTTTTGCAATGGAACAACCACTGCTTAATGTTTCACTCCTACGTTTGTCAAGAACTATTGCATACTGGAAGACATAAATTGCACACCATTATCTGTTAGTAACTCTTCAGATACTCCTTCTATACTGAAAAAGTCTTGTAGAAAACGAATGACAGATTTGGTGTTGGATTCTGAAACACCTCTCACTTCTCCCCATCTGGACAAATGATCTATTAATACGTTAAAATATCTCATGCTATTGGGTAGTATGTGAAAACGACCTAAAAAATCCACAGCTGCCCTCTGCCAAACCCTGCCTCAACAAAGAGGCAGGGCTTGGCACAGGAGTACAAGTAGGCAAATGTCTTTAACTATAGGAACATTGTATATAGTCCCTCACCACTGTTTCAACTTCACGATACACACTGGGCTACCAAAAATCATTCCTAATTCTGCGTTTAGTTGCAGTCATTCCTAGATGGCCAGCATGGGCAGTTTTAATTATTCTTTGTTTGAAACTGTTTGAAGGAACTGGCTTTCCTCCCCTAACCATTAACTTCTTTTCAATGGAGAGTTCATCAGTGATTTTGCAATAAGTTTGTAAATTCACTCCTACTGATTTCTCTGTGGGCCAACTCGCAACCACAAATTCCATATCTTGCTTCAAACAGGATCACTCACCAAAGCGTCTTGCCACACTTTCATATTAGAACAAATCACAGTATCATCCACATTTGCAATTATACATTCTTCAATATCTTCTGAATTCAAATTTCAGTCATCTATGGGAAGGCTAGATAAGAAGTCTGCTTTGATATTCTTACCACCAGCAATATGATGTACAGAAAAATTCAATTCTAATAATTTAGTTGCTGATTTTGCAAGTCTAGCTGTAGCCTTCTTTATTTTGGTACCTAAAAGGATATCTGCTAAAGGTTTATGATCCGTCCTTAACCAAAACTTCCTTCCCCACATATATGATTTAAACTTTTCAACTCCCCACACACATGCAAGCATTTCAGTTCCACATCCTTCATTCTCCTAGAAGCAAACCCCAAAGTAACCTCCTGGTCTCAAATCATCTGTGACAATACCGCACCCATTCCATACAAGCTGGCATCCACTGTTACATAGGTATCACGACTAGGGCTCCCGGTTTTATGGTATTTATTTTTGGGACATTTCCGTCTGTATTTGCCAGCTTTATCTGTATTTATCCATATTTATTATGGGTCTCATGAAAAAATAAAGCTGAAAGTGGTATATTTCCACATTGATTTAACCAACAAATATGCTGTCATGCATGAATGGCTGCCAGGTTACAGTGATATGAACACCCCCGCAGAAGATAAATCAATGCACTTATCTGAAAATATGCAGATTTCAGTATCAGTCTTGTGCATATCTAGATCTATTTAACCCTCTTTACTAAAATACCTTCTTTAGTGCCCATACCTATCAATCCTCACAGTTAATGGCCTGCCATGGCAAAGTGCATTTAGAATCACTCAAAAAACTTAAAATTTCCGTTTTTATCCACATTTAAAAATAAATACAGACAAGAAAATAAATGGTTTTCTGTCTGTATTTATCTGTACAAATCTGTAAAATCGGAAAACAGGGAGCCTTAATCACGACCCTCCACATATGCTGGATAAGCTGGAGCTGCTAAAATGCTCTCCTTGATGAGCAGAAAATGTTCTTGACAGGTAGCCGTCTGTTGGACTTGACCCTTTTTGCAGGGTCATCCCTGAACTTTCTGCCTTCCTCCTGTATTTTGTCTGACCTGTTTTTCTTGGTTTTATGACTTTGGGCACTTTACCACTGCTGATCAGTGCTGAAGTGCATATGCTCTCCCTATGGTACATTGATGAATGTGATTCCATGATTGGCTGGTTTGCTTTACTTGTCAGACCCTAGTACAGTGCACTGAGTGGGCCCAGGGCATGTAAATCAAATGCTGCTGGTGGGCTTGCAGCACTGGTTGAGCTACCCACAGAAGCCACCTGTAAAAGTGTGTTGAAGGTCTGCCATTGCAGAGCCTATGTGCAGCCTGGTCCTGCCATGTTGACTGGGCAAGTCCACCCACTTGCCAGTCCCTAAACCTTCAGTTTTCTGCATATTAGTCACCCCTGTGGTAGGCCCAAGGGCAGGGTGCATAGTAGGTAAAAAGTAGGACATGCCCCTAATGTGTGTGGCATGTCCGAATAGCGAAATACCGCCATTTTTCTTTTTCACTATTGCTAGGCTACCTGTTCCACATAGGCCAGAATGGGCAGTTGATTATAACATCTTATAATCCTAACTGACTCGGGGGACTAGGTAAAAATTCGAGTTTAGTATGCCCGAACTCAGAAAGATAAAATACATCTTTTAGTAAAGTTGGTTTTCACTTTCTGGGTTTGAAAATACCACTTTTAGAAAGAAGGTATTTTCTTGCCTAACTATCCAAGCCTGCCTCTGCTAGGTTGTGTATTCCTTGGCTGGAGTTTGAGTGACATGAGCTGGGGATTCCAAGAGACTGAGTGAGTCATCACAGGGCTGAATAGAGCTATCTGCATGTAGATGGGTGGGAGGAGTTGGTACTGGGACCTGAATAGGGCTGGGCCTGCCTTCCACAATGCTGGCTCCGCCTCCTGTGATGTGTCTGATGTCCTTGGCCTACACTGTCAAAGGAAAGAAGGAGTCTTGTCAACAATGTGCTCCAGAACTTGTTTGGACTGGGTACAGGACCCTCTGCCTTTAGAGGATTAAGGATTTGCTAGTATAAATATGGGGACCTGTTTTGGGGATTGGCCTGTAGTGGTTGCCTGACTGCCGAAAGAAAGGAGAAAGGACTTTGTGTTACTTTCAAATCAACTTGTAAAGGATCTCCAAGAGCTTGAGATAGATTCTTGCCTCCTGCTGAAGTCTCAGGGACAACAGACTTCACCAATCAGGTCCCCTGCATTGCCTTGCTATGAAGTGAAGTGCCTGCTGTTTATCTGGGCCTTCTGAGAGACTGTGTGTTGCTGGGAGCTGGAAGTGTGACTCAAGACAAAGAAGCATGTTGGCGCTGCAGCCGTTGTCGTCGCATCACCGGAGAAGAGTTTAGCCGTCACAGCAGACGCCGTTGCATCACCGGAGAAGCATGCCGCCAATGTCACCATCGCATCACCGGAAGCGCCTTGCATCACCGGAGAACAGTGTGGCCATCGCAGCAGACGCCGTCGCATCACCGGAGAAGTGTGTCGCAGGGCCTGTCATGGCAAAGAAGAATTGTTGAGTGACTGCACGGCCATCAGGCGTGCACGCATCGTGTCACATCAAGAAGAAGACGCCCTTTTTTTTCATTGCACCGGATCTTCATTGCATCACGGCGCTACTGGTTGCGTCACCACGGAAGCGCAGTAAGAAACCAATGCATCGCCTCCCCACACGGAGAAGAACCGAAGCATCCCCTACGCAGTAGTAGGGACCTGACGCATCACCGTTATTGCGTGTAAGGAACCGACGCATCACCTTACCTGCAACACCTTCGTTGTATAGCGTTACGCATCCAAAGGTACATTGAACTCAAAGTGTCGCATTTTACCTTTATAGAAAACTAAGCTATTTCTACCATTTTTAAAGTACAGTATTGTGGATTTTTGTCGTTTGTGGTCTTGTGTTAAGTCTATATAAAAATAATTATTTTTATACTACAATTTGTGTGGTGTCCACCTGTAGTGTTGTCACTGGGTTTGTTGTGTGGCGCTTTAGGCTCCGAGTGAATTCTCCCGATTCATGCCCTTATATAGGTACAATTAATATTGCCCTTATATAGGCATAGAAATCAATCCCTTATTTAGACATAGCCCATGCAGACTAAATACAGGCATGGCTACTTCCACCCGTACCAAACGTCACAACGATTTCATGGAAAATCGGCTTAAGCAGTTAGGGAACTTCCCCTTGCTTGAATATTAATTTGTCCAAGAACTCATGTACTTTGCAAAGAACAACTATTCCCTAGGGGTTCTTTCCTGGCGTTATTATGCCCGACTTTACATCAAACTATGGCATTCCTAAACACCTTCAAGGTATAAATATGTTTCACTTCTATGGCAAAATACGGTGGTTCGGAGCAGTTCGACTATCTACTTGCCCGACGTAGCTCGCTACAGCAAGTGCCGAAGGAAGCTGACCCTCCAGCTGATGCACTGATCAAGAGACTGCCTTTCTGTCACCGAGAATCCAGCTCCAGTGTTTCCAAGCATCCCTTGCGGGGTTTTGGGAAATCGAGTCCTGAGACAGAGATACCAGAACTCCTTCATTCTAAACCAAGGTATGGAGCTGATTTTACCAATTTTGTCATGGAATAGATTTTCTAACTTTGTTTCTATTGTGTACGGTTGGACACAGAATATATCAAGGAAACAAGATTCTTCTGACCCGGTTTGATATTCATACAAAATTCCGTCTGGTGCCACCACCCTAACACATTAATTAATACCTTTGTAGGCACATACAATTTGCCATGAATAATTTGTTTTCAAAAGTAATTTCTCCCCAAGAAACCCTCCCAAACCTACTGTACTACCTTAAAATGCAGTGGTGATAAGATAAGGAGACAACAGTACTTTATGAGACCAAGATTGTTTGTACTTGTCAATCAAAATGATAGTGATTCTGGCCCCTAAATCGATAAGTAGAGGAATTTCAATTCCCTCAATTTCTTGTATTAACGGATCCCCATATTTCTTTTCCATTTGCACATTGTTGATTTCCACACACTCCACAGGCATCACTAATTCTTCTACTTTTTCTCAATTTGCTCTTGTCCATCACATATGACATGCCCTTGAATACTCCTGACCGGAATACGTCTGCAACCCCTATACACTTTTCCAAAATGACCCAGTTTTCTACATGTCCAACATTCTTGTGTAGCAGCTGTACAGTTTTTGTAGCTTGACATATGTGAAGTTGACCGACATCTAAAACATTGCAGTTCAGTTCAAATAATCTTTATTTCGGTCATTGACCATAAAAGATGCAGACATTTAATCAATAAAACAACATTTAACACGTTTCCTCTTCCATCTAAAAACATCCGAGTGGAGATCATAAATAGCAAGATAATGTTTAATAAACGTTATACAAAAGGTTAAAAATATTAAAATGATTAAAAAAGGAGGAACAGGATAGACTGTGCAAAATGAGCATTACAGATATAGCAAACCAGAAAATGGGATGAAGGTAGCAATTTCATCTGGGAATATTATTCATAAAAGACCAGCGCCTGCGCCACATGGCGAGCAAGAAACGGGAAACTGAAAATACAATAGGCGGAGAAGTCTCATATTTCAAAATTCTGAAGGCCTGGTGATAATGTATGAACCCCAGGTTCCGACATAGCTGGACTAGCCAGCGCTGTCTTATAAGCTTGTAATGAGGACAGAAAAAGAAAACATGGGGCTCAGTTTCCTCCAATTCTCCACAGGCTGGGCATTCGAGGAGCCTCGATTGGGACCATTTATGTGAGAGATCCCTGAGTGGTAATGTACCATGCCTGAACTGTACATAGAGTTTCCTTTTTTGGAATGGGCAAGATCATATCCAGAAAGGGCTCCATTCTATACTCCTCTTTAATGCTAAGGAACTTTGTAGTTAGAGAGCCCATCGCGGAGTTGCCTAGGGTATCCATCATCTGATGTTTTCGATGGAGTCCCACCAGGTCAGCACGTGACAACTCTGCGCAGGCTACTTCAGGGTTGCTCCATAATTCCAATTTGCCCAAGCTTCTGCTCTGGTTCTTTACATAGGCAAACCACTGCAGTCTTTCTGTCCCAGGCAAACCCATAAGTTCTTTTACTTCCGTTCTGAAATGATACAATTCTGGGGTGACCCTCAGTCTGCACCAGTATGTTAGTGGGCGTAGACCGACTTCTTCATCTATTGGTCTTAATCCTAGGTCCATTCTCAAGGGAACCAGGGGAGAACTGGCGGGTAGAGCCAGTAACGATCTTATAAAACTATTTTCTGCCTTAAGAATGGAGTCTGATGACGAATGGCCCCACAGCTCAGCCGCATAGGTTATAGCTCCTCTGGCCTGAGCTTTATAAATTTCAATGGAGGCAACTGGTTTGCAGGTGGACTCCCTTTGTAATTTTAGTACTCCCCCAGATATCTGTGCCAATCTGAGTTTGGCCTTATCAATCTGGGGCCCCCAGTCTATACTATCTGTAAGTGTGACACCCAGATATTCAAATATCGTAACCCTCTCCAAAGTAGTGCCATTTAAGGAGGGGTTGGGGCGAGTGGTCTTGGGTGGATTGCAGACCATGTACTTAGTATTTTGTGTGTTAATTTCAAGCCCCCTGTTCTTACAGAAGGTAAAAAAGCTGTCTAGGGCACACTGAATACCCATCGGGGATTTTGATAATAAAAGGGTGTCATCGAAAAAAACATCAATGCCACTACCTGTTCATCTCCTAATTTCGAAGCATCGATATCTTTGACTCCCCAAAGATGGGAGATAAGGGCATTGATAAAAAGACAAAAGAGGGTGGGTCGAGAACTCACCCCTGTCTGACTCCTCGGTTTACCGAGAACCTGGATGTTAAGGCACCACTTTTGCCACTCCTAACTTGTGCAAAGTTATTAAGATGCATCCTTTTGATAGTATCAAGGAGGTACGTAGGGATCCCCATATCCTCCAGAACCACCCATAGGAGTTCCCGGGGGACCAGATCAAATGTCGTCTTTAGGTCAACGAAAATGAAGTAGAGGCTGCCACCCTCTACTTTGACCATTTTCCAATACAAAAGTTGCAGTCTAAGCAATTGGTCTACGGTAGATGTTTTTTCCCTGAACCCGGCCTGGTATGGGCTCAGTATCTCATACTCCACCATCCATGCCTGGAGTCGGTCAAGAATGATCCATGCGAAAAGTTTTTGACTAACGTCAATCAGACTAATCGGACGGTAAGTTGCAGGGATTAGTGGAGAGCCCTTTTTGAACACTGGGACAATCTCAGCCCCCAACCAGGTTTCTGGTATCGCTGACCCCTGTAGTATGGCATTAAACATCATACAAAGGTATGGAATCCATATTTCTGGTTGGTCCCTAAAAAGATCCCCAGGGATTTTATTGAGGCCCGGTGCTTAGCCATTGGGAGTCAAGTCAAGTAAAAATTATGTTTACTATGATCGTAATCTTTAAACAAGAGCAAGAAGCAATACCACAAATATTGGGCGCAGCCAGAGTTTCCGCTGTTCTAGTAATGTTAGGCAGTCTAAGAGGATGTGCACAAGATCTCCTTTGGTGCCAAGGGTGCACCTACAGCACCCTTTGTGATCTAACATTTTTGATTTGAGATCTTTATTTATCAACCATGGATTGATCCCAATCCGCAATCTTAAAATCTCCTGCCTATAGCAGCGATTTGGAAGGATATCTAAGTAGGGGAACCAGTTTTCATTTGACCAGGAACTCATCATAAATTCTACAGATTTTTTCTTTACCAGATAGCCCATATCAGACTTTCTGGATACTTCTTTACCATTAAATTTCAGCTCACTCATTGTACAGACGATTTGTTGCGTTTCCTGGTTCACCTCCACCTTTAGCCTTTCACAAACCTGCGCCATTCTTTCCCTACAAGCTTTTGCCCATTTTAGATCACTATTTTGTATTTCTTTCCTACACCATTGTGCAACTTTTTGACCTTCTATATCATCCAATCGTTTCCAGAGTCTAATTATCGCAATTTGTATGTGTACCTCCCAAGACTTTGTTCCTATTTCTGTTCTTATTGCTTGGGCCATGGATGATTGTGGTAGGGATAACAGGCTTTTCAGGCATTTCCCTTCCTGCAAGTCCCAGACTCCCTTACCGCTAAAATAAAGGATTTCTGCTGCGTAGAGGAATTGTGGGGGTATAATTGCGTTAAAAGCTTTTAATACTGGATGGTGTGACAGATCCCCATAGTCCCGATTATACATTTTTAGTCCACAGATTGAAGCATGGGCTTTCACTTTTTGGGCTTCTAGATGTGTACGTCAGTTTAATGACTTATCAAACCATATCCCTAGGTAATGGTATTCTTTGACCATTTCCAGTTTAAGATCCCCCAGATACCAGTTAAACTTACTTGCCTTTTTACCAAAGCATAAGATCTTTGTTTTATCTAAGTTTACTGTTAAGAATTTGCTAGCACAGTATACCTTAAATGAGTTCAACTTTTTTTGGAGGCCTATCTCGGTCTGGTCTACTATTACCAAGTCGTCTGCTTAAAGTAGGCAGGGCACCTTTTTTCCATCCATTCTGGGACTTGCGCTACCCTCAACCTCTAAGTAGGCCGGTAGGTCTGACAGGAATATGGAGAATAAGTTGGGGGCAAGAACACAACCCTGTCTCAGGCCGTTTGCAATGGGAATTTTTTGAGTCAATGACCCCCCAGTATCCCTGATTACTTGGGCGCAGTTTCCTCGGTGTAGTTCTTTTATTATTGTTATATTGAATTTTTTCCTTTATTAAAATTTCCCATAGGCAGTCCCGGTCTACTGAATCGAAGGCTGCTCGGAAGTAAATGAAACAGCAGCATAACATGCCGCTTTGTTCCGTTGACTTCTTTGCCATTGCCCACAAGGCGAAGCCATGATCTATCATGGAGTGCCCCTCCCTAAATCCTCCCTGTTCTATGGGTATAATTTGAAACTCCTTAACCCATGCATTAAGTCGATTTAATACGATTTTAGAAAATACCTTCTCACCTATGTCTAGGAGGTTAATCAGTCTATAGTTATGTGGCACATCCATACTCCCTTTCTTATGGATTGGCCTGATTACTGCGTCCTTCCAATTTGGTGGCATTATGCCTTCTGATAGTATTGTATGGAACATCCGTGCAAAGAATCTTGCCCACCACTTTACCTCTGACTTTAAAATTATTGCGGGCAGGTTGTCTGGGCCTGACGCACGAGTTAACTTCAGTTCTCTTATTATAAGCTCTACTTGCTTTTCGTTAAACTCTGATTTAAAATCTTAGGATATTTCCTGCCACTTTTGGGACTCTACCTGGCCTCAAGGGACTCGTGCTCCATACAATTCCCTTATGTACTCCTCCCAGGCCGCCTCACTGACGACATATTTCATTTCTCCGTCTGTTTGACCAGACGCTGCCTTTACCATTTTCCAGGATTTTCTTAGATTTTTATCTTCAATTGCTTCTAACAGATTCGACCAGCATTTCTCTTTATATGACCTTTTTGCATCATTTACCATTTGTTTAAGTTCTGTTTTCAGCTTGTTTATACAATTATTTATCTCTTTGTTGAATTTCTTTTTTGCCTTCTTTGTGCTGCCCGTAACTCCCTTTTTTTTAATTGGCACTTAACAGAGTACCATTTAACACGACTAACCGGGAGTTTTGTGTTTTTCTTTTTGTCCTTTTTTAATTCTATTCTTAGACACTGGACTACTTGGGCTATCTTCTTTATAAATCATTCCAAGTTCCTTCCCTCAAAATCTTCTGGTCTAACTTTAAATTGCAGAGCCTTCAGTTTTTTCTGGTATTCCTCAGTGAGTCGTGTCGTTACACGTTTAGGGTACTCGACATCCTGTAGGATCACTTTATCTCTAGGCATCTTTCTTCCCCCAGATATCATTAAATGCAGTGACTTGTGGTCACTAAATTCTTTTTGATCTATCCTGAATTCCCGTACTAGAGGGAAATTCCAGGCTGGCATAAACATATAATCGATTGGACAATTCTGTGAACTTATTTGAAAGGTCTTCCCTGCTGGGCAATCTGTCTTCATTCTGCCGTTCAAACATAGGAGACCCCTACCTCCTAAAAAGTTTACTAGTTCAGTCTCCTGTTTCGAGGCCTCACCTACTGGAAAGCAAGCGTGGTTTATTCCAAATATATCTAACAATTCTCTATTCCAGAGGTCGGTCTTCTTTGGGTTTAGCTTGTGATTAAAATCTCCCATGATTATCAGTACATCAGATGCATATTTTTCTAATAAAAAGTCGACTTCCTCTTTAAAATATCGCATCTCACTCTCATATTCTACTGCATTTTCCCACTGCATATAAACATTTATCACAGTCAACATTTTATGTTTCGTTTCCAAGGTCAATAATTCTAGTCTACAAGCCTGTAACCATTTACATTTCATTTTTAAAGATGTTACTTCTCTCAATACTTTTGTTGAGATTAGAGTCATTAACCCGCCCGATGGGCGGCCAAATTTTTTTCTCGTGGCTGGGCGGCTCATTTGTAGATATCCATCGATGAGTGGGGTTTCCTCTCATGTCCAGGTCTCTTGTAGGCAGGCAATTTCCACTTTATTTACTACTTCCTTTATATAATCTCTCTTTAGCTCATTGCCTAAACCATTTACATTCCATGTTAAGAGACCTAGACATTGCGACACCCCCCCCATCGTATTCTACCTCACTTAGGTCACCCACTTCAGCCCCTTCCTCCATATATCTCTCACTGGGGTCTCCCGTATAGCTTCTACTTTGACTCCAATTATCCCATGAGGCATCAAATCCTGTATTATTTATTACTATATTCATACAGCTACAGTCGTCTTCGTTATTTCTTGCTAACTTCACTTGTCTCCTCCCTAGACCTGCATGGAAATTTAAAAAAGTGCTACCTGAGAGGACTTTAACTTCCCTCTCTGGTATTACCCTTATTCCTACTTGGGTTATCTCACTAGTGGCTTTTAGAATTGCCATTTTTACCAGGTCTGAATGAAGTGACACTTTTGTTATTTCCTTACCCTTTTTATTTTCAACAAAGCCTACCTGCCTCAGATCGTTTGTGCTGATCCCATTCAAGCTACTGCATTTGGCGAATGCGGTCAGGATTTTTTCCCTATTTAGGGGGTTCATTTTTCTCACCATCTTTTCCCTTTGTACAGCCTGCATCTGTTCCAGGTATACCCATTTATTGTTATCCCCCTCTAGTAATTTCTTGGGGGTTACGTGTTTTACCTGTTTACCCTTTGATCTCCCTGGGGTCATCCCTTTACTATCCCCTCCTGCTGGTTCTTGAAGTTGTGAGCTATCAGCTCTTTGGCCACCTTTGGGTAGACCTGAAGATATCTTTACTTTCTGATTTACGGGGCGGGTTATTGGGGGTTTCTCCGTCAACTCCTTACTATTCCTCCCTTTCCTTGATACTATTGGGGTCTTAGTTATTTTAGTCTCCAATTGGGTGGGACCAGTCGGTACAAAGGTCAAAGCCAATGCATTTAGGCCTGACTGTGCCTCCCCATCCAGTTTCTTCCCTTTTCGCTTTGTTGGTATGTTCAAGACCCGCTTCTTGCCTACCCTATTTCTAGTGGGGGCCACTGTATACACACCACACCTTTTTATCAGCATTGGGTGTCTGGAGATATATACATTATCTAATTCCTCTACGGATTCATTCACTATACTTTGTTCTATGTGTTGAGAGGAAGCTACTAGTTTTACCACATTTGCCTCTACATATTCATTCCCTACGCTTTCTTCTATGGACTGGGGAGTAACAACTGGCCTTAACATATTTGGCATTTGGCTCTTAATCCCCACCAGTTCCTCTTCAATCTTTTTTTAAAACAATTTCTGAGCTTTCAACACTCCATTATTTGACAAAGTAACTTCTAGAATCCCTTGTAAGGTCTTCTGTAACATCAACATTGGGAGTCTCTCAATCGCACCCTCCATCTCTAGCAGGGTTATCGTTCTCCCTAGCTCAATTTCCATTCTGGGCAGTGCCTGCTCATATGCAGGGGAATTTAGGAGACCCGTGAGTTGTACAGAGTAATTAATCGGTACCTTGGCATTAACAGATTTGGTCGAGTAGAGCGTACAGAAGTGTTGAATCCACATCTCGGGTGCGATACTCGGCTCATCCACCACCTGACCATGTCCACATCCAGTTCTCACTATTGCCCAGAATTCCCGCATGTTTCTATTCCCCAGCCCAGATTTTATACTATCCCATTTACAGCTATCCCATCTTTGCCTGGCCTCTGTTGTGGCTTGCTTATACTCCTGCTTCTTAATTGTTGTTAGAGTGCTGTTGTGTGCTTTAATTGCCTTAATTAATGCAGACTTTGCCTTCTTACAGTTGGAATCAAACCATGCTTAGGATTTCTGTTTCACCTTATGCTTCGTCACTATTGGATTAAGTATGCCTGCTAGGTCAGCCCCCAGAACCTTATGTATTCTATTCATTGTGTCTACCAATTTCTCCTGGCCAGACTCAATAGAGACACTCATTTCCCCCAGATACTTTTGGACAGTAGAGTAAACAGCACACATTTTATCTGGAGATTGTTTTATCATGGGCCATTTAAGCCTTCTCCTGTCATTAGTGAGTGTCAAATCATTTCCCTCCCTGGTTTTGCTCACTACAGCGATACCTGTCGCAGGAATCCTTAGGGTAAGGGTGAGGGCTAGGGCGTTATGGTCACTATCATGGCGTAGAAGGACCTCAAACTCAACAACCCAGGACCGTGTGGAACATTTCTAAGTTTGTGTTTCACAGGAGACACACTCTCTTTAACCTTAATAACATGTGAAAAGTTTCAGATTTTACCAATTTTGTCATGGAATAGATTTTCGAACTGTTTTTCTATTGTGTACAGTTGGACACAGAATATATCAAGGAAACAAGATTCTTCTGACCCGGTTTGATATTCATACAAAATTCCGTCTGGTGCCACCACCCTAACACATTAATACCTTTGTAGGCACATACACTTTGCCATGAATCATTTTGTTTTCAAAAGTAATTTCTCCCCAAGAAACCCTCCCAAACCTACTGTACTACCTTCAAATGCAGTGGTAACAATATCAGGAGGACTTTATGAGACCAAGATTGTTTGTACTTGTCAATCAAAATTATAGTGATTCTGACTCCTGAATCGATAAGTAGAGGAATTTCAATTCCCTCAATTTCTTGTACTAACAGATCCCCATATTTCTTTTCCATTTGCACATTGTTGATTTACACACACTCCACAGGCATCACTAATTCTTCTACTTTTTCTTAATTTCCTCTCGTCCATCACATATGACATGCCCTTGAATACTCCTGACCGGAATACGTCTGACGCCCCTACACACACTTTTCCAAAATGACCCAGTTTTCTACATGTCCAAAATTCTTGTGTAGCAGCTGTACAGTTTTTGTAGCTTGACATATGTGATGTTGACCGACATCTAAAACATTGCACATTTGGGTAAGCGCTTCCAAATATCACAGACTTTCCACCGCTATCATTAATGTCAGCTTAGTTTTTTCCCAGATTTGACTTAACATCACTGACACCCGAAGCATGTGAATTGTTAATAGATGAATTTACACTTGCCACACTCTTAAAAGGAGTTTCCATTTCCAGCTGATTGGCATCTAATTGTGAACATTCAATACTTTTTGCCATATTGATGGTTTCATCCAAAAAAGGATTTTGCACGATATTCATTTTTGCTGAATCTTCTTTGAATGACCCCTGCAAAGTATTTGGTCCCTGATTAACTGATTCGTAAAATGGTCAAATACATTTTGACCTTCAACATCTAAGTAGTACTAAAGAAGACTGCATTTCCTATCCACTTGAAATTTCAAACCATCAATTGCCCCCAAGTAAGCATGAAAGGGGAAGAAGCATAACACCATTTTAAAGGTGGTTCACCAGGTTCCTGTAAAAAATGATAAGGTGGTGTAACCTTTTGCAAGGTAACCACAACAGCGAGAAAAAAAGGAAAGAAATATAAATATATAAATGATAATTTGATACAATTATTAGCACATCGAACCTTGGTCTGAAATTAAAATATTCCTGTTAGTTTTCTCCTTTGCCTGTGTTTTTTCTTCTTTATATTGTTTACATGTACTAATAATAATAGCTTGACGTTCTGACTAATATTTCTGTTGCCTTCCTCCACTCTTCCTTGCGTAGGTTTAGGCTTTGCAGTCTTAGTTATTATTGATAGGTATGCCAATCACTGTGTTAACATAAGGTAATAGATTGGGTGAGCAGATCGTCAAAAATCCAGAATCCGCGGTGCCTCTGCCTGTAGAACAAGCATTTGCAATGCAATAGGTCTCACATTAGGAAAGTTTGAGGTATTGGTATTGAAAATGACAAATATTTTATTTATGTGTCTGTATTGAAAGTAGCGAAATTATTAGCTTTGTTATTTACAATGCCAATATTTTTAACTTTTGCAAACGTGACACCGATAGCATTCTAATGCAATATGTTTTGTATTTACATGACTTTGAAGTATTAATATTATAAATAACAATGGCTTTTATTTTTATTAATAATTAATACTTAAATAAAAGTTATTGTAATGTATAGTGGCAATAGCTTAAAGTTTTGTAAATAACGAATGGGAAGATTATGTTCAGTGTATTTTACTGTGAGGAAAATCCAAGAACATAAGTGAAATATTACCATTATTTTGTAACATTTCTAATAAAGCTTAAAACATTGAGAGAACATCTTAGAACCAGTTGTTGGTGATTGGTTGCAAAGAGTGATGCTGTGGCGTTCAGTGATGCTGTGGCCTTCTGTGTTGCTGAGTGATGCTGTGGCTTTTAGTGGTGTTGAGTGATGCTGTGGCCTTTAGTGGTGCTGAGTGATGCTGTGGCCTTCAGTGGTGCTGAGTAAGGATGTGGTCTTCAGTGTTGCGGAGTGATGCTGTGGCATTAAGTGTTGCTGTTTTGTTGAGTGGTGCTTTGGCGTTGAGTGTTGCTGTGGCGTTGAGTGGCATTGAGTGATGCGGTGGCGTTGAGTGTGATGGTTAGGGTGTGAGGGTGAGTGTTGGTGTGTGAGGGGTTGTGAGGGTGTGTGAGGGTGATGAGGGTGTGTGAAGGTGTGAGGGTGAGGGGGTGTGAGGGTGAGGGGGTGATGGTGAGTGGGTGTGTGAAGGTGAGTGGTTGTGTGAGGGTGAGTGGGTGTGTGAGGGTGATTGGGTGATGGTGAGTCGGTGTGTGAAGGTGAGTGAGTGTGTGAGGGTGAGTGGGTGTGTGAGGGTGAGTGGATTTGTGAGGGTGAGTGGGTGTGTGAGGGTGAGTGGGTGTGAGGGTGAGTGGGTGTGTGAGGGTGAGTGAGGGTGTGAGGGTGAATGAGGGTGTGAAGGTGAGTGAGGGTGTGTGAGGGTGGGTGAGCGTGAGGAGGTGTGAGGGTGAGTGAGGGTGAGGGTGAGTGAGGGTGTGTGAGGGTGGGTGAGGAGGTGTGAGGGTGAGTGAGGGTGAGTGAGGGTGGTTTGGGTGTGAGGGTGAGTGTAGGTGTGTGAGGGGTTGTGAGGGGGTGAGGGTGTGTGAGGGTGAGTGGTGGTGTGTGAAGGTGTGAGGGGGTGTGAGGGTGAGGGGGTGATGGTGAGTGATGGTGTGTGAGGGTGTGTGAGGGTGAGGGTGTGAGGGTGTGTGAGGGGGTGATGGTGTTTGAGTGGGTGTGAGTGTATGTTTGTTGTGATGATGTGTGAGGGTGAGTGAGGATGAGGGTTGTGATGGTGAGGGTGTGAGAGTGAGGGTTGTGATGGTGAGGGTGTGATGGTGAGGGTGTGAGGGTGAGTGAAGGTGAGGGTGAGTGAGGGTGGTTAGGGTGTGAGGGTGAGTGTAGGTGTGTGAGGGGTTGTGAGGGTGAGTGATGGTGTGTGAAGGTGTGAGGGGGTGTGAGGGTGAGTGATGGTGTGTGAAGGTGTGAGGGTGAGGGGGTGTGAGGGTGAGGAGGTGTGAGGGTGAGGGGGTGATGGTGAGTGGGTGTGTGAGGGTGAGTGGGTGTGTGAGGGTGAGTGGGTGTGTGAGGGTGAGTGAGGGTGTGAGGGTGAGTGAGGGTGTGAAGGTGAGTGAGGAGGTGTGAGGGTGAGTGAGGGTGAGGGTGAGTGAGGGAGGTTAGGGTGTGAGGGCGAGTGTAGGTGTGTGAGGGGTTGTGAGGGGGTGTGAGGGTGAGTGATGGTGTGTGAAGGTGTGAGGAGGTGTGAGGAGGTGTGAGGGTGAGGGGGTGATGGTGAGTGATGGTGTGAGGGTGAGTGAGGGTGAGGGGGTGAGGGTGTGAGGGTGTGTGAGGGTGTGAGGGTGTGTGAGGGGGTGAGTGTGAGTGAGTGGGTGTGAGTGTAAGTGTGTTGTAAGTGTGTGTTGTTGTGAGCTTGTGTGTGCGTCTTTATGTGTGCGTGTGCGTTCTGAGTACGGATGTTGGCCTAGTATTAGAATTAGTCCATGTCCTCTCTTTTTGAGTGTTTCCCTGTGTGTAAAAATGGCGGGCGGTACCCTGAGCTATAATGCTACCGAAGTTTTTAGGTTGGTGTTCTAGTTTTTTTCCCTTATTTACCTTGCATTTTGATTGAGGTCTATTCCGTCCAATCAAATTGCAATGTTGTCTTACGTAGTGTTGCAATTGTGTCACGTCAATTGGGAAATTTCCAGATCTTCGCGAGCCAGCGTGTGTGGAAGGCGTGTCGTGCTTCCTGTGCTGTTGCTGCGTCATTTGACATATAAGTGACAACTTTTTTTGTGTTTCCCTATGTTTTCGGATTCTATAATTGAATATGTGTTTAATTTACTGTTAATTTTCCATAGTTTGTATGGTATTTAGACACACAAAAAATCACAAGTGTTTCCGGTTTCGCATCTTTATTTGTTTTCTTTTGTTTTCAATGTTTAAAATGATAATGTCCTATGAAATGTTTTTGTGAAATGTTTCCATTGTATTTTCTTGCTTGTATGCGACGGCGTGTTGTGTTTCTAGTTCTGTTGCAGCGTCGTTTGACAGGTAAGCGATCATTTTATTTGTATAATTGTACTAATGTGAATGTAGTATTGATGGTGTGTATTTATATGGTAAATGTTTATTACTGAGTTTAAGTTTTCGCGACTGTTTAATTTCTAGTATTATACATATGTAATTTTCTTAACCCCTTAAGTGCTGATGACGGAACCGCTCCGTCATCAGCTACGGGTGAGCTGTGCTGATGATGGAGCGGTTCCGTCATGGCCCGCTCGGCGCGCCTGCGCGGCACGAATTTTGCGCCTGCACTAACGTTCTATTGAGCGGGGCGGGCCATGACGGAACCGCTCCGTCACAAGCACAGGTACACCGCGACGCTGGTGACGGAGCGGTTCCGTCACCAGCATGCGGCCGCCCGCCCCCTTAGCACTGCGGCGGAATAGCCGCCGCAGTGAAGGGGTTAATGTTTGAAATGACGTTGTATGTAAATGTTTAACTGAAATGTTTAGCTTATATTTTTATGCTTGTATGCAACGTTTCAACAACATTTCTTTGTTTTCAAAACTTTGCAAATGTACTTTGCTCCTATGTATTTCGTTTTCAATTTTTTATGTTTGAATATTTGATGACTTTAATATATTCGAATATGTTAATTGCTTTGATTGTATTAAAAAAATATAATAACATTTATATTATGTGTGCATATACGTTTACTTATATTCAAAATGTATAACGTTATATTGTAATGTCTTAATGAATGCACATTGTTTATATGTATGTTTATACTTTTTTTTTTTTGCGAAAGGTTTACCTATATCTATTTATGTTGTATTTAATGTTTTTGTATTTGTGATGCACCAATTTCGAACAACACAAATTGTACTAACTTTGTGTTTCCAGTATCGTTTTCGTTGCAGTGGCTGGTTATTTCCGAATATTTAGTGATGGTTTTTTCTCTTGATATTTTAGATATGTGTTTGGGTAGCCTTACTTAAAGGTGTGTTTTTTTATATTGTCTCGTTTGGTTTGTGTATTTGGTGCTCGTGTATATTTATTGTATTTGGGTTTTAAATGAGTCTTTTGTATTTGTTGTTTAACATAATGTTATTTGAGACCTTTTCTGAGGTTGTGTTAGTTTTTGGTCATTTTTGCTGGTGGTGTGTTATAGCTGTATTTTTGTTTTAAGATTGTTTTATTTTCATTAATAATTGAATTGTGGTAATTCCTTTAGCAGTCAATTTATGTATTCTAATAGATACTGTTTTTTTATTTTTTGTACTTTGGGCTGTATGCACTGATTGTGGGCTGTGTGCACTGTGATTGAGGGCTGTGTGCATTGAGTGTTAGCTTTATGCACTGAGTGAGGCATGTGTGTAGTGTTATTGAGGGCTGTGTTCACTGTGAGTTAGGTCTGTGTGCACTGAGTGTGGTCTTTGTGCACTGAGTGTGGTCTTTGTGCGGGCTGTGTGTAGTGTGAGTGATGGATGTGTGCCCTGCGAGTGAGGCTTGTGTGCGGTGTGATTGAGGGCTGTGTGCACTGTTTCCGGCCGTGTGCACTTTGAGTGATGGTTGTGTGCACTGAGTGATGGCTGTGTGCACTGAGTGAGGGCTGTGGGCACTGAGTGAGGGCTGTGGGCACTGGGTGAGGGCTGTGGGCACTGAGTGAGGGCTGTGGGCACTGAGTGAGGGCTGTGTGCATTGAGTGAGGGCTGTGTGCGAAAACTCCCAAAACATGTAACTTGTAGCATATATCAATATGAAATACCAATACAGCAAACTACCAGCCGTGCGCCACACTTGCTACTTATAATATGACTGTGGATGGTCCGTTGTTTCGTTTCGTTTCCTTTAGCTCCGATTTGCATTTCACAGGGGATGCCCGCCAACAGATAAGAATCTTTATGGCTGTGGTTAAAGCACTTTGGTGTCCTGGTGTGGTATCGTCCCCAGACGGCACCCCCAGTCCCTTGAAAAAAGAAAAAAAAACCTGATGGTCCACAGAATAGTGTGAAGAGCGTGCATGAGAGTGAAGGGGGGGACTAAAGAACGTGCAGCTAAGTGACAGAGAGGCTGTAGTCAGCGTGTTTGCGCACAGTAGAAATAAAATTTAAAATAATTTAAATTAAATAAAACATCAAAGTTGTCTCATATATTTAGATGCAATGACGGATACAGCCAAATCCAAATCGGGCGCCACACTTTTACTGATGTTGTGACTTGTGATGCAATGACGGATACAGCCAAATCCAATTCGTGCGCCACACTTTCTACTTATGTTGTGACTTGTATCACATGAAAAGTTTGTCCGCCGTTCTTAATTACTACAGCTAAATGTTGTCGTGCTAGAGAAGGGGGGAGGGGACGGGCAGATGAATGTGAGAGAAGTGCGTGTGCGTGTTGCCGCAAATTGAAAGGCAGGAAGTCATATGCTTGGAAAGAGTGCACGTCTGAATATTGTCATGCTACAGAGGAAGGGGTGGGTTCAGGAAAAGGCGCGCGCTGGACCTTAGAGAGGGTAGAAGGAAGAAGCAGATGGTGTGCGTGAATGTGAAAGAGTCTGGGGGCTGTTGGTTGTGTATTAAAATGTTTTGAGAGAAAAGCGGGCATAAAAGTAGAAGGGGGGGTGGGAGAATGTACAGATGAATGAGAGAGAAGGTATGGGGAGAACGTGCAGATGAATGAGAGAGAAGCTATGGTGTGCGTGTTGCCGTGCGTGAATGGAAGAGAGAGAGACTGGGAGTGTGGGGTGGTGGGAGAGAGAGTCTGTGGGCTGTTTGAGTTTGGTGTGCGTGTTTCCGCGAGTGAAAGGCAGGAAGAGCTCAACCCGAATATATCAGAGCACTTTTCATGAGCACCAGGCAGTTGTATTACAGAGGGACACATTCATTTCTAGGCACAGGGAGATTGCATGATTTGCCAAGAATCACAGGATGGTGAGTGTCCCTGCCGAGACGTGTTTGCGTGTTTGACAGAGGAGGAAAGGTGGGAGGGAACACGGCCTGGGGGAAGCTGGCTGGGGAGGGGGAGGAGAAATCTGTGGAACAGATGGCTGGGCATAAATGCGAGTCATGGCAATCAAGCAAATGGTAAGGGGAGCGTTTGAAGAGCAAGGCAGGGGGGTAGAAGTGCGTTCACAAGCACGTGCACTTCTACAAATCCGAATCGTAAAAAGTCAGCTTTTAGCTTGGTCGCAATAGGTCTCTCTGCGAGACCTAAAAATGCTTAGGTCAGCACACTAGATGCTTGCTGTTGCCGGTAATCCTTGCGCGCATGCGAAATTGCGTTAAACCACGCCGCACTGACTGCATCTCATATGCAATACTTCATCTGATGGGGTGTAAATCGCTGTCTCTGCCAACACCGCAGGTTTTGAAACAGGAGCCTGGTCTGTCCAAAATGCACTGAGGGAAAACAGTGTGATCACAAAATAGCCTCTGGCAGACTTGTAAATATGGAAATAAATAGCAGCACTCAAGGAAGACAATACTCTCGCTTCCAGCATGCTGTGATACAAGTGCTCGAGGACCAGCTGCTCATGTCAAGGTGACCAGTGCAAGCGTTCTAGGCCTCTTTCAAACTACACAGTACTTGGTAAAAACTTTTTTGAATTTGTAAACGTGCTGATTAAGCGGCGCTATGCTTTGGAAAAAATGATCCCTGAGTACAAATAATACAAAGAATAAAGAGAACCGTACCTTTGAGTAACTTGTGAAGTAAGCAAAAAAAAATATATTTTCTTTTACAGAAGGCTTGACAGAGATATTGATCTCATGCTTGGCACCATTCTTGTTGAGATAAACGCCAAGGACCAATGTAGTAGGTTTATTGTAGTGTGAGAAAGCAGCATACAGGACATGAGGGCCCAGAGGATCAGCACCAACTGACCTTGGTATTCCAATCCACTGTGTCCCACATTCTAACTAATACATACTACCATATAATACGAGCTCCAATGAAGTACTCCCCGTTCTATAATGTAATGCAAAAAGTATGTGACCTACTAAATGTTGCTAATTTCATTACATAGTATACCAACACCACAAGAACCTCTATGCATTGCTCGTCCACTCTCCTGGTACCTGCATTCCATTCAACTGCAGCATTTTTATGTTTTTCTGCCATTACTCCTGGCTCTTCATGAGACTTCTGCATTCTGTGGTTTTGTAGTAAGTTTGGTTTAGGAAAGATAGCTATTATATTTTTCGTTGTTGAACTTTATCAGTTAAGAAATATGGAACTATTTGCGATTTCACTCCATCCAGTATTTGGATTTCCTTGGCTCAGGCAGTAATTGTGGCAGATCTAGAAGTTAAATCTGGTTTGCCAATAATCTCTTTGAATTTGGCACGATCTATTCTAACTTTTGTGATCCTGAGTGGTTTGCTTTTAATGAAGGAAATTATGTTTGCATTTTCCAAGAGACATGGGCTGTAGAAAGGTCCTGATTAATGGTTACACAGCATATTGTGTTGAATCATTAGCCCCAAAGAAATCAGGTAGAACCAACAGAGGTTTAGCTATCTTTGTGAAGAATACCATTGTTTGTGCCCACAAACAGCTGTCAATTGGGAAGATATGAATCTGAGGATACTCTTATCAATAAGGTAATACATTGGATTAGGCGTGTTAGGGGCTGCAGTTCAGTAATTTGCAAAGATATACTCAGTGCCCAGAGGACTCCCACATCCAATCCAATGTATGACATGATTGAGCTGACCTTAAAAAGATGGGGTGATAGGGGACAACCGGTCTATGCTAGATCTTTCCCCTTGGGTATCAACTCACTGGTGTTGACTATGTTAGATGACCTGATTGGCACCTACCAGCACCACCAGAGTAAAATTCTGGTGGGAGGGGACTTTAATGTCATGTTTGAACCATCCCCTCTAATTAATATTCTGATTGAGGAGTAAGATACATTTCGGGGAATACTTAACTTGACTCACAAAGCCTACTGCCACCAGTTTGCTAATACAGCCCTCCATCTTGCCTCCTTGATGGTTGGGAGTTAACTTTTAAGAGAGGTTTTAATATTAGGAGGCCCGGATCACAGAACTAACTTAAGACAAAATCCTAAACTTACTACCATTTTGGTATTCACAGAATGCACTTACTCATTTCGGTATTCACAGAAGTTAGTAGTCCTAACTTTAGGACTCCTAAATGCCTTCTGTGAATACCGAAAGTCCTAAAGTTCGGATTTTTCTCAGTTTAGGACTAGTAAAATTAGGACTCCTAACTTTAGGACTCCTAAATGCCTTCTGTGAATACCGAAAGTCTTAAAGTTCGGATTTCTCTCAGTTTAGTAGTAGTAAAGTTAGGACTTCTATCTTTAGGACTCCTAAATGCCTTCTGTGTATACCACAAGTCTTAAAGTTAGGATTTCTCTAAGTTTAGGAGTAGTAAAGTTAGTACTCCTAAATGCCTTCTGTGAATACCGAAAGTCTTAAAGTTAGGATTTCTCTCAGTTTAAGAGTAGTAAAGTTAGGACTCATAACTTTGGACTCCTAAATGCCTTCTGTGAATACCGAAAGTCTTAACGTTAGGATTTATCTCAATTTAGGAGTAGTAAATTTAACTTTACTACCGAAATGAGTAAGTGCCTTCTGTGAATACGAAAATGGTAGTAAATTTAGGAGTTGGTCTTAAGTTAGTTCTGGGAATCCGGCCCATTGATTATATCCTGGTAGATGTCAGAATTTGGTCACTAGTGGCTGACTTGGTAATTACCCCTCTGTCTGATAGTGATCATAACTAAGGTTTCCGGTTTTCCATTTTTACTAATTTTTACAGAGAACTACAGGCAGAAAACGTGTTTCCTATCTGTATTTATTTTTAAAAGCCGAAAATACTGAAATGGTGTTTGTTGTGAGAGATTCTCCATGCCCTGTTTCAGGAATTCCAGGCACCAACTGAGAATATAGACGGCATGGAGAGTTGAAAAACAGGTTGCGTTTTCCTTAAATACATGCATATGTTAACATATATTTGTAGTACAACACTAATGTATACCTGTGAGTGTAGTGTTTTGTTGTACATGGCTGCTTAATTTGCTACATTGTGACAAACATCCAAGTATGAGTGAACGTTTAACAGTTAAATAAACATAGAAATATACAATTATACAGCTCCATTTATTCACAAAACAGAAAATAAATATGGATAAATACCAATGAGATGGCCAAAAAATAAATATGGATAAATACATACGGAAATGCTACTAAAATAAATACCATGAAACCAGGTGCCCTAATCATAACCCTATGATGATTTTAACTCTGGGGGTACCCCTTTCAAAAGTCTCTGACTGGATGTTATTCAACAGTCCAAGAACCCCTCTTAACAGATAATTCTAGAAGAGTTACCTGGCCTAGAGTCTTTGAGTACAGTGAATTGCACTCAAAGATGTATGATCTATTTGTGCATTACTTTTCTGATATTGAAAATCTCCTTCCTACACCTAGGTCAATTTTAGTAGCCCATGTAGAATTTTATGTGACATTGAAAGCTGTATTTCTAACTAAAATGACTGGGAAGAAACCTATTGTTGGGAGAGAATTTGAGTGGTTTAACTTATCCTACAATCAGACAAAGAGTGAGTTGAAGAGGGCTATTAGAGAGGGTGGTCCCCATAATGTAGTCTCAGCATGACACAGGTATAAGATTGCTCTTCTTAGAGCTAAACAAGATTGGGCTGATAAGAACTGGCATGGCTTTCTGGCAGTTGCCTGGCGAAATGATAATTGCTCTTTTTGGCATATTATAACCCACAGGAGCTTAGACAGTGCCACTAGCCCCAAGTTACCACATCCAGTCTGAGAAGTGGATTATCCATTTCTTTAGGTTATATGACAAGAGAGAAGCCACTCTTACTGAGAATGCTATTTGGGATCAAATCAAATGCCAATTCACTGGTACATCCTGCGGCGATAACAACATATATTTAGCCATTAGGCTAGATGACAGTCATAAGACTAAAAATAGCAAAGGCCCCTGAGACCGACCGGATACCTGGTGACCTGTACAAATCTGAGCCTTTGGTATGGGCCCTATACATTAATATTTTGTCTAGTGATATAGTTGCAGAGGACGAAATCCCAGACTCTTGGAGTGGGAAAAAGAGTATTGCTATATATAAGAAAGGAGATGTCTCAGTTCCTTCTAACTGTAGGCTGGTCAGTTTAATAGACAATCTGCAAAAAAATTTGCTGGGCAAGTTTTGGACAAACTACAAGTATGGTTAGATGACAATGAGATCTTGTCGCCCAACCATTCAGGCTTCCACGCCAAAATAAGTACATGACCAGGTCTTTAGGTTTACATTACTCACTTGGAAATATGTGATGCTAAAAAATAATGTACGTAGCATTTGTTGATCTGTGCGCCGCGTTTGACCTTGTGCCCCGAGAAATGCTTTGGAAAGTTTTGCTAGGACTGGGAGCCAACATTCATTTGGTAAATTTGTTAGCGAGGATGCATGAGGGAAATTACGTGTAACTTCAGTGGGGGAAATAGAGTGAATTAACCAGCAAGATTCCTTTTGCCACAAGAAGGACCAAGGATGCGTACTCGCACCAACGTTATTCTCCCTGTACGTTACTGAAGTAGTCAACAAATTAAGTATTGTGAAAATGATTCCCCGGTTCCAAATGGCAAGAAGATACGGATCTTGCTGCTCACAAATGCATAAGGTACATGGCATTCGCGTAATCTAGACGAGGGCCTGCACCAACAGTCGTCTGCAGCAAAAGGAAGTAAGGGGAGTACTTTCCTGAACCTTCTAAGTAAGCCATAGCAACTCCCTGCCACTGTGTGATTGCTCTCTAAAATCGAGTTTGCAATCGATCCAAACACCTAAACTCTTTATTCGATTCTTATGGGCGGGGGTGTTCTATTTCCACCAACGAACTCAAATATAAGTTGAACATCATGGGGCTTAGGGAAGAACCGTGTGGAACCCCACAAGTCAACGGAATATGGTTCGAGGAACATTCCCCTTCGAAGACTGTATAGACCCTGTTTTGAAGAAAAGACTGTAACCATTTTAATGCCAGTCCGACCTCCAGCAGTCTTTGTATCATTAGTTGATGATTGACAGTGCCAAAGGCCACACGAAGGTCCAATAAGATAGGGCAGCGCAGCCTTCATTGTCAAGAGTCTTCCTAATTTCCTCTACTGCAGCCAGGCAGCCAGAAGTAGGCCAGTGCAAAGCAGGACTTGTTGAAAAGTCCCACCAGAGCTGTGAAACCAAGGCAACGTAGCATCAGGGGAGGGCAGGCGGGGCGAGGGGTGGGGGAGCACCTGGTTTCAACCCTCCCTGTCTTCCGAGAGGCCTTTGTTGTTAATTAGGACATGTTGCTGTCATGGGCACAACGTTCTATGAGGCTAGCCCTCTAGCCCATTGCAGTTCAATTCAAGCCCCTCTTCCTTGTTAAAGGCCTGCTAGAGTGAGGGTTTAATGGTGGTCTGGCTATAAGGCTAGGGTATGTTTTTTAGAAATATAAAAAAATATTCATGATGAAAAAGACACATCCTGAAAATGACAGTCCATTATCAATCCGCATTAGGTATTTGGGGTGCGTCAAGGTGCAATGCAGCCCTGATCCATTCGCCTTGGGAGGGATGTGTGAGCATTTTATGGGATAGCATACATTCTACATACAGTCCATTTGAAGCACATCCTATGCTTGATGCTTTAATATTTCACTGCAAATATACTTTAATTACGAAATACCAAAACAAATTCCTTCCCTGTAGTTTTCTTCCACTGTGACGCGATAAAGATCCCAGAGCAATGGCTGCATTCCAAGACCACTCTCAGTTAAACATATGCATGACTCGAGAACTGAGCAAACCTGCTTACTAAATATATTGCTTCTCCTGTCGAGGTTCCCTCCTAACACAACTATATGGAGCTGCTGCCGCTCTGTGGTACATAATTGGAACTCTTTTTATAGTTTGCAAATAAACATCAAAGTACACACTACTTTGGTGCAACAGGTGCCATTCGTTCCACCCTCTCTGCTTTGTTCTGCACACTGCTCTCTCAATTCTCTTTGCCAACAAATGACTAAGAACTGGTGCCACTTTACTCGTTTTTGTACTTATGGATTGCGAACTAGTGGCTAACTACCTAATATCACTTTACAGAACATGTCCCATGTGCTAGGCAATCAGAGGATTCTTATGGAGTAGCTGTTGGACTTGGCCCTTTCTGCAGGGTCATCCCTGAATTTTTTGCCATCCTCCAAGCCTTTTTTCTGACATTTTATTTTAGAGGTTTTATATAGCGCTGGCTGGACCCAGGGGAATCAGAGCGCTTTACATTTTTGAGACAAGAAGGTCAATAAGACAGGGAACATACATAGCACCAGTATATATATATACAACATATAAGTCTCCGCCTGACAGATTTCAAAATGATAAATATGGGACATAAGCACACCAAAATGTGGAAGAAGTGATAATCAAAAATATCATAAGGCACAAATCGAAAAGAGAGCCGGAAAATGTGCAGAGTCAGGATAGGGAGGTTAGTGGTTAGTTGGGTTGGTAAGGAAGAGAGAGGGAGGGCAGAAGTGGGTGGGGTTGGAGGGGATGAGGGCGGACAAGGGAAGGGGGGTGCAAGGAAGAGTGAAGGTGGCAAACAGGGATGGGGAAGTGACGAGGAGGAAGGGCGAGTATGGCTGATAAAGAGAGGGCAGATGCATCTAGGGTCGGACAGATGAGGCCGTGGAGGAGAACAGATAGGGATTAGGGTCCCCAGTATTTATTGAGGAGATGTAGTTTGAGTTCTATTTTGAAGCTAGAGTAGGAAGGGTTGCAGCGAAGGTCAATTGGAAGGGCATTCCAAATGCAAGGAGCTTTGTCGGAAAAGGATCGTGACTGAGTGGTTTTCTTTTTTAGAAGGGGGGGGGATAAGAAGGAGGGTGTTAGTACTTCTCAAGGAATGGGAGAAGCCGGCTTTAGTGAGTTTGTTAGCGAGGTAGGTCGGAGTGTTCCTGAAGGAGAATTTTGTGTGTAATGCAGGTTGTTTTGTAAGTGGACCTACCTTCAATTGGGAGCCATTTAAAGGTTTTAAGGGCAGGGGAGATGTGGTCTAATCGCTTGCAGTCTGTGGTAAGCCTGGCTGCAAGGTAAAGCAAAGATTTAAGAGGTGCTAGGTGGATCTTGGGAATTCCGGTGAGAATGGCATTGCCATAGTCGATGCGAGAAAGAACAAGGGATTGGACTGCTAGTTTGAAATCATCAATAGGGATGATTTTCTTAAGGTGGCGGACAGTGAAGAGGGCTCCTTTGGCAGAATTGTTGATGTGTAGCTTGAGGGTTAGGAGGTTGTCAAGGGAGATCCCTAAGGATTTGACTGAGGGGGACAAAAATAAGGAGCCATTGAGGGAATGAAGTTCTGGGATCCAATTCTGAATGTGGAGCTGGTTATTTTTAGGGGGAAAAAAGAATAATTTCAGTTTTTTTAGGGTTGAGTTTGAGGTGGTTAATGTGGAACCAGGCTTGAATCTTGATGAGTGTTGTTGAGGTGAAGGATGTCAGCATGAGTTTTAATCTTATAATAGAGTTGGGTGTCGTTGGCGTAGAGATGGTAGCTGATCCCGGCTTGTTTAAGAATGAGTGTGAGGGGTGCCATGAAAAGGTTAAAGAGAGAGTGAGAGAGGGAGAGAGGATGGATCCTTGTGGAACTCCTAAGGAGATGGAGGTAGGGTTAGGTAGGCAATTTTGGACTTTGATTTGTTGAGAACGGTGTTGTAGGTATGAGACGAACCATTTGTGTGTCGTACCATTCAGGCCGAATCGATCTCTAAGAACATTGAGTAGAGCAGAGTAGTTAACAGTATCAAACGCTACAGCGAGATCAAGGAGGATCAGAAGGCTAGATTCGCCATTGTCAAGTGAATGGTGGTTGTCGTCAACAATGTTTAGCATGGTGGTTTCAGTGCTGCATCCTTTCCTAAAGCCAGATTGGGAGGGGTCTAGTAAGTTAAAGTGTTCAATGTGTCTATCTAGTTGGAGAAGGACACATTTTTCGAGGGCTTTAGAGAGAAGGGGAAGGTTGGAGATGGGACGAAGGTTATTGAGGTCGTTTGGGTCTGCCAAAGGATTTTTGATAATGGGGGTGATTTGGCCAAGTTGCAATGAAGTGGGGACACAGTCGATGGCAAGGGAGCTGTTGATAATAGAGGTCCAGGAAGGGGTGATGATGTGTTTAAGATTTTGGACAAGTTTGGAGGGGAGAGGGTCTTTGAAGTGGGAGGAAGGCTTGAGTTTGGTAATGAGGTTAAATACGTCTCTTTCAGTGACTGGCTGGAAGTTATGCCATGCTGCATTGTTTTTAGGAAGAGGATTAGGATGTTTGGAGTCCAGGAGATTGGAGCGCAAGGGGGGGGTGAGGGAGATCAGAGTTGTGATGGGTAGTGGTGAGTGTAGGGGGGAGTTGTGAAGGAGGGGGGATATTAAGAGAGATGTTCAGAATGGCGGTAGGGTTTGCAGTAGAGAGGAAGGATTGCTCAATTTGTTTAATTTTGTCTGAAAAAAAGAGAGCCCTTTCTTCACATCTAGTCGTCGAGGCCAGTGGGACAGGGGGAGTGGAAGCAGTTTGATTGCACACAATGTTGAATAGTTCTCTTGGCCTATTCTGTGCTTGATCTAGTTGGGTCCTGAAGAAGGAAGTTTTTGTCTAAAGATGTTTTTTTGTAGGACGATCTAGCAAGTCTGGGGCGGGCCAAGTTAGAAGGAGAGGGGTGCTGTCTCCATAATCTTTCCGTCAGTTTGAGTCTGCGTCTTTCATTATTTAGCTCTGTGTTAAACCATGATTTGGAGGGCATATTTCTTTGTTTTTTGAGTTTGAGAGGGGTTAGAAGGTCGAGGGTATCAATGACTGCTTTGTTATATTGTTTGGTTAGTTCATTCGTGTTAAGGGAGGGAGGGATAGCGAGAAGTTGGGCATGCAGTTTGGATTCAAGTAAGTCGGGAGGGATATGACAGATTTCTGATCAGTTTCATGGGTTTAGTAGTTTTGGTAGGAGGGGGGAGGCAGAGGTAGTTATGGAGAACAGGATAAGGTGATGGTCGGACCAGTCAATGGGACTGAAATTAGATAGGAGGGCTAGATCCTTGCAGGTAATGATAGCGTCAAGGGTGGCTCCTTTGGAATGGATTGGTGACTGATAGATTTGTTTGAGGTCATTAATTTCGAGAAGGTCAGAGAGGAGGGAGATTGAGGGATCATTGGTATCATTCCAATGGAGGTTAAAGTCTCCCAGGAAGATGTTTTTAGATTTGGATATTGAGGATTGGGTAAGGAGGTTAGATAGTTCGTCAATGAATGGGTAGTGATTTCAGGGCGGATTATATATATTGTGAAGGCGGATGGGGTGGGAGCCCTGCATTTTGAGTTTGGCTACAAGGTATTCAATGGAAGCATATTCGGCTTTATTGATAAGGGAGAGCTGTAGTTTGTCTTTGAAGATGATAGCTACACCACCGCCTTTTCGAATGGGTCTATCTTTCCTAATGATGGAGGAGCCCGGGAGTGAGAGTAGGTCTAGAATGCTTGTAGAGTGGTCATTAAGCCAGGATTCTGTAAGGAACGTGATGTTGATGGATTCGCTAAGGATGGTTTCAGAGATTTCTAAGGCATGTCGGGCAGCGGAGCGGCAGTTAACAAGCATGCAGGTGAGGGGTTTGGGAGAGGGTTTGGGAGAAGGGAAGGCATGGATGGAGGTGAGATGAGGAGGAGGTCTAGGTGAGAGGGGAATACGACTAGTCCCCAATATGACGGGGATGCTTGAAAAGGGGGTTGGCGTGTTCACGGTGGGTGTGTAGGGAGGGTAGGAATTTTGTAGGTCGGAAATCTCCCGGTGGGAGAGGGTGAAAGAGGTGCGGAGTGGTCTCTGAGCCCCGCAAAGCAAGGAAGTTGTTTTCCATGGTTTGGAGGTGGTGGGGTTTATTTGACCAGGGCTAGCAGTGTTTCTTCGGGGAGGGTGGTTGCTGGAATTGCAGGAGGTATGGTCTGAGGAGGAGATGATGCAGGCAGGAGAGCAGGGAGGGCTGTAGTTGACGGGGAGAAGGAGTGGCATGGAGGGGTAGGGGGGTGATGAGACCTCTGGGGATGAGGAGTTTGGAGATAGAAGGGATGTACAGTTGCAGAGTGGTGTAGGAGTTAGGGGGGAGAAAATGGGAAGGGTGCAGTTCGGGGAGGGAGAGGATGAGTTGGGAGAAGAAGGGTGGGAGTAGTGCGATTCAGAGGGTGTGAGGAAGAGTTGGGGGAGGAGCAATGAGGGGGTGGGGGAGGAAAGGAAGGGGAATCTGGGTGAGGAGTATTGTGATTCAGCAGGTGTGAGGATGAGTTGGGAGAGGGGGTTGGCAGAGGAAAGGAAGGGCAGACTGTGATAGAGGGCCAGCAGGGAGGAGTAATAGGGAGGGGAATGGGTGGGCTAATTGGGTGCAAGGGGGATAGGGAGTGTGGGGGTGAGGAGAGGATCAAGGGGAGAGGGGGGTCATAGTGAGAAAAGAGGGGATGGGTGGCAATGTTTGCATAGTGTAATTGGATGTTGAAAGATCAGGGGCGGGAGAGGAGGGCTGGGGGGGCGGGGTCTGTGGGGAGAGAGGAGGTGGAGAGTATGGGAGGTTATTGGAGGAATTGGAAAGTTGGATGGCCAAGGATCTGAAATGGAGTTCGAAGGTGTTAAGATGGGGTACGGCCGCTTGGATGAGGATGTTTCCAGTTTTCAAAATGGAGATGTTGATTTCCCCACAAAAGGTTGTCGAGGGAGTGGTGGAAAGTTTGTGGCCATGGGGTATTATGGAAGTTTTTTTTGACTGGGAGATGTTGAGTGAAAATGTTTTTCCATTTAGAGGGGCGTTTGCAATAGAAGATGTAATTAGTTTAAATGGGGGCGGTAGGGCTGTAGTAGTTGTCAACAATAAGTGTTTCAGGATTACGAATGAGGAGATTGTGTTTTTTGCTACCATTTTTAGAAAGATTGGGGGGGTACGAAATGGACCAGGAGTTGGGACCATGTTTAGATAGAGAAAGGTCCTGGGACGGGGAAAGGAAATTGAGAGGAGACATATTGGGCAAAGAAAAAGGTAGGGGTGAGGTAAATCAGATAGTCACGTGAGAAGTCAAGGGAGGGCAGTGTGTTGAAGCTGTGGAGGGAGAGACGTGGAAATGGAGGAGTGGAAGGACGCGGTGTTGGGAAAGGGTAAGGGGAGAATTTGGCAGAGGAAAAGAACAAAGAAAGGGAATGTGGTCACAAGATGATATGAGAGAAAGGGGCCAGAGACAGGAGAATATGAGTCAAGTAAATAGGTACGAAGGAAGCGGTAGTCAGACAGTGTTCGGAGGTAGTAGGAGAGACTGTAGATGAGAGATAGAAGGCAAAAGTTATTGGACGTGCGATTGATTAGTCATACAATTTTGTAGGGCCTGACAGACAATCAGCAACACGCTTTACATAATTGACCTAAGCAAAAGAGAGAATGTGTATCAGGGAGGACGTAGTAGGGAGAGTCGGGCGATAGAGGGAGTGAAAGTGGAATCACTTGGTGGGAAGAAGAGATCCGCCGAGCATTTGGAACACCATAACCTTTTAAATAGACTGTGGTGATTCAACAATCAAACTAAAATTCCAAATCAATATATGAAGCATAGACCAGGGATCTCTGGGTGCAATATACAGGGGTACTAGATGGTAAAAACAAAAGGTCAGGAAAAATTATATAAGCAAGTATGAAACAGGGCAGTCGGGATAGAAAAGGCTAAGGAGACTAGGCAATAGTAGCAAAAAAAAAAGAAAAAGGGGGGGGGTGATTGACACAGTCCAGCGAAGCAAACAATTACAGCACAGCTACACATGAAGGGATCTATAATAAAGCAATGTTGAAATATCCCCAGCAAAGCAAGCAATCAATCCCCGCAAAGCTACACAAGGTGAGGATCGCTAGGTTCAGGATCAAAAAATACCGGGTCATCAATCTGCACAGGTTCTCAAGGTGGGAGCATTGTTAAAAAAAGGCCACAAGGTGGAGCTCCAGGCTAAGGAAGGGAGCAGTTTCAGGAATGTTTCTGTTGAAAAGAGGCGCTGTTATTCTAATGGCAACGCGTCCATCTTGAGGGGCCTAGAAGTCGTCAGATCTCAGCTTTGGCACCATTTTGTAAGGCTAGTTGGATCACGCAATTTCGGTGAAGCAGTTACTACTTTAACACTGATGTCCAGTGTAAAGTGCATGTGCTGTCTGTAGTAAACATGGTAGGATTGGTCTACACCTGTTTGGCATATTTAATTTACCTGTCAGTCCCTTGTAAAGTGGTATCTCAGATACTCGGGGCAGGTAAATTAAATGTTACTGGTGGGCTTGCAGCGCTGATTGCGCCACCCTCCGAAGTAGACTTTCAAACCTGTCTCAGGCCTCTGCCATTGCAGGGCCTTTGTGCGCAGTGTTACTGCCGCTGTGACGAGACACCTAAAGTGCGTGCCACGTCTGTGACCCCCCTTTTACTGCATGTCAGTCACCCCTAAGGCAGACCCTAACTAGCCCCATGGGCAGGGTGCATTGTAGGAAAAAGGTAAGACATGTACCTCAAGTGTGTGACAAGTCCTGGTAGTGACAAACAGCAATTTTGGTTTCTCACTACTGTGAGGCTGCCCTTCCATAGGAATGCATTGTGGATTCCCTGATAAGTGTTTCAATGGAAATTCCTGATATGAGAAGAGCAGTGTGGTCAAGTTTGGTATGGTTGGAATAGTAATAATAAATGCTGCACAAAAGTGTGCGCAGATTTATTATCACTATTTTAGAAATGCCTATTTTAGAAGCTGGTATTTCTGTGTGCTATATGTCTGACTGCCTGTTGTGTATTGCACGTCTGGCTTTGGAGTGAGAGGGGCTGGTGAGGTGTGTGTGGCTCCAGTGGGGGCAGGGTGAGTCAGTGCTAGGCTGAATGGGAGATCTGCATTTGGAGTAGTGGGAGGAGTAGTCCCTGACCCTGAATAAGGTCTGTGCCTACCTGGGTGAATGCTGGTTCCGCCCCTCTGTGGTGGTCTGATGAGCTTGCCCCCACCTGACAATGGGGAAAAGGAGCCCTGTAAACAGAGTGCTCCCCAAAAAAAAACAGAACAAGTTGAGGAAGGATTTCCCCAAGCCCTGTGCCAGGGCAAACAAAGAAAATGTACTATAAATATTAGGGCTGGGACCCCATGAAAATGTTGTGCTTTTTGTGCTACCTGGTGACTTGTTGCTGCTGGGCCCCAGGAGGAACCGCCACGAGGGACAGCCTCCCTGCTGGAGGACCCTGTGAGCTGGCCTGCCTGGGCCCAGCCTTTTTCCCTTGACCTGTGGGGTCCCAGCACCTCGTGAGTGCTGCGTCTTTATTTTTATGCTCTAGGACTATGGGAGAGTTTTGTTTTAATTTGCAGTGTTAGGCTGTGACGAATTTAGAGGGAATCCAGATGTGGGGATTCTCCCACACTGATGACTGCAAGCGGGAGCCTACCCCGCATTTCGGTGCGCTATTGGCAGGAGCCCACCCTGCATGGGGATGTTTATTTAGTAGCGAGAGCCCACCCCGCATTTTGTGCTACTAGTAGCGGGAGCCCACCCCGCATTTGTATGCTTGTAATGCGGGAGCCCACCCCACATTTACCAGGAATCACCGCTGCGGCCAAACCCCAAACGAAGGAGAACCGCTGCAACGCAACCCGGAAGCCAGGCAAAGTGCTGCCTGGGTGTGGGCGGAGCCTCACATGATCGTCAGGAAGCCAAGCCCCCAAGCCAAGAGACACTACTGCCAAGCCTGAAGTCCAGGCGGGAGCCTACCCCATGCTGGTGAATCCCTGGAGAAACCGGAGACTTCGCTCCAGTTCCCGCACGGCGCAGAAAGTGGTGTGGATGCCCGAGGAGACCGGAGGAGTCTGCAGAGACCATCCCGGTGAGTGGGGTTCAAGTCTGTATGCATTGGTGGTGCCGATTGAGGGCACAGGGAACAGGCACCGGAAGAGTTCCAGAGAAAGGGGCTCGTGGGGCATGGCATCTCAAAGGCTTGAAAGGGGGCTTTAATGGCACAATAGTGGACGTGAAAATTATTTTTGGGCACAGCCTGTTGGTGCCAATTGCTACAGCTGCACTGCGAGAGAGAGCGGGCAGCTACAACGTGGGGCAGTTTTCATTTTAGGGTCTCAGTGGGGGCTCAGGAGGCACAATGGTGCCAGGTCTACTTGCTACAGCTGCACCGCGAGAGAGCGGGCAGCTGCAACGTGGGACATTTTTCATTTCTGAAGATGAAGGAGTGAGCTATGCTCCTCTGCCACAGCGCATTGCGCACTTTGCTTTCGCTGCAGTGGCAGCCAAAGGGGTCAGTGGTAGGCCCTAGTTACAAGCCCTGACGTTTTGGACAAAGAGCATTTGAGCTCCACAGAAGGTAAGCTTCATGGAGTTGATAGGGCGCAAGGCCCAAAGGTGATGTATGCACCTGGGGAGTGTCACTAATGTGCCCTCCTAATTGTGAGTTATTGCATAAAGTGTTTATACTTATGATGCCTATTGCATAATGTGTTTATAACTACAGAGGTGGCGTAATGTGATTATATTCCTGATGTTTATGCCTAAAGTGATGCTAAGTACAGTATTTCTAGTTGTGTTTCATATGTGTTACTAGTGCTTTATAAAGGTTCTGAAAGTGGCCTGATTGGCCCTGTCCTGTGTATATAATCCCCTGTAAATATTGCCTAGTGCCATTTGGGACAGTGTGTATGTGTGATTATGATTCTACTGTATTTTGGATAATACAAAGGCTATTTCTTTACATAACCGTGTCAGGAGTTTTTTGTAGTGTGCCTAGTGTGTTGCTGCTGTGTGTGTGTTGTGCAAATACTTTATACATTGCCTCTGGGATAAGCCTGACTGCTCATGCCAAGATACCAAGGGGGTGAGCAGGGGTTATCTTCAGCATGTAACTCCCTTGCCCTGAGTAGAGTGGTGGTTCCTGCCTGGCTTAGGCACATGCCCTAGCCAACCAGAAATCCAATTTCTAACACTAGCAGACTAGCTAAAACTACCATTAAGGGCGTAATAGGAAAACTGGATTTGAACCCAACACACATTAGACATTAGATATTACCCCTGGACAGCAAGTTGCACTCTCACACCCCACTCACCAAAATGTGGAAAGTTATAAGCCTTGGAACAAGTTTTCGTGCTTGGCAATCTTAGTTCTCCTAGTTAAAGAAATGGTTTGATCCTGGACAAATCATAATCTCCTTGCACCGTTGCCCCCTTATTTACCATCATAGAAGCAGGAAATGAGCACCAAGAATATCCATGGATGACTCCCATGGTAGTTTCTTTTCAGATGATTATAATGTTACTATATTTTAAGGAATTGAATACATCTCCTAAAATACAATTTTTTCTCTACTTCTGTTGTTCTTCGTTCTCACATTCTAATTACAATAAAAATGTATGAAAACATCAAACTTCCAACACACACCAGAGTGGTAGAAAAGTTTGGTGAAATCACTAACTAAAAGTAGCCATACTCCCGTCTCTTCTTAACAAGAGGCATCAGGCCATTTTTGTCACACAGTGAGTCAAAGCACTGAAGTTCAGCTCTAAGCAAAGTAATCCAACTTCATAGGTCTACACAAACCAGTCCTTAGAGTTTGCTGAACAATCACCCTCCTTGACTTCGGCTCACAGCAGCCCTTCTGCTCTGCAGACTTTTTGCAAGAGGATAAAGAAGAGGTGAAAGCAGGCTAGCATCCACTTAAGACAGCCATCTCTGTGGCAGGCTATACCGCTCGTCCCTAGTTCGCCCTGCGCAGGTCACCAGCTGCACGTTTCGTTCCAAGAAACTCATTGATCCTTACGTTCAAGCAGTTCCAAGCATGAAGAACCTGATTGGAGTAGTTGTCAGTCCAATGAAAAAGTAGAGGAGACAGATACACTCGTACAGCCACCCTACAGCTAGGGAGAGATCAGAAGAACCACTGGTGAAAAGCTGCTCCAGTGTCTTTCATCTTCACATGCTTTTGGCACCACAAGAAGTTCAATGCCCATGCCCCTGGTTTTGGAATCCAGATTACCGCAAGATCCCCTGTGGGTGGAGCACTTCAGGACCAGTAGTAAAGAGGGGTGAATGAGCAAGGAGATACCATCAAGTATGATCATGAGTAGGGCCAACTAACCACTATTCTTACTTCAGATTGCCAAACATGGTTGTAAATGCAGACAATAATGATCAATTACATGCAGCTCAAAGAGACTAAAGGTTTGGGCTGCCTGTGATACCTACAATAATGCATAAGTATCAGTACTTTTTGGTTAAGGACATGGAGCTGAATATGGTATGAAAAAGTACTTCAGTTTTTGGCTGACCGGGGTTCTATACTTATAGTAAGTTTAGGGGTTGGACTAACTCTAAAGTCCCTCCTACGGGTGCACCTGGTGAGGGGGTGGTTACACCCCCTCCCCTTTTTTTCCAGTTTCATGCCAGAGTTGGGGCTGAGTGCCCCAACAACCGGTTTGAACTGGGAAATGCATGGAGCACCTTGAGTGCCCCAGGCAGTGTCTGAAAAACATTTACTGATTGCAACCCACCCTGCCCCAATACACTAAAGCCGGTCTGGGAAGGCGCTATCACCTCCCTGGACAGGAAAACTATTGTCCAGGCCTCCCCTGCCAGAGTATCGTCCAGCAGCAGAAGGGCAGACTCATGTCTGTGGCATCAACATCCATTTTGTTATGCTGGGGCTCTGTTGAACTTTAACTGGGTTTACCAGTAACTACATGTCTTCTCACTCTAGAAGGGTGGAATTCTACCCCCACCACAGGAACTGGTGGGGGGGGGGGTAGTATTCCAAAGTGTTTGACACCTTACACAACATGTTTTGATAAAGCCAAACCAAAGTTAGCATTAACCGCGAGATTTATAATGCACTTAAGAGTATGTGGTATGGCTATATCATAGAACAGCTATAAGGAGATGGTTCCAAAAGCTGCAGAGGGGCTCAGCTCATGCTAGGGCACCCTCTCACACAAAACCAAGCACTCTGCCTCCAAGATTGTCAAGACCTGCCACAGGAGTGACTTATAGGTTACTATGTGTCTATATATATGGTAGATATAGGTATACTATATCTAAGTAAAGGGTGCTTACACCACCTTACCCAGGCTGCAAGTGCAGACCTGTGGTGTCAGTTTGGAAGGCTAACCAGGGGTGGCGCAATACATGCTGCCGCCCCTGGTAGGCCTCTGGGGTTCCTATGCCTGGGTACCTAAGGTACCATATACAGGGGCTCACAAGGGTGCCTCAGTAACCAATCTGGAATGTACCTAAAGTACATGGTAACAATTTAGAGCGAGTACAGGTAGGCTGTGGGCCTGATTAGCAGGGCCACAGCCATACTAAAGTCGAAAAACCAGTGAAGCACAGCAAAAAGGGGGGGGGGGGGTAACAGCAGACCCTACTCTCCTACAATATTTCTTTACCAGGTTGAACCACAGCACGTTTTGGACCTTGCTCCATTAATGGCCAGACTCAGAAGGTTCCTAATGTCTTGGTCAACGGTACCTCATTGACTTACATAGGATTCGGAGGTTCCATATTTTTCTTTAAAGCACATATTATTTCAATATCACCTGATCACTACATCCGATTTTATTGATTATGGTGTTATTTTTCATTGTTGAATTTTTTAAAGTGACTTTGTAAATATAATGTTTTTTTCAATATTGCTGTCACATACCATGTGCAATTTTCCAGTGAAAGTGTTGGTTCTTGTGCAAAGATACAAATGGTAAGCTAACGATTCCTCCCAAAAATAGGTATACTTATTAGAACTGTCATTGTTTGAATTTTGTGGGGCGTCAGAAAAAGATCACACCAAAGACTGTGGCCTTTTTCTCTGTAGTTCAACAATCTAATTTCCTATAGTTAGCAATGAGTCTCAGAGATGAAAATGTTTCATGAAGCTTGTACGACTGCTTCTGTGACTTTCATGTCTCAAAAGCTGCCAGATCATTGGAGATGGGAGAGATTTGGTCAAGTGCTCCACTGTCGGAGTTAGCAGAAGGGGTTACTTATTTGACATCAGGATGTGTGGAAATGTTAAGGTTCCAGGACATGCTTAATATGTGTCCCACATACATTTTGAAGTAAGCAGGGAAGAGCTGTGACTCTTGTGTGAAGCCAAAGATGACAGGAACAAACCCAGAAAGGTTTGGGCACAGCTTTGCCCCCTGATCCAGGTTGCTTAAGAATAAATAACCTGAGCTATTAGAGTGCTCGTCCGGAGGCACTGGTGGCCCAGCGTGTCCTTTTCATGCCTGTGGCAGACAGGTCTAAAGAGAGGATCAAGAATCTCAGACAAGAATATAATATCCAGAGATGCATCTAGGATTGTCACTTGTCTGAATCTAACATGAAAAGTTCAGAGTTTGGTTTATCTGTAAGCACTAAGGATCATCAATTGGGACCCATGCTTTTTAGTTTAAAACACAACATATGGCCTACGCGGCACATTTTATTTTGGTTTAGGAGAAAGCAGTTTTTAGTGTACCTTCGAATCAGAAATACGTAAGTCTCACGGACGACTGCTATGGAGCATAATGTAGAGGGCAGACTGTTTCTTTGCTTGCCCTTCTCCTAAGCCTTATAGTCTAGGAGCTGTGGTGGGACTAGCTGTATCTCTGTGCTGGTCATGTTCATCGTAATCCACCATATTACTGCAAAAACAAAAGACAACTCTTCTGCGAAGATATACTCCTTGAAATGCAATAGAGGAAACATGCAAATGACACAGAAGTTAAGGGTTTAATGCACAGTAAGCACCCACTGCAGCGTCACTTGCAATTATTTCATTGTATGTACGCTGCTTCCTCCTACTGCCTTCTCTTTAGCAGTAGTACAAGGTAAATATCCTTTATAACAATTTTTTTATTACGCAGACTGACCGCATACTTTTTCTCCACATTGTCCCCTACCCCGCATACCATTACTCCGCATTTTTTTACATCGCACGTGCATTTATCACGCATGCCTTTACAACGAAAATCGTTGTAAAGGTATGTATGGTGTAGTACTCCACTTTCCTGTTCCTTTAAGAATTGTTATGGTTCTGTCTTGGTTCTACATTCTTTATGTGGGAAGTTGGGCAGTGTAAGTCTGTCTCCTGAGAATTGTGGATGTTCAAGCTGTTCCTCCTCATCAAACCTCCTATCTACATCTACATCTGTTTCCTGGATTACTTCATAATTTTGGCGACGTTTTGGGAAATATTTTGATAGCACCCTCATTTTTTTTAAAGATAAATGGATATATGGAGGAAGAGGAAGTGTTGGAAACAGTGTTCACGTATACTTGAAGGTATTTATTTTTATTTAGTGTATATTGATTGCACCGTTTTCTCTTTAACCCCTTGCGTGCGGGGCGTATTTTCCGCCTGTGCTGACTCCGCCTTGCGCGGGCGTAGTCATGACGGAACGGTTCCGTCATCAGCACAGCTCAACCGATGCTGATGACGGAACCGTTCTGTCATCAGCACGCAAGGGGTTAATGGATGTGCTTGGATTGCACCAGGGGCTGAAATTTCTTACTTTCCTGGAACTTTCTCCTTAATTTTTACGATTTTAATGACTTTCGTTGTAAAACTTCTCACTTTTCTACATTTTTTTTTCTACTGAATACTGAAGCAAGTTCCAGCTTTCATAATATTGAAATTGTTCTATCTAACTTTTGGAATTAACTTTACCTTTGCCGAGTACTGTTTCACTCGAGCTGTATTTCTATTTGAATCTGGTCGCACGTTCGGCATCTCCATTTCGGCCCGCACGCTCAGAATCTTCATCACGGCCTCTGTCATCAGATTCCCGAGTCAAGTGCGAGAAGAGAAGAACTTTGACCATGTCATCACGCATCACGCTATGTGCCTTGTCATAGCGTGACGCCATTTTGGATCTCCCTGACAACGCTTTCCAATGCCGATGCGCACAACAACACCTTTCAACGCCGATTTCCACAGCAGTACTTTCGTGAACTTTCTTTTTCATTAATTTTAGTACCACGATTTCTGTGTCAACGCGCACGGCATTTCACTAGTGGATTATTATATTGCTGCATTTTACTTCCTCAAGATAGACATCGGTAGACATCGGTGGCTACCTTTGTTATTTTAATTTGTTTTGTCTTTATTATCACTCTTATCTCTGTAATGTACCTATTTTGAGCTTCTTCTTTTAGTACTCTACACAGTTTGTTTTGTATTATTCATTAAGCACTTACTTTGCACCATATTTTCTATTATGGCTAACAATATTGTTTCTCCTGCACATTTCCTCCCTGTAGCTGGTGATCCCAAAATGAAATGGGATTTATGGTTTCCTACATTTTTAGCTTTTGTTGATGTAGAGGAAGACGGTTGTTCTCCTAAAAGAAAATTAGCGTTATTGAAAAATTGCTTGGGTGGTGCTGGTCTTAAAGAATTAGAAAATGTACCTCCTACTGAGGGTGCAGGTGATATAAATGTATTTGATGTTGTGGTTAAACAACTAAGTGCTAGATTTGGGAGGAAAATAAATACTGTTATGGAACGTTTTAAATTCTATTCCGTGCACAAAAAGAAGACGAATCAATTGAGAACTACGTAGCTGCTTTGCGAACCTTAGCAGGTTCCTGTGCCTTTGAGACACTTAATTTTGAACAGGTTCTCAGAGATCAAATTATGATGAGAACTAAGAGTAGGAAAATACAAGAAAATCTATGGATGGGTACTGAAACTACTCTTAAGGCTGTGTTAAATATTGCAAAAGGCATTGAACAATCCGAACTATTTGTAAGCGAGATCAGAGGTCAGGAAAGTAAAAACAAAGTAGTGATTCCTGAGGTCTCAATAGTGAAACAATCTCCCAATTTAAAAAAAAACGCAGTTTGTCTCTTACAAACCGCAGTTTGTTCCTAATAAAAAAAAAGAGGGTTTTAGGAGAGATGTTAAACCTTTTGAAAGGAGAAACCAAGTTGTTTGTTACAGGTGTGGAGGTGTCGACCATGTAGGGAGCTACAGAGGTTGTCCTGCTTGGAACAAAGTTTGCATTAAATGCAAACGTTCAGGCCATTTTAGTCAAATGTGCAGATCTTCTCAAAAAGTGAATTTACTAACAGAGAAAGAATCTCATCTGGTTGATTGCCTCGGAATTAATAGTCTGCTGTGTGTTGGTGACACCAAATGCAAAGTTTTTCCTAAAGATATAATTTTGATCAATGGCAATGAAATTTCCATGTGTATTGATTCTTGTGCATGGTACAATATTATTGGTATGGACATTTTCAAAAATGTTGGGGTTCTTTGAAATTGTCACCACCAGATGTACAACCTGGTGGTTACACTGGTCATAAAATTGATTTGGTTGGATTTATGTGGGCTGACATCACATTTAAAGCCAGGAGTAATAATGGCAAGGTATATGTTGCCACCAATGGCGCGTCGATTTTTAGTTGGCCTCACCAGCATGAGTTAGGTATCAAACTTGACCTCAATGCATCACAATCTGTGTATGTTATATCTCATGAGTCTGATGTGTTTACCAATCTTATAAAATAAAAGTTTCCTGCTATTTTCACCGACAAGTTAGGCAAATTTGAACATTTTAAACATCGCATTATTCTTAAGGAAGGAGCTATCCCTGCACGACACAGAGTTAGGAATGTGCCACTTGCGTATCGTGCTAAACTAAAAGTGATTCTATCTGATCTTGTAGCCAGGAAGATAGTGGAACCTGTTGAATCTTCTCCTTGGGTTTCACCAGTGTATTTATCCATTAAAAGCAATGGCGAACTTCACCTATGTGTGGACCTTCGGAGTTTCAACCAAGAGATTTGGGTTGATAGGCACCCATTACCTAATATACATGAGTTGATTTCTACTCTTGCTGGTGCTTGTGTATTTTCTACTGTAGACTTGGCAAGTGCTTACCATCAGGTACTTTTGCATGAGGAGTCTACGTTTTTGACTACTTTTATAACACCAGAGGGTATGTTTCAATATTGTCGCATGCCTTTTGGCTTAGCCAGTGCAGCATCCGTCTTTCAAAGACTCATGAAAGAAGTTCTTGAGGGTTGTGAAGGGGCAATAGCTTTTCAAGACAATATTTTAATTTTTGGGAGAGTTGGGCACTGTAAGTCTGTCTCCTGAGGATTGTGGATGTTCAAGTGTTCATAGTGATTTTGATGTGTTTTCTATTGGGGATATTAATGGCGAAGGTAACAACAAATTGTCTGGTACTATTTATGAAACTGAATGGAGAGATGCCATGTACAAAGACTCTGGTTTGTCAAGTGTGGTGTATTATTTACAACATGGTTGGCCTGAGGAAAGCAAATTATCTGGTGATATCTTATCTTTTTATAAGATTAAGGATGAAATTATGTTTGACCAAGGCTTTGTAACCAGAGGTGATAAAATGGTTACTCCTTTTGACTTAAGGAAGAAAATTCTCTCAATGGCTCATGAAGGTCACATGGGTATGTCTAGTACTAAAAGGCGTATTCGTGAATTCTACTGGTGGCCAGGTATTGATAGTATGGTTGATAAATGGGTCCGTTCTTGTTCGCCTTGTTCTTTGAGTGACAAATCTGCCAAACCTTTAGCTGTTGGTGTTTCACCTATCGAATGTGTTACTTCTCCTCGGAAAAAATTGGGAGTGGATATTATTGGTCCTCTTGATTTGTCATCTAACAAGGATGTTTTTATTTTGGTTTTGATTGATTACTTCTCCAAATGGCCAGAGCTAAAAGTGGTGGATAAAATAGGCTCGACTCAAGTTGTGGAATTTTTGGATGAAGTATTTTGTAGAGAGGGCATTCCTGCTGAAATTGTTTCAGATAATGGTCCGCAGTTTATTAGCAGAGAGTTTTCTTCATTTCTTGAAAGATGTGGTATTGTACACAAAAAAGTGTCAAATTATAATCCACAGGCCAATGGTCAAACAGAACGCTTTAATAGAGTAATTAAAGAGTCCATTCAACTTGCTGTTAAAAGCAATTTGAATTGGAGAGAATCTCTGCGTGCTTCACTATTGTCTTATCGTATCTCCCCTAATTCGGTTAGGGGTTTGTCTCCTTTTGAGATGTAGAGAGGCAGGAAACCGGGCTCTAAACTGTTACCGTGGTGGATGAAAAATAAAATTTCTTGTGAGCGTTCATTTGATCTTTGTAAAGTCAAGGATAAGGTGTTAGCATATCAGGAAAAGATGAGGAGAAGTTGTTTTGGTTCAGTTATTCGCAGTCCAAAAATTAAAGTGGGTGTGTTTTGTGCAAGTAAAATTTGGTAGAACTTTTGGCAATAAGTGGAACAAATGGTCTGACCCGTGTAAGGTCACTGAGGTTTTTACCAAGGCTATAAGAGTTGAGGGCGGTAAGATCTGGAATTTAAGAAGGATTTCTCTGTGTAAAGTTATGGATTCTAAGACAACTTCGTGTAAAGCTATGGATTTAAAGACAACTTCGCAATCAACCTCTGGTGCTGAAGATGATGTAACTTTTTCTGCTATGGTAGATACATTTGGGTGTGAGCCACAAACTGAGAATGTTGAGCCACAAATTGAGAATGTTGATTTGCATATTGGAGATGCTGTTTTTCCTTTTGACCATTGTAGTACTCTAAATGATACTTCTAATGTAAATTCTGATTATGAAGTTTCTGGACATGTTGTTGCACAACCTGTCAATGTTTCATTAAGGAGAAGTGTTAAGTGTTCTATCAAATTGGGGGATTATATTCATTAATCTTTGGTTTTTTATTTATTTATTTTTTTCAAAAGGGGGAAGATGTGTAGTATTCCTCTTTCCTGTTCCTTTAAGAATGGTTATGGTTCTGTCTTGGTTCTACATTCTTTATGTGGGAGTTGGGCAGTGTAAGTCTGTCTCCTGAGAATTGTGGATGTTCAAGCTGTTCCTCTTCATTAAACCTCCTATCTACAACTACATCTGTTTCCTGGATTACTTCATATAGTAAATGCACATACAAAGTAAAAAAAAAAAAAAAGAATTTGGGCGATCCACGTCGTTGTGAGGAATCAGGCTTTTCCGTTTCCTCACATCGACGTGCACAGCCCCTGACAGAGAGAGGACGTGATGCAGAAAGCAGACGAAGTGAGAAAATACGAGAAGAAAAAAAGAGAAACGAGGAGAGAGAGAGAGGTAAGGGGGAATGGGCCTGGGGTGGGTGTTAATTTTTACGGGATTAGGGTAGTGTATGCGTAGTGTAGGGTAGTGTTTTAGGGTCATTTTTATGTAGTGTATGTGTAGTGTAGGGTAGTGTTTTAGGGTCGTGTTTATGTAGTGTAGGGTAGTGTATGTGTAGTGTACGGTAGTGTTTTAGGTTCGTGTTTATGTAGTGTATGTGTAGTGTAGGGTAGTGTTTTAGGGTCGTGTTTATGTAGTGTAGGGTCGTGTTTTAGGGTTGTGTTTATGTAGTGTTGGGTAGTGTATGTGTAGTGTAGGTTAGTGATTTTTGCAGGGTACTCTTATTTACCTTTTAAACTTTTACAATGAGTATACCTTTAACATGCATGCCTTTGCGTTGTGAAGGCGTGCGTGGTAAAGGCATATTTGTTGTAAAAATTTGCGTTGTGTTAATTTGCGGAGTGATAGTATTTGCAGGATTATTTTTGCGGAGTGATGGTATGCGGAAAAACGTCACATATTCATAGTACAGACAACTACTACTATGAACCCGGATTTGGCTTTATTTCAGAGCACCCAGATAGCTTATATGATTGCTCACGTTTTTGCTTCCCCCTCAAAAAACTTTCCTTAGACTCTCGCTGGGAGCATTTCCCATAAAGCTGGTCGCAAGTAAATGACTGCAAATGTTAATGTGTTCAATACAGGCTCGTATATTATTCAGCAACAACAAACAGCAATATGCATATACTACTCACCTTCTCGTGGGCACCTACTTGGTGACACAAAATGAAAAGAAACCTTCAATCTGTTTTCCTAGTACCTTTAAAAACCCACCCTGTTTTTACTGAAAATATTGTGGGATCTAGATATGTACCATTTATTATCTTTTTTTTTAATTAAGGGAGGTGAGGGCAATCAATGGACCTGTCCTTGGAAGGATGATGTATGCTTTCCAGCTGATATATGAAGATGCCCCTTCACACAAGCCCAGTGCTGAATGATGTGCATTATGAAATGGAGGCAGCTGAGCAAAGATGGTCCACAATAGAAGAGGCATGGATACTGGATCCAGTGCCTTGGCCGACACAAAGGGCGACTGTTGACATGCTAAGCAGTCCGTTGAACAATAGTTCACTAGCCTGCTCTGCTGTTTATATTTCACGGTTAGAAACTCATTTATGCCTCTTGGCCTCCTTGTAGCATGGACAGTTTACCTATGAAATACAGGTCAATGAGAGGGCTATTAAAAATAAAATGTTTTTCTTGTTGGGACCTAAAAAAAGAACACAAAATAACTACCTCTATACACCTGGCAAGCACATGAGCCCATTCATCCTACAGATGAAGATACTATCTAACGCTGGATGTAAATCCTCCTTTATTGAAATGACTTTTCAGAGCAGCAAATGTAAACAAATGTGGTCATAGTTTTTAGGTGATGTAAAAGTAAACTGTGTAATTGGAGAGTCCACTTCACGCTACCAAAGCAGGAAAACACTGGTACGCTGTCCTCGCTATGCCACTGGGTGACCTTATAGGATGGGGCAAAACGATAGCGCCCTAATAGCCTCTTATCGTATATTACACATACTTAAGAGATACATTCTGGGAACACAAATACAAATGGCATGAAATTTCGACATTTTTGCCATACTACAGTTAGGGGGGAATCTTTAGCTTCCTACTAAGGGTAAAGACTTCACATCACAGAATCTGCCACATTATTCATTACTGAAATTTAACCCTGTTCAAAATGAAAGTATTCACCAAGGTTGGGTTGTCCATTTCAATTGATGGCATAGTAACAGTAGTGGGCACCAAGTCTAGCCAAAAATGTGCTGCTCAAATACGGAGTTAATCCTAAAAGGTCCAAAAATAGCACTTAACCGAAACATGATAGGTCTTCAGTGGCCCCAGGAATTACTTATGGAAGGAAACAAATAGTCTACGGTAGAGGTATTTTAAATTTCATGAAGGATATTCTGTACCACTGTAAACGTCATACTCGGGCACAATGATCAGCATTAGTACATACCCTACAGACCTCGAGTCACTCTAGCAGCAATAAGATCAATGGTTGCCTTAAGGCAGTAGGCGGCTTTGTTGGGCATAGCATAGTCAGTCATCTGTATCGTCCTTGGCATATTCAGCAGGCTGGACTGTTGAAATGAACAGGAAAGGCACTCTGAATGCATCAGTCCTGCATTGAAATCATCTCCTCCATGCTAAACGGAATGTGCATCTTCCTGCAGCTCAGAGCGTTCGTGTCATGCGACACATTGAAAACATAGCAGCACATTTAAGAACCTAACACCACACGAGTTTCTTTTGAAGAGCAGGTTAATGGACGACTCTGGGGCTACGTGGAGGCAATAAGCGGGGGGCTGAAACGTACATTTACAGAATTCATTTGTTTGCAGGCCATTATCTTAAAAGATCCCTTTAAAAGCATATTCACATAATGTAAAAAAGAACTTTAATATTAGCTGACCAACATTCAAGTAAAAAAAATTACAAACGTGGCTCAGGGGTTCTTGGAAGAATTGTCTGTCAGAAGAGGAATAAATACATGCACATATTCATTCTGTGCACTAGCACCGAGCAGCTTGATGTTGAGGGACCAAGGTTACAACAAAATATATAATAGAATATTTGGAAAGCAACATGACCTAAGAGTTTTAATGTCTGTTCTTTGAGGGGAAGCAGCTCTAGTGCAATTTTGAGTTCCAGCACCTGGAGCCTGCCAAAGCTGGCATGGGAGTCCCCTGGAAGCACACCAGCTTCAGGACAGCAGAGCTGAACAGAAATGCTCCATTGAGTTCAGATGCAGCTGAACACCATCTATGGCAAGTCTAGAAATAAAAAGAAAGAGGAAGTTAATATAAACTCGTCATAGAAGTGTTTCCCCTCACTCCTAACCAATGTGTTACTTAAGATGCACAACTTGCACCATTTATGATGTGCACGGTCTGCATATGTATCAAAGTTTGTTGAATACCACCCAACCTTTTCACAGGTAAATGTTACGTACAACAACCAACCCATTCACAGGTAAATGTTACGTACAACAACCAACCTATTCACAGGTAAATGTTACGGTACAGCAACCAACCTATTCACAGGTAAATGTTACGTACAACAACCAACCTATTCACAGGTAAATGTTACGGTACAGCAACAAACCTATTCACAGGTAAATGTTACGGTACAGCAACAAACCTATTCACAGGTAAATGTTACGTACAACACCCAACCTATTCACAGGTAAATGTTACGTACAACAACCTATTCACAGGTAAATGTTACGGTACAGCAACCAACCTATTCACAGGTAAATGTTACGTACAACACCCACCCATTCACAGGTAAATGTTACGGTACAACACCCAACCAATTCACAGGTAAATGTTACGGTACAACACCCAACCAATTCACAGGTAAATGTTACGTACAACACCCACCCACTCACAGGTAAATGTTATGTACAACACCCACCCACTCACAGGTAAATGTTACGTACAACACCCAACCTATTCACAGGTAAATGTTACGTACAACACCCAACCTATTCACAGGTAAATGTTACGTACAACACCCAACCTATTCACAGGTAAATGTTACGTACAACACCCAACCTATTCACAGGTAAATGTTACGTACAACACCCACCCACAGGTAAATGTTACGTACAACACCCACCCACTCACTCACAGGTAATGTTACGTACAAAACCCAACCCATTCACAGGTAAATGTTACAGTACAACACCGGTACAACACCCAACCAGCATGATAATGAAAGCCACAATAACCATCTCATGTGCAAACTTTACCTTGTCAAGTGGAGTAGTCAATTTAAAGCTACAAAACCCTCCCCTCGCATTCAAGACGGACTATTTCCCCAATCAAAAGAAAACACAAAAGTGAGAGAGCTGTTTTAAGGAAGAAGACATGTCTTTTAGTTACCCTAGGAGGCCTAGCAAGGTCCGATTCACCACAAAATGAGAGCAGGGAGGCCAAGTGGCTGCCTGGCAGGTGAGCTGTGACAACGGCGGATGCAGGTTAATATACACAAAAACCGCCTCAAAAGAGAAGCATTCTCTCTGTGTGCCCAAATTCGCCACGAGGCCAGAGCCGTAGGGTCCCAGGGACAATCAATTCAAAACATCTGAGATGTGATCCATTTAACAAGCACTAGGGAAGGCCAAAGTGATAAGTTATTAACATTGGTTATGTACATAGCACACACCAGAGTGTTGCGATGTTTAAAGAATCTGTGTTTTATTGTCCAACTTAGTGGTAATGACTTTCCACTTGGCCAGAATCTTAAGAGATTGATTTTTATATAGCTCTAACCGACAATGAATTTCCTGTTTCATAGCACTAGGAATAATTCCTCTACAGCAGTTGCTCTTTTGCCACCAGAAAGGTGAAAGTCAATAACAAGGGGACTGCAAGCCGCACCCATGGGGTTACACGCATTGCACAAATGCTATCCCATTTACCAGTTCGCGGTTGTACACCATGCACACGTAAGTGCAAAACCCTTTGGATGGGTGCAATAAAGAATTTTCAAAACCTTTCCAAGAATACTCCAGTTCTAGGCTCTCATAAATTCTATTGGAAAAGTTTGTTAATTACTGATATTGGTAAACCTGTACCTATGTGCCGGTGTAAACATGTTGGTACAGATTTATGAAGAATATTCGAGCCCATTTATACTTCTGTGCTAATGTTCAATAAGTACATTTTATTTATGTATGTATTTTTCTCATTACAGGCTTTGCAATTTGCATAACTGTTACACCGTACTGGTTTGTTTTTTCAGAGGATAAAGGAACTATGTATGTTTACAACTCTGAAAACTGAAATTACACATCCTTTTGTTCTGAGTCTACCTTTCGCAAGCAGACCGGGTGCTTTCCTCGAATACAAGGGATTACAAAAATCTTTTCTGGAATTAAAGTTGATACCCACAGTTATGAGCCAGTACCTTCTAACAGGGAGTTTGTGGACTGAATGGAAAATTACAGGATTTCAGATCTAACAGGACACCTCGTCATATTACAACACCTCCACACGCAATGCACTTTATGAAATCATGTTTTGCAACTCCAGTAGAGTGATATGACGAGGATTGGACGGGAATACACCGGGGACATCCGTTTGCTACATTCCCACCTCAGGCTCTAGTTGAACGAGCCAAGCATAATAAGAAAAGGAAGAAATCAATACATGCACAAATAAAATCGCTCCGCCAACTCAAATCATTGTACACTTCTGGAACTGACACACGCACCGAAGCACACGTAGGCTAGTTCTGAGAAACCAGGGAGAGTCGCTGGCACGTCTAAGCAGATTGCGACACAGACTCCTCTTGCTGGTTTCGATGACAAGCAGCTAGGAGGAATATGGCAACAGTGGCTCAGGGCCATATGTATCAACATATTTCCCCAAAGACACAGAATGGGCAAAACCCTTTGATACATCTGGCCCTTAGTTCCTTCCCTCACACAAGGAACTGAAACCTTCCTCCTGCCAGAGACATGGCAGAGTGCTGGAGCGTGCTGCAGCTCTGTGCACTGACAGATAAACAACTTATTGGTCCATACACATTCTCCAGATCAGTATGAAATCACACTACGATTACTGGGCTTGGTGTTTCTCACCCATTTCGAATTCTTGTTGATGCAGTTGCCCCCTTAGCTGACACTGGATGGAACATGGGCATGCATCAAGGTTAAATCCACTCGTAAAGGGGCAGATTCTCAGAATCTGCCCCTTTGCGACCGGTATTTTTAGGTCTCGCCTGTCGATGCGCATCGAGCAAGGCGAGAGTATTGGCACTTATCCGCTCTTTATCCACACTGCAAGGAATCGTGGCGATTCCTTGCAGTGCACGAGAAATTTAAGCTCAATGCGCATGCGCATTGAGCTTAAATGCGCGTGCACATGCCCCCAGCCGCCTGCCTTGCCTACTCTCTCACAGCCTCCCCCAGCTCCGCCCCCTCACTACTTGATTGCACGGCCGCTAGGCCGTGCCTCCCCTACTCTCCTCCCCCCTCCTCTCCTCCCCTGCCTGCCTGCCGCTAGGCCGTGCCTCCCCTACTCTCCTCCCCCCTCCTCCTCCTACTCTCCTCCCCTGCCTGCCGTGTCGCACCTCTCCCCTCTCCGCCCCCTCCCCTGCCCGCCCCCTCCCCTGCCCGCCGTGTTACGGTGAAAGGCTTGTTTCCAATTTAAGCACAGGGAATGAATACAAACTTCTCTGAATGTTGATAGAAATAGGCATCCGTTATTCCTGTGATGTGATAGCATCTTTATATTGCGCAAAACGTGTCAACAGATTTAAAGTACAACATTTAAATTATTTAAAATTCAAATGGCCAAAACTTGCAACTGTATTTTGCAGCGATGGCGTGGTTCATCAGCTGTCCTGAGCCTTAGTTAGTCTAGCTTCGAAAGCCATAAATAGTCTCTCTTCTACTGTGTTCGCCTTGTTTGTCGTCCTCTTGGTTTAGTCTGTCTTCCATGTCTACGGGGCTGGATTGGTAGTTCATCGACTGTGTTGTTTGGGACTAGGGCCGGCATCTCTCTTCTAGTTGGGGATGTTAAAAGTTCTTCCTCTTGGTTATTGACTACGCCGCCATGGGTCTGAAGCTTCCAAGAGATGACAGTCCAGTGCGGGTGTCTGTGCGTGTGCGGCCGCTGCTGCCCGTAGAGGTGCTCCGTGGACACCAGCCTTGTCTGCGGGTGGGACCGCAGGAGCTCACTCTGGGACGGGACCGCACTTTCCGTTTCCACCAAGTCTTTGGGGCTGAGACCCCAAACCAGGAGGCCGTGTACTCGACCTGCGTGCAACCACTGGTGCAGTCTTTCTTTCAGGGCTACAATGCCACCGTGATCGCTTACGGTCAAACGGGTTCTGGCAAGACCTACACAATTGGGGAGGCGAGTGTGGGTGAGTAAAATATGTAATCTTTGTACGTCCCCCTATTGGTGGCTGTGTGTGAGCAGTTGAGCTAGTCGTGCTTCCCACGGGTGAATATATCATCAAGGCTGCACTGTATTGTGTAGTTTCTGATGCACGTGAGCACATACACAATTTCTGGTGTATGTAAATAATGTTACATTTCTGGTGCCAGCGATCAGTTTATCCTTTCTGGTGCCAGACTGCCAGTGAGTAAGGTAGCTCTTCTGTTGCAAGTGAGCCATGTTCCATTTCTAGTGCAAGCCAGCAATGTTCCAGCTGTACTTACTACAAGTGCTCGTGTGTTTGGGAGAGAAAGTTATAATGTTGCACGTTTTTTTTATCTTAGCACAGTGCTCGCCATTTGCAAGCCATCTTGGTGCTGTTTGGTAATTTATTTTGCAGATTTTTCTCTGCTGCTCGTGGGTTTCCCCTATTTTTGAGGTTTTGTATCAGGGGTGTTTGTGTGCGGTCCAGTGTCTCATAGTACACGTGTCCCTCTCTGGCCTGTCCCAGTGACAGACTTTTCATGGTCCAGTGTGCATGTTACTGTCGCCTTCCCAGTTTTATCTTGTGCCCCTTCTCTCGTCCATGTTTCCATACCAGTATCACCTTCCCCTGTCAGTGGGCTGGGTTCCTCCGGGTCTCAGACCTATTAGTAATTAAAAACAGACATTGAATCGAGTTCCTATATTAATGTCCTTAATTTTACTGACACATAATACTGATTGATTTTTGAACAATGAATGTAAAAGACGTTAAGGTAATCCAAGTCAGCGATTTAGTTCATGTTTAAATTTCACACGTTTCACTTAATCTTGCACCAAAATACTGGTCCGGTGTTAACATTACAAGGATCACAACAAGCATTTGCAATGCAATAGGTCTCGCATTAGGAACGTTTGAGCTATTGGTATTGTAAATGAAAAATGTTGTATTTATGTATTGGTTTTGAAAATAGCTAAATTAATAGCTTTGTCATTTGCAATGCCAATAGTTTTAGCTTTCGCAAATGTGACACCTATAGCATTTGTAATGCCATATGTGTTGTATGTACGTGACTTAGATGTATTGATATTACACACCCTCACTCTCACTCACCCTCACTCTCACTCACCCTCAACACCTCACCCTCACTCACCCTCAACACCTCACCCACCCTCACGCTCACTCACCCTCAACCCTTCACCCTCACTCACCCGCACTCACCCTCACCCTCACCCTCACCCTCACTCACCCTCAACCACTCACCCTCACTCACCCTCACCCTCACTCACCCTCACCCTCACTCACCCTCACCCTCACCCTCACCCTCACTCACCCTCACCCTCACCCTCACTCTCACTCACCCTCACCCTCACTCATCCTCACTCACCCTCACCCACCCTCAACCCCTCACCCTAACTCACCCTCACTCACCCTCAACCCCTCACCCTCACTCACCCTCACTCTCACTCATCCTCACTCACCCTCACCCACCCTCAACCCCTCACCCTCACTCACCCTCACCCACCCTCAACCCCTCACCCTCACTCACCCTCACTCACCCTCACCCTCACTCACCCTCAACCCCTCACCCTCACTCACCCTCAACCCCTCACCCTCACCCACACTCACCCCCACTCACCCTCACTCACACCCTCACTCACCCTCACCCTCACTCACCCTCACCCTCACTCACCCTCAACCCCTCACCCTCACTCACCCTCAACCCCTCACCCACCCTCTACCCCTCACCCTCACTCACCCTCAACCCCTCACCCTCAACCCCTCACTCACCCTCACCCTCAACACCTCAGCCTCACCCTCACTCACCCTCAACCCCTCACCCTCACGCTAAAGATTTACAAAAAAACCCATAAACAATTCTAAAAGCACTAACTCTAATGCTGCGAGACCTATTGCATTTCTAATGCTTGTTGCATTTGGGGTGCATCATCTCAAATGCAAAAATCCAAATTAAGAAATATCTAAATTGTGATTACTTGCATTTAAGAAATCTCAAATTGAGATTCCTTAAATGCAATGCATTAAAGTTTAAAAAAATAGCGATTTTGCTAATAGGTCTCGCAAATTACCATGAAGTTGAACTTCATGGTAATTTGCAAAAACGTTGAAAAAAGCACTCAAGTGCATTTTTCAAAGTTTCATGTTGCGCACACACATGCCCTTGTCCTTCCCACCACGGTTCAATGGCCAGCTCACTGTCCTCAGACGCATCTCTATCTCTACTGGTTCACTTTCTTACATCAGTCTCTCGGACCAGTCATTGGTTGTATTACCCAACAAAAGCCCCGGGATTTCTGAAGAATAAAATCTACACTGAATAACTTATTGTTCAGTTACCACAGACTACAACACATACACATTGTCCAATCTGTTGCCAGATCACTGCCTTGCCAGCAACCAAACCAGTCACTCGATAGCGCCTCGTGCTGTGTGTGAGCTCACACTCTGGTTTCCTAGCAAATCTGTGCAGCAGCAACACCGTGGTTGCTCTCACCAAGGCCAATGTTCACAGACCCTCAGGTGAGCTGGGGCTGTTCAAGATCCCCTTTGCAACGCAGAGGCTGAACCCTCACATGGCCAACTTGTCAGACAAAGCTGTTAGGACTATTATGGAAAACTCATTAACCCACCCTATGCACCATGAAATAAAGCACTGATTAACATATAAATGCATCATCCCTGCATGTATGAAACTTGAGTCGTCATTAATGGACAACCTACTCAGAACGACCTTTGAGCAAATTTCTCCCACTCTCGTCAGTAACATAATTTTGCTCTCAAATCTACATCAGCCCTTGATCATGACAAATTCCTTACAAAGCAGATGATAAAGTAATATCTGTCATGACATGTATTGAATAACTCATAATTAAAGAATTGTAACTTTCTTGGGTTGGGGCAACCACGCCCAGTTTGCAAAACTTCCAGACCCTCACAAACCTTCAAATGTTTGTCAAATTAGCAGCTTCTGGTGGTCGCTAAACCTTTGGAACAAGTTCTTATGCTGGATGCAATATTCATTGATACTTCTTAGCAACACAGGAAGGAGTATTTTGCTCCCTGTATTCAGTCCTTGAGGGACGGAATCTGGGGCAACAAGCAGTGGTATCACCACAGGTTCCTCAACTAGATTTCACTCTATTGATCACTGTAATCTAGCAAGCATCCAGGATGGCAGGCAAAGGGTTCCCTCTTTTCTAGATGTGTGGATCACAGCCAGCACCCCTCCCTAATCCCTACTCTCCCACTCTTCACCCCCATCACCAGTGATGTCCCAGGGACTCATCAGATCCAGAGATTGGACTTTTAGACTCTCAGGAAAAATTACACGGTGACGCCATAAGACAGCCGATTTAAAGTAGGACCAGTCCTTCTCAGTGTTGGAAGCAATACATCCAATTTCCTTGTTCAGCCTTGTGAGTTCCAATCTATTGATCTGCTCCCAATGTTGTTCCAATGCACGTGAATCTCAGCCCATAATTTGGCCAGGGGCAGCTTGTGTTAAGGAGCATTAGGGGCATTGCCCTATTACTCATTACTCGTGCAGCAGGAGTGAGAAGGCACACCGAGCAGCTCATTGCTATGGGCAGCAAGTTGGTCGCAGTGAAACGGCAGAGATTGTTTATTTTGAGGGAGGAAGTTAGGATGGAGGGAAAGCTACCGCTCATGTGCCGGTGCAGTGACATCGGCAGTGTTGGGCATGACCCGTTTCAGTAGTCCTGTGGAGCTATTGCTGTGGCCCAGCAGGGCAGTCAGTAAAGCTCCACACAAATAAAGGGCATGGCGAAGGGCTCCTACAGTATTGGAGTGGGTGGTGAGGTAGGTTGAAGGAGCCTTGCAGCTTGTTCTGGCCCTTAAAGTCTGATATCAAGGAGTGGAGAACATGCGAGTGGTGAGCTCGAGAAGCTGCTATTCACACTTGTGGTGCTAAAATCGTGTATAAATCTCTTTCTGCCTGCCAGAATCCAACATTTGTTTTCTCATGGTGGACCTTGGGGCAAAAATGCAAGACTGCTGGAACAGCAGAAACTTTGCAGCCCACCAGTCGCCATCCCTCTGACTGCCTCATAGTTCCACGGGGCTCGGGTGGGGTCACTATTCGTGCGACAGCTGGGCCTACACATCCCTTCACCACTTCAGGATTTCAAAAGCTTTTGATAGTTCCATAGGTGCTTGAAACTGTACTTTTTTTCTGCAAAAACACACAAAAAACCCGATACATTCTGGTTTCACAGGATCTATACGTTGACATCGCAATGTCTTGAAACACAGGTTTAAACTATTGCTCTGTTGATTCGTATACCGAAATATGCTGACTTTCAGGACATATTTGCCTAATTGTTTCAAGCACTCCTCTCTTTTGGGTAAAGATAGCAATCAATGAGAAGATGCTTTGAGACAGAAGCATTCGCTCTACTAAACCATTTCTAAATGTAAACACAGAACGCAACAAATGGTAGTGTTTGTTGTAGGACAACAAATTATGAGCCAAATGTTAATTCACTTTGCTGATCATGTTTTTGTTTTCAAATAAAATTAGGCTGAAGTTGATTCAACGGCAGGCACTGTGTTCCATGGTAGCATTAGGTGGTTAGCCCGCACTGATAATTACAACAGTACTTTTACATACCATCTATCAGTGTGGTTTCAAGCATAAGCCAGCATTTCAGTGTATCTCGAGAAGGCCAAGAAGAGACCAGTGGCATGAAATATTAAGTTTAGGAGTCTGACCTGTGAAATGGACAATTTGAACTAGTCTTTTTCAGTTTTCACAGAAAGATTTCCAGTTACATACATTTAAAAAAGAATAGTTTTTTCCTATATTTACACAACCTCTGCAAGTCCCCCCTTCACTAAATACTTGCCTGCTCATTAAGGGCCCGCCCCTTTTAGAATCCACCAACCGCACTAGACTTGGGCAGGATTGGAATTAACCCCTTACTTTCAGCAACTGTCAAGCTCAATACAGATGATATTGAAGGATTAGTAATCAACATTAGGAACAATCCAGGCAACCCTTGGGGTGCACTGCGGATTTTTCCAGCTCATGTTGGTGGGAATGAAAACACGGGCTTTACTCCTAGTCATCTCTTGCTTTGCAAGCCAAATCGGTGCTTCAATCAGATCAGTGGAGTCTCACGGAAATATCTTACTCTTCTCACCCAGAGAATCGGTATTCGAAGTTTTCCTGTGTCATTTCCATTTCTCACCCCTTCTTTGAACCTACTACAATACCTGAACTACCACGTTGCCCTCTGGAAAGTACACACTCGCACGCTGCAGAACAAGGTTGCTAACTTCTACACAACAGCCACCTTACATGGACAAAAAAGCTCCAAGTGATCAGATGACCATAACAAGCATGGCTTCCGGCAGAGGGGTGAAGAATAGAGTTTTACCTGGGCACTCATCGTGCAGAACTCACTAAAAAACATTGGAGTCCTTCTACAATGATGCTGCCACATTAAAGCAGTTGTTCCGTTTTAGCAAGGGCAAAATCTTCCTCAAAGCATAACAGGTTAGTGCTGTTCAAAAACGGATAAAGTAGGAATTCCGTGCCTTTCTAGCTGCACAATGTAGAAAATGACAATCTTTCCAAAAGCTATGCCAACTGATGCCTAGTCGCCTCAGAGCTCACCAGTCCTAAACTGGCAACCAACTAAGAATCAGTGTGTGTGCCTGGGCCTGGCATCTGTCAGCTTGTGTGCCTGGAAGCACTTAGGTAAGCTGGGAGCAAGAACACTTCTATCTGGCACAGTAAACCATCGTTGTGCCTCCAAGCAACTAGCACTCCATCAGTGACACCCCCTCATCCCCATCAAGGAGTTCAACCCATCTTTCTTTTGCTCATATTGCTTTTACACTAGGCAGTTAGATACCACGGACTTTGCATTAACAGTCTGCCTTTCCTTGCAGTAGTCTTTAATGACCTCCTAAGACTGCGCCACTAGGATTTCAATTGGTGGCCACGGTCTGGTGGCTGTGCAGAGAAAGGTGGAGAAAGCCCATGCACAGTGAGCAATACTAACATGCATGGTTGAAAGAAGTGTAGGACTTCGCTCCGGGGGACTCGTCTGTGACTTGTGATGATGGCGGAGGGTGACTGCCAAGTCCGAGCAGGAGATGCACAGGGCAAATCAGAGAGGCTTAAAGAAAGCTTTGAATATCTGCTATCAAAATTCCTGGTAGACTAATTCCATGCCCTGGCTGGTAGGCAGCATAGGTAACAGCCAGCTTTCCGGGGCCTTGAGCTTTGCAGTGATCACACAGGTAAGACAAATCAGTCTAGTTGAAAAACAGATGAGAATTTGCATGCAAACTACCCAAGCTTAATGCGCGGCATTAAGTTGTATAGATGGAAACATGTTGGCAGTTCACCACATTTCAAATCCTAGGCTTTCTATAAGCATGATCACATGAGTTACTCTAAATTGGAGACTTTCAAAATGCGCAAATGTTATCACCACTGGCAACTACAAATCTGGTGCCCCATGCAGAAGAATCACCAATGAATGTTTGCATTACATGTGTTTTACAATTGCCACGCTCTTTGAGGATAGAGGGAAGAGGATGCTTATTGCTTGTCAATACTTTCTGCGTTTGTAAAGAAACAAGGTAACAAAACAAAAACAGCAAAGCCAGACTTGAAACAGAGTTCCACCCATAAACTGTTGCAAAAAAGAAGTCTGCCCCCCTCTCAGCAAGGCTAAGGGAAGGAGGCTGTACTGACAGTGCATGACTGGATCTTTCAACAACCAAATATATTCCTGAGCCTAAGAATGCGTTGGAAGGTTCAGTCAACTGAAGTGGAAAGATACTACATTTATGGTTCAAGGATAGAAAAAAGCATCTGTGCTGTCTTATACACTTCTACAGAGACAGGCTTAACAATTTAGGTAGAGCAATGCCTGCGCAGTTGTTATTGGAGATTCAGGAAGAACCTTATCTTGGGATGGTAGCATGACTGTGCAACTAAGAAGTAAACTCAATAACATTACGACAACAGCAGTGCCCTGGGGTGATCAGTGAGCAAGGAGGTTAAGAAGCTTGCTGGGTCTCTCTATCTAATAGCACGACCCACCTAGTGGTATCAAGGCCCTTGTGCCATTCACCCATGCAACACTGCAGCAGAAGCGTGACCGGGAGGAGCAAGCCACTGCTGGTTGGAAGCAAAGAAGGGTCATTCAGCATCCCCCTTTTTGCTACACCTAGGGATTCCTGCTCATCCACACACACACACACACACACACCACCATTGCCTTTGTTCCAGGTGACTTTCGGCACAACTTTTCAGGTGGTCCTAAGCAGGTGAGCAGCACCAATAATAAGGGTGGAACGTGCTGCATGCAGAACTTTGGGGCAGTAACTCAATGCTCCAACCATAGCAGTTGAGGAGCTGTCCCTAGACACAGGGCCAAGAAAGGGGTGCAGTGATATTGAACTTAAACCCAGACGTAAAAGTAAGGTTGCCTGATGTGGATAGCCACCTCGAAAGAATGTATTCTAGAGGTCAGCAGAAGTGGATGCTGGGGTTATAAATGCTATGGCCAAATACCTTAGAGGCCCACTCTTAATAAATGTAGGTTATTGTAGGTGAAAAGATTGCTGAAAGTTCGTATTCGCCAAAATCATTATGTACCTTTATGCTCGTTACACAAGAATTTGTTGCTAGTATATGTGGCTGGGCAGGAGGTAAATTTAGGGAATAAAAATACAGCAAATTGGATGCTAGCAGCAGAGCTACCCTGTAGTCATAGCTTAACTCCAAGCACAACAATTTTACCTGTTCGTCCAAGAGGTTATGAAAATATGCGCAATTGGTTAATAAATCAAAATGAGTTTTTAGTTGAAGAGGATGTGAGCCGTTCCCAAGTAATAAGTCCAAAACACTGTTATGGCCAGCAGACAAGTTCAATTAATAAAACCTGGCCTCACTACCTGGTAGCTATGGCACAGAGCAAACTAGGTAAACTTAAGGAAAAGTGATTAAAGTATTTAACAGAACCAAACAATTAAAAAGTCAAAACAATAATAAGAATTCCACAACTAGTTTCCAAAAGTACAGAAAATGCAAATTAGACGAACAACACTAAAATGATTAAAATCCAATAAGCGCAACTGGCTGTATGAATTCTTAAAATTTTAGGAGGAAACATGGAAAGAAAAACCAAATCATTAGTCAAAGTCACTGTTTGTGGTTGACCTGGATGTAGGTGCGATTTCAGGGTAATCACGATGGAGCAGAGGTCCAATGCGCCATTCCGGGTTGCCCGGGTCAAAGAATTTGACTTCAGACTTGGATGAAAATGGAAGTCAAAATCCTCGAGTAGTGCAAAGTTACAGGCTGTATCCGGCAACCTCATCTAGATGTCAGATAGCCGTTAGAAGTCGAACTAAAGCTGTTGGTTTTAACGGGAAAAGCAGACTATTCAATTTATCTACCATTGGACACAGGATCTACCTTTAATCAGTACTTAGTGACAACAAGGAAAACGACTGTCTTCACAGTAAGCATGAGCGAATTTTGCGTATCTTGCGTTCGCGAATTTTGCGGATTTGCGGATTCGCAATCCGCAAAATCCGCGAATTCCCGCGAATTTGCGGATTTTTTTTGTGTTCGCCCGTGTTTCTGCCAGTTCGCGAGGGTTTTGTACACTTTCGCAAATTGCGAACTTACCTGTCGGGTCGCAAGTTTCGCGAACTTGTTGTTTCTACGTGTCCAGCCTGTTTGGGACACTCTTCTTCATCACTGCCACTCTCTGTCACCACTGCCACTCTCTGACCCACCCATGCCACCCTCTGTTTCATCACCACACCCTCTGGTTGTCCAGTGTACATTATTTTCGGCAAAGCAAATCACACCTTCCCTGCCTCAAGTGACCTGAATTAATTTGGGGCTGATTAATGTGTCACAGAATATTTTTTTAGCTGGCACCTGCTTCCTTAGTGCGCCCTGATTAGTGATCTTTTGCACTTGCTAAGTGCTTTCATTGTTGCAAAATTAGTTACAACACCTGCCCTGCCCCAACTGACAATAATGAATTAGGGGCTGATTAATGGATTTTAACTTCCAGCCTGGCTCCTGCTTGTCTCCCTTAGCTGTAATTCAGGACCTTTGTGGCATATGTGTAACTATTCTGAGGTTCAGAGCAGGGTCACATAATAGTTTCAACTGGCAACTGAACTCTGGAGGGGCCCCTCAGGAAGCACTACAGGAAATGGCTACTAATGATGAGCCTGAACTTTTGAACCTGGTAAGTAGTTACTTTCAGTTTTGCTAAGATCGTATTTCTGCAATTTTGCACTTATTCGCGGGGCGCGAACTCACGCGAACAGTGCGAGCAGTGCGAGCGAAATCCGCTGCTCGCGGATTTGCGGATTTTGCGAGAGATTCGCAAATCTCGCGGATTGCGGATTTCCCGAAAATCCGCAAAATCCGCGAGCGGAACGGATTTTCCGCCCATGCCTACTTCACAGAAATTCCAAGGAATTCAGGAGTCTGCCATTCAGTAGGTAGGTGTGGTGGGTCAACAGGTAGCTGGCTTCTTTCCCTGTATGAGGTGTTTCGAGCTAGCCACCTAAGTAATGAGCCAATGGCAGATGGGCCTTAGTTGGCTTCTGCCGCTTAGCTTGATGCTTTGGGAGGGAGGCCAAAATAATCATTCAAACCAAGATTCAATATATCCTTGGCACCCATCACACTACCAGAGTCTTGGTTCTCATTTTACCCCTCAGAAAGATGTAGGCGTCAACGTTTATCATCCACCCATGCCCCTCTTAGAATGGAATACACAGAGTTATGCTCCCTTTGAAATGGCATTGTGAGCAGGTCAGAAGTGTATCATATCCCGCTCCTATACGAAACATGTACTGCGAAGAGCTCGGAGTGACCCAATACCTTCCAACAGCCTTTTCCTTGGGCATGAAATTCCATCATCCACACTACTGTTGACGTCTTATCCATGGGCATGAGATAATGTTCCTTTTCTATAAAATAATCGTAGCGACGCATTTAGAGGGCAATCCTCAAAGATTAAGGGGTATTACTGCTACAATAATCAGAAGTGAGATCCAGATCCATATGCAAGTCATCAAGAAGCGAACGTTATCCTAGAGGACTTCTTCTGGGAGTTATTGATTGCATTTTCAGTGCATTCATGGTTTCCAACAAATAGTTGGCATGGAGAAGTGCTCGACAGTTCGCCTGAGGTAGCTTGCATTCTGGATACCTCCACCTCAATGAGTGTTGAGTCAGATTCTTTCTGGCAAATCTTTTTGCGGCCTATGTTGTAACTGCAGAGAAAGTAGCATTAACAAACAACAGCACTGAGGTGAAGTTAATGTGGCGACTGTAAACTTCCTAGGATATGTTTAGCAGTGGGAGTGTAGGGCATAGGCTAAATTCGCTCTGGGGAGCAGTGGAATGCCTTTAATTTCCAATCATCTGGATGCATGCCACACTGCAGAAGTCTACCATAAAGAAGGGATGCGAGTGTGATGTCCACAGGATGCACTTTACCGCACAGTCTTCGTGAACCACAAAGGTTTTACAGGGAGGCTGCAAGGCGATTTGGAATCGGATTGCTCCGCGTTCAACTAACAGATGTGCTATGGGGCAAGTAACCATTATGAGGCCAGAGCTCGTTTGTTAAGGTCTGCCAGAGTGAGGTAGAAGAAAACTTGTCCTGGGAGGACTTGATATCCATCATGTACACTGAAACAGTGGAACATACATATTCTGTCAATTCTCAGAGCAAGACATGACACACGTTCCTTGGTGGTAGTTATGGCTTCATCAAGACTTTCAGCAGCATGGCGAAACCCCTATGACTCATGTAAAAAGATTGGATTCTCTGTACACTTTTCAAGGTGTCAAATAATAAAGAAAGTGAGAACAAGGGGGTAGATACTCGTACACATTCAACTAAGTCTACTATAAATGATTCTGGTTAGGAAATTGTAGGTGGGTGGGGTCAGTGGCTTTCTACCTTAACCAGCAGTTTCCTTGACACCCTGCACCTCAACCTTCATGGAAGATTCCAGAGTTTTCTTACACATAACACCTCAACACACTCAGAAACCCACATGGTCAGACTCATTTAATTGGCTTGGGGCTAAGATGGTAGTATCCCAAGTAAATACTGAATGCAATAGAACATGCTCTGTGAAATCACTACTCAAATGTTGATAGAGCAGATTACTGAATGGATTTTCAGTCAGTGAACCTTGAGTTTGCAAACTGCATACTTTGAATCTTTTTTTTTTTTTTTAACAAGGCTTCGCTCTTAGTTTTAGGGAGTGCAGCCCTGGGAATAAAGACAAAATTGGTCTTACTTACACGTGCAGAACATCTTCCTGCATTCACCTTAATTGTTCGTCAGTCACACACACACACACACACACCAAAGGTGACAGAATTATTGTTTCCAAAAATCACCTGGTGTAAGATTCGAACTTTTCTTTTCACCCACTGTGCCACTCTAGACAAAGGCCCACCTTATGCAAGTCAGCAATCCCCCTGCTCCTTATTGGAACAGTTCATCCTTGTTACGCCTAATCTGTGAGGTAGAGGTTGCATCCTATTGGACAGTGAACTTGGGACGTCTGGGCATACTCTTGGCCACTTATTGGGTGCCATTAAATCACACAGAATGTGATAGCAGGAATGACTGTAAAAAGTCTACTCTAACCACTTTAGTGTTTCAGGGGTGTAAACATGTATATATATTGAAATTGAATAAAACAGAAAATCTCACGGTAAAAGAAGCACTGTAGATGTATATCTCCAATGTTTCTTTTACAGTGAGATATCCTGTTTTATCCAATTACAATATAATGTTTGTTACACATACTTCTGGTGAGGATTTGCTTCTTCCACGGCTCATCTCTTCGATTACTGTGCATATGTTCTCTTTTTTTATGTAATTTGTTATCGTCCAACTAATCCTACAATAAAGTTGAATTGTACTCTATCCACTGGTCGGTTGGATTTTTTGCAAGCTCTTCTCCCATCACCTGGTATGCGACTCATCCAAACCCATCCATTACACATCCAGTGTAAAAATGCAGCCCACTGACACTGCACCACTCTTTCATAAGTACTCGCACTAGTCTTCCTTCCCCAGGTGTGCAGCACTGCATGGCTGCAGCACACTACACCCCCCTGACGCTAGCACACTCAGCCTTACCGAAGAAAGCCCCCAGATGGACAAAGGGGCACTCAACAGAAGGACAATGGGGAACTCAACAGTTACTAAGTGCTGCAAACCCACACTTAAGGACATTACACACTTGATATCCTAATTGCGGAGTACATCACAGGAGGTGGTTTGAAAGTGTTCTTTTAATCACCATAAACCTAACATGGGAATAGCAGAGCAACCTATGGTAACCAGCAAATGTAAGCCGAGCACACCCCATCTCCCACCTACCCTTCGTCCATCACACTGCTAAGCGTGGAGTACCAAGATACAACAAAAGCCCAGCTCTGACCACTCGCAAGCACAAATCCTTCCAAGCAAGCATGTTTTAGTGCCCCGCGCGGGGCACGAGGAATTATACGGTGCAAACACAAAACTACACAATTCAGGTTGTGCTCTTAAGCCGGGCTATCGAATTGGACTTATTGGAGGCTACCACATCACAATTGTCAGACTTGGCTGGGGGAGGTGACAACCCAAACCGGATCGTCCTGTTCGTTTGATCTGCTGCCAAGTAATCGCCCTACTGGTTTCAAAACAAAGGAGTGGCCGTCTACAGACCACAAATAAACCATAAAAAGAGATACTGTTTGTTGGCTCAAAACACACAAGTCTCGTCGTAGTACTGTTTCTCCCACCTGAAACCAAAGCAAACAAGAGCAACCTTCGTACCTCGAGTAAGGACGCAGTGCTCTGGGAGACAAAATAAATTAAAAATGCAAATATGGCCGATTGAAAGGATATTATACCACCCAGCAGCCTATGCAGTAACAGACCTCGCTGCCGCGTGTGTGGCGTTAGAGGCGAGTGACCTTGAGCTACTTCGCTCTCGAATACTTAGTTTTACTAGGACTACCAACCAGTGCCAGGCATGGCTGCATGTCCAAGGGTGCAGCTCTCTAGCAGGACACCATGTCTGTCGCCTTAGATATAGCATACCTACCATCCATCCCCCGGCTCGAATTCCAAATATATTTTTGGTGTTCTTCTCCAAAATAGATCTTCTCAGGTTTGAGTAGAGTAGTCACTGGACCCGCGTGCCGGTGAAGCACACACGCCGCCAAACTGCGTCTTGTTCCTTTCGCGATGTAGTTCTCACAGCTCAGCCAGGCGATGGCAAACTTGATTATGTAATGGAAAGTAAAGAAAAAAAATCCTACCCGAATGCGACACCCGCGCCTGAAACGGGAATTCTTCAGCTCCCTGCCAAGTTGGAAGTGTTTTACATCTCTAAGCCCTGTAAACAGGCGGGGACGCTTTGAAGAAGGGTTCACAGCCGCACGACATGAAGGGGTGGCGGGATGATTGGCCTGTTGCCGAGTGTGGAACAGAAGTCACAATATATTCACGAGCTAGCGTAACCCACAGGCTCTTTGAATGTTTTACGGCCTAATATGTCCCTTTGCTCTAAGCTGCAGCAGGAACCCCGGGGTCACGCCAGTCATCCAGGGTGCTGCTGCGCTATTAAGAGGTCCTCTGCCCAGGAGGCATGCCGGACTGGGCCGTTCCCAGAGCACACACGACACATGCGCTAGGAAAGAAAGGCCACGGTCACTGTCTTTGACCCCCCAAGACCCGCCCAACAGAAATAGAAAAAAATCAGTGTATGTTAATGTGCTACCTGCAGAGCGGGCGCCGCGCCAGGCTTCTCACACCAGCCTGTCTTCCTTTGACCAACGGATGATGACAAACTGATTGTCCAGCTGGCTCAGGGTGCTGAGCTCCAGATGTCCCTTTGAGCCATCCTCACCGAGGAAGATGTGAGAGTCTAAATTGCGAGAAATGCTGTTGATGACGGGTCCTGGGGGAGAGCTGTAGAGAGGTTCCCCGGGAAGGTTGGGAGTTTCCAGTGGACCGGGTCCCACATCCAGTGTCACGTCCTTCTTCCCTGCAGCCGGAAGCGAGGTCTTCCTCTTACGCTTCCTCTTGGAGAAGCTCTCTGAGAACTTCCGGGCCAGCTGCATGAAGCTGCTCGGCTTGTCGATCACAATTTCCTTTTGAAGATCCTCCAATGAGATCTCAAGGTTGCCGGAGTACCAGGCCAGCCACCACAGCAGGCTGAAGAAGACCACAATGCCCCCGCTATAGATGAGGAACTCCCCAAACGAGCGACCGTCCACCTGTAGGTTAGCGAAGATGCCAAGAAGCAGCAGAGCGATGCCCCCCAGGTCAAAGATCACTGCCAGCCAGAAGAGGCCTGCGCACCTCCCACAGCGCAGCCGGCCGGTGGCCATGGTGGCAGAAAGGGCTTGGAAAATAGCACAGAATGCCTGGTATGATGCAGCGAAACCAAAGTGCAGCCCCACAGGAAATTCTTCCACCTGAAAAATGAGAAAACAATATAAGTAAAAGGCATAGAACTAAATGAATATACATGTATCAGAAGCCAGTAAAAAGCGAGCTGAACAAAAATAGACATGCTGCCTCAGACATTGGACCGAGTGTGATTAACTTATTGAGTTCACGCTTATTTTGTCACTGTAGATTCTGGCGTTTTTGGTTAAATAATTATGATGGTACTCGTAACATAAGTACTGGGAAAAGCAATACACCTCGCCAGTGATATCTACCGGTTTTGTCAATGCTTTTTTTGTTACCAAGATGGCAATCGTTAATGCAGGCCCATCTGCAGCAGCTATCAATTTAGTTATATTTATAGAAACACTTTTCAGGGATGCCTGCTGCCATGCATGCACACTTGCAGGCAGCCATCTTGGAATAATAAAACAAATCTTTTTTAAATTAGTCTTGCAGATGCAGCTGTGTGTGCCGTTCAGAACATGATGGACGGAGGTAAGGGTGGCAGGATGTGACAGTCGGTAAGAAAGAAGGACCTGGTCTGCAATGCAAGCTCTGACATCATTAGTCTGTCACTGACATCATTCTCGTGAGAAAGTACACGCCATCCCATTAAAATGCTCATTGCGCAGGACAAACACAATAGAGGGGAAATGCAATTAACCAGAAGCAGGTAAGTGGCATAGGGCCAGAAAAAATATTCAGTCAGGAGCAAGGGGCTGAATCAAACAGTGCTCTACGTTCAGCAGATTATTAACTATTAAGGATAGCAAAAAAAGGTACATGGTATACAGAAGTGTTAAGCCACGGACCTTAAATATTAATAATCACCAGAGACTTCTTCACATTGTCTGCTGATGTCCTAAAAAAGTACTCGGGGTGTAAATTATAATTTTTTTCTGCAGCGCAAAACCCTGGAACTAAAATCTACTCAAAACTTACACGTTAGTCTTCAATGATACAAGGGAACTCTGTATCATTAAACCAACCCCACTTAAGCCATGTGTTTTTTCAAATCATTGCTTTCAGTTAATCCACAGGATTCTTTCAGCGTGGCTAGACTACAACTCCCAGAATGCTGTTTTGAGGATGATGAAAGTCCGAGCTGTAAACAAATGTCTGGTAATTATTTAACAAAGACCGAGGGTCTCTCTCGGTTTTTGACTCAACCTGCTTCAAGGGGCATAGAACGAATTCATCCCATTCTTTATACCAATTTTTTTTTTAATCAGGCAAATGCGCGAATCTTAACTGAATGTTTAATGTGAATCTAAAGGCCGAGGAGACCAGTGTGACACAAACAAGTTCTACCTCGATTCCGTGAAGAAATTCTTCACACCGAGAACTTCGGAGTCGGGCGTGAGGTGCACGCTGCGATGAACAATCACTATTTATTGGATACGGTTAATCCACATCTTTCACAAGTGGATTTTTTTTCTATTTAAAAACAGGACGAGAAAATAAACCATAGTTGAGTATAAAGATAATGCGCCTCTGCAAACGTGTACACACAGAGCTCCTTCTCGCCTGAAGTGAAATTTCTCCGTAAATAGCTGGTGGTGTGTATGAACAACTAGCTAATAAAAGTAAATACACAATCACACCTATTACTAGAGTGTAAAGATGTAGGAAAAAAACGAAAACAGTTTCTAAACGGCATTCGGGTAGAGTAAATGGGGAACCATTTCACACACTGGGCGGCACATGTTTCCACTACACACAAAGGCGCGGTCAGGCACAAACAACTACTATCGTATTTACAAATGATAATAAATGAAACTCCCTGTCTTGGACAGCGGGGCTCGGTTGGCCCTTGCTTTCTGTCTTGGACAGCGTGGGCTCGGTTGGCCCTTGCACCTCACCTGGCTCAGAGACCCGAACGTTCATCCATGAGTGAAGAGATTTTAAGATGTCTCCCTCCAGACGACGGACCTGGACGCTTTCTGCCGTGGAGATACATCGTGGGCTGTCCTGTCCGGCAGGAATCTGGGATTTCCCCAGGTGCAGAGCGGTCTGAGGTGAAACCCCGCCCCAGTGGCGCTCAATCAATGGGCCTCAGCCCCCTCCCCCAGGGAGGCGTGCGGTGCAGCTCGGGGTGGCGCACAGGTCTGGCCTCCTGGAGCGGCATGCTAGTTTTGGGAAGTGTGAAGGAAGAAACCATTCTCTCTCGCAGCTGGACTCAACAGCTCTTCCATACATCGAAAACATGGGCGTCCCGCCAAAAACTTGGTAATTAATGCTGGTACAAATTCCTCGCTAGGGTTTGTACAAGCACCCGCTCCATATCGTTGCTGTAATTAGGACGTTCACCCAAGTCTGGGAGATGCAAACTGAAATGGATGCCTTTGAATCACGAGGGCTGTGCAGGGCGGAACCTGAATGCCAGCACGTCTCCACTTTGCGAGGGGCAGTCTGGCCGGGCACTTCTCAGAAACAATATGTACATCTAGAGAGCAGTCCGGGCACTTCTGAGAAGAACCGCTTCACAATTAATGGGGCATAACTGGAATGCTTCAGTAGAGTCGCTTTGCAATTCATGTGGTACCCTTGGCCCTTCTCTGTTACACTGGTCCATGTTCACTGCACTGCCTTTCGCACAGAAGCGCCCTGGGCGAGTCTAAATTTGGCACCCACTCTCACTCGACATCTTTAATTGTCTTATGTACTGAAAACGTGGGAGGAGTAGGAGGAAATTAATGAGGGAAAAAGAGGTAGACAAAGTATGAATAACAGCCTTCTGAAAAAAAAGTGTTTAAATACACATTTCCGTTTTCTTTGGACCCGAGTCTAGGGAGACTGGCGTACAGAGCTCGAGGCTCGAATCAGGGTCGGATTAGTCAGGTGGGCAGGGCCGGTATCGGAGTGGCAGCGGTGGGACGCTTTTTCGGCCAGCGGGTTGCCGTTACCCGGTGTCTGTGCTGCTAAAATGCAGCCAGCGTCACAGCAGGAGCCTGAGCGGCTATCTGGAGGCAGATTGGTCTCTGTTACCTCCCTTTTACCAGCGGGGCGGAGGTGTCAATCCCAGACCCTTGCTGGGCCGGTCCATTAATGTATGCAGATTGAGCAGGGACAGGGAGCTGAGCAGAAGGGACCTCACCTCACTTATATTCAGGTGTGGTCTATTCTGAACTAATCCATGCACAAAAAGTCTTGGCAGCATTTGCATTCTTTTTGTATCTCATTGAAGTCAAGAAAACATGCTTCTTTTAGAGACCCCACCTCTCCCACTCCTTTTCATGATAGTTAAAACACGAAGCAGTGTTTTGTGGAAAGGCGCAACCCGCAAATGTGGGCTGCTTTTTTAGGTTGAGCTGGAGAAAGCATGCGAAGCATGCTGGAGTCCAGCTCGACAACTATAGCCGCCCGTCTCCTGGGAATCTGAGACAGGGGTCGGGCACAAGCGTCGACTTCACCTCATGGGCGCGCACGCGCAGCCCGGCGCTGTGCGCATCCTCTGCCTCAGATTCCCTGAACACACACATACACACATGCACATGCAGGCAGGCAGGCACACACACACACACACGCATCCCCCCTACTTCCCCCCCACTCACCAGGCTTTTACGTTGCGTCACTGGATGTTCTGGGAGTTGGGATGACCTTCCTCGCTTGCACCGTTATGCCTTGCCTGCTCTCTCCTGGGATCCCCAGCAGTCCCAGAATCCCTGCTTTCTTCTGGGCAACGGTTGCAGCCGGGGCCTCAAGGTTCTGCCCCGCCTCCATCTTTCACTTGAAGAGCTCCAGGAAGCTTCCGTCATTGGCAAAGATGTTCACCCCTGGACCACCGGCGGAACCTTCTTCTCATGCCTTGGGAGCCCCGCGCCCCTTCTCGGTGGCTTACCACGTTCCTCCTCGTCTGGGTGGACTCCTCCATCTTGGCTCTCATCGTCGTCGGAGCTCTGCTCTCCGCCATCGCTATGCTCGGTACTGCTCCCAGGCTCGGAGCTGCTCTCTCCACCAGAGCTGCTACTGTCCCCAGGGCTAGGCTCGCCACTAGGGTTCTTTTCTTTCTTTGATGTCTGGCGAGATTTACACTCCTCGAGGGAACTGTTGGTTTCCTCCGGGCCACAGAACCTACTGGAATCTTCCCACTGACTCTGCTTTGCCGCCATCTTGGCACCGGACTCGTAGAAAGCCGAGAAGGGAGGGGCGGGATTCTGAAGAGAAGAGCGTGGAGGCCTCCGGGAGTTGTGGACGCGGAAGCTTTGTGGCAGCCATCTTGAACTGGCAGTTATGCGGGAGAGTATACACGTAGGTACTAAGCAGCGTCGAACATCTTAAAATTGTGCCTATTTTCTTTCAACATTATGATGAACAAGGTATGTTATGCTACATATGATGTGTATTATCTGTTAAGCGAAATATCTGTCAATGTTCCGGCCTCTTGTTACTGTTGCTGGGAGCTCAGTAACTTTTCAATCATGATGGCAGTGTGATACCTCATGAGCTGTGCTCAGCTCACCAGTGAATAAGACGTTGCACAGTTTTGACTCATGACTGTATGCTCTGGGAAAGGACCAAACACTACTTTTTCGAGGGTGCAGACGTTACTTGTCTTTTGAGAGATTCCAGGCCTATTTGTAACCCAATCCAACACTGGCTTGAATGCATGTTGCCTGGTTCCATGTTACTACTAGGTCACCATGTATGGAGTCAGTGTCTCTGCGATTCAGATGCACAATGACCATTGTCCTGCAAGTGGTTTAGCACTGCTCTCCCATCAGTTTCATTGGGTTGAGACTACTGGCTGGACACTCAGCCACATCTAGAAGTATTCCTACAATGTCTGTTATAGCCATGACAAGCTACTGGGTGTTATCATTACTTTCCATAATCGCAGGCTGCCTTCCTGTCTCATATTATATAATACTAGCAGCCTGTCCCGACCTTGTCCCGGGAGCAACAGGCAGCTTCCCCGCCCCCCGCCCGCCCCTACATTGTCCATCAGGCCGGGCCCCCGCCCGGCCCGTCCCCCGCCTTCCCCGACCCGAACCACTTCTAAATTGGACTTGTGTACAACATATCTCTCTGGAGTGAACTCCCACTTTCGTTGCTAGGCAGGGCAAATCTTTAAAAAGTAACCAATCTCCCACTATGCATATTTCAGAGTGGCCTGACCGCATGACTACAACAGCCAGTCCCCCGCCCGGCCCGTCCCACGCCTGCCCCGACCCCGCCTGTCCCAACATGGGTCCCCTTATCTCCGCCGGCGCTCCTCCCGCCTGTCCGCTCGCACCGCAGCTGGCCTGTCCGCTGCTCCTCATGTGACTGCTCTTCCCCCGCGCCATATCCGCGCTCCTCCTCCGCCGGCGCTCCTCCCGCCTGTCCGCTCACACCGCTGCTGGCCTGTCCGCTGCTCCTGACGTTACCGCTCCTCCCCCGCGCCATGTCCGCCGCTCCTCGGACGCCGCTCCTCCCCATGCTCCTGACGTGAGCATGCACGTCGCGGCCGGCGCTACTTTGGGGGGACTACTTTTAAAAAATATATAAATATTTTAAATAACGTTTATTTTTTACATTTATATAGCCTTTAACCATCTACACACCCTGACGATTTCAACGGTGTATCGGGTGTGTAGATTGGCGCTGTGGTTCCCAAGTTTACCCGCCTCAAAGCCTGGAAGTTCTTACTTTATTATAGTAGTATAGATGATAATTTCAATGCCATGGCAAAACACAGTGACGGCAGGGGTAAAAAATGTCATCATTGCATCCCACAGCCGCCAACAGTTAAAAGGCAGGGGTATCCAGCTACACTTCCATTTCAAGATGTGAGCCACAATACATTACCATCACATGGTGGTTAAAAGGCAATGCTATGCCAGAAGAAATTTGCCTTCCAAAGAAAAAGTCTATAAAATTAACACAGTATATTGAAATATAGCGTGCATTGTAATAGAGTTTTGTTTAATTCTTGATGTTGTGAAGCCAGCGATATTGTGTAGCACTATGTAGAAGTAAAATGCACAAATGCATTTTGACCTCATTTAAAACAAAAGAGCCTTACATCTATAAACCAGCTTACTGCACACTAGATGAAGATGGGTCTGTGGATATGTACCATTTTGGTGTTGTTTATTATTATTAACAGACATTTATAAAGCACATTGTTCACCTTGCAGGTATCATGGCGCTATCATATAGCCTGAAACATCTTATCGCCTCCGAACTTGCAGCAGATATCCTCAGTATCGCAACCTTGCATCTCTTATTTTGGAAAGAGCCAGGTTTATAGACTCTTCCTAAAGCTGAGCAGGTTTCTCTTGCCTCTCAGCAGCCCTGGCAGTTTGTTCCATAACTGAGCTGCCTTAACCTGAAAGGATCTTCCACTTGACCTTACTTTCTCAAACCTTGGCACAAATACCAGGTTTGCTGATAAAGATCGAAAATTCCTTGTAGATTGATAGGGCCTACTTTTTCATTGTGGTAGCAAAGGACCTGAGCCATTGGCAAATGCCCGCAGGTTGATGTATGCAGAATGCCCTAAAGACAATTCTCTCCCTCACTTGCAACCAGTGAAGCTTCTTCAAGGTGCACTTGTTTCTGAGAAGAACATTAAAGTGTGTTCACTGAGCATTGCTGCAAGAAGCCATATTTAATAATCCTTTTGCTCCAACTCAATAATGTCAATTAAATATTGCACCACACCATCTGTAAAAAATTGTGCAGAAATTCCACGGAGTAAAAGATGTAGCCTTTCATCTTCTTCCACTATTGCAATTTTCAGAAATCATGAATAATTATTACTCTCCTGCTACTAATGTACATATATGTGATGCATGCTTGGGTTTTGTTTTTTTGCTGTCATGGAATTTAAACAAGTAAAGTCAATCAATCAGTGGGTTTGTGAAGTGCAGCTACTCACTGTGAGAAGTTGGCCTGGTATATGATGATCACTATTCTAGTGAGCACCTTGCACCAGTCTAAACAACCCTTATGGTGATTGGCTGTAAGTCAACCTTATAGACCAGCTATCCTAGTGGTAGCATGGACAAAAGCAGTCTTAGGCTAAACTCAAGAGGGCATGTGAAGCCAGATGTTTTACCATAAGCAATCCTTTTAAATACCAAATGAAAGGACACTACACAAGTTATATATTACAAAATATATGTTTTTATTTCTAGAATAATCCCCTATACTCTTTATGAGCACAGAATCACAAGCGTTAAACAAAGAACTCAGTATAACATACAATAAGCTGCACAAATATGGATAGGCCGGGTGGCCACTCAAACCATATATTAAAAAAGTGGTATAAGTACCACGTCACGAACAATGGTAAGGCCTAGGGCTTGGAATAGTTGGGCCGACACTGGACTAATGAGGGTTAGGACATAGGAGGCCCACAGGATGCGGGTGCAGTGTCTATAGGCAACCGCGTTTACCATACAAGTTAATGGTGCGTATAAATCAGAAAGTTATACGTTTAGGAGACTTCCGACTGGACTAGAACTTAGCCACTTGAAACTAGGACACTAGGGATGTAAATCACTACAGGGGCACCGGAGAACACTCGTTACCTCACCCACAGGAAGCGGGTGCATAGGTGCCAAAGTGCGTCGGGTTTCTTCGTGGAGTTCTATGGAGCCTGGAGGAAAAGATGCTGCAGGCGGCCAGGATAGAAGAGTCCGGTTGGATCCAAGGGTGGATCGAAGATGTAGAGGACCTGAAAGCAGAGGGGACATAGTCTGGGTCACTAGCCAGTGACCAGGATGGAACCATGTGAAGCCAGCTGTTTTACCATACATTTGCATACCTCTCCCCTGAGGCGGAAGCCGGGGGATCTTTGCTCTACCTCTCTGTATGATTTATTGCTCGTTATTGAATACTAATAGCGCATTTTTAAAATTGTAGATATTTTAAACAGTACTCTTTTAAAATAGCCCCTTACCTCGGCGCGAGACTATCGTCGCTCCGAGGCTGTTTACAGGCTCTCCCTGCCCACAGCGCTGCCGTTTCCCAGGCGCTGACACTTCATTCGACCCACCTCAGCCGCCATCTTGAGGGGAGGTAAGGGTTGCGGTGTAGTGGTTGGACCCCTCCCACCGTCCTCCACTCCCTCTTGCACATGTATAAGAACACCAAACCTCCCCGTCTGCGCAGCGGCGGGCGCTCCGAAGGCAAGCCCGTCTGCGCCCGTCCGCGCCGGGTCTAGGGCCCCAACCCCTGGCCGGCCGCTGACCGACCATAACCTGGTCTATTCCCACAATTCTTTATTGGAACTTCGACCATCGCCTGCCCCCGGCTGTATAAGGTTGGACCCTAAACTTGCATTACAGGAACTTACCACGCTCTGCCCACACTGTAACAGCTCTATACCTATAAATAATGTCTCTGCTCATGCTAAGCAACAAACTAATTCTAATGATGACACCATTGCTATGGCTCTTATTAATGCATGCTCATTATGCAAGCACAGTCAGGAAATAGCGGACCTCATCATTGATTACAAATTAGACATTCTTTTTGTCACTGAAACATGGACCGACGACTCTTCGGATCCAGACTTAGTGATCGCAGTACCTAATGGATATAAAGTCTATCGTCAGGACAGAGTACGAAAAAGAGGAGGTGGCTTGGCTATTATAGCCAGAGAACGGTTCATAGTTAGAACTGTACCTATTCCATCCACTTCATGCGAAGCGCTGCAGTTTGGAATTAGGCTCACCGCTCTCTGTAATTTCAAGGGGATACTGCTATACCGACACCCAGGAACAAGGACTGGTTTCCTTGCTAATATAAGTACCATACTGGAATCATGTCCCGAGGGGGTCGGAACGTTAGGGGTTTCAGCTACAGAACTGGAAGTGACTGTAGGGGTCGGGGAAAAGAGAAACACTGGCACCTATAGTAAAGGTTTCAGGGACGGCTTTATTGGTATATATGTCTTTTTCATCAAGGTAATTGCACGCTCTCCTGGGGGCACTGTAGGGTCCAATGGAAATGCAGCTTGCTCCAGCTTGGCTATTCGGGGTCAGTTTACGGGGACCGTTGCAATCCGGAAGAAGAAGTCTCTCCGCTCCGTCTTCCGCTCCAATACCGAGAAAATAAAGAAAAACTAGAGTCAGAGGGAGGCGTGCGTCAGGGTACACTCGGTAGGGCCGGGAGTGAGGGAAACCAACTGTGACACTGTGCGCTCTTTAACAAAAAGGCGTGATAGGAGTGCACATGAACAAACGGGGTTTTTATACAAGGCGGGTGCAATTATACTCGGGGCTGACTCCTCCGCCCGACCCAACCCGCTACCCGGCCCGTACCTCTTGGAGCCACGCTCCTCCCGTGGGAACGTGGCGCGGCGAAGAGCAGAAACGGTGGCCTCCTGGCTTGTCGCTCTCGGTTCCTCTCGGGTCTGTATATCACCGTTCTTCGTCCTCGTTGTCCGCTCCTTCCTGGGAATCGCCGTCCGTCCTCTCACTCTCCCTTCCGGGTTTTGACGTCTTGACGCTCTCAAGGGGCGGGGCCTCCTCCTCTGTGTCCAGGCTCTTAAAGGGACCATGCGTGTTGGAGGCGCCCGGCCAGTCCGTCTCGGTTTCCTCGGTCCACGGACAAGGTGGCAACTGTGGGGAAAAGGGGCAAGGTGAGAGGGGAGTGGCGGACCACCAGTCCGTAGGGGCAGTCTTTGTCATATTATGTCCGCACACCCTGTCACAAATCATTAGCTACAGAAGAGTCTTTTACGGTCCTAGGCGACCTGAACTTTCATCTAGAACAAGTTAACCATAGTGACACTTCCGCCCTTATTGCAGACATGGAAACATTGGGGCTTAGACAACTAGTTGCCTCTGCCACTCATTCGGCGGGGCACACCTTAGATGGTATATTCTCTAATGTTGAGGGTCTGCATATATCAGATATTCTACCGATGCCGTGGACTGATCATTATGCTATACTTAGTAAAATGACAATTAAGACCCACTCAAGCAAGAAAGTTATCTCCACTGACTTATGTTCATTCAAAGATTGGAATAACATAAACCAGTTAGATTTATCATCATGTCCCTATCTAGGAATAGATCCAAACCGACTGCTCCATGGTATACTGATGAATTAAGATTACAAAAACAATGCAACAGGAATAAGGAAAGGCACTGGAGGAAAACGTACGATATGGCGAGTAAGACCCGCTATAAAGAATCATTGGCGCTTCACAAAGCAATGATCGTAAAGGCGATAAAATCATTCTATTCAGAACAAATCAACAAAGCTAAAAACTCAAGCAAGCAATTATATGAGATCACTAAAACACTGTCAGGCAATGCCCCTGATCTTATTCCTCCTCCATCACAAGCATTGTGCGACGCCTTGGCCAAATTCTTTTTCTCCAAGGTGGACGACATATACCAAGCCTTTACCTCCAAACCAACTACGACGAATGCCACCTCTCCCAGTATACCCCCGGTAAATGCTTTCACCGGTTTTAAAGTAATTACAACTGATCACATAAGGACCATTGTCTCTATAATTAAAACAGGATCCGCTCTTGATCCCTGTCCTTTCTCAGTCCTCCCACCAGTGATGGATTCCATAATTCCAGTTATCACACAAGTCTGTAACTCCATATTGTTATCCGGGACATATCCTAACCCGCTAAAAAACACCTTACTGAAACCCCTGTTAAAGAAACGAAGCCTGGACAAAAATTAATTAAAAAACGACAGGCCTATTGCTAGCCTCCCTTTTTTAGCCAAAGTGGCCGAAAAGGCCATGAATCTTCAATTATCAGAGTACATTGAGAAATACCGATTGCTGGACGACACACAATTCGGCTTCAGGAAGTATCACGGGACCGAAACGGCCCTGATTAAAGCCGCAGATGATGTCAGAGCAATTCGGGACCATGGCGGGACAGCAATTCTAGTACTGCTTGATCTATCTGCAGCTTTCGACACGGTCGACCATAAGATCTTGGTCGAACGTGTCGGAAAGCTGGGCATCTGCCACTTTGCCAGAGACTTGCTCGCATCTTTTTTGGCCGACAGAACACAAGCGGTCACCTTGGGACCTTACCAATCTGCACAACTCTCGCTGCCATGTGGGGTTCCTCAAGGCTCATCCCTTAGTCCGACACTATTTAACATCTATGTGTCGGACCTTGCTAATGTTATCAAAGCACATGGGATGAGCCTAACCTCCTATGCGGACGACATGCAATTGGTACTGGCCATCAAAGGTGACGGAGGTGAGGCGGCACAACGCTTCCAAAATGGAATGCTGGAAATTGCAGAGTGGATGGCAACAAATTGCCTCAAGCTGAACTCAGAAAAAACGGAGGTAGTTATTTTTGGACCCCTCTCACCAGTTTGGTCATCATGCTGGTGGCCACCAGCCTTTGGAGCACCCCCCAGTGCGACAGCTAAGGTCATTTTTGACGATGGTCTTAACTTTATGAATCACGCAAATAAAGTAGCAACCACAGCCCACCACAAACTTAGAATGATTAGGAAAATCAGCCCGTTCCTTCCAGAGGCAGCGACTAAAACACTGGTCAGCTCCTTGGTCCTATCGTCCCTCGATTATTGCAACGGCCTATTCCTTAATGCCCAGGTTAGGATCACGATGAAGTTACAGGCAATACAGAACGCCGCAGCACGTCTGCCTTCTGGAACACCTAAATTCGCAGCCATATCTGATACCATTAAAGAATACCACTGGTTGACGATCCGGAACAGAATTAAGTTTAAATCACTATGTATAGTGTCTAAGGCTCTCAACAATCAAGGACCTCACTTTCTGAAGGACCAACTGAAACCCTACAAACCTTGTAGACAGCTTCGTTCCACCACCCTAGACCAGTTAGTGATCCCACAATCCAAAACAGTGTCTTGGGGTGACTGCCGCTTTTTAGTGGCTGCACCCAAATTATGGAACACTCTGCCTCAAAATATTAGGCTAAGCCCCTCACTTCTCCAGTTCCGCAAACATCTAAAGACATGGCTTTTTGATCAATAACATTCATCAAATCCCTCAGGAGCTTTTTAATACTGACTTGAAGTTATGCAAATTGTTTAGCGCCGAGACGACTGCGGGTAATTGTTCGCGCTTTATAAATGGCAAAAATAAATAAAAATAAATAAATAAACCAGGACGGAACCAGGCAATGTCGGGTTGCGACCAGGAGCTGTCGAGTAGTTTGTCTCCGCTGCCACGTGGACGAGGAAGGATCGAAGATGGTTAACACGAGCTGACCCACGAAGGCTCTTGCTGTCGGCGGTGCCGGTTCTCAAATCGGAGTCACCAAGCCTTGGCAAAGGCAACCCACGCAGGACTCGAAGATGTCTTCTTGATCGGACCGGGAAGGTCAGATTGGTGGCTCCTTTTCAGAGGAGTTAGGGCCAGTCTGGAGCAACCAGACCAGCAGTGTAGTTTCAATGGTCCGTCGTCACAGAGGCCACTAGCCAACGGGCAAGTGACCAGACAACGCGTCGAGCAGGAAAAGTGCAAAAGGTCCCCACGCAGCACTCGGTGAGTGTGGAGGGGTGATCTTTGGAGCACAGGCTGCTCGGGGCTGGGGCTTCTCAAACCCCAAAGCACAGCATCAAGAGTGCCTCGGGAGCTGCACAGGAAGCACTTTGTTGACTTTTAGAGATGGCCGGTCCCACGTCTCTCGTCGCCTCCACGGGCCTCAGTTTGCTAGAACTGTGGATCGGGCTTTTGGAAGTCTGGGAGTCCAGGTCTTGTCGGTCTCTGCCATTGGAGCTCCGGCGGGAGCAATGGCAAAGAAAGTCTTGATGCGCTGATGGTGCCTGTTTGCACAGGGTGGCCACTCCTTGACCACAAGGGAGATTCTTCAGTCTTCTACGTTGAGTAGGATGTCGAAGGGTCCAGATTTTCGTTTCAAAGTTTCAGTCAGGATGATCTGAGGTGCAATGGCAACACTCCTACCTTTATTACTAATCAAGGGGCTGGATCACCTGCTAGGTCCCTCCTATGGATGGGACCCAGGAAGGGGGTGGTTTTATGTTGAGGATTATTGTTTTTATTAATATGTATAATTTCTGATTTTATTGTTCTGCCATCATATAGCTTATATTTTGTAATAAACTATATGATTTTTAAATGTGTTTATTAAATTCACGTTCTATTCTAGCTTATTCCTTTCTGGCTCTTTTCTTGCTGTCATTTTATGTCACATGTTTTCCAGTGTGTTACTGCCTAGGAATTTTTTCACATACATTGTTATCCCTGTCCTAGGAGTTTTGCTTACTCTACTACTCAGGGGGTCCTTGTTTTTTACAATCCCTTTTACCCACAGCTTGTCTGTGTAGGGCTGGTTTTCCTTGTTGTTGCTGTATTAATACTGTATTATATTACCTTGTTGAGTACCCACTCTTGGACAAGAATTCTGGTTTTCTTCTTCCTCCCGCCCCTTTTCATATATTGCCCCTCGTTGTAACCATTATGACTCATTTGAAAACATTTGGATTTTCTGATGAAGATTTTGCCCTTTTAGTGGGAACTAGTGCATCCTTTAGCGGGAGTGGCAATACAAATGGTCAACATAACAACGGTAGTAGGAAATTATTGGAATTAAAGAAAAAATTAAAACGTATGGAGGCCCACGGGGAATTTATGCTGGCATACTTGAGAAACGGCACTATCCCAATGGGTCTCAGTTTTCGGAATATTCCGGGTCTTTTCGTTCATCATAGACCCTTTCTTGAGAAATGGAGCCACATAGCAAATAGATGCTCCGGCGACTTAATGATTTTGATTGTGGAGACTGCGAAGGAATTGGCAGCTGCAATTAAAACCAAAAGTTGAGGAGTTAGACGAAAAAATTAAACAATTAGACCGAATAGAGGAAGCAATGAAGAAGATAGAAGAAGCAAACAAGGAGTTAAAATCATTCAGTACTTATTTAAATAAACGTAAAAATGAGAAGTTGAACAAAGACAAACATTTTTGTACCGTAGCGCACAGCTTTCCAAACTTTTTATGTTGGGGACACACTTTTTGGAGGTGCATAATTGTGGGACACAGTAAGGCAGTGTAGCGAGCGAACGTAGCGTAGTGAGCCCAAACTACCTAAGGGTGATGCTGGGGGGGGGGGGGGGGTTCTCACTCACTCTGTCTGTCTCCCTCTCTCTCGCCCTCTCTCTTTCTGTAACTGTCTCCCTCCCCCTCTCTCTCCCTCTGTCTTTGTCTGTCTTTCTCTGTCTGTCTACCTCCCTCTGTCTCTCTCTGTCTGTCTTGCTTCCTCTGTCTCCCTCCCTCTGTCTGTCTGTTGCCCTCAGTCTCCCTTCCTCTGTCTCCCACTCTGTCTGTCTGCCTCCCTCCCTCTCTCTCTGTCTCCCTCCCTCAATCTCCCTCTGTCTCCCTCTGTCTGTCTATCTCCCTCTGTCTGTCTGTCTGTCTGTCTGTCTGTCTGTCTGTCTGTCTGTCTGTCTGTCTGTGTCTGTCTGTCTGCTGTTATATCTGTCTCTCTCCCTCTGTCTGTCTCTCTCCCTCTGTCTGTCTCTCTCCCTCTGTCTCGGTCTCTGTCTGTCTCTCTCCCTCTGTCTCTCTCCCTCTGTCTGTCTCTCTCCCTGTCTGTCTGTCTCTGCCTGTGTCTGTCTGTCTCTGCATCTCTGTCTGTCCCCATCTCTGTCTGCATCTCTGTTTGTCTGTGTCTCCCTCCCTCTCTCTGTCTCCCTCCCTCTCTATCTCTCTCCCTTTCTCTACCTCTCTCTCCCTCCCTCTGTCTCACTCCCTCTGTCTCCCTCCCTCTCTATCTCCCTCTCTATCTCCCCCCTCTCCCTCTATCTCCCCCTCTCTCTATCTCCCTCCCTCTCTCTATCTCCCTCTCTCTCTCCCTCTCCCTCTCTCTCTCTCCCTCACTCTCTCCATCTCCCTCTCTCTCTCCATCTCCCTCTCTCTCTCCATCTCCCTCTTTCTTTCCATCTCCCTCTCTCGTTCATCTCCCTCTCTTTCATCTCCCTCTCTTTCCATCTCTCTCCCTCTCTCTCTATCCCTCTTTCTCTCTCTCTATCTCCCTCTTTCTCTCTCTCTATCTCCCTCTCTCTCCATCTCCCTCTTTCTTTCCATCTCCCTCTCTCTTTCATCTCCCTCTCTTTCCATCTCTCTTTCCATCTCTCTCCCTCTCTCTCTATCTCCCTCTTTCTCTCTCTCTCTATCTCCCTCTCTCTCCATCTCCATCTCCCTCTCTCTCCATCTCCCTCTCTCTCTCCATCTCCCTCTCTCTCTCGATTTCCCTCTCTCTCTCGCTCTCTATCTCCCTATCTCCCTCCCTCTGTCTGTCTCCCTCCCTCTATCTCCCTCTCTCTGTCTCCCTCTCTGTCCCCCTCTGTATCCTTCTCTCTGTATCCTTCCCTCTCTCTGTCTCAATCCCTCTGTATCCGCCCCTCTGTCTCCCTCCCTGTCTCTGTCTCCCTCTCTCTATTTTCCCTCTCTCTCACTGTCTCCCTCCCTCTGCCTGTCACCCTCTGGCACCTCACCCCAGCCTCCCGGGCATGCAGGTCTTTTAGGCGTCCCTAGAGGGGTGCGGGGGGGGGGGGGGGACAGACCACACCGGATGACACCATCAGTGGGGGGTGACACCAGTCTGTGAGCACAGCGCTCAGTGCTGCCTCGCCTCTGCAGACTGCTTTACTTTATATTTATAAAGTAGGAACGGAACAAAAGATCACATTTAAAAAAATATTCTTCCTAGTTTAAATACGAAATGGACCAGTGAGGAACATAGAATTAAATGCGCCACACGTTCTAGAAAGAAGCAATTTTTACATAGAAATTTGACTGAGGAAATTGAGTAAATGCCCAGCCAGCAATGCATTTCTCTTACCAAGGACAGACAGGCAGTTTTTAAATTGGCCCACTTTTATTGACAGAGATTGTTTTTTTTATTTTTGCTTTTCAGTAAATTCGTTTTGGGACATGTTTGCATCGATTGGCTACTGCGCACTCTCCTTTCAGATGTCAGTATTTTATAATTTAAACATTGAGGGAACAGGTAAATAAAAAAAATATAAGGATCTCTCGTTTTTGAGAAGTTAAAGGCGTCTTTAAAGGACCATTTACTTGTTAATGGGGCTTTGTTGTGAATCGCCGGCCCCCCTAGAGCAGAGTGTCTCATAGTCTGCGCTGCTGTGGCTGACTCCGAGACACTCTTTCAAAGGAATGCCTCCTAATTAGCAATTACGTGCTAAGTGCCTCATCCTGCGACACACCCACCACTTGCAAGCGACACACTACTGTGTCGGGACACAGAGTTTGGAAAGCTCTGCCCTAGAGTATACATATCCCTATCTAAGGCCCGATTTTTACAAACAAAATCATTATGTGGATGAGACTAGACCTATGCCTCAAAGAGTCAATAATTTTACTGACTCTTCAGACTCTGAAGGTGAAGGTGCTAACACTTATTATGAATCTGAAGGCACTTTTAATCAATATAATGGAGCCTTTTTTATCCAACCGGGGCCTACGTCGGGGCAGACCAAAAGTTCAATTTCAGGGTCAAAACAGGGGGAATTTCCAACAAACGCACCATCAACATCAACAACAAGAACCCCAATTTGTTCGGGAAACAAGAAACCGACAATACTGGAGACAGGGGATGTAATCCCAATCTTCAACCTGTCATCTAGTATTCTTGATCCTCAAGTTGAAACTTTGCTCTCTAAGGGCCTTTCATATGTTCCTCACACCCATGTTAATGTTTTTGAGTTACAGCAGGATATCTTTTCCCTTCTTTCGGAGGATCAGATTAAAGAAGTTTTTCTCTACAGAGACAGATCTAGATGAAATCCGACAGATCCATAAGCGACTAACCCTTCCCTTGACCAACTAGGCCCGGAAGTAGTGGCGTTTGAACTAGTTGTTCTCCAGAAATTTGAGAGAGCACTTTGTTTCATCCCGAAACCTCTCTATAATTTGAACAGAGAGGAATTTGACGCCCTAAAAAGTTTGAGAAATAATGACCACTTTGTGGTCAAGAGTTGTGACAAAGGTGGCGGTATTGTTTTAATAGACTCAGAACAATACAAACAGAACATGAATAATATGTTGGCAGACAGTACCACCTACGCCAAAATTAGATCTAATCCGTCCAGTATAATATCAAGGAGAATTCAGCAACTTACTACACAGGCTCTGTCAGTAGGTGATATTGACCAAAAAGATTTTGAATACTTGAATTTTAATCAGGGCAAGACGGCATGTATCTACGGCTTGCCAAAGATTCATAAACATCTAAATAACCCCCCCTATAGACCTATTGTTTCAACAATCGGAACCATGACTTAGCCGCTATCTAAATTTATTGATTTTCATTTACGCCCGTATATATCACAAATTACTTCTTACATCAAGGACACAGGCGATATGATAAGAAGAGTTGAAAATTTTAATTTTAGTCCACTGAATAACATCTTAGTGACGATGGACATTGAATCGCGTTACAGCAACATTCCCTTAAAGGAAGCTGTATTTTCGACAAGCTGGTTCATTGATGAATATAGGATTGTATGCCACAAAGAGTTTATTCTGGATTTATTGAATATTGTGCTTACTGAGAATATTTTTGAGTTCGGGAGTACCCTTTACCGTCAGGTTAAGGGGGTAAGCATGGGCGCATCAGTGGCACCGTCTATTGCTAATGTATATATGGCGGCTTTTGAAACCAAGTATATTTACAACGAAGTGGCTCCATTTTTTTAGTCCATCTCCCACTGGTCCAGGTATATTGATGATATTTTCTTTATCTGGACCAGTGGGGTGGATTTACTAAGGGAGTTTTTGGCTTGGATCAATATGGCAGATGTTAACTTGCATTTCACAGCTCAATTCAACACAGAGCAAGTTGCATTTCTTGACCTATTGATCAAGCATCAGAACAATAAACGAATAGTAGATCTTTTTGTGAAGCCATCTGCACGTAACACGTTGCTCCATTTCAATAGTTTTCACCCCCGTAGTCAACGTCAGAGCATCCCCGTTTCACAATTTCTCGGAGTACGGATGAATTGTACTAATCTGGCCGATTATGATCTTCAGGCAGCTGTGATGAGGCAAAAATTTCTTAATAGAGGATACCCTCACAGATTAGTACGTGATTCTTACAAGAGAGCTAGATTCTTTGACCGTGACCACTTGTTAAGGACTAAGCCACCCAAAGAAAACACCCGGCTAGTGTGTATCACAAAGCGATTCTACCTTGCATAATACAGTAAGGCAGATCATTAATGCCAACTGGCACATCCTGAACTCTAACCCGACTGCTAATGTCAAGATAGTTAAACCTCTTTTTGCTCATAAAAGAAACAAAAATTTGAAAGATCTGACTGTATACTCACGGTTCACCAATAATCATGTACAGTCTGAATTTGTTCATAGATCTATAGCAGACAATCTTCCAGTCAGAGGTACAGTTAAATGTTCAGCCTGAAAATCCTGTGACAACATTCTGAATGGCGAGTCATTTGAACATAATGGATGTCTTGTGAGTGCCACAGGGATGTGGAATTGTAAGACTGCGAACTGTATCTATTTCATTTTGTGCCCTTGCCAACTGAGCTATGTTGGCGAAACATCTAGGCCCATACAGGTTAGACTTACTGAACATCGCTCGGCAATACGCACGAACAAGACTGTGGCACCACTAGTCAAACACTTTCAGGAGAAAAAACACAAACCTGAAGATTTTAAGTGGCGGATCATAGAAAAGATCAGGTTAGCAGAAAGTAAAGGAGGCAACAAAGTGCGAAAGAAAAGGGGAGTCTTCTGGATTTTTAGTTTGGGGACATTTAAAAACGGGCTTAACAGTGACATCCCGTGGGAGAATGCTATAAATTAAGTATTACTCCCCTTTCTCCCCCCCTTCCTTAGTCCTGATCAGTAGCCTTTTTCAGCAGATTTTTGATTTTATAGATAGGACCCCCTTGTTTGCTTATTCTTCTGGGGTTATATGTAACCCCTCGGATTTAAGATCTATGTTAGCTATCTTTGAAATAATTGAGAGCAGTATTACTGTTCAACATGCTTGATTATCTCATGTTGAACTAACCCAGAGGATGCTTCGGTTTAGATTACAATTACTAAACTGCACAGTCATCTTATGAATATCTTAGGATAGTGACTGATCTTGTTGACGTTTTGTCCTTTTGGACTATTTACCTTTAAACTGTTAAGAACTATGGACTTGCTTAAAGCTACATTTGCAGTTAACGGTACTTACTTGGCCGCTACATTTGCAGTTAACGGTACTTACTTGGCCGCTAGTTGTCTTTTCGAGTTATTAATTACGCGGCATACTTGGTATTTTGGTGATAGGAGAAGCCCTGCTAATTGAACAGGGTTTATATTTTTGTATACGATATATATATATATATTTTTTGGTGATAGGAGAAGCCCTGCTAATTGCACAGGGTTTATATTTTTTTGTATGCGATTTTTTTTTTTGCGTATTTTGACACTTTGTATCACCTCGAATATATGGTCTATTTCTCGATGTCTTCCCGATTCAAAATGGTGGACACCGTTTATGCTATTTCTCTTCGAAGTCCATCTTTTATCTTTGGGTATGTCCTGAATGATTCCCCTTTTCATTCTCCTTAGAGCTCGCATTTAGGGCGGAGAACGTTGGTTTGACGGGCTATTTAAACTGCATCGCCAAATGGAGATTTTGTTCATCTGTTTTGTATCCTGGGCCATAGATGGTGGCCTCTAAATCGTAATGAATTATCACGTCTCTTCAACAGACGGTAAGCGCTCCTCGAATTGGAAACTTCTCTTTGTGGAAATCCCTGCTGAGCCTAATTACTGTGTTTAAGTAGATCGAACCTCTTGTTAGGAGAATTTGTATTTACAAAAGCATTTGTTTTTCATTTTTCGTTAATAAGAGGGGTTTGTTTTATTATTTTATGTACAGATTCTTGAATATCAACAGGAAGTTCTGAACTACCACCTTATCCAATTTATTAGCACATCAGCTATCGTTTGCTTTTGTTTGTTTTTAATTATTGAATGAATGAATGAATGAAAAAGGTATTTAATAAAGCGCACTGCGGCCAAGCGGCTTCCTGGCGCTGGGGACCTGGTCAGGGCTCACAGAGGGGATCTGGGGAACCTAAGAAGGAAAAGCCTGGGTGAAAAGGAAGGTTTTGAGGGCCTTTCGGAAATGGGTGTAGATGGGGATGGAGCGAATGTGAAGTGGAAGACTATTCCAGAATTGGGGGGCCAGAACAGAGAGACGAGTGCCACCAGTTCTGGATTTGCGGAATCGGGGATGTGCAAAAGAGAAAGAGAAGAAGAGCGAAGGGTGCGGCTGGGGGCGTGGGATGAGATTAGGGAGGAGATATAAACAGGGGCAGAGCGGGATTGAGCTCGAAAGGCAAAGCAGGCTAATTTGAAGAGAGATCTGAAGCGGATAGGGAGCCAGTGAAGGGATTTAAGAACAGGAGTGATGTGAGAGGATTTGGGAAGGGAAAGGATAAGGCGAGCAGCTTGGTTTTGAATGGCCTGTAAACGTCGAGACTCGTAGGCAGGGATGCCCACGTACAGGCCATTCCCATAGTCAAGTCGAGAAATGACTAAAGCCAAGACTATGGTTTTGAGTGCGTCAGTGGTGAAAAAACGCGAGATTTTCCGGATGAGGCGGAGGGATAAGAAGCAGGAGGACACAACAGAGCTAATCTGACTGTGCATTGTCAAGTCAGAACTAACTTTGATGCCGAGGGTGCGAACAGAGGAGGAAGGTGTGGGAGGGGGACCGAAAGAAAGGGGCCAGTGTGCTGGGGAGCAGGGATTAGATGGACCACCCGTGAGGACAAGTTCCGTCTTATCGGGGTTGAGCTTAAGATGGTTAGCGCTCATCCACTCAGAAATGAAAATTAAGGTGGAACTGAACTTGGGGAGAGAATCAGGAGAGGAAGAAAGATCAAAGACGAGCTGGAGGTCATCAGCGTAGTTATACACCGAGACCCCCAGCTCAAGAAGAGAAGTGACAAGGGGACGGATGTAAAGATTAAAGAGAAGAGGGGAAAGAGAGGAGCCCTGGGGAACACCACAGGTGACCGGACGGGGGGGTGCAGAAAAACCGGAGAGGTGAACCGCCTGGTACCTATCCTGAAGAAAGGACGCTAGCCAAGAGAAGGCCGTGCCCCGAATGCCCGCTGCGCCGACACGGTCGAGAAGAATGGAATGATCGACCGTGTCAAACGCAGCGGACAGATCGAGAAGGACCAGGGCTTGGGGGAGGTTGGAATCTGCCTTCCCCTTGAGTTCATCCAGAACCGCGAGAACCACTGCCTCCGTAGAATGGCCTGGGCGAAAGCCCGCTTGGTGGGAGGCTAGTAGGCCATTGTCCTCGATATAGGAGGAGAGGCAAGAGGTGACATGGGTCTCGAGGATCTTAGCTAAATAGGGGAGGAGGGAAATGGGACGGAAATGAGCAGGGAGGGAAGGATCCAGACCGGGTTTTTTGAGAATGGGGAGAACGACGGCGGATTTAAATGATGAGGGAACAGAACCAGAGGCCAGAGAAGAATTAAGCAACATTAGCGGGGGAGCAGAAGAATTTGTGAAAAGGGTTTTAAGAATGCGCGCCGGTGCACAGTCCATAGGGGAGTCAGATTTAACTTTGAGCAGGTAGTTGTGAAATAGGTCAGGAGAAATGGGGGGAAAAGTGACGAAAGAGGAAGAAGAAGGAGTAACAGAGCAGGTAGGGATGGGTTGGGGCACCATCGGAATGTTAGCTTTGATCTTCACAATCTTGTCTATAAAAAAGTCATTGAGTGACAAGCAGAGGGACTGGGAGGGAACCAGACAGGGGGAAGAGCGGTCGGAAGTGGCAAGATTGTGAACTAGGGAAAAGATTTCGCGAGGTTTGTTAGTAGAAAGAGCTACTCTCTCAGTGAAGTAGGAAGTTTTGGCCGCAAGAATAGCTTTTTTGTAATTGGTGAGGAATAGTTTGTATTTAGCGCGCAGAGAGGGAGAGTACTGCCGTCTCCAGAGACGTTCCGACCGCCTGAGGTCGAGTTTTAGAGCTTTGAGCTCTGGAGAAAACCATCTGTGCGCTTCCTTTCAGGAATCGGCTTGTATTTTCTCACAGTGTTTCGTACTCGATATCGAGCATCCTAAATTTATTGTCTAGAACCACCAGGAAATAGACACCTTTACGAAGAACTGTTTAAGGTGGGCATATTTTGAATATTGTTCTCTTTTCTCCTTTCTGCACCCTTTACGCTTATGAAGAACATTAAGGTACATCATTTCTGCATGATTGGCCCTCACAATTGTTGCATCTTTGTTGCCCTCGATAACGATACAGTATCCGTCTACTGTGGCAAAAGTTTTCCTCTATGCTGCATTTTACGGTTTGCCGCATCACAGGGACTGCATAGTATAATGTCTGATGGGTCCACTGCACCTAATTATTAGATATCCTCTGTTCCATCGCCGTGTTTCGACTGTATATATAGCTGAATACCTAGTACCCATATATTGGAAGGTAATATAAAGGATATTGCCAAGGATGTGTTTAACAATCTGGCTCGATCACGCAATTGCCGATACATTTATTTTGTTTTACCAGTAGTAGCCTTAAATATAATCTGTTTGTCCACACTGAGTAGGGCACTCATAAGGCATCTGATGTTCAAATTGTTTATTTGTTAACTTGTGATGAATGGTTGTGAGGATAGAAATTGTCTAATTGTAATATTATATCCGTTGTTATAGAAATAGGATCTTATTGTTTCCTGCTTTCACCCTATCCATGGATTCATATTGAGGGCACCCTTATATGCAGTGATCTTTTAGCTAAGAGTAAGTTTCTCATTATATTAATTTTTATATGAAATTGTTGTTAATTGTTATACCTTCTAGTAACCCTTTGTTACTGGGGACTGGTTAGGCCATCAAAGCACGACCCATTGAATTGTTTGGCGGCCTATACTTTGGTTCTCATATATTGTGCTCTCCAGAAATAAAATGTTGTTTTTATTTTCTGAACTCTTTATGCTTTTTACCATCTCATTTATCCTTTGTTCATTCCTTTTCCACCTGTTCCCTCCCCCTTATTTACTTCATTCTGTGTCTATTGTTGTGGGTACTCACTGTTTTTATATCATTATGTTATATCAAGTGTTGTTTGGAAAGCAAGATGAAATATATAGGAAATAAAATGACAGCAGAAAGTTTCCTTCTCTTTTATGAATACATGAATGTATTATGGGAATTTGGAAAGTATTAAGTGCACTTTAGAATGTAATATTGTAAAAAATAATTTTTGATGGTTTTTTCTCTTCTTTTTATGTATGTTTCAGATCATTATATATACATTTTGTGTGGCTCCTGAAGAAGGCGTGTCCCACGCCGAAAAGCGCGTCAAAAGGATTTTATTCGCCACATCCTGTCTGGATACTACTGACAGAATTTGTTAGGATGTTTTTATGTTGAGGATTATTGTTTTTATTAATATGTATGATTTCTGATTTTATTGTTCTGCCATCATATAGCTTTATATTTTGTAATAAACTATATGATTTTTAAATGTGTTTATTAAATTCACGTGCTATTCTAGCGTATTCCTTTCTGGCTCTTTTCTTGCTGTTATTTTATGTCACATGTTTTCCAGTGTGTTGCTGCCTAGAAATGTTTTCACATACATAGGGTGGTTACACCCCTTTCCCTTTGTCCAGTTTCGCGCCAGAGCTGGGGTTGGAGAGCCCCAGCATCGGTTTGAACTGGACTTTGCATGGGACACCTTGTGTGCCCCAGGCAGTGTCTAGTTTCTTTCAGCCCTCCCTGCCCCAATCCACTATCTCCTGTCTGGGGTGGTGTAACACCTCCCTGTGACTGGAAACCTATTGTCCAGGCCTCCCCTGCCGGAGTTTCGGTCAGCAGCAGGAGGCCAGACTCGTGTCTGTGGCAGCAGCATCCATTTTGTGATGCTGAGGCTCTGGTTAGATTTAACCGCGTTTAAGCAAAGTAACATGTCTTCTCCCTCTAGAAGGGTGGAATGCTACCCCGTTGCCAGAACTGGCAAGGGGATAGTATTCCAAAGCGTATGACACCTTACACGACATGTTTTGATAAATCCAAACCAAAGTTAGCAAGTAACCACGAGGATTATAATGCACTTAAGAGTATATGCTATGGCAATATCCCGGAACAGCTAAGGGACATGGTTCCGAAAGCTGCAGACAGGCTCAGCTCATGCTAGAGCACCAGCTCACATAAAACCAAGCACTCTACCTCCAGGATTGCTAAGGCCTGCCATAGGAGTGACTTATAGGTGTATATGCGTCCAGATATAGGTTTAGATATAGGTATACTATATCTAAGCAAGGGGTGATTACACCACCTTGCCCCAGCTGAGTGATCAGCCAGTTGTGTCAGTTTGGATGGCCAGCCAGGGGTGGCAAAAGATATGCTGCAGCCCCTGGTAGGCCTTGGATGCACCTATGCCCAGGGTACCTATAGTACACTGTACAGGGACTGATAAGGTGACCCAATATCCAATTGGAGATGTACCTAGGGTACATGGAGTCCATTTCACAGAGAGAGCAGATAGCCTGGGGCCCTGATTAGCAGGGTCCCAGGCCAACTAAGTCGAAAACCAGCTAAACACTAGGCAGAAATCTGGGGTAACCATAGTCAGGTATCCACTTTGCTATATAACCCCCTCCTCCACAAAACAAAAGGAGATAAGGCTATCCTTGACCAGGTAAGCCTATATTGCCTAAGTGACCATATAAGGAAGTACCTGCACTAGCATGGTTACCCCCTGTCTCATGGTCCACTAACCAATCCCTCACCCTAAGGGTTAACAGAGGGTCTCCACCATAGGGAATCTCTACCTGTGGTGCGTTTTGGCAAAGTATAAGGCTGGTGTGGGAATGGAGTATTGATGTGAGGCTCCACTAATGTAGGGCTCAGCTTCCTCCAATCACTATCCACCATGGATGCCTTTTTTTCCAGGACGGAGTTGCACTGTGCTCTCAGGGTCAACCTCTGGCTACCTAAAGCTGGAGGCTGGGTCCCTTTTGTTGGCTTACTGGAGGGACAGGTCAGTTTGGGAGCTTTGGGTCCCAGGTTTGGCTATGCCCAACAGAATCCGTCTGGGGGAGGCTCCTAACTAAGGGCCTCATTATGATTGCGGTGAATCCGCATACTCCGGGCCGGCGGAAGCCACGCCAGCCCGGAGTATGCGGATTCACCGCGGCGGACACACAAATGACCCCCAGCCAGATTAGGAAGGCTGGGGGTCATTTTTACGTCTGCCGCTTTTCCGCCGCGGTCACCTTCCGACCGCAGCGGAAAAGCTCTATCATGGCTGGCGGTGTCTATCAGACACCGCCAGCCATATTACGATTTGAATTTTGTAATGTCTTTCAGCGGAGGTAATGCCGCCACGAAAAGGCATACAGACTTTTCTTTGGAGGCCCATTGCAGGCCCCCTGGGTGAAGGGTGGGTGGGGGTGCATATGGGGGGTACCTATGGTACCCCCCTGCATTTGCATGCACAAAGCGGCAGGAACCATGCGGTGCCTGCCGCTTTGTGCATGCAAATGCACTGATTGCGGTTAAAAATGCAATGTTAAACATACAGTATGTGACCGCCAGGGTGGCGGTCACATCCTAATTTGTACGGAGGGACCGCCACTGCCCCTGCAGATGGTCCCTCCGCCTCTGGGGTGGCGGACGGGCGCAGGTCCGTCTGCCATCCTAATAGGGCCCCTTGTGTAAGGGAGATCCCTCAGGAGTTTTTGACTTTTTCACCTTGCTAGGGCTGCTAGCATTGGTGCCCCTAATCTGCTGATGTGGTGGTCCTTTTGGACAGGGGGCCCTTTGGGTTCCACCACTGGCCTCCCTTACCTCTACAGCCCTGGTCTGACTGAGGCAGGGTAGAGAGGGGCAGGTTACCTGCTTCAGACTGGGTCCCACCTTGGAAGTGTCAACTGACATCAGGGGCTCTGCCAGGCTAGGCCTGACTACCTCTCGGGCACTTTCTTCACAAGGGGTAAGATCAGTTCCCTGAGGAGGCTGATCCTTTCCTAAAGTCTGGTGGAAGGGAGATTTCTCTTCCTCCTCAATGCTCTCTGTTTATGTTGCGTGATCCATAGTTTCAGGCTTCACAACACAAGAATCTGTTTGAGTTTGGGCTGTGGCCATCACAGCCCCACCAACCTTTTCAGGAAGGGAATCAGTTTGAGTTTGGGCTGTTACCATCACAGCCCTGCCAACCTGTTCAGGTAAGGAATCTGCTGGAGATTGGGCTGAGACTGGCACAGCCCTCCTGACCTGTTCAGGGGGGACATCTGGGATCGGGGCTGTGGCTTTCACAGCCCCACTAACCTTTTTCTGGAAGGCCTAACATTTTAAAATGGGATTCTTGTTCAACCTCAGCCCAGGCTGAGATTTCTAGATCATTCCCCAGTAGACAATCTACAGGCAAGTTTGATGACACTGCCACTCTCTTGGGGCCAGTGACACCTCCCCAGCTGAGATTGACCACTGCCATGGGATGATCTTTCTGCACTCCATCAATGTTGGTCACCTGGTATGTGGCTCCAGGTAAAAGTTGCCTTGAGGGGACTAGACTCTCAGTCACCATGGTGATGCTAGCCCCTGTGTCTCTGAAGGCCTCAACTTTTAGACCATTGATGAGGGGCTCCTGTCTGTACTTGCCAAAAGTGTTGGGACAAGCAGTGAAGTTGGCAAACCCCATGCCATTTTCACAGACAAGAGTAGCTGTGGTAGGGGACCTGGTTTCGCCAGAGTCCACCTGAGTTCCCCAAGTAAACCCAGCCAAATTCTTGGGGGCACTCCCACCGCCTGGGGGATTACTACTAGTAGTAACAGGAGGTGTTGGAGTGCTAGCTTGAGGAATATTTTCCTTATTGCTGGTCTTAGGGCAACTGCCGCCAGTCTTCCAATGGCCAGGCTTTTTACAAGCATGGCAATAAGGCTTTTTCACTGTAGAGGAAGTGTCTTGTGACCCACCCCATCCTTGGAGTTGTGGGGCCCTGGGGAAGTCTTGTCTTTAGATTTATCCCCACCTTTTTCTTGAGGCTTGGTAGACTCCTTCTTCTGGTCATTACCCTGATTTCTAGGCCTAATCATGGGTCTGACCCATTTGTCTGCCCTCTTACCCAATTCTTGTGGAGAGGTCAGATCTGAGTCCACCAGGTGCTGGTGTAAAAGCTGGTTTTGACAATTGCTAAGGATCTGCTCCCTCATAATCAAATATACAATCCTGTATAGTCATGTACTTTGCTGCCAAGCAACCAACCTTCCAGAGCTTTAGTAGCACAATCTACGAAATCAGTCCAGTCCTTAGTCTGTGTCTTCTGGGTATCTCTGAACATTAACCTGTACTGTTCAGTGGTTAAGCCAAACCCATCAATTAGAGCACTCTTCAGGACAGTGTAGTTCTTTGCATCCTCATGTCTAACAGTGGGGAGCTTGTCTCTCCCTTTTCCTGAAAAGGAGAGCCACAAGATCGCTGCCCACTGATCCTGGGGCACCTGCTGTACCATGCAGGCTCTCTCCAGAGCAGTCATCCATTTGTGGATGTCATCCCCATCTTTGTAGGGCGGCACAATAATACTCAGGTTTCTATTATCATAGGACCTGTCTTTATCCTTAGGGATACTGCTGCCACCAGTGGAATCTAATCCACTTAACTTTTGCTCCCTTGCCAAAGCAAGTTTAGCTTGGACCAGGGCTACCTCTTCCTTCTCAATCTGAAGTTGGACAGCTCTCATCCTAACCTCGTGCTATTTTCTCTGGGGGGAAGACATTCCCCTTTGAGATCCCCTGGAGGCATTAGACTGGTTAGATTCCCTGGAAGGAGATCTAACCCTTCTATTGCTAGGGTTAAGTCTACTGTTAGGTCTGGAGAGGTCGGACACCTCTCCATCCCCATGTAGACTTACATTGGCCCTGCTCAAGCTTCAAACCTGAACTTGGTCATCCCTCTGATCATCTGACTCATCTCCATCCTCCTCATTCTCTGGGGCAATGGTGTCATCTTCTCTGGGGGTCCTTTCTCCTATCTTACTTGAAGGACCTGTCTCAGGCTCCTTCTCAAGATCAGCTTTCTCTAGGATTGCTATGAGGATAGGGATGGTGGGGTTATGACCCCTTTTCAGCCCTCTTGAGACACACAAGGTACTCAATTCTTTGAAGCTGAGTTTTTCATAGCTGGATGGTGCCTTGGGAGGGTCACCCACAGGTAGAGAACTAGAAGGTTCACCTGTGCCAGCCATGACTAGTGAGGTGTAAGTGGTGCACTTAACTACACTATTTGTTTACCTACTGGAACCTCTCTAGAGGTGGTAGTCAGGGTTTGCTAAGCCCTTTGGTCTACAACCAATAAGTTCAGTAGAACTTAAGTATGTTAAGCTTTGTTTATATGTACCTAAGGTACGTGATGTGATCTTTCAAATGATATTGTCAAAGATTACAATTGGTAAAACAAACAGCAAGCTCAAATCCCAACCGCTGCACACCAATGTGAGAAGTTGGCCTGGTATATATTCTAGTGAGCACCTTGCACCAGTCCAAATGACCCTTATGGTGATTGGTTGTAAGTCAACCTTATAGACCAGCTATCCTAGTGGTAGCATGGACAAAAGCAGTCTTAGGCTAAACTCAAGAGGGCATGTGAAGCCAGCTGTTTTACCATATGCAATCCTTTTAAAAAACCAAATGAAAGGACACCACACAAGTTATATATTACAAAATATATGTATTTATTTCTAGAATAATCCCCTATACTCTTCATGAGCACAGAAGCACAAGCGTTAAACAAAGAACTCAGTATAACATACAATAAGCTGCACAATTATGGATAGGCCGGGTGGCCCCTCAAACCATATATTAAAAAAGTGGCATAAGTACCACGTCACGAACAATGGTAAGGCCTAGGGCCTTGGGAATCGCTGAGCCTACACTGGACTAACAAGGGTTAGGACGTAAGAGGCCCACAGGATGCGGGTGCAGTGTCTATAGGCAACTGTGTTTACCATACAAGTCAATGGTGCGTAAAAATCGGAAAGTTATAAGTTTAGGAGACTTACGACGGGACTAGAACTTAGCCATTTGAAACTAGGACACTAGGGATGCAAATCACTACAGGGGCACCGGAGTACCCTCGTTACCTCACCCACAGGAAGCGGGTGCATAGGTGCCAAAGTGCGTCAGGTTTCTTCGTGGAGTTCTATGGAGCCTGGAGGAAAAGATGCTGCAGGCGGACAGGAGAGAAGAGTCCGGTTGGATCCAAGGGTGGATTGAAGATGTAGAGGACCTGAAAGCAGAGGGGACAGAGTCTGGGTCACTAGCCAGTGACCAGGATGGAACCAGGACGGAACCAGGCAATGTTGGGTTGCGATCAGGAGCTGTCAAGAATCGACGATGACCAACTGGTGAACACGAGCTGACCCACAAAGGCTCTTGCTGTCGCGGTATCGGTTCTCGAATCGGAGTCACCAAGCCTTGACAAAGGTAACCCATGCAGGACTCGAAGATGTCTTCTTGATCGGACCGGGAAGGTCAGATCGGTAGCTCCTTTTCTGAGTAGCTAGGGCCAGTCTGGAGCAACCAGACCAGCAGTGTAGTTTTGATGGTTCATCGTCACAGAGGCCACTAGCCAACGGGCAAGTGACCAGACAACGCGTCGAGCAGGAAAAGTGCAAAAGGGTCCCACACAGCACTCGGTGAGTGTGTAAGGTTGATCTTTGGAGCACAGGCTGCTTGGGGCTGGGGCTTCTCAAACCCCAAAGCACAGCATCAAGGGTGCCTAGGGAGCTGCACAGGAAGCACTTCGTCAACTTTTCAAGATGACCGGTCCCACATCTCTCGTCGCCTGCACGGGTCTCAGCTTTGCTAGGACTGTGGATCGGGCTGTTGGAAGTCTGGGAGTCCAGGACTTGTCGGTCTCTGTCGTTCGAGCTCCGGCGGGAGCAACGGCAAAGAAAGTCTCAATGTGCTGATGGTGCCTGTTTGCACAGGGTGGCCACTCCTTGACCACAAGGGAGATTCTTCAGTCTTCTACCTTGAGTAGGATGTCGAAGGGTCCAGAGTTTTGTTTCAAAGTTTCAGTCAGGATGATCTGAGGTGCAATGGCACCGCTCCTACCTTTATTCCAAATCAAGGGGCTGGATCACCTGCTAGGTCCCTCCTATGGGTGGGACCCAGGAAGGGGGTGGTTACACCCATTTCCCTTTGTCTAGTTTTGTGCCCGAGCTAGGGGTGGAGAGCCCCAGCACTGGTTTGAACTGGACTTTGCATGGGACACCTTGTGTGCCCCAGGCAGTGTCTAGTTTCTTTCAGCCCTCCCTGCCCCAATCCACTATCTCCTGTCTGGGGTGGTGTTGTGGTACTGAAAATTCTGGACCCGTGTTATAAACATCGTCGTATCATGACAATTTTGGTATCAGCAGACCGGAAATGTCTAGAATACTATGCACAAGCATTTTCGTCATGTTTGGGTGACGGAATCACCCTGAAATCGGAGTTTCCGTCCTGAACCCTCGGGTTCCATTTTGTGAACGGCAGCCATTTTGTGATTGCCCTCACATAGGCCCAATGACTAAGGCCAAAAACCAGTCTGAAGGACGCGTACACCTTTGCTGACTCCGCTGTGACCTTGGCAAGCTGACTCCACTGCCTGAAGCCAAATCTGTTCAGCCAGTTCCTTTCCCAGTGGCCGAATGAGATTAGGATCAAGGCACAACATACCATAAACCTTTCATCGCACACAAACCATGCCTAATCTTACACACACCTGTCCCTGTTTTTTTTCTTTATGACCGAGGAGGTGCCCGTTTTTATTGGGGGTCCGTCGATATCTGATGAGAATATTGGGCCCTGCCGGGTAATTGATTGTGGGCTGGACAAACTGAAATATGGGCTTGTCATCATGACTCTGCTTTTTCTTTGTAGTGAAAACATGGGACTGGTCCACTGTAAAACAAGGAATGTTTGCCTGAAGCGTAATATTTTGTATAAAAAGAGAAGGCTGGCTTTGTAAGATTGAGCAGTCTCCTGAGAACATACACCGTGTTGTACTTCTAGGATACCTGTTACTGGTTGCAGCCAATAAATACGATCTTTGACTTCACCAAGAAGACTCTGTGTTTCTGTAGTCTGAAACAGGAAGAACTCGAAGTCTTTGGGTGTGTTCCCTGGCACCGCTGGGTTCTTAAAAACCCAGTACTTCAGTGTAACACCTCCCTGTGACAGGAAACCTATTGTCCAGGCCTCCCCTGCCGGAGTTTCGGTCAGCAGCAAGAGGCCAGACTCGTGTCTGTGGCAGCAGCATCCATTTTGTGATGTTGAGGCTCTGGTTAGATTTAACCGTGTTTAAGCAAAGTAACATGTCTTCTCCCTCTAGAAGGGTGGAATGCTACCCACTTCGCCAGAACTGGCGAGGGGGTAGTATTCCAAAGCGTATGACACCTTACACTACATGTTTTGATAAAGCCAAACCAAAGTTAGCAAGTAACCGCGAGGATTATAATGTACTTAAGAGTATATGGTATGGCAATATCCCAGAACAGCTAAGGGACATGGTTCCGAAAGCTGCAGACAGGCTCAGCTCATGCTAGAGCACCATCTCACATAAAACCAAGCACTCTGCCTCCAGGATTGCTAAGGCCTGCCATAGGAGTGACTTATAGGTGTATATGTGTCCAGATATAGGTTTAGATATAGGTATACTATACCTAAGCAAGGGGTGATTACACCACCTTGCCCCAGCTGAGTGATCAGCCAGTTGTGTCAGTTTGGATGGCCAGCCAGGGGTGGCAAAAGATATGCTGCAGCCCCTGGTAGGCCTTGGATGCACCTATGCCCTTAGTACCTATAGTACACTGTATACAGGGGCTGATAAGATGACCCAATATCCAATTTGAGATGTACCTAGAGTACATGGAGTCCATTTTACAGAGAGAGCAGATAGCCTAGGGCCCTGATTAGCAGGGTCCCAGGCCAACTAAGTCGAAAACCAGCGAAACACTAGGCAAAAATCTGGGGTAACCATAGTCAGGTATCCACCTTTCTACACTCACCGAATGGATCTCAAGGTGCTGAGGAGGGGAGGGGGGCATATATCAAAAACATGAATAGACGATGAAAGCTGGAATTCAGGGTTGCCATGTGGTACCATCGAATACAGCTTCAGCATTCAGTATGCTATAGTGCTGTCCAGATTATGTAGTATACCCAGAGCACAAGTCCTAAAAAAAGAAGTGGGGGGACGCTGACGTCACAACAGAAAGTGACGTCACGAAAGGTGGCTTGCACTCAGCTGCAGTTTATAGTTATCGAGCTCCAGGTAAAATAAGTGGGGGGACGCCGTTCACCCGCGCGGTACCTCGACTCGAGCCCTGAGTATACCACAGCAATAAAGGGAGACCCAGGATCTGAAAATAGCTATACTGCCATTGATCAAAGCGTTAGCCCCCTCTCCTGGACTCTGAGTCTAGTTGTGCCCCTTCTTCAATTTAAAATTATTGTCTATAGGTGTGTTGCTTGACCTATCGGCGGCATTTGACACCATCCCCCATGACCGTCTCCTTTTTAGACTCTGGGAGATCGGTCAAAGGGGGTCGGTGTTCAGCTGGTTTAAATCTTTCCTTGCCGATCGCCAACAAACGGTCTGGGCTCCCCCTTTCTCTGCCATGATGCCGCCTCAGGGCTCTATATTAAGCCCCACGCTTTTTAACATCTATATGTCCCCACTGGCGGCTCTGGCAGAGGCTCTCGGAGCTCAGATCGTGTCGTACGCTGATGATACTCAGCTCCTTTTCACGTGCGACAAAGGCTCCGACTTTAATGGCAAGAACATCAGAGACTGCCTTGAGGCAGTTTTCGGCTGGTTTCAGCTGAACTGCCTCAAGTGCAACTCTGCTTAGTCGGAAATACCGTTTTTTGCCGGCCCTCCGGATCCTAGTTGGGAGGCCTGGTGGCCTCCCGCCATGTTTCCCCTAGCAAGTGACTCGGTTGTCGCCAAAAATCTCAGGATTCTCATTGATAATGGCCTCTCTCTTAAACCCCAGATATCGGGCCTGGTGGGCAAATGTTTCGCCATCTTAAAGATGCTTTGGAAATTTATGCCCCTTCTTCCAGTGGAACATAGAAGAGTTACGGTACAGGCACTGATCGGCGCTCGCTTAGATTATGCCAATGTACTTTATTTGGGTCTTCCTGATTTCCTCCTTTCTCGCCTTCAAGTCGTCCAAAACTCGGCAGCACGTGCCATTTTTGGTCTGACTAGAAGGGCCAGTGCTAGTGCCCTTCTCACCACCCTTCACTGGCTTCCGATAAAAAAACGGATCATTTTCAAAACAATGACGTTGGCTTTCAAGGCACTGCACGGCCTGGGAGCCTCCTATCTCCAGAGACGGGTGAACTTTTACCAGCCTTCCAGACCACTCAGATCAGCCTCCCTTGCCTTGGCCATGGTTCCCGCCATAAGGCGGGCCAGATGTGGCGGGCGCTCTTTCAAACGTATCGCTCCCCAGTTTTGGAACACCCTTCCCGTGTCCCTCAGAACCACGGACAATCTGCTCGCTTTCAGGAATTGCCTAAAGACCCTGCTGTTCACTCAATAAAGGTACTTGGCTCTCCCACACCCCGGTCTAGTGAAGGATCTTAAGCGCCGGGACACTCTCCGGAGTAGCCGAGCGCTATAGAAAACCCCCCACATAACATAACATAACATAACATAACATAACATAACATAGCATAACATAACATAACATAACATAACATAACATAACATAACATAACATAACATAACATAACATAACATAACATAACATAACATAACATAACATAACATAACATAACATAACATAACATAACATAACATAACATAACATAACATAACATAACATAACATACGTTCAGTTGGGTCCACGGAAGAGTGGCAAATTTGAACTTCCAGAATGTACAAAGTTGTCAAGTGAAAGTCTAGGCCTGGCGGTCTAGGCCAATATTATGCGGTCCCTTTGAAATGAAGCTACACATGCCATGTGCTATGGCAGGGGTCATCATGCTGGGAGGTCGGCCCCCCATAGGGTGGCATCAAGTGATTCCAGGGGGGCAACTGTGTTTAGGCAAAAGAAGCATAATGCCGATAACGGTGTTTTTTTTCAATGGGAAAAAATGAGCTGCAGCAAGCAGCTCTGGGCCATCCCTCACACCTTTTGTCATTTATATCATGGCTGCGAGAAAGTGTCAAAAGAGAAGCGACCCCAAATATTCTTTAAACCCCCACTCCCATTTTTAATAATTACACTGTGGCTACTTTTACACGTCGTTAAGGCCTGCCTGACCAGACTAGTATGTTTGGAAATCAAGTATTTGATTGCATTTTTAAAATGGTAACATAACTCACCTGCAATGTTTAAATAAGTCTAGACATATTTAAACATTGCCAGTTTAATAGAATAATTGTGAAAAATTTAGAGGGGAGAGGGCGAAGATTTTTATTTTGGGTGGGTGGGGCAGGTCATTAAAAAGTTTGACAACCACTGTGATAAGGAATTGCCAGGTGCTGTATTGCTGCATAGTTATGAGTTTTAACCCTCAAAGTGAGGAATAAGTTTACTAATGTCCTCATATTTTCATTTTGGAACCAGAAGACCACGGATGCACGGAACAACCACAAGAGTGCCCTGAAGGACTACCACCAGCTTATAAGGGACACCAAAAGGACCTTCATCAGCAACCACAGCACGAACCGCCCTCCACGCCGCCACCGACGACATCCGTATGCTGCTAGACCAGTGACACACAGCAGCCCTCATCCTCCTAGACCTCTCCGCAGCTTTTGACACCAACTCACATCGCACGCTAGCCGCCAGACTCCACAACTCAGGAATACAGGGATCTGCCCTCGACTGGATCCAATCCTTCCTCTCCGGCAGAACCCAGAGGATCAGACTCTCCCCCCCCTTCCTCTCCGACCCCACTGACAACATCTGCGGAGTACCCCAAGGATCATCACTCAGCCCAACGCTCTTCAACATTTTCATGGCTCCCATCGTATCCATCGTCAGACAGCACAAGCTCATCATCGTATCCTACGCCGACGACACCCAGCTCATCCTCGCTCTCGCTAAGAACCCAGAAAACAACAGACTCTGCTTCCAGGAAGGAATGAGAAATGTAGCAGCCTGGATTAAGGATAGCTGCCTAAAGCTCAACTCTGAGAAGACTGAGGTCCTCATCCTTGGACCCTGCACCTCAGCATGGGACAACATCTGGTGGCCTCCCCCCCACGGGAGCCCACCAGCCCAACAGACCAGGCCCGGAACCTCGGCATAATCCTCGACTCCTCCCTCTCCATGACCCGCCAGATCAACGGCGTCACGTCCACCAGTTTCAACTTCCTCCGCATCCTCTGTAAGATCTTCAAATGGATCCCCCACGACTGCAGAAAGACCGTCACCCACGCACTGATAACAAGCAGAATAGACTACGGCAACGCCCTCTATGCCAGAATCAACAAAACTCTTCTAAGCAAACTCCAAACCATCCAGAACGCCACAGCCAGGCTTGTCCTATGGATTCCGAGCTTATGACCCAACACCTACGAAGCCTCCACTGGCTCCGCGTTGGGAAGAGGGTCACCTTCAAACTCCTCACCCACACCTACATATCCCTCAACAACATCGGCCCAAAATACCTCAATGACCGAGTATGCTTCCACATACCCAAGAGGAACCTCCGCTCTGCCGAATTCGCCCTGGCAGAGGACCCCCGCATCTGCAGAAATAGAACCGGCGGGAGAGCTTTCTCCTACATTGCAGCCAAGACCTGGAACTAGCTAATTGTCAACATCAGACGCTCCCAAACGCTTCACATGTTCAGGAAGGACCTCATGACCTGGCTCTTCGACTGACCCGAACCTGTGACCACCCCCCCCCCCCCCACACACCTTGAGACCCTCATAGGTGAGTAGCATGCTTTATAAACCTCTGATTGATTGATTGATTGATTGATTTTGTTTCAAGGTCTTCCTCCACAGATACATTTCTCCCACTTTTCTGAGGTGAAACTTGTTGAGGAAACAATTTGAAGGCGAGAGATTTCCTTTAACAAAAGTAATACTGATTGGCAGGGCTTTCAATGAAAATATAAAAGTGCAGGCACCCTGTGTTCTCCTGAGAAGTACCAGTACACTCCCATTAAATGTATTGCAGCAAGGCTTAGAAGTGCAGATACTCTTCGTTTTCAAGGTAAAGAAGTGTAGAAATGTTGCTCTGATTTGACTTTACCTGAAATAATAATAATAATAACAATAATAATAATAATAATAATAATAATAATGATAAGCAAGCTTGTAAAGTGCCTGGTTACACTAGCTAGTGTCCCCCTGTGCTACGGCATAGTTGCCTCCTAGGGAGCAAAGGTACAAACAGCGTCTCCTCTCAGAGCCTAACTCCGGAAGAGCCAGGTCTTCCGCTTCATCCTAAAGAGTGACTCTGATTGTTCACTCCGCAAAGAGAGAAGGAGTGCATTCCAGTGCTTCAAGCCCAGATAGCTGAAGGAGCGAGCTCCCATTCTCGCTTTTCTTGCTGGTGGCATTATGACCTGCCAAGTCCCTAATGATCTAAGATGCTGTGTCAGTACATATGGGGTAAGTAACTTGTGTAAATAGCTTGGCCCCTTCCTCTGCAGGATAGGATGACTAATATATAGGGCTTTGAAGAGTATTCTCTCTCGCTTTGTGAGCCAATGAATAGCTGAGAGGGCCTTCCTAGAGGAGGTTTTTCTCGGGAGCATCAAGATCAGGCGTGCGGCCGCATTCTGAATGCATTGCAGTCTGTGTATGCATTTGTTACTTGCTCCCAAGAAAAGCGCCTTCCTATATATTCCCTGTTTTGCATCAACTTAGCGAGCAAAGCGCGGAGATACCCCGTACGGGGTCGATTCTTGCGCTATACAAGAAATTAAATAAATAAATAAATAAATAGTCAAGGTGAGAAGTGACTAGCGCATGAACTAGGATTTTCCTGGCCGCGATAAGCAACGCATCTAGAGTCTTCTGTAGACCTTTTAAAATCCCGAAACACTTCCCTGCCGCCATTCTAATGTGGCTCTCAAAGGAGAGTTTAGATTCTATCTTCCCAATTCCCAGATTCTTAACCTGATCGCTCGGGGAGTGGGTAGGGCCTAGTGACTGTGGCCACCAGGCAGAGGACCATATATAGGGTGTCTTTCTCACCACCAACAGCTCAGTTTTACTGCTTTTAAGTTGTAGACAATTATTTGTTATCCAGAGTGCTAGGTCTTGTAGGCAGTTAGAGAAATGTTTTGCTGCCACTTCTGGAGACAGGGAAACCACCAGTTGCGTGTCATCAGCATATGACACGACATTGATCCGATAACTCTCTACAATCTCTGCTAATGGGGCCATATAGAGATTAAAGAGAGTGGGGCTCAATATAGATCAATACATGAAAAGACAAGAGGTGTGTGGCAAAACAGGAACAAGTTGGTTTAATTAAGCGCTGCGGGTGAGAAAGCCTTGACAGAGTGAGTCTGCTCAAAGTCTCTCGGTGTACAAAGTTTTGGTCGCTGTTATGTACAGTTCATGAGGTACAATAAAGCAATTTTCGACATTCCAAAAAGCATCTCAGTCATAAATCAACAAATATGGGCATCTGCTGAGGACACAGATGGCTCTCGATCTCAGAGGGAGCTGGTGTGGGCCAGTGTGTATGTGTCCAATGCCCGGCATGAGGAGCATGTGATTGCTATGTGTGGTGTACATGTCATGTCCTGATTGGTTGAGTATTTCTATATACATGTGGTATCTATCTTTGTGGTACTTTGGGGTACACAAGCCCTTGACAAACATGTTTTATTGGGGCCAATCTCCTCAGACCTGTTTGCGGTGCAACTCTCTAACAGCATAACAGAAGTACAATAACTAGAATTGGCATAAATGACGTAAATTGTTTGGATACCTTTTAGGGAATTCATGAAAAGATACTATGCAACCATTTATGCTCTGGAGCATCTCCCTCCTTCTTAATATTGGCTTGCAGACGATGTAGTTCTTGGACAACAAGGGCTAATGTCCTGTTGTCCATATCGTTTCCAGGAATAAAAGTACAACAGGAAGCACCAATTTTGGCACACCCCACACCCTCCATAGCTGGTATCAATTTCAACACGTACAGATGTTGCATCATCTTGAGGCGGATGGCTCGTAATTCCTCATTGAGCCAAGCTCAGTATTATTGATCATCTTCATCATTTCCCATCTGGTTATCTGAAACTCGCGGGCATTCACCTTTTGTTTGCATGGTGAAGCAAATGGCGAATAGTCTGAATTTGTCTGGAATGTTCTTGTACTGCACCCTGCCAAAATATTCAGCAGTTCTTCCCCTTCAAGCCTGATGCAACAGAGCTGTTTTCTTCTGTAATTGATGTTGAGTCAACTCAGACAGATCTTCTCTTGGGATTACCAGGATCGGGGTGTGTATGGTCACAAGGGTGCAGAGGCCCCAACATCTGGGAACACGCTAGGTGTAGGCAAGGTCCCCACATTGCCAATAGTAATCCATCAACTTGGAGGTGCCCCAATGCAGGTCCGGTATGTGCATTATCTTGCTGCAATTCTCATTGCTGCCCAACGATATGGGTCCTTTGCCTCTGAAACATAAATATTACAATGTAAGTTTCCATAAAATTAGAGGATGCCCCTTCCTCTCCAACCAAGTGTACCTATTGATCTCAGATTTCCTGCACAGGATGTCTATTCTGGTGTTTGACCACCTCCCACTGGACTAATTTGCCCGGCATGATTGAGATAAGGGACCCTGCACTGGATATTCATGTCCGAGGTCCTTTTGTCGTTATAGAAGGAGATCCCCAAAGATGTTAAGGGCTGCCTTCTGACTGTAGACAGAGGCGGGAGCTGAAGTGTTTGTGCTTTGGTGCGATGGTCATGCTACATCCAGGAATCTCTTTTCAGCAAAATCCCGGGGCCAAACACTGTCCTCCCCTATCATGCCATTTCTGTGCATCCTACCTACTTTGGATTAGATATCAGTTGGCCCCATGAATAGTTATTGTGTGGTGGGTTGGTTTCATACGGTGCGAGGTTTACTTGTTTCCTATGGGGTTCCACTCCATTGGGTTGGATTTGTGCCCTGATTCTGCATAGGTAAGAGTGGACAAGGCACATATTTTTTGGGGACTATCTCCTGTGGTAGGTAAAGCTTGTCTGTGACTACGGCATGAGGCATCAGTGAACAGATGTAACATGACCTGTTCGTAGTTTGTGTGCCTACGTCGGTCATGTGCTGATACCAGGTGTTGTGTAGAAGTGCGCTTTATAGTGCATGAGGAATACTAGTGTTTAGCTCACAGTAGGTGTATGTGAGGTGAGAGAGGTCTCTGTGAAATGCATTGCAAGAATGTAGAAGTAGAGCTTATGAGGTTATGCATGCGTTTGGCTTTGAAGGGGCTCAAGAGCACCCCAGCTAGAGGGATGGTTTACAAAAATACACATAACAAGTAATTTAGGAATAATTTCATAGCTGTCGGGTCGTCTTCAAGGGAGATGTATATTGTCCAGCCTGTTGTCTGTTGGTTGTTGTCTGTTGTCTATTGTTTGTTGTCCAATGTCTGGGTACTCAGAGGTGTCTTGTCCTGGTGCAGTGCAGAAAAATGTTTTTTAAGACAAGGCTAAAAAAGTTAGTTCAGAGTTTGCGTTACTTGAGCAACTGGCCTTGTAAAACAGTCTATTAAAGCTTTGATCAAGATAATGGCAGAATGCGGCTCTGTTGGTGCTTTGTAGTTCGAGTGTAGACCTGCAGGATAAGGGCTGCAGGTTGTAGATTAGCTTGGAAAAACATATTATTAAACAGTTTGGAGTCAGTTTTGGAACATTCCTGTGTTTATTTGTAAATGGTATGCTCTATAGATTTACTGCGTTGCAAATTTTTCTCGACCTGGATGGAGGTGATGAAATTTTAGTGGAATGGGGGCTTAACCTTATTTTTAGTAGGTGCTAGAACTTTGGGGAAAAGTGCGACTTTTAAACTTTTTTAATGCTATTCGCTTTATGGGTTTTAATCCCACTTCTTGCCACAGTGGGGACAGTTCTTCTTCCTCTGGTCTGCTTCGCTTAAAAGTGTGTTGACCAATTGTGAGGAGACATGCTCATTTAATTTTAGGCTAATGTTTCATTTGACACATGCGCATCCCTTTGGTCTCTGCATGTGGTGTGAACAAGGTTTCTTTCTAATTGGGCTTAGTTACTGGGTTAATCTCTTTTTCTAGAAGGGTTGAGAATCTTTGGGCTGGGTCCAAGGGGCTGGAGGTTGTGTGCGGACCCCATTGGAAACTCCAGAGAAAATGGCTGACACTATGTTGAGTTGCAGTGTTTTCTCTGCAAGGGTCAGGTGTCTCGTTGAGACTTTAATGTGTTTGACCTGATGGAGGTGATGCTACTGGATTCAATGGATATTTCTGATGAGATACTTCAGCTGGCATGGCCATTGCTGGGCTTGGACAATCATGGTCTCTATGACTTGGGTGTGGACATGGCTGGGGTAGGATGATCATGAGGTCCGTGAATGTCATTTTGACCAGCTAGGCATGGTTTGTGAGCCTCTCCCTGCACCCCAGGTGTGGGCTGTGAAAGTCGTTTGTGGAGACCCTTTCCCTCCCATCTCTCCCCTCTTCCTTGGACCCATGATGTTCTGGTTTTGTCGCACTTGGCCAAAAACCGAGGCCTCCTACCCGGCCTATTCAATGGGCTGAACTTGGATGTTTTGGAAGTTTTTAGGGGTGAAAAAAAGGCAGAATGGTCTGCCCATAATGGGAGTCAGGTGGGCAGTCGGGGCTTGTCGTGCTGTGAGTAAGTGTACTGAACCTGCAACTCACCCGGGTGGACCTTTCCAACTGACTTATAGCCAGATTTGTGCAAGGCTGATGGAGTTCTCTTGCCTTCTTAAAAACTCCTTCCCCAAACATCCGGGAAGGCTGGCTTCTGCCACTGGAGCAGTTTTGGAACTATTAGAGGGCCTCCATTTGAAGGAGCCGGAATAATGGTTGATCTGGGGCGCACCCTAGTGACTTGGGCAAAGGTGTCAGACCACTGCAAGGCTTAACCAGAGCCAGTGGCGAGAACCTGCAGGGACAATATGCCAACTCCACTGTCCCTTTCATCTAACTTGTAGTAGTAGTTACATGGACTAGGAAGAGGAATGGGGTACGGGGGAATAGGCCCTGTAGTGTCAGATGAAATTCTCTTTAAAAAAGGAGAAGGAGTATAGCCTGAGGAGAGTAGTAAGGCAAAGGAAGATGACGGATTGACCCCGCCACGGAGAGCACGTACCTAATGTAGCTCCCACGTCCTCCATGCTGCATCATTAGAGAAAGAGAGGACAGGGGACAAGAGTGTGTGCTGCTATGTGAGATATATGAGTAGAGGGAAAGCGTGAGGAATATAGACTTTCAAAGCGGATCTGGTAAGCTTATGAGTCCTCTGGATGTTTGTTTCGGATACGCGGACATTCAGCTATTTTTGGCTGCTGACACGATATGCATGCTGGATTACGGGCTCGCATATTTCCACTTTCCGACTGGTTTTGCCTTGTTCTGGCTCCACCATTGACTAGAGGCATGGCTCTTCCGAAAACCAAGAGGAGGTTGTGCTCCCCATGTCTCAACAACTGCTGTACTAGCAGGGTCTACAACGACTACAACAACGGATGACTCTCTGCCCTGAGGCCAGAAGTGTACCATAGAAAGAGGGGATCCTTCTAGAGTCAGCAAACCAATTGCTACAATCAGGTAAAGCTGTGGACCTCTTGCATACTGGGGGGGGGGGAGTAGGAGGTATAGGAACTCTCATCAGAGTCTGTAATTAGTGAAACACTGTTGATCATGATTTCCTCTAGTTGGGCAAATACAGCTGAGAGCCAAGAGGCATCCTCGTCAGAATGTATGGTGCTTTCTGAGTCGACAGAGGTAGCAGGCAGCCTGCAGAAAAAAAACAATTAGGAGATACTTTGCTAAGAGTTAACATGGGGTGTGCACCATTTGAAGCTAATAACAATGTTGCACCTAAGGTTGACTCTTCTGAGGCACAAGGTTTAGCTGCGTTGTCGACATCCCAGCAGTCTAAGGCATTACTATGCTCACTGAAAGAAGGAGACACTAAAGCAGATTACTCTATTTTAAAAGGTCTACCAGGACCTAGACTAATTGGTTCACGTGTTTTGGATTACAAAGTACACACAGTAACCGAGGGCACAACCACAGCCAGCATCTGTTCCTTTGAGCAGAAAGAGCTTGACCAAACTATGGGGATGGCGTGTGAGGCTCAGGTGGCAAATAACAGCCCTATATTTACAGCCACGCTGCAGCCTGAGCCAGGCTCTCTCTCAGATCCCACAAAAGCTACAGAAGATGCACATCTAGCGCTAAGTCGTTCCCCGGGGAAAAAGAAGAGTTAAACTAAATCCATTAAAAGCTTGAAAAAGATTACTGATCTCTACGGTAGCCAACGCCGCAACACTTTAAGGCTGTTTGGGATCCCTGAAGAAAATGAAGGCTCCGATCCCAGAGACTTTGTAGTCCAACTATTCCAAAAGGCCTTCCTTGACCTTGCAGACTGGGATTGGGAATGTAAAATACAACGTGCCCATAGATTATCAATACTTCTAAATAAGGCCAGCTCAAGATATCCCAGACCACTGCTTATTTTCTTTGGTAATTTCTTACTGAGACAGGATATATCTATTAAAGCCCGTCCTCACACTCCTATATTGGTCAACTCTTTCTCTATCTTCATTAGGCTGGACCTGTGCAAAACCACTATGAACAGACGCTGGAAGATGTGGCAGATCATTGATCTGATTAAAAGCAGAGGGTTCACAGGTTTTTCTACAAGAGATGGTGTTCCTTAAGGTCACAAAGGATGGCCATTCTCAGATTTTTCATACAGACTTGGAGGCTAAGCAGGTCTTAAGCCAGTGGCAACTGATGACCGCCAAAAAGACTTCGTAAACTAGAGTAGGCTATGGGAATATGTATTAATCACCCTACTTTCCTATATGAGACATTATTGTTAATAAGCTACAAAATATTAGAAAAATATATGTTTTATTGTCGATTTTTTGAGCATTTAAAAAGACATATGGCATAAAACAAGAAATTAAGGACAATGAACACACATAGACTCATATGTCATACAATATCAATAAAAAGTTCATATATTTATAGCATTACATGTTAACACATATTAGATAAGTTAAAAAATTGAGAGTGGCAAATTGGGTCTCTACGCGCGTTTCGGCGAACCAGCGCCTTCTTCTGGAGTAGCCACACAAACTAAGCAATAACCAAAAAATACACCGAAGGTTGATTGAATGTCTGATTGATATCCGGGTATTTTCTAAGTAGCAGACGTATTCTGATTTGATGTGACTTATCAAAATTAATTCCCGCCAGCCGGAGACTTGTCATAGATTAGCCATATTTAGTATCGTCTACTTTAACAAGACGTTCCAGGATTCGTGAAAAGTAGATATACAGCGGTATGTTTAAAAGATCTCCCTGCCCGAGATATTCGGCAGAGCTCTTTGTGTTTTTCACCAAGCAAATCCACAATCGAGCCGCCATCCTTCGTTGCGTTCCCGCCACCGGACATTTGGAGCCCTGCTGAATATCTTCGGGCAGGGAGATCTTTTAAAACCTTTTCACACTAAGAGCTCTGCCGAAAATCTCGGGCAGGGAGATCTTTTAAACCTTTTCACACAAAGAGCTCTGCCGAATATCTCGGGCAGGGAGATCTTTTAAATAAACCGCCGTATACCTACCTTTCATGAATCTTGGAACGTCTACATAAAGAGCTCTGCCGAATATCTCGGGCAGGGAGATCTTTTAAACATACCGCTGTATATCTACTTTTCACGAATCCTGGAACGTCCTGTTAAAAATTCTAAGATAAATCAGTTCTACAGAAGTAGATGATACTAAATATGGCTAATCTATGACAAGTCTCCGGCTGGCGGGAATTCATTTTGATAAGTCACATCAAATCAGAATACGTCTGCTACTTAGAAAATACCCGGATATCAATCAGACATTCAATCAACCTTCGGTGTATTTTTTGGTTATTGCTTAGTTTGTGTGGTTTCCTTCCCAGTGTAAGAATTGGCTTTTGTAGTTTGGTTTGCCCTGTTCCCATCATGCACTGGGACAGGAACAGACTAATTTGCATACAGCCAGGTTCTGAAACTGGGATGGTGCAGTGAGCTAAAAAACGGTGTTGGATCTAGCCCTGATCTCTTGACTGGGTGAGAGCTTTCTGCGTAATTCAGAGACTCTGTCCCTCACCACCCCTTGTTGTAAATATTTTTGTCCACCCTAAGCGTGGAAGGGTATTCTCAGATGTGAGACCCTTGCTCATTGCACCATCAGGATTCAAGCAAACCGGGCCGAAGACGGCTGTAATGCCAGAAACCGGTCCCCGGGAGCTCGTTTCCTTCCCAGTGTAAGAATTGGCTTTTGTAGTTTGGTTTGCTCTGTTCCCATCATGCACTGGGACAGGAACAGACTAATTTGCATACAGCCAGGTTCTGAAACTGGGATGGTGCAGTGAGCTAAAAAACGGTGTTGGATCTAGCCCTGTTCTCTTGACTGGGTGAGAGCTTTCTGCTTAATTCAGAGACTCTGTCCCTCACCACCCCTTGTTGTAAATATTTTTGTCCACCCTAAGCGTGGAAGGGTATTCTCAGATTTGAGACCCTTGCTCATTGCACCATCAGGATTCAAGCAAACCGGGCCGAAGACGGCTGTAATGCCGGAAACCGGTCCCCGGGAGCTTGTTTCCTTCCCAGTGTAAGAATTGGCTTTTGTAGGTTGGTTTGCCCTGTTCCCATCATGCACTGGGACAGGAACAGACTAATTTGCATACAGCCAGGTTCTGAAACTGGGATGGTGCAGTGAGCTAAAAAACGGTGTTGGATCTAGCCCTGATCTCTTGACTGGGTGAGAGCTTTCTGCTTAATTCAGAGACTCTGTCCCTCACCACCCCTTGTTGTAAATATTTTTGTCCACCCTAAGCGTGGAAGGGTATTCTCAGATGTGAGACCCTTGCTCATTGCACCATCAGGATTCAAGCAAACCGGGCCGAAGACGGCTGTAATGCCAGAAACCGGTCCCCGGGAGCTTGTTTCCTTCCCAGTGTAAGAATTGGCTTTTGTAGTTTGGTTTGCCCTGTTCCCATCATGCACTGGGACAGGAACAGACTAATTTGCATACAGCCAGGTTCTAAAACTGGGATGGTGCAGTGAGCTAAACAACGGTGTTGGATCTAGCACTGATCTCTTGACTGGGTGAGAGCTTTCTGCTTAATTCAGAGACTCTGTCCCTCACCACCCCTTGTTGTAAATACTCCAGAAGAAGGCGCTGGTTCGCCGAAACGCGCGTAGAGACCCAATTTGCCACTCTCAATTTTTTAACTTATCTAATATGTGTTAACATGTAATGCTATAAATATATGAACTTTTTATTGATATTGTATGACATATGATTCTATGTGTGTTCATTGTCCTTAATTTCTTGTTTTATGCCATATGTCTTTTTAAATGCTCAAAAAATCGACAATAAAACATATATTTTTCTAATATTTTGTAGCCAGTTGTCCTTATGTATATTACACTGTGAAATATTAGTTGCCTAGGTTGTTTTTTGTCATAAGCTTCATTTTCCCTGACCTAGGAACTACTGTATCCGTACTTTCAGGGGGTCCTTGTTAAATACACGCTAATTATTGTTAATAAGACTAGTCTCATTTTCAACAAATATTTATTGATATTTATATCAAGCACTGTTTCAAATACATTTAAACACCAAAATAATATTGTGAACGTTGAAAACTATACCAACTGTTCCATGTCTATGAATATTACGGGTCACGTTAATGAGCACTGTCACTTAAAAATTTTGAAGTCACTCCTCCACCGTGCCATGTGATCAAGGCCCCATGAGGGCTAAAACTCATTATGGAAGCGGTGCAGGGCACTAAATAAAAGAATTGCACCAAACCGTGGGTCCGCATCGTCTGTTCCTGAATGGAGTGTATGTGAGAGGATACATGCGTCATATTTTATTGAGTCGGCTTCCTCTGTATCAGTGGATCCCCTCCTTCAATGCAAGGGCTGTGCTGCAGGAAGCAGCTGTTCTGGAAGCAATTGGAATATCCAGTTTCTCCTGCAAGGAGCAGCCGCGGTAGCCCCCAGACAGCGGAATAGCCCCTACAGTGAAGCGAAATGCAGAACCGGTGTCGGAGGACTGGCATCTTCCGGAGGTAGGGACTCGTCAATAGTCCGATGAAAGAGTGTGCACGAATAAGATGCCGGCACTCAACTAGACGCCTTTGTTCTGTATATTTATTATTATTATTATTATAATATTCTTATATAGCGCCAGAATAGACCCCCGAAGGGGTATCTCTGCGCTTGCCTTGGGAACCAGTCCTGGCTTTTCCCTAGGAGATAGCCCCTACAGGGCATCCCCAAGGTGAAAGCCAGGCATCCCGCCGCGGGGGGCCGTTGTGGAGATTAAGCAAGCTTAATGCCCAGAGTTGCAGAGTGTGAACCCATGATTAGGTCAGGCACCAAAGCGAGAATTATCGAGTCCATGGACATTTGAGCTCAAGACCCTGCCGCGTCGGGAATTGAACCCTGGTCCCGGGCAGCGGCGGTTTTCCTTCATGGGCGGCGGGGCTCCGCCCTCCCTATCGACTCGGCCGGCATACTAGAGCAGCCAGGGGATTTAAAATGCTAAGTAACAGCAATGTTACTTACCAGGCATTTTAAATCCCGAGCTGCACTGCAGTGCTGATCAAAGCCCCGGGCCGTGACATCCTGCTGTCTGCCTGCCTGCCATCAGTTTAGGACGCACTCGAGCGAGCGTCACTGCAGCAGCAGGCAGGCCAGGCAGGAAATGGAGGCAGCGTGTGGGGTGATTTGTGACACATGCGCTTTGCGCATGTGTCACAATTTAATGCTAGGAGCCTCCCTGCCGGAGTGTAAACACCGGGCGCATTAGGTGCCAGCCCGGGATCATAAAGAATGGCACTTTTGGGGCCCGCCCAGTAATGACGCAAGGCAGCATCATAAATTTACAGCAGCCTCGGGCGGGTACAGTGTAAGCCCGAGGCTGCATTGAAGGCTGGGGAATGATGACGAATACACCCTCACCCCACCCTTTGATTAGTCGTCACTGGAGGGGGTGGGGTCATGCATAACTGACCCCAGCCATCTGAAAAACGACTCATTTGGGAAAGGTCATTTTTAAAAATAAAATAATCATTACACTGAATGATTATTGTAGTTAAACTTTTAACTTTATTAAAAAAAAAAAGAAAACGCTGTAAGCATATTATTTATGACACAGAGTCATGAGACTTAACTCATGACCCTGTGACGTGGTGTCACATGCTGCACAGAGAAGAGCTTTCACTTTCATCCTGAAAGTGAAAGCTTTACTGTTTCAGCTCTCTCTGAACCAGTAGCTGCTGGAAAACAAAAGGAGAAGAAGCGCAGCCAGCCAGCAACTAGCATCAACCGGCTGACTGACCAAGACAGAAGCTGCCTGATAACTAGGGTAAGTGTGAAGTATTAATTATTGTTCATTTAAATTATTTTTGCAATATTTCCATTATTTAAATATACTACTTTCTAATTATTTTAACATATAGCACACTCTAGTCTAGTATCATGACTCATGAGTGCATTTAAATAAACTTGCAAGGGTTAATGTGTGTCATGCAGTGCACTCCATGCAAAATTCTATGTAATATGCAGATGACAGATTGTTATTTTATGAAACTAGATAAGTGGGTTACTGCTTTTAATACAGAGCTCATTTGGTTATGTGCAGTGACAGTGCATACATTTTAATCCTTCCCAGATAGCACAGTGAGCTATAAACAGCATGCAACTCTTCAACCTTGTAACCCTCACTTACTTTTGTAACACAACCTGTACATTGATTTACACTCTTCATTTATTGTCAATATATGTGTACATGTGATCTAAAGCGCTTTGACACCCTACATATGGATGAGTAGCACTATAAAAAGAAATAAAAACAAAATAGTGGTATTTAAATTTTAAAATTTTGCAAATACAAATTCAAAAGCAAGCGTCTTATAATGTGATAAGCTTTAAGCCTTTCTTTCTGCTCCATTGCTTCAAATCAATTACTATTTAAAGCAAGACTACTCACCCGTAGGGTCTCAAGGCGCTGTGTGTGGGGTGTTGAGAGAGGGGATCTACGATTGATTTGACAAGCCAAGTCTTGAGGTCCTTCCTTAATTGCGGACGTGATGGTGATTGCCTGAGGTGTAGAGGCAGGACGTTCCAGAAGTTTAGACAAGGATCTTTCTCCAGCACTGGTCTACAGATGTGTGATGGTGGCCTGCACCAGTTGGGCGGAGTGGAGATGTTGAAGGGAGAGTGTAGAAGCAGAAGTGGTGGTTGAGCTATGTATGTCTGGCGTTGTGGAGGGATTTGTAGGCGTGCGTGAGGCGCTTGAGCTAAGGTAATTCTTTTGTTGAAAGTGAAGGTCTCTCAGGGAATATATGACATTATATCGTATGCCAACACAAAGAATGCCATTATAACGTGGTTGTAACAACACAAGTGCTGTTACAACGCATTACCATTGCAAAGCACACTTTTACCATGCATATACCTTTACCACGCATGCCATTACAAGGCAAAGACATGCGTGGTAAAGGCATATACTTGGTAAAAGTGGTTAAGGTAAGTAATTGTGTGTCTCTGTTTGTGTGTGTGTGTGTGTATATGTGTATATATATATATATATATATTACCCCCAGGCAACCCCAAAATGACCCTTTGTACCAGTGCCAATAGCCCTACCCCCTTAAAATTCTAAAATTACCCTTACCACCCTAATACCCATACCCCCTAAACCCTAAAATTACCCTTACCACCCCAAAACCCAAATCAACCCTAAACCCTAAAATTACCCTTACAACCCCAAACCCTAAACTTTAAATTATCCTTGGCACCACAAAACCCAAATTTGTCCGAGCCCTAAAATTTCCCTGGGCACCCTAAAATCCAAACCCACCCTGAATCCTAAAATTAACCTTGGCACCCCAAAACATATACCCGTCCTGAACCCTAAAATTAATCTTGGCAACCCAAACCTATACCCCTACACCCCAAACCCACCCTAAACCCTATACTTACCTTATACTTACATGTAAAACACATATGCTTTTACCATACTTGCCTATACAAAGAAATTCACGTAAAGGCATGTGTGGTAAAGGTATATGCATTATAATGCTTTGCATTGTAATGCTAAGCATTGTAATAGCATTGCGATGTAATGGTACGTGCGTTGTGTTGTCATGTCATGCTTGTAATGGCATGCGTTGTATTGGATTCGTTGAAATGGATATTTGCCTTCTCAGGTGGCCGGTGATGTGGCTGCGACGTGGGATGTTCAGGATGAGTTTGGCGGAGGTGTTCTTGATGTTCTGCAGTTTCTTTTGGAGTTTCTGGGTGGTGCTGGATAGAGTGCTGACAAGCTCATGGGTGACAGTTTTCCTGTACTCACTGGGGCACACTGGAAGATTTCATGAAGTAGATGGAGCATGTAGAAATAGGAGGAATAAACAACGTTGATTTGGTGGTTTATTGAGAGAGAGAAGTCCAGGAGGTTGCCACGGTTTCGCATGTAGTCAGTGGGCGTGGGGGGGGTTCCAAGTGCTGCAGACCCCCTCTGCCTGGGCCACCAAGAGTCAACCAAGGCAGAGGGGGTGGCAACACTTGGGGGTGGATCCCAGGTTGAGGACTTAGGTCTTGTTTGAGTTAGTTAAGCTTGAGGCAGCTGTCCTTCATCCTGGTGGTGACTGCATTTATCCTGTTGTGGAAGTTGCTCTTGGCAGCTGTGGGTCCTTCTGTGAGGTAGAGAATCAGCTGGATGTTATCGGCGTAGGAGACAACGTTGAGTCTGTGGTTCTTGACGATGGCTGCAAATAGGGCCTGAAGAGCTTGGGGCTCAGGGAGGAGCCTTGAGACCCTTTGCAGCTGATCTCTGTGGGTTTTCAGTTGAATGGTGGAAGTCTTACTCTCTGTTTTCGGCCAGTGAGGAAGGAGCAGATCCATCCAGGGCTTTGTTGCGGATGCTGGCATCGTGGAATCTTGTGCAGAGGGTGTGTGGGAAACAGTGTTGAAGTGTTGAAGGCGGTTGAGAGGTCCAGCAGGAAGAGGGAAGCTGTTTATTTGCTTTTAGGTTTGAGGCTCCAGATATCTCCTTGGAACAGAAGGAGGCCTGAAGGCCCTTTAACTTCGGCCTTTGTTATGGTCCCAGGTGAAGTCTGATAAGCTGCTGACCCCTCCACTTGCACATTACAGCTCGGAATGATAGCAGGCGCTGCTGAATATGTCAGTTACAAATGGGGTTTTTGTTTGGCTAAGGTATACACCTAAGCCAAGCAGTACCCACCACCACTCAGGTTAATTCAGATGCAAGATTACCTGTGCTCCTCGTCTGGTAGCTTGGCGCAGAGGAGGCTTATCAAAGAGGTATTTCTGCAACACATAGTAAAGTAACACAGGGAAAGACAAAGCAAAACACTCCACACTAGTACTAGAAAAATAGACCATCTTTATGTAATTAAAACCAGGCCTAAAGGACAACAATCTAATAGTCTATCAAGAGTTATGCCAGTACTAGTAACATTAATAGCTCATCACAGTGCTCAGGAACCTTTAAGGGAGTTACAGTAATCCTCAAATGAGCCCACCGGCCTCCTCCGCCTCGAAAAGGTTTTCAATGCAATGGGGGTTGAAGTTAGCCTGCACAGGCCTTCGGGACAGTACCTGGGGCTTGGAGTCACTGCTCTCGTTGTCGGGGGTGTCGCACACGGGGTCCACGTGGTAGGAAGAGGAGTTGGGCTCTGGCATGGCCGCTGGAGCACAGGCAGGTCTGTGGCCCCATACTGCTGTGTTGGTGGGCCTCACACATGGAGCTCGTGTTGGTAAGAGGTACAGAGGCAGGCAAGACTGGTGTTCAGCCACAGTAGGTGCAGTCTTGTGAATCTTCAACCCAAAGAGCCTGGAGAGAGCGAGCTCAAATCGTTGTGTTGCTAGGCAACCAGAATGCGCTCATGCCACTCGGTGCTCCCGGCGCTGACTGAGGGTAAAGATCTACACCGCTGCGGTATCTTCAGAAACAGCAGTGTCGAGTACGACTAGTAGCAAAAGGTGACCGAGCGCCAACACAGCAGGCGCTAGACTATGTGAGCGTGTCTGGTGGCCCAATAGCCCTGATTCTTCCATAACAGGAGGAAAGCTAACAAGTTCTTGGGAACTTGTAGGATATAGAGACCCAGTTGTCCCTCATTGCAGAGGTAGCAGGGAGCAGGCCAATATAGCTGAGCAGAGTGCATAGGCAGTACAGCAAAGCAAGTGACAAAGGGGCAGTCCTTCCTAGCAGCGTTGTACCTCATAGTTGCAGAGTCTCCTCCAGACCCCAAAGTTAACTAATTTGGGGATGTCACAGCGAGGTCCAGTACTAATACCAAAATGTGTCTTTGAAGTGGGGGAGACAATAAAAGACGGCTGTCTTTGATCTTCAAAAGGCCCCTGCCCTTTCTTCTCTGGCTCCAGGCACACTACAGGCGGTTATATAGCTATTTGTGTTGGAAAAGGCATAGCCCTATTCAGGTGGAGGTGTCAGCCCCTCCCTCCTTCTATGTTTAATGAAGTCTTAGTGCGGTGCTATAATTTGACTTCATAATGTCAAAGCTTTCAAATGTTAAAAAGATACACTTTTTGAAATTTTGAAGAGCGTTCACTTTCACATTTGTAGTCCTGTCAAGTACCACTCATTAGTGGTCAGACTAGTGCTGGTGTCCGCATCACCACACTAGAATGCTTTATTCATTCAAGCTATAGCACACCTGGGCCCTAACCACCTTGCATGCTTTCTGAGTAGCTGCATTTAGGCAGCAAGCACGCTGGCAGTAAGTGCATCGTGGTTGTGAAAAGCATGCAGTCTGTCCCACTTATTTTCTTGGCAAAATCACATTTCGGCACTGCCTGGAAGAAATAATCACCAATCTCTTGCCAAACTGCCTGCTTTCCCACAGTGTAAAACACTTTCTTCAGTTAGCGCAAGTTATAAACCAAAAAACTTCCTGACCCGGCTGGCAGAGAGTGCTCCACGTAGAACCATGGGGTCGTCCTATGCCAACTGTTGTTTTCTAGAAAGGCGATGGACTATAGGCTATTTAGAGGTGGCAGTGGCCTTGGTGCTGAAAGATTTCAACCTAGGGGTCTGGTTGCTGGAAATGATCACTGGCTTATCTGTCCTCTAGCCCCCTGAATGTAGCCGGTGTAAAACCTTAACTCACCATCCCTCCTCTAGTCACATGAGGTGTTCCCATACCTCTGCTCACTACTTCAACAGGATTCTAGAGTTTCGGGCCAGCGGCACAGGTGCTCACTGCAATGCACACATACTCAAACATACACACACATTCGTTCACATAGATTCATGTTTAAACATGGGCATGCACTTCTTTGCAGAAATATTCAACTCTACACCGAATTTCACACATCACCATGCTTGCAGAGACCCAGGAGCTCACTTGCACTCATGCACATTCCATTAAAAACACCTGAATGTATTATTTTTATTTGTTTTGTGTAAAACATTATTGTACAGGAAGCACATTGGCTTGAAACATTACATGAATGCAATGTAATTGCTGGTAATAATTATGTTTTTAATTCTTTTAGCACATGAAAAATTGGAGTTAAAACTGATCGTGATATAATCACATTCAAGATCAGTACTGAGAGATATCGAAAGAGGACAAGTGGTAGTTCTGACTCTGCTGTAACAGGACATTGACCAAAACTCAGCTTCGTGGTCCTTAATCTCAGGCCACAAGGTAGGACATGGTTCTCTATTTACGGCAAAGGTCCACATTCAGCTGTATATGGATGCCAACTGTGTGGTCTTTAGGTGTGGAGGACTGCCTGTTGGCTTATCCTAGCAGAACAGTTCAGAGAGTGTGAGCTTGTAGCGAGTTGAAAGTTGTAGGGAATCATGTTTTGTTTTTCATCATGAACTATGAAAATTCCCAAAATGTTGATTTTGAAATCTTTTATATTTTTATACACTTTCATTTATGTAACTGTGGCCTGATAATCCCTTACTATCCCTTAATGCTTTTCACCCTTAAAGCCTTTAAACCCCAAACTGCCCATATATTTTATCCTTTCTTCCTGCTTAAAAAAGTACTACTCTAATTCATTATAGCCCTCTACTACTACTTAGTGCTACCCTAAAATGTCCTAACTATCCCTTAACCGCATCGCTGCGGCGGCTTTTCCCGCTGTGCGCGGCAAATTCAAAATTACCGCGTTACGTGACGAGCTGGCCTTGTCATCCGCGCAGGACAGGTAAGCGCGATGACGAGCCCAGCTCGTCAATAGCCTCGAAGGGGTTAAAGCTAACTAATACTTGAATTATTAAAATGCATTGCTAGTCTCCGGCCCCTCATTTTAAATGCTCCTGTCTATTTTAGGAGGATGCCTCTTACCCCTGATCCCAGTACACTCATCTTTGCTCTATAATGCATGGCATTTTACCATGTTTTAGGCCACTGTTTATTTTCATTCTAGTTTTTTCAGTCGACAATATTTTTTACAGCAATGTTTTTCAGCCTATTTTTTGCACACAATATTTTTACTGCACACAGAGTATGTACAGTGAGTTGGATATATAAAATCGATCTAATGTGTTGTGACTTTGTGACTGTTGTCCATTTAGTAATAGGATCACTGATAGGACTAGCACTGTCTATAGGCTGTAATTTTAGTCTGTCTTGTGTGTAAAATAGGTCATTTCATCAATGTGTAGAATATCAAAATGGTCTAACTGCAATGTTAAACTCTTAATTGAAAAAATATGCATTTATTTTGCTGTGTTGGGTACAGATGAGTACTGGATATATCAGAGATCTGCCTAGAACCCTTTTAAAGGGTATTGCTCAATTAGTCTCTCATTCTTTTGAAGACATTTTTTAATATGTTTTGTATTATTTGCCATCTAAAGTCAAGTCAAAATTTATAAGTACACCCTTTAAATTCTAGGCAGATCACTGAATTGACATGCTCAAGCTTTTCAATCACCACTGGTGTTGTGCATGCTATGGCACCTAGCCTCGAAGCTCACACCATATTTTAATTATTAACAGGATCCCAGGAGAAATTCTGCAAAAATTTACAAGGCTATACCGCTTGGGGAACAGCTGTACGTGCTGCTGCAGTTGCATTCCTGTCAGACTGAAGATGGATGTGGATGAATAATTGCTGTTACTTGTGTGTGCATGACAATTTAAATTAGTGTTTATTTAGTATTTTGCGTAATATCGTTTTTGTGTCTTCAACCAAGGGAATTTTAAAAAACAGGCTAGGTTTTCTATTTACAATCTGATATATTGCTGGACACAATGAACACAGTTGACAGTTTACTCATAAACCCATTTTTGGGTTTGACATATGCAGATAAACTGCAAGTGAAAACATTAGGAGCTGATAAACCTCAAATTAAAATTGAGCAGTCTACAAAAGATAGGGGAAAGGGGTACACACGTCGCTTTACCAGTACATGGTATGATAGGATTGAATGGCTTACTGGTAGCGCTTCTAAAAATGCTTTATTCTGTTTCCCATGCTTACTCTTTGGAGGTGAAGTTACCTGGACAAAAACAGGAGTTACTGACCTAAAGCATCTGGCTGAAAAAATAAAAAAACATGATTCCTGTAAATCCCATTTGACAAATATGTTAAAATTATCTCTTTTTGGAAAATCGGACATTGTACAGCAATTAAACGAAGCATACCGTGTGGGAGTAAGAAAACATAATGCAGAAGTGGATAAAAACCGATACATTTTATCAAAATTGATTGACTGTATTCGATTTTGTGGTGCCTTTGAATTGGCATTACGAGGACATGATGAAACTGAAGAGTCTCTAAATCCTGGCGTGTTCAGGGGCCTTGTTGATTTTGTCTCCAGCATTGACAGTGCTATGGAAACACATTTAAAAACAGCCACCGTGTTTAAAGGCACTTCTAAAACTATTCAAAATGAATTGCTGGACTGTATGCTGGAAGTAATAAGAGACTATATTATACAGCAGTTGAGAACCACTGATTATGTAGCTATCCAAGCTGATGATACAACTGATGTCTCTACTAAGACACAGTCAGTTCTGGTCTTCCGCTACATTGATGGAAATTGCAAGGTAGCTGAAAGGTTTTATTGTTTCACACATCTAAAAGACTCATCTGCAGAAACAATTGCCTCAGCCATTCTTAATGAATTAAACATTGTTTTCCCTGAGCAATGTGCTAAAGGAAAAGTAATTGCTCAAAGCTACGATGGTGCCAGCGTCATGCGTGGTGCAACAGGTGGGGTGCAAAAGAAAATCAGGGATGTTTACCCAAATGCACATTATATTCACTGCTATGCCCACCAACTTAACCTAATTATGGAACAGGCTTCCTCCAGAATATCTAGAGTTAAAATTTTCTTTTCAGAGATTGGTGGTATAACAGCATTTTTTGCACGTTCCCCGAAAAGGACGGAAATTCTTGAACAAATAGTTTCAAGAAGACTTCCAAGAGGGTCTGCAACTCGCTGGAACTTCAATATTCGAGCAATATTGCTAATTTATGAATTCAGAGAAGATCTTCTTGAATGCATGTCAACCATTGCAAACAGTGGTGATTTTGAGTCGAATACTATATGTGAAGCTAAGGGATTTAGTAGAACATTAGATGATAGAGAGTTTATATTCTTTCTGTTTCTTTTTTTCAAAATAATGCCCCAGGTAGACATTTTATATAATCAATTGCAAAAGCGAGACTTTGACACTGTGTCTGTCCAGAAAGCTACTACAGACTTTGTGACAAGCATCACCAAAGTACGAGAATCCATTGACAGTTTGGATTCTACACTGCCAGAAGAATGTACATTTGTAAACCGGAGACTGCAAATAAATACTTTAACCCAAGAAGCAAAAGAAGTCTGTGACATTATTGTGGTCCATGCCAGAGAGCGCTTTGCTTTCACAAAGCATCTTGTAAGTGCAACACTATTGCGAAGTGACCTTTTTGAAAGCCATGACAAATCTTTCCCAGCTCAGGCACTCGCAGAAACGGTAGAAGCCTATCCTATGTTAGACAAAGCCAGATTGAGTACAGAACTTTCGGTCTTGTATGGAAGACGAGACTTCCGTCAAACTACTGGTGGTGCCATGGCTTTATTTAGCTTTTTATGTGAAAACAACTTAGAGAAATCCTTTTCTGAGACCATAAAGCTCTTAAGAGTTGTCATTACTACACCCATGACAACAGCAGAATCTGAGCGATGTTTTTCCACACTAAAGAGGGTAAAAACTTTTTTGCGAAACACTATGACTCAAACTAGACTTAATGCTTTGGCTATGCTGTCAATGGAAAAAGAGCTAATAAAGGAAATACCAGAATTCAACAAAAGAACAATCGAAAAGTTTGTTCATATTAAAGATCGACGAGCAAACTTTCTATATAAATAGAAAATATGAATCTGATGTGTGATCATAGTTTCAGGTGTTTATAGCTCAGTTTGTTTTGTTTGATAACATTAGGAAGTACTGTTGGAAATGTTCTCATTCCATTTAATATTCATACAACTCCTGTACAGTTGATATGTATTTATATATGTGTGCTTATGTATCTGTGAATTTATATATATTTGTTTTCATATTTTAATATTATTTAAAATATTTTTGTTGTTAGTGTTTTGAGGGTATATGTCTTTATATGTACAACATTTAGTTATTTTCCTAATTTATTTTTATTTAACCGTTTTCTACTGTACTGACAGGGACAGGAACCCTTCTACCTGAGATTGACATGCAAAGTATTTAAATATTATTTTTATTTTGTCAATTGTGTTTAAAAATATATTGGTTTTGAAAGTTCTTAAAATTTACATTTATTTATTTCCATAATTTCTTTTTGTTTAACTTTTTCTGCTGTGCTGGCTGAAGGGCACAAGGACCTGAGAGTGGCATTCAAACAATTTACATAGTATTATTTAAAATAATTTTGTTTGTGTTTACAAATATCATATTGGTTTTGAAGGGATATTTCTTAAAATATACATTTATTTATTTTCATATTTTATTTTTATGTAGCCATTTTCTACTATACTGACTGCCACAAGGGCCTGAGAGTGGCATGCAAAGTATTCAAAAATAAAGTAAAACATTTGTACCTAGCCTGCTTATGCAAATAACGTTTTTGTTCTTTCTTTCTTAAATAAATGAAAGATTTTGAATGGATATTTCTTATATTATAAGCAATGCATATTACACTCATTTCCTAACTTATTTTTAATTAGTGGTTTTCTAAAATACTGATAGACCCAAGGGCTTCAGAGCGCTATATGAACTATTTTAAATACAATATTTACTTAATTATTTTGCAAAATTGAGTTGCTCAAAAATGCAAAGCTTTTGCTGACTTCCTAAAAATTAAATGTTTGTTTCAAATTGATATTTCTTATACATGTAGCTATTTAATATGTCATAAAGATTACTGGGCAATCAACGTTGAATAGCTGATGCAGAAAAGGAAATGGCCAGCCGTCACTTTTGGTAGGAACAAAATTACAAGTGTGTTTCTTTGTGGATATGCAACCTGGCTTAGTACCCTGGCCCTCTTCAGAAGTCAGTCTTGCTTGGCAACACAGAAATTGTCTGAAATAATGTATGAGTTTTCTTTTATGAATGCCTAGAAGAACTGATTTTTCAGTCCATTTATCACTGAAATAGTGCAGAAAATTGCACCAAAAAATGCCAATTTTTTAAAAATTTCTTCGCGGGGGGAGAACCCCCCCACACCCCCCTTATTGCTGTCGGGCTCGCTCGCTTCGCTCGCTCGCTCCCGTTCGTTGATTCCTACTTTAAAAGCCCCACCAGGTTCAAATTCCACCAGCCGCCACTGGTCCCGGGTCTGACCTCTGCTTCCGGGTCTGCTTGCTCTAACCAGTGAGCCACACTTCTCCATTAGCCCTGAATACTCAGCACCATGCCTGCCGACACGCTAAGGAGCCGCGAGGCGGCGGCAAGTGGAATGTTTGATAATTCCCCAAGTGGGGAAAGTGCAAAAAGTATATTAACTAGCAGCCCATTTAATCGGAATTCTAACACCAGAGAACTACTGATCATAATCCTCCCCTATTTTCTTTTCAGTGTCAGGTAGCAAATAAAGCAATGAGTCCTTTCTTGTTCCCGCGCTACTTATTAACAGACAGCGAGTTTGTATCATTCATTCATAAAAACCTGACAGATTTCTTGCAATATAATGTCGGTGCTGCCTCTCCTTGTATATTATGGGACCCGATGAAGGAGTATATAAGAGGGATTACCCAGCAGAATATCCTACAGCAAAATAGAAATAGGGATGGCACTACCAGAGCTGCCTATCAAGCACTTATATCGTTAGAACGTCTTCACACAGAGGCAGACCAACAAGGGGGTAAAAATCAGGCACAGCTGTATATTTTACCAATAGTTAAATGTTCTTCCTTGAGTAGGACACTTAAAGAAAAAATGGAGGCAAGTTATAATAAGCATCACTCTCTTCAATACAAATATGGCAAACAGATAAGGAGGGGGCTGGCGTATCAGCTAGCTGACAATAGAGATAAGAAACAAATCAAGGTTATTATAGGGGAGGATGGTACATTATACACGCACCACACTCAATAGTCCAGCAATTCTCCCAGTTTTACTAAAAACTCTATGCACAAACACATTTTTTAGATGAGGAAGGTTTATTCAATTAGGCAAAGACATACCAATCACCCTCGCTGATCTGGCCACAGGGTTCATGACACACAGCCTGGAAAACAAAGAGGAAAGAGACCTAGTTGACATCCTACTAACAGCGGCAGTTAAAATCATATTAACAAACTGGAAAAACACAGCCAAAGCCACCTTCAAAAACTGGATTAACTGGGTCACCGTCCTCAGAGGCGCGGACAACATCACAGGCAAATACTCGAAAGAACACAACGCCAAAAACGGCATGTGGCAAGCCCTCGATGCATATCTCGAACAAGCCTGACCCCCCCTCCCTCCTTTCTTCTTTCGGTCACGGGGACACCGCGCACAAAGGAATGTTAAACCAGGGAATATATGATACATAACCTGGTGGCAAGTCTGTCCATCCCGCACATACCCCCCCCCCCCCTCTTTGTCTTTTTTTTGCATACTCTGTACTGTCTGTATCTGCTGATATGCATACCTATATTTTAATAACATTTTTAGAAATAAAAAAAAAGAAAGTGATGTATAGAAAAAAAAAAGGTGCAACCTCCCGTGTTTGAGCAAAGAAGATTCCAATTCTCTTAATAAAGAAATTTTACATGATGAAATTTCCAAAGCTTTGACCATGCTATCTACAGATAAGGTAGCTGGGGATGATTCAATACAACTCTTGACATGAGGAAAGGCATCTACGGCATAATCCAGGCCTTGACAAACTGGAAGTAATTCCTAGCAATTCTTGTGATGGGGACATGCGTGGCAAAATACAGGTGCTAGAAATGTGGAGGTGATTCTTGACATTAGGACAGGTTCCCATGTCAAAATGCAGACCCTGATATACTGAAGGTATTTCTTGGCATATGGGGAGATCCATGGCAAAATACCGCTGCTGGCACACTAGAGGTAACTCTTATCCTTGGTAAATAGCCTTTAAACCACTGCTTGAACCATGCTGTGCCTAAACAATGAGGTCCAAACCATGGATGCGTCTTTACAACACATTCCTTTAACACACAAGTCGTTAAACAACTTGCCTCAATGAGAGTGGTGTTGGATTGATGGTGGAATTTAAGTCCAACACTTTATCTTTTGTTGCACTCACTGGAGTTGGAATAGTAAATTATACTATTCCAACTCCAGCGCTTTCTGAAAAACAAGTTGTTTTAACGACTTGCATGATAAAGGAATGCATTGTAAACACACTTTCACTGTTTGGACAGCATTACTAAGGCAGGTGTGATTAATGCATGCGTGATTCAGACATCCAACCCTTATCCTGAATGAGGGAAGCCATGGTGTATTGGGGCTGTGTGGTTGAGGGAAGCCAACCATTTCCAATTACTGACTCCGACATACTGGGGTTACGTTTTGACATATATGCCACCAATAGAATATGGGCAGTCTCAATGACAAATTTCTGGCAACGACATTTTGTATGTAATTTATGGCATAAGTAGCTACCTATGACAAAATGCTGGCATTGGCTTAATGGAGGTAATTCTTAGCATATAAGGAACCGCCAGTGCAACTTTAGCAAAAAATGGGGCGAACTCAAGTATTGTGCCTCACCACTTTCAAAGATCGCCAGCTGCCTTTATATTGCTTACTCTTCATCAGCCCAGATTCTGACAAATTGCAGAAAGATGAAAAGGAGAGGGAGAATGTCCATGGTGCGGAAAAATACTAAAGTAATGGAGGACCTTGAGCCAAGCTCCTAATGGATTTCAAGGAGAATGATGACCTCTTAGATCAGTCCCCTCCATCTATTATTGACAAAACAGGAACTGCCGAACCCTTGTTTTGTATGAAGGTGGCCTGTGGTATATTTCACTTTTCCCACTGTTGGGCTGGAGAAGAAACTTTTCACGCTTTTAAAATGTTTATACTTTTACATTAGTCCTCAATACTTGCACAACGCTGATTTTAATTCCTGTTAGATCAGCCCTAAATACTCGCAGTAGGTTAGGTTTCTTGATACATCAAACTTTCTGGTTGCCTCCTAGAGACACTATTTTGAGGGGGTAGCACTCTAGCGGTGTTACCCAGTAATCAGGTGTCGATGTTCAAGTTGATGAGCCCTGCCCTCAAGAACACGGCTGCCGGCGCTCCAATGTCAAGCCTGTTTATGCCCGTCCATGCCTAGTTTGCCCCGGGTGCCAGGGACGCTGCCCGCTTCAAGCCAGAAAAACATGCCTCAGGCAGAATTAATTGCTCCTTAGCCCAACTAGTTGAGCTGTTCCCTATGGGTTGGTCCACAGAATGCTCTGTGAACTCTCTTGACAGTATGATCCACCCTACTTGCCTTAACTGCAACAAATTTAATCAGAATGACTGTAACGTGTCTACACTGAGGGTGGGAACCACTTTGAACGCAGACGTCTCATTAATTAACACCTGCTCACTGATCAAACATAAACACAAAGTTAAAAACCTTATCCAAAATATGGCTATAGATTTTTACTACGGACACTTGGATGAAAGAAGATTCAGGCTCGGACCTAGTGGTAGTGTGGACATTTGGCCGAGATCGCTGTTAGCATTTAGATGAAGCCATCTTGTTTCTGGCAGCCATCTTGTTGACTATTTGCTCGCCACGTGCTCTTTCCTTCTTCACAGTTGCTTGCCTTTGTGCTTTGCTTGAGAACTGGTTATACTTAGCCTCTGCTACTCTGCACATGCTCAGAAGAGTCTGTAGCTGGGCATGCACCTGCTTAAGTTGCTTGCTGTCAGGATGTTTGTACTAAAGTCAGCAACTGTTGGCTCCTCCTTCTTTGTTGACTGTGCATTCTCTGTATGACCATCTATGTATATAACTCCTATGTGTGCTTGTACTGCCTCCTTTTGAGCTCCCGTGTGGGTATAAAAGGCCCACGGTTCTTCTTCTCCTTGTGCTACTTCATACACTGCCAAAGGGTGTTGTATGAATATAGTTCCACCTCATGAGGTTTATTTAAATATCTTTTTACTAATTCAGTTTCCGTGCCAGCGTCTATTTACTGGTCTGAGGACTTGTGTGCAAATAAGGGCGAACGCCTAGCACTGGTAGGCCTTGCTGAGGTCTACTTCTACAGAAGCAGAACCGATAGGGGATACAATCGCTTGTCTAGATCCCTCACCCCACCCCCAGCTGGATAGACGGAGGCTTAGCCATAATTTGCAAGGAATCCCTGAACGGCACGTTTGGGCAGATACTAAACCTTCTGCATCTAATCTGTGAAGCAGAACATTTTAGATTAAAACCTCACACTAAGACCACTTTTGCAGGCCTTCTGATCTACGGCCTACCGGGTCCACAGACAAAGTTCCTTAATTTTACAATCTTAGTTGATTCAATTTTCCTCTGGAGGACTCCACCAATAAAGACTCCAACCTGCTGTTTGAGCTTATGGCCAATTTTGGCTATAACCAACTAGTTCACACTGCCACCCATAGTGCAGTCCACATCCTGGATGGCATTTATACCAACTAAACTGATTTGCATGTTAAAGACACTCTTTACCTTAGCTGGACAGATCAACAGGTGGTACTCGTCACATCCTCTCTCCCCCTCCTGGCAAGTAGCATGAAACAACGACAAAACGGGCCTCAAGTCAACAGAAATGGAACAAAATGATTCCAAAAGAGCTTCGCCTACCTCTTAACAACTCAGCATCAGATGTTGACCCCTGTTCAAACAATCATACCAAAGTGGTCGGCAGCTGGCTTAAGACAGCTGTAGATTAGGTAGTGCCCTTGAGGGCTAAACGCTGAAATAGGAGTAAAACCTCAGAGCCCTGGTACTCTGAATAACTCAGACAGCTGGAGCAGCAGTGTCGTAGAAAGGAGTGGAAGTGGCACACCAACCTATATTCTAATGAGAAGGATGTGAACTCCCTCCTGTAAGATGTTCTCACTCTTAACAATATACTGGACCCTCTCAAAATGGCTTTAGGCCAGGCAATAGCACGGAGTCTGCTCTCCTGGCTGTGACAGAACATCTCTGGTTAGCCATGGATGTGGGGCAAACATCAGCACTGATCCTGCTGGATTTAAGTGCTGCGTTTGATACGGTATCACATGACATTCTGTTGAGACGCCTAGCGGAGGTAGGAGTTACGGGTCAGGCTTTGGAGTGGCTTGCCTCATTCCTTCATGAGAGGTCATTCTCTGTATCAATCCCCCGTTTATGTCCAGGGAATACTGTCTTAAACAACGGGTGCCACAGGGTTCCTCCCTCAGTCCCCTACTGTTTAATATTTATGTTCAACCTTTGGCTGCTGTAGCCCTGAGTAGGGGCCTGATCATGGTCTCATATGCTGACGACACCCAGTTAGTGGTGGTACTCTCTAATAGCACAGAGCAAGATTCCCTTAAGTTCCAGGGCGATCTTACGGCAGTGGCCAAGTCGATGACTGCTAACTGCCTCCAACCTAATTCCAACAAGTCGGAGGTTTCGGTGGTTGGCAGAGACCATGGTCTGTGGAGTGACCTCTGGTGGCCAGCAAGTCTGGGCACGCCCCTCCCCCCCCCAAGCAAGTAGTAAAGAACTTAGGGGTTTCGTTGGAACTATCGAGTCCAAACCAAAAAAATAGCAGGTATTTGCTTTAGACTTTTACGGAGGCTTAGGCCGTTGATGGGCCTTTTTGATGCCTCTATACGTCAGGTCATTATCCAAGCTATGGTCTTGTCTAGACTTGACTATGCCTGCTCCCTCTATTTAGGGTCCAATAAAGCAGAGGTTCAGAGGCTGCAAAGGACACAAAATGCAGCAGTCAGAACACGTCTAGACCTGCACAAGTCCTGCTCTGTGTCCAGCGCCATCTGTCGTCTCCATTGGCTTCTGATGGCCAAGTGCATTGAATTTAAGGCCCTGTGAAAGGCTTTGAAATCTGCCACCCCAAAATTTTTGGCTAATCTTCTTTCATCGTATGTTCCATTGCGCCCCCTCCGGTCAAAGGGTCAGCCTTTGGTGGTGGTCCCCCGGATTCGTAGAGTTCGGGCTGGTGGGCGCTCTTTTCGTTATAGAGCTGCCACGCTATGGAATAAACTTCCTATGCAGATTCTAGATAACTACCTGGAATTTAGGAAGGCCATCAAGACTCTTCTCTTCCCCACTAACTAGCTGGGGTTTCTCTGCGATTTGTCAGTCTTTCTTTCAGCCCACGGCCGCCCTTTTGCTGGGGCAGCTGTTGCGCTATATAAGACATCATAACATAACATAACATTACATAACATAAGCATAATGTCTTATTAGCCACATATAAACTTGCTGTATTCGAGGCTAAATCCACTTACTAAACTTTGAAAATTAGGTCAGCCAGCAATTTAATCAAACTAACTTTTTAAAGCGGTCAAAAAATTGTCTAATCCCCCCAATAAGCAACAGATCTGTGCCTCCTAAACTCTCTGTGATAATATGGCAACTTTTTTCAGGGATAAAATCTTCCACATAGACTCAGAATCTAATTCCGCTGAGCTCCTCAAGGAGCTGAATATAGCTCAGGATGTACCCCATCACCGTCCTTGCTGCAGACTTTTTCACAGATCACAGCACACCAGGTCAAAGATATGCTGTTAAATATTAAATTGATTCCTCCCACTGACATGTGTCCTCCTAAAATCCTACAGCTGGCCCAACCCAGTAGCAGACCACATTTTGACATCTGGAGTCTTTCCCAGGATCTTAAAGGAAGCTATCCTTATTCCTCTTCCTCAAAACCCCAACGTAGATCCTGAAGAGCTGAAGAACTATCATCCGATCTCTCTGCTCCTCTTCCCCATGAAAATTCTTGAGAAATATCTAAATCAAGTTGTTCAAGTTCATCACTAACCATGACCCTCTGGACTCCTCTCAGAATGGCTTCAGGAGCGGCCATAGCATGAAGTCTGCACGTATAGCTGCAACTTACTCTATCCGAATGCAGATTGACAATGACTGCAGTTGTGATCCTATTGGACCTGTCAGCAGCTTTCGAAACTGTCTTGCCTGTATGCGTGGTCCAATGGCTACAAGAAGTAGGCAAACGCTGTGCATTGCTCTAAAGTTTAAGGCCCTCATTATAAGACAGGTGGAGTTGAATTACTTCATGTAATTCTGCATCGCCTGATTCCAAGTCGGTTGGTTTTCCACACTCGTGTTTTTCGGTGAGTTGTAGAACCAGTCTTAATTTTACTGTGTGATAACTTCTCATATTAAAATTGCACAAGGCTTTGGCTGCATCAGCAGCCAAGTTTCATTCACAATTTTTTTCTGACAGAGAAACCCATAAAATGCACTCTTCTTCCTTCACCTACCCCCCTTTGCCCCAACTTTCAACCCCAACACTCTCAGAGGTCTCTGCATACATTAAAGTTAAACCCCATGGAATCAGTGGCGTAAGGAAACTCGAGGGAAGCCCCATTAAAGAACATGGAGAGGGCCCCCCCCAGGCTCTGGACCCAATCAGGAGCTCTCAGGCCAGGGGCCCCTGCCCATGCACAGTGTCAAAGGGGGCCACCTGCAGCTATAGCCCCTCCCCCACCAGGAGTTATTGTTAACCCACTGCATGGATCAAAGTATTATTATGAGGTTTTATGACTGGAAAAATCGGTCTCATCCTGTAATTCCACACTCCTTGGAGTTTAACTTGTAATTACATAGTATTGTTGCAGATTTATTGCACAGTAGGGTAAAATCACATGCCATTTTATTGTTCCTCCACTACCGTACAACCCGGAATGAGCGGCTTAGTGGCCTAGACAACAGTCTAAGGTGGTAACAGGACACGAGTCAGACTAAAACTGTTGCAGAAATCATGCCTTAAATGAACCCTCGTGTTGTTCATTTATTTGGTCTGTTTTATTTTCTTAGACGGGAAAGAATCCCTCAAAATAAAAGAAAAAAACAACCCTCTCCTGAGAGGTTGAAGTCATCCAGTCTAAATGTCCAAGCCTGCCAATAAGTATAAAGGAATCTACTGTGGAAATGTTGGCCGTACTGGCAGGTGCGATGAACAGTAAGCCTTGGCAATCTTCAGACCAAAGATTTTATACGTAATTTCCTGCTGAGTGGATGTTGCAAGCTGCGCCTCCTAATAGCTCCTGCCTTTGACACGCCCAGCATCAAATCACGCCTTGTTCCTGTTTTTCTAGACCTGCCATCAAATCATTGCCCATATTTCACAAACACTATCATTTGTGCAGAACAATAGAGAGGAAACATTTAAAGAGCTCTCCTGAGATGCACGAGGAAGTCCTTCATTGGTCCTCTTGAAATACCTCAACTATTTCAACACGCCTGCTCCAGTTGTTTTGGGATGGTCACAGATTACAAATATTTATGAACACAAGATGTTTCATCAGGTGGGAAATAATCTGAAATATTCATTTAGGGCCGGCCGATAGCTAGAGGACGAAGGCAGTCATGGTCTGGCAGTAATATATAAAGGGGTACTTAGCCGTAAGGTTGTCAAATGGATCAGAGTTGGATATTGTGGTGGTCCAGCATTGGGTTTGGTCCAACAGTGAGGGGTGCTATTGTTGTCAATAAATAAGAGATGGTGTTGTGGTCCAGATATATGGGAATGATCAGGTGATCCAGCAGTGAGTGATGTTGTAGTGGTCCAGAAGAGAAGGGGATGTGGCAATATATTAATGTGTGCATGTATGCAGTGAGACTTACGTAGCACAAGTCTAGATAGCAAGCTGCAGAACAGTGTACCTTGTAAGTAGAAGCTTCAGGAATGCATGTATGAATTTGTGAACCCTTACAGAATGCATGTTTAAGTCTAGAATCTCCTGGTACTAGAGTCTGATTTTTTGAAGCACATGGGAGTTCTGACAATTCCAATTAGTGATTCCTTAAACATGGTATAGAACCAGCCATTCACAAACACAAGCTTGTGGAGCCAGTGACCAGATGCTCAGGATTTCCCTGGACAGACCCGGTTTTCGGCTATCTCTCCCTGCATCCTGGACATTTTAACATTTTTTAAATACAAGTCCCGATTTTTCAGATGAGAGTTGAATGCCCTCACTTCCACAGACACCTTTCAAGTAAAAAACAACTAAAGTCATTCATTTATCTTTTTAGGTTTGAGCCTTCGAGAGCTTGTGCTAGTGCATGCATCTCACTTGCGAGACACTGACGTTAACAAAAAGGGCTTTGAAATCACCCTGTGCTTAAGTGGCACTTTTCTTTACAGCCTCGTAATTGATCAAGACCGGCCTAATATTATTTCCAATCCTGACTGTGGAGCATGGACCAAGCACTGATTGATTCAACTTAATCAGTGTCCGTCCGCTGCACCAGACCTGATTGAGGTACTATTTTGTTCTGTTTAACTCTAGTGACCTGCAAACAGAAGTCGTGTGACTGGCAGAAACTTGCCTAGCAGGAATACAAAATTGCAAAGATTCATATTCTATAGTTAACTTTCTTTTATTTTGCCAAGTCTCCTTTTCTCACTTTACACTCATGTTTTCTTTTAGTTTGATTGTGGGTGCTGTTCTCAAAAGATGAGGATTATGTTACTGCAAAGGGACATTGTTTCTTACTGATTTGTCATTTCTGAATAATGCTTTAACACATAATTGTACAGTACACCACAATCTTCCGCTCTCCAATCCACCCCACTCTGATTCACACACAAATCCGCCCCACCTCACCTCATACCAAACAGACCCACTCAATCCATTCCACCACACTCTAATCCTCTCCAACCCAACCCATCCCACCCCAATCTGCTTATTCCAATCTGCCCCACTCCAATCCAAAGCAATCTGTCCCACTCCAATCCAAAGCAATTTGCCCCACTCCAATCTTATGCATTCCAATCCAAAACAATCTGCCCCACTCCAGTTGAAAACAATTTACCCCACTCCAGTCCAAAACAATTTGCCCCACTCCAGTACATAAACATATACCTACTCCAATCTAATACAATCTGCCCCACTCCAGTCTAAAACAATCTTCCCCACTCCAATCCCAAACATTCTGCCCCATGTCAGTTCAAAACATTTTACCCCACTCCAGTCCAAAACTATTTGCCCCACTCCAGTCCAAAACAATCTGTCCCACTCCAATCCAAAACAATCTGCCCCATTCCATTTGCCCCATACCAATCTGCCTCACTCCAATCAAAAACAATCTGTCCAAAACAATCTGCTCCACTACAATCTAAAACCATCTGCCCCACTCCAATCTGCCCAATTCCAATAATCCCCACTCCAATCCGCCCCACTCCAACCCAACCCATTTCAATGTGCCCCACTCCAATCCACCCTACTCCAATCCAAAACAATTTGCCCTCTCCAATATACCCACTCTAATCTACCCCACTGCAATCTGCTCTGCTCCAAAAAACTGCCCGCTCCAAATCCGCCCCATTCTAATCCACCCCACTCCAATCCAAAACAATCTGTCTCACTCCAATTCATCCCACTCCAGTCTGCCCCACTCCAATCCAAAACAATCTGTCACAATCCTATCTGCCCCACTTCAGTCTGCCCCACTCCGGTCTGCCCCACTCCAATCCAAAACAATCTGCCCACTCCAATTTTCCGTACTCCAATCTACCACACTCCAATTCAAAACAATCTGCCCCATTCTAATGCACTCCATTCCAATCCCTACCACTCTAGTCCAACACAATCTGCCCACTCCAATCAAAAACAATCGGCTCACTCCAATCCGCTCCACTTCAATACAAAACTATCTATCCTCTCCAATCCCAATCAATCTGCCTCTCTCCAATTTGCCCCACTCCTATCTGCCCCACTCCAATTCCCCCCACTCTAATCAATTCACCTCACCCTCATCCCTGCACTCCATCCCACTCTAATCCACACCATTCCAATCCACCACACACCAATCCAATCCACCCTACTCCAGCCCAATCCAATCTACCCCACTCCAATTCACGTCACCCCAATCCAATCCACCCCATTCCACTCCAAAACAATCTGCCCCACTCAAGTCTGCCACACACCAATCTACCTCCCTCCAATTCAAAATATTTTGCCCCAGTCAAATTCGGTACAAAAGTGGGTGGTGATGGACGGAGCATCTGAGTCAATCAAACACTCACACCCAGTCAAAAGATCTGGGTTTAATCCATCACCGTTCTTTAGCCCACTCTGCCACCCCAGTTCAGACATGGCTATGTGCAAATCAGTCTGACCCTGTGCCTCATGAGAACAGTCCAGCCCAAACTGCCAAGCCATGTCTTCCCTGGACCGGAAACAAGCTTCCAAGGACCGGTTTCTGGCATTCCAGCCATCTTCAGCCCGGCTTGCTTGAATCCAGTGGCAAAGTGAGAAAGGGACTCACGTCTGAGCATACCCTGCCACACTTATGTCAGACTGATTTGCATGTAGCCATGTCTAAACTGGGGTGGCAGAGTGGGCTAAAGAACGGTGATGGATTAAACCCAGATCTTTTGACTGGGTGTGAGTGTTTGATTGATTTGGATGCTCCGTCCATCACCACCACCCCCTTTTTTACCGGTTTTGGCCGCCATAAGTGTGGCAGGGTATGCTCAGACGTCAGTCTCTTGCTCACTGTTGACACTGGATTCAAGCAAGCCGGGCTGAAGACAGCTGGAATGCCAGAAACCGGTCCTCGGAAGCTTGTTTCCGGTCCAGGGAAGACATGGCTTGGTGGTTCAGGCTGGACTGTTCCCATGAGGCACAGGGTCAGACTGATTTGCATGTAGCCATGTCTGAACTGGGGTGGCAGAGTGGGCTAAAGAACGGTGATGGATTAAATCCAGATCTTTTGACTGGGTGTGAGTGTTTGATTGATTTGGATGCTCCGTCCATCACCACCACCCCCTTTTTTACCGCTTTTGGCTGCCATAAGTGTGGCAGGGTATGCTCAGACGTGAGTCCCTTGCTCACTTTGCCACTGGATTCAAGCAAGCCGGGCTGAAGACGGCTTGAATGCCAGAAACCGGTCCTCGGAAGCTTGTTTCCGGTCCAGGGAAGACATGGCTTGGCGGTTCAGGCTGGACTGTTCCCATGAGGCACAGGGTCAGACTGATTTGCATGTAGCCATGTCTGAACTGGGGTGGCAGAGTGGGCTAAAGAACGGTGATGGATTAAACCCAGATCTTTTGACTGGGTGTGAGTGTTTGATTTATTTGGATTCTCCGTCCATCACCACCACCCTCTTTTTTACCACTACCAGTCAAATTCAAAGCAATCTGCCCAACTCCAATCCAAAATAATCTGCCCTACTCCAAACTGCCCTACTCTAATCAGCCCCACTCTAATCAGCCCCACTCCAATCCAAAACAATCTGCCCCCCTTCAATCTGCCCCACTCCAATCCAAACAATCTGCCACATTTTAATTCAAAACAACGTGCCCCACTCCAATCCACCCCACACCAAAACAATCCAACTTGCCCCAATGAAACCCACCTCACCCCAATCCAGTCCACCATACTCCAGTCCAATCCACCCCACCCTAATCCAAGCCACCCAATCCAGCAAACTCCAATCTACCCCACTCCAATACACCCCAACCCACCCACCCCACTCCAATCCACCCACCCAAATCCAATACACCTCAATTCAATCCAACACTCCACCCCAATCCAGTTCACCTCACCCAGTCCAATAGCCCTCAATCTAAACCACCCCAATCCAATACACCTCACTCAATCAATACCCCTCACTCCAATCCAATCCACCCCACTGCAATCTAATCTACTCCCCTCCAATCTAATCTACTCCCCTCCAATCCACTCCACGCCAGTCCAATTCACCCCACTATTTTCCACCCCACTCCATTTAACCCTACTCCATTCCACCTCACTTCCGTCCACCCTACTCCAATCCACCTCACTCCAATCCACCCAACTTCAAACCACAACACTCCACCCCGGTCCACCCCACCCCAATCCAATCCAAACCACCCCATTTTGATTCACCCCACGTTAATCTAATCCACTTTATCCAGAACATCCCACTCCAATACCCCATCCACTGTAGTCCAATCCAGCCCACCCCAGTTCTGTCCACCCCACTCAATTCAATCCATGCAGCCCGCCACACTCTACTCCACTCCAATGTACCCCACTCCACTCTACTCCACCTGACTACACTCCAATCCATCCCAGTCCAATCCAATCCACCTCACTCCAATCCAATCCACTCTACCGCAATCCACGCCCTCCCAGTCCACTCCAATCCACCCCCCCACCCCGGGTCCACTCTAATTCACCCCACTCCAAACCACCCTACTCTAATCCAATCCACCCTAACCATTCTAATCCACTCCAATCTGCCCCAATCCAATCCACCTCACCCCATTTCAATCCACCCCACCACCTGTAATCTTCCCCACTTTACTCAATCCAACCCAATGTACTCCAATCCAATTCCCTCCAATCTACTCAATACCTCAATCCACTCCAACCCACTCCACCCTATTCCACCCCACTCCACTCTATGCCACTCCACACTGCACCACTCCACTCTATGCCACTGCACTCTCACACTCTCTGCCACTGAACCACTGTACTGTATTCCCCTCTACTCAATTGTACGACACTCTCTGACACTCTACTCCAACAAATCCAGTCTATGACACTCTACTACCCTCACTCCTCTCTAGAGCACTCCACACCACTAACTTTTAGCCATGCTGAACAGTAGCCACACTGGTGTACAACATGGCAAAACCCCATTGTGACAAAGCAATAGCTCTTGTATAGTCAAGACATATTGGTTTTGTCAATGCTTGTTTTGTTTGCAGTATTATCGGGTGAAATCGACCAAAGGTATATGAGTGCTTTACATGAGCACTAGTTGAATTACAGAAGGCCACGGAGGTTAGCTAGAGCCTCAGTTCTTGCTTTAACCAGAGAGAAGAAGAGAACCGGGGGCATGAATGAGGGCATGTCACGGTTGCATAGCTTATGCTCAAAAAGTTGCCTTCTTGTAAATTAAGAAAAATTAAGACTGCAACTTAACAAGAGCCTAAAGTGTTTAGAATGAGTCTATGCTGGCATCATTAATGTGCTGGATACACCAGGTTCACAATACTTATCAAGGCACCAAGCATACTCTTACAATACTAATATTATAAAGAGAGAGCCCAAACCTTTGAGGCGGGTAAGCTCAGGAACCACAGCACAATCACAACAGCCAATACAGCATTGGAAAAGACAGTTTCATCAGATGGACATAAGCTATACAGCAGCCCACCATATACATTAGAAGGGTAAAAGCACGTTGTGTGACAAAGTAGTCCCTTGAAATTAGCACCAGCTCTGAGGTGGGCATGTTCGTACGATTGGAGCGTGTAAATAGCGTTCTATCCCTGTGTACCCTCATGTTGTTAGCCATCCATGTTCTCTTCCCACCAGTCACGATCAGAGGCAAATGGTTTGACATACAAGTGGTCACATCACATATTCTATATCGATGACATGAAAGTCTTCCATGCTCGGTATCGGAAAGCAGTGCCTCCTGGATAAGGACTTATGCCAGCTAGAAATAAAAAAAACACTGACAGTCTCCATTGTGCCTTGCTCGCCTGACATTACTAAGGTAAAGCGCAGTAGTAAATTGCAGCAAAACAGTGGGTTCCAAATCTCTTCACCCTTTCTTTATCAATCTAGTGATTCATGGCTGAGTTAAAATTGTCCTCAAGAAAATGATCCATGTCAGAGATCTCCAGTAACATTGGGTCCAGTTTGTCAAGAAATATAAACTGCAGCTTTGGAGGGGTTTAAATTCATATAGTGGCAACAGTTTGGTAGCCCTACTTCCCACTAATTGATATGCATCATTCTGAGGGTTCTGGTCAACTTTGAAGAATTGCTGCACCCCCTGAACCCTGTGAGAAACTTGCATGCTTCAGGAATTTAAAGTTGACCCTGTCCACAAATTGGTACGAGTTGCCAAGCAAATTGGTCTCCTGAAGAAGGACCATATTCAGTCTGTGACGCTGCAGATTCTGTGTTACATTGTATATTGTTTCTTACTCAGTTGATGCTACTTTTAAGATGCTTTTCACCCACAAATCACCTCCATAAAGCCACTGCAGAATCCAAATCTGAGGCCCCACAAAGATCAATTCCAGAACCAATACAGAAGGAGAACAAAAAGTAAGAGAACAAAAAATAATTCCACAATAACTCTCTTCACCCTAAATATGATCTTGAAACCACCTGTTCCTCCAGTGTATGAACTGAAATCCATATCTCCTAAGAACTAGGAAGCTGAAAGAAGTTCAGTCAAATGAACTGAACAGGTAGTTCTCAAGGAATAAGATTCAGTCTCCTAAGCCCTCTGGTGTCCCTTGAAATTTAACTTGAGCAGAGGGCTCCTTAACTGTGGAGGCGCTATCCACATCAACCTTGTATTGGATGTCTATGGCCCAGTAACCAGGTACTATGCCTGAAGCATGAAGCCTTAATGTTGACAGCTGCTCAGTATCATCCACACATTTGCAAATCAATGTCCCCCTCTAAGGTGGGGGGGGGGTGGCATTCATATATTTGCTAAAGCATTCTATTTGTCAATAGTCCAACATCTTGTCTCATGAGTTCAGAAAATCACAACATATTCAACCGCCAAATTTACTGCCCGGTGTTCTCACCATGCACCAGAGTGAGATTAGATGCCATTTAACCCCTTCCATGCTGATGACGGTCCCCGGCCGTCATGCATCACGGTGCTCGTGTGCTGATGACGGCTGGGGGCTGTCATGAACCCCCCCACTCTCTAAATCGTCTGCACAGGCGCAGAATCGCGCCCGCGCCCAAGGGGTTATTGTGACAGGATTGTTTCCCAATCGTCCAACATCAATGTTCAAGATTGAGGGACTTCCCAGTTCCTTGGCATGCAAGCCATCAAGCCAATTCCACACATCCTCATGAATTTTGAAATGCCGGGATTTGTAATCAGCAAAAATGGGAAAACTAGTTGGGAAGGGAGCGCATTATATCTCTGAAGCCCAGGATTGCAGTATTTTCATTAGGAATGGGTCCCCTTATGTCTTCTTGCAAAATAGTAATGCAGTATCTATCGTTAAGCAATCTTGCAATTGTCACTTTTGGCAAACATCTCGGTGGCAGAGGGATAATGACCCTAATTACAGGACAGGGGAAAAGAAGGGTGAAACGCATCTCAGTAGGTCACATGAAAACAATGTAGAAAGCGGTGAGTCCGGTTTCCCGGTACTCAGTGTGCCCAATTATTAACTTTTTGAGGTAATCTTCGGGGTAATCCCCTGCCCTGTACAGCAACACACCACATACAGGCCTAAATAGAGGCAAACACCAGCAGCATACTGATTCCCAGACCCATGAAATTAACTCAAGTTCAGAACTCTTATCATCCACATTTTCTGCTTCATTCGCAATTTCTGCTTCTTCCTGTAAATCAGTCACAATGAACAAACATTTCAAAGAACCGGCATAGCTTTCTTATGCAAAACAGTAGTTCCAGTATGTAGGACATTTGAGTTTTTGATTGAAGGGGGTGGAGACCCGTCTCAAACTGCAACCACAGTATCTGCCAGGTTGAACTACAAAAGTCACTAAATTAATCTGAGCTTAACCCTCTCATAACTTGGCACAAAAGCGGTCAGGTGGTTTAGAGGCACTGTGCGAAGTATTTATGCAACACACTAACAGTAATAAAATAAAAACACAAAAAGAAAACACAAGAAAATTCCCAACACAATTTAGAAAAATAGAATAAAATGCAACAAAAAATGACATGAAAATGGATTAAATCCATAGAACTAGATTTATAATGTGTTTTAGTTTTTGTGAAAAATAGAGCCTAAAATATCAAAACTCCATCTGTGGGTATCTGGTTGCATGAAACTGGGGCAAAGGCAAAAGATAAGGCCATCTGCGATGGAACTTTGTTCTGTCAGCTTAACGAGGTGGATTGGGTCCGGTCTTGGCTTAACTTTGGACTTAGAAGAAATGTTGAGGACAAGTTCCTGGGAAGGTAAAGTTCAGTGGAGCAAGGTAGCTGGTGGTGCCCGAGGAGGAAGCGTCGTCATCGGGCTGCTGCTTGATGGGGTCATGGTGAAGATTTCTACCTTCAACTTTTATCACGATTTTAGAAGTCGAATATCTCCAGTGGATTGAAGCTGCAGGGTGTGGCTGATGAAAGCTCCATGATGCCGGATACAGTTGTTCTGAGCTCCTGCTTAGCAGAACTTGCTGCTGCAGAGGACTTAGCAGGAGCTACCACAGTCAGGCCAACTTGCAAGGTACCTCAGACAGATCAGCGGTCAGTAGGTCCAAGTCTCCTATCGTTTCTCAGGCCACTTTTTGGTGAACATTCTTGAAAATCCCAAGTTTTAGGTTTTGGCTGGCAGAATATTTCTAGCACCACTTCCAATCTCCAGCACCACGAAGTTTTATTAAGTAAGTTTGAAGTTTTTATTAATTTAGCACAGTTACTTAGAACCATTGCTATAAAAAACAGCGTTAGCACATTTATCGTATTCAAAAGACAAAGCTAAGAAAACAACTGTCCAGGCTTAATGTCCATTACACTTATAAAAGAAATAGTCTTATAGTTGCCAATGTAATCATATTACTGTGCTAGACCTAAAGTAAAACATAGTTTAAGACAAAGGGTACTAAACCAGGGGACAGAAAAAGTCTGTAATGAGTTTTGGGGGGGTGAGCACGGGAGTCAATGAAGGAAAAAAAAGATTGTCCAAGAGTCTCACAAATTTTCCAGACCTTGCAAGCACTTGAGTGTCTGTGGACGTAAAACACAGGGCCGAAGCCCCCCAGCATGTCCTAATGCCCATTTTAAATATAAAGGTTTTAAAAGAGACCTTCTAGGGGCAGCCAAAGCTGGGCAACAGCACAGGAGATGCAGACATGATTCAGAGTGGTAGTTGCACAGTCTTCAGCCCCCCCTCACTTGTTGGGGCCCATCTGTTAAAGGCCGTCGAACGCAGGCCTAGAAGTCGCAGGAACATTATGCTCTTCCGTGCCGCTGCATTTAAATTTTCCTGGAGATAAGATTGCGGTTTCCCGGGAAGATACGAGGAATTCAAGGGGAGCAAAATGGTAGATGTTTTTACGGCCTAGAGGTCCATACGATGGGAGATTAGTTTGACCTGCTTATTGATAACTTTTTCCAGACTGAGTATGGAATAGTGTCTGAAAGAAGTGATAAATTGTCAATCTCTAGCACTCTTATGACCTTTACAATCTGAGTATTCCAAGGGTTACCAGGACTGGAAAGAGTTTCTTTTAGCCGGGATTTTCAGGTGTTATCTGCAGCTTTTAGTGTCCTTATAAAATATTTCAGGGTGTCTGCCTCGCAATAGATTGATTGTCTTTGTAGGCCCAGCTCCAAACGTGGTCTTGCCCGCTAGATGAAACTTGGGAGATGGAATATTTTTTTAAAGATGGAAATTTGGGCGAGATCAAGACTAACGGAGCATGCGCCGGTGAATGCCTGATGCCCGTAGGTGAAGGCAGGGAGTAGAGTGGCTTTGGTCACCTTCAGAATGGGTTCTGCGGAGGGGCTGCTCAGGGACCGGTTCAGTCGGGTCAGGGAGTATGGTATTGCTCCTGCTCTCTTTTTCAAGGCGGCTAGATGAGCTGCTGGTCTAGACGTCTCGTTGAACCAGACTCCCAGGTAATCATATTTTAAAGTTGTATTGATCCTGGCAGGCCCAATGTTCCAATTTAAACTTTTCTTGTTCTTACCTCCGCCAAATATCAATACCTTGGTCTTTTTCCTGGTTGATTTTTAGGGCGTTGGCGGTATTGTATATATCAGGCATGCTTAAAGCTCGTTGAAGACCCGATTTTGCTTGGTCCAATATTACAATGTCATCAGCGTATTGTAATATGTGCAGAGTCCTTTTGGCAGGGCCCAGTTTTGGCGGAAGAAGATTGCTATTCTCCAGGAATGTTCCAAGGTCAGCTGTATAAAGATTGAACAAGAGAGGGGCAAGAACACAGCCTTGCTTTAGCCCGTCTTCGACAGCGATTTTTAAAGAAACTGTCTTTGGGCCGGTTTTGATTCGCACCCACGTGTTCTTATGCAGGGAAATGAGTGCTCCTAGAAGGCTCTGCGGAATCCCCCACTTGTTCAGCTTCCTCCATAAGATATTCCGAGACACTTTATCGAAGGCCGCGCTGTAGTCTATGAAGCAGCAGTAAAGTGGAAGATGGTTTTTTGTGCTGCTTTTTGACTCAGAATGGCTAGAGTTGTGATGTTGTCTATTGTGGAGGCCGATGCCCGAAACCCTGTTTGGTAGTAGGGTATGATGTTATTTTCTGCTACACATTTTTCAAGCAACCTAAGAAGACACCGGGCATATGCCTTTTCCTAAAGATCTAATAGGGCGATAAGTCGATAGTCGGTAGCGTGGAGTCTCCTTTCTTAAATATGGGGCAGAGATCGATCCAAACCATGAGTCTGGTAGCTGACATGTCATAAACACGGCCCTCATCCTCCTAGACCTCTCCGCGGCATTCGACACGGTCTGCCACCGCACCCTAGTACGGCGCCTCAGCAACATCGGCATCCAGGACAAGGCGCTGGAATGGATCATCTCCTTCCTCGACGGAAGAACACAGAGAGTCCGCCTACCACCGTACAAGTCAGAGGCCTCCGAAGTCATCTGCGGCGTCCCCCAAGGATCATCTCTGAGCCCCACCCTCTTCAACGTCTACATGAGCCCCCTCGCGGCCATCGTACGCAAACACAACCTCAGCATAATCTCCTACGCCGACGACACCCAGCTGATCCTCTCCCTGACCAACGACCCCGCCGCCGCCAGAGCCAACCTGCACGAAGGGATGAAAGAGGTAGCCGAGTGGATAACGACCAGCCGCCTGAAACTGAACTCGGACAAGACGGAGGTCCTCATCCTGGGCTCCTCACCCTCCGCCTGGGACGACTCCTGGTGGCCTCCCGCCCTGGGCACCGCACCCAAACCGACTGACCATGCACGAAACCTGGGCGTCATCCTGGACTCCTCCCTCTCCATGACCAGGCAAGTCAACAACGTCTCCTCGGCGTGCTTCAACATCCTACGCATGCTACGGAAGATCTTCTGGTGGATCCCCACCGAGACCAGGAAGACCGTCACCCAGGCCCTCGTCACCAGCCGACTGGACTACGGCAACGCCCTCTACGCCGGTACCACCGCCAAGCTCCAGAAGAGACTCCAGCGGATCCAGAATGCCTCAGCCAGACTCATCCTCGACATCCCACGAACCAGTCACATCTCCGGACATCTAAAAGACCTTCACTGGCTCCCCGTCAACAAAAGAATCACCTTCCGCCTCCTCACCCACGCACACAAAGCCCTACACGACCAAGGCCCGAGCTACCTCAACAGCCGAGTCAACTTCTACGCTCCCAAACGCCACCTCCGATCAGCCAACCACGCCCTCGCCGCCGTCCCCCGCATCCGAAGAGCGACTACAGGAGGAAGGTCCTTCTCCTACCTGGCCGCCAAGACCTGGAACTCCCTCCCGACCGACCTGCGCCTGACCTAAGACCACCTCTCCTTCAGGAAGAAGCTGAAGACCTGGCTGTTCGAGCAGTAGCGGCACCCCCCCCCCAGCGCCTTGAGACCCTACGGGTATGTAGCGCGCTTTATAAGTGTCAATGATTGATTGATTGATTATATAGGGGAGTCAAAAGTTCCGCCCACTCTTCCAGGGCACATTTGAATACCCCGGTAGGAAGTCTATAACAAACAATGAGGGGAACCTCTATACTGACCTATATTTCTTTACATCTGAGCATTAAAGTCTCTACAAGGTTACAATTATGATGCTGCATAAGAACAAGAGATAATTCATTAAGACATGGAATGTATATTTGATTTCTTTCATTTATTTTATATCTTTTGCATAACAAATTATTTTTTTCTTCATTTTCTAGTGATCATTTTATCAAAGTTACAAAACAGTGACATGGTCAGTGGCAGTGACATCGGCCGGAGGCGCCCTTGGATGCGAGTAGATTTCTCTGCATATAGGTCCCAAAGAAATAATGACCGATAACATAGGCCCAGAGAACTCACATTATAGCCTTTAATCCTAACCGCAGATACATCTGGAGGATCCAAAACTCTTCGGAAGCTACCCTCACAGAGACACGACTGTCCATAAAATCTATTTTCCTAAAAGGGTCCTAATAGTGTCAACGCAGACACAGATAATGAAAACCCCCTGGTTTTAACTGTATGTATGCACCTGTCTGTTGTCCATTTACATGTTGGCCCTGAAGAAGGTGAAGCAAACTAAGCACATCACCGAAACGTACGTAGGCCGTACGCATCAGACACCCTCAGTTTAAATCAGAAATCAAAATCTGGAGAAGGAAAGGAAAGGAGCACTAAAAACTGCTAACCCTCAAAACAAAAAGGAAGAAATAAGATAACGGGGTCTAGCCATATTCTGAGGAGTCTATCGAAGGACACGATACATGTTCACTTTTTTTCACTGTTTTGTGTTATTGTCAGTAGTGTTAGAATAATGGGTATGAAAGTTTGAATTTGTATGAATGAAGGTATGAGTGAAAGTTATTTTATGTGTATTGCTTAGGGGTTTGTGTTTAGACATGATCCAACCATGCATTTTTTAATTATATATACATATGTTACCATGTCACTGTTTTGTAACTTTGATAAAATGATCACTAGAAAATGAAGAAAAAAATAATTTGTTATGCAAAAGATATAAAATAAATGAAAGAAATCAAATATACATTCCATGTCTTAATGAATTATCTCTTGTTCTTATGCAGCATCATAATTGTAACCTTGTAGAGACTTTAATGCTCAGATGTAAAGAAATATAGGTCAGTATAGAGGTTCCCCTCATTGTTTGTTATAGACTGTCACTCCCTCCTCTAGACCTTAAAGTATCACAGGGAGTCCCCATTCACCTATGTTACCCCGGTAGGAAGGCCGTTGGGCCCCGGAGCACCGTCGTTTTTCATGGCTCGCAGATACTTGGAGACCTCGGCTACAGGGGTCAGCTCATGAATTTCTATTTGGGTGGAATCAGCACAGTCTCTTAGTTCGATCACCACAGGGTTCGAGGAGTCACTGCAATATAGTTGGGTCACGTGCAGGGCCCCAATCTTCTTCACGAACCGCGTTTCCTCTCGTCTTGTTCGTGGAACGGAGCTTATTCATGTAACTCCAAAACTGGGACTGATTATTGCCCCTTAGCAAGGCGAATATTTTTAGCCACTCATTCTGTTCTTTTAGTCTCTTAGCCTACCATGAGGATTTCTTGAAGGCCTTTCGCAGTGAGGCCACATTATTGGCAGTGTGTACAGTTCCGAACAATTTGTGACGACGGACAGCCCTCCTAAGGGTTTTTCTTTGAGTAGCTAGTGCTGGGTCACAGGTTTGCTTCGGGCATAGCCCGAGTGATCTATGGTGAGCCACAGGGCCTGTTAGGAGATCTTGTAGTTTAATGATGGCGTTGTCCCACCGGTGATGTAAGTCTGTGGGATCATTGTGCCTGAAGTTAGGAGTTTGGCCCTTAAGCCAAGTTCCCACCGTGACAGAACCCAATGAGTCCCATTTGATTCTTCTAGCCAAGGTGTGGAGTTCGTCCTGCATTGAGTGCCCCACTTCTGTTGTTTCAGCGGCGACTGGGGTTTGCAAGTGCATTGTTACCGTTAGGGGTTTGTGGTCGCTCTCCGAGTGATAGGGAATTTCCATCCTGACCAGTTTATTTCCCAAGAGTGGTGATAAAAAGATGTAATCAATAGTCGAGATGTTCCTAAACCTTGGCAAAAAATGAGCACCCGGGTACTGTTTCAGGTTAATTTGCTGAGCAGAGCGGAGGTTGTGAATTATTAAAAAGGTGGTCATCACTTCTTGCTCTTTGGTTTTCGTTGCTGGAAGGGCGTTGGTTGCGAGGTCTTTGATTTTGAAGTCCCCTAGTAACAGTACCTTCGTGGATGCAAATTCCAGTAAAAGATCTTCCAGGTGTTTTATCAATAGATCTGTTGCAGTTGATTTTGTTGTTTTCGCTGTATTATGGTAATAGTTAATTAGGAGCATGGAGAAGGCCCTGCCTGAGGATGAGAGGCCGGTGATAAGTAGAGTCTGCCCTGTCGTCAAGTTCCGAAGAATAGGTGTGGCCGTTATCTTACACCTGTGCTTGATGAAAATAGAAAGGCCCCCAGAGGGTCTTCCTTGTGAGTTGGCCTGGGCGGCTGATTGAAAGAGTTCGTAATAGCCGAGCAGAGGCGATGGAGATAGAGACCAGGCCTCCTGAAAGCAAATGATGTCACTTTTGTTCAGGAATTCAACGGCTGATTTTGAGGCAACAGTTGACTTTAGCTCGGCCACGTTGCAGGACGTGATAGTTTAGAGACCGGTTGGCTTCCCAATTAGGAAGGGCGCTGCTGGGCAGAGTTAGTTGGAGGCTCTGGGGCAGGATACCCGTGGCGGCTGTCATTGGCATGGGAGACAGGGCAATTGAGTTTGCAACTTATCAGGCGTTGATTATTGTGGCATGCGATGTTTATGAGATTATCCACTTTCGACGCTTCTGGAAGCCAGGCATGGGTTGCACCCCGGGAACCCTTCAGTACGCTAATAAGCTGCTTCACTGGGGCCTGCGGGAGGAGAACATGGGGATATTTTTGTTAAGTAGGAACCCACATTTCAATGCCCCAGTTTTCAAATAGGCTGGCTTCCCTGAGAATTGCATTCCTGATGGATTCTTGGGACCACGTTGTAGTGGCGGCCTCTGAGCTCCCTTTCCCTGGTATTGAGGAGAACTTGACCGATGTAAGGTCTAAGGAGGTGACCCCAGACAGCGCTGGAACACAGTTAAATAGACAGAAAAGATTATTTCTGTTAAGAATGCCATAGGGGCCCTTATGGTCATAGTGAGGAAAAAAGACAAGTTCTGCTCCATTTTCCGGGCTCTGGTGATTCTGACTCCTAGCTGTATTATTTAAGAGTACAGGCGCATTCAGATGTTGGGGACGTGCTGCAGGTGGGTGATTGATCCCCCCTGGTTGAGTTATCACTCCATGGACTTGTGTCAATTGGGGCAGAAAACGCCTATGCATGTGCATGGAGGAATCCCAGCCAGCTTTAATTGGATCCTCTGGTAGATGGCACGCACAGACGCCTGTCGCTTCACCCTCTGTCGCACTTTGAAGGATCGCGTTTGACATATTTGCCAATCCCTGGCATTTGAGTGGACTATTCCGTGCGTCTGGCATTGCTGCTGAGGACTGTACAATGTTGTTCTGACTGCCAAGGCTTTAGTTATGGACAATTGTTCCTTTGGTGTTATTTGGCGGTGATCCATTTGCTGTCACTGTGGAATATAATTCAATAGCTCTTGTTGCCCGGGTGCTCCCTGTGTTGATAGCCTGGGCTTTTCACTGGTATCCTTTGAACCCACGTGGGACGTATTTGTCTCAGTGGTTTTCATTTTGGATTTTGAGGGCAGGTTGAAGATGGGGAAATAAGAGAGGCCCCTTGGTTTAATAGCTGGCATGTTGGGTGCCGCTGACCCTTCAAGCCCGCTCTCCTTTTCGCTAAGTGTTGTTTTTTAGATTGTTTTTTAAGTTTCTTTCTCTCCCTCCTTGACAATGAAGGTTTCATTGGAAGATTGGAGGAGCTGTGGATCGTATCAGTATGGACAGTGTCAGCACAGTCGGGTCACGGGGTTGGTAATTGCGTTGATGTTAGACTGCAAGTATCAGTGAGTTCCAAGCCCGCTATGGGGATGCCAGGGCTGGTCGCCGATGACAGACAGGCCGAACCTTTAGTAGATGAGTCGGGAAAAGGGGGAGTGTTTTTCCTCCCTGGTGGTAGACCGGCTAGTGTCGTGGAGCATGAAGGCTCTTCAGAGGTGAATGAGATTTGAGACTCTTGCGTTGGCTTAGGTAACCCATTTCCATTGCTGTGACACTTCACGCTTTTCATGATTGCGCCCAAGATTTCGGGGAGAGACGAAAGTTTATTAATTATTGGAGAGCAGGAACAGGAGTTCAAGTTGCCCATTGGCCCCACCGAGCCTTCAAGAGAGCTTAGCCTGGATCCCAGGTCCGACAGTGCTGAAGCCAAGGTTTGCATTAGATCGATCTGCAGTTCCATTTTCTGCGACTGCCATAGCGTGGCTTTAGCAATTGCATCTTGCTTTGCGTGAAGGGATATTCAATGAGACAGAGATAGAGTTTGTGGGGTCCAAAAAGGCAAACACGGGTGATTCCTGGTCCTCTAGTAAAGTTCTAAAAGAATTAGAGTGCGGGTTGAGGCCCGGTGAATGGGCGAGTGAATCTTCGATACGTGCTTCTAGAGAAGCCAAGAATCGGTTGGATAATTTATTAGATAACAGAGGGCCTTCATAGTTTGAGCTCTTATTTAAAGATGAAGGATCCTTGTGACTGATTGGGGGTGCGCCTGGGCATAAGCTTAGACTGTGTTGTGATGAGGGCTTTGGTGTTGAATCAGCCACGTTACAGTTGTCAGAGTGTTCTGACGATGTGGACAGGGTGCTACCATGGACTTGAGCTTGGACTTGTGACTTGGTTGCGGTATTTAGTACAGTGATGTTTATGGAGTCTGAGCCGAAGACAGGTGAGGATGGATTTCCCAGGGCAATGGAGGAGGCACTTAGTGAGACAAAAAAACTGTCCTGGGTCATAATGGTGTCTTCCTGGGAGAGCGTGTGCAGCTGGTAGGTCTCATGTGAGGCAGAGACTTTCGGCAAGGTTAGAGGGGGTTTCTCCGGAGTTGGGCTTTTGGTGTAGGCAAGGCTGGGAGAGCAGTGGTTGTCAATCTGAATATCAGCATTTGAATCCGCATCATGCTGTAATATTGGGGTAGGGGGAGAGCCATTTTGGTGAACAGTTTTACCAAAAAAGTTGCTGATCCGAGATTGCGATGGTGGGCCGCCTGAGTGTGACATTTTATCTTGGGGTGGCGGCGACTCCTGTGGAAGCTCCCCGGGGGAGGCGGAGCGGAGAGTAGTGCCCTTTCTCCGTGGTAGTTTTCTGAGTTGCTTAGAGGTCTTCGTGGCGGGCCCACAGTATTGTTTCAAGAGTGATAGGTGCCCAGAAGTGATGGAAAGGAACTGCGAGGACAGCGACAGCCCAAGAACAGTTTGACTGGGTTCCGGCCCGCGGCGCTGATGAAATTTGCCAGTTGTTGCTCTTCCTTCCAACCCTGTGGATACCAAATCACTCAATAATGGTCTCCACCGCTCAACCCCTCTGTGCACTCTGTCGTATGGCATCCCCCGAGGGCACCGTCCTCTCTGAATCTCTAAGCGGCGCAGGCGAGAAGACAGGCTGAAGGCTGAGCAGCCTGAGCAGCGGGCGACAAGCTCAGCTGCAGCCAGTGATCAATAATCAGGCGACCAGCGGTCCGTGAGCTGCATCCCCTGAGGCGTCTCACCCCTGGGCACTGGGCATCTGTAAGTGACCAAAACGATGTCGGCCTCAGCACAGCAGAGCACACCGCCAGCCGGCTTGACGGCCAGGTAACGGGATGGGGACAGGGGCCAGTTCAACTACTCACCTGTCGACCGGCATGGCCCCTCAGGCTTGGTGGCGGTGTAGCGTCTCCCCCTTCACGCCGGTGTAGCGTCTCCCCTAAGCCTTCATGCCGGGTTCGTCCTGAACACGGGCACCTCCCGCAGCCACAGCTAGGCCAGAAGCAGATTCTGTGGGGAGCCGCGGGAGGGCCGCGTTGATCCCACGCGGTTGTCCTACCGATTACCGCAGCTCCGCAGCACTCTCCAGGACCCCCCTGTCTCCTCAGTGCCAGGTGTCAGGTGCCGGGAGCCAGGTGCCGCGGGCCGAGTGCTGGCGTGGCAGTGGGGGATCAGGCGGGGAGAATCAGCCACGAATGATAGAGTTAATAGGGCTCACCCGCCGGCTCAGCTCGGTTCGGTTTTGCTCGGCTCGTTTGCTGTGCTTCGCCGTGGAGTAATGGCGATCTGGCGTTTCTGGCGTACCGCTCTCTGCTGCACTCTAGTGGCCGGTAAGCAAGCATCAAATTAAGCACCACGAGCACGCGCCAAAGGCAAGCCCATCTGCGCCCGTCCCTGCCAGGCCAGGACCCCTGTTCGTCCCACCTTAGAGGGAGCTGACACATCTGAATAAACACACTTGCACCCACCCACTATCCCTCACAGAAGACCATAACAAGTGCCCTCTCTGCTCCTACAAATGATTTCCCTAGGGCTTGCCCTTTTTAGACCCTGGAAAACCTTTCAAATTTTATTTGCTCAATGCAGATCCCTCCCTAAACACAACATAGAAATCTCTTTACTCCTGGAGGACCTATCACCTTAGGTACTCTTTCCCACAGATACGTGGCTCACCCCCTGCTCAGACCCCAACATTATACAAGCCCTCCCTCCAGGGTTCCAAACTAAACACCTAGATAGAACATCCGGCAAAGGAGGCGGGATTGCTATTATCCATAAAGACCAACTGACCTGTCGGCTACTGGGCGGTCCACTGTCAGACTGTGAGAATGTCCATTTCTCCATCGAATTCTCCCCCACACTTACCTTCTCAGGTCTTCTCATATATCGTCCTCCCAGAGCCCTTAACCAGTTTTCCCACTCACTAATAGAAGCAGTAATATCCATTGCCTGTAGTACAGCCAATTTTACCATCCCTGGAGACCTTAATCTCCACTTTGATGATCCGCTGGATCATCATGCAACCGACTTAGCCTCAGATCTTGAATCCTACCAGCTATCCCAGAAGGAACATCTAGCCACACACATGAAAGGGCACCTCCTAGACCCAATTTTTTCCAACCTAGCACATCTAAAAGGGATGGACCCCATTCACCTTCCCTGATCCGATCACTTTCTAGTCCCGTTCCTTTGGAACCCTCCAAAAATATCTCCCCCTCCCCAATATTGGCAGTGCCCACTAAAATTCGCTCTTGGTCAAAACTCTCGGTAACAGAATGGACCCTCACTCTAGAAAATACTAGACCTACCTTCAATGATAACCCTTCCACCTCCTATAGGGACTTTATAATTGGATCAATAACTCCCTAAACACCGTGCGCCTCAAAAAATCATACCGGGAGAAACCCGTCCCCAACAAACACGCCTGGTTTACGCCCAAGTTTCGTCTGTTGAGACAAAAGGCAAAAAGACTGGAAAGAATCTGGAGGAAAGACTTCGCTCCCAGTAAAAAAGCAGAGTATAGGTCAGCCATAGCAACTCATATAGCTGTGTAGGCTAATTTTACCATCTTTTTAGTAATGAGCACAAGTACTTTAGCACTGGTTAACAGTGGTAAAGTGCGAAGAGTCCTAAGGCCAACGAAAACAAATTTAAGCAAACAGGAGGGGGTGGTCAAAACATTTTGTGAAAGGGCACACTAACTACTGTCAGGTCTAACACAGTGCAAGGAGGAGATCACAGGATCAGACAGAGGCAAGCCACAATACTGTTCACTGTCAGAAGAACTCAAGAGACTGCCACTAGCACAAGAGTAAGGTGAGGTCAGAGCACATCAGTGCAAAGCCTCAAATCTCCTCACTGCCCATCCCTATGTGCTTGTCAACCCCTCAAAGCCCATCTTTGACTCACATCCTTCACAGACCCTCATCCATGGTCTCAGGGTCCTTCAGGTTCCTTCTGGAGCAGGATGATACTGTGTAATCAGCCTCCAGGCCTATCACCCTGATTGGCCATCCATTACAGGATGGCCAACCTTCAGAATCAGAAACCAGGGATTGTGGTCAAGGAGTGAAGGAGAACATGGAATGAAGTAGAACTAAATGGTTTGGCAACCAAGTCAAAGGTCAGGCGCACAGCTCTAAGTATAGAAATAATTAACAGATTCAACAAATCAAAGAAGTGAACTCCAAGAGAGAAAGGTACTGGTTACCAACAGTAACCCTAAAAACCCCGGATCTCCAGGGAGTTACGCAATCAAAACAGTATCTCTCTGAGCTCAGCAAAGTTAATGATTAGGTTTACAATTCACCCATCCGGTACAATGTCCAATAATATTTAGTGCAGAGATGATATCTTCTTTGCCAAGTAAAGTCTTTGATAAATAAAAATTTCAAATTCCAATATTCAGTCTCCTTTATTGATTTTTCTTTACTCCAAATCACAGTTGTGTCCTTTAATAGATTTTCAGCCAACACGTGTTTCGTCTGATGCTAATCCTTGCATCAACAGACTTCATCTGGGCAAAAGTAATGGTTCAAAAAAGGTTTTTAATCAGTCGAAACCAGTTTAGAAGAGCCTATCGTGGTATAGGTGTGTTCTTTCTATGGGGTACATCAAATTCGATGCAGCAATGAGAAAGTCAGGATACACGAGTACGTGTACCTGATCTGGTTGTTGTCTTGCCCCGCCTGTATCTCTTGTTCTCCCTATTGGTTCTCGATTTCCCATCCTGAACCGACGGACCTCCTGAAAAAAAGTATTGTCTAATATCTGACCTGTCAATGTCTCATCCTCATTCTCACTCGTAGACACACTACTAGAGGACGAAGGGGCCTCTGAGCTAGAAGGTGTAGCATTTCTTTTAGATATTTTTTCTTTATCCACCAAGTGATCAAACCGACGTGCAAATGTAAAAATGCGACCTGTTTTATAATCATATTCATCACGTTTAATTTTTCTAGCTTTTCTGCGTTTGATCTCAACCTGTAAATTAGAGAGTATCTCGTCCAATATAGTATAGTTTTTAATTGTTGACTCAGGTAAATTGAGCTCCTTTATCTCGTACTCACATGTCTGAATTTCAACTAGTAATTTTGCTATCTTTCTTTCTGCATTTTCAATTAGAATCTGTATTAGGTTATTAGAACTGTTAGTCAATTCTTTCTCCCAATGGTCAAGAAGGTCAGGATCTAAATCTTCATAGGTCGGGACTATCTGAGATCTTAGACCACGTGGTATACGTTTGAGGGAGAGGTATTGTTTAAGAGTGGCTGCGTCCCACCACTTATTCAACTCTAGTCTTTTAAGCCTCTCTAATTTGACAAACTTAGCTCGCAGTCCTTCATTTCTAACAATATTGGTGGCTGCTACTGCTGCACTAACAGAATTCCCTGTGCTTAAATTTTTGAAAAGATCTTGTGCCTCTTTATCCCTATTCATGTTATATGATTCTACAAAAGCGGCTGCCCAGACTTGTTAAAAACTAAAACTAAATGGTTTGGCAACCAAGTCAAAGGTCAGGCGCACAGCTCTAAGTATAGAAATAATTAACAGATTCAACAAATCAAAGAAGTGAACTCCAAGAGAGAAAGGTACTGGTTACCAACAGTAACCCTAGAAACCCCGGATCTCCAGGGAGTTACGCAATCAAAACAGTATCTCTCTGAGCTCAACAAAGTTAATGATTAGGTTTACAATTCACCCATCCGGTACAATGTCCAATAATATTTAGTGCAGAGATGATATCTTCTTTGCCAAGTAAAGTCTTTGATAAATAAAAATTTCAAATTCCAATATTCAGTCTCCTTTATTGATATTTCTTTACTCCAAATCACAGTTGTGTCCTTTAATAGATTTTCAGCCAACACGTGTTTCGTCTGATGCTAATCCTTGCATCAACAGACTTCATCAGGTTAAAAGTAATGGTTCAAAAAAGGTTTTTAATCAGTCGAAACCAGTTTAGAAGAGCCTATCGTGGTATAGGTGTGTTCTTTCTATGGGGTACATCAAATTCGATGCAGCAATGAGAAAGTCAGGATACACGAGTACGTGTACCTGATCTGGTTGTTGTCTTGCCCCGCCTGTATCTCTTGTTCTCCCTATTGGTTCTCGATTTCCCATCCTGAACCGACGGACCTCCTGAAAAAAAGTATTGTCTAATATCTGACCTGTCAATGTCTCATCCTCATTCTCACTCGTAGACACACTACTAGAGGACGAAGGGGCCTCTGAGCTAGAAGGTGTAGCATTTCTTTTAGATATTTTTTCTTTATCCACCAAGTGATCAAACCGACGTTCAAATGTAAAAATGCGACCTGTTTTATAATCATATTCATCACGTTTAATTTTTCTAGCTTTTCTGCGTTTGATCTCAACCTGTAAATTAGAGAGTATCTCGTCCAATATAGTATAGTTTTTAATTGTTGACTCAGGTAAATTGAGCTCCTTTATCTCGTCCTCACATGTCTGAATTTCAACTAGTAATTTTGCTATCTTTCTTTCTGCATTTTCAATTAGAATCTGTATTAGGTTATTAGAACTGTTAGTCAATTCTTTCTCCCAACGGTCAAGAAGGTCAGGATCTAAATCTTCATAGGTCGGGACTATCTGAGATCTTAGACCACGTGGTATACGTTTGAGGGAGAGGTATTGTTTAAGAGTGGCTGCGTCCCACCACTTATTCAACTCTAGTCTTTTAAGCCTCTCTAATTTGACAAACTTAGCTCGCAGTCCTTCATTTCTAACAATATTGGTGGCTGCTACTGCTGCACTAACAGAATTCCCTGTGCTTAAATTTTTGAAAAGATCTTGTGCCTCTTTATCCCTATTCATGTTATATGATTCTACACAAGCGGCTGCCCAGACTTGTTAAAAACTAAAACTAAATGGTTTGGCAACCAAGTCAAAGGTCAGGCGCACAACTCTAAGTATAGAAATAATTAACAGATTCAACAAATCAAAGAAGTGAACTCCAAGAGAGAAAGGTACTGGTTACCAACAGTAACCCTAGAAACCCCGGATCTCCAGGGAGTTACGCAATCAAAACAGTATCTCTCTGAGCTCAACAAAGTTAATGATTAGGTTTACAATTCACCCATCCGGTACAATGTCCAATAATATTTAGTGCAGAGATGATATCTTCTTTGCCAAGTAAAGTCTTTGATAAATAAAAATTTCAAATTCCAATATTCAGTCTCCTTTATTGATTTTTCTTTACTCCAAATCACAGTTGTGTCCTTTAATAGATTTTCAGCCAACACGTTTTTCGTCTGATGCTAATCCTTGCATCAACAGACTTCATCAGGGTAAAAGTAATGGTTCAAAAAAGGTTTTTAATCAGTCGAAACCAGTTTAGAAGAGCCTATCGTGGTATAGGTGTGTTCTTTCTATGGGGTACATCAAATTCGATGCAGCAATGAGAAAGTCAGGATACACGAGTACGTGTACCTGATCTGGTTGTTGTCTTGCCCCGCCTGTATCTCTTGTTCTCCCTATTGGTTCTCGATTTCCCATCCTGAACCGACGGACCTCCTGAAAAAAAGTATTGTCTAATATCTGACCTGTCAATGTCTCATCCTCATTCTCACTCGTAGACACACTACTAGAGGACGAAGGGGCCTCTGAGCTAGAAGGTGTAGCATTTCTTTTAGATATTTTTTCTTTATCCACCAAGTGATCAAACCGACGTGCAAATGTAAAAATGCGACCTGTTTTATAATCATATTCATCACGTTTAATTTTTCTAGCTTTTCTGCGTTTGATCTCAACCTGTAAATTAGAGAGTATCTCGTCCAATATAGTATAGTTTTTAATTGTTGACTCAGGTAAATTGAGCTCCTTTATCTCGTCCTCACATGTCTGAATTTCAACTAGTAATTTTGCTATCTTTCTTTCTGCATTTTCAATTAGAATCTGTATTAGGTTATTAGAACTGTTAGTCAATTCTTTCTCCCAATGGTCAAGAAGGTCAGGATCTAAATCTTCATAGGTCGGGACTATCTGAGATCTTAGACCACGTGGTATACGTTTGAGGGAGAGGTATTGTTTAAGAGTGGCTGCGTCCCACCACTTATTCAACTCTAGTCTTTTAAGCCTCTCTAATTTGACAAACTTAGCTCGCAGTCCTTCATTTCTAACAATATTGGTGGCTGCTACTGCTACACTAACAGAATTCCCTGTGCTTAAATTTTTGAAAAGATCTTGTGCCTCTTTATCCCTATTCATGTTATATGATTCTACACAAGCGGCTGCCCAGACTTGTTAAAAACTAAAACTAAATGGTTTGGCAACCAAGTCAAAGGTCAGGCGCACAGCTCTAAGTATAGAAATAATTAACAGATTCAACAAATCAAAGAAGTGAACTCCAAGAGAGAAAGGTACTGGTTACCAACAGTAACCCTAGAAACCCCGGATCTCCAGGGAGTTACGCAATCAAAACAGTATCTCTCTGAGCTCAACAAAGTTAATGATTAGGTTTACAATTCACCCATCCGGTACAATGTCCAATAATATTTAGTGCAGAGATGATATCTTCTTTGCCAAGTAAAGTCTTTGATAAATAAAAATTTCAAATTCCAATATTCAGTCTCCTTTATTGATATTTCTTTACTCCAAATCACAGTTGTGTCCTTTAATAGATTTTCAGCCAACACGTGTTTCGTCTGATGCTAATCCTTGCATCAACAGACTTCATCAGGTTAAAAGTAATGGTTCAAAAAAGGTTTTTAATCAGTCGAAACCAGTTTAGAAGAGCCTATCGTGGTATAGGTGTGTTCTTTCTATGGGGTACATCAAATTCGATGCAGCAATGAGAAAGTCAGGATACACGAGTACGTGTACCTGATCTGGTTGTTGTCTTGCCCCGCCTGTATCTCTTGTTCTCCCTATTGGTTCTCGATTTCCCATCCTGAACCGACGGACCTCCTGAAAAAAAGTATTGTCTAATATCTGACCTGTCAATGTCTCATCCTCATTCTCACTCGTAGACACACTACTAGAGGACGAAGGGGCCTCTGAGCTAGAAGGTGTAGCATTTCTTTTAGATATTTTTTCTTTATCCACCAAGTGATCAAACCGACGTGCAAATGTAAAAATGCGACCTGTTTTATAATCATATTCATCACGTTTAATTTTTCTAGCTTTTCTGCGTTTGATCTCAACCTGTAAATTAGAGAGTATCTCGTCCAATATAGTATAGTTTTTAATTGTTGACTCAGGTAAATTGAGCTCCTTTATCTCGTCCTCACATGTCTGAATTTCAACTAGTAATTTTGCTATCTTTCTTTCTGCATTTTCAATTAGAATCTGTATTAGGTTATTAGAACTGTTAGTCAATTCTTTCTCCCAACGGTCAAGAAGGTCAGGATCTAAATCTTCATAGGTCGGGACTATCTGAGATCTTAGACCACGTGGTATACGTTTGAGGGAGAGGTATTGTTTAAGAGTGGCTGCGTCCCACCACTTATTCAACTCTAGTCTTTTAAGCCTCTCTAATTTGACAAACTTAGCTCGCAGTCCTTCATTTCTAACAATATTGGTGGCTGCTACTGCTGCACTAACAGAATTCCCTGTGCTTAAATTTTTGAAAAGATCTTGTGCCTCTTTATCCCTATTCATGTTATATGATTCTACACAAGCGGCTGCCCAGACTTGTTAAAAACTAAAACTAAATGGTTTGGCAACCAAGTCAAAGGTCAGGTGCACAACTCTAAGTATAGAAATAATTAACAGATTCAACAAATCAAAGAAGTGAACTCCAAGAGAGAAAGGTACTGGTTACCAACAGTAACCCTAGAAACCCCGGATCTCCAGGGAGTTACGCAATCAAAACAGTATCTCTCTGAGCTCAACAAAGGTAATGATTAGGTTTACAATTCACCCATCCGGTACAATGTCCAATAATATTTAGTGCAGAGATGATATCTTCTTTGCCAAGTAAAGTCTTTGATAAATAAAAATTTCAAATTCCAATATTCAGTCTCCTTTATTGATTTTTCTTTACTCCAAATCACAGTTGTGTCCTTTAATAGATTTTCAGCCAACACGTGTTTCGTCTGATGCTAATCCTTGCATCAACAGACTTCATCAGGGTAAAAGTAATGGTTCAAAAAAGGTTTTTAATCAGTCGAAACCAGTTTAGAAGAGCCTATCGTGGTATAGGTGTGTTCTTTCTATGGGGTACATCAAATTCGATGCAGCAATGAGAAAGTCAGGATACACGAGTACGTGTACCTGATCTGGTTGTTGTCTTGCCCCGCCTGTATCTCTTGTTCTCCCTATTGGTTCTCGATTTCCCATCCTGAACCGACGGACCTCCTGAAAAAAAGTATTGTCTAATATCTGACCTGTCAATGTCTCATCCTCATTCTCACTCGTAGACACACTACTAGAGGACGAAGGGGCCTCTGAGCTAGAAGGTGTAGCATTTCTTTTAGATATTTTTTCTTTATCCACCAAGTGATCAAACCGACGTGCAAATGTAAAAATGCGACCTGTTTTATAATCATATTCATCACGTTTAATTTTTCTAGCTTTTCTGCGTTTGATCTCAACCTGTAAATTAGAGAGTATCTCGTCCAATATAGTATAGTTTTTAATTGTTGACTCAGGTAAATTGAGCTCCTTTATCTCGTCCTCACATGTCTGAATTTCAACTAGTAATTTTGCTATCTTTCTTTCTGCATTTTCAATTAGAATCTGTATTAGGTTATTAGAACTGTTAGTCAATTCTTTCTCCCAACGGTCAAGAAGGTCAGGATCTAAATCTTCATAGGTCGGGACTATCTGAGATCTTAGACCACGTGGTATACGTTTGAGGGAGAGGTATTGTTTAAGAGTGGCTGCGTCCCACCACTTATTCAACTCTAGTCTTTTAAGCCTCTCTAATTTGACAAACTTAGCTCGCAGTCCTTCATTTCTAACAATATTGGTGGCTGCTACTGCTGCACTAACAGAATTCCCTGTGCTTAAATTTTTGAAAAGATCTTGTGCCTCTTTATCCCTATTCATGTTATATGATTCTACACAAGCGGCTGCCCAGACTTGTTAAAAACTAAAACTAAATGGTTTGGCAACCAAGTCAAAGGTCAGGCGCACAGCTCTAAGTATAGAAATAATTAACAGATTCAACAAATCAAAGAAGTGAACTCCAAGAGAGAAAGGTACTGGTTACCAACAGTAACCCTAGAAACCCCGGATCTCCAGGGAGTTACGCAATCAAAATAGTATCTCTCTGAGCTCAACAAAGTTAATGATTAGGTTTACAATTCACCCATCCGGTACAATGTCCAATAATATTTAGTGCAGAGATGATATCTTCTTTGCCAAGTAAAGTCTTTGATAAATAAAAATTTCAAATTCCAATATTCAGTCTCCTTTATTGATTTTTCTTTACTCCAAATCACAGTTGTGTCCTTTAATAGATTTTCAGCCAAAACGTGTTTCGTCTGATGCTAATCCTTGCATCAACAGACTTCATCAGGGCAAAAGTAATGGTTCAAAAAAGGTTTTTAATCAGTCGAAACCAGTTTAGAAGAGCCTATCGTGGTATAGGTGTGTTCTTTCTATGGGGTACATCAAATTCGATGCAGCAATGAGAAAGTCAGGATACACGAGTACGTGTACCTGATCTGGTTGTTGTCTTGCCCCGCCTGTATCTCTTGTTCTCCCTATTGGTTCTCGATTTCCCATCCTGAACCGACGGACCTCCTGAAAAAAAGTATTGTCTAATATCTGACCTGTCAATGTCTCATCCTCATTCTCACTCGTAGACACACTACTAGAGGACGAAGGGGCCTCTGAGCTAGAAGGTGTAGCATTTCTTTTAGATATTTTTTCTTTATCCACCAAGTGATCAAACCGACGTGCAAATGTAAAAATGCGACCTGTTTTATAATCATATTCATCACGTTTAATTTTTCTAGCTCAGATATTAGACAATACTTTTTTTCAGGAGGTCCGTCGGTTCAGGATGGGAAATCGAGAACCAATAGGGAGAACAAGAGATACAGACGGGGCAAGACAACAACCAGATCAGGTACACGCACTCGTGTATCCTGACTTTCTCATTGCTGCATCGAATTTGATGTACCCCATAGAAAGAACACACCTATACCAAGATAGGCTCTTCTAAACTGGTTTCGACTGATTAAAAACCTTTTTTGAACCATTACTTTTGCCCTGATGAAGTCTGTTGATGCAAGGATTAGCATCAGACGAAACACGTGTTGACTGAAAATCTATTAAAGGACACAACTGTGATTTGGAGTAAAGAAAAATCAATAAAGGAGACTGAATATTGGAATTTGAAATTTTTATTTATCAAAGACTTTACTTGGCAAAGAAGATATCATCTCTGCACTAAATATTATTGGACATTGTACCGGATGGGTGAATTGTAAACCTAATCATTAACTTTGTTGAGCTCAGAGAGATACTGTTTTGATTGCGTAACTCCCTGGAGATCCGGGGTTTCTAGGGTTACTGTTGGTAACCAGTACCTTTCTCTCTTGGAGTTCACTTCTTTGATTTGTTGAATCTGTTAATTATTTCTATACTTAGAGCTGTGCGCCTGACCTTTGACTTGGTTGCCAAACCATTTAGTTTTAGTTTTTAACAAGTCTGGGCAGCCGCTTGTGTAGAATCATATAACATGAATAGGGATAAAGAGGCACACGATCTTTTCAAAAATTTAAGCACAGGGAATTCTGTTAGTGCAGCAGTAGCAGCCACCAATATTGTTAGAAATGAAGGACTGCGAGCTAAGTTTGTCAAATTAGAGAGGCTTAAAAGACTAGAGTTGAATAAGTGGTGGGACGCAGCCACTCTTAAACAATACCTCTCCCTCAAACGTATACCACGTGGTCTAAGATCTCAGATAGTCCCGACCTATGAAGATTTAGATCCTGACCTTCTTGACCGTTGGGAGAAAGAATTGACTAACAGTTCTAATAACCTAATACAGATTCTAATTGAAAATGCAGAAAGAAAGATAGCAAAATTACTAGTTGAAATTCAGACATGTGAGGACGAGATAAAGGAGCTCAATTTACCTGAGTCAACAATTAAAAACTATACTATATTGGACGAGATACTCTCTAATTTACAGGTTGAGATCAAACGCAGAAAAGCTAGAAAAATTAAACGTGATGAATATGATTATAAAACAGGTCGCATTTTTACATTTGCACGTCGGTTTGATCACTTGGTGGATAAAGAAAAAATATCTAAAAGAAATGCTACACCTTCTAGCTCAGAGGCCCCTTCGTCCTCTAGTAGTGTGTCTACGAGTGAGAATGAGGATGAGACATTGACAGGTCAGATATTAGACAATACTTTTTTTCAGGAGGTCCGTCGGTTCAGGATGGGAAATCGAGAACCAATAGGGAGAACAAGAGATACAGGCGGGGCAAGACAACAACCAGATCAGGTACACGTACTCGTGTATCCTGACTTTCTCATTGCTGCATCGAATTTGATGTACCCCATAGAAAGAACACACCTATACCACGATAGGCTCTTCTAAACTGGTTTCGACTGATTAAAAACCTTTTTTGAACCATTACTTTTGCCCTGATGAAGTCTGTTGATGCAAGGATTAGCATCAGACGAAACACGTGTTGGCTGAAAATCTATTAAAGGACACAACTGTGATTTGGAGTAAAGAAAAATCAATAAAGGAGACTGAATATTGGAATTTGAAATTTTTATTTATCAAAGACTTTACTTGGCAAAGAAGATATCATCTCTGCACTAAATATTATTGGACATTGTACCGGATGGGTGAATTGTAAACCTAATCATTAACTTTGTTGAGCTCAGAGAGATACTGTTTTGATTGCGTAACTCCCTGGAGATCCGGGGTTTCTAGGGTTACTGTTGGTAACCAGTACCTTTCTCTCTTGGAGTTCACTTCTTTGATTTGTTGAATCTGTTAATTATTTCTATACTTAGAGCTGTGCGCCTGACCTTTGACTTGGTTGCCAAACCATTTAGTTTTAGTTTTTAACAAGTCTGGGCAGCCGCTTGTGTAGAATCATATAACATGAATAGGGATAAAGAGGCACAAGATCTTTTCAAAAATTTAAGCACAGGGAATTCTGTTAGTGCAGCAGTAGCAGCCACCAATATTGTTAGAAATGAAGGACTGCGAGCTAAGTTTGTCAAATTAGAGAGGCTTAAAAGACTAGAGTTGAATAAGTGGTGGGACGCAGCCACTCTTAAACAATACCTCTCCCTCAAACGTATACCACGTGGTCTAAGATCTCAGATAGTCCCAACCTATGAAGATTTAGATCCTGACCTTCTTGACCGTTGGGAGAAAGAATTGACTAACAGTTCTAATAACCTAATACAGATTCTAATTGAAAATGCAGAAAGAAAGATAGCAAAATTACTAGTTGAAATTCAGACATGTGAGGACGAGATAAAGGAGCTCAATTTACCTGAGTCAACAATTAAAAACTATACTATATTGGACGAGATACTCTCTAATTTACAGGTTGAGATCAAACGCAGAAAAGCTAGAAAAATTAAACGTGATGAATATGATTATAAAACAGGTCGCATTTTTACATTTGCACGTCGGTTTGATCACTTGGTGGATAAAGAAAAAATATCTAAAAGAAATGCTACACCTTCTAGCTCAGAGGCCCCTTCGTCCTCTAGTAGTGTGTCTACGAGTGAGAATGAGGATGAGACATTGACAGGTCAGATATTAGACAATACTTTTTTTCAGGAGGTCCGTCGGTTCAGGATGGGAAATCGAGAACCAATAGGGAGAACAAGAGATACAGGCGGGGCAAGACAACAACCAGATCAGGTACACGTACTCGTGTATCCTGACTTTCTCATTGCTGCATCGAATTTGATGTACCCCATAGAAAGAACACACCTATACCACGATAGGCTCTTCTAAACTGGTTTCGACTGATTAAAAACCTTTTTTGAACCATTACTTTTGCCCTGATGAAGTCTGTTGATGCAAGGATTAGCATCAGACGAAACACGTGTTGGCTGAAAATCTATTAAAGGACACAACTGTGATTTGGAGTAAAGAAAAATCAATAAAGGAGACTGAATATTGGAATTTGAAATTTTTATTTATCAAAGACTTTACTTGGCAAAGAAGATATCATCTCTGCACTAAATATTATTGGACATTGTACCGGATGGGTGAATTGTAAACCTAATCATTAACTTTGTTGAGCTCAGAGAGATACTGTTTTGATGGAATGAAGTAGGGCATGGAAGGTGGACATCTTACCTGATGTATGTGCCTTTGTCCAAAAAGAGACCCTTTCTTCAAGTCAGGGTAAGAAGGATACACACTTTAGATAACCCCTGCTGATACCCTTGGTAGCTTGGCACGAGCAGACAGGCTGATCCCAAAGGCACTGTGTGAAGTATTTGTACTCAAAACACACAGCAATAAAGTGATAACACCACAAATGTATTTATTTAATGCGATTTTATATACCGCCAACATTACTCAGAGGTGTCAGAGCACTGTACAATAGAACCAGTTGCATTACATAAGGACTTTAGATTGCGTGAGTTACATAAGAGATACAAACAGAAAATATTGCAAATGTATAAGTTGTAAAGTCATTCAAGAAAAAGATGCAAACAGAAGAAAATTGCAAATGTACAAGTTGTAAAGTCACTCAAGGAAGAGATACAAACGAAAAAACTCAAAATCACACAGGAATGGTAGTAAGTACAAAGGTCTACTACATATACTAGTGGTCAGAGTTCTATATATACAAATAGTAAATTCACACAGGATTACACTTTAACAGCGATTAGGCTTGGACAATTAAATATTACATATTTACATATATGTATATATATATTTTTGAGTAACAGAAGCATGGCTTTGGCATAGGGAAAAAGCAGGCAAGGGGAGAGAAATTCAGGGGAGAGAGGAAAGGAATAGGGGAGGTAGAAAGAAAGTGAGGGAGGGTGGAGGGAGGGGGTGATGAGACCATCAGCAATATTCACAAACAATGAGTAGATCTGTGGAGAAGATAGACGTTTAAAAGGTCGCCCAGATAGAGACTGGCCGGACCGGACGTATGGACCAAGGTCGCTAAGGTAGCCAATAGGACAAGAGTGTCTTTAGGAGATGGCCCCAAAATGGCGGGGTGCATATGAGTCCTAGTCCAAAGTTGAACTCAAGGGTGAAAGCAGTGGGCGCCATGTTTAAAGATTCTCTCCTCTCTCCTGGCTTACCACGGGTATTGTTGGTAATCCTTGCTGCCCCTTCACTCACCATCTCCAGGCTCCCACAGAACGTCGTGAAGTGCCTCCGGAACACATCTTGCTGTTCAAGCGGCTCCCGAGGGCCACCTGTAGTGTTGCCAATAGTCAATCTCTCAGCTCTCCACTGATCCCTCTGAAAGGACAGTCTACCTTCAGTCTCCTTGGTTTCCCCATGGGTTACACTGGAGGCATGTCGCAGATTACAGCTCTCTTCCGGCAACCTCGAGAGCCCGCAGCGCCATCTTGAGGAACCTCTGCCACTCTCGGGTCCCGTCATCCCGAGCTGGAGTTTCCCACAGACGGATCATGTCCGATTTCATCCCAATCGGCTGTTCAAGGTGTCAGGACCAGACCGCGGCTCACAGCAGCCATTCCTGTCCTCAGGATAGAGTGCGAGTCAGAGGCTTCATGGTGCACCTCCTTTGGCACTGGGAGCGTTCTCACAGCTCCCTGGGTGCCATCCCAGTATCACAACTGCCAGGGATGTCACCGCCAAGATATCCGCGATGCTCGATCTGAGTAGGGTGTAATCCAACTACAGGTGATCTACCCGCACTCCAGTGGCTGAACCGCTGTCCTAGGTGAAAAAACAGTGCAGGGGGACGCTGCTCAGGAGGATGGAAAGAGGGTTCCCCACGGAGCCACAGCTCCGAGCAGCAATGATGGAGCTGGCTGTTCGCGCAATGAGAGACACCACATTAGTTTAGGGAAAAAAGTATCTATCTAAACTCAACAGGACCAAAATTACAAAAATCCAACTTACATGTAAAAAGAATATGACTTTAAAAGGTTTCAAGCAACTTAGTCCATAGAAAACTATGGATACGTGATTCTACACAAAGTACCTATAGAAGCGTCAAAATTCACAAGGCCAAACAGCTGCAGAGAAGGGAAGCATTGAGAGACAAACGGATGTGTGAGTTTCTGAGACCTTGGGGAGGCGATGCAACAGTTCTGCTGCACGTGAGTGATAAAAGTTAGATTTCCCCTACACGAGAAGTATCAGACATAGATATTGTGTTAGCATGATGTATCTATATATCCTCTGGCTCAATATACACACTGCATAACCTCTATTTGCTTTAGTTAGTAGGAAATGGTTTATTCTGTCCGTGGGTCTATACTAATAAACTAGGCCGAGAAACCGTACAGACTACATCTTTTCTCTGCTTGTGTCAGACCCGAGCTGTTATCACGTGTACTCTGCATTAGTTGTCAGTTCCCAGACCCTTTGAATTACTGAGAGCAGCTGAAGGTAAACTGTTCTCCCTCTGTCCTGGGACTCAAGGTCGCATCAGGCTGTGGGTGCGATAAGCGCATTCCTGGAGGCGCCGTGGCACTCCCGGGCACCAGGACGAAAGGGAGTCACCCCTTCTGACCTTCCTAGTAATAACTTAGCAAAGCTTTAAACCAATCATGTGTGCCAAATATGGTCCTTCCTAGGGGCCCAAGAGCCAAGTTTTACGGTGACTTCTTGTGATGAACTGAAAGTATATATGTGCGGTTTTGAATGTAAGCCGGCAGCCTTCTCCGCGCACCGGATGGGTAAGGTTTGGAGAGGCTCCTCTATAGAGTATTTTGCATAATAAACGATTGAATTTTCTTCGCTGCCAACTGACTGGTTATTTGGTAATTGGTATTGGGGCTATTGGTAGGTATAGCTCCTTATGTTATTTTTTACAGTAAGTCACACGCAGGAGATGTGATGCGTCGAATCAGGACTGTAGGGGAAAGTGATGTGTCGACTCTAAGACGGTACTGATCTGCGGGTTAAGCGTCAGGAGAACTTGCTGCACAGGTGCGATGCATGAAAATCCGGGATGGGTTGGCGAATGATGTGGCGGCGGCAAGCGTTACTGTGTTGATATCTTCAGTCACAATTCCGCGATGTGTCAGTTCTTTCAGCTGCAACAGGCACAACATCGTCTTAGCAGCGGTGCGGCGATGCATGGAGATTCTTCTAGCACAGCGGTGCTGCGTTGGGAAAACAGCCGCAAGAAGGGCGTAGCATCAATTTCTTCAGTTCTTCAGGTTTCTTCCAGCTTCCAACAGCAGTAACAATGTCCAGAGGCCCCAAACTTGGTACCTCCTAGCAGGTCAAAACTCTCAGCAGCAGAGTTCAGGGGAGTTGGGGGTGAAGTCTTTGTGTGCCTGAGAATTCAGAACAGGAGGCCAGCACACACAGGCCCTTGGAGATTCGTCTTCAGGCAGGTTCACGGCAAAGTTCCAGTCTACATCCGTTCCTTGGCAGAAACAGCAACTCCAGGCCAACCCCACACAGCACACAGCAAAGGGGCAGTACTCCTCCTCAAAGGTCTTCAGCTCTTCTCCTTGGCAAATGTTCCTCTTGAGCCCAGCAGTGATCTAAATGTCTGGGGTTTAAGGTCTACTACGTATACCCCATTTTATCTCTGTTCTCTTTGTGCAAGGGTCTCTGAGCCCAGTCCAAACCAGTTCTGTCCTCACTGGTGCAGTATGACCACAGGGGGTGGAGACAACACTGTGCAATGGAAACAGGCCCTATTCAGGTGCAAGGAAAACTCTTCCCACTACTCTAAGTGCAGCCAAGCCCCATTCAGCTAAGCTCTGAGTCATCCAGGTAGAGCCAGGCACACCTCAGCCCCCCTCAGTGGCTGTCTACAGTGAATGCACATCTCATGTCACTCAAAAACCAGACAATCAATCCACAAACAGGCAAAGGCACACAGAATAGTTAAACAAGAAAATGCCCACGTTCTAAAAGTATCATTTCCAAACATAAATTTAACAAGCATTTGCAATGCAATAGGTCTCGCATTTACGTGACTTTGAGCTATTCACATTGTAAATTACAATGTCTTTTATTTATATTTTGGTTTTCAGAACAAATAAAACTCATTGTCATTTGCAATACCAGTAGCTTAAACTCAAATGTGAGACCTATTGCATTGCAAATGCTTGTTGCTGTGAGCCACCAGGATGCTTCAGGAAAATGAAATTGGATCCAGCAAAACCAAACCAAGACCCTAAAGAACAGGGTTGCAGATTAATCTAGGCAATAAACCGGATTACTGATTCACATGGTTAGAGTGCAGGGTTGCAGTTGAATAGATGTGCCGACCGTTGCTGGACCTGCTTAATGCACCTTTTATGGTCTTTAAATCCTAGGGGTGGCTGTTGGCAGTAGACCATTGCTTGGACGACGGTGTCTGGCGAGTTTGAACTCTGTTAGATGAGAGACATTAGTACATGTTCAACTACAAGTGCTTTCATGAATATTTAAGGACCAGCAGTGAGACGTCCTATCATTCCTTGTGCACATCGCCTGTCCGGACGCGTTCACATCTCCTGTCCCCAGCTTCAGATGCGGAATCAACAACAATAGAGTTCGCAAGCAAGCAGTGCATGCGCTGCATCGCTAGGCGAGCCCTAAAAAAACATCTTTTCTAAAAGATGTGTTATTAAATTATGAGTTCAGAGAGCCTAAACTTTATTTCTCTATCTTGTCCCAATGGGAAGTAGTATTTGTAAGATATTACAAAGTATTTTCCATTCTATCCTATGGAGCAGAGAGCCTTTCAACAGTAAAAAACAAAATTGGCAGTATTTCACTATCAGGATGTTACAAACACACACCAGCACATGTCCTACCTTTCACATACACTGCACCCTGTCCACGGGGGTAGCTTGGGCCTACCATTAGGGTGCCTTACATGTAAGAAAATGGAAGGTTAGGGCCTGGAAAGTGGGTGCACTTGCCAAGTTGACATAGCAGTTTAAAACTATGCACAGGCACTGCAGTGGCAGATCTGAGATACCTTTTTCAGGCCTACTCATGTGGGTGGCACAATCAGTTCTGCAGGCCCACTAGTAGCATTTGATTTACAGCCCCTAGCACACTCAGTGCACTTTACTACAGACTTACAAGTAAATCAAATATGCCAATCAGGGAGAATCAATTGTAATAACAATTTACACAAAGAGCATATGCCCTTTAACACTGATTAGCAGTGGTAAAGCGACCAGAGTCCTAGAGGTCAGGAGAAAATAGGAGGAATAAGCAAAAGGTTTGGGGATAACCCTGCAAACAGGGCCAAGTCCAACACCCGCCATGACCAGGGGAGGGTTGTGAGTTACCGGGTTGGTGTCAGGATCATGACAGGCTACTTTATTGTTTTTCCTCTTATTGTTTTCTTAAAGGGAATGGTATGGTATGAGGCAGACAATGAAGGAGAAGAGCACACAAGACAGAGCCACCACCCCCACAAAAACGTACTTCAAGCCACCAATTAAGTTAATATAATATGGAGAGAAATAAATCCACCCCTTCTTTCTTCAATGGAATGGGCAATACATTATTTGCATTGAGAACACTAACTAAACAAGCATTTACAATGCAATGGTCTAGGCATTTTTAAAATTAGAGCTATTGGCATTGCTCATGACATTTTCATTTATGTTTTTGTTTTTAAAACATAAATAAATGGCATTGTCATTTACAATGCCAATAGCTTAATTGCTCGCAAATGCGAGACCTATTGCATTTGCACCCACACACAGAGCCACACACACAAAGCCACCCACACACACATACAGAGCCACGCACACACACACAGACAGAGCCACGCACACACACACAGACAGAGCCGCGCACACACACACAGACAGAGCCGCGCACATACACACAGACAGAGCAGCGCGCACAAACACAGACAGAGCCGCGCACACACACACACAGACAGAGCCACGCACACAGACAGAGCCACAAACACACAGACAGACAGAGCCACGCACACACACAGACAGAGCCATGCACACACACAGACAGAGCCACGCACACACACAGACAGAGCCACACACACACACAGAGAGATCCGCACACATAGACAGAGCCACGCACACACAGACAGAGCCACGCACACACAGACAGAGCCGCGCACACACAGACAGAGCCGCACACACACAGATAGACAGAGCCGCACACACACAGACAGACAGGGCCTCTCACACACACACAGACAGAGCCGCGCACACAAACACAGACAGAGCTGGGCACACACACACATAGACAGAGCAGCGCACACACACACAGAGCCGCGCACACACAAACAGACAGAGCCGCGCACACATACACAGACTGTGCCACGCACACACACAGACAGAGCCACGCACACACACAGACAGAGCCACACACACACACAGACAGAGCCACACACACACAGACAGAGCCACGCACACACAGACAGAGCCACACACACACAGACAGAGCCATGCACACACAGACAGAGCCACACACACACAGACAGAGCCACACAAACAGAGGCACAGAAAAACCGGGATGACAAGCAGGGAACAGAGGCACAGAAAAACCGGGGGAACAGAGGCACAGAAAAAATGGGGGAACAGAGGCACAGAAAAACCGGGATGACAAGCAGGGAACAGAGGCACAGAAAAACTGGGGGAACAGAGGCACAGAAAAACCGGGATGACAAGCAGGGAACAGAGGCACAGAAAAACCGGGATGACAAGCAGGGAACAGAGGCACAGAAAAACCGGGGGGAACAGAGGCACAGAAAAACCGGGATGACAAGCAGGGAACAGAGGCACAGAAAAACTGGGATGACAAGCAGGGAACAGAGGCACAGAAAAACCGGGGGAACAGAGGCACAGAAAAACCGGGATGACAAGCAGGGAAAAGAGGCACAGAAAAACTGGGATGACAAGCAGAGAACAGAGGCACAGAAAAACCAGGATGACAAGCAGGGAACAGAGGCACAGAAAAACCGGGATGACAAGCAGGGAACAGAGGTACAGAAAAACCGGGATGACAAGGGGGGAACAGAGGCACAGAAAAACCGGTATGACAAGCAGGGAACAGAGGCACAGAAAAACCGGGGGAACAGAGGCACAGAAAATCCGGGATGACAAGCAGGGAACAGAGGCACAGAAAAACCGGGATGACAAGCAGGGAACAGAGGCACAGAAAAACCGGGGGGAACAGAGGCACAGAAAAAACGGGATGACAAGCAGGGAACAGAGGCACAGGAAAACTGGGATGACAAGCAGGGAACAGAGGCACAGAAAAACTGGGGGAACAGAGGCACAGAAAAACCGGGACGACAAGCAGGGAAAAGAGGCACAGAAAAACTGGGATGACAAGCAGAGAACAGAGGCACAGAAAAACCAGGATGACAAGCAGGGAACAGAAGCACAGAAAAACTGGGATGACAAGCAGGGAACAGAGGCACAGAAAAACTGGGATGACAAGGGGGGAACAGAGGCACAGAAAAACCGGGATGACAAGCAGGGAACAGAGGCACAGAAAAACCGGGATGACAAGCAGAGAACAGAGGCACAGAAAAACTGGGATGACAAGCAGGGAACAGAGGCACAGAAAAACTGGGATGACAAGGGGGGAACAGAGGCACAGAAAAACCGGGATGACAAGGGGGGAACAGAGGCACAGAAAAACCGGGATGACAAGCAGGGAACAGAGGCACAGAAAAACCGGGATGACAAGCAGAGAACAGAGGCACAGAAAAACCAGGATGACAAGCAGGGAACAGAGGCACAGAAAAACCGGATGACAAGCAGGGAACAGAGGCACAGAAAAACCGGATGACAAGCAGGGAACAGAGGCACAGAAAAACCGGGATGACGAGCAGGGAACAGAGGCACAGACAAGCATTTACAATGCAATGGTCTCTGCATTTTTAAAGTTAGAGCTATTGGCATTGCCCATGACATTATTATTATTATTATTTTTTTTTAAAACATAAATACATGGCATTGTCATTTAAAATGCCAATAGCAGGGCAGGATAGCAAGCACAAGCAACGAGGGAGCAGGACAGCAAGCACAAGCAACAAGGGGGGGAGGACAGCAAGCATGAGCAACGAGAGGGGGCAGGAAAGCAAGCACATGCAATTAGGGGGGCAGGACAGCAAGCACAAGCAACGAGGGGGCAGGACAGCAAGCACAAGCAAAGAGGGGGGCAGGACAGCAAGCACGAGCAACAGGGGGGCAGGGGAGCAAGCACAAGCAACGAGGGGGGAGGACAGCAAGCACGAGCAACGAGGGGGAGGCAGGACAGCAAGCATGAGCAACAGGGGGGCAGGGGAGCAAGCACAAGCAACTAGGGGGGAGGACAGTAAGCACGCGCAACGAGGGGGGTAGGGAAGCAAGCACAAGCAACGAGGGGGCAGGACAGCAAGCACATGCAACGAGGGGGCAGGAGAGCCAGTACAAGCAACGAGGGGGGGCAGGACAGCAAGCACAAGCAAGGGGGGGCAGGGGAACAAGCACAAGCAACGAGGGGGGAGGACAGCAAGCACAAGCAACGAGGGGGGCAGGACAGCAAGGAGGGGCAGGATAGCGAGCACAAGCAACAGGGGCAGGGGAGCAAGCAAAAGCAACGGCAGGACAGCGAGCACAAGCAACGGGGGCAGGGGAGCAAGCACAAGCAATGAGAGGGGGAGGACAGCAAGTACAAGCAATGAGGGGTGGGCAGGACAGCAAGCACAAGCAACGGGGGGCAGGGGACCAAGCACAAGCAACGGCAGGACAGCAAGAGGGGGCAGGACAGTGAGCACAAGAAACTGGGGGTAGGGGATCAAGCACAAGCAACGAGGGGGATGGACAGCAAGCACGAGCAACGAGGGGGGGCAGGACAGCATGTGGGGGCAGGACTGCGAGCACAAGCAACGGGGGGCAGGGGAGAAAGCACAAGCAACGAGGTGTGGTGTAGAGCAAGCACGAGCAAAGAGGGGGGCATGACAGCAAGCATGAGCAACGGGGGGCAGGCGAGCAAGCACAAGCAACGAGGGGGGGCAGGATAGTAAGCACGAGCAACGAGGGGGCAGGACAGCAAGGGGGGCAGGACAGCGAGCACGAGCAATGGGGGGCAGGGGAGCAAGCACAAGTAACGGCAGGACAGCAAGGGGGGCAGGGCAGCGGGCACAAACAATGGGGGGGCAGGGGAGCAAGCACAAGCAACGAGGGGGGAGGACAGCAAGCACAAGCAATGAGGGGGGAGGACAGCAAGCACGAGCAACAGGGGGTAGGGGAGCAAGCACAAGCAATGGCAGGACAGCAAGGGGGGCAGGACAGCGAGCACAAGGAATGGAGGGGGCAGGGGAGCAAGCGCAAGCAACGAGGGGGAGGACAGCAAGGGGGGGGCAGGGGAGCAAGCACAAGCAATGAGGAGGGAGGACTGCAAGCACGAGCAACAAGGGGGGCAGGACAGCAAGCACGAGTAACGGGGGCAGGGGAGCAAGCACAAGCAATGAGGGGGGAAGGACAGCAAGCACAAGCAACGAGGGGGGGTGGCTGGACAGCAAGCACAAGCAACGAGGGTGGGAGGACAGCAAGGGGGCAGGACAGCGAGCACAAGCAACAGAGGCAGTGGAGCAAGCACAAGCAACAAGGGGGGGAGAACAGCAAGCACGAGCAACGAGGGGGGTAGGGGAGCAAGCACAAGCAACAAGTGCACAAAATAATAATAAAATAGGAAACAGGACATAAAAATACAGCCCAGCAGACTCCCTTTGTTAGATGTTTTCGTTCTGCTGGAATTTGACTGTCATCCAAAAGAGAGTCAATCCCAGACTTTCCACAAATTAAAAACGGCGATAAACATCCATTACTGGAATGACTCCTGCCGGGACCCGTGGCCTGAGATTAGAAGCCGTAGGCCAGGCCGCGCCTGACAACAATATCCAGCATTAGTCCGACAATGGACGGGCCGTGACGTCAAGGCCTCCGCCTGATCCTCAAGCGCGAGGCACATCTGGAAAGAAGAATCTCGGGACTTTTTATTTATCCTTAAATAGGAATCTGTGTCCGACTCCGCGCTCCGACAAATGCCCTCGAGCCTGTGAACGTCACCAGCAGATGCAGGCCTTCTTGGCCATAAAACAAGCACTGTGGGCCGAATCTCAGACAGACCCTGAAGTTTGCAAGAGGAAAGAGTGCAAACGAGAAGTGTCACTCCGAGAGGCATTACATATCAGACTAGGCCCACAGCATCCCCCGGCCCAGGATACACACCTCGGAGAGTCAGAACACTGTATTGTGTCAGTCTGTCAAAGACAGGCATACGATATACAATACTAAACATACACCACTTAATATTTAATGACAGACCCCAATAAGAGACAATCTAAAATTATTCCTAATAAAACAAAAAACAATCCACGCTGTTGACAAGATCGCTCAAGGAGACAAACGGCCTTTGATAATGTGCTCGGGCTTGGTCCTCTGCCACTCCAAAGTGCTGGCGCTCACAAGAAATGCATTGGTTGCGCTTGCAGCGAGCACAAGCAACGAGCACAAACAATGGGGGGCAGGGGAGCAAGCACGAGCAACGAGGGGGGGGAGGACAGCAAGCACGAGCAACGATGGGCGGGCAGGACAGCGTGCACAAGCAACGGGGGGGGGCAGGGGAACAAGCACACAACGGGCGCTTCTCACCGTATGGGTTCCTGCTTTGCCCTGCTGCAGTCAAGCCTCCTCATCCCGCTGTCTGCACGCGCCAGTCGGCTTTCTGATTGGTTAATAAGGAACACCAATCAGAGAAGAGCTGACTTGAGAGTGCAGGCAGCGTGATGAGGGGCGTGCTCTCTCCCGATGACGTCAGGGAGAGAAAGAAGAGAAAAAAACACCCCCGAATTGGGAAAAGACGGAGCTTAAAGGGAGTGACACCCCTCTCCTCCAATGGCTGGCCAGCATTTACGAGGCCAGCCAATGGAGAAGAGGGGCGGGTTCAAGCCCCCATTCTAAGAAACGTTAAATCTCCGGACCGAACTGCGCAAGCGCAGCATCCGGTCCTCGATCTAAAAAAACGGGATGACAAGGGGAGAACAGAGGCACAGACAAACCGGGATGACAAGCAGGGAACAGAGGCACAGAAAAATCGGGATGACAAGCAGGCTGGGATGACAAGCAGAGAACAGAGGCACAGAAAAACCGGGATGACAAGCAGGAAACCGAGGCACAGAAAAACTGGGATGACAAGCAGGGAAGAGAGGCACAGAAAAACCGGGATGACAAGCAGGGAACAGAGGAACAGAAAAACTGGGATGACAAGCGGGAAACAGAGGCACAGAAAAACCGGGGGAACAGAGGCCCAGAAAAACCGGGATGACAAGCAGGGAACAGAGGCACAGAAAAACCGGGATGACAAGCAGGGAACAGAGGTACAGAAAAACCGGGGGAACAGAGGCACAGAAAAACCGGGGGAACAGAGGCACAGAAAAACCGGAATGACGAGCAGGGCACAGAGGCACAGAAAAACCGGGATGACAAGCAAGGAACAGAGGCACGAAAAACCGGATCACAAGCAGGGAAACAGAAGCACTGAAAAACCGGGGGAACAGAGGCACAGAAAAACCGGGATGACAAGCAGGGAACAGAGGCACAGAAAAACCGGGAGGACAAGCAGGGAACAGAGGCACAGAAAACTGGGATGACAAGCAGGGAACAGAGGCACAGAAAAACCGGAGGAACAGAGGCACAGAAAAACCGGGATGACAAGCAGGGAACAGAGGCACAGAAAAACCGGGATGACAAGCAGGGAACAGAGGCACAGAAAAACCGTGGGAACAGAGGCACAGAAAAACCGGGATGACAAGCAGGGAACAGAGGCACAGAAAAACCGGGATGACAAGCACGGAACAGAGGCACAGAAAAACCGGGATGACAAGCAGGGAACAGAGGCACGAAAAACCGGATCACAAGCAGGGAAACAGAGGCCCGAAAACAAGAAAACGGGCACAATCAGGGAAACAGAGGCCCGAAAAATCGGATAACAAGCAGGGAAACAGAGGCATGAAAACAAGAAAACGGGCACAATCACCGGATCACAAGCAGGGAAACAGAGGCACGAAAACCGGATCACAAGCAGGGAAACAGAGGCACGAAAAACCGGATCACAAGCAGGGAAACAGAGGCATGAAAACAAGAAAACGCGCACAATCAGGGAAACAGAGGCAAGAAAAAAACTTACCGGCTCAGGGGGGGAGGGGGGAGTCCCTCAAAGACTTCCTCGGCTGCCAGTGTGAAATCCTGTGGCTGAGAGGCGGGCGGAAAACCAAGCATCACCACTAACATTCTCCGAGGCGAGGCAGAAATGCCTCGGAGAAAGCATCGTCATTTTCTGATTCCGGGGAGTGGTTTTCTTTCTCTCCTCATCCCATTGGCTGGAAGGTAAAATTCCAGCCAATGGGAAGAGGAGAGAAAGAAAATAGAAAGAGAAAAAAAAAGCCCCCGAATCCGAAAAAGACGGGACTTAAAGGGAGTGACGCCCCTCTGCTCCAATGGCTGGCCTGCGTTTAGGAAGCCAGCCAATGGAGAAGAGGGGTGGGTCCAAGCCCCCATACTAAGAAACATAAAATCTCGGATCGAGACTGCGCAAGCGCAGCCTGGGGTCCTCAACCTAAAAAGAGTACAACTAAAAAGCAGAGCAGAAATTAATGAAAGAAAAGAAAGGAGATACTAAGTGACCTGCATATTATAAGTCTATAAAGCCTAGAGCCAGGGAACGGAAGGGAAAACAAATAAGAAACAAAAATAAATGAAAGGGGAAGACCCCAGAAATGAAGCATTAGGCTTAGGTACACACGTTTTTAATAAAAAAAAAATTCCTGATCCACACTTATTCCTCCCATTTGTTCTCTCAAGAAGATGGGGCATGCTGATCTCCAGAATCTGGATACCTGGAAAAGAACAGACAAAGAGTTCGAATTATCAGAAAGAAGAAACCTATTAGCCTGAGAAATATTGTGTGTTAAAAACGAACGTTTAACAACTATTAACTTGAAACTGAAAATCTTAGAAAAGATGCCTGATAAAGAAAAGAAGAATTTAGTGACACTATGTTCTTCTACCATTTTAAAGCAAATATTTACACCCATGTCTCACAAAGGATTACTGCATCCTTTTGGGAAACTGAATCTTCATCTGTGCACATTATTATTGCTGCTGTGTGGTCCTCCTAAGCTGACCCCATAGACTCTTGCTCTTTTGGAAAAATTGCATCTTCCTTTCAACACACCAATGTTGCGCCATCATATCCACTAGGCAATGAAGTTGCTACAAGGTTTGGAGAAACTGCACCTTTTTTATTGTCACGCTCAGGTTGAACCTTATATTCTGCTGGTAATACTGCTATTTACTTTGGGAAGCTGCATCTTCCTTGGTTGACCCATCACTGTTCCTGGGTAGCCCTGTTGGTCTCTAGATAGTATTGCGATGTATTGGGAAACCATGCCTACCTTTGGTCACACCCATACCACTCAGGAATGGACATCATAATCTCTAGAATGTACTGTTGTTCACCTGGGAAGTTGTGTCTTCTTGGTCGTGCTAATATTCCAACTAAATGTGTATAGTAGACCTCTTAGTCTCTGGGGACTTATATTTTATGTTTTGATTAGGTGTACCGTACCTTGGTCGCTACTCACGCTGCTCCTGGACAGACCTCATAGTTTGCTGGTAGTACCGCGGCTCACCTTGGGAGGCTGCATCTTCCTTTGCCGGCACCCTCAATGCTCCCAAGAGGCTCTGTGAAGGGTTGTCTAAACAGGATTAGGGATTGTTGAAAATGCACATTCATTGATCACACCCATGCAGATTGTGGATGTGCTTTGGAATCACTGGGTTTACTGCACTTCAAACTTGGAGGATGTGTCTTCCCCATGTCATACATTCCTCTAAATCATGGTAAACTGGTCACCTGCTTGTGAGTCACGCTGCATGGGTAACCTTTCGCTGAGTGTGCTCAAGTTATTTGCTATGGGTCAACCATCTTGCATGGTCGCTCACTCCCCAGATAGAAACCCCACCCTAATCTCAGGCTCTCCTACCCTGGATTACCCACATAACCCTCCTGATGTTCATTCTTGTCCTCTGCCAGACTTTTTAAAAGTTTGCACTCCCTTTACACGATTGCGAGCTAACACACTTTGATTCCCCACCTCCCATCAATCACCCTACATGTTCCTAGACTGAAAGTGGATGTACCAGCTTTCTGGAGGGCCATAACACTGTGTATAATTATGATTTGCCCTCCTAACTATGGCATCCAGCCTATGGTAACCACAGAGAGGTGTGATTATGTCACCTGAGTGGGACTCTGATACATGGCTTGCTTGGCTTACCGCTAGGATAGAGGCACTTTTTGTATTGCAATACTATAAATCTCTATTGTACAGAGTGCAAAGGGCGAAGTTGCGCGAGCATACTTCCATGCAGGTTAGTACCAAATTCGCCCACTGTGAGCGATAAGCTGAACAAAGATCTAGCTTCCAACTAAAAAGTATGCTCTGTTCAAATAGACACTGGTCCAGCATTGGTTCCGTGGGCTGCTGGATCAAATTGTAGATCACACTCAGCCTTCCATCCAACCAAGGCCAGTAAAGTGAATACCCTTAACTTGGGTTATAATAACATCTGTCATTTGCAGTGCTTAAATACTGCATAAAGTGCTATATTATATACTCTTGTCTGTAGTAATTTTATTCGAAACAGGCTCATTTGTAGGTCTCGCATTAGACATGAACTTTTGATTTTACTAAAAGTGTGACTATCTCTGTCCCTGCAGGTTTCTCAAATGGTATGATCTGTTAAAATATGTATAGATTTAAGGCAGGCCATTACACTTCTCTTTACAAGCAAACGAGAGAATGAAAACGTTGTGCTTAACTTAAGCAAATATTCTAAATAAATAAAATAATTTCTCAAAACATGGTGTGCATAAATATGGAAGACAGAACATCAATTGGACTACAGCATGGACAAGATACTGAAAAAAAATATAGAGGTTTGTAAGTCTACATTTTCTATACTTAAGTCCAAATATATGTACCTACGCGGCACATATATCTCCAAGGTATGGTAGATGCGGAGGTAGGAATAGCAGATCTACATTTTCCTATATACACTTACCTTTCAACATTTTGTCCCTTGAAATTCTGCCCTCAAGTTTCTTGTATGTGGATATTTCTTCATGTCGCTATTCAGTAGTACAATCCAAAACAGAACCTCTGAAACTGTCACTTGGCGGAAATGCTTGATGGTATTCTGTAGGCAACTGCCTGGGTTCGTAACCACCTTTGAATTTTACACCAGATAAATGAAAGCTCTGATGTTGCATTGAATAAAATATTTACATAAATAAACATATCCACAGGCATGGGAACCTACGTAGCCTGTTTTTTACTGTCGATAAATATAATATATGACCCACTACTTTGTTGACTCGAGCTCATAGAAGCAACATATGAGCAAGGAGAATAATTTTTCTGTAACTCGTTTTACAGTTGGATTCTTTCCCCTTTTTTAAGAGTGTAAAAGCCAAATTGTCCTTTAAGCAGATTGCAAGCAGAAACAGAAGTAATACGATTTACTAGGAAACAAAATACGCCTTTAACAGAGAGAGCCCTTGATTTATAAAGAAAAAAAAAAGAAAACACAACAGTCCTTTTGTAGCCACAGAGCATCTGAAATATTATTTTAACAATGTACATTTTCAGGTCTGGCAAGTGATGGTTTTAGCAGAGTGCCGGGGTGCATGTTCTCGTGCAAAAACAAGCATTTGCTAAAGCCAGTAAATATAGCTTATGACTGAAAAATGTTTGGATACGTCCACAAATTAAGTCACTCACCCATCATGTTCTCAGTCACTCAACATTCATGCACTAAGCCATCTATCCTTGCACTAATGCAACCAATCATCCTCCAATTGGTTCATTCTTGCATTCACCAACTTTTCTATACACAATATCAAAGACACACTCACCACCAGTCAATGAAGAGACACTATAGGTTTTGCTACTAATTTGTGAGGGCCATTTGAATGCTTCTGTAGTAAGACGCTACACAAACTTAAAGGTAAGCAAGCCACTTGTTGGGCAACGGTTGTAGGGCCCCGTCTTATTGGGGCTAGCAGCTGGTAGCTCATTCCACGTTTGGCTCAGGTTCCCAGGGGTAGGCATTCTGGTCCGTAAATCCTTTCCTTTGACTATTAACAAAGTCCGAACTGACCCCCTGGGTAGATTCGCAGCTCTGACCGGGATCTGGGAGGGAGTCATCCTGAACCTTGTCTCATTGTGCATCCAACCGGGCCTACATACGCAGGCCTTTATTGACCTTAGCAACATCCTCCTGGGCCTGTTGGATGGGCGATTATTGGTTGGGGGTGACTTTAACTCTATTGTCTGAGATTCTCTGGACTGTTGGCCCCAGAAAGTCCTGCCACCATCCCGCAAATGGATACATAGCTTTCTGGGCACTATGGGACTCGTGGATGTCTGGAGGGGCCTGCACCCTGTAGAACCGCCAGTATACTCATCTTTCAGGCCCCCTCGGTACCATGTACGTATAGATTATGTGCTCACACTCAAACACCACCTCCACACAGTCAATGACATACGACACTTGGCCAGGGGAATCTCGGATCATTCTCCAGTTTTGTGTAGGCTGGAAGTAGGAGAGCCCATGGTTGGCCGCGTGGCGCCGCTGAACTCATGGATTCTTAAGACCCCCTCAATTAGGGATAAGGTTCTGACTGATTCTGACCTGTATTTCCAAGAGAACCTGTGATCGGTCAGCTCATCCATTTCACTCTCGGAAGCCTATAAGACGGTTGTCTGGGGGGTAGCACTGGGGCAGATCATGGGACACCGCAAAGAGAAGGCAGCCGATATAACGCGCTTAGAGGAGGAGATCCTTGAACTGGAGCGCACGGCCGACTCGTTGGACTCGGAGATGGTGCGCCAACAGCTCAAAATTAAGACCAAGGAGCTTTTGGACTTGGCCCTGGACCTGGATAAGGCTCAATATCGGGCTACCCTTAGCAGGATCTATGACATGGACAACAAAGCAGGCAAATTGTTGGCCTGGCTGGATCTTAGAGATGGGGCATGGCACGTTGTGGCCGAAATTGCCACTGATACTCCCCACCGCCTAACCGCTCTGCAGGACATCGCGGACGCATTTGGCAGCTATTATCACTCCCTGTATACCCCTGCACGACCTATTCCGAAGAGGAGGCCTCTTTGCTCCTCCATGATATTCAGATGCCAGTTCTCAACCAGGAGGAGAGTTCCGATCTAGACCGAGATATCACAGTAACTGAAGTGGAGAAGGCCATCCTTGAATTGCACAGTGGGATGGTGTCGGGCCCCAGTGGCATTCCCATTATTTAAGCTTACAGTGGGCATGACTGCCCGTTTTTTTACAGACATGTTTCAGGAAACCAGGGAGCCGGGAATTCTTCCTGAGGATCAAAGACTGGCCAATATCATTGTTATCCACAAAGCGGGAAAGCCCGCCGAGCTGTGTTCCTCATACAGGCCCATCTCGCTACTTAACTGTGAGGCTAAGATCCTTGCAAACCCCGCATTGCCACACACAAGCTCACATTGTGGTGGTTTGATGGGGGTATTGGGCTCCCAGACATGAAAAGTTATTACTGGGCCTCGCAGCTCGCTTCTATTAATCAGTGTACTTAGAGACGGCATGATGACCTGGCTTCTCGGATCGATCGTTGGCTCCTTCCCGGGGGTGGGTTTGAGGGTGCACTGTATACGAAATTTCAAAAACTCGCCTTGACTGGTCCGACCAAACATGCTTTGCAGGTATGGAGGGACGCTACCAAAAGCCTGGGTTGGGAGGGCAGGCTCACTCAAGCTACGCCACTTTGGCATTTTGACCAGCTGGGTCGTCTGTCGCGCTCCTTGGGCTTCGACAAATGGGATATCATTGGCATTTTCAGACTCAGGGACCTTTGGAAATCGGGCGGCGTCATACTCTTCTCTCAGTTAAGTCAGGAATTTGAAATGGCCACTCTAAGCAGTTCCGATACCTCCAAATTAGACATGTACTGCTTGCAGCTCTCCCTAAGGGTACGGTCCTCCCTGAATCCTCCCCTCTGGAGGACAGGATCTTGGATGGGGATATGCCAGAAAAAACCATATCTCTGATATATAAGAAGCTGATTAATAAAATGACTGATCCCCTAGTCTGATTAAGAAGTAAATCAGACCATGACTTTGCTGGCCTGGAGGACGAGGAGTGGCGGGCCGCAGTGACTTCTCCATGTGAGGTTGCCATCTCCTCCAGACTCAGATTGGTCAAGCTAGAGATCCTCCACAGGACATATTTGTCCGGACCTTCGCTGGTCCATATGGGCTACGCCCAGGACAGTGGATGTGCACGACCCTGCGGCCAAGAGGGCACCTTCATTCCTACATGCTAGGAATGTGCGACAATTCAGCAATTCTGGGAGGGGGTAGTACTCATGATGGAGGAAGTTTTGGGGCAGCCGGTATAGTGTAGCATCAAATTAATCTTGTTGAATATATCGGACCCCTTGGACCTCACAGCCAAAGAAAGGATCTGGATCACCATGGGCTTCATGGTGGTCAAGTGGAATATTGCAAGATTGTGTAGGGCTCCAAATCCGCCAAGTATAGTTGAATGGGCCAAGGACATGGATTTGTGCATGGTGACTGAGATACCTATTTATGTTTCCAGAGGTTGCCTGCAGAAGTGGTCGCAGATATGGGGACATGCCTAATTTTCAATAAAAAGTTTTTAACAAAGAAATTAAATAAAAAGGTAAGCAAGCTCCTTTATTATGGGACCAATCCGCTCCACATCCATCAAGTAATTGACTTCTCTAACAGACAACTCCTAATGCTCTACCTTCTACATCCTCACTACTTGGCCAATACTCCTCCTCTCCACCAAACCACATTATGCCATTATTCTCAACACTCTTGTGCTGCTCCAGAGTTATTTTTTAGGTCGAGCAATTATATCCCAGAGGGATTATTAGCAAGAGCATATAGTAGGGGAAACAAACTCTTGAACAAGCGCAGATTTCTCCCAATGCTTTTGAGGTATTCAAGCGTGACGCTTCGCCAGCGTGCGCTTGGCCTCACTTCTCACTCACACCCCATATGCTCGTTCCCTCCCACTCGCCCGCTCCCCTGCCCGCCCACCCCAATCTGACTTGAAAGGAAGCCTCGCACACCACCATGCTCGTTCCCACTGACTCGCTCGCTCCCCTGCTCCCCCGCCCCCAACTGACTTGTTTAGCATTACTTGCGTATAGGCTGTGCATTTATTTCTTTATTCCTTTTGCTCCTTACACCGCAATCTATTTGTGTGCTTCATCTTTTAGCTTGGCAGCCGCACACCTTTTCTTTTACTGTGCGAATCCGTGTGCACTTTTGTTTTTAGCATTATTTGCGTGTGGGCTGTGCGTTTAGTTCTCTATTCCTTTCAATCCTCATACCGCTATATATTTGTGTGCTTCATATTTAAGCTTGACAGCTGCGCACCTTTTCTTACGAAAAATAGGCATATGGCCAAAAATATCTGCTGCCAAAATAGGCATATGCCCAAAAAAATCTCTGCTGACACTCTTGATGCCAAAGCCAGCTCTCAAGTTGAAATTAATATACTATTCTACAGGTCATCAGATTAGCTGTTGAGTCTCCTTTTGTACAATTTCCATCCACCATGCTCGTTCCCTCCCACTCGCTCGCTCCCCTGCTCCCCCACCCCCAAACCCCATCTGACTTGAAAGGAAGCCTTGCACACCACCATGCTCGTTCCCTTCCACTCGCTCGCTCCCCTGCTTCCCGCCCCCCACCCGACTTGTTTAGTATTACTTGCGTATAGGCTGTGCATTTATTTCTCTATTCCTTTCGCTCCTCACACCGCAATCTATTTGTGTGCTTCATCTTTTAGCTTGGCAGCCGCGCACCTTTTCTTTTGCTGTGCGAATCCGTCTGCACTTTTGTGTTAGCATTACCTGCGAGTGGGCTGTACGTTTAGTTCTCTATTCCTTTCACTCCTCATACCGCTATCTATTTGTGTGCTTCATATTTAAGCTATACAGCTGCGCACCTTTTCTTACAAAAAATTGGCATATGCCTAAAAATCTCTGCTGACAAAATAGGCATATGGCCAAAAATCTCTGCTGACACTCTTGATGCCAATGCCAACTCTCGAGTTGAAATTAATATACTATTCTACAGGTCATCAGATCAGCTGTTGAGTCTCCTTTTGTACAATTTCCATCCACCATGCTCGTTCCCTCCCACTCGCTCGCTCCCCTTCCCCCCCATCCGATTTGAAAGGAAGCCTCGCACACCACCATGCTCGTTCCCTCCCACTCGCTTGCTCCCCTGCTCCCCCGCCCCCCACCCGAATTGAAAGGAAGCCTCGCACACCAACATTTGTCTCTCTTACACCACCATCAGACATCCAAGGCTGCTGCTCCCCTGCCCACCCACCACCACCACAGCAATGCCGAGAGCTTGTCTCTTTCTCTGTCTTCCTGTCTCTCTCTCTCTCTCACTTTCTTTCTTTCTCTCTGTTCCTCTCTGTCACTCTTTACAGGTATGATCTTTACAATATCGCCTTCTTTCTACCTTGCCTTCATTGATGCTGAAGTACATTCACCAATTCACTGTTATTTGGTTTGCTCACTGATGGGCACTGCGTGCCCTATCGCCCTCCTGCGCCTCTAGCATTTAGCAGCATTCTTTTTATGGCCCGCCTCCCCTATCAAGGATACTCTGTTCAGCTGGTGAGGCCTTCTTCCCTCCCCTCCTCTTCCTCCACCAATTAGCAACAGACGTGCAGCCAATTGGTTTGTTCTCCTTCTGCCCGAGAGCCGAGCAGTAACTCATCCTCTCAAACGGGCATGCTGATATCATCCTTCTGTTTTGTTAACTCCTACAAACAACAACAGAGAGGCCCCCTGCAATGGATGGCTTTGCAAATGTTGATGTTTTAAAACATGAGTAATGCAGAAAAGAAGATGCATTTTTTGCCGGTGACAATTGAGACAGTTGAGCAGTTGCATCGTCCTCAGCACCACTCTGGTGGCTGGTGTAATCTAAGCAGCTATGCAGTTTGCACTACATTGTTTCAGAAAGACAACGCCCAGTATATGGTATACAGAGCAGGAGACGCTAGTGGAAAAAATATATGCCAGTGCCTCGCCGCTGCACTGAATTGAAGCATTTCAATGATAGCACTTTCTTACAGTTTGAAGCCCTGAATTGTTTTAGCTTTAAACATCTTAAGCGCGATTGCTTCAAAAGTAAAATAAATAGAAAAAAAAGGTGGGCGGCCACCATTTGTTTTCCATTTACTTTTGTAGCAAAGGCGGCTGCCAAGCTTTATCCTTAAATATTTTTTTACACACAGCTCATCTAATTAAAGGGGCGAGGCCAACATTAACGTGAAAGCTCGCCATGGAGCGCTTTTACAAAAAATACATTTGCAATGCAAAAGGTCTTGTTTTCCACCTCCCTTTGTCCCTCTCATCCTCTCTAATCCTCTCTTTTTCCCTCTTAACGTCTCCCCTCCTCCCTGTTTCTCTATCGTGTGACTCTGCTCTCTTTCGATCCTTTCTCTCACTTTATTCATGCATTTGTTTCTCCTCTGTCCACACTGTCTTCCTTTTCACCCTTTTCTTTTAGTGCTGACCTGCTGCCAAATGCTAATCCGGGTAAAAGGTTCGTGATTTAGATGCTGTGAAATGATGTTTAATCAGCGTTATTTACTTAAGTAACACATGTTTTTCTCTGCCCCCTTCCCCTCTCTGTGCCTGCTGGCTCTCTCGCCTCTATTTCTCTCCATTTCTCTTACTTCCTCGTGCCCTGTTTCCCCACCTTCTTCATCGATTGGCCCCTCCTCCCTTCTCTTCCTTTCATTTTTTCTACCTCCCTTTGTCCTCTCATCCTCTCTCATCCTCAACTCCACAGCATCACTCAGCACCACTCAATGCCACAGCACCACTGATCGCCACAGAACCACTCAACACCACAGCACCACTCAACACCACAGCACCACTCAACGCCACAGCATCACTCAATGCCACAGCATCACTCAGCGCCACAGAATCACTCAGCACCCCTCAACGCCATAGCACCCCTCAACGTCACAGCACCACTCAATGCCACAGCACCACTCAATGCCACAGTACCACTCAATGCCACAGCACCACTCAGCACACAGCATCCCTCAACACCACAGCATACCTCAACGCGACAGCATCACTCAATGCCACAGCATCACTCAACGCCACAGCATCACTCAGCACCACTCAATGCCACAGCACCACTGAACGCCACAGCATCACTCAGCACCACTGAATGCCACAGCATCACTCAGCACCACTGAAGGCCACAGCATCACTCTGTGCAACCATTCAACAACAACTGGTTTCTTTTATGTTATTTCCACTTCTCTGCTCCGAATAGACAGCAACCCTTTTTAATTTCCATACCATACCATCTTCTAATCTGACAGCATTTTTCAACACGTGTTTAATGCGTTTGGGTTCAAAGTAAGAACTAGCTGCCTTTGGAATAATGCCTGGTTTCCTCATTCTTATCCACTGTCCAACCTTTAACATACTGGGTTTAACTCCATGTTCCTTATCATAGAATCTTTGATATACTCACGTTTGTTCACAATATTTTCTCTGACTCTTTTAGAAGACCAGGTCACATTTGAGAGGGTGTGCAACCATCCTGGGTTAAATTTCGATCTTGACTTACTTTCTTTCATTAACTCAAAAGGGGAAAATCCTCTCCATGCCACCGTTTGTTGTCAGTATGATCAAAGAGATTTATATATGTGTGTTAACCCACAAGAACTAGTTTTCAGAACTAACTGAATTACCCCCTCAAGAGTCTTATTAAAGCGTTCTACCATTCAGTTTCCACTTGGATTGTAAAGGGATGTTGTTCTGCGACAAACCCCATAGCATTTTAAACATTCTTTAGCTTTCTCTGAGACAAATTGTACTCCATTATTACTTTTCAAGATCATGGGTTACCTTTCATTTTTGGAAAACATCAGTCACTGGGAAAATACATCAATCAGCACTACAATATATATTTAATTATTCCCAACTGGCCCCATGATACCTACAACCACCTTTTCCCAAGGAGTGCTTGAGCACTTGAACATACTGCTCATTGGAGGTCTCATGGTCTTCAAAGATGTGTCTGCAGACATGCATTCATGGCTTTCTCTGTCAACCCTTTCTACGTCCTTATCAGCGGCTGGCTACCAATACAAATTTTTCAGTGCAGATTTCGTTTTTATCATCCTTAGATGCTCCTCATGGCACACAGAGGTGATTTTTCCTCTTAAGGCAGAAGGAGTAATTATATTCTCCTTCTAATTTGGAATCCTTCCACAATTGTCAGCTCATTGCGTATCTCCCAGAATGCTCTGAGTTCTCATAATATGCTTTTATTTGGCCATCCTCCTTCACAAAGTGGCTAATTTTTCTTAATTCTTTCTCTCTGCATGCCACTCCTCTAGATTTACTGAGTGTTCCCCTGTATCAACCAACATAAAATGGTTTAATTTTCCAGCAAATCATTCTGATTCTCAAGCAATGTTGTGGGCATTCTGGATAAATAAATCTTCATCTGCATTTTTCTTTCCAGGTAAATGCACAAAATCAAATAAAAGCATGGATAAAAGTGCTAGCCTTCAATACACTCTTGACATACCTATGGTAGTAAAAATGTTCCCAAACGGTTAATGGTTACATCTGAAAATCATCTCCTTTCCCCATACGAATGAGTGAAAATGTTCCATGGCCTCTATGCAGGTTTAACTTTCCCTCTCTGTCACTGCATACTTCTCTTCTGACAGTGATAAAGTCAGTGAAGCAAATGCAATTATGACTTCAACACCTGTAATATTTCTTTGGGCTAAATCTGCCCCTAGACATTTTCTACTAGTAGCTGTACTTACTGTACTAGTGCACTGGGGATCAAACACTTGTAGTGCAGGTGCGGAACACATAGCCTTCTGATTATATCAAATTCTCGGTTACATTCATCTGACCACAAAAACTTTACATTTGATTTCAATACCTTCCTTATATAGAAGGTTTTCATTGAAAAGTTCCTTACAAATTTCAAAAAGAATTCCACCAGTCCCAAAAATGACCTTAAGTCCTCTTTGGTCAGTGGACACAGAGCCTCTTTGATAGAAAGCAACAAACTTTTCTTAGGTTTAACTCCACACCCACTAATCTCACGACCCAGGTAAGTTTCATGTTTCTTAGTAAATGTACATTTGTCATACTTAAATGTAAGATCTTGGTGGTCTAAAACTTTCAGTACTTCGTGTAGTTTCTTGTCATGCACCTCCTTATCTCTTCCCATAACTAGAATGTCATATTGGAAGAAAATAATCCCTTTTATTTTCCTTAACAAATTAAGCATAAGGTGTTGGAACACTTCCGCTGTTGATGCTAAGCCAAAAGGTATTCTTTTAAACTTTTCCACATGGGACGACTCTTGGTGGCCGGCCACTCTGGGAGCCGCACCAACGCCCACCAACTACGCACGGAACCTGGGATTCATCCTGGACTCATCTCTCTCAATGTCCCAGCAAGTGAACCCCGTCTCCTCCTCCTGATTCAACATCCTCTGCATGCTTCGCAAGATGTACAGATGGATCCCCACCAGAACCAAAAGGACAGTCACCCAGGCCCTCTTCAGCAGCAGACTGGATTACGGCAACGCCCTCTAAGCAGGAACTATGGCCAAACTCCAGAAAAGACTACAACACATTCAGAACGCCTCCGCACGCCTCATACTCGACATCCCCGGAAACACCCACATCACAGCCCACCTGAACGACCTGCACTGGCTCCCAGTCAACAAGAGGATCCCATTCAAGCTCCTCACCCAAGCTCAGAAAGCACTCCACAATGCCGAACCAGCATACCTCAACAAACGACTCACCTTCTACACCCGGAACTGCCAGCTTCGCTCTACTGACCTCGCCCTCGCCACCATTCCATGCATCCACGGAACGACCATCGGCGGCATATCTTTTTCCTACCTCACCGCCAAGACATGCAACACCCTCCCCACCCTGATGCGACAGACCCAGGACCTGCTGACCTTCAGGAGACACCTCAAGACCTGGCTTTTCGACCAGTAGCTGCAATGCCCCCCCCTCCCCTCCACCCCCTCAGTGCCTAGAGACCCTTACGGGTGATTAGTGTGCTCTACAAATGATTGATTGATTGAAAACACCCTACTTGAGTGACAAATGCCATGCATTTCTTGATCTTTTTATGTACAGGAATTTGGTGGCATGCAGCAAATAGGTCTAGGGTAGAAAGCACTTCCATACCCTTCATCATAGTCAGCATTTCAGTGATCCTAGGTAAAGGGGGCAGGTCCACAGCAATATTATTATTTAAATCACATCGTTCAATGCATTATCTCACTTTACCATTGGCTTTGCATAAAACAACAAAAGGGGCTAACCATTCTGGTGAATCTACTGACTCTATGATTTCAGCATTCACTAAACCATAATAACTTCATACCTGACTACCATAGGTATATTCATTGCTTTGTGAGCTTTCGGAATATCTTTGTCCTTCAGAATGATTTTGTGCTCAAAATGTTTCCGCTCTCCAATTTTCCTACAGAACACATTGGGAAATCTCTTCAGCATTTCCCATTCCATTGCTTGTCCTTCATCTACTACCAAAACCTGGTCTTTGCTGTTAGGATCCGATAATATATGTACATTTGTTTGATCCAACCACCCAAGGACCAATGGGCCTTTTCTTGTTACATACAGTTTTCCACATGCCTTCCTGTTCTTGCATCTGACAATCAATTTCCTGTAACCCATCATGCCTATTGTCTCAGCCATGTAGCTTTCTGGTGCAATATCAGAATTTTCCAGAAAAGATCCTAATTTTTTTTCAAAGTTATTCTGCCACACTTTTTCATTCACAATTGTTTAAGGTGAACCCGAATCTAATGCTATATGTAGACCTACACCACCCAACATCATGAGACATATAGGTTTGTTTCTTTAACTCTCATTTGAGATATTTAGTACTACCTTTTCTCTCACATTCAGCACACCTGCTTGTCATTTCCATCTTCACTAGACAGACTAGTACCCTCTATATTAACACAGTTTACTTTGTCACATTTCTCTCTTTTCATTTTGCATATACGCACTTAGTGGCTCATTATGATGGTGGAAGGACCGCCACTGCCGGCCCAGCGGTGGCGGTCCTTCCGCCATCATACAGAAAATTCCTACTGCCAAATTAGGATAGCGGTGGGAATAAAACTGTTACTGCGGTGGACGGAAAGTTTGTCCGCCATGGTTTTACAAGGCAGTCCTTTTACGCCCGCCTTGCGGAACCCGGAACCAGGGCAACATTGCGGTGGTGTCTTGCAGGCACCGCCATTGGGCCTTTGGTATCCCTTGATGCCTGTCTTTTTGAGGTGGTTATCCTGCTGCAAAAAGTCTGTCAGAGACTGGCTTTGGGGGACCGTTGCGGGCCCCCTCTGTGTGTGGGGGTGCATTGGGGGAGTACCGATAGTTCCCTGCGCAGTTCCATGCACCAAGTTGCAGGCACCGCATCGTGCCTGCCAAGTGGTGCAGGGAGATGCTGTGCATGCTCTTTTGATACTGCGGACGGTGCTGCAGCCAGCAGCACCGTCTGCAATCTTAAAAGACCAGGATGTGCCCGCCAGTATGGCGGGCGCATCCTAAATGCACTGGTAGGGCTGCCACAGATCTGGCGGGCAGTCCCAGCATCGCTACGATGGCGGGCGGGCGGACAGCCCGCCATCATAATAAGCACCACAGTGTTTAATTTCCCACCCCTACTACATTTTTGTTGCAGTACAGAACAGTTCTTACTTTTCATTAAATGTGACATACTGTCACACAGATAATACTTTCAATGTTTTGTTATCTGCCATAGGCTTGTCCACTTTTTTTATTGCAAGATTTGGCTACTACCTCAGGCTCAGATTCACTAGTTTTCTTAATTTTTTTTTTTTTCAAATAATCTTTATTTCGATCATGAGAGATCATAAAAGATGTACAAATGCACCATTAAAATCATCATAAAATAAGCCAAGTATTATAAAATACCCAAATCATGATTACAGTCTGATAAAAATAAATAGATTTTGGTTTAAAAGCCAAAAGTGCCAACAGCGTTAGAGTCCCTTATAATTCTTGCACGTAATCTCCACATTGCCGTCAAAAATTTTGCCATTACGAACACAGTTGGAGCTGTTAAGTCTGTTTTAAGCACTCTGTAGGCTGGGGCATAAGTTTGAAAGCCCAGGTTCCTTAGATAAGGGACCAGCCAATAGCTCCTGATTCTGCTATAAGCTCTGCAAAACAGGACCACGTGAAGGTCACTTTCCAATTTATAGTTACATGCTGGGCAGTTGCCCGAGCCCAGGTTACCTTCCCAAGATTTGGTGTGGGACCTCACGGGAAGAGAACCATACCTCCATTGCATAAAGATCTTCCTTACAAACACTGGCGTCATACCGTCTAAGACGTACTCAAAACTGTAGGAGTCTTTTGTCTTGATAAATGTATCGGTTAAGGATCCTTCCCGGATAGAACTCAGAGATTTCTGGAGCATAAAGCTGTAAAACAAATTGGAAAGTTCTTTTCTCGGGAGCCTTGCGGACATTACTTCCGGATTGGACCATAGCTCTGGGACTCCGAGAGTCGTACACATGTCCCTGATGTACTTTAGCCATGGGATTTTAGCCGCGTAGATTGATCTGAGAAGCTCCTGCAGTTCACTTCTATAATGTACCAGATCCTGGCTGCTCCACAAGCGCCTCCAGTAAGTCAAGGGTTTAAGGCCCAGTTTCTCCGTAATTGGTCGTAGTGCCAAGTCCATTCTTAGTGGGAGAAGAGGAGTGCTCAGTGGAAGAGCCGCCAATTGTCTAATGAAGTTGTTTTCTGCAACCTGTATGGTCTGTAGCGATGTATGTCCCCATAACTCTGCCCCATAAGTAATGCCCCCCCTGGCTTGGGCTTTATAAATGTGTATAGCAGGTGCCAGTGGGCGAAGAGGAGATTTTTTGGCGATTCTTGTAATGGCACCAGCCCTCTGGATTAATTTTGTGGTTGCTTTTGTTTTATGTGGCAACCAGGACAGGTTCTGGTTGAGGGTTATGCCGAGATACTCAATTACATAGACTCTTTCTAGGATTGTAGATCCCAGGCGGGGATTTGGGCAGCTTTTGGGTTTGTGATTAAGAATCATGAATTTGGTCTTGGAGGGGTTTATTTCTAATCCCCTGTCATTGCAGAACGCCAAGAACCCATTCAGGACTCTCTGTAACCCCATTGGTGTTTTTGACAGCAGCAGGGTGTCGTCCGCGAACATAATCTCTGGCACCCTGCTGCTGTTCAATTGTGGCGCATCAATGTTAGGGATCCTGCTCAAGTGCTCTATCACCCCATTCGTGAATAGGCAGAACAGGGTCAGCGCCACCACGCAGCCCTGTCTTACCCCTCTTCGGACAGGGAACCTATCTGTCAGCCTACCGCCCTTTCCATATCTTACTCGGGCGTAGTTGTCTGTGTGTAGCCTGATTAGGATCTGGAGAATATCTCCAGGGACACCCAGATCAGCCAGCACCGCCCACAATTTAGCCCTAGGGACCAAATCAAAGGCGGCGCGGAGGTCCACGAAGACCGCATACAGTGACCCACCTTCTAGATGTACCGTCTTCCAATACAAAATGTTCAATCTGAGTATTTGGTCGACTGTTGAGACTCCTTTTCTAAATCCCGCCTGGAGAGGGCTTAAAATGTCGGTCTCCTCCATCCAGCTTTGCAGCCTATCAAGAATTAATCTGCCGAACAGCTTCTGGGAGACATCAATGAGGCTGATTGGGCGATAGTTGGCGGGGAGCAGGGGCGACCCCTTTTTAAAAATCGGGACCACTTCCGCTCCCAGCCAAGTATCCAGTATTTTCATTCCGCCCAGCACTGCATTGAATAAGACCATGAGGTTAGGTGCCCAAATCCCAGGTTCCTGCCTGAAGAGGTCGCCCGGCACCCCATCCAAGCCTGGCGCCTTTCCAGAGGAAAGCCCCGCTATCGCCACCCTAATGTCTTTTATGGTGAAGGGGTCAGAGGTGTATGTGTCAAGGGTAGTAAGTAATATTGGTTCTAGCTCCTCATTCTCGGGGGAATATAGCTGCTGGTAGTGTTCTTGCCAGACATTTGCTGCAATGTTGGGTTCAATTGCCGTGGGAAGATCCCCGCTTCCATGGTTAATTATTCTCCAGAATCTACGGGAGTCTCTTTTAGCTAGGGACTCCGATAGATTCTCCCAGTGCTGTACATCCCACTCTATTTTGGCATTAGCTATAAGTGTTTTGTAAGCCCTCCTTTTAGAGCGGATCACTTCCCTAGGGCCTCCTTCTTTTATGATGCATAGGAGATCTCGTTTTGCCAGTCGACAAGTACTATTGAACCAGGTGTTTTTGGTCGGTCCCTGGGTTCTAGGTCGTCTGGTGCTAAAGAGAACAGCTTCAAGTTTCCTAATTAGGTGTTCGTGTGCCTGGGCTAAATCCTCACTAGTATCTTTTAGGGAGTTTAGATTCCATAGATCAAAGGCCTCCTTGAGGATGGGGATAATTCCAGCGTAGAGGGAGGCTAACTTCTCTTCGCTAGAGGCAAGCTTTTCCCATCTTATTCTCCTCCTGTTGTTGTCCAGGAGGTGTCCCTCTCTCAGTTCTTGCTCACTTGACACATTCACCTCCGAGCAGGGGATAGCGTACTCTAATTCTAAAGCATTGTGGTCGCTGTCCTGCCTAGGTGTTATTTTGAAATCCACTACCCTTTTCCATGCATGCATCTGTACCAGGAAGTAATCTAATCTGGATTCCCTCCCTACTTTGTTAAATGTACATTTGCTCTGGATGTCAGACCTAGTGAGGCCGTTGCAAGCTCTCAAACCGTAGGTGAGATTTAGTGTATTTATTTGAACGGCCAGCGGTGTCCATGCTCTAGGAGGGGGTGCTTCTGTCGGAGGAACCTGCCAACTTGAATCCTCCTCTAGGGAGGGTCCATCAAGTAATCCGGGTAATGGTTCGAAGTGTGAATTAAAGTCCCCCCCTATTAGGTATGATGTATCCCCTGGGATGGTTTCTAGGAGGCAAGACAGTGCCTCTATGGTTTTAGAGGTAGTAGCTATTGGAACTGGCCTGGAGTAGATATTTATGACTAGTAATATGAAGAGACCCGGCCATTCGAGTAGGACGGCCAATATATCGTCCGAATCTACTGTATATCGAGAAGCTAAGCAGCCTAAGTCGGAAGCCACCCAGGTTGCCAAGCCTCCAGATGGTCGGCCTCTCCCACCCCAGGTAGCTGGAATTGAGAATATCTGGAAACCCCTGAAGGAGGTCTCGTCCCTTGTCCAAGTCTCTTGCAAGAGACAGACGCTTTTTGGGTGTATTAACTCGGCCCATAAGTCCGAGTCTATTTTGTTGGCCAGGCCTGCCACATTCCAAGAAAGCAATTTTAATGTTTGTGGGACAGTCTGCGTACTAGATTGATTAACCGTTTGACTTTTGTGGGCTGGTCGAGATGGCCTATCTGTATGCCCTTCAGCCGTGGGTGGGCCCTCCAAGCTAGTTCCCCTTTCTTTTCTCTGTTGGGGTGGATCTAAATTCCCAGTAGTAGATATCACTTCCCTAGAATTAGAGGTGTCAAGGTTGCCTTCATTAAACCCTGGTGATTGCCCGTATGCCCCTTCTTCAGAGGCCAGATGTCAGTACACCATTTCAAGGCAGTCGTATCGGTTAGACAGCGGTAGAAACGGAGGCTGGTAGAATCTTGGAGGCCAAGGCACTTCTCTATCAAATCCACCCATTCCCCTTCCTCTTCTCTTTACAGTCTCCCATCCCTGGAAGTTGTTATATGTAGTCGGATGATCAGGGGGTATTCGCATTTGGTTAAAGGGGAGTCTCTTCCTTCCCTGATTACCCTCCCAATTTCCCTGTGAGTTCTGATGATATCCTCGTCTCTGGTCATTGGTTATATGTTCGTTTGCTGGGTAAAAGAACGAAAGAGGGACTGGGTGAATGGTACTCCCCTCGTCCTCCAAAAAGGAACTACAGATAAAAGAGACTGTTCCTGGTTCTTTAAAGCTCACCAGTATGCAGTCACCACTAATTGTTTTAGGTCTCTTACCTACCCACGAGACTCTTCTTACCATGCGAATGTCGCTGGTCATACCTCTGGGAAGAGGTATATGTGTTGAAAGCCAGTTGATTACTTTATTTTTTAATGACTCCCCTGTCTCGTTTGTATCCGATTTTAGTTCGGGAACCCCGGCTAGAATGACGGTATATGGAGCTACCTCAGGCGGGAGATTAACAGTAACTGTTCTTTGTGGTTTTGCCACTAAGTTGTTAAGGTCTTGGACATTTTGATTGATGATCAAGGGGGGTTTGGGAGGACTTTTGCATTGTGAGTTGGACTGCGTGTTAGCGGTGACTGAGGAAGATTGTTGTTGTGCAGTAGGAGGTTGCTTTTTGGGGGCACCTGCAGAAGTCGCTAGCATGGATGATTTAGCTTTTAGGTTTGGTGTTTGGTTGCTATATAATTTAGCATTTTTAGCACCTGATGTAGTTGTTACAGCCACTGTATTTTTTACAAGTTTTGGTGGGTCGGGGTTGTTTTTGTGTTTTGGATCAATGTTTGGAAGTAAGGGGCCAGAGGCCCCGGATTTCCAACAGTCCATAAACTGTGATGCGGTTTTCTCAATTTTAATTAATCTCGCTTCCATTTTTATCAGGCGGGCTTCTAGGGGGCTTAGGATTGACTTAAAGAGATTTCCTATATCTGCTAACGTTATGTCCTCTTCAGCTGACTCAGGCTTATGTTCAGTGGTGGGAGGTGGCAGATCAGTGAGAGTGTCACTTGGTGTTTCCTGGGAAGGGTCAATCGATATCACGGGTGAAATTCTATCCTGGGTAATATGATCTGTGCTGGGTGTATTGTGTGTTGCCCCTACCTTCGCTTTTTTTGCCTTCCTTTCCTTATTGCTCTGTTTCCCTATTTTCCTTTTTTGTATGGCACCCTCCCTTACGCCCCGATCTGCATCTGATGGCCCTGCTAAGTTTGGGGTGTCAGTTGTTGAGGGGGGTTCTTCCCTCGCTGGGATAGGGCTTTGGGTGGTTAGATCAGTATCTTCCCCCAAGTTTGTTATATTTGGTGGTTGGGTAATTTGTGTCAGTGGCAGTGAGAGAAGGCTCATGTCCTCAAGATCGCTTAGAGTTCCCTCGGAAAGGTCTATACTAGTTTGCTGGGCCCCACCGCAAGCACCGAGCTGTGAGCTATCTATATTTCGCCTATCCTCAGGAGTTTTTGCCATCGCTATAACCCCCATTGATGACCTCCTAACCCACTCTATTTCTTGCGAAATACGTCTTTCTAGAAGAGTGATGTCATCTATCAAGAGGGATCCTGCCTTCAAAAAATAGTTATCAATTTTACCTTGAGCAGGGGCAGTTATCGTGGGTCCGTTGACTGCCGAATTAGCTTTGCTCCTCGTCTCCATTTTACTCATAGTGAGCGATATGGCTAGAGGAGGCCGGGAGAGGACAGATGATCTAGTGAAAGGGGGAAATGGGAAAGTCCTGATGTAAGTGGGGTGGCCCAGTCCAGTCTCTAACGTTCTCGAACGGCCTCAAACGGCCCGCTCTTTGACCGGTCTTCGCCCGCGCCTCCGTCCGCGCGCGTTCCGCGTCAGAGGGCAGGGCTATGTAGGAGGAGGAGGGGGGCGGGAAGAGGCACCAGGTGCGCGAGATGGTGTTGCGCAAGCACTCCTGGTCCTCGCAGTCCCGCTCCCGAGCACAGCGATTGGTTCTCCTCACGAACGTTGGTGACTGAGCACACGGGCTCCCAAGTCACGGGCAAGTTCCCTTACACACAAAGTTACTGGGCAAAAGGGCTTCTCCGCACTCCGCACTCCACACCACGACTGCGAGCGGTTCCCACAAAGCAAGGGGCCGCGAGTCGTTTTGAAGCTCCCAAGGAGGAGGGGGCGGGAAGAGGCACCAGGTGCGCGAGATGGTGTTGCGCAAGCACTCCTGGTCCTCGCAGTCCCGCTCCCGAGCACAGCGATTGGTTCTCCTCACGAACGTTGGTGACTGAGCACACGGGCTCCCAAGTCACGGGCAAGTTCCCTTACACACAAAGTTACTGGGCAAAAGGGCTTCTCCGCACTCCGCACTCCACACCACGACTGCGAGCGGTTCCCACAAAGCAAGGGGCCGCGAGTCGTTTTGAAGCTCCCAAGGAGGAGGGGGCGGGAAGAGGCACCAGGTGCGCGAGATGGTGTTGCGCAAGCACTCCTGGTCCTCGCAGTCCCGCTCCCGAGCACAGCGATTGGTTCTCCTCACGAACGTTGGTGACTGAGCACACGGGCTCCCAAGTCACGGGCAAGTTCCCTTACACACAAAGTTACTGGGCAAAAGGGCTTCTCCGCACTCCACACCACGACTGCGAGCGTTAGCACACCTTCCTTACATTCCGCTTTTTGTGCTATAGAAATTACATCATTTAATTCTGCATCACCTTTAATCCAGTCTTTTCTGTCATTGTTGAATCCTGCACATGCATTACTACCTGATCCCGTATCAATTCCTCAAGCAAATCTCGGAAACTGCAATCTAATACATATTTTCTTAATGGCGTGACATATTCAGTTATTGTTTCTTCTTTTCGTTGTTTACTGTGAAATAATTCGTATATGGTGACCCCAGTACACACCTTGGGAGAAAAATACTTGCCCAATACTGTAATAGCATCAATAAAAACATTACCATTCCTCACCAGGATATCTTTAGGCAGTTGACCGTAGATTCTTAAACCCTCGGGGCCCAACACAGTAATAAACTTTTTTACCTTTTTGGTGACAGTTTGTCCTCAAAATCAATAGTCACTATGTAATTTGAAAAATACTCCTTCATTGTAGCAAAGCTATAGGAGGTTCTCCCGGGCTGCACAAGAATTATTTCGCAGGATTAACAGTAATATTTTCCATGTTGGAAGTGGACTAGTTCTAGACTAGGGTTCTCAAAAGTCAGTCTTGGAGGGCCAGATCCATGCCAGATTTTTAGCATATCCACATTTACATTAATGTAGTTATCCTAAAAGTCTGGCATGGATGTGGCCCTCCAGGACCGACTTTGGAGAACCCTGTTCTAGACCTTACTTTACCACTTAACACGCAATGTAGATACTTTTAAACTCACCAGACACTGTAGGAACCATTAAAAGGGACTCTCCACAGCAGTGACAGTGTAGAAATACAAACAGTATTCAGGGTCACATGCATTCAACACACATACGCTAGCTCCTACTGTTTCACGTTGTGCTTCAAGAGTCGTGCAAACAACAGTGCCAGCATTCCTGGGAAAACACTGAACAAGATCCCTGCCCAAAAAAACCTGTGTATATCATCACACCTTCGGTGCATGCACGGTGTCTCCTACCCTCACAATCCATGCTTGAAAGCGTAGCACAATATGCATGTACGGTGTTTGCCGCTCTAATATTAGCCGAGTCACGTGATAGGAGAGAAGGATGGCATGTGCACAGGCCTCACTCACGCACATGCCTCACTTACACAAACAACAGTACCACCACTCCTGGGAAGTGTGTGGGCTGCACCACTGCCGATCCCACAGTGTTACCCAGGGAAAGGCACACCTCCACAGCACATGTTGCGTTCCTCCAGTATTCCTGCATTGAGAGTAATGTAAATGTCAGACAGGGGTTGAATTTATTATTGGATGGAACGAGGTGTTTATGAGCTAGGACAGAGACAACTGGGTCTTAAGGAGTTTCTGGTATTGAAGGGAAGATTTTTCTTCATTAGATATGACAAATTAGCCCATTCATGCGCATATCTCTAGGTATGAGCATGGCAGGCTACATGAGCAAATTTATTTGGACTTTGGTGCAACAAGACAAGTTATGGAAAAGGCCAAAATAGATAAAAAGGAACACAATGCAAAAAGAATCACCTCAAACCTGTTCAATGCAAAAGCGTAATTTTCTAAGGATAGACAGATTGGTGTGACAGAAGGATATATAGTAAGGATATGGCATCAACCAGGAGTAGGAGAATTTTAATCTTAATGGGCTGCTATATGCAATGGATTACCACTACAACAGAGGACAGGTGATCTCTGCTGCTTCCAAACCATGATGAGGGTATCAATAAAAAGTTGTGGTTGACTTTTTGCAGATTCCTGCAAACAAGAAATATATCAAGGTAGTGATGACCCATAAGGCAAATTATTCTGCAGTCATCTCTGGCTTGAACTGGTGCCCTCTCACCGTTTAGGTAGAAGAGGGTGTGTACTATCTTTTATGGTCCTTAATCAGTGTATGCATTGTGTTTTTTAACATATGCTCACAAATAAGCAGACCAAAATAATGTACACGGCGCAGTCAAGCTCAGCATTAGACAGACAGCTGACAACTATAGTCTGGCTGGGGGTTAGGGGATAGGGAAGAAGGAAAGAAAGTAACCACCATTAGAGATAGCCTTTACAGGATTTTATATTAAAGGTTTGCTTTAAAACTCTGCCCACCATCACCAGAACTGTTTGATAGCAAATTTATGGACACTTGAGAAGATACATATACCTGGCCTCCTTACAGCTTGGCTCTGGTTTCAATCTACAAAAGTAGATTTTGCAAGAGAAGAACTGTGCACGTTTTACAACACATTTATCTTCTCAGAATGAGAGTAATTTGGCACTGCTGTAAACCTGGGCGAGTCCCTGGAACTTTAACAAGTTAAAAAACATCACATTTGTCCATAATAATCCACAGTATATAAACTTTGCACATGCCTAACTGAAACTTTTTCCTATACTTCTGCTTAATGAGGCCTAAGCCCATCTGTTCAGATATGTTGTTTTACATGTTTGGAATGTTACATCTGGCTCACTTCGGAACCATGTCCCGTTCAGCTACTCATGTCTCTTGAATCTTTGATGTTTTCTCATGTTTTACAACTTGAATGTGTCTTTGTGATGAGTACTGAACTACACACCATAAATACCACTATTATTACACTGCACTCTCTGGATTCATTTACTCCAGTTGACTACACATATTTGTCTCTTCTGCCGCTAGCCTTCAAATTGCTGCAGTGGTGAGGGAATGGCAGCAGGCTAGTGGAGAATGGCACCAGCAAAGGCAATTCTAATGGGAGCCTTTTTATTTAACATTTCCCTCACATTGGGACAGAGGGAAATGTGTTGAAGGCCACAGAGCTGAAAAACTACCCTTTGTTGGCCACGGCAGACTTCTCTTTGGCCATGGCACGGATTTCTTATTACCGCTGCATCATTTCCTGACAGACATGGAGGCCATTATCTTCATTATGATTCTCCTCACAGCACGTCCTGGCTATGCAGCTCTCCAGGTATTAAGTATGAATTTGTGATCGCTGCAAATAACTTTAAACTGATTTTCTCTTCTGCCGTGGGGTTGTAAAAATGAATAAGGGTTTTTTTCCTCACCCCTCCTGCGACATCTCTTCTGATATCCTTTTTTTGCCTGATATTAGCTGAGTGTTATGGTAACTTTGACTTGGTGGCATTGACTATTTAACCTTCACTGCTTCTCCCACATGCCAGCATATTTTTATGGTGAAAACCAGCAAATTGAAATTAAATTACAAATTCTCTGCTGCTCCTATGGCTGCCCATTCCCCCGATGTTATACCTTCAGCCTTAACCAAACTAAATGCTGCACTAAAACATCAACTGGAAGCAGAGCAGAATTGCTTTCAGACACAGGAAGATGCCTTTCCAGCAGCTCCCTATGTCTGAAAGCAATGCCAGCTCCCGCAGGAGGTGGGGAGCTGGCAGGGACTCCAGGGGCCTTTCGACTCCCCCCGCGGTCCCAGTGGAGAGTGGGTTCTCTGAAGGCACCCAGAGCAACTGCGCAGTCCTCGGGGATGGGATGCCCGGGGACATATTCGGCAAGAGGAGGGCCCTTACCCCATCTCTAAATGGCTTGCCTCCAGGGGATGGTTTCCTCTGGACTCATTTGGCCGGGGGGCTGCATGGCCGCCCTTCACTACTAAAACATTTCTAAAAAGATGGGCCATAGGGGATGGGTTCCCTGGGGTCAAAATCGGCCTAGGCAGGGGGGTCGCCGCCCCGCCACTATTTGAAAAGGCTGGCCCCAGGGTATGGGTGTATCCGGGGCCAAAATTGGTTTGGGACAGGGGGCCATGAGGATCCTCTTCTCTAATAAAACAAAAAATGTTAAAAAGAGGCCAGCGCGGGAGAAGTCGCCAGAGGCCACGCCACCTTTCTCCACCCCTCTGGAAACGCACCTCCTGGCATACTACTGGTTGGGGGATGATTTCCCCTTGGATATTGAGGGTCTTTGGTGGCTAAGTACCTCTCTTGTTACCTCCAGTAAGTCCCACACTGCGGGATTGCTTAGAGCTGGTCAGAGGCCCTGCCCCTTTCTCCACCACTCTGCAAACGCAACTCCTGGCACAACTGTTTGGGGGATGAAGTCCCCTTAGCTGTTGAGGGTCCTTGGGGGTCAACAACCCCACCTGTTACCTCCAGTAAGTCACACACAGCGGGATTACTGGGAGGTTTTCGGAGGCTGCTCCCCCTTTCTCCACCACTATGCAAACACCCCTCCTGGTGCACTACTGGTTGGGAGATGAAGTCCCCTTAGATACTGAAGGTCCTTTGGGGCTAATAGCCCCTCCTGGTAGGCATGAACTCATAGGGTATTCGAACCAGGAAACAGAAAGGATGAAGATAAGATGGGAGCGTAACACGCCATCTAGTGGTACAAAATTGTATCTATGAGGATTTATGAGAGAACAGCAGGAGGCAACACTGCGTGGATGACAACATTGGGATATTTATCAAGCCCTGATGAAGTCCCACTGAGACGAAATGCATGGGCTGGGCAGAATGGAGTGCTTCTGTCAAATTGGCATTTGTTGAATAAAATTGGATTCAAAGCAGCTTGCAAGACTCCTGAATAACTTGTATTCTTCACATCATGACTACTTGATCTATTGCTGGAGAACAGTTTAACCAGCTGTTGATTTTGGAACAAATAATCCTGTTTAGATTTGAACACTCCTTTTCATTTGTTATTTTTTGCCCCTCCTGATACCTCCAGTAAGTCCCACACAGCGGGATTGCTAACAGAACATTGGAGGCCATTTCCCCTTTGTCGACCCCTCAGCAAACGCACCTTCTGGCGTACTACTGGTTGGGGGATGAAGTCCCCTTGGATGCTGAGGGTCCTTGAGACCAAGAACCCCTTCTATTACCTCCAGCAAATCCCATAATGTGGAGTTGCTAACAGCTGGTCAGAGGGTCTGACCCCTTTCTCCACCACTCTGCAAAGGTGACTACTTGTTAAAAAAAAGTAGAAATTCACTTAAAAAAAACAAAGGTCACAGGGACGTTATAGTTAGGAAATAGAATGTAAAAAATCTTAGAAATTCGCTTTAAAAAAAAAGGTTACAGGGACATTATAGTTAGGAAATAGAATTAAATAAACCTTATGAATTCATTGAAAAAAACCAAAGGTTACAGGGTTGTTATAGTTAGGCTCAGATTTCACTCGTACAAAACCATAAAAAATTTAGCAGTTATAGTCACCTGACCTAACTATAATTTACGGCCAAATAATACACTGCTTTTCGCCTCACATATTACATTACACATGACATGGTATATTCATAAGAAATGCCTTTTTTCTTTTGCCTGTAAAGTTGGCACTGTTTGGAGAACCTTCATGAAACTTTCCAAAAAAGTGCTGGTCCTTGTTTAGTGGAATGAAAGTTTCAGAGTGATCCGTCAAGCAGGGTCCGAGAAAAAAGAGGGGTCCCATAATGCAAAATCTCCATGCATTTTCCATTGACTTCTGTAGGCAGCACTATCACAAAAACTGTTGAATAGAATTACACTTGTTTTGGCACAAAGCTATATATTGGTATGCAAATTGTGCTTTTTGTGATTTGGGTAAATCCATTCAGTACTTTTTGAGAAATTAAGTTTAAAAACATTATATATCAGGACAGTTGGGTTCTAGAGAGAGTTTGTCAAGAGCCTTGCCGAAGCGCCATTTTAAAAAAAATAGAGTGTTCTGATTAGTCCATGGAGCTTTTTTCTCTTGGGCCAATTTGCTCTTGCAAGAGTCAGACTCCTGTGGGAGTGAGCACCCCAATTGGTTCCCAGCAACATGTGAAAATTGTAGGGTGGGCGGAAGTCGCGGAAGGGACTATCGCTGAGAGGCATGGAGATTGAACAAATCTCCGTGCCTCTCCGCGATATTTCTGTTTTGCGAGCCGCCCGCCCGCCTCCTGCTTCCTGTCCGTCTCCCGTCAACCTTATTAAATTAGATTTACAGGCTACAAATAAAGTTAAATAAAACTTACCTTATTGACCTGCAAACTTTCCCATCGCGGCTTCTTCTTTGAAACTGCGTATGCGCAGTTTCCTGCGCATTGCGCAGTTTCAAAGAAGAAGCCGCGATGGGGAAGTTTGCAGGTCAATAAGGTAAGCTTTATTGAACTTTATTTGCAGCCTGTAAATCGAATTTAATAAGGTGGGCAGGCGGGCAGGAAGCGGGAGGCGGCAGGAGGCGGGCGGGCGGCTCACGAAACAGAAATATCGCGGAGAGGTTCCGTTCCGCCAGAGAATGTGCGATAATTTGCCCTATTTTCCGCGTTCTTTGCAGAAGATGCAAATTATCCCACATTCCGTGGGCAGAACGGAAATGTCTGCCCACCCGTAGAAAATTGTTGTTTGCAGTTATTACAGGACCCAGGGACATAGTCTCCTCTCCTGAAGTTTAAAAAAAATAACATAAGGGCTTCGCCAGAGCCAAACTAAAAAAAAGGCACTGTTTGCACTGATTCCACAAGATTCCCAAGGGATTGCATCAACAAAAAATGTTTAATGGTGGCCTGGCTCAGCATGTTTTTCATTAAAGGGAGGGGGTGCATAGCCCCTCTTCCTGAGCAATTATAGGCTCCAGAATGTCCATTCCCCATTGGTGCATTCCATAAGGAGAGGAAGCTGCGCATCCCTCCTCCCTGAGCGGCCCCTCTCCATGAGCCATTTTTAATGTTAAATGTTAATGGTAATTCTTATTATACCATATTATATCTTTATTTTAAATTTGGTACAAATAAAAAAATGCTAAAACACCATAAACTTAATATTAAATTAAATATCTAAGTATATGAAATGTAATTGATTTTTTAAAGATTTTTTTTGAAAAGCCACCTAAACTGCAGTGTTTTTTATTTGTTTTTATGTATTAAAAGTTACTAAATGTTATGCATAGAATTAATTTTAAATAATTTAAATATTTCTTTGAAAAAACTTTACATTTATTTTAAATAAAGCATGGTAATAACCATATCCTAGAAATAAAATAACATTTATTTCTTAACATGAAACTACATTTATACATTTTTTTTAGATTTTGAAATGATTGAATTTTTTCAACATTATTTCCCAAAGGGGTTCTATTTTAAGTATCTACCTCCACTTTCTATGGAAAGGTGTCTCAGTACCAGTGGTTGGCCATGCGTGATGCTGAGCTTCATCCAGGTCTGAGCTGGAGTACATTTACTACAGGTTTGGGACTATTTTGGCTGTAGCAATCTTAGAAGTGAAGCTTGTGAAAGGCATTGGTCTTACTCTATTGTGGATGTGTGCATCTCCCTACCTATCCCTCGCTTAATTCCTCCATGCTCTTCCTGGAACCTTCCCCCTCGTCATAAGTATTACCCATTTTCCAGTCACTCCCCTGTCCCTACCATATTTCCTACTACTAAAACGTACACCTACTTGTGCTGAAAACTCTGTACATAAAAGATATGAGAGGCAGAAGCATTGACCTCGCTTGTGAATAGTATTGCATAGTACGTTGCTAGGCCTATTGTAGTAATACTACACATACTACAACGTGCATATCATGAATAGGCCCCCCCACATCTTCACTGGAGAAAAATAAAAAAATGCAATTCAAATCTTTGCCTTTGTGTTGGGTCCTTCCTTTGTATCTGCTTAGAACCTTCCTACATCCTGGTTCCCTGCGTGGAACATGGAATGTGGGGGCTTTGGCAGTTGCTGCCTGGGAGTTGACGGGACTGGCTAAGAATAAAGAGGCTCCAAACTTACCTGTGGTTTCCCTCTTCTTTTCATTGGCGACGATTTGGCCAGTCCTGCTCTCCTGTTTCCGTGCTGTTCTCGCTGCTCTTCCGTTGCCTGCTCTTCTCTCTGCATTGTGTGTCAGCTTCCCAAGCTCACCCGACTCCGCCTGTATTCCAAATGTGTGCTGTTGCAGTAGCTGTGCTGCTTTCACTGTGAGGAGTCAAGCTGAGGAAGTATCGGCAACCGTGAGTCTCAATTTTGGCAATTTCGGAGGCTGGTCTGTTCATTCCGGGCTGAGCGCGAGCGCTAGTGCGAGCTGCAGGTGACACGCATCAACGGACTCGAGTTGCCTGTGATGTGTGCCGGTGTTGACGCTAGTGTGTACGTTGATAACGCTAGTGCAACAAGTCCATTTCCCAACGAAAGGACGCAAAAACAACGTGGCGTCCATTTTGTATTTTTATTCGTTTCCATGGAAACTTGGCACAATTCATCGTGGTAGATTACGAGAGAGCAGTCTGTTGCATCGGAAGGAACCGCTGTCTCACGGCAGTGTCAGCCCTGTTATTTCAATCGTAGTTTTGAATTCCAAGTAAGCTGTGACATTATTATTTCTGCACAGTGATCGCAAATACCAAGTCATTAACACTTTTTTTTACTACAATATTGCTTTAACAGTGTCAAAAATCGTGCTCTTTTACAATAATGCCATCCTGTGGTTTTATCTGGTATTTTCTTTTGGGATTGTTTATCCTAATGTAAGAAAATTGAGAGCATATTTCTTCGTTGTTTCTTTTTGGCAACATTCATAATTTTTTTTTGTAGTGTGGGCAGCAACTCACCCACGTGTGATCAGTGGTTATGGACCATATTACGCCCCCTCCACCGTTTCTTCAGTCTCCTGGTTCACCTCCCATGCTATGGCAACAGTGGAAGGACACTTTTGAAAGCTATTTAGAGGCCATTGATGGTGACACGTTCACCACCAGAAAGAAAAGGGCACTCCTTATGTACAATTTGGGGGCCGAAGGTAGAAGTATTGTGAAGACCTTGTCTCTTGAAGTTGTTAGTACTACAGTCGTTAGTGATGATGGGGATTCTGTACTGGTGGATGACTATGCATCTTTGATAAAAACCTTGGAGAAAAGATTTGATCCCAAAAACAATGTTGTCCTTGAACGCCATAGATTTTTACAACGTGCTCAGATCTCTGGAGAGTCTATCGATGATTTTGTCTCTGCTCTCAGAACTTTGTCTCTCACGTGCAATTACAGAGAGTTCAGGGATGAGATCATAAGTGATCAATTAATTGAACGTACTTGCAACAAGAAAATTCCGGAGAAACTTTTATCTTCAGATGATCTGGACCTCGAAACCGCGATTACGCTTGCCAAAAGTATCGAGCATTCACAATTTTGCATAAAGGAGATGAGTAATTCTTTGCAATCTTCTGAGGTGAAACTCTTATCAACAAAACACAGTGTCAAAGCCACTAAAGTTCCTTCAGATAACTCTTTGCGTAATTCTGCTACTGTACCGTCTAAGTCCAAGTCGGACAGAGCACAGGTTTTTTGTTTTCGTTATGGCAGCAGGAACCATCTTGGTAACGCAAAGTACTGTTATGCTCTGAATCAAACGTGTTTCAAGTGTGGTAAAAAAGGGCATCTTGCTCGCTTTTGCAAGGCTACAGTGTTCAATCCAGCATTCAACAAAAGTGCTGCCCAAGTCAAGTCAATCGAGGAAGAGTTTGTTGATTCCAGTGAGGAAAATGATAATATGTTACTAATGTTGTCCTCATCCATTACACATTCGGATGGTGTTGTAGAGATTGCATCTATGGGTTGTGTACGCAAGAGAAAATCACCCACCTGTGTAATTCGTGTGAATGGCATGAGTGTGAATTTCTTGGCTAATTCGGGGTCTCCTTTCACTCTTGTTAATATCAAAGATCTTGGAACATCTGGCGACTTCCAGTTCCAGCAATCGGATATCAACATTTTTGCTTATCAAGGTAAAAGAGTGGAAGTCTTGGGCAAACTTGATGCATGTTTAGAATTCAGTGGAGATACCGCCTCAGGCCCTGTGTTTGTGGTTAATGATGGTGCAAATTTGCTGGGTTGGCAAGAACATGGGGAACTGGGGATCATCCTTGATCCTAACCACCCTGACATGGTTATATCCAGGCGTGAAGCTTCCAAGTTTTACTCGTTCCCTTCATATCCTAACGTTCCAGATGATGTAGTCGTGAAACACTTGTCTGGTGATCGGGTGCATGCAAGCAAAAATTTTGAATCTTGCTCATGAGGGTCACCAGGGTATTCGTGCAATGAAACGCAGAATTCGTGAGGACTTTTGGTAGCCTGGTGTGGATAGGTCAATTGAACATTTTGTTAGGGACTGTTGTGCTTGTGTTCTCAGCGATAAGTCCCAAGTTACCCATCCGTCCCCTATTGATCATGTGCCAGTTAAAAATGTGCCTTGATTTAAACTGGCTTTTGATGTTGCTGGTCCTTTTGGTATTTCTGGTGAGTCACCCTTGTATGCCTTGGTTCTAGTAGACTATATGTCTAAATGGCCCGAAGTCAAATTTGTTGACTGTGTGAATTCATCTTCTGTCATTGGTTTTCTTAAGGATGTGTTTCTTCGTGAGGGGTTTCCGGTCGAACTGGTAACAGATAATGGGACTCAACTAGTTTCGCGGGAGAGGCAAGATTTTCTAAAAGAACTTTGCATTAAGCATGTATTGACATCTCTTTATCATCCCCGTGGCAATGGTTTAGTTGAACGCTTTAATCGTGTTATTAAGGACCACCTACATTTAGCTCTTGTGAATGGTTTGTCATGGCGTACTGCTGCTGCGGATATGTTATGGGCTTTTCGAAATACTCACCATATTAGTACTGGAATATCTCCTTTTACGTTACTCAGGGGTAGGGTTGCGGGTTCTAAATTGAAAAAGGATTGGATGTCCAGGAAAGTAGTTGATCCATCTAAACTTGGTGGTGTTGTTGATGTCAGAACGGCTGTTCTGTCCAAGTATACCACTGTTTCTGTGAATGTTTCTCCTGTGTGCGTGGGTGATTGGGTAAGAACCAAGAAACCCGGTTTTGTTCGCAAGGGTAATTCTCGTTTTTCTGCTCCTGCGAGGGTCAAAGAAGTAAAAGAACGGGTGGTGGTGTTGGAGAATGGGAAGGTGTGGAATAAGTGTGCTATTTCCATTGTTCCTCAATCCAAAATTGTGTATGTAGGAGGGAAGATGGGTGTCCGTGTTGATTCTTCTGTCGACTCTTCTTCATGTGCTACTCTTAATTTACCTTCTTGTTCCAGTGGTGCTTCTTCTAATGTCATTCCTTCCAACAGGGGTGGTCCGTCATCTTCTTTTGCTCAGAAAAGATTTTCTTCTAGGATGAAATCTGTGCCAACCAAGTTTCGTGATTATGCCATGTATTGATATGCATGTATTGTTATTTTGATTTCTTGTCCAATATTGATTGTATGCTACCTTGTGTTTTGCAGTAAGGTTATATTAGTTCTTCATTGTTGTTATTAGATTTTTCTCATTTATTTTCTTCTATATTTCTTTCATTCATTTTCTTTTCCTTTTCTTGTTGTGCGAAGGGAGGTGTGTTGGGTCCTTCCTTTGTATCTGCTTAGAACCTTCCTACATCCTGGTTCCCTGCGTGGAACATGGAATGTGGGGGCTTTGGCATTTGCTGCCTGGGAGTTGACGGGACTGGCTAAGAATAAAGAGGCTCCTAACTTACCTGTGGTTTTCCTCTTCTTTTCACTTTGCCTGCAAAAATGACAAATGCGGGGGCGTGGCTAGCAGCCGATGATGGCGGCAGCAAACTAGAGAGGCTCCCAGAGTAAGGTGGCTTCCCGCATCAATCCGCATGCCTATCTGCACAAAAACGAACCCAGACGAGGTGCCCCGGGTCCGGTGACCGAGCGGCACTTGGGGGTGAAGTTTTGGAGCAGCGGTGCCCCGGGAACGGGTGGAAAAGACGGCCTACGTATGTGGCCTGGTGACATAAGCACAGCAGCGGCGGCTGGTTTGGATGCTGCCCGGGCAGAAGTGGGGCCTCGTCGGCGCTGTTAACCGGAAGTGCCCGCAGTGAGTACGGACCCAGCGAAAACGGCAGTGAGAGTCTGAAGCCCTTCGCAGATCATCTAATGGCTTAACATGCCGCTCCAAAGATAAGACATTGCTGCGGATAACGGCGATGCTAACGGTAACTGAAGCCGGAAAAACAAGTGCGTAGACGCCGCCATTTTCTATTACATCCGCCACCGTGGGCACAAACTTTCTCGACTGCAGGGCTGGGCGGCCTGTGCCGAGGTCTCCGCAAGCTCGACAGCGGATCCTGAGTATACCACCGCAAACCCGACTGTGGGGATCCGGCCCAGTAAAGCCTAACTACTGTGTGGACGGGACGCCGCTGAAACTCAGGCGGCCCCGCCGACCATTCGCCGCGACCACTCCCTTAATAAGACACCACCACGGGCTGAGAGTACCAGTGTGAGAACATGGCGGGCAAAGGGTCCAGAAATACCTCCACCCAAGCTAAGCTTGATAAATTTGCCTATGAGAAACAATCACTCTCCCAGATGGAGCAACGCAAGTCCCGGGGCAAAGGCACGGAAGGAGAAGGTACGAAGAAGGCCACTCTGGAGGATGTACTGAACGCCTTGGCCCAAGTGCAGGCGACGGTGGGGGCAACAGCAACGGAAGTAACCCTTATACGGGCGGACCTCCAGAAGATGAGCGAAAGGGTAAAGCAAGTGGAGGTGGTAGCTAAATCCCTGAGGGAGGATGTCTCAGATCTACAGGTGGAAATGGAGAAACTGCAGGCCGATAACAAGTTGCTCAAGGAAAAGCTGGATGATCATGAAGGACGCTCCCGGCGGAACAACGTTCGTATTTTGGGGGTCCCGGAATCTGAAACCACGGGTGCTATAGATCTATACGTGGAAGACTTGATCAAGAACCAGCTAGCCCCCAAGGGTCTCTCAAACTTCTTCACTGTAGAACGGGCCCACAGAGTACCAGGAGGAACACCGAAACCAGGGGCCTCACCGCGTCCGATCCTGGCGAGACTTTTTAACTTTCGAGATCGCGACACCATCCTTCAGGCGGCCAGAGTGGCGCCAGTCATTCAAATTCAAAATTCGAGAATATCCTTTTTCCCCGACTACACGGCGGAGGTAACACGACGGAGAAGGACGTTTTTAGAAGTAAAAAAGACGTTGCGTGAGCAAGAATTACCCTACTCCATGTTATTCCCGGCTCGGCTATGGGTGGTCGCCGATAAAAAGGTCTGGCTTTTCGACTCTCCCGAGGCGGCAAGAGACTGGCTTGATGGCTGGCGCAATGTGGAGCGTGGGTCCGGCAGAACGAATCACGGACATCGAGACGACAGCCGGACTGGCTCACAAACTTCAGACAGAAGAGGCGCGAGCAAATCACCGACACAAGAACTACTTGAGGCTGCCGGGGGTATATAACGTGGACAACCCGTGTACAAATTGAACGCTGACTCCTTGATTGACTGACTAAGCACGCAGGTCGTGAATGGACCCTGGCCTGGGTACTCTGAAGGGAGCAAGGGGGCCGCCTGCTCGGGGAGACACTCTCCCCCAACGTGCAAGTACTCTGTTTTTGGGATGGGTTAGGCGCTCTGCTCAGTTGGGGAGGCGAGCAGTTGAAGGTCCGTTAAGCAGGGAGGCAGGGAGGGGGTGGGTGAGGGGGGGCTGTTGGTTGTTGGTTGGAAATTCACTATGTCGGTCAGAAATTGGTGCTTTTTGTGTATATGATATAGCTGGAAGGGTACACCTAAAGGTCCGGTTACTCCTCCTAGATTCATTTGTATGTGTCTGCATGACTGGAAATGGCAGATGGTCGGCTACGTAACGCGGGGAACGCTGAGTCACCGTCACGTGGTTCCCCCCTTCGAATACTATCGTGGAATGTGAGGGGACTTGGGAATAAGGTGAAACGTGGCCTGGTACTGAATGCGCTGAAGAGACAAAAACCCCATCTAGCGCTGTTACAGGAGACACACTTGACGGGGGGGCCTCTAGGGCCTTAGATAGGAGGGGGTACAAGATGGTGGCACACTCGGAATTCACATCGGACTCCCGGGGAACTGGCATTTTGATTAAAAAATCCTCACAATTTATTCCACTGAGCACGAAAACTGATGGTCAGGGTTGCTTTGCAGCCCTGCAGGGACAATGGGAAGGTCGCCCTCTAACTGTTGTATCGGTTTACGTCCCGCCATCCCTTCACTCAATAATGCTTCCAGCACTCAGTGACTTTTTATTGTCTCTCCCCGAAGGCGATGTAATTTTGGGAGGGGATTTTAATGCTACAGTAGATACACAATTTGACAAATTCCTTGTGACAGTATCGTCCGGGGGACCCTCCCGGTTTCAACGTTTCCTGACAGCAATGGGTCTAGTAGACATCTTGCGACACGTCCACCCCCAAGACAGGCAGTACACATTTCACTCCACGGTCCATAACAGCCTTTCCCGAATTGATTACTTTTTAGCTTTGGGTGAAGGGTTACAACACGTCGATACCACAGACATCCATCCTAGAGGCATTTCAGACCACTCCCCGATCACCTTAACAGTTGCCACCCAAGAAAAGTCTCGCAGCAGTATATATCCCATTCAAGCATCGTACCTCAAAATCCCAAAAATCAGGAAATCCCTCTAGAAGGTTACAACACAATACTTCGAAGAAAACGTAGCTACTGTGACATCTTCAGAGGTGCTATGGGAGGCCTACAAAATGGTGTTGAGAGGGCAGGCAATAAGCTCCATCACGGCTCATAAAAAGGAGCAAACAGCCGAACAGTCTAAGCTTGAATTGACACTGCACGACTTGACAACTTTGCACGAGGCTAACCCTACAATAGACACGGCGCATACCCTTACACTCCACCAGCACCTATACGCGGAGCATGTTCGACATATGGTAAAGGGGCACATAAATGATACACAGAATCGGATATACGATGTGGGAGATAAGGCGGGAAAGATGTTGGCCTGGCTCGATAAGAGGGGGGGTAGTTCCAGAGGGATCCAACAAGTGAGGGATGGCAACGGCGTAACTCAGACAAGCCCTGAACGGATAGTGGAAGCATTGGCGACACATTTTGAGAATGTTTATACCCCAGAACGGGTGGTAACTACTGACATGGCACGGGAAGCGCTAGGTAGGATAGAAATCCCAGTATTGCAGCCGGAGGCAGCAGCCGACCTGGATGCGGCCATAACTAGCAATGAAGTACAGCTGGCCATACGAGCGCTCCAACCTGGCAAAGCTCTCGGACCAAACGGCATTCCAGTAAAATGGTATCAGTCCCAGTCTGAGGAGCTCAGTACATATTTACTCAACATGTTTGAGAAATGCCTAGAGAAGGGTGAGCTTCCACTCGATCAGAGAACGGTCACTATAGTAGCGATTCCTAAACTCGGGAAGCCACAAGAGGATTGCTCCTCGTACCGCCCTATCTCTCTGCTGAACGCGGAAGGTAACATTTTGGCCAAGCTCCTAGCCTGCTGGTTAATGACACATCTGCCTGATCTTATCCATCCAGACCAATCCGGATTTATGCCTCATAGGAACACGGCACTGAACCTTCGCAGGGTTCATGGGGTACTGGCGAGAGCGGACTTGATCCATGACCAAGCAGTAATACTGGCCCTAGATGCGAAAATGGCATTTGATTTAGTGGAATGGAGCTACCTATTCGAGGTTTTGGTCTGTATGGGCTTCGGCTCGAAATTTATATCATGGATCAGACTGCTGTATACGAAACCGATGGCACATGTAGTAGCAAATGGCCACATTTCTCGAACATTTCCGTTGGGGAGAGGCACCCGCCAGGGCTGCCCCCTCTCACCTTTGCTTTTCGCGCTCTCCCTGGAGCCACTAGCTAATTTAATAAGGCAAACCTCCTTACTTAAGGGGATACAATGGAAGGAAGGATGGGAGGACCGGCTGTCCCTTTACGCGGACGACATGCTGGTGTATTTAACAGACCCCGAGCGTGGTGTACCGGTGCTCTTGAACCTGTGTGACGATCATGGTAAAATTTCAGGTTGCACGATCAACTGGAACAAATCAGAAATGTATGTTCTGAAAGGCCCGGTCCCGGTGCTAGGCCCTGACTGCCCCTTAAGACTAGCTTGCTCCTCTTTCAAATATTTGGGGATCCATGTTACAATGGACCCAACGGAATTCATACAACTAAATCTGACGCCACCCTTGGAACGGCTTAAACAAGACGTCAAGTTCTGGGCGGGGTTGCCCTTGACAATGCGGGGAAAAGCAGCGCTGTACAAAATGATGTCCTTACCCCGCTTTCTATACATACTGGAAAACGCGCCGTTTCCGGTGGTGCCAGGGTACTTTAAAAAGGTGGCAGCAATAGTTTCTGGTCTGCTGTGGAGCAATCGCCCGACGCGTATTGCGCAAGCCAAGCTGCACAGGGGTTGGTATGATGGTGGAATTGTGCTGCCGAATCTTAACCTATACTACTGGGCGGCACAACTTAAGCTCATTAACCAGTGGATACATGCTCCATAGACTGACCCAGCTTTCCGAACAGATAGGGCACAACTGGGCACCAACAATATGCTAGCCCCACTCTACGACCAGCGTAGAGTGCGAACATTAACGGGACCTACTAAACTTACTGCAACTCTGTGGCATACGGCACTAGCGGCGCTGGGCTGGAAGGGGAAAATTACCAAACGTACCCCGCTCTGGGATACCCATGCCTTGGGAAACTTGAGATACAGCAGGGGCTTCTCTCACTGGGACACCATTAGGATATCCACGGTGGGCGACATGTGGGAACGGGGAGAGGTTATTTCATTTGACCGCCTGAGGGAATTGTACGAACTGGGGCCACACGAATCATACCGCTATGTCCAGATACGCCATGCTTTACTTGCGGCCATCCCCTCCGGGGCGGATATACCTGAATCCTCCCCGCTGGAGGATCGTCTTCTAACTGACTTCATGAGTGAACGAGCGACGTCGTTGACATACCGCAAGCTCCTTAATAACTTACCTGACCCGCTGACCTCCTTGAAAGACAGATGGGAAGGGGAAGTGGATGCCCTGGATGAACACGAATGGAATGAGGCACTAGCGTCCCCAAAAGAGGTAGGCATCTCAGCCAGGCTGAGACTCGTACAGCTTAAGGTCCTACACAGAGTGTATTACACCAGAACACTATTACATCACATCCACAGAATACAACATCCTTACTGTCTCTGTGGCTGTGGGGAGGAGGGGTCCTTTTTCCATACAATCTGGGACTGCCCACGCATACAAAACTATTGGAGACAAATAATGCGCACTGTGTCACAGACTCTAGAGACCTCGCTACTTCCAGAACCGAGGCAATGTCTCTTAAATGTGTGGGGACCGAATGACTTGTCCAGATGTGGCCAATTTTGGGTTACGTTAGGCATGATAGTGGCCAAGAGAGATATCGCTCAGCGTTGGGGGGCGGCAGAACTACCGATGAAGTCGCAGTGGTGCATGAATATGGACAAGATAATGGTGACAGAGAGGGCGGTATACTTGAGTCGTACCCAAGAGTGGGTTGACACTCACATTATTGTCTAAAAAGCTTGTGTACATTCCACTCCAGGCGACACTGCTATTGGTCTTTGAATTTTCTGCAGTGCCCTGTCTTTGCTCTTTTTCCTTGCCTGAAAAACACCCCTTTTTTTCACCCTACATCTATCTTCCCTTTTCTCTGTCAGTACGGCACAGGCTTGTGTCTTGTTATTATTGTACTGTATACTTGACATTGATTTTTTAGAATAAATTCCTGTCCCGGCTGGGTCAGGATATCTTGATCTGTATAGTTTCCATTGTGTTTCTATACTACATTGTACATATGTTGAATAAGCTAGGTTCCATTGTTTCCTATAACGAAGGTATACTTGAGTCGTGCATGCCCGGGGAAGTGGAACAAGATATGGTCCCCATGGAATGTGTACCGAGGTGAAATTTGTGATCCTCTGCCAGAAGATGACCAGTTGGAGTCAGATGATGAGGGGGAGGTAGGATGAGGGGTCCAGAGAGGGTTGTAGAGGGGAGAGGAGATTGTGGGTGGGAGGGTGCCCGGGTCCCGAGGGGATGGCAGAGTGTAATGACAGTGTTGGGACTGCTACACAGTAATACATAGGTACATGGGAATTACTGCCCGTCACCTTGGTTTGAATCCGTGAAATAAATAGTAACACATACTGTCGGGTTAACTCTTACTACAGCTATACAGCATTACTACTTTTAGATGACCGCAATTATTTTTGTTATTTTCATAAAAAACAGAAAACCAAAACCAATACTGATTTGCAACATGACGTCAGTTTTGTACCTTTCAATTAGCCGTGTGATGCACCTTTTACTTTCAGCAGCATAATCAAAGTATGGACTTACTTTATGCATGACATCCACTGCTCAATTATTAGCGGCCGGCCCTTTGGGTTGTAGGCAAATGGTTGTGTAATTATGTGAAGGTACAATAAAGGTTTAAAAAAAAAGAAAAAAAAAATGACAAATGCTTAGAAACACTGTGAGCATCAATTACATTCTAAAACAGGGGTCGCCAACCTTTTGTGTAGTCAGAGCTACTTCTGGCCAGTGAAAATCATCATGAGCTATTGAACCCGAAGCAACTCGCGCATTTTTCCGACAGACCTCCCACGCCCACATCATTGACTTTAAGCCTAATTTCATCAGAGCCCATACTGTGCATTTCTGCCCTCCGTTTCACTCATTTTTTGTGCCTTTCTGCCCTCTGTTTCACTCGTTTTCCCCTTGTTTTTTGTGGCCTTCTGCCCTCTGTTTCACTCATTTTCCCCTTGTTTTTTGTGCCCTTCTGCCCTCTGTTTCATTCGTTTTTTGTGCCCTTCTGCCCTGTTTCACTCATTTTTTGTGCCCTTCTGCCCTCTGTTTCCCTTGTTTTTTGTGGCCTTCTGCTCTCTGTTTCACTTGTTTTTTGTGGCCTTCTGCTCTCTGTTTCACTAGTTTTCCCCTTATTTTTTGTGCCCTTCTGCCCTCTGTTTCACTCGTTTTCACCTTGTTTTTTGTGCCCTTCTGCCCTCTGTTTCCCTTGTTTTTTGTGCCTTTCTGCCGTCTGTTCCACCTGTTTTCCCCTTGTTTTTGTGCCCTTCTGCCCTCTGTTTCACTTGTTTTCCCCTCGTTTTTCGTGCCCTTCTGCCCTCTGTTTCCCTCTTTTTTTGTGACCTGTCCTCTGTTGCACTCGTTTTCCCCTTGTTTTTCGTGCCCTTCTGCCTTCTGTTTCCCTCTTTTTATGTGGCCTTCTGCCCTCTGTTTCACTCGTTTTCCCCTTGTTTTTCGTGCCTTTCTGCCCTCTTTTTCCCTTGTTTTTCGTGCCCTTCTGCCCTCTGTTTCCCTCGTTTTTCGTGCCCTTCTGCCCTCTGTTTCCCTTGTTTTTTGTGACCTTCTGCCCTCTGTTTCACTTGTTTTCCCCTTGTTTTTCGTGCCCTTCTTCCCTCTGTTTACCTCGTTTTTCGTGCCCTTCTGCCCTCTGTTTCCCTCGTTTTTCGTGCCATTCTGCCCTCTGTTTCATTCGTTTTCCACTTGTTTTTCGTGCCCTTCTGCCCTGTTTCACTCATTTTCTACTTGTTTTTCGAGCCCTTCTGCCCTCTGTTTCCCTTGTTTTTCGTGCCCTACTGTCCTCTGTTTCATTTGTTTTCCACTTGTTTTTCGTGCCTTTCTGCCCTCTGTTTCCCCTCGTTTTTCGTTCCCTTCTGCCCTCTGTTTCCCTTGTTTTTCGTGCCCTTCTGCCCTCTGTTTCCCTCGTTTTTCGTGCCCTTCTGCCCTATGTTTCACTCGTTTTCCACTTGTTTTTCGTGCCCTTCTGCCTTCTGTTTCCCTCTTTTTATGTGGCCTTCTGCCCTCTGTTTCACTCGTTTTCCACTTGTTTTTTGTGCCCTTCTGCCCTCTGTTTCCCTCGTTATTTTGTGCCCTTCTGCCCTCTGTTTCCCTTGTTTTGTGTGGCCTTCTGCTCTCTGTTTCACTCGTTTTCCCCTTGTTTTTTGTGCCCTTCTGCCCTCTGTTTCCCTCGTTTTTTATGGCCTTCTGCCTTGTTTCACTCATTTTCCCCTTGTTTTTCGTGCCCTTCTGCCCTCTATTTACCTTGTTTTTCGTGCCCTTCTGCCCTCTGTTTCCCTCGTTTTTCGTGCCATTCTGCCCTCTGTTTAATTTTTTTCCACTTGTTTTTCGTGCTCTTCTGCCCTCTTTTTCACTCGTTTTTCGTGCCCTTCTGCCCTCTGTTTCACTCGTTTTCTACTTGTTTTTCGTGCCCTTCTGCCCTCTGTTTCCCTTGTTTTCGTGCCCTTCTGCCCTCTGTTTCATTTGCTTTCCACTTGTTTTTCGTGCCCTTCTGCCCTCTGTTTCCCCTTGTTTTTCGTGCCCTTCTGCCCTCTGTTTCCCTTGTTTTTCGGGCCCTTCTGCCCTATGTTTCACTCGTTTTCCACTTGTTTTTCGTGCCCTTCTGCCCTCTGTTTCCCTCGTTTTTCGTGCCCTTCTGCCCTCTGTTTCACTCGTTTTCCCCTTGTTTTTCGTGCCCTTCTGCCCTCTGTTTCCCTCGTTTTTCGTGCCCTTCTGCCCTATGTTTCACTCGTTTTCTACTTGTTTTTCGTGCCCTTCTGCCCTCTGTTTCCCTCGTTTTTCGTGCCCTTCTGCCCTCTGTTTCACTCGTTTTCCCCTTGTTTTTTGTGCCCTTCTGCCCTCTGTTTACCTTGTTTTTCATGCCGTTCTGCCCTCGATGACGTCACAGGAGTCAGACTCTCACGAGAAGAGTCTGCAGCTCCATGAGAGGAGCGTCATCTTCTTCACCTGCCCCCACCCTCAGCTAAGCTCCCATCCGAGCGGCTGGTTTGAGTGAGGGCGAGCAAATGCAGCCGGAAAAGTAAATAGCCCATGAAGGGCTACACGAGCTACTCCCGGGGTCTCCGCGAGCTAACGGTAGCTCGCGATCGACTGGTTGGAGACCACAGTTCTAAAAGCTTTGTATTTCATTTTTATCTATACAACATTGGTCTGTATACTATAACATACAAATAAGATGACCTTCATGAGTCAAACTCTAATAATATGATTTCTATCAGTGGGACATCTTTAAATTATAGGACAATCTCTGGCTGATATGATACTTCACATGAACACAACCTGATTTCCTGAACGTATTATCCAAAGTCATAGCTCATGACTTGCCCCATCTCACGAGGAGCAGCATGAGCAAATTCTGGCATAATGGCCAACAGCACTTTGGATTTGTAATCTCACCTTTCCAATTGCAAGCTTATATCTACAATTCCTGCCATACAGAATACTGCTGGCTGAAAAACAGAAGCCTGCCCATGGCGACTTTAAGGACAGACAACAGGCCACTTGGTAGCAGCAAAAATAGCTGTGCAGTTATAGGACAGCAATAGCAAATAATCTGGATTTTATATTCAGTAAAAAAGAATGGAAACAACAATGCCTTATAATATGTAAGAAGTAAACATTCCCTTCACCATCTTATCCTTATTCTTTTGAAGTGAGGCCTTACTCATAGAGACAGATATCTCACTTGCGTCCTAATGGACCTGACATCCTTGGTGAGGTGTTCCTCTAACTTTTCGCGCTTCCACTCTCCTGTTTTTGCTGACTTCATTTTTGATGGCTTTAGGTCTCTTCACTTTACCACTGCTATCCAGTGCTAAAGTGCGTGTGATTTCTTTTGTAACATGGTAACATTAGCTTACAACCAATTGGCATATTTAATTTACATGTAAGTTCCTTGTAAAGTGATACTAGAGGTACCCGGGCCTGTAAATAAAGGCTACAAGTCGGTCTGCAGCACTTATTGTGCCATCCACTTAAGTAGCACTTTTAACTAACTTGTCCCAGGCACGCCATTTCAGCCTGTGTGTGCCCAAACCTCACTTCTTAATACTTATAAAGCATCCCTAGGGTAGGTCATTGACTTTGCCTGCACAAATGACAAATGCTTAGAAACACGCTGAGTACCTAGTCTATATATATAAAAACAAAAGTATGTCCGTTTGTCCTTTATGCATTACTACACCATTCATCCGATCCACATGAAACTTTGGGAAGTTGTTGAGTACACTGCCGCGAAGGTTTCTGGCAAAAATAAAAAAAGAAATTTTGTTAAAAGTTGTTGAGTACACTCCAACGAAGGATTCTGGCAAAAAAAAAAAATATTATTAAATATCGCCCCCCCAACCCCCCAGGGCCCTCATAATCTTTACAATACTGAACTTTTACAGTTTCCGGTTTGACTCGCTTTTGCAATGACCATCAATAAAGCACAAGGACAATCGCTGCAAGTGTGTGGACTAGATTTGGAGAATCCGTGCTTCTCACATAGACAAATGTATGTGGCCAGCTCACGCGTCGGAAAACCTTCTGATTTATTCGTGTACGCACCAGACGGAAAAACAAAAAATAACGTGTATCCACAAGCACTCGAATAAATAAACAGAATTAAAACACTTTAAAATGTTTTCCATTTTAAAATGAATAAGTTTCAATAAAAATGACACAATGTAAATTGAATGTTATCATAACAAGTTTCCTTAAATTTCCTTTCTTCTGAGATCGCAGCAACGCGTAAGCTAGTACATTATAAAAGCTGTGCATTTTCATGACAAATAGAATACACATAGTTAACTAAGTAAATGTAATGACAGTGGGGTTGATTCACCAAGCCTTTCTGGCCATAAGACTTGTTAATGGCCCAAATGAATTCCATTTACATCTGTCAGGTATTCATAGAAAGTTTCCTGACAGGCTAAATGGTTTTACTACTATGTAATTCGATGCCAGGAGAGCATAGCCATATGCAGGTATAACCTAGAGGCAAGGGGAGAGGCATGGCACAAAGAGTGGTTTGCTATGCAATTTTTGACCGTCCACACATTTGTGAGTTTGTTGCCATTCATAAATTCCGATGCCCTTTTCTACCCAGTAATGGTCAGTGGTTTTACTGCAGAAAAAAGGGCAGGAGGAACCCTTTTCTAGGGTGTGAAAGAAAACAGTGAGCTTCCAGATTTGTGGTGCTGCAGGGCAAAGGGCGTATTCATTGGTCAAAAAAAACCAAAAGAAAACAATGTGAATTCACGCTTCAGGCTGAATTTCCCCAGTGTGCACTACGTTCAGTTCAGTATTTGTGACAAGGGAGCACTGGCAATATGACTCAAGGTGTTCCCAGCAGTATGCCTAACAACCTGCAAATGGTGCAACTTTTCAGGTGTACATTTCCATCTGTGTTTAGGATTACATCTATGGATGTACCTGCATGACTTTTCCTTGTGACCCAGGCCTAGCGTTGCAGCATAGCAGCGTTTTTACTAGTCAATGTACATGTGACTCATATTGTAAACAAATAAACTCTAAAGTGAAACTAGATTTTAAGGAAATGGCTTTATTCTTCGAAGAGAAAGTATGAACAATTATTTATTATGAAATATATAGCTGAAATATGACATTATGATGCATACAAATCTAGCGTAACAGAACCAATTTTAGCCATGCTCACTGTAGTATGCCATACTGTGCCCTGTGACAGGTTGAACTCAATGTGGTACTTTATAACATGGGAAGCCCTCGTTATATTTGAGTTATCACCACTGACACTGTGCAAATATGTTTGCAAAATCCCAGACCCTTATGCTTGCTCAGGAAGTTATCAGCACATACATGACTAAGGATGTAAGTATTTGTACCTGTATTTGTACGTCCGTGTAGTTTATTAAGACATTCTTATTGTACTGCTCATTGTTCAATAGGAAACCTGGATAATATCTGGGCAATCGGTAAAGAAATGGGTTTCTGAAGTGAAGATTAGATACTTATGACCCGAGGTACCCAAACCAAAGCCTTTCTATTGGTTGATGTAATTTAAAATATGTGTTTATATTGTTCAATAGAAATTGGATTTTAGACATGAGCAATATTTATCCAATCCAATTATGTTTTTTGTAACTATTTGGATGTGGTATAAGCTGTTTAAATTTGTATGAAATCGGTCAACAAAAACTGTGAAATAATATTTATTGTTAATGGTTACAGATCCTCACAGATACCTCAGTAATTATTGTCTGCTAATTCTTGCAAATCCAGCATTATATAGAAATTTTGACAAAGTGAGGTACAGTCCAAACATATGCACACACAGACACTACACCTGATACTTTTTGGGTTTTGTCAGTAGTAAAAGTAGATTGGTGAGAATTGATAAAATTAAATATTTTTTATATGGGTGAAAATGGAAATTCCTCCTATTTCTGACGGAAACGCTAAATGCACCTGTTTACCTGTTGCAGTCTTTCTATAGAAAAAAGTGCGGCATGCTCGGCTAATGGTTTAGCTCTGGATATTTTGGCAGCTTTTGCAAAGTGCAAGCTACATGAATGTAGATTAAAACATATGAATAAGCAATAACTGAAGTCAAATGTAACATATAATTCAATTATATATTATATTTTTCTGATTCAAACTCACTTTGGTACCCAAGACAACGATACTTTAAATATAACACTTTACAGAAAGTTTCACACTAAAGCCAAGAGTGATTAAACAGTAAATGCTGATACTTTACTATATATATATTTATGAAAACTTGCTTTGACAATGTTGCTTACATTTAATAAAACATTTCACTACATGTATTTTTATTGTAATTACCAACGTTGGCTCCAAGCATATTAAATATTAAATCATTTTAATGCATATTTGTGGACCAATGTTACCTTTCTCCGTAGGTAATCAATTCTTTGTGAGAAAATAAATTACACAGCCTCATCAAAATGTCATCAAAATATCGTATAACAGATATAAGAAAGGTTTCTATAATGTAAGAAATTAATTTACATTGATTATCCCAGAATGAATTGAATAACCATTGTAAAGGTCAGTGACGTTTTGCTCATTTAATCAAGGACCATATTTATACTCGAAGTATAAATAAACACAATTATTCCTGTATTCTACGTTTCCTTTTAAAATATGTGATTTGCAAGTTTCTTTTGGAGACAATCAATGTGAATTAGTCCTCGTGTAAGAATATTGGTTTACCCTGCTCTTTTCAAATGGCTTATCAGTCACAGCTTGTGACTTTTCAACCACCACATGTCCTCCAACAAAGAGACCTTGCGAATATTTACCTAGGTATTGACAAAATAAGTTCTATAAGATAGATCATTATTGGTCCTCAGCTCAGTTTTCTCTGCTTGTGAAAAATAATTCTCAAGCTCTCTTTTCAGTGATTTGATAACAAAGTCTACATTTCAGCACAAAATATGTGTACAAAGATATTAATGAATCTGCCTCTTGTCGTACACAGCCATTCCAATGAGTAATGTGATATATGGATTTATGCAGCACAATTCTTTTCCATAGTTTTTTTTGTTGCAGCGGAATAACATTTGTTTATTCATATATCACATACCAATGTCAATACAATAGATACCTTTATGATGTCCAACAGTATCCTATTGTGTCCATAATAAGTTGCTTCTCGGTTTCTACTGTAGGCGATGCTCAATACGTGGAAAGAAAGTAGAAGCAGTTGACAGCCAAGCTCAGCACGCTGAGTCCTCTTCACATTCAGAGTACTAGGCACTTTTAATCGATTTATTGGGAACAACTTCCTTTATCTGAAGAGGTTAATGTGAAAAAAGGGTATTATTCGAAAGAGATCACAAACGTTCATGAGATCTCATGATGGTATAGATTATTTGGTGCCAATGCAATTCAATTAAATGTTGCCTTTTCCGCAGGGGGGGTTGTTGTTTTTTATTACCTGTGTACAGGTATGCATTTATACAGTACTCTCCACGTTCAGAAATTAAAGAAGGATCTGTGATGGTTAAATAGCCTAGAAGCTGACCTGCGTTTTCTCTTCTTCCTAATGATGGGTACCCAAACCAAGCCAATTACCAGAATCATAAGACCTATAGACAGAGCTGCTGGTCCAATTTGCTTCGAGATTTTTGCATCTTTTTTCCATACAAAGTACATAGTTGTAAGGATCACTCCCAAGAGAAAGAAGGCTCCTCCAATTGACATAATAATGATGGGCTTCTGGTAAGTGTCCCAAGCACTTCTGGGAGTATTGGTCCAAAGAGATTCACTCCTCGAGTAACTGAACAGCGTGCTTTCAGTCCGACTGGTGATGAAGTCTTTGGATTCTGAGGAAGATTGCTCTGCACTCCCATCTTCACTCGTAACAGTGCTTTCCGGGACGGCTTTCATTTTTACATGCTCTCCTCTTGAAGGCCGGTGGAGTATTCACTGAGGCAAAAGAAGGCAAAGAAGGGATTAGGGCTAAGCCAATCGGAAAAGGGTGTAATGTGTATTTCATTGTTATCTATACAACATTGTTCTGTAGACTATTACCTACACATAAGAAGATCATGAGTCAGACTCTAATACTAGAATTTCTATCAATGGGACAACTTTGAATGATAGGACAAGCTCTGTCTGATATGATACTTCATATGAACACAACCTTATTTCCAGAACGTATTATCCAAAGTCATAGCTCATAACATGATGGTTCTCTCATTTCCTCCGGAAGATGTGACTCCATTCGTTATTGCTGCCATCTAGAACACTCAAACCTTGATCAATTTTCACCTGGGATGCCCATAAACAGTAAGCAACTATTTCCTCGCCTCATTCGATCTTTAAAACCTTTGAGCTATGGCCATATCTCACCTGGGGCGCTCGTAAATGCTCAACTAAATTTATTCTCTTTTTACATGACCCAAGACTGATCTCCTACTGTTTCCAGCCCACGTGCAAGCCATTATATCATAGGGCGTCTGGAGTCAGTTGTCCCACGGTGATTCTCAGTCCTGCTTTTCATTATTATTATATTGGACAGTATCTTGCTTTCTTGATAATTCTGCTCAAGGTCTGGCATTCACGAGTCCTCAGCTACCTACCTATGTATTAACAAACTGCATAAACTGTGATAAGAAGCCCCCCACACCACATTAAAATACACGGCTTTTACTCTTTGACCATATCTGGCCACCACAGGTACTGTACTTTCTGCGCCCTGACGAAGGAACTGCTGGGATATGGTTCCACTCCGAAACGAGCATCTAGGCGCTTGTTCTTTTGATAGAATTTATGAATTGTACATTTTGGTATCTATTTGTATAGAAGCTGTTGTGTTGGTTGTGTCTTTGTCTAACAGTCGAGGTATGTCATGGTTGGTATGTAAGTGATTTGTGGTGTCTCATTGTCATTTCTTTGTGTGTGTTAAGTTTCAGTGGGGCTGTTTTACTTGATGGATGTTTTATAAAGAAGGTTTCATACAATGAATTGATATATGAAATTGTTTATTCATATATATATTCACTGAAAAAACCAAAGGTTTCAGGCCTTATATAGCTAGGAATTAGCATTTAAAAAACCTTTGAAATTCACTGAAAAAACCATAGGTTTCAGGCCATATATTTAGGAATTAGCATTAAAAAAACCTTTAAAATTCACTCAAAAAACTATACGTTTTAGGGGTGTTATAGTTAGCTGGACATTTCACTCATACAAAACCATTGAAATTGCTCCTATATAGTTAGTTGTACTAACTATATATCGCGCACCCGCAATCCACTGCTGATGATGTCACATATTACATCATTCATGACAAGGCCAGTGACATCACTGATGACATCTCAAATGACATCACTGATTTCATCACTGATGACATCATCCAGTGAATGTGGTTTGCTTCGTTATTTAAATATTAATTATATATAGCAATTTGCATTGAAGAATGAGTGGATATATTAAAATAAATATTTGGATGGAGGATTTAGTAGCAGTGTAATTGACTGTTTACTTGACCAATTTATAGTGTCTCACTAAATATAGTGGATAGTGACTAAACTGTTTGAATATCTGTATCTCTTTGTCAGTTGTTGTGTAAACAGGCACCCCAGTTGGTTACTAGTTATGTGAAAGTCTGTATTAGTTATTGATTAGTTAACTGAGTATTTGTATGGGAGAGTATATGTGTGTGTGGTTCGGTGGGGGGTGTGTGACTGCCCAAAGATGTGTGAATAGTTGATTCAATAGACATATGAAGTTAAAACTACATGTTCTAATAGTTGTTTGGGTGAGTGAATATCTTTATGGGTGTGGTGATGAGCAAATATATTTCTCAATGGTACATGTCCAACAAACTAGAAAAATAAAAGGCAGTGTATGTGTCAGTTGTTGTATAGAAATAAGTATACATAAGACTCAATGATTGTGTGAGTGACTGTATGGATAACTTTATACTTGTAATAATGATTTTATAATTCACTAAGTATGACTTACTATCTAAATGAATAGATGAAGTTGTGTTTGTATAAGTGTGTAGCTAAGTAAATATGTAAGTATGATCCATTGTTTGCATAAGTGAGTAGGATGACTACATATGTGAATAGGATGTGTGCTGGTGTGTAATGTCGATTTAGGTGTATAAGTATTTTTGATAGTGTTCTATTGTTCATTGACAGCATGTATGAGTGAATCTACAGGTAAGTGATTAGATGTGTGTATACATCTATGAATCACTGAGTGGGTTTTTAGATACTTGTATTGCTGTAACAATGGATTCAAATATCATACTCTGTATTTTACAAAGAGTGATGAAAGATTTTACTAGTGTATGAAAAGGTGTATGTGATTGTCACGTGGATGATGTCATCAGTGATGTCATCAGTGATGTCATTTGAGATGTCATCAGTGATGTCACTGACCTTGTCATGAATGATGTAATATGTGACATCATCAGCAGTGGATTGCGGGTGCACGATATATAGTTAGTACAACTAACTATATAGGAGCAATTTCAATGGTTTTGTATGAGTGAAATGTCCAGCTAACTATAACACCCCTAAAACGTATAGTTTTTTGAGTGTATTTTAAAGGTTTTTTTAAATGCTAATTCCTAACTATATAAGGCCTGAAACCTATGATTTTTTCAGTGAATTTCAAAGGTTTTTTAAATGCTAATTCCTAACTATATAAGGCCTGAAACCTATGTTTTTTTCAGTGAATTTGCAAGGTTTTAAAAATGCTAATTCCTACCTATATAAGGCCTGAAACCTATGTTTTTTTCAGTGAATTTCAAAGTTTTTTTTAATGCTAATTCCTAACTATATAAGACCTGAAAGCCCACCAGGAATCTCCAGTATGCGACAGGGGACTGCATTGCAGAGAGGTGTAATGAAGCCACGCCCCTTTTTACACCTCTCTGCAACACAGCCCCCGTGCATGTTTGAAGAGGGGGAACTAATTCCCCTTGCATACTGGGGGCGCTGGGGGCCAACTAGCCCACCTGGAACCTCCAGTATGCGCCAAGGGGCTGCAATGCAGAGGTGTAATGAGGCTATGCCCATTGTTACACCTCTCCGCAACGCAGCCCCCTGGCGTGTTTGCAGAGGGGGAACTAATTCCCCTTGCATACTAGGGGTCCCTGCGGGCCAACTAGCCCACCAGGAGCCTCCAGTATGGGCCAGGGGGCTGCATTGCAGAGAGGTGTAATGAGGCCACACCCTTTTTTACACCTCTCTGCAACGCAGCCCCCATGCATGTTTGAAGATGGGGAACTAATTTTCCTTGCATACTAGGGGTCCCTGGGGGCCAACTAGCCCACCTGGAACCTCCAGTATGCGCCAGGGGGCTGAATTGCACAGAGGTGTAATGAGGCTATGCCCCTTTTTACACCTCTCTGCAACGCAGGCCACTGGCGCGTTTGCAGAGGGGGGACTAATTCCCCTTGCATACTGGGGGTTCCTGGGTCATATCTTATCATATCTTTTTAGGAAAATAAAAGCATTTGAATATACACCAAGATTCAGCGCTTCAATAAGGACTCTAAGTGATATGATTTGATTGGACTTATTGTGCAAGTGGTGCTGTGCCAAACTTTGGAATATTCTCCACTACTCTCTACCACTTACTCTCTACTATTCCAATACTCTCTAATACTCACTCTCTACTACTCATTCTCTACTACTCTCTACTACTCTCTCTCTACTACTCACTCCCTACTACTCACTATCTACTACTCCCACCTACCCACTCTCTACTACTCTCTACTCTCTACTACTCACTCTCTACTACTCTCTCTCTACTACTCACTCTTTACTACTCACTCTCTACTACTCTCTACTACTCACTCTTTACTTCTCACTCTCTACTCACTCTCTACTACTCACTCTCTACTACTCCCTACTACTCACTCTCTACTACTCACTCTACTACTCACTCTCTACTACTCTCTACTACTCACTCTCTACTACTCTCTCTCTACTACTCTCTACTACTCACTCTCTACTACTCTCTACTATTCTCTCTCTCTGATACTCACTCTCTACTGCTCACTCTCTACTACTCTCAACTACTCACTCTTTACTACTCTCTACTACTCACTCTCTACTGCTCTCTACTACTCACTCTACTACTTACTCTCTACTCACTCTCTACTACTCACTCTCTATTACTCACTCTCTACTGCTCTCTACTACTCACTCTATTACTTACTCTCTACTCACTCTCTACTACTCACTCTCTACTACTCACTCTCTACTACTCACTCTGATTTTCACTCTACTACTCTTTACTACTCACTCTCTGCTACTCTCTACTGCTCTCTACTACTCTCTATTACTCACTCTCAACTCTCTATTACTCACTTTCTACTCTCTCCCTCTCTACCTCTCTCTACTTCTCTCTCTACTAGTCTCTACCTCTCTACCTCTACCTCTCTACCTCTACCACTCTACCACTCTACCTCTCTCTACACGCACACATATACACATATATATATGCATATATATGCATATGCATTTATATATATGTATGTGTATATATATATATATATATATATATATATATACATATATAAACATATATAATCTGCATATCTATATAAATACAAATATAAATGCATGCATACATATACATATATGCATACATATGCATGTTATTTACATGAATGTTTTAAAAACACTAATAAAAGCAAAGCTAAAAACCCACCTCATTACAAACAGAATGGCTTTAACTTAAACGAGGGCGAGATCTATTGCATTTTCAATGCTTGTTTACTTTGGTTCCATCAAGAAGGCATTCAGATGTGTCACACATTTGCCATAAATTCTGAATGTTAGCACTCTAGTTGCTCAAAAGATCACTGTAGTAAAGCTACTGCTCACCAGGGAAGTCTGCTGCAGGTATTCAAAGTGCATGTTTCAGTCTGCATGTCAGAATTTTTTTAATGAAATAGAAGAGAATTTGAGAAGTCACTCAAAATGTGCCCTAATTTTTCTTTCTGAAGCACTAATCATACTTTCTATGGCAAAATGAACACCCTAATTTTGTTCCCTTTTAAATTAAATGTTTTCAGACTTACCACTTCATTCCAATCAAGATGGCTTCTGGTGTGCCATACTTTTGTCATACGTAAGACTGTTAGCGCTCTAGTTGTTCTTTAGAACACTCTGGGACATTCTGTCATTGGGCTATACTTGGGCTACATCTGGGTAATATTTGGGCTACATTTGGGCTCTTTTGTCTCTGGTGGCCATCTTGGGAGACTGCATGTCAGAATTATTTAATGAAATTGAAGAGGATTTGAGAAGTCACTCAAAATGTGCCCTATTTATTCTTTCTGCAGCACTAATCATACTTTCTATTGCAAAATATACCCCCTCATTTTGTTCCTTTTTAAATTAAATGTTTTAGGAGTTACCACTTTATTCCAATCAAGATGGCTTCAGGTGTGCCATACCTTTGTAATAAGTAGGACTGTTAGCGATCTAGTTGTTCTTTAGAACACTCTGGGATATTCTGTCATTGGGCTATACTTGGGCTACATCTGGGTGATATTTGGGCTACATTTGGGCTCTTTTGTCTCTGGTGGCCATCTTGGGAGCCTGCATGTCAGAATTTTTTAATGAAATAGAAGAGGATTTGAGAAGTCACTCAAAATGTGCCCTAATTTTTCTTTCTGCGGCACTAATAATACTTTATATGGCAAAATATACCCCCTCATTTTGTTCCTTTTTAAATTAAATGTTTTAAGAGTTACCACTTTATTCCAATCAAGATGGCTTCAGGTGTGCCATACCTTTGTAATAAGTAGGACTGTTAGCGCTCTAGTTGTTCTTTAGAACACTCTAGGAGGCTGCAGTAGAACACAAAGGAATCAACTGACAGTCTCTGTCCTTGTTGGATGTACATGTTTTACTGAGAATGTCAGACTTCATTCTCACATGACTGAGAAAGATAATGTGAATTTACAAAAAATATGCTTTCAGTTATGCTTATAGATCCCCTTCCAAACCACTGTGGGAAAAGCATGAGATAATAGTTTTCTTTCAAACATGATTCATGATATCCCAGCTGAAGGCTTTTTCACATGGTAAAATCACCTTAGAACACACCACAATTCCTAAAATGAGTACGGTACCATCAACAAATGATTTATAATGTAACTAAAGTCCTAAAACCCTCTATTAACTACAATGCTTTTTAATGAGGTGCTATCATGTATATTGGTCCCAAGATGGCTGCCAACACTTCTTAGATGAAGTGTTGACAGCCAATCAGATCTCACGATGAGATGTGTGGTTAGGCTCCGCCCAGATATATAGGTTTTTTTAAAGTTGATTTTCATAAAAACCACTGGAGCAATTTTCACCAAACATAGCAAAGGCACATCTGCGTACCAGTCACTACAATATTGAAAAGTTTGGTGTAATTCCGTTCAACTGTTCGGGCTTAAAGTGAGTCCAACCGCCCTATGGAAATTAACATGGGGAAAACACGTTTTGGGACCCTCCTTTTATCTCGGCCTCCGCTTGACGAATCCCCCCCAAACTTTCAGGGAAGGAGCGGAGCGCAGCGAGGCAAATTTAAGGAAAATTACAGGCAGATTCCTCAACCGGCGCCAACGTTATTCCCAATAGAATGTTGCGGATTTCCTATGGAAAACAATCCTAACTATATATACCTACTGGCTATCGCCAGTAGGTAATAGAAGGAGTGCCGCCATTCTCGAGGAAGCCCGCAGCCCTGGCCACGCCCACTGCCACTAGGCCACGCCCCTTTCCACTACATAAATCGCGCCTCCCTCATCGCGCGTCCTAAATGGAAACTGACTCCTGAAGCGGAAGCCGGGAGCAACGTTTGTTTTTAATTGTATTTGTGTGCTGATTCTTAATACTTGCTGAAACTTTACTCGCTGCATTTCGACACTCTCCCCCTGATCACTTCTCTCCGCGTAGCCGATCTAGGCGCAGCTGCGGGTCGCAGAAGGATTACCGCCATTCTCGGGGAAACCCTCAGCCCAGGCCACGCCCACTGCCACTAGGCCACGCCCCTTTCCACTACATAAATCGCGCCTCCCTCATCGTGCGTCCTAGATGGAAACTGACTCCTGAGGCGGAAGTCGGGAGCAAAGTTTGTTTTTAATTGTATTTGTGTGCTGATTCTTAATACTTGCTGAAACTTTACTCGCTGCATTTCGACACTCTCCCCCTGATCACTTCTCCCCGCGCAGCCTATCTAGGCGCTGCTGCGGGTCACAGAAGGATTACCGCCATTCTCGGGGAAACCCGCAGCCCAGGCCACGCCCACTGCCACTAGGCCACGCCCCTTTCCACTACATAAATCGCGCCTCCCTCATCGCGCGTCCTAGATGGAAACTGACTCCTGAGGCGGAAGCCGGGAGCAAAGTTTGTTTTTAATTGTATTTGTGTGCTGATTCTTAATACTTGCTGAAACTTTACTCGCTGCATTTCGACACTCTCCCCCTGATCACTTCTCCCCGCGCAGCCTATCTAGGCGCTGCTGCGGGTCGCAGAAGGATTTCCGCCATTCTCGGGGAAGCCCTCAGCCCAGGCCACGCCCACTGCCGCTAGGCCACTCCCCTTTCTACTACATAAATCACGCCTCCCTTATCGCGCCTCCTAGATGGAAACTGACTCCTGAGGCGGAAGCCGGGAGCAACTTTTGTTTTTAATTGTATTTGTGTGCTGATTCTTAATACTTGCTGAAACTTTACTCGCTGAATTACGACACTCTCCCCCTGATCACTTCTCCCCGCGCAGCCGATCTAGGCGCAGCTGCGGGTCGCAGAAGGATTGCCACCATTCTCGGGGAAGCCCTCAGCCCAGGCCACTCCCATTGCCGCTAGGCCACGCCCCTTTCCACTACATAAATCGCGCCTCCCTCATCGCGCGTCCTAGATGGAAACTGACTCCTGAGGCGGAAGCCGGGAGCAACGTTTGTTTTTAATTGTATTTGTGTGCTGATTCTTAATACTTGCTGAAACTTTACTCGCTGCATTTCGACACTCTCCCCCTGAGCACTTCTCCCCGCGCAGCCGATCTAGGCGCTGCTGCGGGTCGCAGAAGGATTGCCGCCATTCTCGGGGAAGCCCTGAGCCCAGGCCACGCCCACTGCTGCTAGGCCACGCCCCTTTCCACTACATAAATCGCGCCTCCCTCATCGCGCGTCCTAGATGGAAACTGACTCCTGAGGCGGAAGCCGGGAGCAACTTTTGTTTTTAATTGTATTTGTGGGCTGATTCTTAATACTTGCTGAAACTTTACTCGCTGCATTTCGACACTCTCCCCCTGATCACTTCTCCCCGCGCAGCCGATCTAGGCGCTGCTGCGGGTCGCAGAAGGATTGCCGCGCATTCTCGGGGAAGCCCTCAGCCCAGGCCACGCCCACTGCTGCTAGGCCACGCCCCTTTCCCTCTTCTCCTAATCAATGTGTCTTCCCCAGCCGCGCAGCGAACGTGCGCAACGGGCGCGCTGGCGGCGCGCCAAAGGCAAGCCCGTCTGCACCAGTCCGCGCCAGGCCGGGCCCCGGGGCCCTTCACTCTGCTTGTCCCCTCACCTACCTACCTAGCCAACTCCTGGCATGCCACAATGATTGGCCCATCAGCCCTTCCATTCTGGCCCGGATTAACTCCCTTGAAATTGCCTGGCTTGATCGTACTAATTTCGCAATGTCACGCCCTGCCTCTCCTCATCCCCGCTCTAAGCTCCGTTAGTCTCCCCCACGGTTTCAGTCTCTCTCCTCAACACCCGGTCCACGGTCAAGCACCAATTAGAGCTTTTCGACCTCCTTGATACTACTAAACCTGAGATCTTGTGCCTTACGGAAACCTGGTACACGGCCGCTTCCCTACCTGATATCCTTACTTCCCTTCCTGATCCTTACTATATCCTCCGCGCCAACCGCCCTGAGGGGAAGACCGGCGGCGGAGTAGCAATGATACTATGCTCTAATCTCCAATTCCAACCTCTTACCTACCACCCAATTATTTCTACTGACCTTTTGGTGGCACGCTCTATGAATCTTACGATCCCTCTCACTATTGTTCTCCTCTATCGTCCCCCTCAATCCATGCCCCACTTCATTCCAGCCATACAGGACCTACTGGCCACTCTGGTGTTTAACAACTCCGCGGTCCTCCTATTGGGTGACTTTAACTTTTGGCAAGGTGACCCACGTGAAGACATTATGTCCAAAGATTTCTCCGATACCCTTCATTGCCTAAACTTCACCCCTCATATATCTTCCCCCACCCATACTCATGGGCACATCCTTGATCAAGTCTGGTCTGCCAATCTGTCAATCTCCATGCCTACTATATCCCCCTGTGCCTGGTCCGACCACTCCCTGATTACCTTTTCCTTTCCCCCGAGGAATATTAACACCCCCTCTCTCCTCAAAAATATATATGCCCGTAACTGGAATAGAGTGGATCTGACCGCTTTAGGCCATTCCCTAGCCTCCTCCACCCCCACCTTGACAGATTTGCCCCCCAATAGGCAGGTAGCAACTCTCAATAACTGGCTCTCAAAAGACTGTAATCAAGCTCCTCCCTTTCCCCCCTTCTGTTTAACCTTTACATACACCCCCTTATTGTTGCTTTACAGGATATGGAGGTCACGGCGTTCAATTACGCTGATGACCGCCAGCTCATTTTCAATCTCCCCTCCTCTCCTGATTCAGCTTCCAGGGTCCACTCCACTCTTACTTTTATTTACAACTGGATGAACCTTAATCAACTAAAATTGAATCCCGATAAGACAGAGTTGGTTCTCATCGGTGGTCCCTCCAATCCCTGGTCCTCTGCTTTCTGGCCCCCCATCCTTTGTTCCCCATCTCCCTCTGCCTCTGCTAGAACCCTGGGCATCAAAGTCAGCCAGGACCTATCTTTGCGCCCCAGATAAGCTTGGCAGTCTCCTCTTGCTTTCTGTCCCTCAGAACCATCCGTAAAGTCTCACGTTACTTTTCGGTTGAAGCTCTTAACCTAGTTGTCTCAGCAATGATTCTATCCCGCCTAGATTATGACAATGCCCTTTATGTGGGCGTCCCAGCCTACGAACGCCATCGCCTGCAGCTCATCCAAAACCAAGCGGCTCGCCTCATCTTTAGGCTCCCTAAATCTAGTCACACCACCCCTCTTCTCAAGACTCTCCATTGGCTCCCCATCAAGGAGCGCTCGCTCTTCAAGCTGGGATGTCTGACCTTTATGTCTCCAGCTGGCACCGCTCCTGCATTCATTAGATCCAAGATCCTTGCATATGTTCCTGCTAGAAATCTTCGCTCTTCCACCCAGTTCCTTCTTCTTGTCCCCCGATTTCGCAAGAAGAAATCGGGTGGCTCCAGGTTCTCGACACTTGCCCCCCTTTTTTGGAATTCGCTTCCTCTGACCACTTACCTGGACTTTCGGGCTGCTCTGAAAACCCATCTTTTTTCTTCTGCTTATACTTCTTAATTTTCTCCCCATTCCTTCCTCAGTTTCAGTTCCTTTCTGCAGCGCCAAGAAACCGCTTGGTAGTAGAGCGCTATACAAAACTCTTTCAACTTCAACTATATATATATATATATATATATATATATATATATATATATATATATATATATATATATATTACCTACTGGCTGTCGCCAGTAGGTATATATAGTTAGGATTATTTGTCTATGGAACTTATGAAAATTCTATGTCTAATAACTTTGGCGTTTGTGGATGGAATCGGCTGAAATTTTCAGGAAAATGGCACATTTTGTTTCTGAGCAGCTCCTGAAAATTTGGTGGGGTTTCGTCAAGGGGGGGCTGAGAAAAAAGGGGGGTCCCAAAACGCGTTTTTTGCATTGAGTTTTCCATAGGGCGGTTGGACTCACTTTTAGCTCGAACGGCTGAATGGATTTGCACGAAACTTGGCAAAATTGTAGGGACTGTTAGCCCGATGTGCCTTTGCTAGGTCTCAATATATGTGCTCCAGTAGTTTTTGAGAAATTAACGTTTAAATCAAGATATATATCTGTAACAGCGCTCCGGGCAGCGATCCGGTCCGCTTACTTTTCGCTTATCGGAACTTTGCGCGCAGAAAGCTGATTGGCTCTCCGGTGTCTGTCAACATTCTAAACAGTCCGGAGCGGCCGCCATCTTGTCTCTCGGTAGGATCGAGAGAGAAGAAGAGGTGAAAAACGAAGGGTGAATTTAATGAAAGGGGGCAAGGTATCCCCCTCTTGACCCCCTAGGAATGTTGTTGGGGTTATTAAAGGGACCCGTGGGGAAAAGAAAAAAAAAATGATTTTTCACGGTAGAAGCGCTTCACGGGCCGCGAACTGGGCCGCAAACTGGTAGCGAAACGGGAATTCGCCATTTTGTGCTTCGTAAATTAAATTACTAGTTATAAGTGGGTACGGGAGACGTATCCTAATCCCCTATGTTTCCTGAGGGTGGGTGAGGAGGCTGATATATGTTGATACATCTCTTCCAGCGGCTGTGCGTGAGCTTTTTTTTTTTTTTTGCTGCGTGACAGTCCGGAGCGGCCGCCATCTTGTCTCTCGGTAGGATCGAGAGAGAAGAAAAGGTGAAAAACTAAGGGGGAATTTAATGAAAGGGGGCAAGGTATCCCCCTCTTGACCCCCTAGGAATGTTGTTGGGGTTATTAAAGGGTCCCGTGGGGAAAATAAAAAAAAAATGATTTTTCACGGTAGAAGCGCTTCACGGGCCGCGAACTGGGCCGCAAACTGGTAGCGAAACGGGAATTCGCCATTTTGTGCTTCGTTAATTAAAGTACTAGGTATAAGGGGGTGCGGGAGACATATCCTAATCCCCTATGTTTCCTGAGGGTGGCTGAGGAGGCTGATATATGTTGATATATCTCTTCCAGCGGCTGCGCCATCTTGCCTTTTTTCGAATGCCACAATTTTGTCGTGCACGGCAGCCATTTTAGATGCCAGGCTGGTCCCAGGCTATCACCTACCCCTGCGGATGTAGTTTATGGCCCCAGCTGTAGAGAATTCAGACATGCCAATCCTCCTGATTCAGGCGTGTGAGTACTGATTTCAGTGCTAGTCTCCCGCCTCCCGATTTCTGCAAGCAAAAACCCGGGGGCATATTACTAACAACTAGCGATAATTTTTGTCCATAACTTGTTTAGAGACAAAAATTATCGCCGCACATCGGCGATTTTTATCGCAGATAAACCTTGCTATTATCGCAGAAAAGTCAGCGATATTCATGTATTATCGACCTAATGCTCTTAGCCATGTTATCCACCTCCCATTGGATAACATGGCTAAAACCTGCTCAGGGCAGGTGTTAGCTTTTGGAGATATTCGCGCTTAGTGCGAATATCTCCAAAAGTTGGTAATAGAAGGTAGCGATGTTAGGGACTGTTTCCAGTCGCTAACATCTTGGCACGCCACTTTGCATGTCATTAGTGATAAGTATCACTGACATGCAAAGCCGGGCCCAAGATGGTCGCTATCTCCTTTTAGGTGTCACTAACTGGTGTTAGCGACAGCTTGATAATAGGGAAATAATTTTATCTCCGCTTTCATGGTTTTTAAAGCCAAAAAAGCGGAGATAAACCCCCTTGCTAATATGCCCCACGATTCCTTGGGGGTTTCAGCTGATAGGGCTTGGTATTGTGTTACATGGTAATTTTTCCATGAAACGTCAGAGGGTCGATGTAGGGGTTCTACAAGAGGTGATAAACCATTTAAGCCTCATGAACAAGCGCATGGTCTTTTAAAGATTTCTGAAGTACTCGGGGCGGCGGTGTGTGTGTGCCCTCTTTCAGGAGCGGGCGGGGGGGCACTGCCAGCAACTTGCCAGGTCAGGTAGTGTTCAACACGTGCATCACCCTTTCTCTGCTTGCTATTGCGCTCCATGCTTCGGAAAGGTAAGAAAAAGAACGTGCATTTGAGTTTGAAATGTCCGATCCTGCAGCAGCACACTTCCAAAGCCCACACATGACAATAACCCGATTCAAGGCCCCATTCACCCGTTTTTCAAAAAATAGATAACACTCCAACAAAGTAAGGTTATAAAACTTTATTAACTTTTAACGATAATGAACAGAACAAAAACTAAAAACATTTAAACATTTATTAACACAAAAAGCAACAATGGTTAGAAGCTGTCTTTTGTGCGAATAGTCCCAAGGCAGCACAACGTGCAGAGTTCTGGACGGCACCCAGGTGATGTCGCCTGGGTGCCGCACTGGTTTAGGGATCCTACAATGCTGCTCCGAAAATTGGCGTGGGGCGTCCCGGGTGGGGCGGGGGGAGGCCTCGTCAGTAGCGGTCTGTTGTGCGAATAGTCCCAAGGCAGCACAACGTGCAGAGTTCTGGACGGCACCCAGGTGATGTCGCCTGGGTGCCGCACTGGTTTAGGGATCCTACAATGCAGCACAGAAAAACAGCGTGGGGCGTCCCGGGTGGTGCGGGGGGAGGCCTCGTCAGTAGCGGTCTGTGTCCAGTGTCACATGGCTGACACAACATGTACGACAGGCACCCAGGTGATGTCCAGTAAACTGCCGCACTGGTTTTGGTATCCTACAATGCTGCTCCAAAAATTGGCGTGCGGCGGCCCGGGGGGGGGGGGGAGGCGGCGTGAACGGGCCTCCCCAGGTGGCGGCCATTCAGCTGTTTACCGCCCGCTCTTGCGACTACAGCGTCTCGCTCACCATGTAGTTGAGTTGTTCCCACTCTTGCGGTGCAGCGATAGGCGGCTGCCACATGACTCTTAAAATGGCGGACGGCTCTTCGGTTTTGGGCCTGGTCCACTGAAATGGCCCTGGGACACCTTGGAAGTCGGATGCTTGCCTGCTAGGGCTTGGGCTCCATTCTCGAAAAGCGTCCCCTCAGCCGTGAAGATTGTATAAAAGTCTTGGGGGCTCCCAACTCCCGCAGGCTTTCGGTGGGGAGCGGCTGCCATGATTGCTCGCGGAATGACCACGACGGAGCCACGAGATGGTGGTGCTCTCATGCTGACGGCAGCTTCAGTCTGAATGATCCAGAAACAAGGTGGGGCTTTCATCGTTTGGGAAAAAAAAATGTTCTAAACCAATGAAAAGTGTTATTTTTAGGTCATATGACCAAGCCTTCCATCTTTAGGAAACCAAAAGTAAAATGAACCAATGAAAAGTTTTATAAACAAGTCACATGACCTGTTATGCGACATAGGGCTACAAAAAGCGTAGAAAATCCGTTGGCACGTGAGGCGGCGTCAGTAGCGGACCGATGTGCGAATAGGCCGAAGGCAGCACAACGCGCCGAGATCCGGATGGCACCGAGGTGGTGTCCAGCAAATTGCCGCACTGGTGTGGCCATCCTACAATGCTGCGCCGAAAGACGGCGTGTCCAGCTGAATTGCGGTCACTGTTGCGGTACAGTGACTCGAACGCGCCGAGATCCGGATGGCGCCGAGGTGGTGTCCAGCAAATTGCCGTACTGGTGTGGCCATCCTACAATGCTGCGCCGAAAGACGGCGTGTTCAGCTGAGTTCCGGTCACTCTCCCGGCACAGTGACTCGAACGCGCTGAGATCCGGATGGCACCGAGGTGGTGTCCAGCAAGTGGCTGCACTGGTGTGGCCATCCTACAATGCTGCGCCGGAAGTCGGCGTGGGGTGCCCCGTTGGCTTATGAGGTGATGTCAGTAGTGGACTGATGTGTGAATAGGTCGGAACCAGCACAAGGCGCCAAGATCCGAATGGCAAGTCCTGGATGTTGAGTGCCTCAGTTGAGATTTCTGAGCAGTGCTTGTAGAACTGTCTGAAGCTTATTTGCACCTGCTGCAGCTTCACTAGGTCCGGCGGAACTTGTTGCCTTTTCCTTTCTGCTTCTTTTCCTACAATGCGTTTCTTCTGAAGACACGACCAGGTCCCTGAATGTGTGCAGGGGGACGCTATTGAATGAATGAACGCGCCGAGATCTGGATGGCACCGAGGTGGTGTCCATCAAATTGCCGCACTGGTGTGTCCATCCTACAATGCTGCGCCGAAAGTCGGCGTGGGGTGCCCCGTTGGTTTATGAGGTGATGTCAGTAGCGGACCGATGTGTGAATAGGTCGGAACCAGCACAAGGCGCCCTGCACTGTTGAGCCTTTTTCAATGTCTGTTTTTTGTTCTTTCCCTTCCATCAAAAACAAAACAAAAATACAAGGCGCCAAGATCCGAATGGCAAGTCCTGGATGTTGAGTGCCTCAGTTGAGAGTTCTGAGCAGTGCTTGTAAGACTGTCTGAAGCTTATTTGCACCTGCTGCAGCTTCACTAGGTCCGGCGGAACTTTTTTCCTTTTCCTTTCTGCTTCTTTTCCTACAATGCGTTTCATCTGAAGACACGACCAGGTCCCTGAATGTGTGCAGGGGGACGCTATTGATTGAATGAAAATGGCGGCTTGACACAAAGCTGACTCAAGCGTTACTGTTGGTGCTATACAGACAAAAATTGGTTTTCAGTTTGTACATTCTTCAGGTTTTTTTTTCCATCCAAGTCTGATTGAGAGTTTGTAGAAAAATGGCTTCAGATTTTCCACATACTACTCTTCAACATTCTTCCTAAATGTAACAATGTGAAACTCACTAGGAGAACGGCTGTTTCTGTTTCCTTTCAAAATGCTGCCACCAATATTTTCTGAATGGAAGACATCATCTTGTAACATAAAGGGCCGAAAGGGGTTCTGGTCTGGCCGATGGTTGGTGGAGACATTTTGACTATATCTTGGACCTGCCCGGCCTCGCCCAAAATGGCGCCGGTATAAATGGGACTCGTAACTCTTTGCCCGCAAATGTATATCTAGAAAATGTTATTGTAAGTGGCCCTGTCGTATTTTAATTACAAAATGTACGTCCACCGATACCGCAACTGTTAGACACCTTTGTTCTTGTCACCTAATGGCCCGCTCGTTACGTTCTTCTACAGTGTAAATGTCTCCTCATCATATACGATTTGAGTTTGCTCCGTGGCCGGCCCACGTGGTTATAGGCCCGTATTTGTATACTGACATTTTCACAATAAAGGTTTTTAAAACAAAACACGGTAGTAGTATTTTCATTTGTAAAGTTTTTACTTTTAGTGACTGTTTTCGAATCAGTAAAAGGCAAGTGAAATAAAGCAGTCCAATTACATGACGGATAAAAGGTATAATATGTAGGAACGCAGTAAAGATAAATGGTCAAGGGCAGTTGTGTTTTTCATGTCTGCAACATAAAGTGATCGATAAGAATCTGATAATCAGGCGCATCGGCGACTAAGACAGCAGGTCGAATCTCTTTTACTCAACGGCTCCGTCATGGAAGGAAGAAACGCCCTTTTTCTCGAAAAAGGAATATATTTTACTTGCCAGACAGTTGTAAATTTTCCGGGAAAGTACATTAGCCTGGAATATTATAACATATGTTTGAAAAAAAAATATTGTTCGAAAATAATAAAAAGCGTAATTTTTAGGTCATATGACCAAGCTTTTCATCATTAAATTAACAAAAGTAAAATGAACCAATGAAAAGTTTTATTAACAAGTCACATGACCTGTTATGCTTACGTTACGCGCTGCGCGCCGCGCCTCGGATCACTTCCGGGTGCGCTAACGCGGCGTGTCATAAAACGCATTACGCGACAACGTAGGTCAAGAATATAGTCTAAATGTCTCCACCAACCAGCGTTCAGAACACAACCCCTTTCAGCAGTCCAAAAAGTTCTGTTAAATGACAACAGAGGGGACAGGCAACAAGAACCATCAGTCAAAGAGGGGAGGGCAAGTTCTTCTCTTCCGGGTCATGTTGGGGCGCTACCGGAACTGATCGAATTGGTAGTCTACAGTGTTTCTGGATGTTTCAGACTAAAGCTGGCGTCAGCATGAGACCACTACCATCTCGTAGCTCCGTCGTGGCCATTCCACGAGCAATCATGGCAGCCGCTCCCCACCAGAAGCCTGCGGGAGTCGGAGGCCCCCATGACTTTTGTAGAATCTTCACGGCTGAGGGGACGCTTTTCGAGAATGGGATCCAAGCCCTAGCAGACAAGCGTCCGAGTTCCAAGGTGTCCCAGGGCCATTTTAGTGGACCAGGCCCAAAACCGAAGAGCCGGCCGCCATTTTGAGAGTCCTGTGGCAGCCGCCTATCGCTGCACCGCTAGAGCGGGCGCATCTCAACTACATGGTGAGCGAGACGCTGTAGTCGCAAGAGCGGGCGGAAAACAGCTGAATGGCGGAAGAGGCACAGTGTAGCAAAAGCGGGCGGAATGGCAACTAAAACGATAAAGGGGCGCCTCACTACAGCTTGTCTTCAGGTCAAACGGATTGTGGGACAAGGTCCAGAATTGAAGAGTCATCAAAAGGCAAAAAGTACCGCCGGACCCCGGGAGCCGGCCGCCTATGTCGGGGGCGATCTCAGGCTACACCAGTGCTATAAGACTTGGGGAGGGTGTCGGAGCCAAGCGTCTTCTCCGAGTCCATGGCCATCACAGCGCCCCTCAGGGGCCTCCGTCAAGCTGTTTAGGAAGGTAACATATCATATTGTTTTCTAATGCAGTCAGGTCCACAAACGACACTCACTTACTTTGAGAATAGTGAAGCTGCAGTAGGAGGAAATAAGCTTCAGACAGTGTTACAAGCGCTGCTCAGAACTCTTAACTATGGCACCCAACATCCAGAACTTATGCTATTTGAGAATGGTAGTGACATCGAAGCATCTCGGGGACCAAAACCATTAACGTACTTTCACGTATGAAAATCTTACTTGGGGAGGGGGCAGGAGCGAAGCGCCCCCTCCCAGTCAGCGCCACCACACCGTATGTTGAAAATCTGAAGCCATCGTTCTACAAAGTCAACCAAACTTGGATTGAAAAATCTAGAAAAATGTACAAACTGAAAACCAGTTTTGGTCTGCATAGCATCAGTAACAACGCTTGAGTCAGCTTTGTGTCAAGCCGCCATTTTGATTCAACAAAGCACAGGCATTGAAAAAGGCTGAAATTCAGAACTCTAAACTATGGCACCCAACATCCAGGAGCTTGCTATCCGGATCTTGGAGCCTTGTGCTGTTTTCGATCTATTCACACATCGGTCCACTACTGACATCATCTTATAAACCAACGTTATGTAAATAGTTTTTTAATAAAATGTTTTACCCTATTTCTTTGCTGGTGTGTTGTCTATATTTTTAATATTTGCATAGGGTTTGTCATTATTTTGTGCGGGATGGGTGATGGAGCCGAGCTGTCTTGCAGCCCTCATGGTGTGGAGCTCAGTTCATCTCACTATTTTCGTATTTCTCAAGAAGGGTTGTTCCTAATATTTCTATTTTAGCGAGGTCAAAAAGAGATCCAATTAGTGGCCTACTGATTTTGCTCGATTACTTTTATTTTTTTACACGATTTTTCACTATCTGCAAAGACTAAACAGAGTATTGCGACTTTGTGCTTGTTTGTAAATAGAGAATGATCCAAAGAGAACCAATTCTAAAACAGTAAATGCTTGGACAACAATCAATCAAATGGAGAGACAAGGAGGTACGACGGATTACAACGGGGGTAAAGGCCTGCGTTAACTACCCTTCTGTATCTGCAAAGAGAGAGTACTAACAAAGGCAAAAGAGGGGAGGGGGGGGCAGCGTTCAAAGCACATCAGCGTGCTTAAATATGAAAATGTTTTTATCTATCACGTACTTGACATTTTAAAGCTTTTCATATTTGCTATTAAAAAACCAATGAAATTCACAGAAAAAACCATAGGTTATAGTGGATATATAGTTAGGAATTTGCATTTACAAAACCTTGAAAATTCAATGAAAAAACCATAGGTTATAGGCCATATATAGTTAGGAATTAGCATTTACAAAACCTTATTTTACTCGCATAAAACCATTGAAATTCCATATATAGTTAGCTAACTATAAGCGCTAACTATATATCGCGCACCCGCAATCCACTGCTGATGATGTCACATATTACATCATTCATGACATGGTCAGTGACATCACTGATGACATCACTGATGACATCTCAAATGACATCACTGATGACAACTCAAATGATATCAATGATGACATCTCAAATGACATCACTGATGACAACTCAAATGACATCACTGATGACATCTCATTTGTCATCACTGATCACATCACTCATGTGATAATACAATGAACCTCTTCAGACTCTAATATAACCTTACATACACTCAGTATAAACAGACACTCACAGACTGTCACTCATCCATGGAGTTACTCACACACCTAGTCAGTCATGCAAAGAATCAATCACACCTCTATTTCCTCAACTATACAGTTATTCACATCTTACTTATTCAAACATATAATAACACATATTTACTCTCTTATATAATCCCTGATACAAGCTCACAGTGATCGATACAGCCACTCACACATTCACTGGCTCTTATGTTCAGTTATTTATATATCTCAACTCTCACATGTATTGTGTTTTACATACGTACTTACTTGCACATGTAGCAATGAGAAATCCATTCACTCACCAACACACCCATGCACAGTCAACCGCTCATGTAGCTGTTTCCACATGCACTCTTGAACTCATACTCCTAGTGAATCAACTGCTTACACATCTATGCACAGAGTCACGCACCTCCCAGCCACCCACACACACACTCAGCCTCCCATTCAAATATTTGGGCAACCAATCAATAACCCATATGGCTACTCTTATAGCTACTGATCAACACAAGCAGCAGTTTACACAACAACAAACATACTGATGCACGAATTAAGACAGTTTAGTCACTAACCCATGCACTCAGTGAGACACATTTAATCACTCACTCATACAGTCAGTCATGCACCTACTAAATTCTTCATCCAGACACTTATACATCCACTCATTCTTCAATATGTGAAACATATTTTAACTTTACAGAAACATACAGTCACTGGATGTTGTAATCAGTGATGTCATCAGTGATGTCACTGACCATGTCATGAATGATGTAATATGTGACATCATCAGCAGTGGATTGCGGGTGCGCGATATATAGTTAGCGCTTATAGTTAGCTAACTATATATGGAATTTCAATGGTTTTATGCGAGTAAAATAAGGTTTTGTAAATGCTAATTCCTAACTATATATGGCCTATAACCTATGGTTTTTTCATTGAATATATATATATATATATATATATATTATAGCAAAAAAGTTTTTTTAATAAAACATAAAGAGAATGTTTGTGTCTGGGACAATGATGTTATGTTTTATTTAGGATGTACCACCATTAGCTAATTAACCAATAGGGAGAGGTTTGATGTTATTGTTCATAGCTCATGACTTGCCCCATCTCATGAGGATCAGCTTGAGCAAATTCTGGCATAATGGCCAATAGCTCTTTGGATCTGTAATTTCACATTTCCAATTGTAAGCATATATCTACTATCCCTGCCTTGTAAAACACTGCAGGCTAAAAATGAGAAGCCTGCCTGAGGAGACTATAAGAACAGCAGGCCACTTGGTAGATACATAAATAGCTGTGCAGTTACAGGACAGCAATACCAAATAATAATAATAATAATAATAATAATCTTTATTCGAAGTTTCAAGTTTGAAATCCATAAAAGCAGTAATAATATACAATAAAACAGTCATATCAAAAGGTACAAAGTGATTACATATATAACAAGTAAATTCCACATCTAAGTTATAAAAGCATTAATTTGTTTAAGGGAATTACCTTTAAAGATTTTTTCTGTGTCTATGTATACACTTCAAAAAGTTAAGAACATGGTAACAAGCAAGTTCAGTATCCAAAAGCTGCAAACACAGCATGGCAGGGCGACATTGCCTGAGACCCCAAGATTTTAGTAAGGTCAATAGCCAAACTTTACGATGTTCATGGTAAAACTTGCAAAACAAGACAGTATGTAAAGTTGTCTGTGTTGACTTCTCGTCACAGGGGCATATGGGTGGATTCGGATTCCAAACGTTTGCTGTTGGAAAAGCCACCAGTCTATGGAATACATTCTATCTGAACCTTGTCAGAAGGTAGCGATCAAACAAGCCAAGATTAAGCCTTAGATAGGGCTGAATTAAGAGTGTAGATTGGACCATTATAGCGTGTTGGACAGACGGTTTGCCTGCTTCCGATTGCAATCTCAGGCTTTCCAAATGTCCCAGGGCTAGTTCTTTTAGTTGTTTCTTTGTGAGTTCAGTGATTTTTTCAGGATTCAGATAGTATTGCTCTGCCCCAAGGTCAATGAAAAAGTTTCTGATATAGGCTAACCACTTAATTTTTAAGGCATGGTCCAATGTCATAGCGTCCGCCACTATCATCTTGGTGAGATCATTTTTCTCTGAGGTCCAGATACGGTGCCATAAGAGTAGCGGTTGTATTTTTGCGAGGTCCTCAATGTATGGAACGCCTAATTCAATGTGGCAGGCATAGGTTGAGGATCGCTTTGGGGCCATCAACAAGAACCTTAGAAAGTTATTTTCTGCTATTTGCAGGGAGGTTACATCCGTGTGACCCCATAAGCCTGCTCCATATAGGGCTGTCGATTGGCATTTGGCCTTATATATCGTTAATAATTCCTCAGGCGGTCGTTTTCCCAGTTTTTGTGTGAATGTCACCAATGCTGCTAGCGCTCTTTTAAAGCAGTGTCTCCTCGCTTCCACAGCCTTTTTCCAGGACAGTTTATTATCTATTGTGATTCCCAGGTAACAATATTCATTTGCAGAGTCTATTTTTTGGTTATTGAGGGTAATGTTTTTCAGATGTTTTCTCCCTGTACCTGCCGACATCACAAAGGTCTTTTTCACATTTATGTGAAGATCTAGGGTACCCATGTACTGGGAGTACCTATTAAGAGTATTCTGAAGTTCATGGGGAGTCCGTGCCAGGAGGACAGCGTCGTCCGCATAGAGCAGAGCGGGGATCGGGCGATGTTCTGCCTGTGGGAGGTCCCGGGCACCTCTTAGGAGCTCAACCTCCAAGTTGTTAGTATAGAGGGAGAAGAGGAAAGGTGCCAGGACACATCCTTGTCTGACCCCGCGCTCCACTCTAAAAGACGCTGTCAACTCTCCTTTTGTACCAAAACGGACTCTGGCAGAGGGCTTTGAATACATTTCCCTTAAAAAGTTCAGGAGTGGCGGATCTACCCCCATTTGGGCTAGGAGGGACCACAATTTGGTGTGAGAAACACAGTCAAATGCCGCGGACAAGTCCACGTAGATCATATATAATTTATCTTTCTTGGCGTGTATATATTTCCCAATAATTAGAGAGAGGTTTAGGGCTTGCTCCACAGTTCCAAAGCCTTCTCTGAAGCCAAATTGTAGGTCAGACAGTATGCCTCTCTCCTCCACCCAGTCCTGCAGTCGCTCCAGGATCACCCTACCTGCCAACTTGCCCAGTGAGTCCAACAGGGATATTGGGCGGTAGCAGGTAGGGTCCTGGCGGTTTCCCTTCTTAAATATTGGTACCATGATGGACCTTGTCCAAGACTCCAGGATTCCTTTCTTTGCCGCTGCCGTGCACACCCTAGTAATAATCGGGGCCCAAAGGTCTGGTTTATGTTTGAAAAAATCAACCGGGACTCCATCCGGGCCTGGTGCTTTTCCATTTTTGCTTGTTTTTAGGGCCATAATATTATTTTTAGTAGAAAAGAAAGGAAAAAACAATGCCTTATAATATGTAAGAAGGAACATTCCCTTTACCATCTTATCCTTATTCTTTTGAAGTGAGTCCTTACTTATAGAGACAGGTATCTCACTTACACCCTGATGGACCTGATATCCTCGGTGTGGTGTTCCTCTAACTTTTTGCCTTCCAACCTCCTTTTTTTGCAGACCTCGTTTTACTGGCTTTAGGACTCTGCACACTTTACACTGCTAACCATAGCTAAAGTGATTGTACTTTCTCCTATAAACATGATGTACCCAAGGCCAGTAAATTACAGGCTACTCATAAGCCTGCAGCGCTTATTGTGCCACCCACTTAAGTAGCCCTTTAAGGTCCCAGGCATGCTATTGCAGCCTGTGTGTGCCCAAAGCTCACGTCTTAATCCATATACGGCATCCTGAGGGAAGGCCCTAGATAGCCCAGAGAGCAGGGTGCAGCATATTTAAAAAGTGGGGCATGCATTTTTAAGTTGTAGATGTCCTGGTAATAAAAAGCTCCTAAATTCGTTTTTCAATACTGTGAGGCCTACCTATTATGGGGCCAATTGTGTATTTGGCGTTGTGGGAGCGGGCCGCCACCACACCAACCCACTCTCACACCGCCAAACAGGGCAGCTGCCTGCCCACCAGATTACGAGTGAGATAATGATTTGGCAGGCAGGCGGCCTGGTGGTGCCATGGCGGTGCAGTAAAAAGGCCCAAATGTGAGCCTTAATGCTGCATAGCTGCAGGACCATCACATTGCGTTCCAGCATCGCATGACTGTGAAGTCCATGCTGTGCTGGTATTGGGGGTGCATGCATGCAGAGGGGCACAACATGTGCCCCTCTGCATGCACCAACATGCATGGGATACAGGGCCCCCCCTTGGTTCCTGACCACCAACAGTTTCATAGAGTAAGAACCTCCATTAGACCGCTGGCACTCCGTAAACACGTAATATGCATGGCAGTGCCTCGGCGGCACCTCCAACATATTGTGAGCCTTTGACTGCTGTGTCACCACCACGGCGTTGACCCAATGACTGTCTGACCGCCAAAGTTGTAATACGACCGTCAGACAGCCAATGTGGCTGTAGCCTGACCGCCACTGAAGCGCCAACTTGAATTTGGCGGTCCAAAGACCGCCAAACTCATAATTAGGACATATGTTTGGTGCCTGATGAGTTGTAATTAAAAGTCCTCTGTAAAGTTACAATATTGAAAATGTCAGATTTAGAAAGTTGGGGTTTCCCTGCCCTAACCATTTGATGCCTGCACCTGACTGGGTGTAGTTGGCAGTTGGACTTTGTGTATTTCTCCCAGATAGCCACACAAAAGAGTGATTATGTGTGCCTGGATAGCCAGCAACTGGCAGGATGGGGGGTGGCTGGGCACAGCCTCACCTGCAACTGAAGAGGCTGTGCCCTGCCTTCACACAAAGGAACTATCACCACTGCAGTGCTCATGCAGCTAGCTTGGAGCCAGGGAGGGGAGGCAAGAAACTTCCCGGACCTCAAAGTGAAACCTCAAGAACCTTCTCCTGCTTCAAAATGGGCACTAAATATAAATATTGGACCCTCAGTCCCATCTCTGCAGTATACTCCTGCACCTGTGGATGCTTCTGAAGAAGAACCGTGCTTCTTTGCTGGCAGAAGGACTGCCACTATGTGGCCCTGCTAATCTGCTGCACTATACCTGCTGCCCTGATTGAGAAGGAAGATTGGGCCTGCACCTTTCATTCCAAACTGAAGTGACTCCAAGGATCAGCAGATTGACCCACTTTTTGAGCTATAGGGAAATACCAAGCTTCAGATGCTCCCTGCAACTGCCCAGCTGACTGTTGTGTGGACCTGAAACTGGACCTGCCAGTGCCCTGCTTGCCTATGCTGGAGTAAGTTCCTGACCCCCAAGAGATTCCCTCAGGTCCTAGACCCTTTCTGTGGCCTCAGTGGAGCTCTTCTCCCAAGAAATGGATTAATCCTAAAGTTTTGGGCTCTTCACAAATGTGAATGGGCCTGTCTGGCCAAGATCTTGCCACTCACACCGCTTGTCAACACGAAGTTCCGGCAAGCCTGACTCTTCATGTCAAGTGACCTTAAAAGTGTCTCATGCTACTGCACACTCATGGTAATCATCTGTTAAGTAGTGCCTCCACCCGTTGTGATGGTATCGTGATAATGTACTCTCTTGTATCCCTCCATTGTGTGTCATGATATGCTTCACTGTTCTCTGGCGGTAATTGCTCCATTGTACTACTAATGATATATGCACTATTCCCTGGTGGTAGTGGCAGGTTCTGGAATGGGAAAGGTATGGCTGACAAATTACAGACATACCATTTTCCCTGGTGGAAGTGGAGAACTTGTGTGAAAACAATGTGCACTAACAGCACCTGCAAACCGCCTCAGTTCACTCCATGTGAGTGGCCGGGAACCCGCTGGGAAACCATTACCAAGCTAAGCGTGACGGCAACACCTGCTCATCAAGCGGCTGTTTAAACCGCTCCTGAACTGAAACCCATGCTTAGTTTCGGTGGAGATTCATCACTTACCCGCTCCAGAGATTCAGCGATTCTGGTCCCCAGCTTCAGTTGTTCTCTCCACTGTGCATGGTCTGCATTCCAGGGCTCCGAAGTTTCCTGTAAAAGACCACAGAAGGAGAATACAAAATCAATCATAGGTATTCAAACTCAGTGTGGGTCACACATCATGCTCTTGCTGCAGCACGCTTTCTTGCAAGGGCCAGTTAATTTCCTCAGTATCAAAAACTTCAATAAAGGAGATACAGATTGTGCTAAAAAGGACGGCTACTATTTCTTGTGGGACAATGGCATTGAACTCATAGCAATGGAACTATTGTATTCAACTCTGCAATGCAGTGGAACTACTGTGTTGAATGCTGCATACTGGTGCTTCCTGCACAAAGACTATTGAACTCTTTCTACATAATGTGATGATGGGAATCATAATTATCACTTAAAGCAATGTATAGTGCAATATGTTATAGTAGGTGTTCAGGAAGAGAACTGTTATTCCCCTTGTGAATTATGGTATGCAAATTGTGTGAAGTGTGTTAGAAATGGGGGTCTCTAGTTGGCAGTGGCTTGCACCCTGTCCAAGTAAGGACCCTTCCTTCTAGTCAGGGTAAGGGGATTACATGGCCAAGACAATCCATGTTCACCCCCTTGGTAGCATGGCACGAGCAGTCAGGCTTATCTAAGAGGCAATGTACAAAACATGTGTACATAAACACACAGTCACACAGCTCTTTTTGAAGAGTCACCCCAGTTCTTTGCCTTATGTTTTTGTTCGCATTAGGACACTGTTCATGTTTTTCCTGCTAACCAGTGATAAAATGCTTGTGCTTGCTTCCAAAAACATGGCACAATTGGCATCAATATGATTGATACATTTAATTTACTCATAAGGCCCTAGTAAATGGTACCTAGGACTTTTGAATTAAATGCTATTAGTTTCTACTAGCGCCCACTAAAGTAGCCTTTGTAATCCTGTGTCCAGCCTGCCAGTGCCTGGAGTGAAGTTCTAAACTGATATTTCGATCAGGCAAAATAGACCTTTTGCCAAGCCTAAATCTTTCTTTTTTGATACTTGTAAGCCACCCCTAAGGTAGACACTATACTAAAGGCACACTCGGTAGGGTACATTGTATTTAAAATGTAGGACATGTGTCCTTACATTTTACATGTCCTGGCAGCAAAAACTAAAGTCATTTTTCTCTGTCAAAAGACCTATCTCTCCCATTGACTAACACTTGATTACCTTATTACATTTAATAAGTGCTGGTTCTAGATTGGGAGCAGATAGAAATATGTTGTTTACACTCAAATGAATTGTAATTTAAAATCCTCTTTAATGTTAAAGTTGAAGTTATTGTTCTAAAAACGCCACTTTTAGAAGTTGCCATTTTATGTCCTAAGGTTTTATCCCTTCTGCCAAGGGCCTCAGTTACATGATATGAATGGCTCTGCTGTTTGGGGCTTGTGTATTACCTTCTCACAGTAACACAATGGAGGCGTAGGTGTTGATAGGATGGGACATCAGGCAGAATGACTGCCCTACCTATACTTCAAAGGGTTTTGTCTCCTGCATACACACAAAGGAACTTGAATTCAGGCTTGCCCTGCCTTTTATTTTTACCCACATGCAGTTTGGAGCATTGATCGGAGAAGAACTTTCCAGAAGCAGATGGGGGTAGGACAAGGAGTTCACCCCACATAAAGATGGGCACCAGCTATAAATATTGGAACTCCAGAGCCACTCATCAGCACACTCCTGGACCTTCGGAAGTTACAGAAGAACAGTTGCCCTGCTACCAAGGGACTGCCCTGCCCTAACTTACTGTCCGAGAAAGAAGATTGGAACTGCATCCCTTGATCTGAGACTAATCAGAGGAACTCCAAAAGTCAGTTGGATGACCTCCTGTATAAACTAGAGGGACACAACAATCCTCAAAGGCCTGCTGTAACTGTCCAACTAACCTGCTGCACTTGGACCTACCTGGACCTGCAACTGGAACTGCCTGAGCCCTGCTGCTGGATTCTGCTGGAATGAATCCCTAATTCACAAGAAGCATTGACCCAGGTTCTGAACCCTTGGCCAGCATTAGAGTGTCCACTTCCTCAAGGTAAAAATCCTGAAGTTTGGACCCCTCACAACCGTGAAAGGGCACGCATGAACCAAGACTCTGCTGCCCGTGACAACTGGCAACTAACTGTGGGCAGAGAACTGAGCTGCACTAGCGGAGCCTGCAGATTTTTGCATGGAACGTGAAGTTTATGCAAAACTCTGACTCTGCAGTGGAGCGGAGTTCAGACCCGGACCATCCCCGCACGGCGAGGAGGAGGGTAGCCCGGAGACACCACAATAAAGGTAAGTGTGTTTAATTTTTAAAGTAATTTTTTTTATTTAAAAAATATTTATTGAGTGGGTGGAGGTAACAGAGCAGAGTTTTTGCCCAACTCCATGGAGCTCCGCGTAGAGTAACTACGGCAGCACCGCCCGGGTCTGTCGGCAACACGATGTTTCTGAGACACCTGGCCTTCGCACCAACAGCGATGACCAGCAACCCAAGTGCTACACTTTGCTCTACAGTTACCACAGTCTGAACATCTTTTAGCATGAAGCTACAGCAACAACCGTCCACGATGCTCGACTTGCTCTTTACACTACAGCGACAATCACTCTTGATGCACCACCTGGTCTTCACGTTGCGACTTTCTGGAATGCTCAGCCTCCTCCTGACAGCTTCCTCCACCGTGAATAGAACTCTTTGTTCCTGACTTTAAAGGTAACTTTTCATATGGACCAACTAGGACCCGGATTCCAACCCACACTCCATCTCGGTCGGCCTGAATTGTGACTTCACCCCAGTGTAGCACGACCAGATAATAGTGAGTGGTGCTGTGTGTGTTTTCAGGTGCTATTTTTCATTTTATATATATATATATATATATATATGGGTTAGCTGTTGCGCATACCGCTTCCGTTAAAGCCCCTGAAGAGAAGCATATGGAGCTTCGAAACGCGTCGGGCAGATCCATTACGGAGCGGCATCTACAAGCGGATCCCCGTCCTCACCTAAACATAAATCAAGCTGCTGCACGTGTGCTACTCAAAGGTGGAGAACCTTGGAGCGACAATTTATACGCGGCCATCCAGCCGCGGAGTATGCACCACCCCGTCATCCTTGGGGGTCACGGAAGTGAAACTGCAGCCGTACACGGGATCGAGGACAGGCCCACTTGCGGGGTCCATACAGGACTTGATTGTGTGCTTTCCGCACCACACTTCCCATAATACACAATCTCATTTGAGCCTCCCATTGGTGGGTGTGTCATATGGAAAATGGAGAAGTGGGTTAGCAGTTGCGCACACCGCTTCCGTTAAAGCCCCTGAAGAGAAGCATATGGAGCTTCGAAACGCGTCGGGCAGATCCATTACGGAGCGGCAACGACAAGCGGATCCCCGTCCTCACCTACACATAAATCAAGCTGCTGCTTGTGTGCTACTCAAAGGTGGACAACCTTGGAGCGACAATTTATACGCGGCCGTCCAGCCGCGGAGTATGCACCACCCCGTCATCCTTGGGGGTCACGGAAGTGAAACAGCAGCCGTACACGGGATCGAGGACCTGCCCACTTGCGCGGTCCATACAGGACTTGATTGTGTGCTTTCCGCACCACACTTTCCATAATACACAATCTCATTTGAGCCTCCCATTGGTGGGTGTGTCATATGGAAAATGGAGAAGTGGGTTAGCGGTTGCGCACACCGCTTCCGTTAAAGACCCCAAAGAGAAGCATATGGAGCTTCGAAACGCGTCGGGCAGATCCATTATGGAGCGGCATCTACAAGCGGATCCCCGTCCTCACCTACACATGAATCAAGCTGCTGCTCGTGTGCTACTCAAAGGTGGACAACCTTGGAGCGACTATATATATATATATATATATATATATATATATATATATATATATAACCTACTGGCGGTCGCCAGTAGGTATATATAGTTAGGACCTAGTTTCCATAGGAAATCCACAACATTCTATTTAGAATAACTTTGGTGCCGGTGGACGAATCTTAGCACAATTCTCCAAGAAAATAGCCTGCTTCGCTCCACTCCTTCCCTGAAAGTTTGGGGGTGATTCATCAAGTGGGGGCCGAGAAAAAAGGGGGGTCCCAAAACGTGTTTTCCCCATGCAATTTTCCATAGGGACCTTTAGCCAGGGCTACAGCCCGAACGGCAGAACAGAATTACACTAAATTTGGCAAAAAGGTAGAGTTCGGTTCGCAGATTGTGCTTTTTAGGTCGAGCTATTTATAGCTCTGAACTATTGTAGGGGAAACAACACTCTTGAACAAGCAGATTCCTCCAAATGCATGTTGTCTACTGAAGCGTGACGCTTCGCCAGTCGCGCGCTTGGCCTCACACCCCATCCCCATATGCTCGCTCCCTCCCACTTGCTCGCTCCCCCGCCCCCCCCCCACCAGGCTCTTGAAGCACGGCGCTCCGCAGGTCATAAACAGGAGCATCTGCTCGTGAATGATGACATGGTTGTCCAGGGCCCTCCCAGCGCTCGTGGCACATGCATTCTTTGTGAATAAAAGGAAACTGTTTAAACTCAAAGCATGTTTTTTTTTTACAGAGTAACTCTACTGCTGCTATGGTTTCTGTAATCGCGTTTGTATCTGTTTAATTTTTATTTAAAAATGAAGCAGACTGTGCTCTTTCTGCCCACTCTTTGCGCACACACCCTCAGATGGAGGCTGCTTGTGTTTTTTAAGTTGGTTGTACACTCCTAATGGCTGCTTGGGGTGCGCGCCTCTCCTTGCTTCAGCCCACCCCTGCTCCCACTACCCCGCCCCCCAGCCATGCCAAGAGCTTGTTGCTTCTGTTGAATTCTACTGTTTACCTCACCGCTGCATCCCTCATCTAAGTGCGCCCCACCCCGCTTCTCTTCTCTTTCGCATGTAACATTCTGATACGTACACGTGGATGATATAGTTCGAAGAAACATTTGCTTTGGTCTTGGGTCTAGACAGAAAGACTTCTGGGGCATCAGGGTACCTACTAAATAGCCTTCGCGTCTGCTTATGGCCAGACTCTGTTGCAACTTACTCTCTCATGTCAAAACGTAAAATCGTTCTAGCTCGGAGTCCACTCTTAGGTGCTACCCTGAAAAATAACCGCGTTTGTATCTGTTTTATTTTTATTTCCAAATGAAGCACACTGTGCTCTTGCAGCCCACTCTTCGCGCACACACCCTCAGATGGAGGCTGCTTGTGTTTTTTAAGTTGGTTGTACACTCCTAATGGCTGCTTGGGGTGCGTACCTCTCCTTGCTTCAGCCCACCCCTGCTCCAGCCCCCCTCATTTGCCTTTCCCCAGCCTGGAAGCGCGCATAGCAGCACCAGACTTCACGTGCACTTCATGTTATCCAGTCGTGTGAGACGCACGTAGCCTCGCACCCATTTGCTGCCAAGGAATCCCTTCAGCTCCCCCCCCACACCTCACAAACCACCATTTGTCGCAAAGGATTGCTCTCCCCCGCCCCCTCTGCGCAGCTCGTTCCCTCCCACTCGCTCGCTCCCCTGCTCCCCCTCCCCCGATCCCCACACAGCAATGCCAAGAGGTTGTTGCTTCTGTTGAATTCTACTGTTTATCTCACCGCTGCATTCCTCATCTAAGTGCGCACCACACCGCTTCTCTTCTCTTTCACATGTAATATTCTGATACGTACACTTGGATAATATAGTTTGAAGAATCACTTGCTTTGGTCTTGGGTCTAGACAGAAAGACTTCTGGGGCATCAGGTTACCTACTAAATAGCCTTCGGGTCTGGTTATGGCCAGACTCTGTTGCAACTTACTCTCTCAAGCCAAAACGTAAAATGGTTCTAGCTCGGAGTCCACTCTTAGGTGCTACCCTGAAAAATAATACTATAACAACTAGCACGCACTCTAGACTTGATTAATTGCACAACAAATACCACTCAGTGAGTGGGAGTCTTGCGTATTGAAGGCCTGGTATGGATACATGACACAAAATATCCCAGTAGGCTTGGAAGGCAGGTAACTGCTTTCAAATATAATGGTCTAAGGCTCAGGAGGGCTCGAGGCATGACACTTTCAGGATACATATGAAAGATAAATTCATATACAAAGACTGTAAAGTAATCTCATTATATAGTTTGTAGTTAGCTCAGAAATCTAGTACAGTCTTCATTCTCAGACACAGGACGTGCCCCTGCAGTCCTGCCACATGATGGAGTTACAACGTAATGCTTTAAAAACACAAGTGGACTTTGTTTTTTTTTATACAGTATATTACAGCAGCTCGGATCTTCAACTTGGTCAGGCAACGTTGGAAAACTCTTTGCAAGGTCTGCTTTTGATGCCTTTCTCTCCCACAGGATTTTCTCCCACCCGTCTCTGTCTCACTTTTTATCCCCTACGACTACTCGCATTTCCAATATTCCCACTGTCATAATGAGGGTGGCGAGGCCATCAGGGTTTTTTTTTGGGACTTGTTCTTTAACTTTTTTTGTTTTGTCTATACTGAACATGTGTTTGCTGCCATCTTTGAAAACTGGGACATGTAGTTCATTTAAAGAAATCGGTCACGATGCCAGGAAAACTGTCCAAACTCGTAACGCCTGGTCACAGAACAGTGCTGATGTACTGGTATGACTATAATGGCAGGACTGTGTAAACGCTTTGCGATTTAATGTCTTGTTCTTTCTGTCCCCTTTCTCTCATTCCATTGTTTCTTTCATTCTCTATCTCTTTTTTGTCACGTTCATGTCCTACCTCCGTTTCATTCTCCTTATCTCTCTCACACACAGTCATACTCGGGTCCTCAATGAACTCCTCCCAAACATTTATTATTGTTCCTTGTCCCGAAGTTTTTGTTTATTTTAAGACTTCAGCCACGACGCACAGAATCCTGAATGCTGTTGATTGTGGCTTTAAAAAAAAAAATAACAAACCTAAAATCTCACATAGGTGAAACCTTTTTTTTTCTTGCTATAGCCATCGCATGATTCAATCATATGAAGTCATCTTTGCATATAAAACGTATGCCGGCTGTGTGGATTTAGTTTCTTCTTTGTAATGTAGTGGTGGAAAGTGTTTTTAGTTTGTGTGTGCTTTGTACAACCTCGTCATTTCTTTTATTTTTTATTTTTCATGTACACTTCAAAAGGGAACACATTCTACAATTATAATGGCAAAATTGTACCGTAACATACAAAGAAACAAAATAACTATTTACTGCAGTTTGCCTTACCAGTTAACTAATATAATCTGAATGAAAAGTGCTATTTTCCATACCTTACCATAGAGATGGGCTGTGTAAGTATTTACATTTTCTTTTCAGGAGGACCTTGACATCTTAAAAGTAACCTCCTCACACACTTGTGTTTTTAATTTTGCCGTTGATGTATCTTTTACTCTAATCTGGTGGCAGCCATGGCAATTTTTTTTAAAGCGTTTCTTCATTGTAACTTTGTGCCACTGTTGTCTTTTAGTGATCACGTTTGCATTTAGATGTGAGATGACAGACCCTTGGGAGCTCATCTCATGCTATAAAATGAACAAACAACAAGCACGCATTAAATAGATTAACCCCTGAACTCTCTGATTAATGCTACCTGACCAGCTTGTTATGTAGGAGTACTTTTTGTCTGTATAAAGATGGTTCGTTCTAAATTAAGAAGAAAAAAAAAAGAAGACCGAAAACAACACTGTGGCAATATGTGAAACTGCTATCTATCCATCTATCGCCATCGATCTATCTATCTATCTATCTATCTATCTATCTATCTATCTATCTATCTATCTATCTATCTATCTATCTATCTATCTATCTATCTATCTATCTATCTATCTATCTATCTATCTATCTATCTATCTATCTATCTATCTATCTATCTATCTATCTATCTATCTATCTATCTATCTATCTATCTATCTATCTATCTATCTATCTATCTATCTATCTATCTATCTATCTATCTATCTATCTATCTATCTATCTATCTATCTATCTGTCTGTCTGTCTGTCTATCTATCTATCTATCTATCTATCTATCTATCTATCTATCTATCTATCTATCTATCTATCTATCTATCTATCTATCTATCTCCCTCACTCTACCTATCTATCTATTGCCCTCACTCTATCTATCTATCTATCTATCTATCTATCTATCTATCTATCTATCTATCTATCTATCTATCTATCTATCTATCTATCTATCTATCTATCTATCTATCTATCTATCTATCTATCTATCTCCCTCACTCTATCTATCTATCTATCTATCTATCTATCTATCTATCTATCTATCTATCTATCTATCTATCTATCTATCTATCTATCTATCTATCTATCTATCTATCTATCTATCTATCTCCCTCACTCTATCTATCTATCTATCTATCTATCTATCTATCTATCTATCTATCTATCTATCGCCCTCACTCTATCTATCTAGCACCCTCACTCTTTTTTCAATCTATCTATCGCCCTCACTCTATCTATCTATAGCCCTCACTCTATCTATCTGTCTATCTATCGCCCTCACTCTATCTGTCCATCTATTGCACTCACTCTATCTATCGCCATCACTCCATCTATCTATCAATCTCACTCTATTTATCTATCTATCTATCTATCTATTTATCTATCTATCTATCGCCCTCCCTCTATATATCTATCGCCCTCCCTCTATCTATCTATTGCCCTCCCTCTATATATCTATTGCCCTCCCTCTATCTCTCGCTCTCACTCTGTCTATCTATCGCATCAACACAACATCACTCAGCACCACCACAGCATCACTCAGGGGCACCACAACAGCACTATGCGCTACTACAACATCACTGAACGCCACAGCATCACTCGCCGCCACCACAACATCACTCAGCGCCACCACAGCATCAATCTGTGCAACCATTCAACAACAACTGGTTCAAATATGTTCTCTCAATGTTTCAAGCTTTATTACAAATGTCACAAAAATATGTTAATATTTCACTTCTGTTCTTGGATTTTCGTCACACTTGCATTTTCATACACTGAACATAATCTTCATAAAAGTTATTTACAAAAGTTCAAGCTATTGCCATGATAAATTACAATAACTTTTATTTAAGTATTAATTATTAAAAAAATTAAAAGCCATTGTTATTTGTCCCTGAGTGATGTGGTGGTGCCCCTGAGTGATGTGGTGGTGTCCCTGAGCGATGTGGTGGTGTCCCTGAGTGATGTGTTGGTTTCCCTGAGTGATGTGGTGGTGTCCCTGAGTGATGTGGTGGTGTCGCTGAGTGATGTGGTGGTGCCCCTGAGTGAAGTGGTGGTGTCCCTGAGTGATGTGGCAGTGCCCTGGAATGGTGCCCCTGAGTGATGTGGTGGTGTTCCTGGGTGATGTGGTGGTGTCCCTGAAAGATGTAGTGGTGTCCCTGAGTGATGTGGTGGTGTTCCTGAGTGATGTGGTGGTGCCCCTGAGTGATGTGGTGGTGTCCCTGATTGATATGGTGGTGTCCCCGAGTGATGTGGTGGTGTCCCGGAGTGATGTGGTGGTGTTCCTGGGTGATGTGGTGGTGCCCCTGAGTGATGTGGTGGTGTCCCTGACTGATATGGTGGTGTCCCTGAGTGATGTGGTGGTGCCCCTGAGTGATGTGGTGGTATCCCTGAGTGATGTGGTGGTGTCCCTGAGTGATGTGGTGGTGCCCCTGAGTGAAGTGTTGGTGTCCCTGAGTGATGTGGCGGTGCCCTGGAATGGTGCCCCTGAGTGATGTGGTGGTGTTCCTGGGTGATGTGGTGGTGTCCGTGAAAGATATAGTGGTGTCCCTGAGTGATGTGGTGGTGTTCCTGAGTGATGTGGTGGTGCCCCTGAGTGATGTGGTGGTGTCCCTGATTGATATGGTGGTGTCCCCGAGTGATGTGGTGGTGTCCCGGAGTGATGTGGTGGTGTTCCTGAGTGATCTGGTGGTGCCCCTGAGTGATGTGGTGGTGTCCCTGATTGATATGGTGGTGTCCCTGAGTGATGTGGTGGTGCCCCTGAGTGATGTGGTGGTGCCCCTGAGTGATGTGATGGTGTCCCTGAGTGATGTGGTGGTGCCCCGAGTGATGTGGTGGTGTCCCTGAGTGATGTGGTGGTGTCCCCGAGTGATGAGGGGGTGTCTCCGAGTGATTTGGTGGTGTTCCTGAGTGATGTGGTGGTGTTCCTGAGTGATGTGGTGGTGTCCCCGAGTGATGTGGTGGTGTCCCCGTGTGATGTGGTGGTGTCCCCGAGTGATGTGGTGGTGTCCCCGTGTGATGTGGTGGTGTCCCTGAGTGATGTGGTGGTGTTCCCGAGTGATGTGGTGGTGTTCCCGAGTGATGTGGTGGTGTTCCCAAGTGATGTGGTGGTGTCCCCGGGTGATGTGGTGGTGTCCCCAAGTGATGTGGTGGTGTCCCTGAGTGATGTGGTGGTGTCCCTGAGTGATGTGGTGGTGTTCCTGAGTGATGTGGTGGTGTCCCTCAGTGATGTGGTGGTGTTCCTGAGTGATGTGGTGGTGTCCCTGAGTGATGTGGTGGTGTCCCCGAGTGATGTGGTGTTGTTCCTGAGTGATGTGGTGGTGTCCCTGAGTGATGTGGTGGTGCCCCTGAGTGATGTGGTGGTGCCCCTGAGTGATGTGGTGGTTTTCCTGAGTGATGCGGTGGTGTACCTGAGTGATGCGGTGGTGTTCCTGAGTGATGCGATGGTGTACCTGAGTGATGTGGTGGTGTCCCTGAATCATGTGGTGGTGCCCATGAGTGATGCCCCTGAGTGATGTGGTGGTTCCCCTGAGTGATGTGGTGGTGTCCCTGAGTCATGTGGTGGTGCCCTAGAGTGATGTAGTGGTGCCCCTGAGTGATGTGGTGCAGCAGCACAGAGACTGAAGCTAAGAACACGCAAGGTTGAGTGCTACAAAGTGCGTTCAGTTTATCAAAGCACAGAATGATGGAGCTGGGAAAAAGCAAGGGGAAACAGGAAAACACAGGGAGAGTGTATAATGATAGAGGCAGCGAGGGCTGGGGCTTGGACATCAATCAAGTACGGGGTCGAGAAGGCACTGAATGGGAGAACACGGAAAATACCCAGGGCCAAGGAAGGAAGATGCAAGCACACGGGAGAGCAGGCGGATGGGGCTTGGACAGCAATCAAGTACGGGGTCGAGAAGGCACTGAATGGGAGAACACGGAAAACACCCAGGGCCAAGGAAGGAAGATGCAATCACATGGGAGAGCAGGCGGAACCAAGCTCTCGGCATTGCAGTGGCGGGGGAACGGGAGCGGGAGCGCATTCCTTTGAAGTCTGATGCGGGCGGGGGAGCGCCAGCCTTTGAAGTCTGATTGGGGGGAGCGGCAGCCTTTGAAGTCTGATACGAGGCACAGACAAATGGTGGTGTGTGACGTGGCTGGCGTTGTGCACAAGCATAGATCACATGAACTGTGTCTAATCCGCCGTTTTGGTAGACTGTTCTTTTCCCCTTACTATAATCTCGCCGGAGCAATGTGCAAGCGCATTGGCTCAGGCGAGACCTAAAAACAGTTCATTGATACAGGTAAACTCATGATCTTTACACTGATCTAATTTTTTAGAATTACATTGCGCTTTTACCAAACTGCCTTTAAAAATGTACTAACAGCTACAACAGTTCTAGGGGAGAGGTCAGTTTTTAGAATCCTTAGTGCTATTTGATATTGTGCAATCCTCAGTTCACGACAAATCGGAATAATCCACCTCCTACGAGGAGAGGAATACTTTGGACAGAAAAATAGCAAATGTGATTCATTTTCGTCACACTGATTACACATCGGGCAGGTCAGTACTGGCTGTGCTTGATTCCATTTGTACGTAAATGATCTTAAAGGTAATATCCCCAAACGAAACCATATGAAGAGACTTTTAGGGAAAGCAAAAGGTATAAAATCCATGTAATACTCTAGTAGTGAGTAGATTTAAAATCAAGAAATTTAGTGGTCAAAGATCCTACAGAACTATTTCTTAATATACATTCATTAATAAAGTTCCAATAGGCAGTTTTGAGAAGGTGTATATATTAATTTTCTTAATTTAGTAGGATCAGCCCAAAATCTGTAAAGACCTAACTTTCCCAACCATGTGGACACGTGTTTAATCCATGGGAGTGATCTGGCACCTGGTATATTTAGAATTTCACACAGGGAATCCCTATAATCAGCAAGCTCCGGTGTACACCAGAGACAAACCCAATAAGTCAATACTTTCAGGGCCACTAGATCTTTTACTCTTTTTAATACCAGTTCTAAATACAATGGAATAAGGGGCGTACTATGGAGGAGGTATAACATTTTCCTAACAAAACTATTTTCTACCAGTGCCAGGGGCTGAACATCAACATGACCCCAGACTTCAGCCCCGTTAAGGGCAGCCCCTTGCGCCTTAGAACGGTAAATCTCCATGACGGGTGATACTACATGAGGTACCGTATTTTTTTGTGTTCTCAAAATAGCATTTGACCTGTGCTCAATCAGAAGTGTACTTTTCGTGATCTTATTTAACCATTTAAAACTATCCATACATCGTACTCCTAGGTAGTCAAAATGATCAACCCTCTCAAGGACGTTTTTGCCAACCCAAATAATCATTTTCCCTTTCTTGGTCCCCTTGCCTAAAATCATACATTTTGTTTTGTTCAAATTTAGCTCTAGCCCCCTCTCATTACAAAAGCCTAGAAATGTATTAACCAGGATCTGAAGACCCTAGGGAGATTTTGAAATGAGTAGGGAGACGTCTGCGAAAAGTAAGATCGGTACCTGTTATTTAGCATTGCAGAATCCTTTACACAATTTTTCAAAACCTTTACCACATCGGTTAAATAAAGAGAAAACAAAGTGGGGGCAAGCACACAGACTTGCCTGACACCCTGTTCAATTGGAATACGATTAGTCAGTTCTCCACATGGCCCCCAACGTACCTGGGCATAATTATTCTCATGTAATTTACTCAATAGATGAACAAGATTACTAGGAACACCTATATTAAAAAGAACCTGCCACAAATTGGAATGGGGGATAAGTTCAAAAGCAGCTCTAAGGTCAATAAATGCTACATACAACATACCCTTACGTAAAAGTACAGTTTTCCAATACAATAGTATAAATCTAAAAGTTTGGTCTATGGTGCTAATTTTAGTTCTGAAGCCTGCTTGAAAGGGAGAAAGTATCTGTTTTTCTTCCATCCATTCTGTTAATCTGTTCAGTATTTGGCGACTAAAAACTTTTTGAGCATTGTCAAAAACTTTTTGAGCATTGTTCATTCAATCTCTGGTTCTACTGATTGGATTTTTTTTCTTTTGTCATCATTTTACTTATTAAAATGGACTCTATTTTTCTAAATTGATTTGGAATTTTTCTTGTGTTGTGTTTTTCATTTATTACTGTTTGTATGCTGCCTAAATACTTTACACATTGCCTCTAAGTTAAGCCTGGCTGCTTTTGTGCCAAGCTACCAGAGATTTAATCCCTTGCATGCTTATGACGAGCTCAGCTCGTCATGAGGCACAGTGGAGTTGTGTTCTCGTCATAACTGCAGCGGCCCGCCATGTGGGGCTAATTCCCTGCCTGTGCAGGTGTTCTATTGGAGTGGGCAGAGTCGTGACGAGCCCAGCTTGTCATGAGCACAGCTCCACTGTGCATCATGATGAGCCCAGCTCGTCACGAGCACCGCAGAGCGGCACGCAGCCTCTCACCCCCGCACCGCAGGGAAATTAGCCCCACGTGGAAGGGGTTAAGCAAAGTTAAACTTATTGACTTTTGTGGCTCCCTGACAAGGATTGTAGTTGTTGCCTGAAGGGGGCTTCCACACCCCTGTATCAATAACCCAATTTCTTACACATGGTATGTCCTATAACTTGGATAGTGCGAAGTTTACAAGATGAGCTAAACTCTTACAAAAATCTTTTGGTCATCTTATGCCTATTTATCTAATGCTAGCAGGCTATTCTTTAGTGTGAAAAGTCAATTATGATCTTTTACATAGATCAGGAGATATATGGATTCAAAATAACAGATGTCACTAGTAATCAACAGTTTGACAACTAGTATGAAGTATTTGGTCTTCAGACTGGCTAAGGAAACAGAGAAAGAAGAAAAGCCCAATCAAACACAGTGTCCACAATGTGTCTGACTTTTCGGTATTTTCTTGAAGATGAGTTTTCCCATTAATAATAAGATACCATCCTCATGCTAAAATCAACTGATGAAGTCAGATATAATCAAAAAAGTGAACCATGAGGTCTCAGTTATTTGTTATCTGAAGCAATACATACTTTAGTGTGTTTTGTACTCTTTTTCTGTGTGCTGTTTTTACTGCGTTTTTCTGTGTATTTTAACTGCCTGGAGGGAAATGATGGAACTATGAATATTTTTGGATATTATGAATGCTTTAATAAATTGACTGAAGCATTTTATGGCAATTGTGATGATGCTGTTTTGGGTGTATATAGGTCCGCTGTCTTTTTTTTTATCCCCTGTGAATTGATTGTTTGTGCTTCTGTTTTTATTTGTTGTGTGTATTTTGATGGTTAATCAACTGAATAAAGGTTATACTACTAATCAATGGACTGATGAAGTCAAGGAGAATAAATACATTGAAAAAGCAATTCTATTCAGTGGTAAAGTCTAGAAGGCAAGTTATTGCGAGTGCTCATTGACTGTAACACGAAATACTCATTTCTAACAGTTTCAGTGGTTCAATAGAATTGACGCTATATAGAAACCTCAGTCCGGACTATTGTGCAAGTACACACTGATGGCTCCATTTTGTCTTCCTTCCCACTTGAGTACAGACAAGTCAAAACTTTTATTGTTTAGAATATTAAAAACATTAAAAACACAATATGCATACTGATTAAAACTGCTTGAAGCCAAGTCCATAATAAAGTGTTTCAACTATCATGAAAATCATTTGCATACATTGCAACATATTGTTTCATTACATTAAATTGCAGTCAAATGGTGCTGTAAGGGCCAGACGTATGAAGGGTTTGCGCACCGGCAGTGTGAACCAAAGCAGCTAAAGCTCTTGCAAGGGTATTTAGTTTCCAGCATAAGAGTTCTTTTGTGCCCGTGCCTCAGTGCAAATAGGACTTTGTGCTGCTTTGAATCAAGGGGATGTTACCTTGGTGTAACCTGGACAGATCAGCACCAGCACTCATAGTTTTTGACATTTTTGACACAATGCCTGATCTACTAAGAGAGCCAAACCAGGTTTTGCACCAAAATATAATGCCTCCCTAAAGTAGGTGATACTAAGAAGAAATGTTTTCACTTCTCCAAACATTCCATGCATTGCATGTGTGTTGCACTGTGCACCACACAATGTGTGGGAAGTTTAAGATTTTGTCAAAGCACAGCATTTTGTACTAAAAGCGTATGCTTCCAGTACAAATCCTATGCTAGACAGTACACACACACATCTCTTCGTGGCATCTTGTTTGTGCACCAGTGAAGGGATAGTAAGCAGCAGGACATTTTTAAGGCTTTCTTCCAATTATGCAATACAGTGCAGCAACTTGCTGCATTGAGCAAAAATCAAAATCAAAATCTGCTTCTTATTGCTTCATATATTTTATCAACGGTACAATCAACTAAATGTTTTGCCCAAGCAAACAGCAGCTCAGAGACACTGCCTGGTTCACACCCCAGATGCTGTCGGACAAAATTTCCCTTTGCAATCTGTTACCATCTCCTTTGGGAAGTCAGTAACATTTCAATGGATTGCAACAGTTGAGGCCACACACTACTTACACTACAAAGCCCTGGTAACCCAATAAGACGGGCAAGCATGGCGGAAGTCAATCAGCCTGAACTAAATGTAAGTCCAAACAAGGGTGGACCCATAAGTAAGCCGTTATCCCCAGTACTGTCCTCACCTTCACAGGCTCTTATTTCATGGAGTTTGGCACCCCCCTTGCTCTCCCCTCTCCCCCCGCCCTTCTCTCCTCCATCCCTATCTCTAACTCTACCTCTATTTCTACCTCTATCCCCTCTGGCGGCCAGGACAAAGGGGCGATAAATTCTACGCAGGACGCTTGCATGGTGGACAGAGGGAGGGGAGGGGAGAGGGAGTCAAATAACTCCATTGAAACTATTTTGACCGTTATGTCAGCCATGCAGGAGGAGATTAGGAGTGACTTCGCAATATCCAAGGCAAATCAAAATGAAATAAGAGCGGCCTGCGAAATACTGGAAAGGAAAGTGGATGGACTGTTTGAGGGAACAGAGAGTTTGGAGGGAGAGGTGGGGGCCATAAAAGCGAATTTGAAGGTAGCTGAGTGTAAGATTCAAACATTACGGAGGGAAGGAGAAGCTATGAAGGAAAGGGTTGAGTCGCTTGAGAATTTTTCAAGGAGGAATAACCTGTGGATATTGAAAGTCCCGGAGGGAAGAGAGGGGGAGGACTTAAAAGCGTTTGTGGTCTCACTTTTGAAGGACTCTCTAAATCTGGATGAAACAGCCGAGGTATTGGACAGAGATATTCAGCGGATCCACCATTATCCCTTCCGCCTTAACCCCGGGAAAACTAAACCACAAAAGATTCTGGTAAACTTTCAAACATACACTCTGAAAGAAAAAATCTTGAATCTTGCTTTAAAGTCGAAGACACTCAAGGGGCCCGGCTTTTCATGTGAAATCAGGTCAGACCTCTCTAAAAGACATTAGATCGGCAATGGGAACTGAGACAGAGGATGGAAAAGCTCAGGGCAGCAGGGGCCACGGTCCAGATGCGATTCCCCGCTTTTTTGCGGGTAATGTACAACAATAAGATGTACAACTTTCGATCCCCCTTTGAAGTGGATGAATTTTTAGGTAAAATGGGAGAGAGCTCAAGGGGGGGGGGGGGGGTGTTAAAAGATTGGGCCAGCTGGGTCTTTCTACTTTTTTCCGTCTTTTTTCTTTTTCTTTTCACAGAAATTTGGTAAGGCACTGGGTTGGATAAAGGGGGCAAGAGGTTAAAGCACCACTTTAAAAAAAAAGAAAAATTAAAAAGAGGAAAAAAAAATATGTATATATACATAGGAAACAAAAATATATATATATATATACATATATATGCATTTATATATATATATATATATATATATATATATATATATATATATATATATATATATATATATATATATATATATATATATATATATTACGGCTTTCAGATACAGGTCAATTAGATGTCTACCGGAAAGTTAGCTTGAGCATTAAAATATAAGCTATAACCCACAAAAGAAATGTCATATTTTATATGCTATTAGCTTAATGTCTTCTACTTGTGGGGGTATTTCCCTAATTTTCTATTTGTGTTTACTTTAGTAGTCTCTGTAGTAAGAGGGGGGTCTAAGGGAGAAGAGATCGGACCGGCAGAAATTATTTTCCAGAATTTACCATTATTTAACACTTTAAACCGTAAGGAAAGCAGGGTGCAGTAGGGTAGAAGGGAGCAAGATGGGGGGGAGACGTAAACCTTGCCATACATCTGGCAGGAGTAAGGAAGGAGGGGTTTTCCGGGGTGGGGGGGGGGGTATTAGGGGGGCACAGGGGGTGAAGGGGGAAAGCAATAAAATTCCTCAGGAGTCAGACCTCACAAAGGTCAGAAACGCATTTTTTCTTACAATCTTCCTATTAGTAGAGAATGGGTTCATTCTAGTTCTTGGTAAAATTGTCCCCATTGCAGTGGAAAAAAGTGCAGAGAGACGGCTTAAAAAAAAACCTTTTATATAGATGACCTCTATTAGGTTTTTATCCTGGAATGTCAATGGCCTGCGTGTAAAGAGTCGAAGGCATAAAATTCTACAATATTTGAGAGATTCTCCTGCGCAGGCCATCGTCATTCAGGAGACACATTTACTTAAAGCAGAGGTCTGTGAGATTTTAAAGAAACAAAGTTGGGTAGATACGTTTCTATGTACAGAGCAAACCGCCAATATAAGAGGGATACTAATATTTTTTTAAAAACCAGTAAAAGTTCAAATTTTGGAGTGTAATGAAGGCCACAGTGGGAGATGTAAATCGCAAGAATCGCAGTGGAGTGCATACCTTTAACGTTGGTGGGATACTACGGGCCGAACCAAGATGATCCCTCTCATCTGAAAGTAATCCAGAACCATCTCATACTTTCTCAGGATCCAGTTATTTGGGTGGACGATTTTTGTGCTTAATCCTTTACTAGATAAGTCTTCCAAGTCTAGAGCACTTATCCCATCTAAATCAAGGTCGGCTTTGCTGGGCATAATGGAAAATCTTGGTTTAGCTGATGTATGAAGGGAAAGGTCAGGAAACAAGTTGAGTGTTTCTTTTCAAAATTTTAGGTACAAACATAAATTAAGAATTGATTATGCCCTTTTTAGTTATATCTTAAAAGATTCCCCAAAGGGGCTGGCTTGCCTTCCCTCACATATGTCAGATCATATGGCTATTACATTTGTAAGCACATGCATCAACGATAATTGCATTCGCAAACGGTGTGAATCGCAATTTTCGGCCGTTTGCGAATGCAATTATCAAAATTGGAATGCATCATGTATTTCGCAATTTTAGGAATCGCAATCATGTTGCGATTTCTAAAATTGCGATTGCATTTAAGAAAATCGCAATTTCAGATTTCTTAAATGCAATGCATGATCATTTTTAAATTGCGAATTATCAATTTGGAAGCGGTAAATTAGCATGAGGTTGGACCTCATGCTAATTTACCGAAAACCTTCAAATCTGCACAAAAATGCATTTTTGAAAGTTGCATTTTACACACACACATGTCCTTCGGACATGTGTGTGTGTAAGTTGCACTTAAGTTTAATTTCAGGGGTGCAGGGAGGGGTTCTTTGGACCCCCCCTGCACCCTTTAAATTGCATTTTCAATTTGCGATTCGCAAATTGAAAATCGCAAATTGTAAATGCCTTCCCATTGATTCCTATGTAAATGTAAATGTAAATGTCAAGGTATTTGTAGAGCGCACTGTCACCAAGCGGTTTCCTGGCGCTATTACTCATACCGCTGTGGAACCCCTCCTGGCTTTCCCTGTGAAGTGTCCACTCCTGGGCACCCCCAGGGTGAAGCCAGGCATCCTAGCGCTGTTGGGGCCGGAGTGGAGGTTAAGCAAGCTATTGCCCAGAGTTGCAGCGTGGGACCCATGATTAGAATAGGCACCGAGGCGAGAATTATCAGGTCCGAGGAAATTGTGCCCAAGACCCGCCGAGGCGGGAATTGAACCCTGGTCCCGGGCCAGAACTCTGCATCAGGGTCTGCCGCTCTAACCATTGAGCCACACTCCTCCACATTCCTATGGGCCTCTTGGCCCATAGGAATCAATGAGAAGGGTTTTCCTTAATTGCGATTCACAAATTGTGAATCGCAATTAAGGAAAATTACCGAATTGCAAAACAATTTTTGATTTTTTCATGCATTGCCATTTGCGATTTCTAAATTGCGATTCCTTAATTTTCGCAATTTAGGAATCGCAAACGGAACCGTTGATGCATGCCTCTACGGATCTCCAAGGGGTTACCTACAAGAAAGAATCCTCCTGGTCTTTTGACCGTACGATTCTATTAGAAGAAGAGGAGATTCATTTTTTGCTATCGGAGGTAAAGCTTTTTTTAGACTTAAACTTGGACTCGGCAGACATCAACATAGTCTGGGATGCCATGAAGGCATATATAAGGGGCTGCATAACCAACAGAGTTACTCATAGAAGGAAAGTTTACCGTTAGAAAATCCAAAACATCGAGCAGGAGTTGGATAAAATGGACCAGCAGCTGGGTTCCAACATGGCAGAAAAACAGGCCAACCTAAGAGGTCAGCTTGAAACCATACTACAAGAAAGGTTAACCAAAAGATGGGAGGCGAGCAAAATTTCCCATTTCGAATTTGGGGAAGCTGCGGGAAAAGTCCTTGCATGGAAAGTTAAATCAGAACAGGCGAGGAAGTATATTAAAGAGATTAAACGAGAAGGAGAGACCATCATTAGGACCTCGGATCGGGATATAGAGACCTCGTTTCAAGAATTCTTTCAAGAAATATACAAGGAAGAGGTCAGGGACGACCCGGAGGCCAGGGATAGGTGGTTAAATAACATTGCTTTACCATCTCTGCAAACAGCACAAAGAGTCTAGTCTAGAGAGGGAGATTTCAGAGGAGGAGGTGGGAAGAGCGATTGATCATCTGAAGAAGGGGAAAGCGGCGGGTCCGGACGGGTTACCCGGAGAATTATATCGAGGGTTATGTCCTGCCATAATTCCAGCACTGACGACCCTCCTTAATGGTATTCTTTTGAGAGGGGAGAATCCGCCTGACTCTTGGAATGATGCCACGATTGTTCTTATTCCAAAGCTAGGTAAAAATCCTTTGGAGTGTGGATCCTTCAGGCCGATTTCCCTTCTAAACAATGACTACAAAATTTTTACATCCATTTTGACATTAAGACTGGGGGAGGTAATTGGTTCAATAATCCACCAAGATCAAAGGGGCTTTATAAAGGGACGCCAGCTGGCTGACCACACTCGAGATTTGGTAGGGGCAATCGACATTGCAACCACATTTTCTCTTCCATTGGCTACCTTGACCTTAGACGCCACCAAAGCCTTTGATAGGGTCAACTGGCCCTATCTGGTGGAGGTGATGAGAAGGTTTGGGTTGGGGGAGGTCTTCTGTTGGGTTATTGAGAAACTGTACAGGGCCCCTACAGCTAGATTGCTAGTTATTGGCATTTTAACGGACCCAATAAAAATCACCAGAGGCACCAGACAGGGCTGCCCGCTTTGCAATCTTTTATTTAATCTTTACATAGAGCCGTTTGCCCAAGTTTTAAGATAGGAAGCGGATATCCCCCTTTTGTATTTGGTGAGTTGGAGAAGCGGATTGCTCTTTATGCGGACGACATCTTGGTCTACACGTCCAACCCGCAGAGAGCTTTCCCGACAGTAATCAAAAAGGCAGGGGAGTTTGGGCAAATCTCAGGCTATGACATCAACGCCAGCAAAACAGAGATCATGTGTTGGAACGTCCCTAATGTACAGTTAACAGTAGCAACATCTATGAGGTACCTGGGTATACGTATCACCCAAGAAATAGGAAACTTGACACAGACCAACTTAGATCGTGTTGCCACAGAGTGCAAGAAACTTTTGAAATCTTGGTCGTTTCTGCCACTCTCCATTTTTCGGAGAACAAATTTAGTTAAAATGTCCATTCTTCCAAAGTTTACTTTATTTGGAATTTTAAAACAGCTAGGCTGACCTGGAAGAAGTTGAGAAGGAGGAGGGAAAAGGGAGGGCTGGCATTGCCAGATTTGGTATACTACGCTTGGGCATTTCAGCTGGCTTATTCCAGGATGCTTCTTAAAACCCCAGTAACATCATCTTTGGGGGCCATGTTTAGGGCTATGTTAGGGGGAGTAGACATCCCATCGGATGGATTTCTGTTTAAGTTTGGAGACATGAAATACTTCAAAAAAGTCAGATTAAAGACGTTACAGTCTGCCATAATAAATTGGGTCCAGATCAAAAAGAAAGTCGGGTTACATTATTACTCCAATTTTGCTCCGGTGTGGGACTCTCCCGGGCTGCCACCTTGTATGCAGGACAGTTTAGCAACCCCGTTAAAGGAGGCAGGGATACTTAGATGGGGAGAGTTATTGGTGGACGGAAGGGTACAAGATTGGGAGGTGTTGAGGGACAAGGTGGGTGTGACCCTCTCCAGGTTTAAATACATACAGCTGGACAGTTGGGCACGATCAGTAAATAGGAGGGGACCCCAACTGGGGAAATACAGCCAGTTCGAACAACAGTTGGTAGAAAAGCGAGAAGGGGGTAAAGAGGTGGCAATTTGGTACTGGTGCATGGTGGAGGAGGCGGACGGGGATTTTGCCTTGCCAGATAAGCTATGGGGAAATGAGTTGGCCTTCCAGTGCGAGGACCTATGGATTAGATCCTTTTCTTTCCTCTATAAAATAGTGAAACCAGCTTGGTTAAGACGCAATCATTTGTTTACTCTGCATCAGGCCTATCTCTCACCACTAAGGCTCTCCAGGTTTCTTTCAGGGAAGAAGTGTAATAAGTGTAATCTGGTGGCAGCCTCAGACACACATATGTTTATGGATTGTCCTGCTATTAAGTTGTTCGGGAAGAAGTAAAGGCTACCTTGGATTCGATTTTAAGTATATCGTTGAACATTACTCTTCCGCTAATTATTTTTAGATTGGAGGAAAATGAAAATGGACAGGCAAAGTCTTTTCTTTTCTATTCTATCATCCTGGCAAGGCGACAAATATGTAAATTTTGGATGGAAACTAAAGCTCCATCACACATAGCTTGGTTAATGTCATTGTACGAAACCTCAAAACTGACTTGGCTAGATCATGTAGCAAAAGAAATTTGTCCTTTTGGGATTTGTTAGTAAACTGGAGATAGGACGACCGTTTTTTTTTTTCCCCGGGTCCGATGATTATGTCGATTAGTCTCCAGAAGACTTTGGGAAGTGGCCTCCCCCGTACCTAATCCCGGGTCTGTCAGGTTGAACACCGTTGGCTGGAGTCTCTCCGTTTCCCTCTTAAGAGGCTAGTCTCCCGCCCATCATCAAAAAAAATTAAATTGTGTCTGGAAAAGGTCATGACGGAGGATAGACCATTAAAGTACCTTAAGGCAGACACGTGTGGTGGTTGGCGTGTCTTTTGTGGATGGAGGTTATGGCAAATAAGGACAAAAAAAAATAATAAATAAAAAAACTATTTATACATGTCATTGTGATTTGTAATTAGGATTGGATGCTCCTTTTATCCACCCTCCTAAATGTTATTCAGAATGAGCTGCAAAACTTATTTTGTTTGAAAGACTTTTCTGAATCACAATAAGGGGTTAATAAATAGTAAAATCCCAGTTTAAAAAATTTAAATCTTATGATTTTGCGAATCCCAGAGTTTTCAACTGCAAAATGCATTGGCACATCACACTCACAGTTTCTAAATGTTGTGTAAGAAACTTCACCCCACCCCGACCTACCACTTAAACAGTAGCGGTCGATGGTGGGACTAGCTGCCAGGCGGTGACATGGGGAGGGGAAGGGATGGGGTAGTAATCTAGCATCTAAAATGGTTACATAATCCTCTGATTCATTGAGGTTTTAAGGGTAGGGGCTGAAGCACACCAGAAGTATGTAGGAATTGCAGCACACCTCCTACAGAGACTTCAGACCATATAGAACATAAAACCCAGACTCATCCTCGACCTTTTTCTGTTGAACCCACATCACACGCCACCTCAGGCAACTCCACTGGCTCGGGGTACAGAAGAGATGCAAATTCCAGTACCTGCATACATTAATCATCGCTTCACCTTCACCTTCCACCTACCATTAAGAATTCTACTCTCCGCCTCCCTTTCACTTGCCCACACACGCCCACACTCCCCGCATCTACCGAAGCAGACGTGGAGGATGCTCCCTCTCTCACATCGTAGCAAAGACCTGGAACAGCCTCCCCATGCACATCCGGACCATCACCTTACTTTTGGAATTCTGAATGGCCCTAAAGACCTGGCTGTTCAAATAAGCCTCTGGGACCTGCACGCGCCTGGATACCCTATTGGGTGATTAGCTGCACTTAATAAATCCTAATTGGTTGATTGAATTATCATACTTTTTGTGAACCTTTTATGATCCTAGAGGAGAAAAGAGAAGCCTCTTTATTGCTGGGTGTTTGCAGTCAAACACCCCTATAGCAAGGGGGTGAGCAAAGAAATTCTCCTCAACCTCTTTGGAAAACTGACTTCCTGTTGCAAAGAAGGCGATAAAGTGTGCCACCTGGGGCTTAGGATATCTCTAACCTACCAGATTGCTTTAAAGATGGATGACTGAGACATCTCGTGAGTTTCCGTACAGGGATCCTGTCAGTTGCAACTTGAGTGGTGGTTCTACTACTCAATTACTCAGCGAAGAGAGGTTATTACTATTATGAATTATTAGTGAAAATCTTGTGATTTGGAATCACAAGTTTTTCGTGCAAAGATTTACACTTTTACAATTATCAAATTGAAACAGCCTTCATTTTAGTTAAAACCATTTTCAAAGAAGCTGCTGTTGTGCAAAATATGGCAGTGAAACTTAACCTCTCAATTTATGTGCGCTTGGGCTATGTCTGCAGTTAGTGCTGTGTACAACATTTGTGCATACATCATTGAATAGGACCAGATTCCGCAGAGTATTCATATTGCTGAGCGAACTCAGTAGCTTTATAATGTTTATTTGGTGTAAATTCCACTTGGGGGCTGGGTAATCCCCATTTACTTCAGTAAACATTTGCAAAATTGGGACCACCTTATATATATTCACTGTGAGTGAGGAGGGATCCTTTAGGGGCACAGACCTTGCTGCGCCAACAGAAGCAACTGTCCTCACTTAGAAATGCTGACATCCTCAGTAAGATTACCCATTGAAGGAAAGATGTGGTGAATACGGAGAGCTCAAGAGGAAGTGAAAGATATATTCTAGCATGCTACCTAACCATAGACGAAATCAATGCCCCTTTCAGCACAGGAACGTTTTTGAAAACATTTTTCTCAAAAGTCAGTATAAAATGGATTTGCACTTACATCCTTTTAAAGGTGAAGCAGATCAGTGAGGAAAGGTTCATTGGGTTTTATCCTTATGTTTTTTAGTGCTTAAGTCACATCATGAGATTATACAGCACTTAGCAGGAGTGCTGCTGATGGATTCAAATGCTGCACTTGCATTACTTTAAAATTAGATTGTAAAACATTTAACTCTCTGGGAGCCACAATCATATAGGCAAGCAAGCATAATCTGTTAATAGAAGGAGGGCGTCTGCTGGATTCTTTTTGGGTGATCCGGCGTCTGTTTGTCTTTCTAACCATCGTTCTACCTGACAAAACGTGTGCCTTTCGCTATCAATTCATCGACCAATGCTATGTTTGTCTATCTTGCTTCCTTTTTGCCTATCACTCTTCCTCTGTTGGTCTATGGCGTTATCTAATGATCTATTTTTCTAGTCTATTGTGATAAATAATTCAAGTTTTTACCTCTGTTTATGAACATAGTTGTGTATGCATGGCTTGGAAAGACTATCTTGCAATCAGTCAGCCTGTGTTTTCTGTCCTGAAGTCTAGCCGTGCCTGCCTGGCTATTATTCTATCAAGTTCCCAGTGTGCTTCTTTACAAGATCTCTATTCTCACCAGGAGCGCGCAGCTCAAAGCTGCACAAAAGAATGTCCCCCCCCCCCCCCCCCACCTATGTGTGCTCGAGTGTGATTGTGTTGATTAGTGAAGGTGTTTGTCGGTACGGAAAAATATGAAGCTGTAGCCCGGAGGTGGGTGCAAATGTATTATGAAATACTGAACACAGGTAGCCCTAAGGCTCTCGTTAGTTTTAGGACCGACTGACCCATGCTCATATGCCAGTGTGAGTTTGGGTTACAGCAGATGTTTCCCTGACAAGCTTATTTCTAATTGGTGCACCTGCAACAGCTGTTTGCTTTCAATTTGCATATTGTCTTGAGTGGACTGAGTTAGTTACTATTTATCTATTTGCACCTTTTCAGTTAAATGTTCTGTGCTATGGTTACAAGTGACACATTTATTGGCTACACCAAGCAGAAAAACTAAAGGTCAAACAATGCCATTTTAGCAGCAGCACATTGAACTTATATAATAAGGATCATGGTGGATTATTTGACTTTTGTGTGGCATATTTACTGTGTTCTAACAGACACTTTTACTAAATAGTAGTCTCACTCCAGCATTTGTTGCTTAGTTGAAATTCTTTACCTCAGTTTACATCGAAGGCATTCAGTCATTTTTTTCTTATTTTGCTTTTTTCTCAGATCTATGAATCAGATTTTTCCTGAATGTTTAATGCAACATTCTGATGCAGTTATTGGCATTTTAGAGTTTGGTTGAAATCTATTATATGTTTATATGTTTTTTAAACCGAAAATAAAACTACATTTAAATAAATAATAACTATGGCATTTGACTATTGATTGAAGGGGGGGTGAGAACCTACCTCAAATAAGGATTCCAAACCTTGTCATGGGGAACCACTAAAGCAGTGGTTCCCAAACTTGACCCCTGAGGACCCCCATTGACTCAGTCAGTCAGTCAGTCAGTCAAGATATCTTTATTCGACTCAATTAAAAGTCATACAAAGAGATTAAAAAACATTTCATACAAAGAATTAGGAACATTTCATACATGTTAAGATATGACAATAAAATCATTTACACTAAAACAAATCTAGGCATACAAAAGTTAAAAAGGAATAACAATGGATCTAATGGGTGTGTTTTTTCATCCTAACTGCAGCTACCAAGAAATTGGCTATACAAAAGGTAATATGTATGTTGGGCAATGATTGCAAAAAGAGCAGAGCCGGTCGCACTTGTGTGAAGCCAGCCTCCTTCAAAGCTGGTACCAGATATTTTTTCCTTGGCTCTAAATAAAACCCACAAAACATAACAAAATGCATGGTGTCTTGGGGTGAGAAATGATCGCAGCTGCAGGGTGAAGCTAATTCCGGTTTTTCCCATGTTTTAAAAGTGCCTAAATAAAAATGTAACAAATTAAACCTAAACTTAGTTAAAAGAAACCTATGGAATGGGATTGTAACAAAACCAAGATACGTGCTAAAGAAAATGAATTAACTTTACAAAGGTGAATCCTTTGTAAAAAACCAGAAACCTTCACTGTTGGATAGGCGCTGCCTGCTTTAGCCCTGGGACATCGTTTGGGATACTCTCTCAGACCCAGCCCGCCCGCCTCCCGCCGTGGGACCCCTTCTGCCATCTCGGGAGTCCGGCTGACGAGTGGAGTGTGGGCGTGGTGCAGGCACAGGACCACAACACCCAGCAGGCTTACCGGGACATACCGCGATATTTCGGCGCCAGGAGGCGCATAAATCAACCATCATCCCGGTCGAGGGGGTGAATCCTTTGTAAAAAAACAGAAACCTTCACTGTTGGACAGGCGCTGCCTGCTTTAGCCCTGGGACATCGTTTGGGATACTCTCTCAGACCCAGCCCGCCCGCCTCCCGCCGTGGGACCCCTTCTGCCATCTCGGGAGTCCGGCTGACGAGTGGAGTGTGGGCGTGGTGCAGGCACAGGACCACAACACCCAGCAGGCTTAGCGGGACATACCGCGATATTTCGGCGCCAGGAGGCGCATAAATCAACCATCATCCCGGTCGAGGGGGTGAATCCTTTGTAAAAAACCAGAAACCTTCACTGTTGGACAGGCGCTGCCTGCTTTAGCCCTGGGACATCGTTTGGGATACTCTCTCAGACCCAGCCCGCCCGCCTCCCGCCTTGTGGGACCCCTTCTGCCATCTCGGGAGTCCGGCTGACGAGTGGAGTGTGGGCGTGGTGCAGGCACAGGACCACAACACCCAGCAGGCTTAGCGGGACATACCGCGATATTTCGGCGCCAGGAGGCGCATAAATCAACCATCATCCCGGTCGAGGGGGTGAATCCTTTGTAAAAAACCAGAAACCTTCACTGTTGGACAGGCGCTGCCTGCTTTAGCCCTGGGACATCGTTTGGGATACTCTCTCAGACCCAGCCCGCCCGCCTCCCGCCGTGGGACCCCTTCTGCCATCTCGGGAGTCCGGCTGACGAGTGGAGTGTGGGCGTGGTGCAGGCACAGGACCACAACACCCAGCAGGCTTAGCGGGACATACCGCGATATTTCGGCGCCAGGAGGCGCATAAATCAACCATCATCCCGGTCGAGGGGGTGAATCCTTTGTAAAAAACCAGAAACCTTCACTGTTGGACAGGCGCTGCCTGCTTTAGCCCTGGGACATCGTTTGGGATACTCTCTCAGACCCAGCCCGCCCGCCTCCCGCCGTGGGACCCCTTCTGCCATCTCGGGAGTCCGGCTGACGAGTGGAGTGTGGGCGTGGTGCAGGCACAGGACCACAACACCCAGCAGGCTTAGCGGGACATACCGCGATATTTCGGCGCCAGGAGGCGCATAAATCAACCATCATCCCGGTCGAGGGGGTGAATCCTTTGTAAAAAACCAGAAACCTTCACTGTTGGACAGGCGCTGCCTGCTTTAGCCCTGGGACATCGTTTGGGATACTCTCTCAGACCCAGCCCGCCCGCCTCCCGCCGTGGGACCCCTTCTGCCATCTCGGGAGTCCGGCTGACGAGTGGAGTGTGGGCGTGGTGCAGGCACAGGACCACAACACCCAGCAGGCTTAGCGGGACATACCGCGATATTTCGGCGCCAGGAGGCGCATAAATCAACCATCATCCCCGTCTCGCGGGACGCGAGCGGGACGCCGGGCGAAGCCCGGGCAAAGGGCGGGCCCTCTGAGGCCCTCAGAGGTCGAGGAGGTCGGGTTGGGTATACCCCTCTATCATCTTTGCACAACGTCACTCCAGGTACACTTTCATTATTACCTGTATGTGTCAAAAAACCTCCCTTGCTCCTTAGTATACTAAGCCTAAACAGCTTGCACGATATTGAGTTCCCCTGCATCAGATTGACTGAGAGATCTCTGTTCTTTCCTATCACTGCTTGCTATCGCACCCCGGCCACAATCATACCGCAATGTCTACCAGGGGTAGTAGAAGCAAAACTGCTGCTGCAAACAGTACATCCATCATTGGCCCCATTGACAACTTTATCACGAGAACACACGACGCTATTGATTTAAGCATCTCTCTCCTTGAGAGAAGAGTCTCACAAGACTTAGAAGCTGCCAAGCGTAGGGCCTCATATGAACTATTAACAACTAAACGTTCCTCCCTTGGCGAAATTTTGTTGGCAAAAACTCCGGTTAAACAACACGAACAACAACTAGGCTGCTTGCAAGAAATACGGCCTGATATTCATACCATTCCTAATGAAATCAATTTATCGGCCACAGACCCACTGATTGAGTGCGACTCTGACACGAGTAATGATCTTGAAAAGTCACCAGATCTAAACATAAATCTTACTCCGGAAAATACAGAATCGAATAGTCCCATATTAATAAGACCCACCGAAGAGGGCGCTATTCGTAAACAGACTCAACAACCAACAATAAGTATCCCTTCTGTGGGTAAATTACGTAAAAAATCTAAAGTTCCATCTAGAAAAACCACAATCAAGTACCCCATAACCAATGGAATAACTAAACAACCTGACCCTTCAACTGAAGCCATGCAGGAAAAGGTCCAGGAGTATATAAATAACCTTGACGCATCAGTAAAGCAAATAAAAGACGACCAACTAATAGAAAGTGTCGGCAATCTCCTGGCAATTTACATCTCGCCAATCGAATCTAGACTGACTAGAATTGAAAAGAAACTTGAGGAACTCATCGCTGTTAACAAAAAGACTCTTACTAGAGACATTGTACCTATTAATACAGCAGGAAAACCAAATACCAGTAAAACTACTACTATAAAACAGACAGAAAAAGTTACATCATCTGCAACTAGAACAACAAAACCGCAACCAAACTCATCTATTCTAGTAAGCAAAGATAAGTCTGCAAACAACTCTTCTACAGGAAGTGCCCCAACTTTAAGTACAACCACTAGCACTCAGGCGGTAAACATTACTCCAGGAAAGACGACAACATCATCTCAGGAACAAAAAAAGAGACAAAATCATTCAACCTCTACTACCACAAACTCTCAAAAACCCCGGTTAATACATGATCCACCATATAATTCAAGGCAGATCCCTTCAAGAATCAATCTTCCTCCCGAATGTGGTGCTTATGTATTGATTTTAGTTACTGTGCCTAGGCTTAGGAACGATCAAGAGGAAACTCACTCATCTTTGAAAAATAAGATTCTGCATTGGTTGATAGCAAACTGTAACTATCCGATAGAATGCACAGGAGAAATAAACAATGTACAGAGAGTAGGATGGATAGGCCCTTTAAAGAAAAAATTCGAAGGTGATTGTGTATCTATAAGTTTCAAGAATCCACAATGGGCCGAGAAAACTCTGGCCAGAGCCCCTCCACCTTCTGTTTGGGAATTTAACACTACCTTACTCCCACTGGGGTACTTCTATAGGCATCTGATCACTGATGTACCAACAATGGAATCTAACCTAGCCACACCTTTCTTCGATCATCATCCAATGTTTGCAAACAACTCCCCCTTTTTACAGCAGTATCCCAAATTTACATATCCGAACATCCATATGCAAAGACATCAACCACAGGTTCGTTCTCATTTCACACCTCACCCTTACTTGTCTACAATGTCAAACAAAGAGTATAGGGACCCTCGTTGGCAACATGTTGCCGCGGCACCTGGCAATCTTTATAGTATTCCAACTCAAAATAGGTTTGCTGCACTTTCTACTCTTGACTTCAATGATTGACAAGAAAATACCCACCTTGTAGAACCAGAGAACCATACATTAAACCTAGAAGGCCAGATGTCAGATAGCCCCCTTAATACTTATGGATTAGACATTCAGAGCATAATACCAGAGAATACCTTAACTACCCAAAATCAAGTAGGATCAAATGACGAAACTAACTTAGTACAATCAAAAATTAGTCACCAACCTCAGGGAAACTCATTAATTAAGAAAATTTCGCACAGTAATAACAAAAGTACTTCCTTAATACATATAATTTTCAGGAACATAGCAGGCTTGCTGGCTAAAGTAACAAATCCTAACTTTTTAAACCAAGTGACTGCGAGCAGTATTATCTGTCTTCAGGAAACTTGGGCTATCGACCCACTACATATAATGGGATACAAGACTTTCCTTTCTTCGGCAAAAAAATCTTCATCTGGAAGAAACAGTGGCGGTTTAACTATCTATATAGCCAACACTCTACATTATGAAGAGATAGTTCCAGTTATACTACATGAGAATTACCAAATAGTTATTCTAAAGACAACTAAACAGACGTTATACATTATTGTAAACTTTTACAATAACAAAAAACTAGATGATCTAACCAACCTTCTTCACGAAATTTCTGGTACTTTACAAAATCTAAAAGAGAAATTCATTAATAAAACATGCACCATACTCTGGGGTGGTGACTTTAACATCCACTTATGTGACAACAATAATACAGATAAATGTGGGATAGTAGAAGATGATGGTAATATGATCACTCACTTTACTCATTCACATGAAGGTGAAAGAATGAATGAGGCTGTAACTGAACTAGAACTGGGCTTTGCAAACGAACTAAAAACCTCTCAAGTACCTTTTACCCCAACCTTTAATGGCAGGGGACTGACGAGTCTGATAGACTACGTTATGATCTCAGCACATAAAGGTCCAAATATAGAATTATTCGAAGTAGTCAAAAACCCTTTAAGTGACCACTTCCCGATTGCAATCAGCTTAAGAGAACAAAGAAAACAAAAAGATTTTGATATATTTTCTCTACTGCATCAACAAAACTTAGAGATGGGGTCTCTTAATGGCTACACCCTAAAATGGGGAAACGTTGATAAAAAAGCGATCATCTCAGGAGTTGTTACAGCATGTAAAAATGAGATATCACTTTGTCTAGACTATGAGGCAGAAAGTTCCAAGACAATAGCTAGTTTTAACACTATTACAGAAAAGATAAAAAAGGCTTTAACCAGATCTTGTAAACAGATTAACTGTGATAAGAAAGGCTGGTTCAATTCAGCTTGTACTAAAGCCCACATAAAACTAAAAAAAGCATTGGCCAGTAAGCATAGAGACAGGGTGAAAATTACCGCTCTAAGGAGAGAATATGCCTTAGCAATTAAAAACAGAAAACACGAGATAAAAACTGAGCTCTGGGAGCGTCTAAAAAAAAGTACAGAACTCAAAGATAGTGTTGAGTTCTGGAAAATAGTAAGGTCACCATACCTCACAGGCAAGGAGGACATACCCTCTATCGACGTCGCGATCACCAACACTGAATGGGTAAAACATTACTCAAATGTTTTTGGTTTAAGTCCATCAGATAATATGGAAACAACGGACTTGCTGAAGCAAGTTATCTATCCGTTAAACCTGCAGTTTACGCATGACGAGGTACAGAAAGCATTAAGATCCACAAAATTAGGCAAAGCCCCGGGGCCTGACGGGGTTCCCGTTGATATTTATAAATACGAGGAAGAACTCTGGTCCCCGCTCTTGACAAATGTTTTAAACGCATCCCTAGAAGAAGGCCTGATAAAATCATGGAAGACCTCTGTACTCGTCCCGATCTTTAAAAAGGGAGACCGAAACTCACCAACTTGCTATAGGCCTATCTCCCTCCTGGACTCTCTCGGGAAGGTCGCTGGCCGGATCATTCTCGAGAGACTTCAGGAGTGGGCTGTCACTAATAATGTTATATCAGATATACAATACGGCTTCCGCGAAGGTCTAGGCACTGTGGATCAAGCGCTAAACCTGACCCTATTGGCAGGAAAGTATTTAGAGGCCAAGGGGAGTGTCTTTCACATGGTGTATGTGGACCTATCCGCAGCCTTCGATTGTGTCATACATTCAAGGCTGTGGATGATCCTGTTGAATATGGGAGTAGATCCCCCTATTGTAGACTTCCTACGAGAACTCTATACTGGAACAACAGGCAGAGTGCGATTCGGGACAAAGGGCCAACTGTCAGATAGCTTCTGTGTGGAAAAGGGGGTCAGACAGGGATGCGTACTGGCCCCCTTTCTATTGACCCTCTACACAAATGGCCTTGAGACAGCATTGCTTGAGGGAAGTAGAGACCTCCCCTCGGTCGGTCGTCGGCATATACCCGCGTTGCTATATGCCGACGACGCGGTCATTTTGGCTAGAACATCTGTGGAACTGCAGCGAGAACTGGATAGATACTGTGAATTTATGTTAAGTTTGAACTTGTTTTTAAATGTTAAAAAAACTTTTACTATGCATGCGGGGAGGAAAAACATGAAACCTAAAAGACTATTTGTGAAAGGAGAAGCTCTGGAAAGAACATCCACTTACCAATACCTGGGAATTGTCATCGATGACAAATTTAAGTGGAAAGCGGCAATTTCGGCGAGAAAACTATCATTTTTAAAAACAACAGCGGCCTTGAGATCATTTGTTCAAAAACTGGGTCACAAGCCACCTCTAGAAACCTTAAAAATTTACAAGGCAAAATGTGTCAGTACCGCTATCTATGGGGCAGGGATATGGGGCTACGCAAACGTGACTGAACTACAAAACATAGAAAACGCCTTCTTAAGATCCCTATTGGGGCTGCCGAAAAATTCTTCTACATACGCCTGTCACGAAGAGCTGGGCATAGACCACCTAGAGGACATTATAAGAACCCAACCTATAATGCTCTGGCGCAGAATTTGGGTCACTGAACAATGCAATCTAACCAGACTCATTATCCAAGACATTCAGACGCTTGAGCACTATGGGCGGATGAAATGGACAGCCTATGTAAAAGCCTTTTTTACAGATATGGGACACAGTCATTATTTTACAGATCCATCATCTCTACACAGTATTTCCAAACTAGAACTGAGGAAAGCATGTCTATCACATCTGCACCAAACACGTCTGCTAAAAGAAATCCATAAATCCTCTGTACAACAAAGTCTATTAGTCCAAACAGTATCATCCGTCGAACCTTACTTGATGTACAACATGACCCAATTTGAAAAACTACTTCTGACACGCTTTAGGTTCAACATGTTCCACTTAATGGTCTGTTTTCCCACACAGAATGATTGGTCATCAAAACTGTCATTGTGCCCCTGTGACTCCCAATCAAAGCAGTCGACGATACATACAGTCTTATTTTGTAAATTCTTTGAGGCACCCCGCAGACAATGGCTATTGCCCATATTTAAATATTGGGGCCTACGCCAATGTCGCCCAGCTTACCTGGCGTTACAATATCTGGAAAATGAATTGATAGCAAAAGCAACTGTACGTTTTCTGAAATTTTGCAAATGCCATAGGTCTAATCTCTGAAAATCAAATGTATCAAGAGACTATAAGGGTTGGTAGTAAGAGTCTATCCTTTTTTTATGATTTTATAAAATGTATTTTAAATTCATGATTTTTAACAGTCTTTTTTTAAATTGAACTAATGTATGAAAAAATGTATTTCTGTGAACTTTTATGGTCTTCTTTGAAAAACCGAATAAAGTGATTTTTGATTTGATTTGATTTGATTTGAATTAACAAGTAAGTAATGGCCCCTTACTGATGGTTTCACTAATTCCCTTTCTTCACGGAGTGCTCTTGCCCTCCCCATAAAGTGCTTTTTGACAAGATCGATGTCTTGGACCTTGATATCTTGGGGGGAAGTAAAGAGCTCTGGTCGTCCCAAATCTGAGAATGCCTTCAACAGATAGGCCAGCCAAGGGATCTTTTTACAATGGTCTAGGGACAAGACGTCGGACATGATCTTATGGTTCAGTGGAAGGTCTTCATTAAGCCACGTCTTTAACCAAAAGATCAGGGGAGCCATATTCAACCCATCAGTAAGGAAATCTAGGCCCAACTCCATGTGTATAGAGTAAGTTGGTGTTGACTGCGGCACAGAGAGGAGTGTTCGTATGAATCTGTTCTCCGCTCTCTGGATTGGTTCCACGTTTACATAGCCCCACATTGGAGAACCATATAACGCAACGGCGACGGGTTTACTCTTGTAAATTTTTAACAACGCTTCCATGGGCCTGGCGCCTAACCTGCCCGCAAAGCCCATGAGGGCAGACGATGATCTAGTAACCGCCAGCCTCTTCGCCCTCACTTGAGGACCCCAGGTTCCTCTCTGGTCAAAAAGGACCCCCAAGTAGGGAAAAGTGTAAACTCTAGAAACCATATCCCCTCTACACGTGAAGGTTTTTGATCTCCTCTCACTGCTTTCTCGGCCCACCACCATGGTATGCAATTTGCTAGCATTTATTTTTAAATCAAGCTGTTCCATGAATGTGCCAAAGGCATTTAAGAGGCGTTGAAGGCCGACACCCGTGCGCGCAATTAGCACGGCGTCGTCCGCGTACAGGAGCGCTGGGATCTTAACTGCTCCTGCACGCGGAACGTCGACTTTCTTCTCCTCCAAATGTGCACCCAAACCGTTAATATAGATTGTGAAGAGCAGAGGGGCCAATATGCAGCCCTGCCTCACCCCCTTCAGGGATTTGAAAAGGGACGTGCACCTACCCTCATTTGTGACTCGTACGGCCGCAAAAAGCTTCTGGTGTAGGGAAGCCATAAATCTTACCAATGCCTCGTTGATCCCCATCTTCAGCAAGGTCATCCATAACTTAGCCCTGTTCACCAAATCGAAGGCCGAGGAGAGGTCCATGAATGCTAAAAACAAGGACCCCTCCTTGGCCACCGTGTACTTTGATATGAGCAGGTGTAGGTTGGAGCATTGTTCGATTGTGCCTTTCCTCTCTCTAAACCCATACTGGATCTCTGACAACCCTCCACAACTCTCAACATTATCCCTCAACCTGGACAAAAGGACTCTGCCTAAGATCTTCACAGACGAGTCCAAGAGGGATATGGGCCTATAACACCCGGGGTCGTCCCGCTGGCCTTTTTTAAAGATGGGGACGATGGTGGAAATGTCCCAGGAAGATGGTGTAGGGTTGCTATTAACGGCAGTAAAAACATTGGCCAATACCTCTGCCCACAGCTTTGGGGAATGTATGAAAAAATCGGCTGGCACCCCGCTGGAAGCCGGGGACCCCCAGCAATTTGTAAGATTTCATTTTCAAACATTAAAAGGGTAATTTGAAAAAACAAACATGTGCACAAAAAACAAATACTCAAATTACTAAGGATTTTAGTATTTTATATTGAAAGAGTTTGCAAAAAACAGAACATTTTAATGGGAAGGTTGGTGCTGCATCTCCGTGATTACATTTTAAATGGTTAGTTTTAATTCGCAATACAAGGCTCCTGCTCCTGCCAGGGCCAGAGTGGAAACCCAAAGCAGCCCTGGCAAACATTTTCAGACCAGTCCCCATACAGTACACACCAAGTGCAGTGAGTGAGCCTGACCACTACAAAGGGGGCTTCGGGAGGCTCTCCCCCCCCAAGAAAATGTAGGATACAATGGTGCATTCTACAACACTTGTATCATTATATATTGAATTGTATTAGCTTTTAAAGAATAGTAAATGATGATCTTACTATGCACCAGGACACAACAATCTTTGTTGGGGTTCTTCTATGATTCCCTTATTATCACCCTTCAACAGTGCCTCTCATTTCTCCATAGCACACCTGTCATATGTATTTCATTTGTTTTATAGCATCTCTCATAACATTGTAGGATGTCAGAGCACTTTACATCACACACATATAGAGACAATGAATCATACTTGTAAATCAGTGTCGAGAAAATGTTACATAAGGTAAAGGGGACAACAAGGTGTAGGATTCACATGTCATTCATACTGGTAGGCATTTTTAAAGAGTGCTTGGTCTGGGAAAGCACAAGCTCAGGATTGAGACCATAACACAGTGGTTAGCAGTGACTAACAATAAAAATGTATTTCCACCCAAATAAACTCCTTTAACAGCATCAGGATAATGAAAGATTGGGAAAAAACATAGGTGTACCATGCAGTGTGTAAACAGCTCTTTGATGACCGTTTATAGGTCACTGTGTTAGATTGATTGTCTATTATGAGCTGCAGAGTAACAAAAGAATCTCTGTGACAAAAGCAGTAACCCATTGAGCTATGCATATAAAATAATGTTTTTTAAAATGCATGGTACGCATTCTTTGCAGCAGGCATATTAACCTTCTGTGCTACATTAGATAAGACACACCTGCCACTGGACAAAACTCTCATCTCTCTTCAGCAGGTACGTGTTATCTTGACACTTCCATTGTTGCTCGAAAACTGCTAATTCTACAAGTAACTTTGCAGTGCTTTTAAAACTGCTGCCTGTGGACGCCCTGGGAATGTGTTACGGACCCCAGTTTGAGAAACACTGCACTAAAGCCACTAAACAGTTCTGTAATCATTCTCTGGTAGGCTGGCAATTGGCAATCAGGCTTAACTTAGAGGCAATGTGCAAAGTATTTATAAAGTACTCAAACAGTCAAACAGTAGTAAAATGAAAACACAACACAAGAAAAATCCCAAACCCATTTAGAAAAACAGAGAATATTTTAATTAATACAATGACATTGAAACAATAAAATCAATAAGTAGAACCAGAGATATTATTTTTTAAAGAGTTATAAATAGCCCCATAAAGCACAAAACGCCAACCTCAGATATTTACAATATATTGAATAATTGGTCACAGTAGCAACATTTTTTCCGAATGAGAAACATAAAGAAGAGTGTTCACAATACCAATGTGACTTAGTCTGCAGTGAATGCAATTTCTTTTCAAAGCAAATATTCACTTCTGTATTGGCAACGAAGTTGCTCCTTCATAAAGTGACAATTATAAAATATTTCAAGGTGCTCTAGTGTGGGGATAGGAAAGGGTGGGATGCTTGAGGTAACAGTAAATAATTGAAGGTAGTGGACAAGGGAAAGGTGATGTGACATATAAACATTCGATTCACATCGTAAGACCAAACCGGCCTAATGCATTCCAATTGTTCCAGTTACACCACGTACTACCACTACTACACAAACCACGACGACTGAAATTCAGTATCAGTGTCTATGAAATGCTATGTGGTGTAACTGGAACAATTGACTTTCATTATGCCGGAATGGTTTTTACGATGTGAATCGGATGTTTATAAGTCACATCACCTTTCCCTTGTCCACTATTCACTGTTACCTCAAGCACCCCACCCTTTCTTTTCCCCACCCAAGAGCACCTTGACATTTTTAAACTGTTGCTTTATGAAGGAGCAACTGAGTTGCCGAAACAGAAGTTAATATTTGCTTTGAATATAAATTGCATTAAATGCAGACTAAGTCACATTGGTATTGTGAATGCTCTTCTTTAGGTTTCTCATTTTGAAAAAATGTTTCTACTCTGACCAATTTTTCAACATAATGCAATTCTGACCCGGGTCTGGTAGCATTTCAGGTAACCCCTTTGATACATAACAACCTCAGATATCTCATTACACTAGACTGGGTCAAAGTTATGGTTAACCGCAACGGATCACCAGTTGGATATAGTGATCAGGTTCAATTCTGATGGAAAGTTCACTTTCTGATTTAGAGAGTTTAATAGGGAAAAAGTGGTTGTCGACGGGTCATCGATGCAAGCTGGATCTGAGGAATGCTTCAACGAAAGGGAACTGCTGTGCGGATTATTTTAGAGTCGATCTGTGCCTGCTCATCATTGGGCCAAGTGAAACTGTTGAAGGTTGCTGGAGTCAAATGGGTGCTTCCGAGCATTAGTCTGGTGAAGGCATCTATCGGGTGCTGAATCCAGTGAAGCCATGGATAAAAGTTTTCAGCATAGATGCTCAGCACTGAATCTGGTGAAGTTTGCAGTTAGGCAGGGAGGAGTACCCTCTGACCACAAACAAGGGTCGAGGATCTAGGGCACAGTGCTTGGAAGGTCAGGCCCCACACCCACAGAGGCCAGCAGAGGGGAACAGTTCAGGTCCAGTCGGCACTGGTCAGATGGAAAGCATCCTTTGAAGCTTATAACTGTGCTGGGTACAACCCCCAATGTCTCCCTGTCAAGAATTCTCCTTCCCCGACTCATGGTTTGGGGAACTGGCGGCCGCTAATCTGTAACGGTCGCGTGCTCTCCTACCTGGCTGATGGGCGAGCGTAGCTACAGTGGTTGTTCGTGTCTGAAAGTTGCGCGAAACAGGTTCCGAGGATTCCGAGGATACTAGGGGCGTCCTTTTATCGAAGTTTGTGGTGCTTTTTGGAGTGTTTTTGAGCGGCTTGCTCCGGGCGCTTTCTCTCTGTGGACGGCCCCAATCACATAGTGACCTGCTACAGCGAGGCTGGGAGGCGTCTGGACGGAGGCAGCTGCGCAGCTCAGAAAGAGCCGTCACGCGGCAGCGAGAGTCGGGCACCCACCTAGGGGGGTTACTGGCACAGGGTTACCTTACCAGATTCAGGCGTTAAAAGCAAACCCATTTGGAAAAGCTAATGCAGGGGACTCTGCATCAACCGTCAGTATAAGGGCACAGGAGCCAGAGAATTCGAGAAAGGGAGTCTACATCGAGGACCCCTATAAGGAGGCAAGAGCGGGAAGCTTTGGAGGAGGCGCTGTAGGGAGGGGGGCCATAACCTCTAGAAAAACCCCAGGGAAGAAGGGGAAGAAAGGCAAAAGGGAGGGCAGGCTGCAGGAGAAGCTAAAGAGCGGGTCCCTCAAGGAAATGAAATGAAATGAAATGAAAAATTGCACTTGTATAGCGCGTAACTACCCGGAGGCCTCGCAGCGCTTTTGTCTGATTGCTTGTGGCGAGCTCAGGGTAGATAGAAATACCTAGCAGTAACACAATAAATAGATACACATTAAGATACACATTAAGAAGCAGAGTGATTTGGGGCGAGGAGGATCTCACAGTAAGTGAGGTAAATCCAAGAACAAGAGTTCAAGTGATTTCACCAATAATAGTAATGGAGCCCAGTTTGGTCAAGTTGCCTACTCCTGCCCCTGTAGTAGAAGCACAAACGGGGGTGGATTTGAATACTGGTTGGAGCCAAGGGCACAAACCCCCAATGGCTCCATAGAAAATGAGAAAGGAAAAGAAAAATAGAAAGGGAAGCTCAAGAAGGTAAAAATTACACCCTCTTTGCGCTCATACTTCAGAGCACAAACCCAGGAGTCAGCAACTAATATAAAAGCTAACCAAGAACCACGAAAATCTGGTAGCGCCACAATGCAAAAGCAGGAATTGGTCAAGAATATGGATTCGTCCGCGACTATAGGCTCTCAGGAGTATCTTATTTTACAAATCCCTACAAAAAATTGTTTCTAGCCATTAGCGGATCTGGAAAAGGCTTCTGATTTAGGTTCAGATAGCGTAAATCTCACGATTGTTCAGAGCCAAACTTCTTTACAATCTCCCTCAGTACATCCAGACAGGACAGTGGAATCAGGATCATTGCTGATACAGCCGAATCCACAAGATTTGGAGAAGCTAATGACGACAGTGTTATCTGAGATTAGACAGAGGTTTGTCACGTCTGAAAATAATCAGCAAAAAATTCAGGGGTAGTGTGAGTCAATGGAAGAGAAGATAAATGGCTTAGTGGAACGAGTGGGAGCTATGGAACATGCGTATGAACAGTTTGCAGTGAAGGTGGTGGGAAACGAGTTGGAAATTACGAAATTAAAAAACAAGCAAGAATTAAAAGACAAGATAGAAGCCCTCGAAAACAACTCGAGGCGCAATAACCTCAGAATCTTAAATGTCCCAGAGGGCTTGGAAGGGGGAGATATAAAGTCTTTTATTGTTACTCTTATACTGGAGCAGGATAGGGACCTTGATCAAGTTTCACTGGAGGAAGACATACAGAGAGTTCACCGAGCCCCTTTGTTGAACGTACCAGCAGAAAGACAGCCAGAAGGATTTTGGTAAACTTTAAAGCATATACACTGAAGGAGAGGATTCTTTCAGGAGCATTAAAAGCAGGTTCCTATAAGAAGAACGACTGGTCATTTCGTATTAGGTCCGACATATCCCGTACTATGCTGGACCGGCAATGGGAGCTCGGCAAATTTATTCAGGAACTCAGAGATCTCGGAGCCACAGCAAATATCAGATTTTCTGCATCATTAAGAGTTATGTTGAACAATAAGATGCACAATTTCCGAGACCCAAATGATGTGAGAACCTTATAGATCAGATCAGAGCACAACCACAATAAAAAGTGAATCTATAAGTCCATCAAAATGTAGGAGAGCGCAAATAGAGCTGTACTATCATACCTCAAGAAATGTGGGAGGGTTCCCCAGGAAGAATGTAAAAAAAAGCAAACAAATAATTTTCACATAGGGTTGGGGAGAATGTGGGGAAAAAAAAGTTCTCAATTGTTACAGCTTTTCTTCTGTTCTTTCGAGCTACCTGGAAAAACGCAGGAGCATTATTTACTGGAATGGCGGTTTTAACTAAATCTAGTTGTCTGCAAATTATGACCTGGAACGTAAATGGTCTAAGGGTCCCATCATGAAGACAACATTTTTTAGAGTATTTGAAGCTGTGTGACTCGGACATTATATTTATTCAAGAGTCCCATCTTGTAAAAGAGGAATGGCTAGAAATCTTAAAACGTCAGGCATGGATAGATTATTGTATATGTACCTCTCAAACAGTTACAATAAAAGGAGTTGCAATCTTGGTTAAAAAAGCCTGTCAAAGCATATTAGGAGAAACCCAGGTGGACCCTTTAGGTAGATAGGTAATAGCAAAGGTTAAGGTTCAGGGCATTTGGCTTGCATTGGCAGGCTACTATGGCCCAAATTTGGATGAACCGGCTCCCCTAAAAACACTATTTTTACGTTTAATAGAGGTGAATGAACCCGTTATTTTGGGAGGTGATTTTAGTATTCCCTTGAATGTAGTACAGGACACAGCATCTAAGAGGGCGGCGTTGGCAGTACCAAAACTGAGAGCAACAGTAAAAAAATTAATCCAAGACTTAGGACTCGTGGATATTTGGTCTATAAGGAATTTTAAGGCAGGGTCAGAAGCAGGAAAATGTACATTTCATAATAAAACACATGGCCATAGGTCCAGGAATGATTTCTTTTTAGTGTCAGCTTCGATTAATGAGCATATCAGAAATGTGGTACATATCTCAGAGCATTTATCTGATCATTCGGCAGTGTCATTCCAATTTGAGTCGAGGAATTAAACAGTTGAAAGACGTTTGGCTTTAAATCGATCTCTACTTTCAGATATTTAAACATTAGAAAAACTGAAACACATTACAAACACATTTTTTTCTTTATAACTTGAATACTGGCCCTTTAGAATAGGTATGGGATGCGTACAAACCATATATTAGAGGGACAAGAAGTCAGCATCTATGCATACCATAAGATAAAGGATAAGGTAGAATTTCAGACATTAGAAGAGGCAATTAAGCAGGCACAGGGAAATTTAGGATCTACTCAAAGCAACTACAGAATCGGAGTTAACAAAAGCAAAGAATAATTTAGCTGATTATTTGGAGATCAAAGTAACACAAAAATGGGAAGTAAGCAAACTTGCAAACTACCAGTATGGGGAAGGTTGTAGCAAACATCTAGCGTGGAAGTTAAGAGCAGACCAAGTCAGGAATATAATAAGAGAAGTAAAATGCTGAGATACCGGAAATAGAATCACTGAAGATGGGGAGATAAAGCAGGCATTTGTAACACTTTTTCAGGATCTTTATACAGAGGATTTAAATCCAGGTAGGGGTCAAAAAGCAGCTTTCTTTCAAGATATAAACCCCCTGTGCCTTAGCGACAAACTTAGAGAGGAAGTATTGGCTTCATTCCCAATTGAAGAAATTTATAAGGTTATTAAAAGCTTAAAGAAAGGTAAAGTCCTCGCCCTGATGGTGAACAGACAAAATATCGACTCCAAAATATCGACTGGACATAATATCGAGTTTTAAATATAGACTGGACAAAATATCGACTGGACATAATATCGACTACAAAAATATCGTTTTTCAGGTAAGTGAAGTAATATCGACTGTTTAAAATATAGATAGCAAAAATATCGAATTTTTAATAATATATAATATTTTATAGTGTATTTTTATGTAATAATATGTGTGAAAAGTGTGTATTAATGTTATAAAATATTTTATTAAATGGAATTTGTTTTTTTAATAATTGCGTTATGTAATTCTGTAGCGGGTTGTGGGTTTATAGGGGAATAGGGTGGGAAGTAATTTAATAATAATTAATTAATTAATATATGTTTGTAAATATTTATAATTAATAATTAATTGATAATTAATAATAATTAGTTAATTAATTAATATAATTTTGTACATATTTTGAATTAGTAATTAATTGGTAATTGATTAATTGTAATTAGTTAATTACATTAATTAGAGTACATTTTAATATATAATTTTGTGTTATTATTAAGTAATTAATTGGGAAAAAATAATATTAATTATTAAAATAATTACAGCTAATGTGCTAATATATTTACTTTATTGTTATTGTTAATTAATAATTAATTGGTAATTAAATAATATTGCTACATTTTGGGTAAAGGAGTATTTTTAGGGTTCAGGGTCAGTTTTTAGTTTTTGGGTAAAGGGGCATTTTTAGGGTTCAGGGTCAGTTTTCAGTTTTTGGGTAAAGGGGCATTTTTAGGGTTCAGGGTCAGATTTCAGTTTTTGGGTAAAGGGGTATTTTTAGGGTTCAGGGTCAGTTTTCAGTTTTTGGGTAAAGGGGCATTTTTAGGGTTCAGGGTCAGTTTTCAGTTTTTGGGTAAAGGGGCATTTTTAGGGTTCAGGGTCAGTTTTCAGTTTTTGGGTAAAGGGGCATTTTTAGGGTTCAGGGTCAGTTTTCAGTTTTTGGGTAAAGGGGCATTTTTAGGGTTCAGGGTCAGTTTTTAGTTTTTGGGTAAAGGGGTATTTTTAGGGTTCAGGGTCAGTTTTGGGTTTTTGGGTAAAGGGGTATATTTTAGGGTTCAGGGTCAACAAATAAGATTGTAAATTTTTTTAAAAATTATTTTCATTTATTATTTAATTATTATAATTTAATTTAAGTATTTTTAAGTATATTTTAGTCATTTAAATTTAATATTAATTTAATTTAACACTGTTTTTAATAAAGTCGATATTTTTTACATCTATATTATTGTTAACGATATTTTGTACTCGATATTTTTGTACTTACCTGTTTGTAGATAGAAAATCGATATTTTGTCTGTCGATATTTTGGCAACGATATTTTTGCAGGTCGATATTTTGGCAGTCTATATTATTTCAGTGATCCCGCCCTGATACCCTTCCCAACAAAATGTACTCTCTTATGAAAGAGGAACTTGCTCCCATTCTGCTTGACTTGTTTAATTCCATCTATATTGTAAAAACAAGATTTCCTTGCATCCTGGGATATGGCTACAATAATTATATTATTAAAACCTAACAAAGACCCAAAACTTTGCGAGTCATATAGGCCGATCCCCGTGCTCAACTCTGACTATAAAATATACACACAAGTAATTACAAAGAGGTTGGAGAGGGTGGTCGGCCTATTGATTCACAATGATCAGAAGGGTTTTATTAAGGGTAGGCATTTGCATGATTTAACTCATGAACTAATAGGCACAATCGTTTTGGCCACCGCAAATGCCATGCCCCTAACAGTCATGACTTGTGACGCAGCCAAAGAGTTTGATAGGGTCAACTGGTTTTTTCTTCAAAAAGTAATTCAAGGCTTTAATTTAGGCCATCATTTTCTGTAAGCAATTAAATCATTGTACAAAAATCCTGTTGCTCGAGTCTTGGTAAATGGCACTCTTTCATCCCAGGTTATAAAAGGTAGGGGCACTAGGCAGGGGTGCCCCCTTTCACCTTTACTGTTTAATTTGTATATAGAGCCGCTCACCATCAAACTAAGGGAGTGTAAGGATATTATTCCATTTTCCTGTAATGGATGAGTAAAGAAAATAGGCCTTCATGCAGATGACCTAATGATATTTACTGGACATCTTCAAGATTCAATAGGAGCAATTTGCGGACACTTTAAAAAGTTTCGGGGAGGTATCGGGATATGCAGTTAATCCAGCAAAAACAGAGGTCATGCAATGGAATACGTACTCTAGGTGTGACCAGATTCGACATAGTATTAGGTATCTGGGGATAGAGGTGGTTCAGAAGCTTGAATTACTACCAAAGGCAAATGTTGATAAAGTCACATCTAAGGTCAGGGCACAATTGCAAAAATGGGACTCTCTACCTTTATCCTTCTTAGGAAAGTCGAACCTTTTGAAAATGGCAATTTTACCCAAATATACATTTTTATTCAATTCAATTCCATTGGAGTTCAAGAAGGACTGGATAACTAAAAGTCAAGGTCTTTCTCTAGTTTTATTTGGGGCAAGAAAAGACCCAGAATAGCTTGGTGAAAGCTCAGGGAAAAAAAAGAAATGGAGGGGTCGCCAGCCCAGATCTTCTGCAATACCAGAGAGCTTTTCACTTAAAATTTTTCAGGCAACTATTGGGTGACACTGCTGCTTTTACACCATTATTCCGGGCATTGCCATTTGGCTTCCAGCCCCAATCTCGGTTTTCTCTCTATAAATTTGGAGATCCGAAATTTAAAAAAAAAAAGTGAAATAAAAAATTCTACAGGCAGCTTGTATAGTATGGTATCAAACAAGAGTGATATTGTGAATCCCCTATTATAGCACCTACACTCCAATATGGAATTCACCGGAAAGCCAGTATGCCTATTAGATTCTTTTGCAGTTCCAATCCAAGCAAAGGGAATCGAGAGATGGGGTGAATTGCCAGAGGGGTCGGAGTTAATCTCATGACAAAAGATACAGGACATTACAGAAGAGGCTTTCTCCGAATTTAAATATTACCAGCTATCTAGTTGGGCCAAATCACTGAGAAGATGTGGAAATGGTAACAAACTTTTTGAATCTAAACTGGCTACCAAACCTTCAGGTCGAAAAGAAATTGCTGAATAGTACTGGATGCTAGTTCAGCCCCAAGATGACTCACAGCTGTGGTTTAAATCAATTTGGATGAAGGAACTGCTGAGCTACGATCTTGACACTTTATGGCAAGTATCTCGGTCTTTTTTATGGCAAATTATTAAGTCTGCACCTTTAAGAAAAAATCATTTATTTACTATTCCTAAGGTGTATTGGACTCCGCGAAGGATATCCAAAATCTGCACCAGAGCTGTGAAGTGCCTCAAATGTGGGGAAGCTGATGCAAACGAAGCACATATGTTTTGGCGGTGTCCTTCCATCCAATCCTTTTGGGGAAAAGTAGGTGAAACGATTTCCAGCATTATGGAGCATGAAATTAAGGTGATTCTTCCGCACGTTATTTTTGACGTAACACCAGATGAATATTTAATAATCAACATATCTATACAACATAAAACCTTTAAGTTTTTGCTAATCTTATTGGCGCACAGGGAATTGTGCATTAAGCGGATTCTACCTGTTCCCCCTCTTGGGTGTGAATGGCTCAACTCGATACACAGATTTGCAAAATTGGATAGGGCAATACGCATTACAAAAAAACTAAATTTTGGAATGTTTGGGATGATTGGTGTAAGAGTAGGCAATTGTAACAAAAAAAAACTGCCTAAAGTCTTGTTATTTAATTTTTCTTTTGTGGTAGCTCCTTCTTCATTGAGTTTTTCTTAGCTATTGGTGTCTCTTTCTCCATTATTTTTTACTGGTTGATTTAGTGCTATGATTATGTGGTAGCAATACAGGCCAGAAATGTCCAAGATGGTTTGGACTGACAGCCCTGGAGCGGAAATTCCATGTACCCTATCATAATAGAGAAAGAAAATGGGGAAAAAAATAAAGGGGTATACGGCTAGACCAATCGAGGGTCCAAAATGCTCAATACATCCCCTCCTCAAAGGAGAGATCGGACTCCCTCACATATTGGTGCAAAGAAAAAGTCAGAAATATAAAACCTTTCATCTTGTGTTCTTTTTACTTTTTGCATCTCCAATCTATAATGGCTAAATACAAATGAGGACAAAAAAAATAATTCTCCTTCCCACACGTCCAGTGCCCCTTTGTCAACTGTCTAGGAGCTATACACATTTCGCCACTGCTATTTGTCGTCAGGTGACCACTGGATACTGGCAGAAATGCCTTTTGGTTTTAGGCAGGAACAAGACTACTTTCGGGAAGTGTCCTTGAACTCTTTATCTAGCTGTTTCTAAACTGCATTTAGCATTTATTAAGTGTAAGAATGTAAACCAGTGTTAGCCTGTGGAACAGCCAGCCTTGTCACAGTAAAATGACAACTTTGGAAGGTTTTCACTGCTAGGACATGTACAACATTAGTTTCTACATGTCCTACTTTTAAATACCAGGCACCACACCTTATTAGGCAAAAGGCCTACCTTAGGGTGACTTACAGATATTGAAAAGGAATGTTTATGCCCGTCAAAAACGTGATTTTTACAGGTTGAAATGTCAGTTTAAAACTGCCTACTCAGGCTGTAGTGGCAGACCTGGAGACAGATTTGTACAGTGCTACTTTAGTGAATGGTACAATGAGTGCTGCAGCCCACTGGTTTAATTAAATTTGCAGGCCCTCAGTACACATAGAACTGTGTAGTGGGCACGTACAAGCAAATTAGATGTACGAATCAACTGCATGTTTGAAAGGGAGAGCACATGCACTTTACTACTGGTTTGCAGAGGCAAAAGAAGGCAAAAATATGTGGGAATACCACACAAATTATGGTAATTTCCAACAATAACAAAGATAATTGTGCTTTAAAAATGTGCAAGAGCTATTGGACACAATATGGTCAAAAATAGTGCATTTGTTACTCTCAGAGTTTGCATACTTAGTCACCGACTGTGACAGAGAGATACTAAAATCAGTCTATTTGAACACGTATATATTTTAAAGCCAGGAACTGCTGCCAGATAGTGACGTAATTAAACCATTATGAGCTTTAAGAAGTGAAATAAGTGTTGTATAAAACAACTGTAAATAAATACATTTATAAATAAATATACATTAGGGGAGGCGCTGAGTTATTGGATTTTTCTCTGTGATATAGAACTGACTGCCTTTCACTTTTGAAGTTTAGTTCATTATTCTTTGTCCTCATCTTTACTTCCCTTCCCCATCAATATCTAATGAGTACAAGAATGTAACCATCTGGCATCCCTTGTCCGGCTCCTGTCTGTCTACTATTTCCTCAACAATAACATAACACAGTATATACAACTCATTGCGAAATTATACTCTGACTTTTATCCATATAAGAAAATATTCTTTAAGTCTCTATTTCTTTCCTTTTCTAATGAGCAAATTCAAATTATGTCACCATGCCCTATAGTTTTCACTAGTTACATATTGTCTGGGGCCCTGGGAATAGACGTTTGCGATAGGTCAGTGGCATATTCTTAAAGTATATTTCCTTTATTGTGATAATGCTTTCATCATGGGGGAGCAAAGTAGTGCAGAATAGTAGTAGATAAAGCAGGCCCATACTTCTTGAAATTTGTGTAATTGGTCAGCAAGACTTTGTATCACCCATTCTTAGGAAGAACATGTGTATATTTCCTGTAACCATGACTTAATGCTACGACATTGAGAAGTTCGCCAATGCCTGAGGATACGGATTTTCGCCATGGCTAAGGCTGTAGCTACCCACCTCGTTTGCAGGATCTCCGGGTACAAGACAAAGTCGTGTAACAAGACTGTCTGAATTGTCAAATGCTCCATTATATGAAGCATTTTATAGCATCCTAGTTTGGAGCATGCTTCTCATTCGGGCCTGCCATGCACTGTTATAAGGTCTGGCCACTCCTCCTCGGAGTAGTCTACTTGTAAATGGGCGTCCTCCAATCTTTCAACTGGCTGGATAGGATCGGAGAATAGTCTCAGTGCTCTCTAAAGTCCAGACACCACTTCCTTAAAAGTTCCATAGGTGCATAAAAGTTTCAGTATGGAGGAGTCCTGTGAACCTATTGATGGGGGCCTTGTAGTTCACTTTAGTGCGTGAGGGGTCCATAATTCCAAAACTGAAGCTTGAATTCCTCTTGTGTAAATGTCAGACATTTTCATCTCACCATCAATCGGGAGATTCTTTTTGTTTTTTATGTATTTGACTCCAAACACCTCCGAGCAAAGCTCTACGTCTCTTCAGTATGTCACTATTACACTATAGGGGTGCATTTCTATGTATTTCCTTGTTTTCTCCCATTATGTTGTGTGCTCTTTGCCAGGCACAGTACATCGCAGACAATCAGGGGTTAGAGGCACTCAACCTTTCATCCTTCTGAGGTCAAAAACATGAGTACCATTGAGTTGAGTAATAATAAACATCAGTCATTCACGCTACTATACCCTTCTAGGTGAAGGTGTACTTTACAAATCTAAGTTATGTTATGCCACCAATTGTGGGGAGAGATGTACTAAAAAATATATATTACATAATTCGAACGGGGCATAACATTCATCTTAATTATCCCTGTCTTACCCCACATGAAAAGGCTGAGGTGTGATTATCCAGTCCGGTTTGATTTGATCTCTGCTATCAGTGGGAGTAATTTACAGTCAGCAATGCGGTCTCGTCCAACGCTTATATTGATCCCCAGGTACTTTACACTAGATGCTTTCCAACTAAATAGATGGTCCCTCAGGGCTGCAATGGGGGTGTGGTTTGTGAGTGAAACAGCCTCGGACTTTTTCAAATTAATTCTGTATCCATAAAGGCTGAAAAGCACAAAATCATATCAGTGAGGTCTGTTCTTTATGTATTCGGTTCCGAGAAAGTCACTGGTATGTCACTGGCATGGAGCAAGTCTTCATGTTTCCCTGCTGGTGGAATTACCCCTTGCGCATCAACAGCCTGAGGAATGGCAATGGGCAAGGGTTCTAGTTGAGAGGGGGACATCCTTGTCTGCTGCCTGTCTTGACTTCAAACTCCATTCCTGCAACCATTGTCGATGGTGCCCTGTATAACCATATTAATGTTGCTGTGCACTATGCTCCCAATCATATTCCTTTCATAACCCTAAATAGATATTTAACCCTATCAAAGGCTTTCTCTGTCTCCAAAGAAACTGCCATTTTGCCACCTCTCTCCTTACGAAAATAGATAATAAAAGGTTTGTCGAGGAAGACCGCAAGAGTCGCTGAGTAACATAGGGTCCACTCCTGGACCTTAGGTATTTGGGCCCTGTTTCCCTGATGGCCCTGAAAATGATAATTAAGATTTTGAAAATGATCCTTTTATGTATTGGTAGCCAAGTGCAGGGTTTTGAGTGCCGCCGCTGAAGAGGACCCCTTAGGCAATTTAAGTGCCAGCCTAGCAGCGGCATTCTGGATTACTTGTAATCTTTTTAGAGCAGCTTTTTTGGCACCTGCATACAGACTGTTGCAGTAATCCAGACGTGATGGGATTAGTGCTTCTGCGACTGTTTTCCTAGCAGTGACCGGATGTAAATCAAATAAAATTTTCAGAGTTTTTATCATGTGAAAACACATACCTGTAACTGCAAGGGATTGATTATGGAAGGATAGTGTGGGATCAAACCTGATCCCTAGATTCCTCACAGTATCTACTATGTTGGGAGATGGAGCCGTATTCGGCTGCCACCATTGTGTGGGCATAAAGAGATTACATTTTTGAAACAGCATGATTTCAGTTTTATGGCTGTTACATTTGAGATGGTTGAGTTTTATCCAGTCCATAAGCTGTTGTGGACTTTTTGTTGAGAATGAAAATTAGCTGAGTGTCATCTGCGTATGAAATGGATTCAATTTCGAATGAGGTGATCAGAGTGAGTAATGGTAACATGTAAAGATTAAAAAGAGTTGGGCTCTGGGATGAGTCCTGTGGGACCCCTGATGGCAGATATTTTCCTGTTGAATTGTAGCTTCCTAATGTTACTATTTGTCACCTGTATTTCAAAAAAAGATGTTAGCCAAGCCAACGCCTTGTGAGTAATGGCACTATTCGCAAGCCTGTCTCCCAGAATATCATGGGAGACCATGTCAAATGCGGCCGATAAGTCCAACAGAATCAATACTGCATACTTGCCCTGATCTAGGGCGAACTTTAGGGTTTCAGTATTATGGAGCAGCACTGTTTCAGTTGAATGACCAGGTCTAAAACCCGATTGTTTGGGGTGTAAGATATTTGCTTCCTGCAGAAAGACATTAACCCCTTCGATGCTCATGACGAGCTCAGCTCGTCATGATGCACGGTTGAGCTGTGCTGATGACGAGCTGAGCTCGTCATGCAAAATGGGATTAGTAGTAGGCCAGCACCCAGTGGGAATTGCCTTAGCAGTCAAGGTGTTAAGCTGTATACTGACCACTTTCTCTGTTATTTTACTCAGACATGGTAACAGAGAGATAGGTCTGAGATTGGAGAGAGTGGTTGGGTCTGGGAGTTTCTTTTTCTGAAGGGGTTTAACAGCAGCAATTTTCCAGTTGCCGGGTACTCTTTCTAGTTTAAAAGAGGAATTGATTATTTGGTTAATGGTGGGGTTTATGGTATCCACGAGAGGTGAGCCATGAAGCAAAATATTTTTTTAAGTGCTTTTTCTATTGGCTAGAGAGGTCATCCAATCATTAAAAATATCAGAGTCTATTGAGGGGTCCCCAGTAACAATGGGTTTTCCCACTTCTATCGTGCCGTTTAAGTCGGGGATAGAGAGCATTTTATTCCACTTGCGTCTCAATGTAGGACCAATTTGCCTGAGGTTTTTCACCGGGTGTGCGGTAGTATAGCCAATCCTAAGAGGAATAAGCTTATGGTCTGACCAGGTTATCGTGACTGGTAGATCTGTTTTGAGACAGACGGCATTTGTACATATACCATCCAGGGTGTGTCCTGCACAATGTGTGGGCCCCTCTATCTCTTGTTTTAGACCCAGAGTGTTTATAATTTCTGTGAGATTGTTTGTGCTAAGGGTATTATTTGATTCTAGATGTATGTTGAAATCTCCCAGGATGGTGAAGTTGGCATATGAGACCACCAGGGAATTCATGCTTTCACCCAGGCTGTCTAAAAATTTAAGACTGGATCCAGGGGGTCTGTAGATCATAGCCTCAGTAAACAATATTGAGCTGTTGGGTTGGAGGCAGAAGCTGAGGCTTTCAGCTTCTTTTACTTCTGTAAAATTTCATATAGAACATTTCAGGGAGCTCCTGTATATTATTGCCAAGCTCCCCCCTCTTTGCCCATTTCTATCTTGTCTAGAAATTGTATAACCTGGTGGGAGGGCTTCCACAATGTGAGGGTTTGCGCATTCTCTTAGCCATGTTTCAGTGATAAAAAGACAATCTAGATTCTGATTTACTAGCATGTTGTGAATATGAAGCACATTTTTAGCTAAGGATCTGGCATTGACAAGGTCACAGTGCAGCTGCTTAAGATAATATTTGCAGTCAGCAACGGGGGCATGGCCAGGTGCGGGGCTCCGATTATATTTGAACGTATGTCTGCATTTAAGGCAAAGGCAAGTGAATAGGCCTTTTATTTTATCTGTCTGGATAAAGACTTCGCACTTACTAACTTTTGTCTTTAACGCCAAAAGTTCCTCTCTTGTATAGAGTAAACCTGGGCTGGAACCAGCAGCATTTCTGGCCCTGGCCGTGGACGGGTGCAGATGGGCTTGCCTTTGGTGCGCCTTTTTGGCGCGTCCGGCGCAGCATGCAGCTTATATAGTGAAGAGGATGAAGCTTAACAGCCACTAGCAATACAACCTGCCGGAAGTGGGAGTAGCCTAAGTGGGTTGGGCTGTGTCCCTCAGCTCAATTGGCAGGAAACTGCAGCGGTGGACCAGTAACGCAGTCCAAAGAAAGTGCAATGTGGAATAAGGTGCTCGCTAGAGCTGGGGCAAGAAAACAGGTATTGATGCCTTCCTCAATTTCTGCCTTTGTTCTGCAGAGATTAGGTGCACTTTGGATGCATGGGTGTAGTTGATCGTTTTCCGTTTTAAATTACACTTGTAGATGCATAGCTCACTGTGAATATGGGAAGCCATCATGGTGGAGCATCCACAGTCCTCTTTCTATTACTATTATACTTGCTGATCTCTATCAGCATGCAAAGGGGCTGCCTGGGAGTGAATGCATGGGCATCCAGTCGGACACTGTCACCTGATGTTTTTCACTCTGGGCATCTGCACCATCCATGGCTCTTCGTCTTCTAGGCCATGTTGCTCTCAATGGAGAGGCATCACCACCTTCCTGCATTGCACACAACCCCATTGAGGCATCCACCCAGCCTCAGAGGCCTTTGGCCTCTACACCTATTCTACCTCTATAGTACCAGTAGGTGGCCTGTCTTGAAATTATTGCATCTAACTACAGATTTTGAGCAACCCTGTCCTCCAGAGAATTAGCAATCTGACACAACACTGGCTCCCTTGGAGAAAGCCATAAGCCTATGCTTCCCTGTCATCAGAAATGGTATCAACATACCTAAATACACATACAGTTACTGTTAGAAATAGGGTCTCTAGTTGGCAGTGGTGTACACCCTATCCAAGTATGGGCCCTCACTCTAGTCAGAGTAAGGGGAATATACAACTAAAATAACCCCTGCTGACCCTCTTGGTAGCTTGGTACGAGCATTCATGCTTATCGCAGAGGCAATGTTTATTTTTTTCCCCTAGATCCAGTAGTAAATCCAGAGTGTGCAATTGGACGATATCCTCGCCGATTCATAGCATGGCATGTATTTACGATCAGATGTGTCTCTTGCAATAAAACTACGTCAGGGGAGAGGCGTCTCAATAGCTGCAACACTACTCCTCGTTTTATCCTATCCCCCAACCCGTTAACATTCCAACACAATAACTTCAACCCCATACCCCATCCCGAAGTAAGTGCAGAATCCACCCCACAGCGAATACAACACCCAGATCCAGATGCAAAATAATGTGTTGCCTTGAAACAAAATGAAACACACCCAAACCCCCCTCCCAACCCCCCAACAAATCCCCGAAACACACCCCTCCACCCTGCACCCCTGCGTTAGACTCAAAAGCCACCCCAACTTGCAGTGTGCCTGTCGCCCTAACATTAAACTAGTCTACAAGAAGAAACCCGGAGGAGGGAGAGTCCCACCCCCCTCTCCACCTTTGGGTATAACACCATAAGTATCGCAAATACAAAAGTCATCAAACCACAGCTGCCAGTTCTGTACACTGTCCGGAAACCAGTAACCACTTCTCATTCTTGTTCCAACGGGCCACCTTCAGCACCTCCAGAATTTTCTGAGCGATCATGCTGTGTAGACAACGTATCAAGCCAGTCACTCACTCTCTCGGGGCGGTCAAAGAAGAACGTCCGATCATTGTGTTCAACACGTAGCCGAGTTGGAAAAAGCATTGCGTATTTCATACCCATGTCTCTCAGTCGCCGCTTCACCCCCTGGAACCCCATCTTTTCTTTCTGAATAAACTGGGTGAAATCAGGGTAGAAGCTCACCGTTGTGTTTTCAAACTTCGTGGGGCCACCCACCCGTGATGCCTGCAGGATAGCGTTTCTATCTCTGAAATTGAAAATTCTGCCGATTATAGGCCGTGGACGGGCACCCGGCTTCGGCTTCCCACCCGGCACTCTGTGTGCGCGTTCCACCGCGAAAAAGTTGCTGAGGCCTTTGGGGGCAAGATGGTTTGAGATGAGGTCTTCCACAAGGAGATCTGCGGTTAACTCTTCTGATTTTTCAGGAACCCCAATGATACGTACGTTATTGCGTCTTGCCCGACTTTCAAAATCCTCCAGCCGGTGAGCAAAGAGATCATTGGAGGATCGTAGGTTGCGAACCTCCATCTGTAAATTGGAAACATCGGTCGTAAGGCTGGAGGTCTTCAAATCTAGGGATTTGACCTTTTCGTTAGTCTTTGATAAATCTGCCCTGATCAAGTTGACATCGATTGCCACAGTGTCAAGCTTTAGAGCCAGAGCCTCATATTGTTGGCCAATGGAGGTCTTCATGCTAGCAATGGCGCCCATGACATCACGCAGGGTCAAATCATCCACTGCGGCTGAGCCGTCACCCGCATCTTCCAGAGACCTACTCGCACCACCGGGGGACCCTTTAGGATGGGTATAGCAATCCATAATGTTCAATTGAATAGTACCCCCTTTGGTGAGTGGTTTTGATCTTTCGTTTCTCGCTGTCCGGTTTGCCCGCCATATTAGATGTTGCGACCCGGTGGGGCCTTTGAGACCTGGTAAAAATGACTCCTCACGATTCACCCACAGGGATATCCAAGTGTGAGTCTCAGCAGGAGATCACACGATCAGGAACACTCGGCAGCTGGCACACGGTGAAGTTGCGGGGTCCGGCTCCCGGACTGCCAGAGCCGTGTGGAAATAGGAAGAGGCAGAAGAACCAAAAACGAAACCAAAAGTTAACTCCAAGGTTTTGAGCAGGACCCAGCAAGCCGTTGTTGTTCAACTACCACCTGGGCACCACAGTGACTCGAGGCCCAGGCAGTTCCATGAAGCAGGCCACAAAAGTTCAAAGTATCGTAGTTTCGGTTCCCGGGGTCCAAATCGATTTTTTAAAGCAGCTATTATATCAGCTGGGTTGCAATTTCAATAACCCGTCGTCGTATTCAGGTTAAAATTCAGGATAGATGCGGGAGGTGGCGAGGGTCTCGGGAGCCCTGTGCTCACGCGACCATCTTGTTTGCGTGCGAAGCTCCTCCTCCGAGGCAATGTTTAAAGCATTTGTACGTACACGTACAGTAACACAGTGAAAACACTCCAAAAGGATACCACACCTGCTTAGAAAAATAACCAATATTTATCTGAATAAAACAAGACCAAAACGTCAAACATCCAACATACACAAGTCAAGCTATCACTTTTAAAAGGTTCAAATTAGTTCAGTAAATAGGAAACTATGGATGCGTAATTTTTAGCACAAAGTACCTGGGATGCATCAAATTCAAAGATGAAAACAGGTGCAGGGGAGGTGAGGCACCAGAAAAGCAAAACAATACATTGGTTCCTTACTTCAAGGGGAAGTGATGCATCGGTTCCTTACTCCTAGGGGAGTTGATGTGTTGGTTCCTTACTGCAGCGCAGGGGAGGTAATGCATGGCTCACTGGACACGCGGCCTTGGTTCTTAACTGCTGGGCAACATCAATGAAGAACTTAGTGCACAGGGACGATGGGTCCAGAATCCAGACGCTCTGTGATGATGCGGAGGAACAGGCAATGCGGTGATTTCACAGTCACGAAGCTGGTGATGCATTGATTTCTTCAGCTGCACAGCAGGGCCTCACCGGAGTCGGAGCATGCGCCATGGATGTCTGTGACAATGTGCTCAGTACTTGAATTGCAGTGATCTTTCAGCCGCATGGCAGGCGCTGCATCGATTCTTCGGCCACACAGCAGCAATGCAATGGTTTCTCAACTGCAGGGCGGTGCTACATTGGAAAAACGAGTGCTAAGAGTCAATGCATGGATTTTCTCCTCAGATCTACCACATTCTAATTCCAAGACCCCAGAAACTGGATTTGGCACCACTTGGCAAGTCAGGGTTCTCAGCAGAAGAACCCAGACACTGGCAGGAAAAGTCTTCGATGGCCCTGAGATTTCTTAACAGGAGGCAAGTACACACAAACCTTGGTGTAGGATGTAGAAAGCAAAGTCAGTCCTTTCACTCCCAGGAAAGATGCAGAGAGAAGCAGGACAGCACAACAAAGCAACCAGCAGAGTGTCATATCCTGCTGGCAGAATGTCCTCTTGGTCCATATGTGTTCTGAAGTTATGGTATCACAGCTCCAGTAATTATACAATTTTCTGCCTTTGAAGTAAGCAAACTTCAAAAGAAAGTCTTTGTAGTGCACAAGACCCTGACTTCCCCTGACCTGGCTTCAGACTCACAACAGGGGGGTGGAGACAGCCTTGTGTGAGGACAAGCATAGCCCTATTCAGGTGTCAGTGACAGCTCCTCCCACCACTCTAGCTCTATATCTATTCACAATTGGAATTTACACTTGTAAGAGGTTACAAGGCAGCTCCAATAACAGCCTATAGGAGAGATAGTCCTTGCAATAGTGAAAAACGAAATTAGCAGCATTTGTCTATCAGGATATGTCAAACACATGTGGTACACCTTTCAAATACACTGCACCCTGTCCATAGGGCTAACTTGGGCCTACCGTAGGGGTACCTTACATGTAGTAAAAAGGGAAGGTTTAGGCCAGGCTAGTGGTTGCCCTTGCCAGGCTGACATGGCAGTTTAAAACTGCCCACACAGAAACTGCGGTGGCAGGTCTGTGACATGTTTCTGGAGCTACTCATGTGGGTGGCACCATCAGTGCTGCAGACCCACTTGTAGTATTTGATTTACGGGCCATGGGCACACACAGTGCACTTTACTAAGGACTTTCCAGTAAATCAAATATGCCAATCAAGGATAACCAATTACAGATACAATTTACACCAGCAGCACATGTACTTTAGCACTGCTCAACAGTGGTAAAGTGCCCAGAGTCCTAAACTAGCAAAAATTATATGCAGCACACAGTCAAAAACAGGAGGTCAGAAGCAAAAAAAACAGGGGGGAACATGCCAAAGATGCCAGGTCTAACAATGTCCCCCCCCAGCAGAAAGTAGTGAGAACTACCAAACCTCATGGGAGTTCTCTTCACCAAGCTGGAAGAACCTGGACATGGCGTCAGCGTTGGTGTGTTCTGTGCCAGGAGGGTGTTCCATCCTAAAGTCAATTCCCTGTGCGGAGATGGACCACATCAACAGTTTTGGGTTCTCACCCCTCATTTGCATTAGCCATCTGAGGGGCCTATAGTCGGTCTGAATTCGGAAGTGAGTCCCAAACAAGTAGGGTCTTAGCTACTTCAACCCGGGGAAGAAGCCTCCTACTATTGAAAGCTACAGGTTGATCTAGGCCCAATCAATCAATCAATCATTCAATACATTTATAACGTGCACTACTCACCCGGAGGGTCTCAAGGCGCTTGGGGGGGGGGGGGTCCGCAACTGCTCGAACAGCCAGGTCTTGAGCTTCTTCCTGAAGGAGAGGTGGTCTTGGGTCAGGCGGAGGTCGGTCGGGAGGGAGTTCCAGGTCTTGGCGGCCAGGTAGGAGAAGGACCTTCCTCCTGTTGTCGCTCTTCGAATGCGGGGGACGTCGGCGAGGGCGTGACTGGTCGATCGGAGATGGCGTTTGGGAGCGTAGAAGTTGAGGCGGCTGTTGAGGTAACTCGGGCCTTGGTCGTGTAGGGCTTTGTGTGCGTGGGTGAGGAGACGGAAGGTGATTCTCTTGTTGACGGGGAGCCAGTGCAGGTCTCTCAGATGTCCGGAGATGTTGCTGCGTCGGGGGATGTCGAGGATGAGTCTGGCTGAGGCGTTCTGGATCCGCTGGAGTCTTTTCTGGAGCTTGGCGGTGGTTCCGGCGTAGAGGGCGTTGCCGTAGTCCAGGCGGCTGGTGACGAGGGCCTGGGTGACCGTCTTCCTGGTCTCGGTGGGGATCCACCGGAAGATCTTACGTAGCATGCGCAGGATGTTGAAGCACGACGAGGAGACGGCGTTGACTTGTCTGGTCATGGAGAGGGAGGAGTCGAGGATGAAGCCCAGGTTGCGTGCGTGGTCTGTCGGTTTGGGTGCGGTGCCCAGGGCGGGGGGCCACCAGGTGTCGTCCCAGGCGGAGGGCGCGGATCCCAAGATGAGGACTTCCGTCTTGTCTGAGTTCAGTTTCAGGCGGCTGGTTGTCATCCACTCGGCTACGTCTTTCATCCCTTCGTGAAGGTTGGCTCTGGCGGCGGCGGGGTCGTTGGTCAGGGAAAGGATCAGCTGGGTGTCGTCGGCGTAGGAGATGATGTTGAGGTTGTGTTGGCGTGCGATGGCCGCCAGGGGGCTCATGTAGACATTGAAGAGGGTGGGGCTGAGCGAGGAGCCCTGAGGGACGCCGCAGATGACTTCGGTGGCCTCTGACTTGAACGGTGGTAGGCGAACTCTCTGTGTCCTTCCGTCGAGGAAGGAGGTGATCCATTCCAGTGCCTTCTCCTGAATTCCGACGTTGCTGAGGCACTTCACTAGGGTGCGGTGGCAGACAGTGTTGAATGCTGCGGAGAGGTCTAGGAGGATGAGGGCCGCTGTTTCTCAGTTGTTGAGCAGGATACGGATGTCATCGGTGGCAGCGATGAGGGCGGTCTCGGTGCTGTGGTTGGCCCAGAAGCCAAACTGTGAGGGGTCGAGGGATCCATTCGTCTTGAGGAAGGCGGCCAGCTGCTTGTTGACGGTCTTCTCGATGACTTTGGCTGGAAACGGGAGGAGCGAGATGGGGCGGAAGTTCTTGAGATCGGTGGGGTCGCCTGTTGGTTTCTTTAGTAGAGCGCTGAGTTCGGCGTGCTTCCAGCTCTCGGGGAAGGTGGCGGTGTCGAAGGAGGCGTTGATGATGTCCCGCAGGTGGGGTGCGATGACAGCGTCGGCCTTGTTGAAGATGTGGTGAGGGCAGGGGTTGGTTGGAGATCCAGAGTGGATGGAGTTCATCATGCGGATGGTGTCTTCTGTGTTGATCGGTGTCCAGGCGCTGAGGGTGGTAGTAGGGGGCGTTGGTGTGGTCGTGGGGAGCGTTGTTTGTGTGTTGAAGCTGTTGTGTATGTCCGCGATCTTGTTGTGGAAGTAGGAGGCGAGGGAGTTGCAGAGGTCTTGCGATGGGGTGATGTCATTGGCCCCGGCGCTGGGGTTGGAGAGCTCTTTCACGATGTTGAAGAGTTCTTTGCAGTTGTGTGCGTTGTTGTCCAGCCGGTCCTTGAAAGCTGTTTTCTTGGTGGCGCGGATCAGTTGATGGTGCTTTCAGGTGGCGAGCTTGAGGGTGGTCATGTTGTCCGGTGTTGGCTCCCTTCTCCAGGCTTTCTCGAGGGCTCGGCAGTTCTTCTTGGAGCTCTTGAGTTCGTCGGTGAACCATGGGGCCTTCTTGCTGCCGGGTCTGTTGGGCGGGGTCCTCAGTGGGGCGAGTTTGTCCGCGCAGTTGCTGAAGCACAGCTCACACATCAAGATCTGAGGCATCAGTCTACACAACAAACTCCTTGGAGAAGTCAGAAGCGTTGAGCACGGACACAGTGCACACAACCTTCTTCAGGGTTTTGAAAGTGACCTGACATGCCTCAGTCCAGATCACCTGACATGACTGCTTTCTTGAAGTCAGCTCTGTCAAGGGGGCAACAATGTTGCCATATCCTTTGACAAATCGGTAGTACCCAGTGAGGCCTAAGAAGGCTCTCACGTCTGTCTGAGTCTTTAGGGATACCCAAGCCAGAATAGTGTTGATCTTGGGTTGTTGGGGTGCCACTTGGTCATTTCCTACCTGGAGTCCCAAGTACACCACAGACCCATGTGCTATCTGGCACTTATAGGCCTTGATAGTAAGGCCTGCCTTCTGCAGGGCCATTAACACTTCTCAGAGGTGGTAAAAGTGTTCCTCCCAGCTGGAGCTGAAAACAGCAATGTCATCAAGGTAGGCAGCATTGAAATTCTCAAGCCCAGCAAGGACCTGGTTGACCAACCTTTGAAATGTGGCAAGGGCATTCTTTCAACCCAAAAGGCATGACCCAGAACTGGTAGTGCTCTTCTGGTGTTGAGAAAGCTGACCCCACCTGTGCCCCTTCTGTGAAGTCAATCTTCCAGTACCCAGAAGTTAGATCAAACATACTGAGGAACTCGGCAGCTCCCAGCTGATTAATTAGATTATAAGCTTGGGGATGCAGTGTGTGTCAATCTTAGTGACAGCATTGAGCACACAGTAGCCCAAGCAGAAACCGCAGTTCTGGTGTGGCACTGGGCACAGCAGCTTTGGGAACCAAGACGACTGGGCTGGAGCAAGGAACACTAGAGGTCTCAGTCCCCCTTAAAGCTAACATCCTGGACACTTGCTTCTTGAGGCTAGTCTTCACTCTGTCAGTAAAGCTGTAAATCTTGTACTTCACAGACAGACTATCCCCATTATCAATGTAATGAATGCACCAAATGGGTGACCCCTGAGGTGAGTGGAAACAGAGTGGCAAACTCCTCCAGCAACTGGCGACAGTCACTCTGCTGCTCAGTGTAGGGGAGAAAATAACACCTTCTACTGGCACATCCTGCTCCTTGGCAGATATGAGGTCAGGAAGAGGTTCACTCACCTCTTCCACCCCAGCATCAGTAGCCAAGAGCATGGTCAACTCAGACCTCTCAAAGTGAAGTTTGAGGCTGTTCACATGCAGGAACCTCAAGGGGGTCCTAGGAGTCTGCAAGTCTACCAGGTAGGTGACATCACTCTTGCGCTCCTTTACTTCATATATGAATGCATCCTGGGGTGGCTGCCGAGAGCTTCCTCCGTGACAAAATGTAAAGTTTATCTCACAGGGTGCCCGTACAACAACTCAAAGGAGCTAAAGCCAACCCCCTTCTACGGTACCTCCTTGTAGTCGAAGAGAAGACATGGCAACAGGATGCCTCACTTATGCCTCATGGGTTCAGACACACAATAATGCGTTTCAGGGTACGGATGAATCTCTCAACTAACCCATTACTCTGATGGTTGAATGGGGTGGTTAATTTGTCCCCCTCCACATGGCCTTCATGTACAGTGACATGAAGTTGGTTGATACCACCTCCTTGGGGAAACCCACACAGATAAAGATCCCATCAGTGCTGGGGCCATGATGGGTGCCGTCGCTGTCCTAAGAGAGATAGCTTCTGGGTAATGGGTGGCATGGTCTATCAAGATCAGTATGAACCTGTTGCCCACGGCTGTCTTGGGATCCAGAGGCCCCACAATGTCCATGCCCACCCACTCAAAAGGGGTTCTCATGACAGGGAATGGTTGCATGGGAGCCTTACATCTCCACTCTTGCCACTTGCCTGGCAAGTCTAACTAGACCTATATAATTCAGGTCTAACAGTTATAATTATTTTCTGTACATTGTTTGTGGTATATAAATAGTCGATAGGTATTGTCATATATAAATAGTCAATGGGTAGGTGCCTCAAAATGTGGTACAGTGGTAGTAAATAGCGAAAAGACAATAGTGTATAATAGTGCACTTGTAATGTGAAGGTAACCACCCAGGCTATCTGTATAGCAAAACACCAGCTATATATTCAACTGCAACATTCCCAAAAGTAGAAGACTTAAACCATAACACAAACAATCATAAATGATATCAAAAATAGTGCATTTTAATAAAAACAAGGGTACATTTTTTTACAATGTGAATATACAGTTATAATAAATTGTTGATAAAACTATATTGGATTTTTACCCTTAACACATACGAACACGGCCTAAACTTAGAATGCCCGTGGGTAAACGCTATAATATGATGGAATAACCAAAGATAAGAACAGACCCCTAGATAACTGCATGAACCAATGCATTAAAATGTATAGTTAATTCCATCTTAATATAATGCTTAATTGACCATCCAAACCCCTAAAGACTTCTGTAGCATGAAGACATTAAGGACTTCAACCTAAACAGATTAAGCACTAACTGATTCATAAGAAGGAAAAGTGAATCTGCAGGAGTACGCTAGAAAACTCTCCATTCTTTTATTTTATCCCAAACACAACAATATGGGGAAAAAGTAACTATAGCTTTAAATAGGGGAGGAGCTTTAGGGAAATGATGTCACAAAGGTGGAGTATAAATACCAATTGGATTCGGTGTGTGAATCCCTTTGTTTTCTGCCGTTACAAGCCACCCGGTGACTGGACCATTGCAAGAGGAAGAAAGAGCGCCAAAAAGGTAAGCCCGAAAAGGAATGGTGTTCCTAGCCCCTATCTGCTAAACGCATCAGCTTTAAAACATCTAGTATACTGATAGAATCATTTCTCGAATTTCCCAGGCACTTCCCAGGTACTCTGTCAAAAAGATTAGAGACCTGCCAAAAGCGAGCGCTCAGTAAAACAAACTGCTGGTCTCCGCGGTCAGAAAGGAAAAAAAACGGAAAAACCCGTCTGACGGCAGCGCTGTCTGCAGCCTCGAGAAATTCTGAACGGCTGTCTGTTTATTTAAAGAGATTCACTAAGGTAGGACCGCATGTTGTCTTTCCTAGCGCAAGGGGCCCCGACAAAAGCATGTTGTCAAAAGGAAATTGAAAATAGTTAAATAAACTTAGCATTTTATGTTTTCCCAAACAGTTCCACGTTGACGCTGCAATTATATGCAGGAAGCAGCATTTCTACGAAGACACCACACGGGCTGTCTTGAAACTTAACCAATTACTGTCCTTTGGTGTTTTGTGCTGCATATTTGAAAAACTCCCCGTTTTTATTGGTGAGAGAAACTATTAAAAGCATATTTAATTGTACCTAAATAAGAGATCTGTGTGTCATTGTAACGCTTGGCCCTTATGGTTTCATCTACAGCCATGAGGCAATTCTGTACTTGAAGAAACCCACAGAAAGTGTAAATACAGGCTAAGTGAGATGGGAGCAGTGGATCCCCAAAACTGAGGTAGGCAACCCAATATAAAAAGAGAAGGAGGGTATTCAGATGTTGCTCTCTATCGCGCTAAGGAAAGACACAGAGTGATTTTTAAGTAACACAAAATTATGTCCTCTACAGGTGACACGTGCCGATTTCAGGGAAAGAAAATAACGGTGCCTCACTTACTCTGTTTTTAATTGAAGAAATCCATAGATGGACCATCTGAACAGAGGTCTATGTCAGGTAAAGACATGGGTAGCTTAACATCCTGGGAAATATGAATAGGTATACACCAATTTAATTACAACATAGTGTTGGTGTAAATAGAACTTTAGTATTAGTTAGGTGGAGGACTATAGGACATGATATTAGTTGCTAATGGCGTCAAAGCCAATAGTTGAATCCTTTTGAAAAAGATGCCTGAAGCTTTATATTGAAGCTGTACATTCTTTCTTTTTTCATTTATCTTACTACTTAAACTCTCTTTCTGGGTGTCTCTCACCTTTTCTTGATAGAAGGATAAAGACATCAAGTTTATTGAATGTAACTTGAACAGGATTTGTATAGAATGCTATCAGTACAATAAATGCACACTATAGACAAAATAAGTGATATCAGAACTGTGATTGTTGATGCCTGTTCACCTTAGGATAGCTCCAGTAGCAATGTATCTCTTGTACTCCTTGCTATATATTAAGTAAGAATCTAAATAAAACAACGAACTGCACTAGATATTCCCATGTTAATTGAAGTGAACCGAATAACAGAAATGAAATGGATAAGTGTTCCAGGGTTCGCTATTACCTAGTATGAATGAATAAAATTGAAATTGTAAACTGTGACACTGTTTTGAAACGTGGAAAAAGAATAAGAATATCATTTTGTTCTTTATAGATAAATTGGCTGAAACTATAAATGTCCTGAGGAAGACACCACGAGGTGTCGAAACGCGTTGACTCACATACAACAGCCACAGCAACAATAGATAGGACATGTATCATTGCCCGTCTAATGTTTTTTAATTTGTGTTTTCTTAAATACAAAATATATCACTTTTTATCAACAATTTATTATAACTGTATATTCACATTGTAAAAAAATGTACCCTTGTTTTTATTAAAATGCACTATTTTTGATATCATTTATGATTGTTTGTGTTATGGTTTAAGTCTTCTACTTTTGGGAATGTTGCAGTTGAATATATAGCTGGTGTTTTGCTATACAGATAGCCTGGGTGGTTACCTTCACATTGTATGTTTTCCCTGACCCAGGATTCTCATCCTTACCAGGGGGCCCTTGTTTCTTCACAAAATACTATACCCACGGTTAATCCGTGTGGGGCTTTTTACTTTTCGAGTTTTGCAACTCTGGAGACTATCTGGGGTTTTTACCCTTCTATCTTATTGGATACATCCTTGTGGGTTCTTTGCCTTTCCTTTATTTTTTAATTTTCTCCTTTCATCCTGTCACTTCTTAACTACAGATTATTGATTAAGTATTCCATATAATTAATGGCCCAATTTCAGACCTTTGGGTTCTCGGACGAGGACTTTGCCACCTTAGTGGGCACTAGTGCCTCGTTTGGAAATGGTTCTTCGAGCACCTCTCTCAACAACAGTGACACTAATAAACTGCTAGATTTACAAAAGAAACTTATAAGGATAGAAGCCCATGGGGAATTCATGCTAAACTACCTTAAGCATGGCATAATTCCCTTAGGATTAAGAGTCAGGAATATTCCTGGGCTCTTTGTCGATATCAAAACCTTTCTCACCAAATGGAGCATGATTGCTACTCGCTGCTCCAGAGATTTAATGATCCTGATAATATCTACAGCAAAAGATCTAGCCATGGATATAAGAAAAGAGATAGAAGAACTCGAAGAAAAGCTTAAAAAATCAACAACAGTGGAAGATGCGAATAAGCAATTTGACATCATAAAGCAGGATATAGCCTCTTTTTCAGACTATCTTAGAAAAAGAAAGGAAGAAAAATTTGCAAAGGATAAAAGGTTTTATACCATAGAACGGACCTATCCGTATCTTGTGGAAGGTTTTTTCAAATCAGACTATCAACATGGGGCTCCCAGATACGAAACCCAACAAAGAATCAATACCTTCTCTGATTCCTCAGATCCAGAATCAGAGGAAGAAGGGGTAATGGGGTTCCATGACGAAAGATCCTTTGACCCAAGAAATAATCAAAGAGGCAACCGTCGTCCTTTTTTAGGGAACAGAGGGGGAAGAGGGGGACGGAGAAGAGTGAGATTCCAGAATCCCACGAGAGGGAATTATCAAAATCACCAATATGCCCAGGAACCTCAACAGTACCTGGAAACAAGGAGCAAGCAATATTGGAGGAACGGGATGTAATCCCGATATTCAATCTTTCCTCCTTTAACTTAGCACCCTCTGACCTCTCAATTTTATCTAAAGGATTATCCTTTGTCCCCCATGCTCAAGTTAACATCTTTGAATTGTACCAAGACATTCATGCCTTTTTTCGAAAAGTCAGGTTAAAAAGATACTTCACAGAAAATGACCCTTTAACATTAGACAACATATCCCCCAATATAGTGGCCCTACCATCCACCTTTACACCAACCTTAGAGCAGGTAGGTCCAGAGATCGCGATCTTTGAAAAAGCGGTGTTAAATAAATTAGACCAAACCTTGAAATTTGTCCCTAAACCAATCTATAACATCACAAAGGACGAATATGATTCAATAAAGAGTTTCAAAAATAACAAAACTGTGACTGTTAAGAGTAGCGATAAAGGTGGGGGAATAGTTCTGATTGACACTGCAAGATATGAGAGCAAAATGTTAGAGATGCTCAATGATCCGATATTCTATAAAAAGATCAAGTTGAACCCTACAAACAGGATAGTGAAAACAATTAATAAAATAACAACTAAAGCCTTAGACACAGGAATTATAAACAAAAAAGAATTTGAATTTTTAAATAAATCCGATAGGAAAATATCATGCATATACGGACTACCTAAGGTCCATAAGAACCAAGAAGACCCCCCATATCGTCCAATAGTCTCAACGATAGGGACCCCTTTGGAAGCCATCTCTAAATATTTGGACAACATATTGCGCCCATATATCTCTTTATCACCCTCCTATATTAAGGACACAGGTGACATAATAAAAAAAGTTGAGAATCTCCAATTTAACCCTCAGAGAGATATTTTAGTGACTCTTGACATCGAGTCATTGTACAGCAACATACCACAAATCGGAGCCATAGAGACAACACTATGGTTTATTGAAGAACATCAGATTCCTTGCTGTAGTAATTTTATAAGGGAATGTCTAACTCTGGTGCTGAAAGAGAACTGTTTTGAATTTGGTGAGCAATTGTTCCTACAAACGAAGGGAGTCAGCATGGGAGCCTCTATGGCTCCATCAATAGCCAATATATACATGATTGCCTTTGAAACAAAAAACATTTTTAATGAAATGGCCCCTTTCTTCGAGTCTGTTTCCCATTGGTACCGCTACATAGATGATATCTTCTTTGTGTGGACCAATGGGGAACAGACTCTTGAGGAATTCTTCCTGTGGCTAAACGAAGCAGATGTGAACTTGAAGTTCACTGCCCATACTAACAAGGAAAAGGTAGAGTTTCTAGATATTTTTATCAAGAATGTTGAAGGTACCCTAAAGGTTGACTTATACACCAAACCTACCGCGAGGAATACTATGTTACATTTTAAAAGTTTTCACCCAAAATGTCAAAAAGAGAGTATTCCGTTTTCCCAATTTCTCAGGGTACGGCGCAACTGCACCGATCTAAGAGATTACGACTCGCAATCAGAAATTATGAAAATTAAATTCATCCAAAGAGGCTACCCCCGTCGCCTAGTTAGAGAGGCTTACAAGAGAGCTAGGTTTTATGATAGAGATGCTCTCCTGAATTCTAAACGTACGAAAAATGCACAGAATCTGGTCTGCATAACTAAACATTCTACGTTAGATGGGACCATTAGGCAAATTATTAATTCAAATTGGCACCTACTGAACCTTAATAACGCCCAACAAAAAATGTCCAAACCTATGTATGCGCACAGGCGCAATAAAAACCTGAAGGATCAAATTGTCCGCTCCAGATTCAGTAAAAGTCCGGAAATTCCTCCATTTGTACAAAGGTCTTTTACAAACAACAATCCAATAAAAGGCACATCGAGCTGTGGCTCATGCAAATCATGTAAGAATATCCATCTTGGAGAGACAATGACCCTGAATGGGGTTGAAATAAAAGCAAAAGACCTATGGACATGTAATACACAAAATGTGGTATATCTTATTACATGCCCTTGCCATCTAGGTTATGTTGGCGAAACAGGAAGAGCAATAAAAATTAGGCTGACCGAGCACAGGTCAGCAATAAAAACAAAAAAAGTTACAGCACCTCTAGTGAGCCATTTTTTAGACTTCGGACATTCTCCGGAAGATATAAAATGGCGAGTTCTGGAAAAAATACAGTTGCCAAATGACAAAGGAGGGGAAAAGATTAGGAAGAAGCGAGAACTATATTGGATTTTTACCCTTAACACATACGAACACGGCCTAAACTTAGAATGCCCGTGGGTAAACGCTATAATATGATGGAATAACCAAAGATAAGAACAGACCCCTAGATAACTGCATGAACCAATGCATTAAAATGTATAGTTAATTCCATCTTAATATAATGCTTAATTGACCATCCAAACCCCTAAAGACTTCTGTAGCATGAAGACATTAAGGACTTCAACCTAAACAGATTAAGCACTAACTGATTCATAAGAAGGAAAAGTGAATCTGCAGGAGTACGCTAGAAAACTCTCCATTCTTTTATTTTATCCCAAACACAACAATATGGGGAAAAAGTAACTATAGCTTTAAATAGGGGAGGAGCTTTAGGGAAATGATGTCACAAAGGTGGAGTATAAATACCAATTGGATTCGGTGTGTGAATCCCTTTGTTTTCTGCCGTTACAAGCCACCCGGTGACTGGACCATTGCAAGAGGAAGAAAGAGCGCCAAAAAGGTAAGCCCGAAAAGGAATGGTGTTCCTAGCCCCTATCTGCTAAACGCATCAGCTTTAAAACATCTAGTATACTGATAGAATCATTTCTCGAATTTCCCAGGCACTTCCCAGGTACTCTGTCAAAAAGATTAGAGACCTGCCAAAAGCGAGCGCTCAGTAAAACAAACTGCTGGTCTCCGCGGTCAGAAAGGAAAAAAAACGGAAAAACCCGTCTGACGGCAGCGCTGTCTGCAGCCTCGAGAAATTCTGAACGGCTGTCTGTTTATTTAAAGAGATTCACTAAGGTAGGACCGCATGTTGTCTTTCCTAGCGCAAGGGGCCCCGACAAAAGCATGTTGTCAAAAGGAAATTGAAAATAGTTAAATAAACTTAGCATTTTATGTTTTCCCAAACAGTTCCACGTTGACGCTGCAATTATATGCAGGAAGCAGCATTTCTACGAAGACACCACACGGGCTGTCTTGAAACTTAACCAATTACTGTCCTTTGGTGTTTTGTGCTGCATATTTGAAAAACTCCCCGTTTTTATTGGTGAGAGAAACTATTAAAAGCATATTTAATTGTACCTAAATAAGAGATCTGTGTGTCATTGTAACGCTTGGCCCTTATGGTTTCATCTACAGCCATGAGGCAATTCTGTACTTGAAGAAACCCACAGAAAGTGTAAATACAGGCTAAGTGAGATGGGAGCAGTGGATCCCCAAAACTGAGGTAGGCAACCCAATATAAAAAGAGAAGGAGGGTATTCAGATGTTGCTCTCTATCGTGCTAAGGAAAGACACAGAGTGATTTTTAAGTAACACAAAATTATGTCCTCTACAGGTGACACGTGCCGATTTCAGGGAAAGAAAATAACGGTGCCTCACTTACTCTGTTTTTAATTGAAGAAATCCATAGATGGACCATCTGAACAGAGGTCTATGTCAGGTAAAGACATGGGTAGCTTAACATCCTGGGAAATATGAATAGGTATACACCAATTTAATTACAACATAGTGTTGGTGTAAATAGAACTTTAGTATTAGTTAGGTGGAGGACTATAGGACATGATATTAGTTGCTAATGGCGTCAAAGCCAATAGTTGAATCCTTTTGAAAAAGATGCCTGAAGCTTTATATTGAAGCTGTACATTCTTTCTTTTTTCATTTATCTTACTACTTAAACTCTCTTTCTGGGTGTCTCTCACCTTTTCTTGATAGAAGGATAAAGACATCAAGTTTATTGAATGTAACTTGAACAGGATTTGTATAGAATGCTATCAGTACAATAAATGCACACTATAGACAAAATAAGTGATATCAGAACTGTGATTGTTGATGCCTGTTCACCTTAGGATAGCTCCAGTAGCAATGTATCTCTTGTACTCCTTGCTATATATTAAGTAAGAATCTAAATAAAACAACGAACTGCACTAGATATTCCCATGTTAATTGAAGTGAACCGAATAACAGAAATGAAATGGATAAGTGTTCCAGGGTTCGCTATTACCTAGTATGAATGAATAAAATTGAAATTGTAAACTGTGACACTGTTTTGAAACGTGGAAAAAGAATAAGAACTAATATCATTTTGTTCTTTATAGATAAATTGGCTGAAACTATAAATGTCCTGAGGAAGACACCACGAGGTGTCGAAACGCGTTGACTCACATACAACAGCCACAGCAACAATAGATAGGACATGTATCATTGCCCGTCTAATGTTTTTTAATTTGTGTTTTCTTAAATACAAAATATATCACTTTTTATCAACAATTTATTATAACTGTATATTCACATTGTAAAAAAATGTACCCTTGTTTTTATTAAAATGCACTATTTTTGATATCATTTATGATTGTTTGTGTTATGGTTTAAGTCTTCTACTTTTGGGAATGTTGCAGTTGAATATATAGCTGGTGTTTTGCTATACAGATAGCCTGGGTGGTTACCTTCACATTGTATGTTTTCCCTGACCCAGGATTCTCATCCTTACCAGGGGGCCCTTGTTTCTTCACAAAATACTATACCCACGGTTAATCCGTGTGGGGCTTTTTACTTTTCGAGTTTTGCAACTCTGGAGACTATCTGGGGTTTTTACCCTTCTATCTTATTGGATACATCCTTGTGGGTTCTTTGCCTTTCCTTTATTTTTTAATTTTCTCCTTTCATCCTGTCACTTCTTAACTACAGATTATTGATTAAGTATTCCATATAATTAATGGCCCAATTTCAGACCTTTGGGTTCTCGGACGAGGACTTTGCCACCTTAGTGGGCACTAGTGCCTCGTTTGGAAATGGTTCTTCGAGCACCTCTCTCAACAACAGTGACACTAATAAACTGCTAGATTTACAAAAGAAACTTATAAGGATAGAAGCCCATGGGGAATTCATGCTAAACTACCTTAAGCATGGCATAATTCCCTTAGGATTAAGAGTCAGGAATATTCCTGGGCTCTTTGTCGATATCAAAACCTTTCTCACCAAATGGAGCATGATTGCTACTCGCTGCTCCAGAGATTTAATGATCCTGATAATATCTACAGCAAAAGATCTAGCCATGGATATAAGAAAAGAGATAGAAGAACTCGAAGAAAAGCTTAAAAAATCAACAACAGTGGAAGATGCGAATAAGCAATTTGACATCATAAAGCAGGATATAGCCTCTTTTTCAGACTATCTTAGAAAAAGAAAGGAAGAAAAATTTGCAAAGGATAAAAGGTTTTATACCATAGAACGGACCTATCCGTATCTTGTGGAAGGTTTTTTCAAATCAGACTATCAACATGGGGCTCCCAGATACGAAACCCAACAAAGAATCAATACCTTCTCTGATTCCTCAGATCCAGAATCAGAGGAAGAAGGGGTAATGGGGTTCCATGACGAAAGATCCTTTGACCCAAGAAATAATCAAAGAGGCAACCGTCGTCCTTTTTTAGGGAACAGAGGGGGAAGAGGGGGACGGAGAAGAGTGAGATTCCAGAATCCCACGAGAGGGAATTATCAAAATCACCAATATGCCCAGGAACCTCAACAGTACCTGGAAACAAGGAGCAAGCAATATTGGAGGAACGGGATGTAATCCCGATATTCAATCTTTCCTCCTTTAACTTAGCACCCTCTGACCTCTCAATTTTATCTAAAGGATTATCCTTTGTCCCCCATGCTCAAGTTAACATCTTTGAATTGTACCAAGACATTCATGCCTTTTTTCGAAAAGTCAGGTTAAAAAGATACTTCACAGAAAATGACCCTTTAACATTAGACAACATATCCCCCAATATAGTGGCCCTACCATCCACCTTTACACCAACCTTAGAGCAGGTAGGTCCAGAGATCGCGATCTTTGAAAAAGCGGTGTTAAATAAATTAGACCAAACCTTGAAATTTGTCCCTAAACCAATCTATAACATCACAAAGGACGAATATGATTCAATAAAGAGTTTCAAAAATAACAAAACTGTGACTGTTAAGAGTAGCGATAAAGGTGGGGGAATAGTTCTGATTGACACTGCAAGATATGAGAGCAAAATGTTAGAGATGCTCAATGATCCGATATTCTATAAAAAGATCAAGTTGAACCCTACAAACAGGATAGTGAAAACAATTAATAAAATAACAACTAAAGCCTTAGACACAGGAATTATAAACAAAAAAGAATTTGAATTTTTAAATAAATCCGATAGGAAAATATCATGCATATACGGACTACCTAAGGTCCATAAGAACCAAGAAGACCCCCCATATCGTCCAATAGTCTCAACGATAGGGACCCCTTTGGAAGCCATCTCTAAATATTTGGACAACATATTGCGCCCATATATCTCTTTATCACCCTCCTATATTAAGGACACAGGTGACATAATAAAAAAAGTTGAGAATCTCCAATTTAACCCTCAGAGAGATATTTTAGTGACTCTTGACATCGAGTCATTGTACAGCAACATACCACAAATCGGAGCCATAGAGACAACACTATGGTTTATTGAAGAACATCAGATTCCTTGCTGTAGTAATTTTATAAGGGAATGTCTAACTCTGGTGCTGAAAGAGAACTGTTTTGAATTTGGTGAGCAATTGTTCCTACAAACGAAGGGAGTCAGCATGGGAGCCTCTATGGCTCCATCAATAGCCAATATATACATGATTGCCTTTGAAACAAAAAACATTTTTAATGAAATGGCCCCTTTCTTCGAGTCTGTTTCCCATTGGTACCGCTACATAGATGATATCTTCTTTGTGTGGACCAATGGGGAACAGACTCTTGAGGAATTCTTCCTGTGGCTAAACGAAGCAGATGTGAACTTGAAGTTCACTGCCCATACTAACAAGGAAAAGGTAGAGTTTCTAGATATTTTTATCAAGAATGTTGAAGGTACCCTAAAGGTTGACTTATACACCAAACCTACCGCGAGGAATACTATGTTACATTTTAAAAGTTTTCACCCAAAATGTCAAAAAGAGAGTATTCCGTTTTCCCAATTTCTCAGGGTACGGCGCAACTGCACCGATCTAAGAGATTACGACTCGCAATCAGAAATTATGAAAATTAAATTCATCCAAAGAGGCTACCCCCGTCGCCTAGTTAGAGAGGCTTACAAGAGAGCTAGGTTTTATGATAGAGATGCTCTCCTGAATTCTAAACGTACGAAAAATGCACAGAATCTGGTCTGCATAACTAAACATTCTACGTTAGATGGGACCATTAGGCAAATTATTAATTCAAATTGGCACCTACTGAACCTTAATAACGCCCAACAAAAAATGTCCAAACCTATGTATGCGCACAGGCGCAATAAAAACCTGAAGGATCAAATTGTCCGCTCCAGATTCAGTAAAAGTCCGGAAATTCCTCCATTTGTACAAAGGTCTTTTACAAACAACAATCCAATAAAAGGCACATCGAGCTGTGACTCATGCAAATCATGTAAGAATATCCATCTTGGAGAGACAATGACCCTGAATGGGGTTGAAATAAAAGCAAAAGACCTATGGACATGTAATACACAAAATGTGGTATATCTTATTACATGCCCTTGCCATCTAGGTTATGTTGGCGAAACAGGAAGAGCAATAAAAATTAGGCTGACCGAGCACAGGTCAGCAATAAAAACAAAAAAAGTTACAGCACCTCTAGTGAGCCATTTTTTAGACTTCGGACATTCATCCGGAAGATATAAAATGGCGAGTTCTGGAAAAAATACAGTTGCCAAATGACAAAGGAGGGGAAAAGATTAGGAAGAAGCGAGAACTATATTGGATTTTTACCCTTAACACATACGAACACGGCCTAAACTTAGAATGCCCGTGGGTAAACGCTATAATATGATGGAATAACCAAAGATAAGAACAGACCCCTAGATAACTGCATGAACCAATGCATTAAAATGTATAGTTAATTCCATCTTAATATAATGCTTAATTGACCATCCAAACCCCTAAAGACTTCTGTAGCATGAAGACATTAAGGACTTCAACCTAAACAGATTAAGCACTAACTGATTCATAAGAAGGAAAAGTGAATCTGCAGGAGTACGCTAGAAAACTCTCCATTCTTTTATTTTATCCCAAACACAACAATATGGGGAAAAAGTAACTATAGCTTTAAATAGGGGAGGAGCTTTAGGGAAATGATGTCACAAAGGTGGAGTATAAATACCAATTGGATTCGGTGTGTGAATCCCTTTGTTTTCTGCCGTTACAAGCCACCCGGTGACTGGACCATTGCAAGAGGAAGAAAGAGCGCCAAAAAGGTAAGCCCGAAAAGGAATGGTGTTCCTAGCCCCTATCTGCTAAACGCATCAGCTTTAAAACATCTAGTATACTGATAGAATCATTTCTCGAATTTCCCAGGCACTTCCCAGGTACTCTGTCAAAAAGATTAGAGACCTGCCAAAAGCGAGCGCTCAGTAAAACAAACTGCTGGTCTCCGCGGTCAGAAAGGAAAAAAAACGGAAAAACCCGTCTGACGGCAGCGCTGTCTGCAGCCTCGAGAAATTCTGAACGGCTGTCTGTTTATTTAAAGAGATTCACTAAGGTAGGACCGCATGTTGTCTTTCCTAGCGCAAGGGGCCCCGACAAAAGCATGTTGTCAAAAGGAAATTGAAAATAGTTAAATAAACTTAGCATTTTATGTTTTCCCAAACAGTTCCACGTTGACGCTGCAATTATATGCAGGAAGCAGCATTTCTACGAAGACACCACACGGGCTGTCTTGAAACTTAACCAATTACTGTCCTTTGGTGTTTTGTGCTGCATATTTGAAAAACTCCCCGTTTTTATTGGTGAGAGAAACTATTAAAAGCATATTTAATTGTACCTAAATAAGAGATCTGTGTGTCATTGTAACGCTTGGCCCTTATGGTTTCATCTACAGCCATGAGGCAATTCTGTACTTGAAGAAACCCACAGAAAGTGTAAATACAGGCTAAGTGAGATGGGAGCAGTGGATCCCCAAAACTGAGGTAGGCAACCCAATATAAAAAGAGAAGGAGGGTATTCAGATGTTGCTCTCTATCGCGCTAAGGAAAGACACAGAGTGATTTTTAAGTAACACAAAATTATGTCCTCTACAGGTGACACGTGCCGATTTCAGGGAAAGAAAATAACGGTGCCTCACTTACTCTGTTTTTAATTGAAGAAATCCATAGATGGACCATCTGAACAGAGGTCTATGTCAGGTAAAGACATGGGTAGCTTAACATCCTGGGAAATATGAATAGGTATACACCAATTTAATTACAACATAGTGTTGGTGTAAATAGAACTTTAGTATTAGTTAGGTGGAGGACTATAGGACATGATATTAGTTGCTAATGGCGTCAAAGCCAATAGTTGAATCCTTTTGAAAAAGATGCCTGAAGCTTTATATTGAAGCTGTACATTCTTTCTTTTTTCATTTATCTTACTACTTAAACTCTCTTTCTGGGTGTCTCTCACCTTTTCTTGATAGAAGGATAAAGACATCAAGTTTATTGAATGTAACTTGAACAGGATTTGTATAGAATGCTATCAGTACAATAAATGCACACTATAGACAAAATAAGTGATATCAGAACTGTGATTGTTGATGCCTGTTCACCTTAGGATAGCTCCAGTAGCAATGTATCTCTTGTACTCCTTGCTATATATTAAGTAAGAATCTAAATAAAACAACGAACTGCACTAGATATTCCCATGTTAATTGAAGTGAACCGAATAACAGAAATGAAATGGATAAGTGTTCCAGGGTTCGCTATTACCTAGTATGAATGAATAAAATTGAAATTGTAAACTGTGACACTGTTTTGAAACGTGGAAAAAGAATAAGAACTAATATCATTTTGTTCTTTATAGATAAATTGGCTGAAACTATAAATGTCCTGAGGAAGACACCACGAGGTGTCGAAACGCGTTGACTCACATACAACAGCCACAGCAACAATAGATAGGACATGTATCATTGCCCGTCTAATGTTTTTTAATTTGTGTTTTCTTAAATACAAAATATATCACTTTTTATCAACAATTTATTATAACTGTATATTCACATTGTAAAAAAATGTACCCTTGTTTTTATTAAAATGCACTATTTTTGATATCATTTATGATTGTTTGTGTTATGGTTTAAGTCTTCTACTTTTGGGAATGTTGCAGTTGAATATATAGCTGGTGTTTTGCTATACAGATAGCCTGGGTGGTTACCTTCACATTGTATGTTTTCCCTGACCCAGGATTCTCATCCTTACCAGGGGGCCCTTGTTTCTTCACAAAATAATAGTGCACTTGTGCAATTTATATGGGAAAAAACAATACAGTATACTGGTAAGCAATACAATTTTTTGAAGAACGACTCAGGCTTAAAGCACAACTTTCAAACACTATAATGAATGCTAGTCAACAGGTAAGTGTGTTGATGTTTCAACATATATAGTTATTTCCACAGGGGCTTCTTTATCAAGATAAAGGTGGTAGCAACCATAAATTGAGTTAACCAAAATGAAACTTTAGTCAGTAGGCCCTCCAATGTCAAGACACAGGTATTGATGCTGAATGTGTGAGGTTACCTTTGCTCCCAGTCAACATCTTGTGTTTCTGTCAGTATACAGTATTATGGAGAACACAGATTCATTGGTGGTATTCTGAGGGGAAGATTATTTCTCTATGTATTAATCATGATCCATTTTGCTGATAAGTGCCTCTTTTTGAATCAGTTTCCTTTCTGCCCCCCAGTGGGTAGCCCTCTCCCTTGCTTTTTGTCCTTTTGGGGAGTGAGGTTACAAAATGAAACATATCCTACTGCAAAGTTGCTATCATATCTTTCTTTAGAATAATCATGGGATAATTTATGATAATAATACATCTCTTGAAATGCATTGAGGATAAGTAAGTGATATATGGGTTTGATGGGTTGCATGAGGGACATGAATTTTAAAAATGAATGATTGTGGATATTGCAGTAAAGCTTATAAAAGATATATATTTTTAAAAACCTTGAAACAGAAAGGTATTGATTTGTTTAAATATTATATATTGAACTTCACATTTAGGGTTGTTTCTAACGAGACAACATGCAATTAGACTGATGCAATAATTTCGTTCCCAACTGCAACACACAAAAGAGTGAAAGTCTTTCATTAGCCCTGTATTTGTATTGTATCTGCAGGGGCAGCTTAAAGGCACCTAACACTTCCAAAAATGTTTTTATTTCAATGTAGGGCTACTGGGCAGTTGCTGCTACACTAAAGTAATTTTGAATGCCAGTGAAGTGTTTACTTATGGAGCATTGCATACTTTTTGTCTTACCAACACCAACCATTCAAATTTCAGCCCTTCTAGGCAGCATATCAAGGGTGTTACTTAATATATGCACCTATCAAGGGATCTGAAAAGTTCCCTGGAACACCATAGATCATCTTGGTCAAAGCATGAAAAGAATTGAAAAATAGTAGGGAGCAAGGCACTCTGGCACAAGGTGTTCCCCTCAATGCACCTGGTAATATGCATTTCAGCTTCCTTGTGGAAACAAGTTAGGGTTGTTATCTCCCAACCTACCCTCGGGCGAGAAGGGGAGTGTGAGGAAAGTCCCAGGAATGCCAATATCAACTCTGATAACCCCTTGGTAAAACCCTTCTGGGCTCCTTACCGTATTAGCTAGGAGGACTATGACGCTGGGACATCAAAGAAACCATCACCATTAACGGCAGATTTTCCCTCTTTTCGCAGCATGAAGGAAATGACCCGGAAGCAGTCTCCCTCATTCCACAGCCAGGAGGAAATGATCAGGAAGCAGTCTCTCCTGAGAGAGGCGGGCCACTCCACAAAACATCCAATCAGAGCCGCTAGAGAGAGGTCAGGAGTGGCAGAAAAGCCAGGAGGAGGACATGTCCGGGGTGTCAGCAACTCGGAACCAGCCAGAGCAGGAGAACGGAGCAGAAGCGGGAAAAGGTGAGAGAAACTCAGAGGAAATTGCTGACGCCAGGCCTAGAGATGCCGAAGACGGAGATCCGGAGCTTCCTGATGACTGGACAGAGGACTGGTGCATCCAGGAGGAGGCGACTGTGCCGCCGCAACTCAGGAGAGTTGCGACAGAGAGCGGTACGTAGCTCGTGCAGAGAGAAATAGTAGACAACATAGATAATGGGACCCCCCTTTATGGTTAATTTAATGACCGGGGAAAAGAGAGGACAACATCAATGAAAACAAAACTGGAATTCCCCCCTGGTCAATTTATACATTCCTTTATGACATAGCTCACAAAGACAATTAGTTAGGCCTTCATAGTAATCACAGGTACCACAAAATTAGTAATTATTTTGAATATTTTTATTTTTCATGATTCTATTTCTGTAGTGTATCAAAAATTTTTTTTTTCATGATTCTATTTCTGTAGTGTATCAAAAAAACTAATTGTCTTTGTGAGCTATGCCATAGAGGAGGGAAATAGTAGAGGCTGGGACCAAGGGAGGTTCACACTCACTGGCCAGTTTTTGTCCTGACAATACATGTTTTAACCCTGACCGCCTACACCTGAATAGAGAGGAGGGGGGCAAAGTCTTTAAGGCTCACTCCTTTTAGAATTATTGGTCAGAAGACCAATCTCTCCTTTGTTTGGTTAAATATCCACCTTTACTTTTCCCCATTTTTCCTTCACCCTTTTGGCCAGTCCTTCATGTGGTGTGGTGGAAGTTATAAGTACTAAGTAGAAGCTTTGCACTGATCACTGCTTTCTGCTTTCTTTTGTGTGAGCACACCGGAACTTCAGGAACCACTCAGATTTCCTCAAGAAGTGACAGGAACCCCTTCCTACCTGCAAGAACACAGACCCACAGCGGATGTATACAGCGTGTGATGCACCCAGTTTTGCCTGTGCTGCTTCTATATCTGTGTGTCACATCCACAAATAAATACCACAGTGTTGATCCCATACGGCTTCCTCGCTTCTATTTCCGACCGTCCTTTTGACATTTGGTGTCAGAAGTGGGATCGGAGGAAATGGAGGCCGTAGTGAAGAAGATGGCGGAAGGTCAGGATCAGCTTGAAAAGATCATGGCTCGCTATTTGGAGACAGCAGAAACAGAAAGGGAAGCCCTTCATAAGACTCTTACTGAACAAGGCCAAACCCAAGAAACCACTATGGGGAAACTTGCTGAAGTACTTGGACAACTCCAGGGCTACACCGCTCCTCCTTTGGTCATAGTCCAGAAGTACGAACAGGGAGAAGACCCGGATTTCTTTCTCTCCAATTTTGAAAGAATGGCCCGAACTGCCTTATGGCCAGAGGAAAGATGGTACAGTACTTAGGTCCCCTCCTCACTGAAGACCTCCAGGCAGCCTATCACTCTGCTAACCCCCTAGGGACCACTTCCTATCCAGATATAAAAAATGTATACCGGAAAGCATGGGCATCGATGAAGAGATCTATCAGATGAGGCTCCGTCATATCCGAGAAGGTCCGCAAGAAAATCCCAGAGCCCTATGCTATCGTATCAAGGATCCGGCCAACGGGGGAGTGGCTTAGCCATCGACCGGAATGGCCGCACTGAGCTGAAGCTCTCCTGGTCTGAGTAACCCATCCGTGCATTCCCTGGTATCCAATACGGCCCATAATCGAAGGAAAGCTGGCAGAACAGTGCGCTACAATATGGCAGAGTTAGGGGCTAACGAGCAAGCCTGGAGGCGAAGATATTGAGGGAAGAAGTGCAGTAGCACACAGTCATGCTCCACAAGATGGCAGCCTGACGGGAACTTCCAACATCAATCCTAGCGGCGAAGAAGGAAGCTGAGCGGTGCCCAGAAGGGAGCGGTGCGGTGAGTGGGGGCGGCAGCTTTGTAAAGCCTAGACCGTAGTCACTGGGCCGCCAGCAAAAGGTACGCATCTGACGCCGGGAGTCACGAGAGACAGTAGCGGCAGGGGAAGGGCCTTTACCCTAGTGCCAGTATATGCCGTCTAGGCCAAGACCACATCATGGCGTAACCAGCCCCTCCGGCACTCCTGGAGACTTGGGTGCTGCCGGACCCGACGGCTGGAGGCGTGTTGGGCCCCCTCCACCCCCCCGGCTCCCCAGACTTAGAAGAGCTCCCGAGCCACACAGAATCCTGGCACTGCCTTGGGCAGCCTGCTTCAGCTGCTCTGATAAGGATCTCTAAACCAACACGAAGACCTACACAGGAACCCTGTCTCACCTACTAACACTGGATTAGCCTGGAGGGCACAACAACTGCACTATTGAGGGGACATTTTTACAGCGCGTCAACGGCCCATCCAGTTACAGTAAAAACCTGCTGCACACTTAGAATCTCTGCCGTGTGCTGTTTTTCATATATAATATCCTCACAGACTGCCACTGACGGTGCGGTCCAGTCTACACCAGAGGTGTGCACAGAGCCACTACTGGGGTAACATCATCTGCGGCCCGGCTTCCATTAAGGGGCTCATCTGAACCACTCCTGATAGTAGCCTACTATACACTCTCCAATGTTAACACGGCATTGGCTGCAAAGATCTAAAACAGCGCCAACTCCCTTTTGAAAAAATAGTGGACACAAATTGAGACCTGCCTAGCGACATGGCGGTAGGAGGGCAGGTGCCAACCGTCCCGGTGGAAGATACCAGCCAGCTGGGTCCATTGCTGCTAGAGATGAGGGCAAGATTCAAGGCACTGGATGTTCGCTTTGAAACCTTAGATAAACACATGGCCGACCTAGGGGCAAAGATCCAGGTACACTACAGGCGCCTAGATGTGGTGGAGTCCGGTACGTCCGATCTGGAGGACAGGATGGTCCAATCCTTGAAAAGAGTAGATCGAATGGAGCGAATACTGAAAGAAGTCGCAATGAAAAATGAGGATTTGGAAGCGAGGAGTTGCCGCAACAACGTCCGCCTCGTGGGTGTGCCGAAGTCCACAGCCACTGGGCGCATGGACAATATGGTGGAAACTATCCTGCTCGATCTCTTTGGCAAAGAGGCGTTCACCCCTGGCTTCGTGGTGGAACGCGCCCACAGATCACTTGGTCCAAGACCCAACCCTGGCTGCCCACCCAGGCCCTTCATTGCAAGAATAATGTACTTTAGAGACAGAGATACCGCTTTGTGACTGGATCGTGAAAAGGTTCCAAGCTGTCATTATACCCTGCCTTCACTGCCATGGTGCAAGACACCAGAAGAAAGTTCCTGGGAGTTAAAACAACGCTTAAGAACTTGGGGTTAAAATATGGCATGTTGTATCCTGCCAGGTTAAGGGTAGAAGTCAATGGCCGCTCCCGAATATTCAAGAACCCGAGGGAGGTGCAAGAATTCAGCCACACCTACAAACTTAACAACAAATGCCCCTCAGACGCCACTGTCTCCTCCCCCCCATAGTGGGTCCGATGCCTGTGCAGACTTGTTCTCAAGCTCGGGCCATGGCTGACTGTTCAATTTTGCTTATATTGCCGCACATTTGTTTGTTCATAGTTAATACTGAGATTTGTCTAATAAAAAGTATCATATGGTATTGGTTACTGGACCATCCCCATCTTTAGTGTACACCTAGAGATTGTTTTGATTAAGACAGCATGTACCCCAATAGTATGGTTTTCAATATGTTCTGAGGTTTACTGGTATCATGCACTATTTCTGGAAAATTGGTATTGCCTCTCCGACTGGGCGGGAAGGCTGGGTGGGGGGTGGTGGGAGGGGTATTGAAGTTCATGCTTTGCACTGAGCTTATGCTATGTCTAATCACAGAAGCTTTTGCTGGGTACATGTTTTGGTTATTCTTCAATATTTCAGACAGAACACTGTTATGGCACAGATAGGTCACAACTCCAGCCCTTCAAGTGTTACTCTAGCCACATGGAATGTTCGGGGTTTGAACGACACCCGCAAAAGGAGACAAGTGATGCATTATTTGATCCGGCATAGGGTAGACATTGCCTTCTTACAAGAGACGCATCTCCCTCCCGGTGATTGGTCCAGATTTCATCCTCATGGGGCCCAAACCGTTTCTTCACCAACTACAGCAACTATGCCAGGGGTACGGCCATTCTCATCCATAAACGACTCCCCTTCAAATGCCACTCTATCACCTATGATGACGCCGGTAGGATTGTAATTGTTCGGGAGATGCTTCTTAACTGTAAGATTGTAATGGGGTGCATATATGGTCCTAACATCGATTCTCCTAATTTTTTTCTTGCTCTCCACTCGAAACTGCTGCAACTGGGCTCCACGCCCCTTCTTTTGGGGGGCGATTTTAACATCACCTTCAATCCTGTCTCTGACAGCACATCCACAGCCCTGGACCCTAAACCGAGAGCACGCAAAGCCTTGCACTCTATGTGTGACCACTTCTCACTGCTAGACTTGGGACGGGTCCGCGACCCAGATCACACAACATATGCACACCATATACCGGCACACATGACACTTGGACGCGATTTGACTATTGGTTAGCCTCCCCTGAAATTTCTAGATGGTTCCACAAGATACAAACATTGCCCAGGTCATACTCTGACCACTCCCCAGTTTTATTGTGGCTGTTGATCCCCCGCCCTGAAGGGTTCGAAAGACAGTGGAGTTTCCCGAGCCGCGCACTATATGACGAGGTGTTCAGACAAGAAGTTCATGAAGCCATAGAGGATTACTTTGAAATAAACACAGGGTCTGTAGACTCTGAGGCGGTGTTATGGGAGGGATTTAAACCCTACATGAGGGGAGTATGTAGCTCAAAGAGCTCCGGGGTACTTCGCGACCTACGCAGCACACTTTCCCGGCTAGAGAACAAACTGAACACATTGGACACTGAGCATAGGGCGACTGCTGACCCTGGATACAACATGAAGAGAGCAGCTCAGCTCTTGGAATACAGAAAGGTAGCTGACAGGGAAATACTTAACATGGGGAAATATCACAACACTAAAGTTTATGGAAAAGGAGTTGTATCTTTCCGAGGTAGCATTGGTATACTTAGAGAGATTCATGCAAGATTTTTTAGCAGAGCCCATCTCGGCAGATAGCACACATGAAGCCATTACGACCCTGAACTCATCCACAGCCCCCGGGTTGGATAGATTTACAGGCGAATTTTACAAAGCCTACAAAGACCTCCTGATCCCCCGGCTATTAGACGTCTATGATGAAGCTCTAGAGAGACAGCTGCTCCCTCCTACCCTACGAGAAGCAGTTATTATTCTGCTCCCTAAACCGGGCAAGGACCCCCTACAGTGTGGCTCGTACTGACCCCTAGCGCTGCTAAACTTAGATTATAAAATCCTCGCTTAGGCTTTGGCATGCTGCCTCTCGCTGCTTATGGAATCTATATTTTTCCCCTGCTCAATCAGGTTTTGTCCCGCACCGATCCACCGCCTTCAACCTCCGCACCCTGTTTAACACATTGCACAGAATAAACCCAGAGGTTCCTGAAGCAGCAATCCTGCTAGACACCGAAAAGGCCTTTAACTCCCTAGAATGGCCCTTTTTTCTTTCCATAATACAACGCATGAGAATGCCACAGGGATTCATTGCCACAACAGCACTATACACACAACCTACAGCTAGGCTCCAACTGTATGGTACCCTATCAGCCCCCTTTACCTTATCACATGGCACGAGGCAGGAATGTCCCCTTTCCCCTTTATTGTATATTTTAGCGATGGACCCACTGATTAGACACTTTCAGGAAAAACACCTACACCGAGGATTGCAATATAGCACAGGCCCACTACTAGTTTCCCTATATGCCGACGATACAATCCTGCATGCCCGAGACCCCTAAACCAACCTGGACCCACTAGTCAGAGATATCCTCCGATTTGCACATTCTCTGGGCTGGGGATAAACTAGCGTAAATCAGTTATCTTTCCCCTAACGACTGGAACGACCCGTTGGGTCCTGGATTTCCCATTGGACTGGTGCACTGATTCAGTAAAATATGTGGGGATACACATCCATCTCAATACTGACTAGATCATATGCCGTAAATACGGAGTGGCAATCTCCCAACTGGAGGCGCAAATTGACTCTTGGCTCAAACTCCCTCTCCCAATGGCGGGGCGAGTTGCCCTGGTAAAAATGATCATACTCCCGAAGTTTTTATATTTGTTTCACAATATACCAATCCCACTCACTAACAAATTCTTCAGCACTCTGCGGTCACACTTAATCAGGCTAGTATGGGGCGACAAGACACCCAGGATGAGATGGCAGGTATTGATGCTCCCCTGTGACCGAGGAGGATATGGGGTCCCTGATCTTCAATTGTACTTTCTGGCTGCACAATGTAGTTTCGACCAGACATGGTAACATCCGGACGCCAGGGTTACATACCTGCTCCCGGATTTAGACTTTGTTTTACCTAACACGCTTGCCACCGTTTTGCCCACTGGGATCCCTAAGGATCCCAAAGATATACAACCAGTTTCCACCACCAGTTGAGCATGGGCTAAGCTGAGCCATATTACCCACACCCAGACATTGTACTCTTCCTCCCTTCCACTCCCCAACGCCAACTTGCTATCTACTGGTGAAAAGCTGGTTCAAAGGACCTGCACGAAATTTAACATAAACACAATGGGGGATCTATTTCCTGCTGGCCACGTTTTTGACCCAGAGGATGTATCTACCTTCTCAGATGCCACATTTATGGATAGATTTGTGTTGGCCAGATTACGCTCTGCCCTGCGGGCTCGGCTCCCTGACTATCCACTAGAACCTCCCTCGTTTCCCCCATTTATATTGGTGATAGGTAGCAGCAAGGGGATCCATCTTATATCTCACTTTTATAAGCCGTGTGCTGACCTGTTCCCAGTGGATTATGAAAGAATACGTAACGCATGGGAGTCAGACTTAGGCGACCCAATTACTGACGAGCAAAGGGCAGCCTGCTGCAAGGTTACTAAAACGGTGTCTCTCAACAGCAGCCATAAATTGATACACTTTAAGTTTTTACGTAGAATTTATGTTACACCTGCCCGAGCACACAAGATAGATCCCATCAGTCTGCATTGCTGCCAGCGTTGTCAAACTCCTCCAGCTGACTTTTCACATCTTGCCTGGACTTGCCCGCGAATCCACACCTTTTGTGTTGCGATACACAAACTTTTAAGCAAAATGATACAGGTTCCGACGGAGGCCTTGCCCGAGATAGCCTTCCTGGGATATGTAGTCCAGCTCCCTCCGAACATTCGCAGATTCGCTGCCATCTCCTTACTGCTGGCTAAAAGAGAAGTCGCAATTTACTGGGGTGGTAAGAGGGCTCCGACGACACATGGTTGGATCCGAAGCCTAGCAACCTGCTCTATGAGGAGCGACCTGTATGCTAGCACTGTCCCCCCTTCCTCCAGGCCTAAGGACATCTAGGGCCCCTTCAGATCCTTCCTTGCACTACAGCAGCAATACCCCCCCACACATCGAGAATAGGGGATAGTGCCGACTGGGGTGGGCTAAAAGGATGCGATACACACGTAAATGTTCCTTGACATACTCTACCTACATGAACAGACCCGTTGTTGTTTCTTGTATATATGGTTTGGTGGGAATTCAGGGAGGGAACCATGGATCGGCGCAATGGAGAAACATTTGATAGGGTTTTGGTATGTATTAGATATGATATTGTTAGCACTTGATTGACCTACTGTGCTTTAAAGACCTTGCCAGATTACTATGTTAAGACTGTACCCTATGTATACTGTAATTGAACTCTGTGCTCTGATTTACTTTTCGCAAAATGCTAAATAAAGTTATAAAACTGTTTTTTTTTTAAAAAGGACAGGCCCAACCAATGACTGAAACCTCTGACATCCTCCAAGGAGGTTATATTGGAGAAAATATACCTCGAGCACTTCCTCACCTCGCTACACCCTCCCATTCAGAAATAGGTTTGCCAGCATACCGACCTATCCTTAGACAAAGCAGTAGAGGCCGCAGCAGCATTTTTTAGGTTTTCAGGAGCTTCAGAAAGGCAGAGAAGAGGGGACCTAGAAACAGCCCAGTAATCACCCTTTAAGGGTTCCCCGACCAACCCACTATCCCCGAAAACTAGAAGCAGTGACCCTGATGCCTAACATTACACGCCAATCCCCAGCCCCAGACCAACTGTTCCTCTGGGGCCCCAATGTTTTCATTGTGGCGCCTATGGACATATTGCCAGAGTATGCCCACAAAAGGACATTTCAATGGAGGTAGGATACACGTGTACTCTGTATTGTTCCCTAGGGGGGGAACCCCATTCCTTTTACCGAAAGGTACCCATTAACGGAGAACCCAGAAAAGCCTTGGTAACACTGGATGCCACCATACCATTATAAGACCTCAAATTATCCCCGGGGACCCACCTGTCACCACCGGAGTTGTTCATATTTATTGCATCCACAGAGACTGTAAGACCTACCCCATGACCAGGGTAGATATACAACTTCAACCGGACCAATCCCCAGTACAAATGAATGTGGGTTTCTTCCCTCACTTACCCAAACCCATAGTCCTAGGAACTAACTACCCTCACATGCATTCCTTGCTTCACGACCCCCGGAAGGAAGGGGTAGAATGGCAAGAAGACGCCCCTTTTTCCCAAGACCCAAATCCTGATTGGGAGCAATGAAAAGACCGGAAGAGCAAACAACAACGGAAAAGGAAGAAGAAGAACTGGAGTCCTTCCCTTATGTCCTTGACCACTTCCCCTCTTTGTGAACATAACCAGAATTTTCGTGCAGCTCAGAGGGAACATGATACCTTACTGGAAGCCTGGAGACAAGCGACTGAGCAGAAGACCCTCACCAAGTAGTTCTCCAATTCTTTACAAAAAAGAGGCTGTCATACAGAAAAGGGAGGAAAACCCAGCCCATCCAACTACTGGTTCCTCTGCCCTTTAGAGAAAAAGTCCTATATCTGGCACACAGTCACTTATTGGGCGGCCATTTTGGGGGAGAAAAGACTGAAAAAGCCATATTAGAACAGTTTTACTGGCCAGGCATTTATCATGAAGTTAGGAAGTATTGGCGTGAATGTGTAATCTGTGAGAAAACCAGTCACTACATCCCACCCAGAGCCCCCCTGAGACCTCGCCCCGTAATTGATGTCCCCTTCTCTAGGGTGGGGATGGACATCATCGGACCCCTCTTGCCCTCCTGCAGCGGTTGTCCCACAGCGGTTGTCTTAGTTCTAGTAGACTATGCTACGCAATTTCCGGGAGCGGTTGCCCTTAGACAACCTAACTCTACACAAGTGGCTAAAGCCATGATCAATATCTTTGCACGTGTAGGTTTTCCAAAAGAAATACTTACTGATCAGAGTACTTCCTTTACTTCCATCCTCATGAAACAAGTGTGTCAGCAGTTTAATATCAAGCAAATCCGTACTGCTGCCTACCGTCCTCAGAAGGATGGGCTAGTGAAATGATATAATGTCACCTTTAAAACTCTCCTGAGAAAACTTCTCAACCTAGAGGCCCGTAAGTGGGAAGAGATGCTCCCTTTAGCTTTGTTCGCCATCAGATGTGGACAACAAAAAAGTCTAGGTTACTCCCCATTCAAACTCCTATAAGGGAGACCCCCACGTACCCTTATGGACATGGCAAGAGAGGAGTGGGAAGAGGAGACAGACACCACAAAACGTGGTACGAGACATTGTACGGGCCAACTTGGAACACTCTCAGACCACTCGAAAGAAACAATATGATAAAAACACAAAAGATAAGGTCCTTCCAAATAGGCGACCAGGTCCATTTATTACATCCCACCTCTGAACATATACTACTGAGTCAGTGGCAGGGTCCCTTTAAGGTGGAAGATAAAAACAAAGCAGACACGTATGAGTTAGAGATGGATCCCTCTGGTCACACCACCCAAATCTATCATATCAACCTCTTAAAAAAATGGGAAGGCCCTGCCCCTGTCCTAATGACAGAGAAGCTCGAGTCCCTGGCCGAAGAAAGCATAGATCCTGAATTGCCTGAACCCCGCAAACAAGAGTTGAAAGAGGTACTGCTTCCGATACAAGAAGCATTCTCCCTAGGACCGGGAAAAAACACTCTTATAGAGCATGAGATACACACCAAACCAGGGAAAACCGACTAATTTCCTCAATAACTGACGAGAACCCCTCTCTACCTTCAAGAACACAGACCCACAGCGGACCTGTACAGTGTGTGATACACCCTGTTTTGCCTGTGCTGCTTCAACAGGACCCACCCTTTGTTTCCCATCCTGATTTGATCCCCCAAGACTCTCTTGGAACTGAGTGTATTTCTATTCTGTGTGTCACATCCACAAATAAATACCACAGTATTGATCCCATACGGCCTCCTCGCTTCTGTTTCGGACCGTCCCTCTGACAGGGAGTTTGGGGCATAAACTACATTTTCTGTTAAATGGATAAACAGAAATAGAGTGTTGAGCAGTGCTTCTTAGCACAAGGCATTCCTTTCACGTGCCTATGCCCCCCACCCGCAATCCAGCTCCACTTGGGGAGCAATTTAGGTATGCTTGCTCTGATCATTCCCCTCAGGAGACCTGTAATACTCCCTGGACACCATGGAACATCATTTGAAAAGTTAATAAAAACAAAGAAGTGGGATGGTGACCTGGCATTCCTAGCACAAGGCCTCTTTATGATCTCTTTCTATCATCTTCCTTTGTGCTCCAATAGGGGAACAGATCGCCTGACTCATTGATCACCAGGGCACATTTTTTCCAAAGCAAAAAACAGAAATGAAGTGAGAAGCTGGGTTTTGTGGCAAAATTCATGATTTTCTCTCTAGTATAAACCATCTGCATTTCAGCATCTCTGATGGAGCAGATCAGATGTTTAATCTACTAATCCTTCTACCTCCGGACTGGGAAAAGCCATACAGACACCAATGATTCGTTTTTATCAAGTGGCAGATAGAAACTGAGTCTTTTAACTGAGAGTCACGCCATAAGGCATTCCTCCAGGAATGAGTGAATCTATTTTAATGGATAGCAATGGACAAAACGGTGATCATTGGTTGGATGACTTTACATTTCTGCAAATCCGAATTAGAATGGCTGCTGTATTTAGAGCCAATGTTGGCGATAACCCGGCGACCAACAAACCCTAGGGCTTAGGGTTGGATGGCACCCAGAGAACCCCCTTATCTCAGGTATCTTTTAAAAGGAGGGACCCATGAGTCATTAGGGAAGTCTGGAAGAATCTCATCACTTTTCCATTTACCCAAAATGTGAACTAAATGTAATATCAAACTATAGCTCAAGAAACACAATTTTCTCATACTTCTCATAGGCAAATAGCTGAAATATCTGGGTCCAGGCTCTGCTTGCACCCAGAGATTCCTATTAGCCTCAACCCTTTCTGAAAACATGAGACCCTGAGAAAATGCGAGAGGTATGGTTTGTACAGATCCCACTACTTTTTCTTACTTGGAATACTCTGCAGAGATTAAACTAAAGTTTAAAAAAGTACATTTTCCTTCTATTTATGTGCAAAAAAGCCTCAATTTGAGGCCAATAGCAAGTGTTCTACTATAGTGCATTCCAAATGTATGCCAGTATAGATGGCACTTTGCATGTGTGGCTGTGACTATTGTATGTGGTAGGAAAGGATTGAGGGGCTGCAGATAAAAAAAAGCCAAGAATCATCACTTATCATCACTCATAAACCAAAACAATGCGGAATTGCCTTGTCACAAAGTAGATCAACAACGGCTAAAGCTTTACCTTCCCTGTTAATTACCATTTTGTGCTTTTTGAAAAACTCATCTTGCTTGTGACCTGAAAAGAGTTGCAATACAGCCATGTGATAAGAGTCATTGTTGTACATGGGACTGTTAAATTGCATGCAATTTTCCATCCTTTTTTTAAGTACAAGTAAGGGTTTATTTAGAAATTAAAGTAAGTACAAAAAACAATACTTCATACAGGCAATCATTTACCAATGCATACTAAACAGTAAAGGATATTTAAGAATACTATTGATATACAAAAATCTTCAAGGTAATAATATAACTTAAGGAATGATATAAAGACATTCAAAGGTTCATAAATATTGTAAATTATAGTACATGTAAAACAAATTACAATTGAAAGGGTGTAATAGGAAGTGATAAATTGAGCACAATTATGTAAAAACAAACAGTAGGAAGTTAGGGAGGCTTGGTGACTTCTTGCATTGAAGGAACTGGTGAAGAAGTATTCTTTGCTGTTTTATTCAGAAAGTGCGTGAGAGGAGACCAGAGGTGTAATCTTTTCGTAGCTAGCATTTTCCTAGGTAGTTTAGCACCAGAATGGGGAGAATATCAACCCCAACTAAGACTTATTGACTTGTTTTTGGCTGTTGCATTTGAACAGATTTCAAAAAATTGGAAAGACTCTTCTAAATGATCCTATTTAGCATGGTGGTATGCGGTATGCCATAACCATCGGTCCCATCCTTTTTTAAACCTGCCCTTATTGTGAGTTCAGCCCAAAAACATCACTAGCTTGCTAGCATTTTCCACTTCTATTACTGCCAGCTACAAGCAAGTTGAGAGTAGTAGGGAAAACTATGTTAACATGTGACATAATGATTTCAAATGATTTTAACACCCATTATTTCATTATTTTTGTGAATAAGCTAATCCAGGCAAAACGCTCAGTGATAATGCCATGGAAATTAATTCCCCAATAAGTTGCTGCTGTCTAAAATGGACCCTAAGTCTACCTTGTGAATTGCATTGTATACACAGTACCTTTGATAGCTATTTTCTGCGTTCTTAATCTCTGGAAGGTTTTTCTCAGGACCAATTTAATTTTCCCTCATTGACTCTATTCACTCACAGTTATGATCAAGGGTAGCTCTTGCTGTCTGATCCAGGTGTACGTCTGTAGATCTCTCAGTTACAGAAACCTTGCAGCGATCCTGCAAGTTAAACTTTGGTGGCTTGTTTTTCTTAGATCCCAATGTAAAGTATATAAATTCATTTCAAGTCCCCCAAAGCTTATTTCAATCAAGTGCAACATTATTTACAACTATCCTCAGGGAGCCTTAACACGTCACATCCAATGTTTTCCATCCAATGTTTTTCACTAAAGATGTTTAGGAATCAAACCATATTCTTCTACGTGCATGGAGAAATTAATTATATGTAAATCTTTCTTTTTGTCATCATTAATTCATATTTAGAAATCAAAGTAGTTTTTTTTTACCTTCGTAGCAATTTGTCCTCATTTTCTACAATGACTTTTTTTTTTATTAATAACGTTATGTATTTATTGTTTACCTCTATGCTTATTACACAGGTGTATTTTCTGCTGCTAAATCAAGGACATATTCTTATGCACTTCTGAATTGGGTCAAAGTTTGTTCACACTGTTTCATTGGTGCTATTCGTTCACTGTATATTTCTAATTAAATAGGAACTGAATCTTTTTAAAAGTACTTCATTTATGCTACAACAAACTGTCCTTATTTTCCTTTGTTCTATTTCTTTCTTATTTTTATTGATTATTACTTAATTTCCTCTATTATTTTTCATAGTTCTTTATTCTTTTTTATTCAATAGTGTTTGTAATTTGGTCTTTAAAGAGTACAGCTCCCCATTTGGTATATTCAACGCCCATGATAATTATAATATTGTTAGCAGTGTGAAATTCAAAGAGTCTGTCTTTAAAATCGGATACAATTTTGTGAGGAATGCTTGACTTTTCGTACAAGCGTATGTTTCTGTGCAAGGTGATAAGGCTGGCCAATATCAACAGTGCTTTTTGGTGAAATCTGGCGTTCAGTCGTAGATGTGTTCCTTTTGTCAGTTTTAACTTGGTTTTCAGCTTGGTTATTGAATTGGTGAAGTGAGGGTTGAAATTGGGGCTCAAATGACGTCAAAAGTGGATTAAGAAAAACCTGATCGACTAGTTGATCGGTTGGCTGATGAGATAGTCATCGCCATTGCAGCCCTTTTACATTCGCGCTTTTTGAATATATTGCTGTCCCTGGATATTTCAAAAATGCGAATTTCATATAAATTTTGGGTTGGAAAGTGCAATGCTTTTTTCTTTGAGAGGCCCCGTCGATGTTTATGAGGGCACAGTCCCCTTGTCTTCCTTGAGTTCCCGGTAACTGCATTGGGTTAACTGGTAGATTAGAGGTTAATTCGCCTGTTCTTGGCTTTGCAGTTGGCAATTTTTAGTTGATTGTTGTTGTTTAAAGGATCACTGCCCCTCTTTGGCAGAAATGGTGGGGCACAGGCTGGCCATGTCCAACCGTCACCTTTCGGCACTGGTGTTTATCCCCAGCGGTACCGCAGCAGAACCACAGACCCGCAGGTCATGTTAGCCACCACTGCCGCCGTATCCCGCCCCCCACCCCCTCACCGTAGATGATGATTGGTGAGGATAGAAGCAAATGATTGGTGGGGATTTTCAGTGGCGGTGACAAGGGCCACAATAGGCAGGCGGCAGCAACGGGGCCAGGAAGACCCAGGGAGTCCCAGGGAGAGCCGGCGGCAGTGCAGCGGTGGCAGTGCAGCTCAACGCTGCAGGCAGGAACAAGTCGGCCTGGTTGGCTGTAGCGGCCGAGTGGCAGAATTGAAAAGGAGCAATCCTGCAGACCTGCAGCTCCCGCTTACTGCTTTCCGCTCTGCTCTGCTAGCCCACACCGCCCCGTAGTCCGTAATCTGTAGCTCCGGGGGTGCCGCGGTGTGATGGCAGAAGGCAGACTAGCCACGGGTAGCAAGGTGGTGGCGGTGGCTGTGGACCGCGAGCTCAAACTCGAGTTACTCTACTCAGCTGCGGACACCAGGCGTCGGCAGGACAAATATGAGATGGTTTTACAATTAGGTTTTTCTTATATCACAAATATATATTTTAAAATGTTTTATTACATTATATTGTGAATTGTGAACCTCGCTTAATAGACATAAGAACACTGTGCCCCTGCAGTAGACAAGTAGATTAATAGTATTAGTCAACAAGAGCACAATTTATAAAGGTGAGCTCAACAGGTAAAATTTTGGTAGGGAATTCAAAAAAACAGGGTGCTCGCAGCAAGGAAGAAATGACAATAAACAGGCAGAGGTAAAGTTCAAACAAATTAGTCCAAGAGTTTGGTTGCTAACCTTTCTTTAAAACACTCACATAGTACATTGTCATTTGAGAAATCAGCACAGTGCATAGACTGAGAGAATGTTCCAATACTTTGCAGTAAAATAATTAATTAATTACAATGAATATGAGCATCTTTGGACCTCGTTGAATCCATTTGCAGGAACTTAGTGTAAGAATTTGTTAGGGAAAGTCACTAAATTAACCTAAGCTTAACCCCCTGGTAGCTTGGCACAAACGCAGTCAGGATCAACTTGAAGGCAACATGTAAAGTATTTATGCAGCACACAAACAATTGCTATTGTGTGTGGTGTGTGAAACTAATCGTCCTGAGGCGGAAAGCTGGGACTAGTAGAGAGAAACTGCTGCTTATTTTATTTTAATCACCGTTTTTTAACTTTGCACTCTTATTTTATTTAGTAAACTATTTTACTGATCTGCTACTCACCCGCTGCCTAAATATCGCTGGGCCATAGCGGTTTATCTGTCCCGTTGACGGATCGGTGCAGAGTTAATTTGGCCCACTTAGCGCTGAATTATCCCCGGACCACCCCCACCGCAGCCGAGTAGGTGCTGCTTGGGGGCCCGCCATCTTGGGTGAGGAGCAGGAGCAGGGCTAGCAGACTAGTGCTAGGCCCCTCCCGCCCTCGTCACTACAAAAGTCCACTTGTTCATACCCCCAATGATTGCTATTGTGTGTGGTGGGTGAAACGAATCGTCCTGAGGTGGAAAGCCGGGACTAGTAGAGAGAAACTGTTGCTTATTTTATTTTAATCGCCGTTTTTTAACTTTGCACTCTTATTTTATTTAGTAAACTATTTTACTGATCTGCTACTCAACCGCTGCCTAAATATTGCTGGGCCATAGCGGTTTATCTGTCCCATTGACGGATCGGTGCAGAGTTAATTTGGCCCACCTAGCGCTGAATTATCCCCGGACCACCCCCACCGCAGCCGAGTAGGTGCTGCTTGGGGGCCCGCCATCTTGGGTGAGGAGCAGGAGCAGGGCTAGCAGACTAGTGCTAGGCCCCTCCCGCCCTCGCCACTACAAAATGGAGCTCTCACACCGGAAGCGCAGCGGGCGCGCCAAAGGCGCACCAAAGGCAAGCCCGTCTGCGCCTGTCCGCGACAGGCCGGGACCAGGGGCCACAACCCCTGCACAACTGACCATCCAAATACTGAGAACAGCAACGAGGGTCATTACATACTCAAGCAGTGAGCTTAGGAAGCTCAACATCTTAGGCGCAAAAAACCCTGTGTCATGTGCACAATTAGGACCCTTGAACACCATGGGGCCAGTTTGCTGCCAGAAATGCAAATGGGATAGTGATCCCTGGTACTGCCCCGCTAATATAAGCACCTCAGACTTTGCACTGAGATGTATCTACCTCAATGCAAGATCCCTCCCAAAACATGCAATCGAAATTTGGGATATTCTGAACACTGATAAACCCGATCTGGCCTTCATTACTGAGACTTGGCTCGATAACCACAGTACCCTGGACATTGCAACGGACCTCCCAGCAGATTATAAAATTCATAACCTGAATAGGGGGAAAAAAAAGGGAGGTGGGGTAGCATTGCTGTTCAAAGACTCCCTCACTTGCAGACAAGAGACTATCACACAGGCCAACAGTCATGAAGCAATGGTATTCTCAGTGTCCATAAATACCAATATACTACTCGGTGGGGTGATTATCTATAATCCACCAGGCTGCATGTCTGATTTTAATGCTCAACTTCTCGCGCTAATTATACCGGTCTGTCTTAACAACAAAAATATCTTGCTTCTAGGGGATTTTAACATTCACTATGATAATAGCAATAACCCCCTAGCCAAACATCTAGAGGAGAATATGGAAATCCTACAGCTGTCCCAGAGAATCGAACAACCAACACACAGGGCAGGACACATATTAAACCTGATGTTCTCCAATATACGTTCAATCCTAGTCAAAGGGATAAAACCAATGACATGGACAGATCACTCTATGTTTGAGTTCAATTTTAATCTACCTGTCAAAAACACCAGACCCCTAGCTCCGGCAGCGGCAAAAAGTAGGAGTTGGAAACATTTCACAGTAGAAGCTTTTCAGCAACATTTTACATATTCTTATACAACAAAAACTAGTATCAACGACGAAATAGACCATCTCCAGAACCATATCAGGAACGCACTGGAACCTTGTTCAGCGCTACGCTTTAATAATAAACCCAGACGTACCATGTCAGAAAATTGGTATGGGCCAGAACTAAAGTCACTAAAAAGGAAATGTACATCACTTGAACATAAATGGAGACTTACAAAAACTCAAGACGCCAGATTGTCATATAAGAAAGAACTTATACTATATAATAAAGCCATTAGGAAAGCAAAGAAGGAATATTTTTCTCGCAGAATACCAGAAAATAAAAATGTGTCCAAAGAACTATTTAAAATAGTCAAAGAACTATGCAGTCCCACAAGACTTTTATCGAATCTGACTCCCTCACAAGCAGGTTGCGATAAAATTAATGACTTTTCTGTGAGAAAATAGATAAAATGTATTCCTCATTTTCCCACATTAAACCGGAATGCCTAAAGGTCCACGAGTCACCCATCCCTCAGATCAGTTGCTCCAGCTTTGGCCCATTTTCGGAAGAGGTGGGTAAAGTCATGTTAGAAATAAAATCAGGCTCCCCGCTGGACCCATGTCCACATCATATTTTTTCGCAACTAGCCCCAATAATATGCCCAGCAGTAACAAAAGCATTGAACCACTCACTAGAATCTGCCGAATTCCCAACTAACTGGAAGAATGGCATAGTTACTCCAGTACTAAAAAAAGCAGGCTCAGACATTAATAATCCTGCTAACTACAGACCCATATCTCAACTGCACTATCTATCGAAAGTTTTAGAAAAACTGGTTAACAGGCAATTATCCACTTTTCTGGAAACCAACAATTTATTAGATATCTCACAAACGGGTTTCAGGGTCAACAACAGCACGGAGACAACACTCTTGTCCATGCTGGATAACATCAGAATGCAGGTAGACCGGGGGAAAACAGTCGCCTTAATATTATTGGACATCTCGGCGGCGTTTGATACCGTACCACACAATCTGCTACTAAGAACTCTTGCAGCAAAAGGTATCTGGGACAGAGCACTGGGGTGGTTGCAATCATTTCTGTCGGACAGAACGCAATCAGTGCGCATGGGTAACTTCTCATCCCCTCACCGGAACATCAAATATGGCAGAGGTCTTCAAACTTTTGGATGCCGAGACCCCTCTGTCAACATTTCCAGGCGTAAGGACCCCCCCCCTCCTGACAAAAATTTCTAAACCTGTAGGCAGGGCTACTGGAATTATGAGGCAGGTGAGGACCAAATTATGCGACGGGCTTGACTAAATTGTGTGGGTAGAAAATGTAAATAATGTTCTGTGATGCCACGTATTTTGGGATAGCATTGCTTTGCTATTTTGAAATTTTTTAAACACAGTAACACTGAGGAAAGATTTCACCCCATCAGTACCAGTTTATAACCAAAATACAGCAATTAACATCAGAAAGATGTCTAATCAACCTTTGTGAAGGGCCTCCCACTCCGCACGAATACACGCTGCCACACTAGAAGCTCACCTGGCCCTGGCCGGGAGCACCAAGGGTCCCTTCAAACCCTGGCGGTCTTGTGCAGAGTTAAGCAGTTTACCCTTTACTCTCACCCAGTTCCTTCCATCCCTCTCTTCTCTCCTCTCCCAACCCCTCATCCCTCTCTCACATTGAAGGCCATTTTCTTTCACCCCTTTTTACAACTTCTAAACTCCCGATTCAACCTCTCACTTCACCTTTAATCACCTCTTGCCATTCTGTCTTTTCACTGCCCTCATCTCTAACAGTTTCTCGCATTTATCTCATGGCCTTTCTGGCCCGTCACCTCCCGTGCACATCATCACTTCTCATTCACCTCAAGTCTCTCCATTCAAATTTTTGTCTATTTGTATCTTACACCTCTCCAGCCCTCCCATTCATTTTTCACCTCTCCCTTTGTCTTCCACACCTTCTTGAACTAACGTCCCTCTCCCCTGTTACCTCAGCACCAGTGCCTAATTTGAGCAGGTGGTTTTCGCTGTTCCGCACTGGCACCTAATTATGCACACTGGCACTATGACAGATTCCAGATGGTGGCTCTGTCTGTGTAATTTAGAGATAAGCAGAACAGCTGTTTATTAACTCAATATACACTAAAAATGATAACCTCCTGACACCTATGCCATTCTTTATAGCTTCGGGGTCTTGAAATAGTCTGAATAGTCACACTTGTACGAGTGTTATGGTTGGTTGTTGCATAGCTATTGTCATTGGCCGCACAGGCCAGGCAATGGTGGGTGGTTAAAGTGGCAACGGCCTACTGGTGAGGGCCCTGGCATATGATGTATTACAAATTAATCACTGCTCAGCACACACCCCAATACTCCCTCTCTTCCCATATCGCTGCTGTCCCTCACCTATGTTGCATCAAATTATCTTTTTAGGTAACAGATCATCTCTCAGCTATCTTATCTCACAGTTTAACAGTAGCCCTCATCTTTTGCTCATACTCACTTCTTGTGTGTCTGCGCTTCGCTTCAGAACTTCACATTTCACCTCATCCCTGACCTCTTCATTCGAATTCTCCCACTCCCTTGCTGTTCTATCATCTCTCCTCATGGAGCATACGGGTCTGACACCTATGCTGCTCTCACCCTGTGCCACTCTGCAGTAAGGCATGAATCGTCTGTCTCGTTGTTTTGGTGCAGGCCGTACAGTTACAGAACTTGCACCCTCCTTTGCTTCGCTCCACCAAGAATCTATTATCCTTTAGGAAGATGTAAAAACCTGGCTCTATGTTCTGTAGGTCATCCCATTTGGCTGGTTCTCCTTCCCCTTCTGTTTGTTTCACATTTGCCTTCAGGCAGCAGATGGTTATTAGCCCCAGGACACCTTTTGGTAACAGTTGCACACTACAAAAGTAAATAATAATAGGCAGAAGCAGGGGATCCACTAGACCCGAACTTCGGGGGGGGGGGGCTAACACTCCCAGTCAGGGCTGGCCCTAGCACTGGTCGCACACGGTGCAACAGTCTTTCCACCTTCTCCATGAATTCCCTCACTACCACTCACCAACAATGCACCTCATCTTGTGAGTGCAGGGTGAGAGGGTGAATGGTGTGAGTGCATGGTGATCAGTGTGAGTGCATGGTGATCAGTGTGAGTGCATTCTGATCATTGTGAGTGCAGGGTGAGCGGGTGAATGGTGTGAGTGCATGGTGATCAGTGTGAGTGCACGGTGATCGCTGTGAGTGCAGGGTTATCTATGAGGCAACAGGCTAAAAAGGTTGCCGTGATCTGTTTTGTCACCTTAAGATGGCTACAGAAAATCTTATGGATGCTGCCCCTCTCTACTCAGAGAACTGTTGTCCAGGCGCTGGTTGTTTCCCGCCTGGACTACGGGAATGTTCTCTATTTGGGAGCTGATGTTGCAACCATTAAAATTCTGCAGGTAGTCCAAAATGCGGCTGCCCGATTGCTTCGGAATGTTCCCAGGAGAACTTCAGCATCGCTTGCTCTGGCTTACACTGGCTTAAAATTTCAAGCCGGATTAAATTTAAAGCCTTATGTTATCTGTTTAAGATCAGACAGGGCACAGCCCCGAAATACCTACAGAACTTAGTTCAACCATATAGGACACACCGCACCCTTAGATCTTCTGGCAATGGAGACTTTAGTATCCCGAGATTTAAACTTGCTAGAATGAGTGGGCGATCTTTCGCTCATTTAGGCCCCAAGCTCTGGAACACCCTACCAGTTGTCTTAAAATTAGAGAATAATCTGTTATGTTTCCAGAAGGGACTCAAGACTTTGCTTTTTGAGTGATCATTGTCTTTAGTTAGCCCCGCTGTCCTGAGTTTGCTGGTATTACCAGATATGTTCTTTTCTTCTTGAGTCTTTCCCTAGCGCCGGGAAACCCATTGTGGGTAGCTGTTGCGCGTTACAAGTTAAATAAATAAATAAATATAAATAAAAGTGAAGGCGAAAATGAGGAGTGAGTTGTCCGAATGCAGGGTGCATTCCCAGAAACTTGAAGCGTAGGGTTTCAGATATAAGTTAAACTGTTGCTATAATGGCATTAATCAGGGATCGAGGGTGGAGGAAATAAATAATGTGCTGATCCTGCAACAAACTACCAGTCTTATGATTAGGGTTACCAGCTCATTATTTTGATGGCCCAGAAATAAGCAGTCACCTAAAGCTGTACTTTTAGCACTTATCTGTGAATACTTATAACAGCAAATATAAATAGAAAGCAGGGCTGCCTCAATGATCCATGACTGAAAAGTAAAGAGAACAACGACAGAAAAGTCACATAACTAATTAATACGTACTTTCTTATTTATAACTCTAAATTAGTGTCAAGAGCAGGTCTCGGCAGGCATTTTTCTCCTGGCAACCCAACTTTATATTTCTTTTTATTAAATGCATTCCCACACTACAGCAGCAAGTGTAAAAATTCAAATGTAAGGAAAAGGCAGAATGGGGGTTAGGGGGTACTGGAATCATAAAAAAACGAAGCCTCTATAACCTTTTAACAAAGGCATGTAAATATGCAAATGGTCTTTAAAGACCTGTGAAAAACTCGGGCGTGTGGAGATAAGACTCCAGACACTGCCCAGCCGAGCCCCCAGCAGCGCGAGCTGCACTGCAGCAGCCCGGGCTGAGACACAGGATGGAGGAGGAGGGAAGCTGAAGGCCAGGCAGAAGTGAGACTGTGAATGCGCGACCCCCTTCACATCACTCCACGGCCCCCCTGGGGGTCGTGCCCCACAGTTTGAAGAGCTCTGAAATATGGGGTCCCAAAGGGGGCCTCATTGAGCCCAACATTGTTCAACCTTTTTTTTGTCTTCCCTGGCAGCGATAGGAAGAAAGTGGGGGGTCGAAATCTGTTCTTACGCAGACGACACCCAACTAACTGTAATCCTGAATGAGGATGATGACCCCAAGGACAGGCTACTAAACTGTCTCACCGAACTGTCTGACTGGATGTATAGCCATTGCCTGAAACTGAACGCAGACAAATCAGAGATATTGCTGTTCGGTGGACATACTCAACTGTGGAATAACAGCTGGTGGCCAGAGTCCCTGGGCACCCCCCCAATCCCGACACTGACAGCAAGGAACTTGGGAGTAACGATCGATAACACTCTGTCTATGAAATCTGATGTGTCAACAATCTGCGGCAAAGGCTTTGCTTTGTTAAAGATGCTCAGAAGATTCCCACAGAGTGTAGAAGGATCCTGGTTCAGTCACTATTGATGAGCAGGCTGGACTACGGAAACTCCCTATTTGTAGTCATGGCAGATTACCTTTTTATCAAACTACAAATAGTGCAAAATGCGGCGGCTAAGGCAATCTGTAAGAAAAGAAAATTCGACTCAGCCAAGAGCTGCTTAAGAGAGCTCCATTGGCTGCCAATGAGGCAGAGAGCAACCTTCAAAATGCTGTGTATAACACACAGAGTACTGCATAACACAGGCCCACTTATCATAAGAAACAGTATTAAGTTTTATGCACCAACTAGAAATCTCCGCTCTCAATTCACAGCAAGAGCATGAACTACTCGAGTGAAGAGAGCCTGCCTTCTCCCACATAGCCGTAACTAAATGGAATGAGTTGCCCGTGGCTCTCAGTCTTATGGACTGCCACTTGTCATTTAGGAAACAATTGAAAACTTTCCTTTTCCCTAAACCAGAGTAAAAATGTAGGACTCAGGCTAACCCACCGCTCATCATAGTTATTGCAGCGCCGTGATATCCTGCTCAGGATGATTGTTAGCGCTTTATAAGAACAAAAATACAAATACAAATACAAACACCAATAAAGTGAAAACACAACACAAAATAAATCCCAGTTTAAAATGTTTTTTAAAGTTTTTAAAATTTGACTTCACCAATAAAGAGGATTTTAAATTACAATTAGGGCTCCCGGTTTTCCGTTTAAATGGATTTCTACATATAAATACAGACAGAAAAGGATTTTTCCGTTGTCTGTATTTATATGTAGAAACGGCAAAATACTAGTAAATTTGACCACGTTGCCGTGCTTCTGCCCAGAGTTGCCAAACCCCTGTTCCTTTTCTTGCTGCCCCAGCCCTTCTTTTGAATATGTCACTCCAGGGCTCCTCTGCTCGTGTGAGCTCTGTGTCAGCCCGTCGCCATTTCGCAAGTTAAGTGTTTTTCTGTGGCCTCAGGGGGCAGATTAATGACGGCCTCACAGCCACGCAGGACACTACCCCTTGAATGCCGCTCCGCATAATGTCTGTCCCACTGCAGCCTCGGACTCTGGCTCCGCCCCCCCCACCCCGTATGAATCGGCGGCACCAGTGGGGTTGGTATCGTTTTTTTGTTTGTTTAAAACAGCAATTAACGTTAATTAATGTGACGGATTAGGAGAACTGCAGCTCATGGATTGTGCATTGTATTTTGCGAGCTTGGCCCTGAAATAACGCTCAGTTCACATCCTGCCTGTTTTGTTCACCATTACTACCTGATCATTTACGCGCCTGGCTATTAATGCTTCCTCAGGCACCAGGCGTCCAGAGTTCGGGAAATGAACAGGGATGCCAAGGAAATACCAGATAGCAGGATTAAGAAAAGACAACTCCATGACCTTTAATTCACCAGAGTGAACTAATGATCCGATGTTTCTGAGGAGAGGTGCTGGTTGATATTTTTAGAGCTTTTTTTCTGTTCGTTAAAAGTCCAGAGGCCTTGTTTGTTGGTATACTGGCTGTGCATTACACCTGTGAACCAACACTTTATGTGGGATATCGTCTCTCAAAAAAGGGGCTTAAAAGCTCGAAATTACGCTGGTTGCCACCGCCAGTACTTTTGTCTTTTTTATTGTCAGACAATTTGTCCACAGAAGAAAGGAATGCATGGACACCACCAGTCATAGGTATTCGAAAGGCAAAGGGTAGCTATAGCCAGATGGTTGCAGTGCAAGCTTCAGTAACACAGACAAAACAAATGCAGCAGCGCTTTTAAACTCAAACCCCCAAAAAATGTCCCTCTCATTTAATCACATGGCAAATTATATTCACTGTTTGAAGCCATGTCTAAACTGTTATATAAATGAATGAATAGTTGGATGGTCAGTCGATCCATGGTGAATACACAGTTGACAAACCTTCAGCTCTTGTGTCCGTGTTTTTTTGGGACTGAAATAAATGTGGAAAAATACTAGCTGTAGCGTCGGTCTTACTTGTGGCAAAAATAAATGTGGATAAATACAGAAAAAATGCCCAAAAAATAAATATGGATAAATACATACGAAAGTGGCCAAAAAATAAATACCATAAAACCGGGAGCCCTAATTACAATACATTTGAGCATGAACAACATATCTCTATCTGTTCCCAATCTGACGTTAGCACTTATTAAATGTAATAAGTTAACCCAAAGGGAGAGATAGGCCTTACAACAGTGAAATGATTCTAGGGGGTTTCTCTGCCAGGACATTGATAACTTAAATACACTTGTACTACTGTATAAATACAATGTACCCAACCATATGAGCCTTTAGGACCCACCTGAGGGGTGACAGATAAGTATTAAAAAAGAAGGTATATCCCTGGCACAAGGTCTGTTTTGCCAGGTCAAAATTGCAGTTTAAAAATGTCCTCCAGGCTGAAGTGGCAGGACTGAGACATGCTATAAAAGGCTACTTTAATTAGTGGCACAATAAGTTCTGCACACCCACTAGTAGCATTTAATTTACAGGCCCTGGGTACAGGTAGTACCATCTACTAGGGACTTAAGAGTAAATTAAATGTGCTGATTAGGAGTTGGCTAATTTGACCATGTTCAAGAGAGAGAACACAGGCACTTTAGAACTGGTTAACAAGAGTAATGTACTCAAAGTTTTAATGACAATGAGAAAATGTTCAGGAGAATAATGTGTCAGGGATGTCAGGCCTAACAGTTAGCAACGAGGAAAAGTGCTTGTAAGTTCTCTTGGAAATGTTTTTTCCGAAAGTCTGACTCTTGTACGTAAGAAGGTTGTGAGTTAAACCTTGAGGTTAGTGATAGTAGGAGGCATCTAAATAATAATAGTATGGCTGTCCCACAGTTTTTAAGCATCTCTGAAACCACTATATATGACTCTTAGATTGAAAGTTCTTCAGGAGACTTCGATGAGAAGCTTTTTCCTGGCCCTTTAGCTGAATCCCAAGTGTTTCGCACTTAGCTTTCAATCAGCAGAAGCTTCAACAAAGCATGATAACATCACCGTCTCTCTGCGACTCAGGCAGGCACTAAAATGTTTCCTGAGTGAAGGCACACAACCTGTAAGCTGTTAACTACAAATCAGAACAATTGGAATTTAAGCAAAATTGGAGCTTAGTCCCTTTACAAACCAATTTCACTTCTGCTAAGTAGTTCCTAAGAATTCCTAGTGGTTACACCAGCAACAGGAATATTTGTGGCAATGTCCTTCAATATTGAAAGCCATATTTTTGACACAATACAACCACAAAGTGAACATTGTGATTTCTAGTGAATTGTAAGGAAACGGGGAGTCAAAATTGTGTTTCCCTTCTCCTATAATTCCCAAGGAAATATATGAATGATTTGTTATATTTGTATTGGCCACAAACCTTTGAGGTTTTACTGACTACATTTTTCAGTTAGTAAATATTTGCACAGTGGAATCTTTAGATGAGGGACAGTTTACAAGGAGTGAGTAGAAGATGTGGGAATCAGGTTAGCAACCAGAACTGTCTGCTCCCTCTGATCACTTTTTTGTAATGTACATTATTTCTCGGTAGTTCGTCCCTTTCCTCTTCAGGGATATGCATCACAATATCAGCAATTTGTGAATGTGAATGCAGAAACACAGTTCTGCTATCCCTTTATCTCTGCATTTTCAGATGTGCAATGTATTTGCTAAATGCATTGTGACTCATGTTTATTAATGAGGTACAATGTCTTAAAGTACTGAAAATAATTAACACATTGTCCTGTGCTGGGTTGATACATGTTGTAAAGTGAAAACATTTGGCAGCCGACATTGCACAAAAGCAGCGTTTAATGCCAATTGGCTAATAATGGAACTAACCTCTTTTTCATCTTCTAGATTATATTTATTACAACAAACATCCACACCTTCTCTTTAACTTAAGATGCTTTTTCTTAATTTGATACTTACATAGAAATATTGCTGCAACTTTTCTTTCTAGCTAAGATCATATGATCATGTTTACTGCTTACATTAAGATGCCCATGATCTGGCTGCCATACTAAAGAATTGCTTCCAATGATGTCCCTTTTCATAGACATTATTTGTAATATACTTATGTTAATAGCATAATAGCGCTTTCCGCCTTCCTTGTTTAGTTATTTAGTTATCATTTTTATAAAGCGCATGAGAAGGGACCATAGGACAGAACAAGACTCAATGTTATGTTGAAGAGATAGCTCAGTACAGTTACTTAGGAAATAGCCGGGTTTTGAGTGCTTTCCAAAACCATTCATAGCTCTTAGAGAGGAGGGAAGGGTATTCCAGAGCTTAGTAGCCCGAACCGTAAACGTCCTGCCATTTTGCCTGCAATTCCTAAACTTGGGCTCACAGAACTACTCAGCGGATGCACAACACAGAGATCTGTTAGGAACATATCTCCTAGGCCTCTTTTGCAAAGGTACAGGGCCTAGTTTATGAAAGGATTTGATGGCTAGGCAAAGAGATTTAAACTGGATGTTCTGCTTAAGTGGCAGTCAGTGAAAATCATTTAGAGCAAAGAAGCAGAGGCTCTCCGAGATCTGTTCAAAGCAAGTTTAGCAGCTGCAATCCATACGCTTGAAAGGCGACAAAAGAGATAATTAGGTGCTCCCAAAAGAAGAGCATTGTAGTAGTCCAAACGGCTAAGGACAATACTACGGATGACCAAAGCTCTAGAAGAAGGTGGAAGCGATAGTAGGATCTTACAATGAGTTTTCAAAAGCACAAAACAAGTTGCTGTTGTTTTATTTACATGGCTTTCCATGCTAAGTTTATCATCAAAGGTGACTCCCAGATTCCGAACTGTGCTGGCACGTGCAACAGGCCCCTAGAACAATCTAGGTCAGAAATTGGGAGGGGGGGGCACCTCCGGAATTGTGCGAGTAGCACAATCAGTGAATTGAGCCTGAGCCACTGAGTACTGTCAGCCTGAAGAGAGGAGAGCTCCTGGTTTCCAGTCAGAGAAACAATAAGCTGAGTGTCATTAGCATAGTTGATCAGGGTCACTTCAAAGGACTTATTAATTCTAATCATTGGAGCCATATAGATGTTTAATAAAATCTGGTTCATGGCAGAGCCCTGTGGTAGTCCCTGATTCGTAGCCCTGACCTGGGAACAGTAAAGGGGGAAAGGCCACTGCTTGGCTTCTATTCTCCAAAAATGAAGGGAACCAAGGAAAGCAGTTCCCCACACCCCCAATGGACTCCAGTCAAGCTAAAAGGGTGGCATGACACACAGTGTCAAAAGCATCCGAAAGGTCTAATAAAATCAGTGCAGCTGAATGCCCTTCGTCAACTCGCATCCTTGGCTCGTCATTGGCCGTTATCAAAGCTAATTCAATGCCAAGGCCAGACCTAAACCCAAATTGTTCTACCTCCAAGTCATTGTTATTTTCTAGATAATGAACTAGGAGCCTGCTGACATAGTGTTCCATAATTTTTAGTGGAAATGGCAGAAGAAAAATAGGTCTGTTGTTACTCATAACAGCTGGATCAAGAGATGACCTTTTCAAAATAGGCGTAACTATGGTATTTTTCCATGCAAGTGCCACTGTGCCTGATTGCAGAGAATGATTGCAAATTAACCGTAACAGAGGAAAGAAGGTTTCCGCATGTTCCTTCCAGATTCTAACTGAGAGGACATCTACGGGTGAGCCAGATGAAATAGCCATGGCCATAGAATAAAAACCTTCCATGGCCAAAGGATTAAAGCTATCTACCTCGCCTATTACTGATTGGGACACCATGTTGGATAACATTACATGTAAACTGTTCATCTGATCTTCTAGGGCAGTTTTTGTCGAGATAGAGGAGTTTATACCTTCTAAAATTGTAGTTATCTTATCCTCAAAATACTTTGACAGGTCAACACCAAGGCCTTGTGAAGGCACAATGGCTTGGCTCCAACATGCAGGGTTAGACATTACCCTTATGATATCAAACCCCTTCTTGGTGCTGTTAGGGGCAGCTTTAGCGTAAAAACCACCTTAGCCTTCATAGTATCTAACTTATAGTCATGCAGAGCCTCCTTAAAAAGAATTCTATTCTCTTCCTTATAGGCAGTACGCCATCTCCTTTCAAGGTTTTTGCACCGTGGTTTGAGCACCCTCAGTTGATCATTGAACCAGAAGACAGACATTTAACGATCTGATTTTATTTCCTTTAAAGGAATAAGTCAGTCTAAGATGTGAGAGATACAACTTTCCAAAAAGGAGAACTTGTCTTTGACAGAGCACCCTGTATCTTCACTCAAAAAAGAAAGTGAAGCTATGTTCTCATAACAGGGTCCCTTAAGTCTATTCCAGGCTCTCCCAAAAAGTTTTTGAACACAATTTCCTTTAGCTTTGCAAGCTTTTCTGCCTAGAAGTGAAAATACAACCAAATAATGGTCAGTCCAGCAGCAAGGTGTAATGTTGTCCACAGTCATTAGTCCAGCAGGGGAAAAGATGAGATCAAGAGTATGGCCTCCCTCATGGGTTGGTGCATGGACAAGTTGATCCAATCCCCAGGTGCTACACAAACCTAACATGTCTCTCAAAGCTTAGGTGGGGTCTGGGTCCACCCAGAAATTAAAATCACCCAGTATAATATAAGAAAGTTTAAATTAGTTAGTGCCATATTGCTGAAGATATCTAGAAGGGCCGGGAGGTATGAGCAGGAAGGCACTGGGGGATGATAACATAAGATTCCAAAACAGAGACAGCCTTCCCCATCGCTAAGAGAGAACCCTAATAAGTTAGGCCAAACCAGGTCATCAAGACTAAGTAGAACAAAGTTCCACTTCTTTAGAAAATAATTCCCCCACCCATCCTGTCCTTTTGCGACTTATGCAAAATCTTATAACCCCTGGGACAAGCAAAACCCAGATCAATCAGTATAACAGGAGAGGTCCAAGTTTCCATCAGAAAAAGCATATCCAATTTATAACTAGTCAAAGGCACCCCAATTTCTATTAAAAGTTTGGCTAAATTAATCACATTAAGCAATCCCATTAAGCATTCACCATTATAATGTTGTACCTGGAGGGCCCGAGTTTTTGACCTGTGAGGGGGTGGGGGTGAGATTTCACTTCCTGTAGCAGAGCTACCCCAGCCGAGGCCAATCGCTCACCAATATCCAGTAGAAAGTCTATGGAATAGCCGTGACTGGGCTGCACACTCTCCCTACACCATTTAAGTTTTGAGCAGGATGGCTGGTGGTGTGCGCGGCCAGTGCACGGACAGGCGCATACGGGCTTGTCTTTGACACGGTCATGCTTGCATCGGCCTTTTATTAACAAAAACAAACGACTAGACCATCAACCAAAACGGCAGAACGAGGGTGACACGCTCAAACATGCGGTGTACCACTCTGCTCAAGAAAACCAGCCGTATAAAAAGAGGTAGGCAGACGAATAACAAAAAAGAATCAATTCAATCTGGATAAGAACTTTTAAAATATTGAAGCACTTTTCAGTACATGCAGGATATAAACTTAAAAACAAATATTGAAGCACTTTTCATAACACAACCTTCCACGAAAAAAATGGTGAATCACTTTTCATGAACGCACCCTTCCCTGATGTTGTTGATTGGCTTACTACCCTTAAGTATCTCTGTTGTCTCTTATAGCTTCATTTTATTACATCTTGTCACATTATTGGTTTGGGATTATTGATATGTATTAGGTCGGATATGATACACCAGTGCAATTTACCTTCCCATGCTTGAGCAGTGTTGAACCGAGTCTGTATCATTGGGAGTGAGTGGCTCATCCTTAATTATAGGTATTATTCTCACATTCTTTTTCTCTTCCTTTGCCTTTCGGAGCAAAGATGTTCTGACTTGGTCTCTACAACATGAAACTTGTTTCTCAAATGTATTCATACTATTCATATTCTACGCCAATAAAGATGCTATGTAAGTGTTTCATGCCAACATACACAGGATTGAGTAAGTAAGCTTGTGTAGCACTCTCTAATAGTTAATCTTTTTCAAGCATCCTCTTTTCTGTGGCTGCAGGAAGGCAGCATGGAGAATAGGCAATGAGGTTATAGGCTAATCTCCAACAAAGTGCTAAAATCTAAGGTGCCAGTAGTCTTTGCATGAAAATAAGGAAACAATGTGTCACATTTTCAGGTTACCTACATCAAGCCGACCCACACTTTTTCGGTTAAAACATAAGGACGTTCGAACAAAATGTTCTTCATGTGCTGACTGTTGAAGGAGACAGTAGGGAATACTCTTGGGTCTGGACCAGCTACTCATTGATGTACTTAGCTCAAGCATTAAAAGGTCTTACATGGGCCAACTGGTAACCAATAAAGAAAGCAGTAACTCTCAGCACAACTTTCTTTTTCTGTTTTGTAGGCCCTTGATTAATCCTGCTGTGAGAAATTGGGTGGTTGGTTGAGCGAGTTAAAACCCTAATCGAGCAACAGAAACAATCGTAATCAGTGTGACCCATAACAAGTCACTAATTTAACCTGTGCTTAATTCTTTGGTAGCTTGGCACAGAAGCAGTCAGGATTAACATAGAGGCAATGTTTAAAGCATTCATGCAGCACTCAAACAGTAATAACGTGAAAACACTACCAAAGAAAACTCCTACACTAGTTTAGAAAAATAGAGTAAAATGTATACATTGTTTGACAACAAAACAACAAAAATCCAATCAGTAGAACCGGAGTTATGAATTTCTTAAAGTTTAAAGTGAAAAATAGCACCTAAAAGATCAAAGCATCCAAACACGCTTTCCGACATGGTTGGAAAGGCCGGCATGGAAACCATGCCGGAAACCATGCATCATAATCCCAAGGTTGGAAAGGCCCACCCTTTGAGATTACTATACGATTCCGACTGACCAATGGGCTCCATGAGCCCGTCTGAATCCAGCCGGAATGACCGGCCGGTTTACATTCCACCAGCTGATACAAACCGATGATGGTCGGAGGCTTTCAGACCTCCATCGTAATCAGCCTCTGTGTTAACAAGGCAGAAAAACTGATTATTTATTTTATTTGAAAACATTAAAATATGAATCAATGTGTGTTAATATTTACTGTAATGTTGTGCCAATATTTGTCTAAACTAAAAGCCTGGCTTTTTTTGTTGGGGCATTTCACAATGGTGAAACGTACTGCAATTAACATAAGTATTTTTTAAATGTAAACATTTATTTTATTTATTCGGTACTTAAGTTCCTTATTAATGTATCATGCCCTATCTATTTACATATGCTGTTGAAGGAATCCAAAAATAAATATTTTTTTATTTTCAAATTATTTCTACAGCATAAGTACATTCATAGTAATAGACACACTTTTAATCCACTTTTGTACAGAAATAAAGAAATTACATTTTAATCTGAAATATCTTAATCCTATTTTAGTTGGTTTTACCATTGTGAAAATAAAATCTGTCTTTCAGTTTAGTCAAACATTGGTACAAAATTAGAGTAAATTCTAAAATACATTGATTCATATATATTATAAAAATCAAAATCAAAATGCAAAATGCAAAATACAATTTTAACTTTGATGAATTTAAAATTTTCTAAATGTGTACTTTTTTGTGCTTGAGTTTTGCAGATGGGATACTCCCACATATACGTTATGGAATTTCCTTCCATCCGTCTAATTCCAAGTGTATTGTAAAGTATTGCCCTTGGAATAGGTTGCACAACATATCTGTTACATTTGTGACAGAACATTCCACCTGCATAAGTCCCTTTAAATGTTCTATTGTTATTCATTATTGATTTGTCTTCTAGACATAATAAAGGACATAAAAATAATGTTTTTGGTATGTGTTACTCTATCACTAATATGTTCACATTCCTGTCTGTTATTTTAAAAAAATGAATGCCTATAGAATTTATTTTTCAATAAATAGACTGGCTTACATTCACATTTGTGAATGAGTAAGACATTATGCATAGTTGTCATTTTTAACATTCATTTAATAGTTTTTCATTGAAGTGTTTTGTGTAAAAATATTAGCCATTTAATGTTATGTTGCTAATCATTTTGTCTCACATGTTTACTATTGTTTGTTGATAATACTAACTCACAGATGTGACGTTTGGAACATCCACTGTAGCACAAGTGCATTTTATGCTGTATTATCTGTAATATAGGAAACATAACGTCCTTCACAATTGTGATGGAGCATCAAACCTGACACAAATACAATTTTTGCCCTTTTTGGTGTAACTGTCCCTTTTAAAATCCAACAAAATCATGTTTAATTTTTTTTAGGCACGCTTGTGTCTGCTTGAAACAGTCCTTTGTAAGTGATCAAAAATAATATTGGTATCATTTTAACATATTTTTATTTAGAAAAACATTATGATACACCTCGTGGAAAACTTACACCTTCAAGAACTCTTCTTGTGCGTTGGTCATGTGTCAAGCTTTATGTTAAAGCCAAATTTTGTAGCTGGAACAAAAAAATTCTATTTAAAAAAAAAAACCCACAAAAAATAGACCTTCAAGCAGCTGTCTTTCTTTCAACTGCCCATCAAGCTGGGGATAAGCCATCACAAGTATCTGGGCCATTAGGGGGGTCAGGGTGTGGCACACACACTTCAAATATTGGGAGGACTGGGATGGACTTCTGCTGACTTCCTGGTCCAACATCATAGGTCCTCCTATGTCTTCCGGCAGTGGATGCTGCACTGCCTGTAGACCCACACGGTCCACACCGTCTTCATGATGGCCTTCCAAATCTCCTGATGAGAGTTGACCTGTATGGATAAAAAAACTTATTTTAGAAATTTTTTTTGACTTTTTGTTTTGATGTAACAATTTTGAGAATTCAATCACAACAGCACAGTCTATTATTTATTTTAAAATATTGTAATAACCTATTGAGTAACCTAATCCCTTGGTATGGTATGACATTTTACCAATCTAGGCCAGTGATATCATCAAGGCTTAGTTATTTGACGGATTATACAATTGTTAAAATTGGTTTTTTTTGGTATGTAAAAAAATGTATATATAGATATGTTAATTTGTATTATAAATATATTTTCTTTTTCAAATTAACATATTGTTAATTTTCAAATTTTTAAATGATATATAAATATTCACTAAATGGTTACAAGGATGTTATAGCCAAGCTCAGATTTCAGTTGTATAAAACCATAGACATTCAGCAGTTATAGTTACCTGAGCTAATTATAACTTATGCCCAGCAGAGCACTGCTTATGACCTCACATATTACATCACTCATGACAGGGCAAGTGACATCATTGATGACTGGTGGGCACCCCTGGACATAGCAGGAGCTGGCACTGGGGGGTGGCGGTCTCCAGGGCCTTCTATGGTTCCAGGAGGGGGGCTGTGCGGCCCCCTCCTTTGTTGTAGTAGGTCCTGCACCGGGAGGTGGCGGTCCCCGGAGCCAAGAACGGACAAAACTGCATTTGGACCTGGAAGGTGGTGGCCCCCAGGGGATCCTTAAGGGCCCCCATAACAAATAAATTAGACCCGGGATGTGATAGTCCCAGGGCATGGGGGATCCGTGAGGCCCCCCATTTCTTTTCCATTAGCCCTAGGGATTTGGTATTACCTGGGGCACGAGGAGGTGCACCCCCTTCTCACTTTCAATTTAGGCCAGCATGCCCACGGGACCTGGTCCGCCCGGGGGCTAAATATTAGAGAAGCGTAGGAGCCTGCGTGTCTCTTCTTTTTATTTTTTATCAGGAGCCACAGCTCGAGTGCGGCTCCTGCCTAAATTAGTTTTTTTAAACGTTTCTTTGCCTCAGTGGTGTCCCTTTGGGACCCTTCCCACCCCCAGGCGGCCTAAGAGCCAGGGTATTCCTACTTTGCCCCCGTCTCATTTTTTTCATTTTGTTTGTGGGACTCAGTTCAGGATTAGTCTCAAGATGGATACCAATACTTCCTGGTTTGAAGTGTTAGCATCTAATCAGATTGGGAGGGTTCTGTGAGCATTTGAGTCCCTATATATACCAATTAGTTTTTCTCCTAATATCTAAAACTTTCAAGACAGCAGCTGGAATAAGCGCCGTACTAGTTTTGAAAATTTCGTGAGGATTCGTCACATCAACACCAAAGTTATTGGCAAATGAAAAAACGCTCTTCCTATGCAAAGTAGGTCCTAACCACAACTACCTACTTGCGAAATACATTCCAAAAGAAAAGGCTGTAAAACACAAAACACATAATAATGTTGTGGTGTTGTAGAATTTAAATGTGTTTAAGTATACACGCCACAATTTTCTATGTAAATGAAAACAAACAGAAACTTTATTTGAATCACTACACTTCACTCAGAAACTAAAAGAGACATTCTAGCCGGAGTTTAAATAAAAAGAAGTTAGTCAGAATTACATTTTATTTTAAAACATGTACCTGTTCATCTGGTAAACCATAGAGCTTGCTGCACTGAGACCTCATGAGCCAGCATCTTCAGCTCTTCTGGTGAGACGTTTGGAGCCCTGTTTCCTGCTTTTCCTGGCATATGTGGAGTGGTGTGGCTCACTGGTTAGAGGCGGCAGACCCGTAAGCAGAGGACGGCCTGGGACCAGGGTTCGATTCCCGACGCGGCAGGGTCGTGGACCATGGTCAGCGGGCTCGATAATTCTCGCCTCTGTGCCTACTCAAGTCAGGGACCACACTCGGCAACTCTGGGCATTAGCTTGCCTCATCTTCACAACGGCCCCCCCAGACCGCCGGGGATGCTTGGTCGCACCTTAGAGATACCCGTTAGGGACCATCTCTCAGGGTGAGCCAGGACGGGTTCCCCAGCGGTCGAAGCGCGGAGATACTCCTCCGGGAGTCGATTCCTAGCGCTATATAAACCCGCAATTAAATTAAATTAAATTGTAGCTCTCAGAGGTAGGAAGCAACAGTTGAGGAGGTGTTCTTGGTCTCACTGTTCGGAGGCAAGTGAGCTTTTATGAACACCCCGTACCTCTACATGACATGCGGGACAGTGGCGAGGCAAGTGGGGGTGGGAGGGTGGTCCACCCTGGGCGACAGACTCCAGAAAGGATCAGCAGCACCCCAGCTCTTACGGCTGCCACGGAGCAGCTAAGGCTGGGACTGCCACGGGCGGCAAAAGGCCTAGCAATGCCACTGGTGCGAGATCATCCACGTCAATGGAAACAAATGTATCCATTGGCTTTCATGCGTTGCTTTCACACACATTAGCCTATGGCTGTGTCTGTAGTGGAGTTCTACATCCAATATTCCGTCAACTTACGTCAACTTCTGTCTAATTGCAAATGTCCTGACTACGAGGTCAGGCTTCCACCATTTTAGATTGTTAAGTAGTGTGTTTGTGAATGTCAAGTGTGTAACCACCACTCAAAATGGTGGGTAGTTTGTTTACATATACTAAATGCTAATATTATTTGTTGGTTTTGCCAAACAGTATTATGTGGTGTGTTACTGTGTTTAAATGCCATGGTTCCATGGTTTACTTTATACTTCAGTTGACAGAATTTTAGATAAAAATATGTTTAAAAAAGGAAATATGTAAATATTATATTTAAAATGTATTTTTTGCATAGTTCTTTTAAAAAGAAAATAGACATGTCAAAAATGTAATTTTAAAAAAAATCCCAAATAAATGTGGTATACAATTATGGAATGTATTTTTGGAAAAATTAATTAATTTTGTGTTTTATGTCAAAAATATATTTACAAAATTTATAAAAAATGTCTAACTTTTAAATGCAGACATATGAGCCCAGGCAGAGTGAGACGATGACGGGCTCAAGTTATGAGACCATTTCCAGACCTTGCTACCAAAAATTATATGATATAATCAAATAATTCTAATTAAATATGGAAACTATTATTGATTTATGTTATCAGCTTGAGCCAGATCTGCTGCCTCACAATAGGAATCCCACTTCCATAACACCAATAGTGAAAATAATGGCAGTACTCCATTTTGTTGCCACAGGGTCATTCAAATGCACTGTTGCAGTATGTGGTGAAATGCCACATCCAAATTTCAGTGGAGTGCTACAAGAAGATCTTTCTTAAATGATGAGAAACATCAACAGCTTCATAACGGCTTTAACGGTTACCAACAAATAAGGATGTTGCCAATGTTAAGTTAAAATGTTATGCTTTGGGTCGGCTACCACATGTTGTTGGACCAACTTATGGCGTATAAAGTACCTTGGTGCCACCACACAACAAAGAAAAGTACACCGCAATCGAAAACACTTTCGTTCAATGAGTGTACAAGTGGTGTGCCTACCAGATTCATACATCACAAGTGTGTGTGTGTGTATTCCGGTATCAACACATGATTCCTTTATGCAACAGAACAGCACCATACCCCAGCAAATGTCACAACTTTGAAATGTCCAAATGAAGAGGACATGGTGAAGGAACCTAAAACAGATCAAAACAAAAAGATTGAGGTGGGGCCAAGTGTTGCCTTTCGAGGCTGGTCCTCCCTTCCTGTGGCTGAGGCAGATGTAGTAGAGCCAGATATTGTTGGAGCACAAGCAGGGGAAGATGTTGCTATAAAAGCTCTGCACATATAGATGAAACAATCCTAGTCATGGAGCCCAAATTCGAGTTGAGATTTTCCATTTTCCTCTGCAACTGCTTCATGTGCCGGAGCTCTGTATGGACCATCATGTCTTGGGACTGGTTGAAGGTTCCCAATACTTGGGCCAAGGTGGCCTGGGTGACAATGAACCCAGTGGCCTCACTTTACTGTCGCACAGACTCCCTCCCATGAACCCCTCCCTTAATGCCCTCAGCCCTTGACCCAGGGTGTCCCATTCCACTGGGTTCTGGCTGAACTGGAGGTGGTAGTAGTGTTGGATAAATAGCAGCCAGAACTGGGAGGCACAAGATAATTGTATGTTCCTTTGGATACAAGAAGTGGAAATATCCAGAGGCTGAGGTTTGGTAACAGCTGAAGTGAAAAATATAGGTGTGGGCTGAGTGAGACTCACTGGAGCGGTCTGCCCAGGCAGACCAGATGGACCAGCCTGCTCCTCTTCATCCGGACTTGCAGGAGGGGCTTCCTCACTGAAGGACTGTCCCTAGTCTGGAGTGGAGTTATCATCAGGAGCAGTAGCAGATTGCTGTCCACGTACTCTTGGTGTTGGACTTATTATACATTACAAAAAAAGTACATTTTAAAAGTCTGGATTTGCCATCAAATGAGTTGGAAACAGAAACTGAAGTGGCCTAAAAGGGAAAATAAAATGAATATAATTATTATACTTTTTCAGTAGTATTATAATAAATTACAGAAACGGTTTACATTTCACACAAAACTATCTAACAAGTGTAGGTGAAGTCCTCAAATGAAAAAAAAATAGGAGGTATACATACCATATCCCAAATATTCAATACAACACAGAAAAGAGCAGAAATATGAGCATTCCAAGGCCTATCAGAGTAAAAATCTGAAAACCTAAACGTAGAAGGATAAATAGCATTAATTTTCATATAAACATTGCAAAGTGTTGTGTTTGCCGAATAAAAGATCTTTCGGATGAATTACGGGCTTGTCTGGATTCATTTACCTGGATTCTGTTTCTGTATATATATTTGAACATATATACAGCATACAATGTAACATACATTACAAATTTTAAGAACACTCACTTTGTTTTGTAAAACCAATCACATCAATTCCGGGCTGGGCTGCCACTCTTCCTGGCAGGGAATATTGAGATAGCCAAGATGGTCATTCTGCCAAATTTCTATATTTGTTTATAAATATTCCAGTCCTCCTTACTCAAGCTTTCTTCAAAACAATGCAGTCTTTAATAATATCCATGGTTTGAGCAGGCCGACAGGTGAGCATCTCATGGAAGCTACTCGTGCTTCCATTAACGCAGGGAGGGATAGAGGCGACGGATATCCCGCTATATGCCTACTGTGCACAGGCCCAGTACCTGCAACATTGGCTGCACCCTGTCCCGTTTCAGCCCCACATGGTGGTCGAGACGGATGTGGCAGCACCGCTTCCCCTTCAAGTGGCGCTACACCAGCCCTATCGGCCATCTCAAGAAGGAATCGACGCGGTCGAGACCTTGAGGTGGGCGTTGGACAGACTTCGGGTTAGAGCCCATCTAAAAATACTTTACGCTCCCTCTATTTCACTAGCACTTAACCCTATGATCCCTGCAATGGCAGAAGACGCAAGCAGGTCAATAGCGAGAACTTTGGGTGTGAACACGTTTGCCGACCTCTATCCCAATGAAAATTTCAGACCCTGCCAGAAACGACATATGGGAACTCAAGGGCCTTCTCTGAACTCTTCTTTATATTACAAACTCCGGGCAACATGTAGGCAACTACATGTAACCTTCCCATTCCCCTGCCTACACTGCCAGCCCTTGAACACATTATTAAGACAGCTTCAACTTGCAAGCTCATCACACGTCTATATAGCAACATGCAGAACACCACCCCATTAGATGATCCTAAAGCCATTCCGGGATGGAATTTGGAACTCAGTGTGCAGATCATGTAGGAACAATGGGTTTTCTGTTGCATCGAACTCACAATGCTTTCTCCAAACTATAAACTGTGGTTGATTCACTTTATGTATATCCACCATTACTACAGAACCCCTGCTCAGTTACACCGCATGGGGATTAGAGCTGACGACAGATGCAGGCTGTGCGGCTATGCACCAGCCACTTTTCTGCATATGGCGTGGAGTTGCTCCCCCAGGACTGCATACTGGATCACCATCTTCAATACAATACACAATATAGTAGACACACCAGATGACCCCGTGTTGCTAATTGGGCTACAGGGCTACATAAAGGACACAGCTGCAGGAACTCGGAAATTACACGCTATGCTGCTACTACTAGCAAAACGCAGTCTAGATATGCACTGGGGGAAGAGGAGGGCGCCCACAGTGACAGCCTGGGTGCAGGATGTCACATTCAGTCATATACAATTAACCGCATCCTGGGAATTGATGCCAGTCACATCCAGGCCGAAAGATATATGGAGTTCATTCCTAGACTGGGTACGGTCGCTCTGGGCTGATGGTGAGGGCTGGCCGGACTGGGCTGGCCTCACGGGGATACAGACATATACACCCAGTCGTCTGATGCCCGGAAATGACATCTCCTGAGATGTACACACAAAATCTATCTGATGGTCCCCTTCCATGTAGCCTATTGATCGCTACTCCCCCACACCTGTGACACACTACCACCTAACTTTGACTAGTGAACTGCCAATGGGTTATATTCTCGTAATGACAGAAAGGTGCACTCTGACTGCTATGTTTGGTTTGCAGTAATGTATACTTTTTTGTGTTACAAATGGGCTGACGATCTGCACTATTAAATATGAAGATGCATGTATTCTATCAAAATGCCAATAAACAAATTATTTAAAAAAAATAACATCAATTCAATAAAGTAACAAGACAATTACATCATACAAAACCAAACAAATTCCAATTCTTAACATATAAAGTAGGGACTGGTGAATATATTACCCTTTAACATGTGAAAATATGAAAGAAAAGGGAGAACGACTTGCAAAATTATAAGTTAAACATATACAGCTAAAACTAAACAGACATTTACAAAATGAAACACACATATGAAATATGTTATTTGGTGTAATAACACTTACATGCACCATTACATCACGTCAAATTTATTGAAGATTGAAACCTATAATCTTAAATACAACAAAATGCATTCAAACAAGCAAGCAAGGCAAAATAAAGTACAAAAGATAAAGAAACTCACACATACTGACAAAACATATTAACAATGAGTAAAATGAGAGAAACAGAAATAATGCTACAAATTTCCTCAAAATGTAATTTATATATGGGTTTATATGTTTTAAAAAGATGCAAAACACATTAGAAAGAGCTAAATTAGAAGTAAAAATGACATGTGGCTTTAGTGACACATTTAAAAGTATAACTTACCAGTTTCCACTCTACAAGAGATTCCTGTCAAGCCTTCAGGATGTAGGATCTTCAAGTCCTTCTCCTCCCAGGGATATACTTGTAAGGGGAGCTGGGAAAATCACCACCAGTCCTATGGGCCTTCAGGTGACGCTTGGAGGCCAGAGAATGCACTCTCCCACACAAGTCTTTCCACCTCTTCCTAACTTCCTCCTGTGTGTGCAGGTTACTTGTTACAGCATTCACTCTGTCAACTATTCTGGCCCACATTTGCATTTCGGAGCTTTGGTTGCATTTTGTACTTGGGCTCCGAACAATTGTGGCTCTACTCAATAATTTCATCTACCATGATTGACAATTCCCCCTCAGTAAAATGGGAATTTCTCCTCCCTGCCATTATCAAATAATAAAATTAAATAAACTCGATAACCCACAAGAAAAAAAAAGGAAAAAATGAACAAGAAACAGAGAAAGCAAAAATAAATTCTGACTTCACTAAAAAAGTTCTCATCAACAATGTTCTGCTGCAGTGGAATGGCAGAGGATCATGGAGTGTGTTTTATAGTGTAGCATGCAGGTGAAAACAGCGCCAGGGTACCCGTGGGGTGTTTGTTGCGCTTAATAAATTCTATATACATACATATATACATACATACAAAACACATCAGGTTTGTGATGCTATCATCCATCCAAAAGCAACAGGAATAGTACAATATTGAATGTGTCCCTCAAAGGAATCCTGCTGTCAGGAATTCCCGCTAGGACATTGCCAGCACAACTGAGAAATCTAAATAGGCTTGGCGCAATCCTGCCACCCTGATGGTGATGGAGTAAGGTTAGCCAGCAGAGGAGTCCGCTGCGCCATCGGTGAGCCGCTTACGTGACGGAAAACCCTCTGTCAATAAGGATGGAGGATTTGGCAGCCCACATCTAAATAGGCTGGGTGGAAATCCATCAGCCTGATGGAGTATTTGTAAACAACACCATGAAGGAACGATTGGAGTCCCACCATGATCTAAATCAAGCCAATGAGGGCTCCACAAGGCCATATACCCCTTCTGCAAATAGCAGCTGAACAGGATATGCTGCAGCAGAGAAGAACATAGTGGAGCATCTGCCAAGTCAGGCCATCTGGTGATGCACCTTGGGTGGATTGGCGAGCAGGCAAGTCCCAGTCTCCTCTTTATTTTGGACTTGGGCTATCTGGGAACCATTTAAAACCATTTCCAAGGGCCCAGGACTGGAGGGCCTCTAATTGGAGTCTCAGGACTCACCCAGGCTGGGTCCAGGTGTGGGTCCAGCATGGTTGGAGCCTTTTCTGTCCCTTTTCCTTCCCTGAGGTACTGATGAGGAAGCCAGCCAACTAGCCCTTGGAGTCACTCTGGAAGTCCTGGGTTCAGGTCAAAAAGCAATCTTCAGGCAGCATGGTAGTACTCTTGGTGCAGCAGGGCAGTCCTCTGGAATACACAGCAGGCCACAGGAAGCAGGGCAGACCTCTAAGAGTCCTATTGCAGGTCCAGAAGTGTACGGAAGAGTGGGTCTGAAAGTCGTATATTTATGCCTGGTGCCAGCTTTGAAGTCGAAGTAACTTCTGGAGTCCCCGCCCGCACAAACATTTTTGGAATTTCCTGACTCCTTGTTTGGTCCCAGGATGTTTGGGGCCCAAAAGAATAGGGTGAATGTCTGAGTGTGCATTGAGGCAGTGCCTTTGAAGTGCAAGTGGTGCTGTGCACACTTCTGCCCGTCCTGCTAGCATGGCCCCTCCTGGCAACTCCCAGTCCCTCCATTGTGTGGCTGTCTGGGAGGAATGCACAAAGGTCAGCTGTTAACTACACCTAGTCATGTGATCCAGAAAACAGTCTGCAGGTACCAGATGTTTAGGACAAGACAATTTTTACTTACTAAGCGTGCCATTTTCAGAATGGTGACTTAAAATACGACTTTACCATTAAAGGAGATTTTAAAATACTATTCCTTAGATACCAAACAAGACATGTATACCTACTGTCAACCAGAGTTATCACTTAATATGGTTTAAATCTTTTTATTGATTTTAAAGCAAATAGCAAAATTGTAAACACGACCCCTGGCTCTCAGAATCATCTCAGTACAGACAACAAGTGTCGCAGTAAGCGTTATTACATTAGTAAAGGCATGGAGCGGGTCTGTAAGAGCAAATAGTGAACAGTGCAGAACAAAGCATTACATCAACAAAAAATAGGGGGGGGAAGGGAAAACCCAACATTCCCACCCTCCGCCCCCCTCGTCCGCCAAACCACATATAGTAGAAAGGGAATAGGAAAGTATGAGACACAGCGAGGTTTATCGAGTTCTATGAGTCTTGCGCGAAGAGCTCTCCTGTGGTATTTGCATGTCCGCTAGGTGCATAGTTGTAGGGATCTGGGGCAGGTCAGCTCTCTGAACTCTGTTACAAGCAACGTTAGGAAAGGGCACCATAGCTCAGGGAACTCAGATCCCCTCCCCTCCAGAGTGAGTGTCAATTTCTCCATTCTCAGCACCATCCAGAGTCTCTGGAGCCACCAGGAGTGAGGTGGGGGTTGGTAAGATCGCCAGAGTGCAAGTATGTTCTGGGTAGCCGCCCCCAGGGCGATTGCGATCAGTCGTCCTCTTCGGGACTTAGCTGGATACATTAGTGGATTGTGTAGGCCTAAAAGGATATAGGCTTGGAAGCGTGGGAGTTGTGTGTCAAGGTGAGAATCTATTTTGTCTAAGATTCGGACCAGTATGGTTGGATGCGATCACAGCTCCACAGGAGATGTACTAGTGTACCCACCTCCCCGCAGCTTCTCCAACACAGGGCACTCTGACGGGGATCAAATTGATGGAAACATTTCAGTGTGTAGTACCAGTAAGTTTACACCTTGGTCAGTGTCTCGGTAAGGCCCACGTGGTACGCCGAATGCCGAGCCCTGTGATAGATACTGCCCCATTCTTTGTGAGTAAGTGTGCGGCCTAAGTCCCTCTCCCATTGTGCCCGCCCTGTGTTATAAGTGTATATTGTGGTGAGCAATAAGTGCTTGTAGAGGTCTGAAATAAGCTTTTTGTTAGAAGATCTGGTGACAAGCCACTTCTCGTAAGCGGTCAGTAGTCGCTGGACGCCTGGCTTAACTTGTGGTTGGAGAGCCCAATGTCTAAGCTGCAAGTAGGACAACCTCTCTATCTCCAGGATACTGTATTCCGTCCGAAGCCGTGGAAATGGAATGATTCCGTCCAGGTCAAACAGATGACCCAGTGCTCTGCAGGGGGTGGTGCGCCAGTGTGTGAAGGCCCAAGGGGTTATGCCCGGGTGGAAATCTGAGTTGTTGAATAGTGGTGTGAGTGGGGAGGGGAAAGTCGTTAGCTCGTGAGTAGTGACAGTGCGGTCCCAGGCCTCCATTATTGTGCTTGTAATATAAGAGGCATAGAGATTAGGTGGCCTATGCGCTTTGCGTAGGAAAGTGATACCCTGCAGGGGCATGCCGGCTACTCCCTGATCCTGAAACAACCAGTGCTTCTCGGATTCAAGACGGCTCCATTCAACTAGGCAGCGGAGCTGTGAGGCATAAAAGTATAGCTGCAAGTCAGGGACCCCCACCCCACCCCGTTCTGGAGGCAAAATTGCTATGGGTTTGCGGCCTTGCCCTATGAAACGCGCTAAATCTGATTGGGTTTGCTGAATCCAGCCTGTTAGAGGGTGCTAGGGGAGATTCTGGAAGAGGTACAGGATCTGGGGGGAGTACGGTCATCTTGATAGCCGCTATCCTGCCTAGCCAAGACAGTGTGTGATGCTTCCATTGGCCTAGTTCTTTGCGGATATGAGCACGGAGCCTCTCATAATTAGCGGTGACAGGGATGGAAGCGCCCAGATTAACTCCCAAGTATGGTATGGTAGAGTTGGAACACTGTATCAAATGTTCTTCACGAATGTAGGCTAATGTGTGCAGCGTAAGGGAGATATCTAAGGCAGTCGACTTATCCATGTTAATCTGGAATCCTGAAGCCTGCGCAAAGCCGTGTAATTCAATGAAAAGAGCTCTCAGTGCTTAGATTGGGTTAGAGAGGGAGAGTAGGATATCATCTGCGTATAGACTGATGGTATGGATGTCCCCGCCAAATTTGATCCCAGATATGAATGGGTGTTGCCTAATTCGTTGCGCTAGTGGCTCCATGGAGAGCGCAAAGATGAGGGGGAGAGAGGACATCCCTTCCTTGTGCCTCTGCTTATGGGAAAGCTGGACGATGTCTGGCGGTTCACCCGAACCGTTGCATTAGGTGAGCTATAACAGTTCAGTATGCGGTGCATAGTTTGTCCCCAAAGCCAAATTTCAACACACGGGCACACGCAGTCATTAAGTGGCCTTGCGTATTCTAAGCACGGACACTTCCCCCCCCATTGTGTGTGGAGTAGCTAAATTTTTAAAGCAGTTTTGGCTCATTCGATGCAAGAGATTGTCAGTAGCTGTTTAATTCTCTTTTTAGCTAATTTATCAATGGACTTTTATATCCTTTTATCTTTTTAATATTCCATACTGACTTTTTGTGGTAATGGTTTTTTTATTGTACATTATATTGATTGTATTATAAATGTGCTTATAAGATATCTCTGCATATCGAATAAAAGCTTATGACTGACTGACAAATTTCAACAAGACTTGCTCCAAATAAGGCCAGGGCACCCTATCAAAGGCCTTATCTGCGTCTATGGCCAAGAGCATATATTCCCCTGCGGTGTGAGAGGCCTTCTCTATGAGGTGTAAAACCCTTTTGGTGTTATCGCTAGTCTGTCTTTGTGGTATAAACCCCGCTTGGTCCGGTTCCACTAGTTGGGGTAAGTACGGCACTAGGCGGGGCGCCAAGATGCTCGTGTAAATCTTTATGTCAATATTTAGGAGGGAGATAGGTCTGTTAGCGCTGCAAAGAGTCTTGTCCTTTCCAGTCTTAGGGATGACTACTATAGACGCCTCTAGGATCTCTCCTGAGATGGCCTCAGTTTGTGCAAAGGTGTTAAAGAGGTCCTTTGTCGATTTGGCCGCAAAAGGTTTTATAAAAAGCTGCGAAGTAGCCATCAGGTCCCGGAAATTTCCCACGCCGGAGGCGGGAGATTGCTGCGATAACCTCCTCCGTTCCTATATCCCTGTCCAGATAGTCTGCCTGCGCTGGAGAGAGCGCGGGAAGCTGTGCGGCCTGTAGATAATCAAGGCTGTGAAGAGCGTAAAGAGAGTGCAGGTTTGAATAGAAGTCCCGGGGAGCTTCGGCTATGGCTGCATCCTCCGATGTGAGCTCACCCCCTGAGTCCCAAATAGCCTGCACTTCCTGGCGCTGTTGCGCTTCCCTTAGTTTATTAGCCAGCAGACGGCCGCATCTGTCTCCTCCCGTATAATAGGAGTGGCGGAGACGGAGGGCAGAGTATTCGCCTTGTCCATATCCAGCACCGCAAGTTGATTCCTTTCTACACAGAGCCGACGCCAGGCCCTGGTAGTGCCTGTGCGCTGATTCATCTGTTCTAGCTCTGCCATCCGCTTGGCTAATTCAGCCTGCTTTTGGCTGCGTTCCACATTGTTGGCCGCGGATATGACAATACATTCCCCCCGAAGGACCGCTTTGAGGGCGGACCATTGTGTCACCAGGGATGTGTCAGGGTTGGCAATCAGGGCCAGGAAGTTTGCGATGGCCATTTTGATTTGAGTGACCGTGGACGCCTGATGTAATAGCGGGTCTCGCATGCGCCAATGCCGCAGCGGCTGCCTAGCATGTGGGAATTGGAAGGTGGCCATGACTGGGGAGTGATCGGAGAGGGATGCAGTGAGGATCTCGGCGTCTGTCGCAATAGCTTGTAATGGAGTGGAGCTAAGAAAGTAATCTAATCTAGCGTAGGTTTTATGCACCCCAGAGTAGTAAGTGTAAGCTCGGCTGTGTGGGTGGAAATGTCGCCACATATCCGTGAGTCCAAGTCCCTGGTGACGACTTTTGTTGTGCGTTGACAAGAGCGGTCTGTGACATTGTCAAAGACCGTATTTAAATCCCCCCCTAATAGCAATCGCCGCTCAGAATTAGCTGTCGCCTCTGTGAGTGCTGTGTGGAAAAATGTTCCCTGACCTTCGTTGGGAGCATAAACTGAGCCCACTATGAGGGAAGTCTCCGCCACCATAAACCGATATGTGAGTAAACGGCCCTTCATCTCGGCTTCCCTTTGGAAAACCTTACCCTGAAGGGAGAGGGAAACTAAAATAGCCACCCCGGCCGACTTGGTGGAGCTAGAGGAGAACAGTTGCATGGGGAATGAGCGGGACTTCATTCTGCCGTGGGCCTTGGGGATAAGGTGGGTCTCTTGTAGGAGGCAGATATCAGCGGACGACTGTTCTAGATAGTGTAGGACGTTTAATTGGGTTGTTGAGACCACGAATATTGAGAGTAAGTATTTAAAGTGGTTTCTGAGGCAGATGGCAGGTGAGAGTAGAGCTGGCTAGCACAGGCCCGGTGGGGGGGGGCTCTCGCATGTCCTTTGCTAAAAGAGGAAAGGCATGGTACGCAGGCGATGGGACCTGACACCAGGAAAGGGGACGAAGGTGGACGAGGAGAAAAGCACTTAAATGAAAACCCCAAACACCTCACCCAAAAAAAGAACCCAACCCTCCCTAGCCCAAAACTCGGTTGAACAAGAACAATCCCTGAAAAGGTCCGTTGTCCTGAGACAACTGGTGTGACAACCAATTGGGGTCCATAGTGTGGTCAGTAAAGAGGGATATCCTCCCCCCGCCGCCCACTAGAACCAACAAGGATGCGCCCTGAGGGTTCAACAAGATGGGTTAACTCCGAGATCTTCACTTGTCTTCTGAGCCTTCCCCAGCGAGAGCCTCCGTAGTAGTGGCCAGAGCGTCCTGTTGGCTTCGAGCAATTTCCGATGGGGGCGGCCTCCGAGGAAGCCGTCTCCTCCCTTGTTGTTGCCAGCCCGATGGTGAAATCGCTGGACCCGCTCCCAAGTCCCGGGTATGGCCCTCGTCGCTTGGCGGTGTCAGGCCCAGCAGCCGACAGGCATCTATCAATGAACGAAGTTGGTGGAGTGTTCCATTGTGCCGAAAGATGAGACGGGACGGGTGCCCCCAAGAATACAAGATCACTTGTTGCCGCAAATGGTCAGTCACCGGACGGAATTGCCGGCGTTGCTGTAGTGTTACCAGTGCTTGGTCTTGATACAAAACCGGGGAGTGACCCTGGAATGAGATAGGGTGACGTGTCCTTGCCTTGGAAAGGATAGCCTCTTTGGTCTTGAAGTCCTGCACGCATACCAATATATCCACCGGCGGTGCAGTGGGGGGGGGCCCTGAGGTGATCCACTCTGTGCGCTCTGTCCAAGACAATGTCAGTCTCGTGTGAGTCACCAAGTATATGCCGGAAGAGCATATACTTGGAAGAGCGGTGGTGAATGCAAACAGGTCCCTGGTGTCGTCGGAGCCTCTCACCCCCCGGATCCGGATATTGTGTCTGCGGGAACGTTTTTCAATATACTCTAGGTGCATTTGCATATCCACGTTCTGGTACTGCAGCCAGATTACCTCCTGCTGGAGCGTTGTTAAATGTGGGACCGTAGCGTTGCTTTTCTCTTCGAGCGTGGCCCTCTTTCCCCTACCCCATTGACATCTCAGCGTATTTCTTTAAGTTCTGTGGCGAATTCCGCCTTTACCGACTGGATATCCTTCCTGAGAGTGTGGAACAGTGACTCCAGGAAGGCCTTCGTAATGGGCTCGTCTCCGGAGGACGTGTGTTGCTTTGGCGTCACGGCTTCCGGCGCTGTGGTAGTCATGTTGGGGATGGACTGTGAGCGGCCGAAGATGTCTTTTAGGGGCTTTACTTTGGCACTCCTGGCGCTAGACAAGCTCTTATGCACCCCTCAAGTGCTTGTGAAAGCAGAGTCCAGACCCCAGCGGAGATCTAGACCTTCCCGGGTCCGTCAGCAGGGGGCCGGTGCTGTCCAAAGAGGTGTGTGGTGACTATATTTAGACCTCTGAAAGTGAACACCAGATTGTGGCACCAGGGTCTAGGAGCGAGTCCGAGGATTAAAGTTGTGATTAGACCTAGGTCCCGAGCCCGTGCCTCTAAGTTGTTGGCTTACCTCTGCCACCTCAGTTTGGAAAGTTACTCAACCCGGTGCCTTCACAGGGTTCCCAGTCCACCAGTGGCGTTGCACCATGTCACCGCGCAGAGTCTCACTCTGTAGCTGGTAGGGTCTGCAGCGGCTTCGCAAGAGCCCACTCCAAATATTGCCTGCCCAAGGGCCACCAGGGCAAGGTAAGCATCAGCAATCAACCCGGGTGTGGCCCACTAGGTGTAGGGTCTCGGTCAGCGACACAGGCGTAGGTTAATGAGGGAGAACCAGCAGTCTTTCGTGCCCCAGTGAAGTGTTGATTGCGAGCTCAAGCAGCTATGCCCACTGCCTGGGTGTCCACAACCTTCTCTGGGCTGCTAGCGCTTCACCTCCATGGATGCTAGGAAACAGCCCTCCTCCACACCTAGCTCACGCCGCTCTACAGACCCCAGGCGGTCTTCTGTTGTGGGCCGGGGATGCGCAATGTGCCGGGGAGAGTCGTAGCGATCTACAAGTCCCGTGTGGGGGATCAGTGCCAACCCTGGGCCCGCCCCCGGGTCCCTCTGCCTCACCTCTGTCACCACCCCACCGGGTGTCGCGGAGTCAGGCTTGCAGCTCACTGTGGGCCGGGGATCCGCGTGGCCCAGCCTGCGGGCAGAGGAGACCGGGCCCTCGGCAGCACTTCACTTGTGCCCAGTGGTGAGCTCAGCGGGCCGTTCGTCGCAGGGCAGATCCCAGGCAAGCCCCCCCGCTCTTGTGGCTCCAGGGACAGCGTGGGCCTCACCTCAGGGGAGGCCGCAGGGGGTCGCTGCAGGGGGCCGCTTCAACATCCGATGGAGGATTGGACAGCAGAGGGGACGCGATATTGCCGGGTTCACTTATCAGCACCGCTGCCCCCTCTGTGTTCCCGCCGCTGGAGGAGCAAGGTCGCCACCCACTGCGGCCCAGGATCTGCACGGCCCAGTCTGGTGGAAGCAGAGACCGGGCCGCAGGCAACACTCAACCCGCCCTAGCAGCGGGCTCCGCTGGGCCTCCACCATGGCCCTGCAAGGCAGCCGGATGCTCCTAAAGTGAGAGTCTACACCCCTCGCGGCTGCAGTGGTGGAGTAGGCCGCCCCTCGGGGCTGGAGTGGTGGTGTAAGTCTCGTCTCAGAATCGGCTCCAGTGACGTCGAAGGGCTCCGCCGTCTGAGGCACCGGACAGCAGTTAGGCCCGCGGTGGCCAGAAGAGAAGGCGCTGGCCTTGGGGGTCCGCTTCACAGACCGCCGCGTTGTTGGGGCCTCCTGTGGACGGGGATGCCGGAGCTGCCTCCCGGCCTATTCGCAGGACTGGCTACATCAGCTCCCTCCGTTCTGCCCATGGCCACCAGGCAGCTTCAGAGCAGTTCTCTCAGCGCTGCAACGGGACCCCTCGCTAAACTGTGCCCCAAAGGGTGACCCGCTGTGCTGATTCGGGAGGCGGCGGGCAGGAGCTCGAGAGGACATGTCCTATCCCGACGCCATTTGGCCACGTCCCCCAGTTATCACGTATTAAATATAATAAGGTAACACAATATTATCTTATGGGAGTGGTAGGCCTCACAGTAATGAAAAACGAATTTGTGAATTTTTCACCACCAGGGCACGTGAAACTTAAAAGTACACAGTCAGCTTTTTAAATACACTGCACCATGCCTTTGGGCTGTTCAGTGACTACCTTAAGGGTGACATATATATTAAAAAGGGAGTTTTAAACTTGGAAGGTATTTTATTTTTCATTTTTAGCACCTTGAGACCATCGCAGGGGTTTGCTGCGTTTTACAAATCCTTGATTGATTACAAATACTTGATTTGAGGTTGAATTGGCAGTTTAAAACTGCACACAATCGTAAACATTAGACATGTTTTAAAGGGGCTACCTAAGTGGGTGGAACAATATGTCCTGCAGACGCTGGGTATATGGTATACTAGTTTACTAAGCACTTATGAGTAATTTGAATGTGCAAATTAAGTGTAAGCCATGGTTAACATATATTAGGGCATTAGCACAAACTCTTTACCACTGTTTACCAGTGGTAAAGGGCACAGAGTTCTAACACCAACAAAAATGAATTCAGCAAAACAAGAGTAAAAAATGTTTGGGGGAGACCACCCTAAGGCTGACAGGTCTAAGACCTGCTTTACAAGTCAAAAGTTCGCTCTGCGAGGGGAGCTTGTTGGTGGGTTTGATTCTGATTAATAATGTTGGTTGTAGGTTGATTGCTTTATTTCGATATGCAAATATCATAAAAGCATTACAAAGAAGTATATAAAAACAGCACATCATAAAGACTGTACAATTAAAACAAGGCAAATAAAACTGGCAATTTGATCAGAAATAAATTAATTAAAAAGTGAATTAAATTGATATGGACAGTCTTTTTGAGCGGATCAACCATGCCCATTTTAAAAATTTGGATACGGCACAAACGATGGGAGAGGATGTATCTGTTAATAAAATCCGTAAGGCCACCAAATGCTGGCGAGTACCCAATTGTCTACAAAGTGGTGTAAGCCAGTGGGATCTTGGGCGGGCGTAATCAGGACATTCAAAAAGGAAATGGGCCATGGTTTCGGGCCTATTAGTACATAGGGCGCAATGGCGTGATGCCTGCGCGGGCATATTCCATCTTGAGAGGAGGTCAGCTAGAGGTAAAGTGCCTAGTCTAAATTTGATATAAAGTGCCCGGTCCACAGAGATTGTAATTATGTCCAAGTAGGGCTCAAAGGCAACAACGTCTTTTATTTTCAGGTAAGCTGCGGTGGAATTGCAGTGGCGCGGGTTGCTGATGAGCTTGGCAGAAACCCATTCCCAGTAAAGTTTTTTTAGGGTCGCCTTCGGCGGGGCAGAGTGGGTGGTCCAGCAAGACCCCAGACCTAGGTCCCCCAGGAGATTTTTAATGTCCTTGAGCCATTTAATCTTGTGCCAACCATCCAAACCCATCACCTCTGTCAACCCGTCTGCATATGTTTTTAGTTCCGGAACCCTCCAGAGGCGAGCCCAAAGGAGAAGAGGCCGGAGGCGGGCCTGGTCCTTGATTGCTTTGCAACCCGCATCCAGAAGCACCGGAACTGTTGGCGTGCTCATCGGGATGGCCAGGAGGTCCTTCAGGAATTTGTTCTCAGCCTTGGTCAAAACCTCCATATTACCAAGGCCCCATAGCTCAGCGATGCCGTTACAGCTCTGGCTTTATAGATGTCAATTATTGGAGCTATGCATTGTTTAGATGAATTGTTATACTCCTTCAACAGAGCTCCCCCCACTCTTTTGTGGTTGATGGCCATTTTGTTGATGTGGGGAGTCCAGCACATGGCATCGCTCATACGAATCCCCAAATAGTCAAATTCTGATACTCTTTCAAGGGAAATCGAGTTCAGTATAGGAGGGCAGCCAAGCTTATGGGGGGGGGGGTGCAGGATTAAATATTTAGTTTTGTCCACATTGATAACAAGTCCTCTTTTTGTACAAAAGTCCTGGAAGCGGTTCAGAAGCTTCTGGAGGCCCTGGGGAGTTTTGGAGATAAGGAGGGTGTCGTCGGCAAACAACAGGGTTGGAATCCTTACGCCCCCCAATGAGGGAGCGTCTGCTGGTTCACCAAGCAGGTGCTCTACCACCCCATTCACGTACAGGGAAAATAAGGTGGGAGCTAGTACACAAACCTGCCGGACGCCCCTAACAACCGGGATCCTATCGGTCTTTTCCCCGTTCTGTCCCCATCGCACCTGAGCATAGTTGGCATTATGAAGTTTGATGAGGAGCATTAAGATGTAGGGGGCATCCCAAGACCATACAAGACCCTCCAGAGTTCCTCCCTAGGAACCAGGTCAAAGGCAGTCTTCAGGTCTATAAAGGCCAGGTAGAGACTGCCCTTGCCCAGCTCCACCACCTTCCAGTAAAGTAACAGGAGTCTAAAGACTTGCTCAATAGTTCCTGTACCGGAGCGAAAACCAGCTTGCAGGTCGGACAATATGTGGTTTTCATCCACCCACTGGAGAATCCTCCCTAAAATAGCTTTTCCCGCCACCTTCTGCGTTGAGTCAATGAGGCTTATTGGCCTATAATTCCCCGGTAGATCCCGACAACCCTTTTTAAAAATTGGGACTACCTCTGCCCCTTTCCAAGACTCAGGCACAGGTCCTCCCTCGATAATAGCATTAAGAAGGGCAGAGATCAGCACCCCCCATTCGCCCGGATAGGCTCGAAGAAGATCCCCTGGCAACCCATCCGGACCAGCTGCTTTTAGTGGTGTTAAGGATTTGATCAGATTCATAACCTCCCGTACGGAAAAGAGGTCAGTACCCCTGTCCAAAGAGAAGTGAGGAAGGGGAAAGGGGTCATTGAGTGTGCCTTCTACGGCAGAATATAGGACCTTAAAATGGTTAAACCACGCCTGGGCCGTGATAGTGCAGGTCCTCTAGGTGTCATCTGGACGATTCCTACTGCCCACCAGGTCCCAAAAACCTTTGGCGTCTCTCCTTCGGCTTGCGGCCAAGAGATCCTGCCAAAAGCTATCCTCCCATTCCTTTTTGGCAGTTTTCAAGCAATGTGAGTATAGCCTTCTGGCCTCCCTGGTCCTAATGTGTGACTTAGATTTTACTGCTTCAACGAACAGTGTCTTAGCTTCCCTACATTTGCGGTTAAACCAGCCCTCTCTGGCCCGGGGACGTAGTTTCTTCCCATTGAGGCTAGATGGGACAATAAAAACGTTACTTAGAGCCTGGGTTAAATTACAAAACCTGTCGGACACCTCCGCCGGCCCACCCTCAGGAGAGTCAAGATTATCTAAGGCTACGGCTAGGAGCTGCGTTATGGAGGATATTTTCTCGGCTGATAGCGTCAGCTTGGCCCACTTCAGCCGTCTTCCGCAGTTTGAGACAGATGACAGGTCCGGGCCAGTAGCACGTGGAGTTTGGCTCCATAAACCTTCTAGCCACCAAGGAGTCAAGGCAAGCGAGAGCAGATTGTGATCGCTCTCAACGGAAGGTATAATCTCCATATCTATTACCGAGCTCCATAGGTGGGCGTCAAGCAGATTGTAATCAATTCTTGACGTGTGGTTGGGCCTATTATATGTATGTGCTCCCTTTTTATCAGAACTAGTCCTGCCATTCAGGGCCCTCAGGTCGAACTCCATTGTTAGGGAATTAACCTGAAGCGCCACTTCCGTCCATCTTTTAATGGGGCTAAGCTCTAGAGCTGGTATCCCCCTCCTGTAGTCATCGTCCTCCTGGTCTTGGGTGACTTCTGAGCCAAGGGGCTCAAAGGTGCAGTTGAAGTCACCCGCTACCAGGGTACAAGACTTGTAGGGAGAGGATCGAAGCAGACCCTCAAGATGGGCTATAGTGGGGGATTCTCTACCCCCCTTGGTGCCTCGGGCGTAAATATTAAAAATGTTTAGAATAACACGTGCCTTGGGGCTTTTGAGGATGATATTAAGGAGATCCGGGCATTTTGTGTGGTGCTCCTCCACCCTGCAATTAAGCGAGGAAGCTACCCAAACAAGGAGGCCACCCGAGGGACGTCCCCTGCCAGTCTCTGAGTAAACAGCTGGTATATGATGGGATGAATACCCTACCTTGTGTAAGGGCTCCCTACTCCAGGTTTCCTGAAACAGACATATGGAGTACTCCTCCACAAGTGCATTCCAGTCGGGCAAGGCCAGCTTCCTGTCCAGACCAGCCACATTCCAGCTGAGAACCCTAATGAGTGGGTCCGCCACAGCCGCAATGCTACAGGGCTCGACAGTGCCCTCCGAGTCTGTCTCTACCAAGGGAGGATTGACAATGGCAGGCTCAATTAGGTCCCTCCCCACACCTGGTTCCCGTGTATCTACTAAGGCATCCTGCTCCCCTGGAGGAGTCGGGGGGTCATTGCATTCTACAGTAGGATGGAACTGTACGTCAGATGTTCGGACTACCCGAACCTCCGCAGGGGAGTCAGGGAGTCAGTACCCCCTGGGACCCCAGCTCAACCTTGGCCAAACTGCATGCGGCTGGGCTAGAGTTGTTGCTGGATGCCATTGGCCACAGGTACCGGTTCAGGAGGTGTACACGGGGGGTTGGCCTGAGCAGTTCATGACCGGCCGCAGGTAGAAGTATGTTAAATCAACTGCTTCAACACCAGGAACAGCCGTGGCCTGTCCCAAACTGCATATCGAGTGGGCAGCTCTCACGTCTTGAAAATTGACCACCACACAGTCACCCTCGTTTTTTCCCCTGACCAATCCATCCCACCCTGCGCACACCAAGAATCAAGCCATCCACTCCCAGGGGAAGGGGTCTAATGGCTTTCAACCAGTGGATGACTTTATTCTTTAGTGCCTGATGGGTTTCCTGCTGAGCGTCCCTCAAGGCGGGGACCTTGATGAGGACAACAACGTAAGGTTGACACTCAGGGGGGAGATTAACTGGGGGACACTTTCGAGCTACCTTCTGTGGTATAACCGCAGGGCTAGGGATTTTAGGTTGGCTAGTAACTGGTTTTGCCTTTGGTACCGGGGCTACTCCCCTGGCATCAGTGGATGGAACGGCCGGTCGTTGTGACTTAGAGCCGGCCTCTCCCTCGTGCGGCTTCCTTTGGTCAGGTTTAGGCTTTACAATTCTCGCTACTGGGGGGGTACTAGCGTGGACCTGGGCAACATGAGTAGTAAGTGTCGGCTTTACACTAGCAGGGGGCGCAGGTGTCAAAGCCTTCCCTTTGGCTAGTGCAGATGCGGACGTTGACGGTGATGTTCCCTGTATTAAACCCCCTGAATCCCCTTTCCCATCATTCCCATCCGCAATGTCCTCCCTGAGCTTAGACTGTAATTTGATAAGAGTTTTCAGGGAAAAGAAGTTGTCCCGGGTGGTCTGTTCAAATCTATCTAGCCTGTCCCCCAGGCTCTTGACTTGGTCAATAAGCGGGACCAGCAAGGACTTGACCAATTTCTCAATGAGCTCAGGGGCGGGCACCTCATGTGGTGATGTGGGTGATACAGGGACCGAGTAATGTGTCAGAGGAGTTTCAACCACTGGTACCAGAGGAGCAATTCCTCCAGTCGGTTCAGGCCCTCCACCGTTCAAGGGGGTAGGGCCTCTGGAGACATGCTTCCTCGGTCGCTTGTAAAGTGAGGAGCAACTCCCCTTCCGTATACTAGTAACCCTTTTTCTCTTCTTACGGACCAGGCAAGCTCGCGCCAAGGGCAACGGGTTATGAGCCGGTGAAGGAACCTGAGGGGACAATTGAGAATTGTGACCAGTGGTGGTACGTATGAGTGTGACAGGTCGGGGAACAATAGCCACTAGGCTAGAGCTGGGGGGCAGGGGCTCTAATATCAAACTTTCCAACCTATCAATACTTGCCCCTATAGCTGCAATCCGTGGCTGTTCGGGCAGGTTCCCGGAAAGAGGGGAGGCAGGGTGGGTGGAGATAGGAGACAGGGCATGTGCAACAGCTCCTAGTGAGGAGCGTTTGGAAGGGAAGGAATCTTGTGAGAGGCGACGTTCCGTCATCACTATCTCCTTTTCGATGACCGCTGCTACTCTAGTGATAAATTTATCCATTGTGCCTATCATTGTACTCCCCGTGGCGCCTTCTCCCCCACCCCTCAGTGCTTTGCCAGAACGGGTAGACATGTTGGCCTCTATACCCACAGGGAGACTCCAAGCTCTTGGTCCAGAAGCGGTGGATGAAAGGGGGATGGCCCAGCCCAGCCTCTGTCAGCCCCTGACTGCCACAGACTGCCCGCCCTTTGCTCGGGCTTCGCTCGGCGTCCCGCTCGCGTCCCACTGAGCGACAGACCGGTGATTAAGTAGGAGGCGTTGCAGTCGGGGGCGTGTCTTGCTGGGGGCGCGGCCGTGCACACCTGTGCAGCGCAGGGACTCCTGGTCTTGTGAGTCCCTGCTGGCGCGCTCCCTCGGCAGGCTCTCAGTGCTCCCTCCTCGCACTTGAAAACAGCAGACGCCCTGGCAGCCTCTACCCCTGGCCACACGCCGCGCAGCGGCACCCGCGAAGCGGGTGCTGCAAGTTGTTGAGAAGGCGGCAAGGGCGGCGGATCCCTCCAGGGATAAGGGGAGGCTGTGTGGCAGTGAAGTTTGCCGTTTTTCAGGAATCCAGCAGCACCCAGGTCAGTTTCGTCATCAAAGGGGTCCCGCTGGTAGGAAGGAAGCTCCCGCCTTTAAGCTCTGGACAGGCGGGGGGGCGTGTCTCGCTGGGGGCGCGGCCGTGCACACCTGTGCAGCGCAGGGACTCCTGGTCTTGTGAGTCCCTGCTGGCACGCTCCCTCGGCAGGCTCTCAGTGCTCCCTCCTCGCACTTGAAAACAGCAGACGCCCTGGCAGGCTCTACCCCTCGCCACACGCCGCGCAGCGGCACCCGCGAAGCGGGTGCTGCAAGTTGTTGAGAAGGCGGCAAGGGAGGCGGATCCCTCCAGGGATAAGGGGAGGCTGTGTGGCAGTGAAGTTTGGCGTTTTCAGGAATCCAGCAGCACCCAGGTCAGTTTCGTCATCAAAGGGGTCCCGCTGGTAGGAAGGAAGCTCCCGCCTTTAAGCTCTGGACAGGCGGGGGGCGTGTCTCGCTGGGGGCGCGGCCGTGCACACCTGTGCAGCGCAGGGACTCCTGGTCTTGTGAGTCCCTGCTGGCGCGCTCCCTCGGCAGGCTCTCACTGCTCCCTCCTCGCACTTGAAAACAGCAGACGCCCTGGCAGCCTCTACCCCTCGCCACACGCCGCGCAGCGGCACCCGCGAAGCGGGTGCTGCAAGTTGTTGAGAAGGCGGCAAGGGCGGCGGATCCCTCCAGGGATAAGGGGAGGCTGTGTGGCAGTGAAGTTCGGCGTTTTCAGGAATCCAGCAGCACCCAGGTCAGTTTCGTCATCAAAGGGGCAGTTGGGTCTTTCCTCTGACCCAACGGCAAAAGAACTGGGCAAAAAAATCCAAGGGGACGAGACGCTGAGGGGGCAGTAAGCGTAGGTTAAGGTAAGGCTCAGAGCGCTGGGCTACGTACGAGCAGGCGTAGAGTCGGCCAGCATAAGCTGGTGCAACTTTCTCCCGAGGTGGACATGCTACTACACCACAATTGCTATGGCTCCAATCCTCCCCCTACGCCCTCCCGCACCCCCCCACTCCACCTCCCCTCACCCCCGGCCTTGGAAAGTGCCGAATTCTGAGCACCACAGCACAACAGCCAAAAACAAAAGTAAACGGGACTGGCAGCGGGCACGGTGTCTTGGCTATTAGATGGATCTGCTCACCCCCCCTGCTGCCCGGTCCACAGCTATGGAGGCACTCAGTAAATTTGGAGCAGTTTGGGTTTCTGTTGTTTCTTCTCCTCTCCTGTACTTCTTTTCTGAACTGCAACTCGCAGCACTGTAATTGTTCAGAGCTTCATTTACTGTTTACCAAGGATCCTGCTCTCTTCGGCTAAAACACAGGAGTGGCCCCTCTGAGTCCCCAAACATTAGACCGCTCTTTTGGGGTCTGTGCCATCCTGTGGCACTAAGGGTGGCCGCCCTCTTAGGTGGCCACCTTCGGTGGCCCGGGGCAGCCTGGCATTGTGGCAGGTGAAGCAGTGCTTTTGCGAGAGACTTTTCTTTATCAGCCAAAGCCTGAGGTGGCGTTTTTGGACCCGCTTAAATATCCATAATCACCCAAGGCAACATCTGAGGAACTCATAAGTCTACTCAAATTGCTAAGGAACTGAAACAAGTACCGGCACAGCTGGGAACGAGGAGACGGAAAAGACCCCAGGTTAACCAGAAAACAGCAGAGCATGCTAAATCAACACAAATGGAGGGAGAGGCCCATTTTGAGTAATTTAATCGTACTGCGGAGCGGGTGACACGGGTCGATTAGGAGCTATTTCCGGAAAAAAGTGTACCCTCAGAACTGTCTCTGGATGTCGCAGCCCTGACCTCATGGGCATCTGATCTTATAGTCCCAGGGCCTTCTGTCCTCCGGCAACTTTAGTCCTAGTCATCAATTCTTCACCAGCAGAAGGCCTTAACAATCGGCCCCTGCAATCATGTCCACATTTAACATACATGGAATCTGTGGGTGACGCATTAAACTCTGAACAATTTGCGCAAGGTGTGCTGCCCATCATGGCCATTAGCCCAAGCTTACACAGAGCCAATGGGGTGCAAGAAGGCACCAGCATGCCCCGGACCTCTAATATGAACAAGAATGGAGCCAATAATCATTCTACAGAACCCATACCTAACAAAATCACAATAGCTTGCCCAAGTCCTTGGTACAAATGACTCAGGGAGCTCTCCCGTCTCATCCTGCATAACACAGCCAATCCTTTTATAGCATCTAATTAATCTACTATTTTTGCATCTGCGAATAGGCGGAAGAGCATCATAGATCAGAAGCTGGGCAACCTCTCAGATGGATTTTTAGCTATTATTGAGGCCCAAAAAGATGAGAAGAGGCACAATACTATCCCAGAATCCAGTCACTATTAAGAATCCATTGCTGGCGGATATAAGTGCCTTGCAGGATACAATAGATAGGGCTGTGTTCTCTGGCAATCTAGTAGAATGGAGATACAGATAGACTTGCTCCAGTCACTTGCAACACACCTGGCAGATCAAGGGAACAAAACAACCTGATTTGACTTTAAACTACGTGTTCTAGAAAAGGACAAACTGTGCCCATCTTCACCCATTATCAATAAGCTAAGTTCCCTCCCAGAAGTTTTAAATACACTGGTGGAGGTCACCAAGGTCAATTCTGCAAGACTAGATACCCGATCTCAGCAAACAAGCATTGCTTCGCAGGATCTAAAGAATGCAAACCAGGTGGTTTCTGTAAGGGGGGGGGGGGTGAGCCATTGGTAACTCAGTTCAAACTGGACAGCATAGGGTGAGGTGCTGGTGCCATTATACAAGCAGGGAAGGTAAAGCAGGTAAGGAGTTTGACGCCTAATGATTCCCCAGCCACAGGAGGCCATGGACTGACCCATTAAATCTCAAGCCCAGCTACCATCCCTGCTGTGGCAAGTCTCTCAAGTAGGGAAAAAAAATTAAAAAGCAAGCAAAGAAGCAATGCTTATTAAAAATAGCAAAGTTTAAACCAATTATGTGTAATTCCACCAATTTGTATGCTATATTTGGGCAAGCCAGGCTAAGTCTCGGCAGGCAACATCCAAAGACTTGGGATCGTCTAGCCGGTCAGGCTCCAACAAAGTTACTACAACGGTCGATTTGCCCACAGAAATCGATCCTGGGCCATCAGGATTTGCCCTTGCTCATGGTTCCCTATTTGACACCCTGGTTCAGCGCCAAGATGAATCTCGAAGTTTTAAGGACGAAAGTACACAGGCAGGATGCACGGGTCCGGGTGTATCACAGGGCCCTCATTCATCCCAGGGCTTCATCTTAGGGACCGCAACTAGGGATCCCTCTGCGGGAGTGGAGTCTCTGGTTCCTTGACAGCCAGCCTGTGAGGGATGCAGTCTGGTGTTTGAAGTGTCATGCCAGAATCAAGGATTTCAAGTAGTAATCCAGCAGCTAACGACTTGCAATGGAAGGTGAATTGTGGTCAACAGCACAATTGTAACACTGCAGGGATCGTGAGGGAACACTGGTATCCCTAGCTAAATAACCCAGAGTCCTTACAACCGGCTCAGTTGGGCTGCCGGGAGGTGGGCTTTGGGGCGGTGGGCTGTGACCCACCCGAAATAATCTTTATACCCAGATACTGCCCATTGGCACCTCAAGACATGCTCAACCAGGGGAACCAGTTGAGATTGAGTAGTCACATTCCTGCTCTCAAGTATGTTACATCGTAGGATTTGATATGGCTTTCATTTGATCCCCACTGTTAAACTGCACAGGGTAAGCTTCGAGAGTAGCATAGAGGAACATGGCGCTAAGGTAAGCTCTGTGGGGAGGAAAAAACATATTTACAGATTTGGAGATAGACTTGAATAAACCTACTCCCCCAAAATACCTGTACGTCCTACTCAATTTGCCCATACGGAAGACAACACAGAGCATCCTTAAGGGCATGACAGGCGGAAACAGAAGCTGGGAAGTAGATGATATCAAAGATTCATGAGCCTTAAACATTGAACATTTGCTTAACCAAAGAAAGGTGCGATTTACTCCCACAAAAGGGGTCATCAGGTGGTGGGGTGGCAGGACAGGTCCTTGGGCATTATGTCTCAGCCCTGATTGGTGTTCAAGTCAAACATCATGAAAGATACAATTTAGACAGCCAATAACAACAAGGAGTCCAAGCCAAACATCGTGTGAGATTAAGTCCAAACTCTCAATAGTTTCATGGAACATGGCAGGGCTTAAAACAATCACTGAAAGCAGTGAAGGGCGGTCTTACCTGGAAATAGGAGACATTCTCTACCTCTGAGAAATTTGGCCTCTGGCCTGGTCACGCTTCTATGAGATTTTTAAAGCTGCATCCCGTTCTAGTCTTTTTGGGTGTGTGTTGGGGGGGTTCTATCGATCTTCATTAAGCTTACAGCTAAATTAGATATTAAATGTAGTGCCGTCCAAGTTGTCGAATTCAGGGTCTAGAAAACAACTATAAACATATGGGCTTGATCCTGGTCAACTGCTATCTTAATGCGCCAAGGAAAGTAGGGACAGAGTTGGTAAGCCACCTCCTTGAATGCCTTGAATACCTCATTTTAGATCATCCCAACATAAATTTATAATCACTGGAGATCTTAACATCAGAGGTCTGGATAAGACCATCTCCGGAGCTTTCCAGCCAAGAGCAGAAGCTGCAATCAATGATTTTTTAAAGCTTTACAATCTTGGATCTGCTCAAGAGGAGTCCGAGGTGAACACTAAAGACTGGGTATCCCCCCACAACTTGTAAAGGCATATTCTACCCCCTCAACTTGTAAAGGCATATCAACCATAGATGATATTTTTTTGTCAGAGGGTTTGGCCACCTGCCTGGACCACTTTGATATATGATATATCAGTATGGCCAAAAGGTGATCATAATCCATTGAGTAGCACCCTCAATCTCTCTTTACAACATTCAGACAAAATTAATCAGGAGGGCGATTCAACTGGGATAGAGACCATGAATTTGGTAAGAAGAATTAAGTGGCAGCCTGAAAACAGATCTACGGTGGCTACCTGACTAGGGGAACTGGAGCTAATTCGAAGGTCCACTCAATCGGAACACGTACTACAAGAGTGAGGAAAACACATGGAGGATCTACGAAAGCATTTACTGGAACTGGATCACCAGCCCAAATTCCAAAGCGGGGAGGGAAACAAGTGATGCCAATTTTTTACAGTAAAGCAACTATCCTCACCAAAAGATCCCTTAGTAAAGCCCAGCGTGCTCATTAGCCTAATCCATTCAAAACTACAGCTGCTGCAGTAAAATTGCCAGAAAGTTACAGTTTGGGAGCCTCGTAAGGAAAGACTAGACAAAGAACGGTTCACAGGTTTTCAATTATTAAAAGACTCTAACCAGGCTCGTTTCTGGACCCATATCAAAAATGTTAAAACAGCAACGCGTCAAGGTAACATTTCGTCTCTGAAGCAGCATGGGTGCAGCATATTGTCGAGCTGTATGTGAACCAGTCAGGTACCATACTAACTACTGGTCCGACTGAAATGAAAGTATGAAAAACAACTCTTGTTGGAAACCTGGGAGCTAGTGAGCCAATGTCACATCATCAGGATAAATGTACTCACAATCAGGGTCACTTTGTGGATGAGAGCCAGTTGGACTTAGGTAGTCTGACAAGCTTCTGTAAGGTTGAAAAAACTTTAAAACAGCTGAAATCTGACAGAGCCCCTGGCCTGAAGTGCCTTCCAGCTGGTCTATTCAAGGATGCCCATAACAATTGGGCTAGGGTATTGCCAGTGCTCTACAATTACTCCCTTCAATACGCCGTCATCCCTGAGGCCTGGAGAGCATCTATCTTATGCCACATATTCAAAAATGGTGATCGGTTGCTAGCTGCAAACTACAGATTGATTGCCCTATTAGATATAAAGGTGAATGTTTATGTCCAAACTACTATAACAACTTGAAGCCTGGGTAGCTGAGGAGGACATTCTACCTTTTTTCCAAACAGGCTTCAGGGCCGGAGCATGCACCACAGATAACATCCAAGCACCATCAGTCTGCAAGCATCGTGCCCTTCAGAAGAACAGTTTACCTCTTCTGTGCAGCTTTATAGATTATAGTGCAGCTTAAGACAGGGCAGATAGGGCCACCGTTTGGAAGAAGCTTGACGCATGTGGCATACCATCAAAGCTTTTAAGTGGAATCATTTCTTTACACACAAAGACATGGGTATGGGTGAAAACTGACCCTTCCATGCTCACAAGAGAAGTTGACACCAACCACCAGTTAAATCAGGGCTCTGTTTTGGACACCATGCTGTTCAATATGTACACGGCTACCCTTGGGAAGGCACTGGATGCCAGTAGTTAGTTTCCTCCAAAGCTAAGCTCCATCATGCTGCAAAGAATCCAATACAACAATGAAATTGTGGTCATGGATCACACTACATCAGGTTTGAAAGGGCTCCGGATGCCTTGCGCAGATTTAAAATGTCTAACCATCTACTGGTGAATCAGGCAAAAAGTAAAGTCTTGATATTTAACAGATATTGGTGTAAGAAAACGGCAACGTGGCGTCTGGTTGGCAGGTATTAGGGTATATGGTTTAGTGAAAGCTGCTGAGCAGTTGCCCAAATAAATGATCTTAAAAAGAAGGCAGCTGCAATTACATATAGGATTGATCAACTAAAGTGTCTATTAAGTAGCTCCTCCGCGGCTCCAGATTTAAGAATAATGAAGGCAACTTTAACTCCAGTCCTACCGAATGGTCATCATGCTTATCCGGGGGAACTGGGTGCCACCCCGGAGCCATGCCGCAGAGGAGCATGCAAGAAATAATTTCAGGAACCGCAATATGCTTTTAAGTGCAAGGCATCCCTGCTAAAATACTTCATCAAGTGCAGGACGGACCCTAAAAATTCCATAAAAAGCCTTCTAAAAACTGAAAGTCCTGATAACCCTGGGTCTTGGCATTTAAAAGAAGCAATAATGACAATTAAGATTGAAGAATCGGCCTTTGGAGATTGTATTGTATTGTATTGTAATAGCATTTATATAGCTCCTACTACTCCTGACGTGGCGTCGAAGCGCTTTTTCGGCGAGTAGCAATTACACAATCGAAAGTGGCTTCGTGGGAACAGGATGTACATGCGGTTGATAGTTCCGTTGTGGTGCAGCCTTTAAAAGAATCCTATCTTGTGGGGAAACCACGATTTTATTTTACGGACAGTACGAACGCATCAGACAGGCCCAGATACTCCACATGAGACTGTCTGCTCTGCCAAGAAGGGGCTTTAACCCAGACTGGGCAGGCCCTGATGTCGACAGCGCCTGCAGGTTATGCCACCAAAATCAAGAAACATTGGTTCATCTGCTATGCTGCTGCCCTGTTTTTAGATCAGCAAAGGAGATCCTTGTTTAAACCGGTATTTCTGGCCGAGGAAGTAAGCACCTGCACACAGGCATCTTTGATTTGCTTTAGTAGCAGGTCAGCTGTGGTGCTGAGGAGATGCGCTAAATATGTGGACATGTTTAAATGTCTGCTCTTTCAATTATAGGTTGCAGCTCCCCACCGGGAATAAAGAAAGACTTTAATGATATCATTTGCCTTGCACCCTTGCAATAGCTAGGCCATCTCCAGGTCCAGTACAGCACGTTGTTTGTCCCCTGATTAGCCTAAGCGTTCTTAACAGTCTTAATTGCATACAGGATGAATTTTATAGGTTTTTATAGTGCGTTCTTTGAATTGGAGTCTGTTCTTTCCTTTTATGGTGGTTTGCTATTTGCAAGGGGTTAGCAGCTAAGCAACAAATAATTAATATTGACAGTGTTATTAGTCTATTTAATGTACAAATGCAATTTAGGTGCTAAGCAAATGGAGGTAATTTAAGACTGTCTAAAGCCAAGAACGGAGTGTATGTTTACCTCGCTCACTTTTGCACACGGAATCTATCCCCAGATGAGGGAGGCATCTGGCAGGTATGCAAGAAGGTATCTTGTGTGGTAGCACAAGACAGAGCATCGCACCTTTTATTCCTCGGAAAACACGCTAGTGTATGCATTGCTCATAGCCTGTAGTACAAATATTTTATATCTGCACACTGAATTCCAACTTGTGGCATTTAAATAGCACCATGCACTTTATACTTCTCGCAAACTAGGTCAGTGCATATTTAATTTAGTTTGTATATAGAGTTAATTTCATTTTTCGTGCAATGCGCAACAAACTTCAGATGAAAAGGTATTGTATTAATCTTAAAGATTGAATTTTGTGATCTTTAGCTTCCGATAGCCTTAGGTATTTTGGTTTTGAAATCATTTATTCTACTTGGATTACTCCCTTACATGAAATTAATGCTTAAAGCGATGTTGATCAAGTTTCCTTATCTGAGACAATCCGCTGTGTTTTTTTATACTAAAAATGCCTAATGAGATGTTAATCATGTATCCTTTTTTGAGAAAACCTTTTTTGAATATGTTTACTTTATGCTAAAATTGTTATGGTTTTAATTAACTTAACAATACACGTGTCTATCTATCTAAAACACCTGCTTTAAGGGTTTGTGCCTTTGGAGTTGGTAAATATTAGAGGAGTATTTCAGGCTGCCCCAGATATCTTAGCAGAAGTCCAGCTGCAAATGTTCTGCTTATCCTGGTACCTGCTATCTATGCCATTGGATTTTACCGATATCTTCTAAAGTCATAACTTCCCACCTCCGTTACTCCACTCCAAAACGTTCCTCCCCTCACATACACTCCTGCGCTCATATTGTATGTATGTTTATTGCCCAGCGCACTCGCACATTATCGGTTTCAGCTGGACTTTCTCATTAAGGAAGCTCCCAGTTCCTCCTGGCATCCTTGCTTGAAGCACTGCCTCTCAGCCCTTTCGATCGAATCTGCAGACTCAGCAAATGGGAGTAATGTGCTTGCTTGCACTGCCCAGTGCCAAATTATAATAGCCTCCCAGAAGGCATTAGAAACGGGCAACTGGTCAAAAACATTTTTTTATGCGCATTCATAGATGCTTGCAAGTTACCGAGCTAGACTTCACCATGACAGCTGAGGGATTTGGAGATGATGTTTACATTCTAAATGCTCACTTCTTACCATTTGAATATTTTAGAAGCGGAAATGCCCAGTTAGAGTGGAACAAAGTAGGAGATGCGATGCCTTGTGTCCACAATGTTCTCATTAATCATACGCAGAAAGGAGGGCGACAGTATCAGAGATGGTATCCTGAAAGAAGTTTCAGCAGTATTACCCCCTTATCACACATCCATTACCAAGCATGACAACTGGAACTCATACATTTTTTTTACAGTGCATATACAGCTGCGAGTGATTAGTTGCAGCATGGTAGGTTACTAGTAATGGCTGCTACCGGATGGGGGTGGTGCAGCGTGGGTGGCGAGTGGGGGGGTTAATTAACAAAAAATACACTTAACTCGGAATGGCCGGATGGCCGCCGCCGCCGCGCCCTCTTCCTTTCTGCAGTCTGGCAGCAGAAGCAAGCACCTGAGCTCCCCTGAGCCAACCATTGGTCTGAGCGCCGTGGATCGATGCTCAGACTGGAACAGGGAGCATGTGCATGTTCTTGACCAGGACGTGTAATGCAGCCTGGTAGGAACATGCAAAGTGCGCATGAACTGTTTGGTTGGCCCAAGAGGGATGGCCAAACAGTTCATGTGCACTTTGCAAGTGCAAACCACTCATCCCCTGCTCTAGCCACAGGCAGTTGACTGAATGAAATAGGAAAAAAAATGACAATAAAGACACATTATTGTCATTTTATTTTTATTTTTTTGTGTAGTGGGGCAATGCTACTCCGCCTTAGCAGAGGAGCCGCCACTGTAAGTTACGTGTTGAATTTTCAATGCATTATATATGGGTTTATCTTACTGGGCTTTTCAGTGGTGGCTGGCAGGGAACGGGGGTGGCGGGTGGTGGGGACGGGGGAACACATATATATTTTTTTAAACAAACCACTTACCTCCGCACGGCCGCCTCCATCTCTACTCCGATATTGCTTTGCTGACAAGTCCTGAAGCACACAGGCTCCCCTAAACCAATCTCAATGCTGGAATGTAGCGTTGTGATTGGTCTGAGCGATGTGGTTCGGCACTCAGACAGGGACTGGGAGCCTGGGCATGTTCTCCATGGTAAACAACCTTTACGACGCGGTCAAAACACCGCAGTACCATTACAACCCAGCTTTTAAATCGCAATCCGTTACCACGACTTGCACTGGAGGGCTCTCTAGACTAAGAAATAGTAAATTTACTATTCCAACACCTTCCCTACTGTACGTAGGCTGGAGTTGGAATAGTAAATTATACTATTCCTAAGTCGAGCACCCTACAGCGCAAGTCGTGATAACGACTTGCGTTGTAAAAACTGCGTTGTGATGTCCCGCGATCATTTTGATTGCGTGGTAACATCATACATCCGTTCTCCACTCAGGCTGTGTATTACAGCCCGGTGGAGAACATGCTAAGTGCTCATGAACCACTCCTCTCCCTGTGGCACCAGCCCTGCCCCGCCCTAACCCAGCCCCGTATCTCTGAAAAATAAAATGATAATAATGATGCTATCATTTTATTTTTATTTTTCCCTGCTTCCTGAACCCTGAAAGCCCCTGGGGCTTTCAGGGTTCAGGAATGGATAGTGTTAACTGATCCAATGCAGTTGATGAGCCATTCACTTCCACATTAGTTTTTTTATTTTAAAAAATCAGATTACAAGGAAAGATCTTCCCTCTTGTCACCATGAGCACTAGTCTGCTTTCAGTTACATTGGTGCTTGAGAATAACGTTCTGTCTCCTCACCCACGCACATAAAGCCCTCTACGACCTAGGACCCGAATGCCTCAACACGCGTCTATCCTTCTACACCCCCTCCCGCCAACTACGATCGTCCAATCAAGCCCTCGCCGCAGTTCCGCGCATCTACAAATCCACCATGGGGGGAAGATCCTTCTCCTACATAGCGGCTAAAACCTGGAATTCTCTCCCCACCCACCTCCGCCTCACTCAGAACCACCTCTCTTTCAGAAAGCAACTAAAAACCTGGATATTCGATAAGTAAATTCACCTCCCTCCCTCAAGCGCCTTGAGACCCTCTGGGTGAGTAGTGCGCTATACAAATTTTGAACTTGAACTTTGAACTTGGGGGACACATATCAGCACCAAAACCTGATCTGTGTGGGAGGGATACAGTTGTGAAGGAGATTATGTCCCCTTTCCTGCAATACCTCGCCCTAGTGGATCTCTACGTGGGGGTTACCACAATACCAATATCAATCCATGAGACACCAGAGTGGGAGGGGGACTGGCCCTATGGCCCTGCCGTCTCGCAGGCATGGGCAAGCGCTCCTGCCCCCAAAAAATGGAACAATTTTTCTGCCTACCTGGGGGCAGAAATTTCACTAGACAGTAGGGAAAAATGTTAAACAGAATGGGTGGTGGTCCAACCTAGTATCGAGCAGTGTTCACACTGCACATAGCCCAACAGACATTCTGCTCCCGCAGGGGGCCAGAAAACACACCAATCGCCAGGGAAAATAAAGGAAAAAAGGCGTGGTGGGCGTGACCCATGCTTCATAGTCCGCATCTACACCCCAAAATAGCCCAACAGCTTTTCTGCCACCCACGGGGCCAGAGTGGAGGATACACAATATCCACCCCACAGAAGACGGAGACAGAGAGCGGACTAGTTACCAGGGAAAATAAAGGAAAACAAGCAGGTGTGTAATGGCCCATCCTGGTATCGGGCCATCCCCCCACCCTAAAACAACTCAAATTGTTTTTCTTCTCTTCTGGGGGTAAGATTTGGGGTTTATACCTAGAGCATCCGCATAGCTATGGCAAGCAAAAGGAAACTTTTATTCTTGTGTGTGTATTTTTGACACATAACATATATGTCTGTGGAGAGGGGATACTTTTCAATTTTGTCTCACTTGTCATCGTGAACTGCTGCACTATTTGGGCTCCTAGACATCTGGCAAGCAGGAAACTCTACATGCCCCGGGCATTTATGAAACTTAGAGAACCAGGTGCATACGGAGTGGTGAGGCTTGAATTAATCTCACTATGTTTTCTTACTCAGAAGCCCTGAAAAACATTCCATTTTAGCTAAAGCCATTCATTTTCCTATAATTCCGCGAGGAAAAGCTCTGGAATCTATGGGGCGCCACAACATTCCTAACACCCAGTTTTCCAACACAGCTCCCAAGAAAAACGAAACCCCATTTTTTTTATCAACACTGAAACAAAGAAGAAATCCTGTGTTAACCATCAATCATCCATTTACATTTTTTATTTGTTAAATGTAGCTACATGTTCTGCAAAGGAACTTAACCCTGGGAAATAACAACTTGGAAACCACTGTCAAATATTCAATAAAAAATAGATATGTGATGAAATGAAGAATTTGGTGGAATCAGTCTCACAAAGAGAATGTTGTACTGCTAACTATGCTCTTTTGCAAATTTCAAGACATAAGTGGACCCACCTCAGACTGTTCTGAAAAACAATTAAACCGTTGGCTGATCTTTTTGATCTGGAACTGAAAAGAAACAAAATTGTACTTTCTGCAATAAACTTCTCCTTTGAAGATTGTTAGAAATTGTGTTACTGATTGACTGGGGTGTGAGCCCTGGTAAAGCAGCAACCACAATCCTATTCAGGGTCAGGGAAGGGCACTAACCATCCCCAAATTAACCTATGCACAACCCCCTGGTAGCTTGGCACAGAGCAGTCAGGATTAACCTGGAGCCAATGTGTCAAAAATGTGTGCAACAGTTCAAACAGTCAAACAGTGAATACACCACCAAAAACATCCCATATCAGGTTAGGAACACAGAGCAGAATTTAATTTGTAAAACAAGACCAAAATGACAAACATCCAATCAGTAGAACCAGAGTAATGTTTTTTTTTTTAACGAAAAGGCAAAAGCTTGATTTTAAGAGTCTGTCCACCACACCGTAGGCCCGGAACCTGAGAGTTCCCATTCAGGGGTCAGGAACAGGCTACAGCAGGGTCCAAGAGCTGGTTGGGAAGCCTTTATGTTGCTGAGACTCATATCAAGAGGCCAGCAGACAAACCTTTGGAGCCACTATGGGGTCCAGGGTTAAAGATGGAGTTGCAGGTCCTGTTCTTCCTGCCACGGGCCGGGGGCCAACAGGCAGTAGGTCAGCACAGCATTCAAGCAGCTTCTTCAGAGTAGCAGTCCTTTCAGCAGCACAGCAGTCCTTCTTGCTGGCATAGTATCCACAGTTCCAGAAGTTTACTGAAGATTTGGTGTTTGAGGTCCTTGTTTTATAAACAGTTGTGCCTTTGAAGTGGGGAGCAGCTTCTAGCGACATGCCTTTGAAGTGCACAGATGCCCTGCCTTTCTGTCCATGGCTCAAGAATAACTACAGGGGGAATGATCCCTATGTTTGGAGACATGACCCAGATTATTCAAGTGTATTGAGGGCTGTGCCCAGTTCCTTCTTCCCATCCTACCAGGGATGGTCCATCCAGTCACACCTCAACTCCTATTGTGTGTGGTTGTCTAGGAAGAATACAAAAAGCTCAACTGTAGCTACACCCAGTCATGTGACCAGAGACAGGCTGCAGACACCAAATGGCTAATGCAAGAAAATGCCAACTTTTTAAAATTCTCATTAGACCGACATTTTCTGTCAACAGACGGTCAATGGTTTACAGCTCGAGCACCCTGTAATTGAGCAAGCAGTATCTCGTTTTAGCAGAGGTGAGATGGAGCAATTCAATTATAGCAAGCACTATGGTTATTTCTCACATTGGCAATAGCACTAACACACACCGGTTACTGTGCTTATGTTTTTCAGTGACTACTTGCGACATCATACCTGCATCAACAGGATTTACTGGTTGATTGAGGCTTTTTGCAGCAGACCTCACTATATTATAGGAGAGAGCTGATACACGTTGTTCCTTCTTTGTTAGATTAATGACTACTAAGTCTTTCATAATGTCTTACTGTACGTTACCCTTATATTTCAGAGTTTATTTGGCACACAAGCTTGTGAGTTATGTTCAGCTACACATTTCAGGTATTTCATAAACGTTGCTGATTTCCATGCACGCATGATGAGTCTGTCTATACTAACAAGCACATATGCGTCTGGTGTTTTCACACATTACTTTGGAATTAATTTTCTGTCTGCTCACTTTTTTTAAAGATCCGTTCCACATTCCACATGGCCATTATTCAACCTTTTGATTCTGAAAAAATTTCTGTCACTCTAATTTTTTAGCTGTACCTGACATAGACCATGCATGTAAAACAATAAACCTGGATTTTTGTTAGGTCTCTACTTTAATATGTAGTATCAGTATTGATTTTGCCATATGTTTTCTCACATTTTTCCCTGAAGAAGGGTGCAATCTGCACCAGAATTGCGTTGGGATTTGCCAAGCTTGTAAATCTACGTCATTTGAAATCAAGAAGTTCAAGCAACAGTGCTTTTGAATAAAAGAAGCAATGTACTATCCTGGATAATTCGTCTTTTCACAAATGTCACTTTAAATTGATTCTGCATCTTTGCATGAATTCTATAATTGCTAAATGTTTTAATTGATTCATTGAATTGTGCTAGAAAAAGTTTTCACACGGTAGGAGTGGATTAAGGTAGTACATATTCTGTCTAGGGCAGGTTGTCCTAGTTTTCATGAACTTTCTAGAAGTGGCATTTTCAGAATAGCACTTTAAAATCAGACTTCACCATAAGTATTTTAATTTATGGTTCCAGAGATACTAAACATGAAGTGGTTATCTCTTCCTATTTGGACATTACACTTATAAAATGCAATAAGGCAACTCCAATGCTATTCTTTGGGAGAGATGGTCCTTTGAATAGGCCATGTTACAATGCATGTGCTTACTACGCATGCTATCACAACGCTGTCATTATAACAGCCGCGTTATTACATCGCATACCATTACAACGCAAGTCGTTACAACGACTTGCTGTACGGGGTGCTGGATTTTGGAATAGTATAATTTACTGTTCCAACTCTAGTCTGTGCAATAGAAGGGAAGGTGTTGGATTTTAAGTCCAACACCTTCTGCCCCCTACAGCAAGTTGTTGTAAAGACTTGCGTTGTAATGGTATGTGATGTAACAACATGGTTGTTGTAATGACCGCTTTGTAATGGCATGCACTGTATCACAAGTGTTGTAAATGATGTTTCTGGGTCCTTTCAGTAGAGAAAAACAGGTTTGAGTTTTTCACTACCAGGACATGTAACATTTAAAAGCACATTTCCTAATTTTTAAATACATTGCACCCTGCCCTCTGAACTGTCCAAGGCCTACCATAGGGGTAACTTATAGCTTAAAAGGAAGGTTTAGGCCTGACAAAATGTTTACTTTGACAAGCTCCATGTCACTTGACGTAGTCTCGATACTTAAAGCGTTGATATCATTCAGTCACTTTAATTTACATCAGTCTCGTAGTTTTACGTTCACTCTGTGAGGCACTTTTCTATCAGGCACTTATCGTTTATGGTTTCCTACACTTTCGGGGTTCTTTTGAATCTCTGGTATGCGTGTTCTTTTCTACCATCTGCATGATTATTGATTGCTACATTCATTTAATTTATTGTGGAGTATCTGATTTGGTCCTGTTTAACCTTGTTACAGACCCCTGATGAAGGGTCCTCGTTTGTTGACCCGAAATGCATTGGGTATATAAGAAGATGTAAATTACATGAAGACTGCATCTTAAGACTACTATTATGCGTGCCAGTTGTTTATGGATATAATGATTGAATTCAAAGACTTTAAAGAATTTTTCAAGAAGGTTTATAACTTGAAACAAATAAATAAAATTTTGTGAAGAAACCAGCGTGTTTCTACGAATATCGTGCGCACATTTTCGTGGGTAGATGATTCTCCCCACATCACATTCTAAAATGTTTACTTTGCCAGGTAGAAATGGTAGGCATGAGACATGTTTAAAGGGCTACTTAAGTGGGTGGCACAATCGGAGCTGTAGGCCCACTACTAGTATTAAATTTACAGGCCTTGGGCACAAGTAGTGCCACTTTTCTAGGGAATGTACATACATTGAATATACCAATTGGGTTTAAGCAAATGTTACCATGTTTAAAGCACAGAGCACAAGCACTTTAGCACTGGTTGGCAGTGGTAAAGTGCACAGAGCCCATAAGCCAACAAAAACACATTCAGCAACAATAGGAGGAATGCAAAATGTTTAGGGAAGACCGTGCAGAAAGGCATAGGTCCAGTAATGAAGAAAATAGTTTGTTGTCAAATTCCTCAATACATTACACTGGACTGAACCCTATCTGGAAAATTACACTATAGCAGAAGGTGGGACAGGTTTTCCATGTGTAAAATAGACAATTGAGAAGCTGGTAAAATCGAACCATAGTGTAAACTGACACAATATTTTACCACAATAAAACAATCTCAGACAGTATGAAAGATCAGAAGAGACACCCTTACATCCTGCTGCACTATAGCTTCTCTCTTATCAGAAAGAGAAGAGCAGTCGTAGGTCGGCCTGAGGCCGTTTTTGCTGTAGACAGAACTCATGTATTCACAAGAAAGGAATTCAAATGCAGCAGAAAACGGAGGGGGGGGGCTTTGCATTTTCATTGATCTTTTTGATTTACTGTGTTTTTTCTGGCTTTTGATTCATCAACAGTTATGTAAGCCCACCAATGAAATAATTGCAATCATCATAACTGATAGAGACAATGTTAATACAGATCCTGTGGTTGTAGTCCAAAAAAGTACCCTGTCATGCAGGACCTACAACGATTACGGATAACATATACTGTGGGTCTGGTGGCAGACTTGGTGTACACCCCCGCCGCATATATTAGCCTATGGTTCGTATTAGCTAGCTCGCAGTGCCACTAAAATCTCCTGTTATCAGAGAGATTTGTTTGTGCAACTTTAGAATATAATAACCTCAGACTCGTGGAAACAATATATTACTTTTCACCCAATCACTCCAGCTTGCTTGTTTTTGCTCTCAGAGATACAGAAAAGAAACAGTTTACAATAAGAATTTATTGTACAGTAGTTCTTCTCATGTAGAATAAGTGTGACTAACACAGTAACAGAGATATAGAGCCAGTAGTACAGTGAATAAGAAGAAATAGTATTGTTCTACCATTTTGCAACAGTCATGAACCTATACATGAATATAGAGTGCATTTATAAAATAAAGTGCATACTCCCTACCTAGATGCCTGACTAGATGTACCTTAGTGTACCTAGCATGTGAGTAGGTGCGAAAGAACTAATGAGCCTAGGAGCCTAATAGCCTAATAGGCTAGAATCTAAGAGTCAAGAATCCTGCTAGGATTTAGTCCAACCCGCATACCTGAATAATGAGAGTGTGGGACTCCGTCCTGGTCTCAAGTTAGATACCCTGCAAGGGACGGTTAGACCACTGTTAGCTGGAGCGATGTCATGTCGGAACCGCAGCGTCTCTGGTCGGTGTGCCAGCGTTGAAGTCTTGGGTCCCTCCTGCCTACTGCTAGCAAGAGGTGCTGTATTTATACAGTCTATGTACGTGTGTTACCCATTGTTCAGTATGAGGATGATGTTTGGGGATTAATCCTTGTGGCTCGATGGGAGATGTGAAGTGTACCTCCTGGAGAGTGTACTCATTAATTATTCATATGTGCTAAGGATGACGTCTTAGCAGTATCAATCGGGCAGAACGCACCCTGGTCATGAACCAGGTGAAAGGTTTAGTCCATAAAAGGCTACAGACCTTACAAGGCATTATGTCCATACAGGCAGTCTTTCCTTATTTGGAGTTATGTCCTTATGAGGCTCGTTCATTTGAAATGATGGAAGCTGATGCGGGGAAAGTGTACGATGTTCCCTGGTCCTATATTAGAGTACTGATATCGAATATAACAATCCTGTGACAAATACTGTAAATAAGAGGGATTACACTTTGAAATTTCTGACTAATAAAATAGGAAGAGGCTTGAAAGTAGGACTGCTCTAGCTCACCATTCTCAGGGTCAAGTGCTAAATTGGTGAACTTCCTTCTCCTATTGGTTCCAACATACAGGTGACCACAGCCACAAGAGGTAAAAGAATGCAAATGGTACAGTTGGAACCTAGTTTCTCCCATTGTTCTGGGGCTTCCAAAACATTTCACACATTCCCACATGAACTGCAATAAAAGTAAAAAAAACAGTCCTGCTTCTGTTCCTCTCCCTGAGTGCCCCCTGCTATGGCACCACAAGCTGCAACAACTGCTATGCCAGTTGCTGCGGAAAAAGAAGCAGCAATAGTATGTCATTGCCCTGCTGTGACAGCAGCAGCATTAACACAACATGGCATGGCATCCCAACGCTGTCCTTTATGACCCTGGAACCTAGAGAGGCTAGCTGGCATATATTATAAGCACGTTCTGGACTCTGGTATGAGAGAAAGCATACCAGGTCTAAGGCTTCTCCACAGACAGACAGGCAGCAGGAGTCTCCTCTTCTGATTTTCCGCATGTCCAATTGTGTTTTGACATTACAAGACTGGAAGCCTTTCCTTTGGTATACACTGGCTAGTGTTTGATTTAAGACACGTTTCATACTCAGTTCATCACTTTTTGCAGCGGTTTAAGTCTATTTTACTACATCAAGTACCAGAAAAAGGTTTTTCTGGGGGACTTTCAATATTGTGGGCTCCAGGGCCACTGGTGGAGATCTCTCACAACGCCCCACTCTGCCAGCAAGAGATCAACACAAACTGATTATAGGCTTCCATTTACCTCTGTTTACCTCCTGTTGCGTAAAGTAAGGCTCTGGCTTAGTTCCTCAAGTTTTGACTTTCCCAACCACAGAAGCTGAAACACAGTTCAGTGCACCAAGGCTTGAGTTTAAAAAGTCCAGAAGTTGTAGCCCCACACAACCATAGTCAACATACTTGTCGATGTATTTAATATTGCGCGTAATGATGAAAACCGTACATTTCTTTGTAATTCAGTGCATTCAAATAAGGATCTTCATTATTCAAAATTGTCTTTGCTTGTAAATCAGACATCATGCATTTTACAGTCTCAGCGTCCTAAACATCTGTAATAGAGCCATGAATTGTTACCTTATTCATTGAAACTTTCAACACAAATGGCAATTGCAATGTCTGAGTGGGACTCATAACTTGGTAAACAACATTTCACAAACGATGTCCTCAGCAACAGGATAAGCTTAAAAGTTTGCAGCATAGAGAGCTTGTCGAGCTCTGTGGGATGAGGGAAAGTGGTTATAGTTCTCAAACCACGGATTGTGGATCAGTTCTTTCAGAGATGTAATGTCCATTCAGAACAATGATGAATGATAAAAAGACACACTCCTGTATTGATCCAAACATAGGACCATGGTAATATGAGGTACCGGTCATGAAATCAATGATCGGCAAGAGGAAATCAATGGCGTTGAGGGACAGGAGAGTGTGATGAAAAGTCCTCTGTTTAGCATTCCTATTCATTTTCATAAAGTGTTGTTTATCAAAAAGGCATCATCTCGATTGTTGTTGACTCATTGTGGGTTTATAATAAACAACTGTGCAGCTTGAACGTTTCCCACTGTAATAATGGCATCATTAGATTCTTCTTTGTAATCCAGTGCTCGATGTATAATTGGAGACACAGTAGGCTCATATATTCCCGGTAGCAAGCACTCAAACTGATATTGACTTGGCAGAGTAAACCTTTTTGATCATCTTAAGGAGCTTCACACCCAGTTTCTTTGTAAAGGAATTGAGTGCTATTATATTTTTCTCTAGTGCTAGTCCCCTAGTTTTGATCATATTGGACCAAGAAAGTTGCCTCTCAAAGGTTATCCCAAGATATGGGAAAGTATCTGTGTGGGCTAGTTCACGACCTATGTAGAAATGTGGGACCCTCCTATCTCTGCGACCGGTTATTAAGACAAGGGACTTCGCCTCATTTGTTTTTAAACCTAAACTGTTCATATTATTTACATATGTACACAGTAGTTGTTGTAGGGCTCAGCCAGTTTGGGCAATCAGGACAGCATCATCTGCGTATAGCAGAATTGTGGTGCCCATGTTCTTAATCAATGGAATGTCTAGGGTGAAGCTCAATAGGGGTGTTTCTACCCCATTCGTGTAGATGGAAAAAGGGAATGGGGAAAGAACACACCCCTGGCACACTTCCCTTAGGATTGGGAATGACCTGGAGCACTCACCCTGATTTCCATAGCGCACATATGCTGATGCAGAAGAGTAAAGCTGTCTAATAAAGGTATTTATTGCGTCGTCAATACCCATTTTTGCCATTATTTCCCAAATGTGGTGGTGGGCTAATGCAGTAGAATGCTTCCGAAAGGTCCAAGAAAGCCAGGTACAGTTTCTCCTGCTTTACCTTGGTGTACGTGGCCATTAGTAGGGTCAGGTTGTGGCTTTGATTTGAGTGCCACTCCCCTTTTTGAACCCGTATTGTACCGGGCTCATTATGTTATGGTCAGTGGCCTATTCCTCAAGTCAATTGAGTAGAACACGACCCTCAATTTGGCAGTGCTATCTAGCAGCGATATTGGCAGATAGATTTTTGAGCGGGCTTCATCTCCTCTCATATAAATTGGCACAATAATAGACGTCTTCCATGATTTGGGTGGACCCTCTTTGGCGATCACATTGAAAACATTAGTGAGCACCGGCCCCCACAGGTTAGGGTGCTCCTGGAAAAAATCTGCTGGGGTGCCGTCCGGCCCAGGGGCTCTGTTGGTAGAGGGCTGTGAGAGGGCCAATCTAATTTCCTGGAGGTTAAAAGACAGTGGCAAATTTATAGAGTGTTTATTTGACAATAGCTGGCTGACCGACCCCTCTGTATGAGAATTAAAAATAGAGGAAAAATGTGTGAGACAGAAGTCCTCATCCACATGGCACGCAATATCCGGATCCTCGGGAGATTTGAGAAAAGGAGCGTTGATGACTCTCCACAAATCCCCTTGAGCCGCAAAGAGCCGCTTGATGGAGTTTCTCCAAGGCATCTTCCTTGAGGGTATTAGTTATTTGCTTCCTGGCCTCAGAATAACGGTGCCGTAAGGTCTTGACTAGTGCTGCATCCCTTGGGGTAGATCTAAGAGCTTGATGTATATTTGAAAGGGCCTTCGTGCAGGACTGGTCAAACCATTTAGGACCCCAAATATTAGGGGTTCTTCTTTCCATAGTTAGTAACTTTTTTGCCTCTGATACTATCCTCTCAAAGGCTGTCATTGTTGGTATTAGGTCAGGGGTAGCTGCTAAACAGTACATGATGTCATCAAGACTGTTACCGACCACATCTCTAATGAGTTTCCCTTTATCTATAATTTCCCATTTTACGATTATCCCATTTCTCCTTGCTATCTCTGGGTTAATGTGTCTTAGATGCTCCGGAGGAGTTTCTCCCCATACCAGATTAACAAATAAAGCACAGTGGTCACTGAATCCATATGACATGGCTGCAGTGTTAAAGATAGATTCGCACAGAGATGAAGAAATCAGTATATAGTCTAGATGTGAACCCTGACTGGGCGATCCAAAGGTGTGCTGAGGAAAACCAGAACTAGGGTCTATAGGGTTCATGATTTCCTAATCATTAATAAAAGAATTATCTATTCAAAACATCAGCCTAGGCATTATGTATAAAATGGGGAGTTGAGTCACCTAGATCATTAAACATACTGCACGCTTTTTTATATGGGAGAGTACAGCAATGTGCATTAAAATTGCATACCCACAAGCTTTTTGGGGACTGCTTAAGGCTCTTAAAGAAAGTATTTGTCTCTTTCCAAAATATCTACAAACTCTTTCATATTCCCATTAAAGTGGTTATTATAAAAATTAATTAAGAGAATAGTATCACCACTTAGTTCTTTTAAATAAAGGAAATGATAATAGAGAGAGACGTTCAAATAGAACAAGACTGCTAATTTTAAGGTGTTTTTTTAACAAGGTTAGAATGCCTCCATTGGCATGTCCAGAAGCAGAAGGGCGAGCTGGAGTATAGAAAGAGCTATAGCCATCTAGATGGATTGAACCTATTTCCCATGTTTCCTGGAGACAAACCAGGTCGTATTTATTAATAATTGCTAGCCAATCTGGATTAGACATTTTGGATCTTAGTCCGGCAATATTCCAGGAAACTAGTTTGACATATTTGCTAGAAGTGGCCGTATTGTTGGAAGTTGACACAGGAGATTTAGGGAAATTGGGTCCCAGGTCCCTGGGAATTTACGGTTGATTAATATTGGTCCTGTCCTCCCCCTGCCAATCACACCTGTCCAGATCTATTAGATGACTACAGTGGTTATTAATGGGGAGGTCAGTAAGAGGGCAACCTTGGGCACAATAAGGGGTATCATGATGGTCTTTCCTATATAAGGATAGATATAGTTACCCCTATTATAGAGTCCTTCCATTCTAAAGAATAAACCAAATGGCAATGCAAACATCTGGGTTTGTTGAGTAGTTGTATCGGGTAACCGCCCAAGCAGTTGGTGAACCAGATGGTGTGAGTTAAAATTCACGACCACACAGTCCCCCTGGAAGGTTTTCTTAGCATTCCCTACCCATGCCACCCATCTTGCCATTAGAATATATGTTAATAGCTCCCTTCTGCCCCCGTGTTTACTGGTCCAGTGACATGTTTTAGTGATGAGCTGGTCTGTGGTTTCTACCTGAGTAACCGCTAGCTTGGGAACGTTCACAAGGACTCAAGGACTATAACATAGGGGCAGGTTGCGGGAGGGGGAAGATCCAATTTAGAGTCACAGGTTTTGTTTGTTCCATTCGCCACTTCAATATCATGGTCTCTGGGGCGTGTCACTGTCGTGTGAGTAGATGGTAAAAGTGAGCTAGGTGTCCTCCATGAGCACAGAGGTTGGTGTTGGAGGGGACGGTAACTTGCAGGTTTAAAAGTTGGAGGTGACTCACAGCTTTGCCGGCCCTCATGTCCCTGATTGAGGACCTCTTAAGCTGAGGGCCTCACTATCAGGTCTTGCACTGTCCCGTATGGTTGACGAATACGGAGGTATTTCTCAAGTCTCTGGGGGCAGGGGTGTCACCATAGCCCCAGCACAATTGTGACCATTGGTGCTTGTTATATTTAAGATCAAGGTCTCCAGGATTGCCTCAATTTTACTTAATCTATCCGAAAGGGGATGTAAAAAGCGGGTGAAAGACCGCTCAATTTTTGGTAATAATATGTCCATAAAGGGTATGGGGGCTGTTGCAACCTCTTGTGTGCTAGTGTCAATTGGTTTCATAGCTAATCTTTGTCCTCCTCTTTTCCTTTTTGGTGGCGGTTCGCCATGAACAGGTGGAGAGTGAACTCTGGTATTAACTTGGGGGTTTTGGCGTTTGGAACGAGTTACATTTTCTTTAGGTGATAAAAGGGGAGGCAAGTCATCCATGGGCACAATCAGGGGGTTAATGTTAGTGCTATCAGCCATACAGTCAGGCACTACTAGATCACCCACGGAAAATCCAAGTTCCATAGTCTGAATCTCCTTGTTCAGGGCGTCAGAGGTTCCTATGAGGAAGGCATCTAGGGTGTTAGTTGACTCACCTCCTTTGGTGGTTGGCCTCCCTTTGGCCATCTGTGTCAGCCCAGCCAGATTCTTATTCCAGACTTTAGTACCAGGTAGTTGGATGGAGGAACTTAGAGGGCAGGCCCAGCCCAGCCTCTAACGGGCGTGGACAGGCCAACCCTTGGCATGGGCTTTGCCCGGGCGCATCCCGGCACACGTCCCGCGCTGCTGGTCTGTGACACGCTTTAGCATGGGGGGCGGAAGCAGGAACCGGTAGCCAGCCACTAGGGAAGATGGGAGTCGTGGTCTTCTCCCCAACAGGATTCCACCTGGCAGACTGTCCCCCTGGGCTTTGCTGGGCATGGACTCTGTGAGCGATGCACAGCTCTTGCCACAAGCCTCCTCAAGGCAGGAACACACAGCAGGTGCCTAGCAGCACACCAATTTATGATTCATTTTGTAAATTATTTGATACTGATTAATTTTAGTTATATGTTAGGTGCAGGTTGCAGTTTTTGTAGGAGTATAGAGTGGGATGTTACATAAAATTAAATGTAATTTGTTTTAATGTTGAATTTTTTCCATTACATGTTATTTGATTACTTTCAGAAATCGGATTCCTTGTTGGCTGAGATATGCCCAATAGAACAGACAGGAACCACACTCTAGTCAAGGTAAGCTAGATACATAACAAGATAGCTTGTGCTCACCCTCTAGTAGCTTGGCATAGAGGAGTCAAGTATTTGTGCGACACGCACACACAATGAATGCACCACAAATGGACTCCACACAGGTTTAAGAAAATAGAAAATATTTATCTGAGCAAAATGAGCCAAAAACTACAAAAATCCAGTCAATAGAAGTCAAGATATGAATTTATAAAGATTAAATCAAAAATAGTGCTTAGAAGATCCAAGCAGTCAAAAAGTTACTTGAGGCCGTGTGGTACCGGTCCAAATCAAAAATTTAGGCCAAACGCAATCGACGGCAGGCCAGCTACAGGACCCAGGCAAGTCCAGCTGAAGATATACCTTAGATGGAGCTGTAGTTGACATCGAGAGCCTACTGCGCCATCGGCAAGCTCTGGTGAAATGAATACAATGCGTCATTATGGAGCTACGCAAGCTGCGGAACTGCTTTCATTGGGCAGCCTCTGCATTTGCGTCGAAGGACGATGCAGTGGAATTTCTCACGCAGTCGATGCAATGCATCGTTTTTTTATTAAAACAGCTGCTTAACCAACTTCTGAGGCCCAGACTTTGGAGGGGGCACCTCAGGCAAGGGTAGGACCATAGAAGGCAGAGTCCAGCAGCACCAGAAGAATTGTAGGAAGTCTTTTGTGCCCCTGAACCTTCAGAAAACAGGAGGCAAGCCAGCAAGCTTGAAGGGAAGGGAGAGTCCTTCCAGCAGAGTCAGGGAACAGTAGGCGCCAGGGCAATAGGCAGAAAAGCAGTTCTTCCAGAAAAGAAGTCCATTTGAGTCCATTAAGCAGCACAGCAGGATTTCCGACAAATATTCAGTTCAAAATCCAGAAATGTCTGATTTTAGGAGGGTGAGAGACCCAGTACTTATACCCAAAAGTGCCTCTGATATAGGAGATGACTTCAAAGCAGCTCTCTGAAGTGCACAAGGATCTTTTTCAACCCAGTCCTGTCTGCCAGGCTATCTGTGGTGGGTAAATAAGGGCGTTTGTGTGGACAGGACACTACCTATTTAAGCCAAAGTGCCAGCCACTCCCACTCCTCCCTGCCCAAGAAAACCCATCAGAATGCAGATTTCTCAACCCAGTCCTGTCTGCCAGGCTATCTGTGGTGGGTAAATCAGTGCTTTTAGTGTGGACAGGACACTACCTATTTAAGCCTCGGTATCAGCCCCTCCCACTCCTCCCTGCCCAGGAAAACCCATCAGAATGCAGAAAAATGTAGAAGAGTGCTTAGAATGCATGCAGATGAGCCTCACCTTCCTGTGTTGTGGCTGTCTAGAGGGAATGCACAAGGTGTAGCTGTCACCCAGCCCAGACATGTATTGGAGACAGACTGCAAAGCACACAGTTATAAACTCAGAGATACGTCCGCTTTCTAAAAGTAACAAACATTGGCATAGCCAATAGGTCTCGCTTTTGGGACCTTATAAGTGTTTAGTTATGCAGCACAATATCCCCGGTGCAACAACATCAACTGTTGCATGGCTAAACACTCACAAGGTCCCAAAGGCGAGACCTATTGTCTATTTCAATTCTTTTTCTGTGGATTTAATTAAAAAAAAATAATGGCTCCAATGAACAGCTATGTGCAGAGGGTAGTGTGCAGGGTCTACCTCGGCCAGGCTCTCCATCCAACGCACCACGGCTGCCCAACCTCCGCAGTAAACAGCATTCGACAAAGTACAAAAGGGGCAGGTCGAATGGACTGACCTACAGCTTAGTCCTTGAACCCACCTGTAGAGGGTGCCAACATCCTCAAGCATGGCCTGACCCGTTGCCAATTATCAAAGGTTTGTCCACGGTGCTTGCACTTTGGGCACTTTCTTTTTTTGAATTTTTTTTTCCACATTCAAGCAATACCTGAAGCTTGCATCAGGATTACAAGATGGATTTTTGACTCGTGATTACCCAACATTTAAAATGATAGCCGGGACCGCCATCTTAGGTGCTGCGATTTGTGATTCAGAAAACAGACTCCTGAACACAACAAATGTTCTTTTTTAATGTTTTTTGTTTCTTAAATCCATTTAAGGGGAGGCCTAATGAGCATTCCCCTCCACGCACCCATTGTGGCCTGGGGGTTTGGGTGTGTCTACACTGACCCTCATAAGCCATTTTTTATTCCAGAAAATCTAGGATATCACCTGATTGACGAAAGGGCCACCAAGACAGTTAAACCAGCAAAAATGACAAGGAGAGGCAAAAAGAGAGAAAGCAAGGCTTCTCATGTTACACATTTAATAAAAAGGACAGGCGTAGAGACCTGTTTTGAGCTCTGTTATACTAGTGCAAATTAGGTGAGTGTGTGAAAGTGATGAAGGGTGTGTGAAATAAATAGAGGAAAGTGCCTGCATCTGAGTAGACTAGTTGTATGGGGAGTTTCTTGCCCTTTATTGCAGGGTGTAAAGGCCAGTGTATGCAGCTATGAAGTACCGGAAACCACATGAGGCTGGTGGCTCAGTTTTCAATAGTTTGGCGTGAGGTTTCAAGAGATTTTAGCAGGTAGGCAAGCACTCAATGTTGAAAGCAACAAAAGAGTATTTTGCAAACACTTTAATATAGCTCCATTTGTAGTGCCCATGCGAGGAAGAGGTAGCGCTGGTTTGTCTTTAGACCACAGTGGTGTTTCATGGTTTTATCTTCAAGTCTAACCACCAAAAGGAGGTACTAATGAACAAGCACTGGCAAAATTAATAACTCTTAGCCATGCTGCACAGCATCGCTAAGGTAAAAAAAAAAATACACTGCTGTGTATCATTTTGCAAGAGTGCACACCTGCACATGCCTGCACCTTCAAATTAACTTGGCCTTTATATCTTATTTTTTTTTCCTTAGTTACCAATTCGAGACAAATCAGTAACTAAAAAGAAAACGTGCAAAGCGTTTTGTTTTTAAAGTAGCAATGAGAGTGCCAAGCAATAGGGTATCGGAAGCAGCACAGGGAAAGGCAGACGGAACAAGGAAATACGGGGGACCGTGGTGGGAGACTGAAGCAACAAGGGGAGGGACGGAGATGCAGAAGCAACACTGAGGAGGCAGAGGTACACCAAGTCAACACTGGGGAGTGCAGGGGCAGATAAAACACTAAAAAGACCATGAGCGAATGCAAGTGGGGGATGGAGGGAAAAGTACACAGCGACAGGCATCCGCACAAAGGGGGGGGGGGAGAAGTAAACAAGGGAAATAGCTCAAAAACAAGAACATTGTGAGTTATTACACAAAATGAAACGAGCGCGGTAACGTGAACTTGGACATCTACAGCTCAAGCCGGCCTGGGCTCCCATGCTAAATAAATGTTGTGAGCTGAATTTAAGGCATGCAGCGTGCTGAAAATATGCCAGGACACACCATACAAGCATCGGCTGAGAATTGAAAAAAAAAATGCGAGTTGTGCTGAGGCGTGCGCGATGAAGAAAAGTGCTGTGCACAACATGCACTTGCTTGTGCGCGTGAGGGTAAGCTGGTTGCCGTTTTTGGAAGCACTTCCAAAAGCGGCTTACTAAATGTCTCGCTGACAGCGGATGTGCGCTGGATCAGCGACACCTAAAAAGAACATTTAATGGATGGGACCTGTGTCTGGGCATCCACATCCCACTTGAGGTGACAAATGCAAAAAGAACATTCGATGGATGGAATGCTGAACAATGTTAAACACTCTCCCCAGCACAGAAATATTCTCTTAAATGCAGTCCAACCTCTGTTTGAAAACACGATTGGTGAAATTTGAGAACGGGATAAAACAATGTAAAAAGAACAAATTTGCGAGAGGTCAGAGGTACCTCAATTCCGCCCGTGCCCCAACGTTTGCGAAGAAATTAGACATTCCCAGAAAAGTATTACCACAAACCAACAATAAGAACACAGTGAGTATCAGTGATACTTCTAAGTCAGAGGTGGAGAGGGATCACTCTGTGGCTGAGACCACAAGGGAAATCTCAAGGCCGAGCACCAGGGGTGGTGTACATTTTCACAGGAATATCAATTAATCAAGGAGTCTTGGAAAAGAACCCCTCAATGGATGCCCCCACCAGATCAAGTATGAGAAAATGAGAAGAGGGGCCAAAAGGAACAAAACAATCAGTTGCATAATTGGTCACCAGGAGCAAGAGAGGGCAATATCGGAAATAAAACAAGAACATCTGACAATGTCAATCTCTCTGATAGAACCCTCACTAAAACCAAGATTGAGGTGCTGCAAAGGGGCTCACTTTCTGTCCGACCTCAGTGCTAGACTATACGTAAACCCAAATAGATCTTTACCAATATTCAAGAAAACGGAAGCTTAAAAAGGTCTATTTGTTACACCCTAAAAGGAGAACATTAGATGGCATGAAAGAGTCAGAACCTACCGGCATTTTAATATGCAAAAACCTGGAAGCACTACAAACTCTAAAAGAGTTGCAGGAAATGGCTCCTGCACCTACAATTGAGAACGGGGACAGCGTACTACTTCTTCCTGAAATAGCAGGAATAGCACAATGTAGATGCAAGAGTAATTTCAATGCAAAATTTAGATACATACCACAGATACCATACAACACCATTGACTGCTTCCACAAGGTCATAAGAGATCGAGATAAATTAAGAACTACTACAAGGCCATGAACAACAAAGAGAAATCATATTAAGACCAAGGAACAATGACAGGCTGTGTTAGTCCTCAAAACGATACATTGCTCATCATAAAACCCTCATATAAAGGGGGTAACGTGGTGCTACAAAGCAAGGCCAAATACCATGATTAAGTGTTAAGGAAATTAGGAAACAACCAATGTTATCAGCCGATAACTAAAGAAGAGTACAGCAGGAGTATCTAAGCATGCTATGATTTTATTGAATTTTGGAGGGACAAGGAGGTCCTTGACTATGATGAGTATCAATTTTTAAGGGTGAAACATCCAGTTGTTCCTACCTTTTATTACATAACCAAGATTTACAAGAATGGGGAGGCCCCCCGGGATGTCTAATTGTGTCATCGAAGAGTAGTCTTTTAGAGAATGCCTGATTTTTGTAGACTTCTTCCTTTTTAGGTCTCACATATGCAGCGCGCATGCGCTGCTTAGGAAGGAGACCTTTAGCAATTGATTAGCCTTTTCAGCCAAAAAACGTGCATGCATTGCATTGCCTTCAATGGCAACGTGTGCACGTTTGGCGATTCCCTTGTGGGAGCGAGCTTTGACAAATGGTTCCTGCTCACTCCCACAAGGGAAACAAGCGCAGGCCCCCCTCCTCTCTTCTTGCCACTGCACGAGGCGCGCGCATGCTTGTTTTGTGAGTCCCCGGGACTAATTGTGATCGTAATCCGGCTCTGCCTCATTCATAACAATTGTCACGCCATCAGAGGCGAAAGACTGAAAAGAAATAAAAACACCCTCCAATTTGAGCTTCTTTGTCATGTTTCCCTCGCAACCTGATCCCATCAAAGAAAAAAAAAAATACAGCGAGCGCATCCAAGAAGTTGCGGAAATTCCAGTGCCAACAGCCGATGCAGGAGGGCCTTTTGGCGCTTCAGAATCCTTTGCTCGTAATTATGAGCTTGTATGAGCTGCAGCCCTTATTGCTCACATTATTGTTATCCCCGTTCTCTGATGATGTCATTTCTCGTGTGTAAAATTGCCACTGTATTATTAGGAACAAGACAATTTTCCCACTCCCTCATGTCAGTAACCAGGTGCATTTAATTCAATTATCTTCACGTGCACGGTCGAAGGCTTTATACTTCTACCTACTTTGTGTCCCGTTTGTTCTGAGCTCTTAGTTGAACTGAAGCCAACAGATTGGCCCTATGTTCAAAGCCCGACATACGCCATCACAGGGTTTTGAGAACTCGGTGGGGAAGATATTGCTTCTGTGGCACCAGATTAATATTTCTTTATCTCCGAGGGGCCTGGCATGCTTGCTTCCTTACTGAATTGAACTGCCTGTCTTCTGATTGATAGATGTGCCAACGCTCACATACCAATTGGCCTGCTTACTGTACCGGAACGTGTGCGTCAGCGCATGCACCTCCGTCCCTTCCGTTTAATAATTCCAGAGGAGGAGTTGGTGACGAGGGTGATGACGTCTTATCACCAGTCTCTGCACTATTAGGTGCCTTCCTGAAATTCTGAAAGTGAAACTGCACACAGCAAGCCTTCCTTCCCTTGCCTCGTCCCCAGAGAGTGGAATCTGATCTCCTGTGCGATTAAGCTGAACCCGAATCTCCTGTACTTTGAGTAAAAAGACGCAACCATCCAAGATACATTTTTCAAAGTTTTTTGGTGTACAAGACCAGGCCCGTAGCCAGGGTTAGATGTTTAGGGGTGCATTGCCCCAAGGCATTACTACAGGAGGGCTTCGGTTCTCAATATGTTACATTGGTTTGGTTCCACCAGAAATTTTTCGTCATTAAAGGCACAATATGTTGACATTTTAAATAATGCAGCATATTTAGCAGTTTTTCTAAAGTGTTACCATTATTTTACATTTACAACAATTTTTTTTATTGGCTTTTTATATAGCGCAAACTTGCTGCTTAATGGACTCAATCAGACGGCTTTACAAGAGCACCAGTTACATTACACAGTGGCACATTCATTGTTGTTAGGCACGTGGAGATTAAGTGATTTGCTCACAATCACAGAATGTTAAGTGCCATTGCTGAGACTTGAGATCTACAGCTCTAGCCCGTTCGGCCACATCCTCTTCCCTAGTAGTCATAACAAAAAGGAAATGGTACCTTTGTAAGGACCGTGAGCAAGAACACTGGGAACTGTTAATTAAATCTGTTTTAAAGGTTATTTTCCACACACTTATATCTAGGAAAATTGAAGAAATCTAAATAGTGCGTAATGTAATTAATCGTGGCTCTGTGTACTTTCCCACATGATGCCTTAGGGAAAAATGTTTCTTGGTACATTTTCTAAACAGCAATTGACAATCATTGATTGGATTTTCAAGGCAGCTCCTAATCATCTTCAGAAAGGGAGACCTCAATGGAACAGTCAGTAGGAGTGATATAAAAGGTAAGCATAGGATGTCGGGGGATCATGAGCATAGTTGAGGGACAGTGTGGTGATAGCAGAACTTGCCAGGCAGCTGCCCAGTCATTGCTTCAGAGCCTTGTGCCCAGTACTTAATTTGTGTGGATGGTTTCAGGGAGAGAACACTGGAACTTATCTTTTGAGACCTAGCCTTATTTTTTCAACATTAAAGTTTGAACTCAACCAAAAGCAAGATGGGCAAAAACGAACACCAAGCATTGGCATAGCCAATAGGTCTCCTCTTTGGGACCTTCTAAGTGTTTACCCAGTGTCTACCCATGCAACAGTTGATGTTGTTGTACCAAGGATAGTGTGCTGCATAACTAAATACTTATAAGGTCCCAAAGGCGAGACCTATTGGCTATGCCAATGCATGTTCCTTTTGTGAAGGATTTAGGTTCACTTCACAAGATACCACTGATTTTATGAGAAGTATCAGAGGCATAGTGTGGGAGGATCATTTCCAACTTGTTATCCTTGACATAACAAGTCTTTATGCTTGTATATCACACTAACAGGCAGGCAGTGGAAGTTTTATTAAAGAGAAACCATTGAAATTCCAGGAGCATAACATGATTATATTACAAATAATTTTCTTCTGTCTGAACAACAATATCTTTCTGTTCTCAGGGCAGTTGTATCCGACAGAGGCAGGGGACCTCGAACAGCCACCTGAATTTATTTGTGGGCTGGGGAGAAGCACGTGGCCTGGGCGGATCACAAGGACTGCTAGAAGGAAAAAGTGGTTCTATGGGTTAAATGCGTAGACAATCTGTACATTCTCTGGAAGGGGTCTCAGGAAAGAATCTGAGAGCTGTATTAAAACATTGAATAACAGCACTATAAATCTTCAGTTTACTAACTACATCAGTGACACACAAGTATCCTTTCAAGACCCTTCAGTGTATGTGTAAGACAATCGATTGCAAACAAGGCTGTATAGAAAATCGGCAGCTGTCAATTAGATATTGCAGGTCAAATATCAGCACCCACTGAGCCTCATCAATAGTATCACATATGGGGAACAATTATGCCTTAAGCGGAATTGTTCCACAACGCAGACCTATATAGTACGGAAATGGAGGCCCTGGTGAAGTTTGGGAACGGGGGTAATTCAAGAATGTCTTGAAAGAAGCGGGCAAAAAGGTGCATACTATGGATAGACAAAAATTGTAATCCCCAAACAGAAAGAGGAAGGAGGGAACTCTGTGACCAGATTAATTTTGCATTTTTGGGCAGAGTCTAAGAAAGTCTAGCAAGTGGTCAAATGACACTGGAATATTTTGAAAACAATAAATGATATTTATAAAGTGCATGGCTGCATCTAAAGGTGTGTCCCAGCGCTGCGAGAGAGAAGCCAGAAGGAAAAATAACAGCTGATATGTCCAACTATTATAGGAGCTAAGTTAAAGTCTATGCTAAAACATGTCAGAGTAGACATGTTTTTAGCCACCTTTGGAACAACAGTTCCAATGGATCCATCCTCAGATGGAATGGCGAGAATTTCAGGCCTTAGAAGCTTCGAAGCTAGGAAGGTGAAAGAATGGAAACCCCATTTAGCTTTCCTTACCCGCAGGATGACTGCCTGGTTGGTTCCTGAGGATCTGAGATTATGGCTAGGTTTGTGACAAGTAACTAAAGATGTAACGTATCGTGGACCTCTGTCATTAAATATTTGGACGCAAAAACTGATGGCTTTTAATAGAATTCTCTCTTTGAGTGACAACCCGTGCAAACTAGTTAAGGCAGGCCTGGCTGGAGGTTTAATACTAAGCGAGCAACAGCATTTTGTACTCTCTGTAATTTCTGCAGTCTTGCTTTAGTAACTCCTAGATATAATACATTACAGTAGTCCAACTGAGAGGTAACTGATGCCTAGAATGATTTTTCTGGCCGGAGCAGAAGGACAACGAAGATCTTTTTTAGCAGTTTTAGAGTGTTAAGTACTTTCCCACCACAGTGCTATCTAATGTTCTAGAGATAACGCCGGGTCCAGCCAGACTCCCAGGTTCTTTACTTTTTCCTTTGGGACTGGGGTAGAGCCCATTACATCAGCCCACCAGGCCAATGTCCAGATGGAAGGGCTTTTCCCCACAACAAATTGACAAGTCTTTGCAGTTACCGAAGGAAGCACTTATTTGAAATATTAACAGCAGACAAAAAAAGTGACTGAATCCTATTTGTGGTCTTTGTGGTTGACTATCACCTATCAGCTCCCAACCTTTACCTTATTATCCACTTATGAAAAATTGCAAAAGGGTTTTCTAAAACCGCCAGTCTTTGCTTACTGTAGACCTCCCAATTTACAATCTCTTATTGTGAGAATTGAACTCAAGCAAGCTGAAAGAAATGCAGGGGCTCATTGCTGTGATTCTAAAAGGTGAATCACATGTAACTACCTTTTACAAACATTATCAGTAACTAATTTTGTTACGAAAAGGGCCTATGGAACAAGACAGCATCTTATATGTCGCTCAACATTTATTATTTATGTGTTTCAATGCCATCGCTGTAAAAAAACAATATCAAGGCCAACCACAAATCAGAAATAATTAATTAGAAACTTGACCAGCATGTGCCCAACTTGTAGACCATTTGCTATCAGGTATGAAGATTTTCCTTGTGGAACATGTCTTATTGCAGAAACTACTGGACTCCAGAGAAAACCTCTGGAGGTACTGTTTGAAATCATTGCATCTAGATGGACCGCCCATAACTGACAATACCACTTGATTACTGCATATCTCAAGAAATCTCAGGACTACATTGATTTCACATTCTAAATAGAATCTTCACGCATGATGCATTTTGATAATTTTGCAGTGTCAGCTATGCAGCCACTGAGAAAACAATAATGTAGTATCTGATGAAAGTGGAAGCCAAACATTATAGTGGAAATATAGTTTTGTTCTTTGGTGAGGCCACCTGGTTGAGTCATTACTTTCTTGGATATTTCAAAACTTTGTAACTCATCGTTTTGTATGGGAACCAATTTTTTGCCCTGGCTAGCTGTTTTCTTGTGATCCTTTATCTTCCAGTATATTTATATGCATGCATATAAACACACACATCTATAAACATAATACATATATATATCCATCCATCCATCCATCCATCCATCCATCCATCCATCCATCCATCCATCCACTATCCATCTATCCATCTATCTATCCATCGGTTAGAACTGGGCATCTCTAGTTGGCAGAAGTAGGTACCTTTTTTCCAAATAGGGACCCTTACTTCTAGTCAGGGTAAGGCAGAGGTCTTCAAACTTTTTGATGCCGAGACCCCCTTGTAAAACCTTTTTAGGCGTAAGGACCTCCTTCCGACAAAAGTTTCTAGAAACTGGTACTCCTCATCATCAACTACCATAAATGCGCCTGTTGGATCTCATCACATCCCTCCATCATTCATCCACCCACACTTTCACGCATCCATCCATCCACCCTTTTATCCTTCCATCCATACATCCATCCTTCATCCATCCACCCTTTCATCCTTCCATCCATACATCCATCCTTTACCCATTCACCCTTCCTTCCATCCACCCATCATTCATCCACCCACCTTTTCACACATCCATCCATCATTCATCCATGCAACCTTTTATCCATTCATCCATCCACCCTTTCATCTTCCCCTCCTTCATCCACCCACCCTTTCATCCTCCCATCCATACATCCATCCTTCACCTATCCACCCTTTCATCCATCCATCCACCCACCCTTTCATCCATCCATCTACCCATTATTCATTCCCCCACTTTTTCACACATCCATCCATCATTCATCCATCCACCCTTTCATCCATCCATCCTTCATCTGTCCACCCTTTCATTCTTCCATCCATACATCTATCCTTCACCAATCTATCCTTCATCCATCCACCCTTTCATCCTTTCATCCATACATCGATCATTCATTCATCCATCCACCCTTTCATTCATCCATCCACTCATCATTCATCCACCCACCTTTAAACACATCCATCCATCCATCCATACATCCATCCATACATCCATCCATTCACCCATCCTTTACCCATCCACCCTTCCTTCCATCCACCCATCGTTCATCCACCCACCTTTTCACACATTCATCCCTCATTCATCCATGCAACCATTTATCCATTCATACATCCATCCACCCTTTCATCCTCCCATCCATCCATCCTTCATCCATCCACCCTTTCATCCTCCCATCCATACATCCATCCTTCATCCATCCACCCTTCTATCCTCCCATCCATACATCCATCCTTCATCCATCCACCCTTACATCCTCCATCCATACATCCATCCACCCTTTCATCCATACATCCATCCACCCACCTTTTCATCCATCCACCCATCATTCATCCGCCCACCTTTTCACACATCCATCCATGCATCATTCATCCATGCAGCCTTTTATCCATCCATCCACCCTTTCATCCTCCCATTCATACATACATACATCTTTCATCCATCCACCCTTTCATCCTCCCATCCATACAAACATCCATCCTTCATCCATCCACCCTTTCATCCTCCCATCCATACATCCATCCTTCATCCATCCACCCTTCCATCCTCCCAACCATACATCCATCCACCCTTTCATCCATACATCCATCCACCCACCTTTTCATCCATCCACCCATCATTCATCCCCCCACCTTTTCACACATCCATCCATGCATCATTCATCCATGCAGTCTTTTATCCATCCATACATCCATCCACCCTTTCATCCTCCCATTCATACATACATCCATCTTTCATCCATCCACCCTTTCATCCTCCCATCCATACATCCATCCTTCATCCATCCACCCTTTCATCCTTCCATCCATACATCCATCATGCATCCATCCACCCTTCCATCCATCCATTCAACCATCATTCATCCACCCATCTTTTTACATATCCATCCATCCATCATTCATCCATCCACCCTTTCATCCATCCATCCTTCATCCGTCCACCCTTTCATTCTTCCATCCATACATCTATCCTTCACCAATCTATCCTTCATCAATTCACCCTTTCATCCTTCCATTCATACATCCATCATTCATCCATCCACCCTTTCATCCATCCATTCACCCTTCATTCATACACTCATCTTTTTACACATCCATCCATCATTCATCCATCCACCCTTACATCCATCCATCCTTCCGTCCACCCTTTCATTCTTCCATCCATACATCTATCCTTCACCAATCTATCGTTCATCCATCCACCCTTTCATCCTTCCATCCATACATCCATCATTCATCCATCCACCCTTTCATCCATCCATCCACCCATCATTCATCAACCCACCTTTTCTGTGCCTCTCTCATGGGGAGGGGGGGGGGATCAGTATCTCTCTGCGTCGTCTTCCTTCTTCTTTCCCACTCATGGGAGGGCGTCTCTGTGCCTCCCTGCTGGGGGCGGGGGGCGTGTCACAGGACCCACAGCTCCAGGTGCGCAACATCCATTAAACTCAAAGGGCTACACTACAGCCACTCCCCCAGCCCCCCCAGCTCATGTATGTGAGCCTGGCTGAAACAGCTTCAGGGACACACACACAGTCACACTCAAGTACTTCACAGGTCTTTAAAAGACCGTTTACTTGTTAATGAGGCGTTGATGTTTTCACACCCCGGTGTTAATTAGGCCTCCACCGTGAGCACCCTCAGCCCAATGCCAGGAACTGCACTCTGCAGAATCTGCGACCCCCTTCCCAGGACTCCACGACCCCCCTGGGGGTCGCGCCCCACAGATTGAAGACCCCTGGGGTAAGGGGATACACACTTTAGATAACCCCTGGTCACCCCCTTAGTAGCTTGGCATGAACAGAGGCTTATTCCATAGGCAATGTGTAAAGTATTTTTACCAACACTCACAGTAACACAGTGAAAACACCACAAATGGACACCACATCAGTTTAAAAAAATAAAATATCTTTATCTAAACTAAACAAGACCAAAACGACAAAAATCCAACATAAAAAAACTAAGTAGAATGTCTTTAGAAAGGTTGTTGCCAAAATAAACGTGTAGATGATGAAATGCAACACTTTACTCACAAAGTACCTGGGATGCGTAACGCAAAACATACAAAAAGGGTCGCAGAGAAGGTGATGCGTTGATTCTTCCTGTGTTCCTGTTCCGATGTGACAAGATGGCGCCTCGATGTGTTGGACGATCCGGTGAGAAGCGAGAAAATGGCGTCTTTGTTACGATGCGACAATGTGGAGGTGATGCATGCACGCCCAATGGCCGTGCGGTGAACTCAGTGGTTTTCTGACCTTTATAAGGCCATGCGACACGCTTCCCCGGTGATGGGACGACACCCTCGGTGACTGCAACACGCTTCTCCGGTGCTGCGGCGGCGCTCAGCAGAGGTGCACTTCCTCAGTGATGCAACGGCCCTGCAAAATGCTTCTCCAGTGATGCAATGGGACCCTCTGTGGTGGCGGCACGCATCTTCGATGATGCGACTGCGAACAGTGGCGACACGCTTCCTTGATGATGTGACAGCGGCTGCTGCGGCGGCATCACGCTTCTCTCTCGTTGCGTAGTGCTTCCAGCTCCCCACAGCAAAAAGGCCACACACACAATTACGGGCCCTCCTGGCAGACTGGAACTCCCAGCAAGGAAGTTCCGGGAAGCTGGGGGTTGAAGTCCTTTTGTGCCTGGGACTTCAGAAACAGGAGACCAGCTCTTCTCTTGGAGACTTTTCTTCAGATGGACACAGCAAAGTCCTTCTTCAAGCAGGGGACACAGCACACAGCAAAGTCCTTTAGTCCTCTCCTCAGTAGAAACAGAAAACTGCAGGCCAACCCCAGACACCCAGCAAGGGTAGTACTTCTCCTCAATCTCTTCAGATGATCTTCTTTGGCAGGGATTCCTCCTGATCACAAAGTAGTCTTGAAAACTTTTATATCCCTGTGTTTCCACAACAGAAGGCCAGCTCTTCTCAGACCCTTGGAGACTATCTTTTCAGGACACAGCGCACAGCAAAGTCCCTGACAAGCAGGGGGACACAGCACACAGCAAAGTCCCTTGTCCTTCCTTTGGCAGAAATAGCACCTGCAGGCCAACCCCAGACACACAGCAAGGGCAGTACTTCTCCTTCAGCTCTTCAGCTTTTCTCCTCAGCAAAGGTCCCTCCTGGTTCCAAAGTAGTCTAACCGTCAGGGGTTTCAGCATTGATATTTATACCCCATAAGTCTTTGTTCTTTATGTGTGAGGGGTCCTGGATCCGGTCCAAACCAGTTCCGGGTGCACTCTGCCAGTGCACAACTTCTTCCTATGTCAGGTTGGGCCAGTGTCAACAGATGCACCACATCAATGTGGAAGGCAGGCACAGTCCTATTCAGGCTCAGGTGCCACTCCCCCCACCACTCCAAATGCAGATAGGTCTATTCAGCCTAGTGCTGACTCACCCAGACTCCTGGAGCCACCCCAGCCCCTGTCACTCTCAAACCAGACAGTCAATCCACAAACAGGCTGAGGCACACAGAAAGGTTGAACAAGAAAATAGCCACTTTCTAAATTTAAAAACCATCCTTCCTAAAAGATGTTTTATTAAATTCTGAGTTCAGGGGTACCAGATTCCAATTTTCTATCTCGCTTCTATGGGAAGATATGCAGGTAAACATGTTACACAGCATTCCCCATTCTGCCATATGGGCAGGATAGCCTTTCAATAGGGAAAAACAAAAGTGGCAGTATTTCACTATCAGGACATGTTACCCACACAAGTACATGTCCTACATTTTACATGCACTGCACCCTGCCCAGGGGGGTACCTTGGACCTACAATAGGGGTGTCCAGCGGGTAAGGTCGACATGGCAGTTAAACTGCGCATAGGCACTGTGGTGGCAGGCCGGAGACCTCTTTTCAGTGCTACTCCTGTGGGTGGCACAATCAGTGCTGCAGGCCCACTAGTAGCATTTTAATTACCAGCCCTGGCACACTCAGTGCACTTTACTAGGGACCTACTGGTAAAACAAATATGCCAATCATGGATACCCAATCACAATAACAATTTACACAGAGAGCATATGCACTTTAGCACTGATCAGCAGTGGTAAAGTGCCCAGAGTCCCATGGCCAACAACCACCGGCCAGCAAAAACAAAGGAGGAAGAAGCCTTCAAATAGGGTCATTTCCAACAATATCTATCTACCTATATACATATATATATCTATATATATATTCACTGAAAAAAACAGAGGTTTCACACCAGTTATAGTTAGGAATTAGCATTTAAAAAACCTATTAAATTCACTGAAAAAACCATACGTTTCACACCAGTAATAGTTAGCTGGAAATTTTACTGACATAAAACCATTGAAATTCCCACGTTATAGTTAGTTGGACTCACTATAACTTGCGCGCCTGCAATGCACTGCTGATGACGTCACATATTACATCACTCATGACATGGTCAGTGACATCACTCATGACATCACTGATGACACCATCCAGTGAATGTGTGTCTTTCTGTAAAATAAATATGTTTTACAAATGTATTTGTAAAGGTCGATAGAAGAATACATTTTTAAATAAGTGTCTAAATGGATGTTTTAAAAAAGAAAAAAAATTGATTGGTTAACTGGCTTATTAAGTGTATCTTAGTGAATACATATATTAGCGAGTAATTTTTAAATATTTAAATATATGTATCAGTGTTTCACTTTGTGTATAAGTGGCTGCATGGGTTGGTGACTGACTCACTGTTTGTATGTGTTTTGAAGACAGCAAATGTGCAGGACTGTATGGGTGGATGAGTGTGTATATGTGTGTGTTAGTGAGCGAATGCCTGCCTCACTAGTTTCTTTATGAGTAACTACATATGTTTTAATCTAGTATATGTGAGTATTGATGTATATAAGTGAGTATATGTGAGAGTGAAAGATTGAAAGAGTTCCTGTTTAAATAAGTATGTGTTTCTATAAGTGATTGTTTAAGAGAGTAAGTATGTGTAAGTTTCCTTAGAAGTAAGGTGCTAGTGTGTGTATAGTTGTATATGCAAATAAATGGATGTTCAATAGTTTATTTGCATGTGTGAGTATGTGTGTGAGTAACTTTTGGATGTCTGTCGGTGTGTAACAGGATGTATATGTGTATCACTACATATGATGAGTGAGTATATATATGAGTGACTATATAGAACTGTTGCTGAATGAGTGGATGTGTATATAGATGGTGGAATTACTGAATTGGTTGTTGTATCTGGTATGGGTATTTTCATTTTTTTGAAAATGTTAGTTTCTATTTTTTAATATGTGTTTCAAGGCTTACATTACACTGAAAGGAGGTCTGTCAGTCTGTCACAAGGCTGGTGTCATCAGTGATGTCATGAGTGATGTCACTGACCATGTCAAGAGTGATGCAATATGTGACGCCATCAGCAGTGCATTGCAGGCACGCAAGTTATAGTGAGTCCAACTAACTAGAACGTGGGAATTTCAATGGTTTTATGTCAGTAAAATTTCCAGCTAACTACAACTGGTGTGAAGCCTATGGTTTTTTCAGTGAATTTAATAGGTTTTTTAAATGCTAATGCCTAACTATAACTGGTGTGAAACCTCTGTTTTTTTCAGTGAATTTCATAGGTTTTTTAAATGCTAATTCCCAACTATAACTGGTGTGAAACCTATGTTTTTTTCAGTGAATTTCATAGGTTTTTTAAATGCTAATTCCTAACTATATATAGGATCTCAAACCTATGTTTTTTTCAGTGAATTTCAAAGTTTTTTTAATAGCAAACTCTATAGGTATGAAATGTAATATTTTTTATATTGAATCCTATATTGTATATTTTGGTGGTTTTTTTTGCCCTGGAGCGCTCCCGGTGCGGGTCCCGGTGAGCGCACTGGTAAGCGCAGTCTTGCGGCGCGCCCCGGGTCGCGTACCGGTGAGCGTCCCATTAGCGCTATTGCCTCAAACGAAAACATCATTGTGACGTATCGCGTAGCCGCATCCGCGTGATACGCACGGCGTAAGCGCACCCGGAAGCACTCGAGCGCATACGATCGCACTACGTAACCATCCGACGCGCTTACGCAATGCGCCCCGGGGATCGTAGCGTAAGCGCGTCGGGTCATGTGACCTAAAAAAAACACTTTTTATTGGTTCAGGACAGTTTTGGTTTCCAAATGATGAAAGCCTTGGTCATGTGACCTGAAAATAACACTTTTCATTGGTTCAGGACAGTTTTTTTTCCTAATGATGAATGCCCCCACCTTTTTTCCTCATTCTCACTTTGTACGTTGAGTGAGGAAGACCTGTTTCCAGAGCTATTACTAATTTGTACTCAGAAATGGCTTCAGTAGCAGCAGCAGTAGGAGCATCTCAGCCACCACCACCACCACCACCAAGAGGACCACCACAACACCACAGTGGTGGCGATGAAGAGGAGGAGGAGAGGAGGAGGTTCCTGCCAGAAGATAATACTCCATGTAGGCTAAAGCAGCACATTATCTGGGAGGTTTTTTCAATCCCAAAGGACCAGAAGAAAGTAAATGCGCCAAGGGTTACTTGCCTAATATGTGGCACTGAACTTTCTAGGGGGAACCCCAACAAAAAATACTCTTTTGGCAATAACACCATGATTCGCCACATGCAACGCCGTCACCCTAACAACTATGCTGCGGCAGAGGTCAGAGAACTGGCCAGAAACCCTCCCCAATCTTCACCCAGCACCTCCAAAAGAAAGCAACCCACTCCATTGGGTCCAGAGACAAGGGAGATGGTCCCAAACATACAACTCCAGTTTGGAGAATACAAAATCAGTTGTATATTTTGTGGTAAAACAATTACCTATGGTGAGCAAAGCATAAAGCTCATCAACCGTGCTGGTGACAACCACAATTGCCCCAAAAAACCTTAATTTTGTCCTGATTTTTTTTTGCCCCAGTTGAGCCGTTTACAATTCCCTGTTTTTTGTTTCTCCCCATAAAAATAACAAAAAAATATAAAAATATAAAATTGTTCATAAAAGCCAAAAAAAGTACAAAATGTTCAAAAAAACAATAAAAAAAACAGTTTTTAAAACTACCTCCAATTTATAAAAAAAAGGCTACATTTTAAAAAAAAACTCTGTTATTCTTTTTTCCCTATCGTACGCTCCCCGGTACGCTCCCCGGTGCGCGTACCGGGCGCTCCCCCCGCGCAAATCGAATTAAAAAAAGTATTTTCTTTTGCCCCGCGGGGCCCTTTTATGGCCCCCACATCAAACCTAGGGGGTCAGGGGGGGTCTACTCTGCCCTCTTTTGATAATTTCCCCCTTTGTTTTTGCCACCTCTTGTGTCTCGATCCTACCGAGACACAAGATGGCGGCCGCTCCGGACTGTTTGGAATGTTGACAGACACCCGAGAGCCAATCAGCTTTCCGCGCACGAACTCGCGTAGCGCGCTGGTACGCGCCCCGGTGGGCGTACCGGGATGCGCTTATAGATATATATATTTTTTTTAACCTAAATTACTCAAAATCCACTGGAGCACATATCTTGAGACATAGCAAAGGCACATCGGGCTACCAGTCCCTACAATTTTGCCAAGTTTGGTGGAAATCCATTCAGCCGTTCGGGCTAAAAGTGAGTTCAACCACCCTTTGGACATTAACATGGGGAATAATTCAAAATAAAGGTATAAACCCAGGCCAAACAGAACAAGAAGGCACAAACAAGGCTATTTAAAACAACAAAATGTATAACATGGTTTTATTTAGGTCCAAAAGGGTGACAATTCCCTATAGGCAAAAGAATATGTTTTCATTATTGACAACTGTATTCCTAGTTACTTTTAAGGAAAGACGTACTTTAAGTTATCTTACCCCAAATGAATTAGGATACGTTCTTCATCTGGGGTCTTTCTATAGGTGGGGCACCACAACTGTATACTGATATGTAGAATAGGGTCCTGGCATATAAAATACAAATTAAATAAACGGATGTTATGAACTAAGCTACCCGTTTATTAACAATTAAATGCAGCTCGTATCTAATTATCGCTTACCTAAATGTAATAGAGCGCTGTTTATTAGTAGTGCCGGTCCAGTAACTAGGAATACAGTTGTCAATAATGAAAACATATTCTTTTGCCTATAGGGAATTGTCACCCTTTTGGACCTAAATAAACCCATGTAATGAATGCTCTACTGGAAACTGCCAACAGATATATTAACATATATGCAAGGTGAGCAGTTATGTGCTATTTCTTTAGTGGAACCACAAAGTTTTAAAGAAACATAGACCACTTACCCGCATCTTACTCTGTTTTTTTAGAAAATTGTAATTAAAATATCACGTTCGGAACTCGACGATACAGCCCTGATACAGCCTCGTTACATGAGAATAGTATTGTCCCTGTACATGAGTACATTTTTAGGTAAGAGTATAAGATTGGTTATAAAGAAAATATGTTTTGTTTTAGAAATTGAAGTAAGGGTCAGCTTAAAATCTTGCATATTGCCTTTTGCAATAAACTAAGGCAATGAATATGCATTAATAAACGGTTGATAGAAGTGCCATGAAACTTCTCAGAAATATGGGTATTAAGAAAAGAGATGTATAAAATATTAGGATGATAATCTAAACACTATTTCCTTCTCACTCTATTTTTCTATCCCTTTACTCTTCTTTTTAATTAATAGATTGTAGGTTCTAATTTAGAACAAGATGAAGCCTCTAAAAGTCACATGCAAACAAGTGTAATTTGAGTGAGGACATTAATGACATCATGTATCATGAAAAATGAGAAATAACTAATCGAAATATTGGATTAGATAACACGAAAGTAGTCCTTGTAGATGTCAAAATGTATAAATATGTCTTTAGATAAAAGGTGTTAACGTTGTATTTTGGTAAAGATTTTTGCCGCATTGTGCCTCTTTGTTTGTACACACGTAATACAGTATGGCTTGTTCTTGAAACCCCCTTATATGCATAGGTGTCTGATATTTGTTTATAAAAAGCGGTATATCATAAATGTAAAAATAATTTCTTGCCAATAGAATGTTGTAACAAACATGAAACTAGTTCTGTTATATTGTCTCACGTTAGGAGGCTAAAAAAGTAAAACATTGTTATGATCTTTCTTACAGAAACTTGATGGTATAAGTCCTGATGAAGGCATATTCATTATGTCGAAACGCGTCGACCGGATGCCATCTAACCTCCTTTTAAAAATATTTTTGGTGAATACACATGTATCATTATATTGTCATTTTATCAATTCTGATCAATGCACTGATTTTTAGTATTCCTTTTTAATCAAATTAAAAATGTATATTTTCTAAACTGAACTAGTTTGTTTGTTTAATCTATTGTGCAATTGCTTTAGGTGTATGCCTGGGATTGTTATTTTACATATATTGTTTACCCTGTCCCAGGATATTGATCCGTATCAGGGGGTCCTTGTTGTTAACACAGTAAAAAAGGATTGAACACATACAATTATATGCATATAATTTGTTTGATACATTTGATACAATAAAAAACTTAATTGCTTTTTTTATTGTATCAAATGTATCAAACAAATTATATGCATATAATTGTATGTGTTTAATCCTTTTTTATCAATATAATGAAATTATTTTTATACATCAGTATAGTACCTTGTTGTGTTTGGTCTTATACATTTTGTTGTTTTAAATAGCCTTGTTTGTGCCTTCTTGTTCTGTTTGGCCTGGGTTTATACCTCTATATTGAATTATTGCCCTGACCCAGGAGTTCTATCCTTATCAGGGGGTCCTTGATACACTGCACATTAACGTGGGGAAAACACGTTTTGGGACCCCCCTTTTATCTCGGCCCCCGCTTGACGAATCCCCACCAAACTTTCAGGGAAGGAGCTGAGCGCCGCGAGGCAACTTTGAGGAAATTTTCAGGCAGATTCCTCAACCGGCGCCAACGTTATTCCCAATAGAATGTTGCAAATTCCCTATACAAAATAATCCTAACTATAACTACCTACTGGCGACCGCCAGTAGGTAATATATCTAGCTAGATATCTATCTATAGCTAGCTAGATATCTATATATATATATATATATATATATATATAGATATATATATATTACCTACTGGCTATCGCCAGTAGGTATATATAGTTAGGATTAATTCCCTATGGGACTTTTGAAAATTCTATGTCTAATAACTTTGGCGTTTGTGGATGGAATCGGCTGAAATTTTCAGGAAAATGGCACATTTTGTTTCTGAGCAGCTCCTGAAAATTTGGTGGGGTTTCGTCAAGGGGGGGCTGAGAAAAAAGGGGGGTCCCAAAACGCGTTTTTTGCATTGAGTTTTCCATAGGGCGGTTGGACTCACTTTTAGCTCGAACGGCTGAATGGATTTGCACGAAACTTGGCAAAATTGTAGGGACTGTTAGCCCGATGTGCCTTTGCTAGGTCTCAATATATGTGCTCCAGTAGTTTTTGAGAAATTAACGTTTAAATCAAGATATATATCTGTAACAGCGCTCTGGGCAGCGATCCGGTCCGCTTACTTTTCGCTTATCGGAACTTTGCGCGCAGAAAGCTGATTGGCTCTCCGGTGTCTGTCAACATTCTAAACAGTCCGGAGCGGCCGCCATCTTGTCTCTCGGTAGGATCGAGAGAGAAGAAGAGGTGAAAAACGAAGGGTGAATTTAATGAAAGGGGGCAAGGTATCCTCCTTTTGACCCCCTAGGAATGCTGTTGGGGTTATTAAAGGGACCCGTGGGGAAAAGAAAAAAAAAATGATTTTTCACGGTAGAAGCGCTTCACGGGCCGCGAACTGGGCCGCAAACTGGTAGCGAAACGGGAATTCGCCATTTTGTGCTTCGTAAATTAAATTACTAGTTATAAGTGGGTACGGGAGACGTATCCTAATCCCCTATGTTTCCTGAGGGTGGGTGAGGAGGCTGATATATGTTGATACATCTCTTCCAGCGGCTGTGCGTGAGCTTTTTTTTTTTTTTTGCTGCGTGACAGTCCGGAGCGGCCGCCATCTTGTCTCTCGGTAGGATCGAGAGAGAAGAAAAGGTGAAAAACTAAGGGGGAATTTAATGAAAGGGGGCAAGGTATCCCTCTCTTGACCCCCTAGGAATGTTGTTGGGGTTATTAAAGGGTCCCGTGGGGAAAATAAAAAAAAAAATGATTTTTCACGGTAGAAGCGCTTCACGGGCCGCGAACTGGGCTGCAAACTGGTAGCGAAACGGGAATTCGCCATTTTGTGCTTCGTTAATTAAAGTACTAGGTATAAGGGGGTGCGGGAGACATATCCTAATCCCCTATGTTTCCTGAGGGTGGCTGAGGAGGCTGATATATGTTGATATATCTCTTCCAGCGGCTGCTCCATCTTGCCTTTTTTCGAATGCCACAATTTTGTCGTGCACGGCAGCCATTTTAGATGCCAGGCTGGTCCCAGGCTATCACCTACCCCTGCGGATGTAGTTTATGGCCCCAGCTGTAGAGAATTCAGACATGGCAATCCTCCTGATTCAGGCGTGTGAGTACTGATTTCAGTGCTAGTCTCCCGCCTCCCGATTTCTGCAAGCAAAAACCCGGGGGCATATTACTAACAACTAGCGATAATTTTTGTCTATAACTTGTTTAGAGACAAAAATTATCGCCGCACATCGGCGATTTTTATCGCAGATAAACCTTGCTATTATCGCAGAAAAGTCAGCGATATTCATGTATTATCGACCTAATGGTCTTAGCCATGTTATCCACCTCCCATTGGATAACATGGCTAAGAACTGCTCAGGGCAGGTGTTAGATTTTGGAGATATTCGCGCTTAGCGCGAATATCTCCAAAAGTTGGTAATAGAAGGTAGCGATGTTAGGGACTGTTTCCAGTCGCTAACATCTTGGCACGCCACTTTGCATGTCATTAGTGATAAGTATCACTGACATGCAAAGCCGGGCCCAAGATGGTCGCTATCTCCTTTTAGGTGTCACTAACTGGTGTTAGCGACAGCTTGATAATAGGGAAATAATTTTATCTCCGCTTTCATGGTTTTTAAAGCCAAAAAAGCGGAGATAAACCCCCTTGATAATATGCCCCACGATTCCTTGGGGGTTTCAGCTGACAGGGCTTGGTATTGTGTTACATGGTAATTTTTCCATGAAACGTCAGAGGGTCGATGTAGGGGTTCTAGAAGAGGTGATAAACCATTTAAGCCTCATGAACAAGCGCATGGTCTTTTAAAGATTTGTGAAGTACTCGGGGCGGCGGTGTGTGTGTGCCCTCTTTCAGGAGCGGGCGGGGGGGCACTGCCAGCAACTTGCCAGGTCAGGTAGTGTTCAACACGTGCATCACTCTTTCTCTGCTTGCTATTGCGCTCCATGCTTCGGAAAGGTAAGAAAAAGAACGTGCATTTGAGTTTGAAATGTCCGATCCTGCAGCAGCACACTTCCAAAGCCCACACATGACAATAACCCGATTCAAGGCCCCATTCACCCGTTTTTCAAAAAATAGATAACACTCCAACAAATTAAGGTTATAAAACTTTATTAACTTTTAACGATAATGAACAGAACAAAAACTAAAAACATTTAAACATTTATTAACACAAAAAGCAACAATGGTTAGAAGCTGTCTTTTGTGCGAATAGTCCCAAGGCAGCACAACGTGCAGAGTTCTGGACGGCACCCAGGTGATGTCGCCTGGGTGCCGCACTGGTTTAGGGATCCTACAATGCTGCTCCGAAAATTGGCGTGGGGCGTCCCGGGTGGGGCGGGGGGAGGCCTCGTCAGTAGCGGTCTGTTGTGCGAATAGTCCCAAGGCAGCACAACGTGCAGAGTTCTGGACGGCACCCAGGTGATGTCGCCTGGGTGCCGCACTGGTTTAGGGATCCTACAATGCAGCACAGAAAAACAGCGTGGGGCGTCCCGGGTGGTGCGGGGGGAGGCCTCGTCAGTAGCGGTCTGTGTCCAGTGTCACATGGCTGACACAACATGTACGACAGGCACCCAGGTGATGTCCAGTAAACTGCCGCACTGGTTTTGGTATCCTACAATGCTGCTCCGAAAATTGGCGTGCGGCGGCCCGGGGGGGGGGGGGGGAGGCGTCGTGAACGGGTCTCCCCAGGTGGCGGCCATCTAGCTGAGTTGCGCTCGCTCTTGCGGCCACAGCGTCTCGCTCACCATGTTGTGGAGTTGCTCCCACTCTTGCAGTGCAGCGATAGGCGGCTGCCACATGGCTGTCAAAATGGCGGACGGCTCTTCGGTTTTGGGCCTGGTCCACTGAAATGGCCCTGGGACACCTTGGAAGTCGGACGCTTGCCTGCTAGGGCTTGGGCTCCATTCTCGAAAAGCGTCCCCTCAGCCGTGAAGATTGTATAAAAGTCTTGGGGGCCCCCGACTCCCGCAGGCTTCCGGTGGGGAGCGGCTGCCATGATTGCTCGCGGAATGACCACGACGGAGCCACGAGATGGTGGTGCTCTCATGCTGACGCCAGCTTCAGTCTGAATGATCCAGAAACAAGGTGGGGCTTTCATCGTTTGGGAAAAAAAAATGTTCTAAACCAATGAAAAGTGTTATTTTTAGGTCATATGACCAAGCCTTCCATCTTTAGGAAACCAAAAGTAAAATGAACCAATGAAAAGTTTTATAAACAAGTCACATGACCTGTTATGCGACATAGGGCTACAAAAAGCGTAGAAAATCCGTTGGCACGTGAGGCGGCGTCAGTAGCGGACCGATGTGCGAATAGGCCGAAGGCAGCACAACGCGCCGAGATCCGGATGGCACCGAGGTGGTGTCCAGCAAATTGCCGCACTGGTGTGGCCATCCTACAATGCTGCGCCGAAAGACGGCGTGTCCAGCTGAATTGCGGTCACTGTTGCGGTACAGTGACTCGAACGCGCCGAGATCCGGATGGCGCCGAGGTGGTGTCCAGCAAATTGCCGTACTGGTGTGGCCATCCTACAATGCTGCGCCGAAAGACGGCGTGTTCAGCTGAGTTCCGGTTACTCTTCCGGCACAGTGACTCGAACGCGCTGAGATCCGGATGGCACCGAGGTGGTGTCCAGCAAGTGGCTGCACTGGTGTGGCCATCCTACAATGCTGCGCCGGAAGTCGGCGTGGGGTGCCCCGTTGGCTTATGAGGTGATGTCAGTAGTGGACTGATGTGTCAATAGGTCGGAACCAGCACAAGGCGCCAAGATCCGAATGGCAAGTCCTGGATGTTGAGTGCCTCAGTTGAGATTTCTGAGAAGTGCTTGTAGAACTGTCTGAAGCTTATTTGCACCTGCTGCAGCTTCACTAGGTCCGGCGGAACTTGTTGCCTTTTCCTTTGTGCTTCTTTTCCTACAATGCGTTTCTTCTGAAGACACGACCAGGTCCCTGAATGTGTGCAGGGGGACGCTATTGAATGAATGAACGCGCCGAGATCTGGATGGCACCGAGGTGGTGTCCAGCAAATTGCCGCACTGGTGTGGCCATCCTACAATGCTGCGCCGAAAGTCGGCGTGGGGTGCCCCGTTGGTTTATGAGGTGATGTCAGTAGCGGACCGATGTGTGAATAGGTCGGAACCAGCACAAGGCGCCCTGCACTGTTGAGCCTTTTTCAATGTCTGTTTTTTGTTCTTTCCCCTCCATCAAAAACAAAACAAAAATACAAGGCGCCAAGATCCGAATGGCAAGTCCTGGATGTTGAGTGCCTCAGTTGAGAGTTCTGAGCAGTGCTTGTAAGACTGTCTGAAGCTTATTTGCACCTGCTGCAGCTTCACTAGGTCCGGCGGAACATTTTTCCTTTTCCTTTCTGCTTCTTTTCCTACAATGCGTTTCATCTGAAGACACGACCAGGTCCCTGAATGTGTGCAGGGGGACGCTATTGATTGAATGAAAATGGCGGCTTGACACAAAGCTGATTCAAGCGTTACTGTTGGTGCTATACAGACAAAAATTGGTTTTCAGTTTGTACATTCTTCAGGTTTTTTTTTCCATCCAAGTCTGATTGAGAGTTTGTAGAAAAATGGCTTCAGATTTTCCACATACTACTCTTCAACATTCTTCCTAAATGTAACAATGTGAAACTCACTAGGAGAACGGCTGTTTCTGTTTCCTTTCAAAATGCTGCCACCAATATTTTCTGAATAGAAGACACCATCTTGTAACATAAAGGGCCGAAAGGGGTTCTGGTCTGGCCGATGGTTGGTGGAGACATTTTGACTATATCTTGGACCTGCCCGGCCTCGCCCAAAATGGCGCCGGTATAAATGGGACTCGTAACTCTTTGCCCGCAAATGTATATCTAGAAAATGTTATTGTAAGTGGCCCTGTCGTATTTTAATTACAAAATGTACGTCCACCGATTCCGCAACTGTTAGACACCTTTGTTCTTGTCACCTAATGGCCCGCTCGTTACGTTCTTCTACAGTGTAAATGTCTCCTCATCATATACGATTTGAGTTTGCTCCGTGGCCGGCCCACGTGGTTATAGGCCCGTATTTGTATACTGACATTTTCACAATAAAGGTTTTTAAAACAAAACACGGTAGTAGTATTTTCATTTGTAAAGTTTTTACTTTTAGTGACTGTTTTCGAATCAGTAAAAGGCAAGTGAAATAAAGCAGTCCAATTACATGACGGATAAAAGGTATAATATGTAGGAACGCAGTAAAGATAAATGGTCAAGGGCAGTTGTGTTTTTCATGTCTGCAACATAAAGTGATCGATAAGAATCTGATAATCAGGCGTATCGGCGACTAAGACAGCAGGCCGAATCTCTTTTACTCAACGGCTCCGTCATGGAAGGAAGAAACGCCCTTTTTCTCGAAAAAGGAATATATTTTACTTGCAAGACAGTTGTAAATTTTCCGGGAAAGTACATTAGCCTGGAATATTATAACATATGTTTGAAAAAAAAATATTGTTCAAAAATAATAAAAACCGTAATTTTTAGGTCATAAGACCAAGCTTTTCATCATTAAATTAACAAAAGTAAAATGAACCAATGAAAAGTTTTATTAACAAGTCACATGACCTGTTATGCTTACGTTACGCGCTGCGCGCCGCGCCTCGGATCACTTCCGGGTGCGCTAACGCGGCGTGTCATAAAACGCATTACGCGACAACGTAGGTCAAGAATATAGTCTAAATGTCTCCACCAACCAGCGTTCAGAACACAACCCCTTTCAGCAGTCCAAAAAGTTCTGTTAAATGACAACAGAGGGGACAGGCAACAAGAACCATCAGTCAAAGAGGGGAGGGCAAGTTCTTCTCTTCCGGGTCATGTTGGGGCGCTACCGGAACTGATCGAATTGGTAGTCTACAGTGTTTCTGGATGTTTCAGACTAAAGCTGGCGTCAGCATGAGACCACTACCATCTCGTAGCTCCGTCGTGGCCATTCCACGAGCAATCATGGCAGCCGCTCCCCACCAGAAGCCTGCGGGAGTCGGAGGCCCCCAAGACTTTTGTAGAATCTTCACGGCTGAGGGGACGCTTTTCGAGAATGGGACCCAAGCCCTAGCAGACAAGCGTCCGAGTTCCAAGGTGTCCCAGGGCCATTTTAGTGGACCAGGCCCAAAACCGAAGAGCCGGCCGCCATTTTGAGAGTCCTGTGGCAGCCGCCTATCGCTGCACCGCAAGAGCGGGCGCATCTCAACTACATGGTGAGCGAGACGCTGTAGTCGCAAGAGCGGGCGGAAAACAGCTGAATGGCGGAAGAGGCACAGTGTAGCAAAAGCGGGCGGAATGGCAACTAAAACGATAAAGGGGCGCCCCACTACAGCTTGTCTTCAGGTCAAACGGATTGTGGGACAAGGTCCAGAATTGAAGAGTCATCAAAAGGCAAAAAGTACCGCCGGACCCCGGGAGCCGGCCGCCTATGTCGGGGGCGATCTCAGGCTACACCAGTGCTATAAGACTTGGGGAGGGTGTCGGAGCCAAGCGTCTTCTCCGAGTCCATGGCCATCACAGCGTCCCTCAGGGGCCTCCGTCAAGCTGTTTAGGAAGGTAACATATTACATTGTTTTCTAATGCAGTCAGGTCCACAAACGACACTCACTTACTTTGAGAATAGTGAAGCTGCAGTAGGTGGAAATAAGCTTCAGACAGTGTTACAAGCGCTGCTCAGAACTCTTAACTATGGCACCCAACATCTAGAACTTATGCTATTTGAGAATGGTAGTGACATCGAAGCATCTCAGGGACCAAAACCATTAACGTACTTTCACGTATGAAAATCTTACTTGGGGAGGGGGCAGGAGCGAAGCGCCCCCTCCCAGTCAGCGCCACCACACCGTATGTTGAAAATCTGAAGCCATCGTTCTACAAAGTCAACCAAACTTGGATTGAAAAATCTAGAAAAATGTACAAACTGAAAACCAGTTTTGGTCTGCATAGCATCAGTAGCAACGCTTGAGTCAGCTTTGTGTCAAGCCGCCATTTTGATTCAACAAAGCACAGGCATTGAAAAAGGCTGAAATTCAGAACTCTAAACTATGGCACCCAACATCCAGGAGCTTGCTATCCGGATCTTGGAGCCTTGTGCTGTTTTCGATCTATTCACACATCGGTCCACTACTGACATCATCTTATAAACCAACGTTATGTAAATAGTTTTTTAATAAAATGTTTTACCCTGTTTCTTTGCTGGTGTGTTGTCTATATTTTTAATATTTGCATAGGGTTTGTCATTATTTTGTGCGGGATGGGTGATGGAGCCGAGCTGTCTTGCAGCCCTCATGGTGTGGAGCTCAGTTCATCTCACTATTTTCGTATTTCTCAAGAAGGGTTGTTCCTAATATTTCTATTTTAGCGAGGTCAAAAAGAGATCCAATTAGTGGCCTACTGATTTTGCTTGATTACTTTTATTTTTTTTACACGATTTTTCACTATCTGCAAAGACTAAACAGAGTATTGCGACTTTGTGCTTGTTTGTAAATAGAGAATGATCCAAAGAGAACCAATTCTAAAACAGTAAATGCTTGGACAACAATCAATCAAATGGAGAGACAAGGAGGTACGACGGATTACAACGGAGGGGAGGGGGGGGGCAGCGTTCAAAGCACATCAGCGTGCATAAATACGAAAATGTTTTTATCTATCACGTACTTGACATTTTAAAGCTTTTCATATTTGCTATTAAAAAACCAATGAAATTCACAGAAAAAACCATAGGTTATAGTGGATATATAGTTAGGAATTTGCATTTACAAAACCTTGAAAATTCAATGAAAAAACCATAGGTTATAGGCCATATATAGTTAGGAATTAGCATTTACAAAACCTTATTTTACTCGCATAAAACCATTGAAATTCCATATATAGTTAGCTAACTATAAGCGCTAACTATATATCGCGCACCCGCAATCCACTGCTGATGATGTCACATATTACATCATTCATGACATGGTCAGTGACATCACTGATGACATCACTGATGACATCTCAAATGACATCACTGATGACAACTCAAATGATATCAATGATGACATCTCAAATGACATCACTGATGACAACTCAAATGACATCACTGATGACATCTCATTTGTCATCACTGATCACATCACTCATGTGATAATACAATGAACCTCTTCAGACTCTAATATAACCTTACATACACTCAGTATAAACAGACACTCACAGACTGTCACTCATCCATGGAGTTACTCACACACCTAGTCAGTCATGCAAAGAATCAATCACACCTCCATTTCCTCAACTATACAGTTATACACATCTTACTTATTCAAACATATAATAACACATATTTACTCTCTTATATAATCCCTGATACAAGCTCACAGTGATCGATACAGCCACTCACACATTCACTGGCTCTTATGTTCAGTTATTTATATATCTCAACTCTCACATGTATTGTGTTTTACATACGTACTTACTTGCACATGTAGCAATGAGAAATCCATTCACTCACCAACACACCCATGCACAGTCAACCGCCCATATAGCTGTTTCCACGTGCACTTTTGAAACCATACATCTAGTGAATCAACTGCTCACACATCTATGCACAGAGTCACGCACCTCCCAGCCACCCACACACACACTCAGCCTCCCATTCAAATATTTGGGCAACCAATCAATAACCCATATGGCCACTCTTATAGCTACTGATCAACACATGCAGCAGCTTACACAACAACAAACATACTGATGCACGAATTAAGACAGTTTACTCACTAACCCATGTACTCAGTGAGACACATTTAATCACTCACTCATACAGTCAGTCATGCACCTACTAAATTCTTCATCCAGACACTTATACATCCACTCATTCTTCAATATGTGAAACATATTTAAACTTTACAGACACATACAATCACTGGATGTTGTGATCAGTGATGTCATCAGTGATGTCACTGACCATGTCATGAATGATGTAATATGTGACATCATCAGCAGTGGATTGCGGGTGCGCGATATATAGTTAGCGCTTATAGTTAGCTAACTATATATGGAATTTCAATGGTTTTATGCGAGTAAAATAAGGTTTTGTAAATGCTAATTCCTAACTATATATGGCCTATAACCTATGGTTTTTTCATTGAATATATATATATATATCTATATATATATATATATATATATATATATATATATACATATACATATGAGAACTTCACCATAAGAACTCCAATAATCTCAAATCGCAGGAATCAGACGAGAACAGACCCAGTTGAAAGTGCAAGGCGAGTTTATTAATTGCTTGGCATGTCCGCCTGGACGTCTTTCAGCCTTCTAGAGGTCTTGATCGTATCTATATCTATAGCTATAGATATAGATATAGATATAGATATAGATATAGATATATTGTGTGTGAGTGTTTATATAAGTATATATTCACTGAAAAAAACAAAGGTTACAGCGGCATTTTAGTTAGGCTCAGATTTCACTCACCCAAAACCAGTGATATTCAGCAGTTATATTACCTGTGCTACCTATAACTTACGCACCTACATTGCACTGCTTATGACTTCACATATTACATCACTCATGAAATGGTCAGTGAGATCACTGATGACATCTTCCCTTGAGTGTAAGTGTTTTGTAATCATTTCTGAAACTTAAAGAGATATACGATGTATGGGTGAGACAGTGGGTGTGTGAGTAGCTGCATAGATATTTGAGTGGGTGTGTGAGTGAGTGGCTGTATAAGTGACTGAGTGGCTGTGATGAGTGTTGCTGTATTGGTGAGAGAATCGGTGGGTGAGTGAGTAGCTGGTTGAGTGTGTGAATGGGTAAGTGAGAACGTGTGAGTGGCTGTATTGGAGAGTGAATGTCTATGTGAGTGGCTGTAAGGGAGAGTGAGTGGATTTGTGAGTGGTTGTATGGATGTGTGAATGGGTATTTTAAGTGGGACTGTGGGTGAGTAAGCAGGTATGTGTGTGGTTTTATGGGTGAGTGGGTGGCTGTGTCAGTGGCTCTATGGATGTATAAGTAGCTTTATTGGTGAGTGTGTGGCAGTGTGAGTGGCTGTATTGTTAAGTGTGTGAGTACCTGTATGCATGAGTTAGTTGCTGTGTAAGTGAGTCGGTGGGTGCATGAGTGGTATATGGGTAAGTTAGTCAGCATGTGAGTGGCAGTGTAAGTGAGTGGATGTGAGTGGCTCCATGAATGAATGATTAGTTGTAAGTACTGGTATGGGTCTGAATTGGTATGGGAGGGGTTGTGTGGGAGTGGGATTGGGTGTAGGAGAATTTCTATGGGGTGTGAGTGATGACATCCACAGAACAACTCACACACCCAGTGATATCATGTGAGATGTCATGAGTGATGTCATCATGATGTCACTGACCATGTCATAAGTGATGTAATATGTGAAGTCATAAGCAGTGCATTGCGGAGGCATAAGTTGTAGTTAGCGCAAGTAACTATAACACCTGAATTTCATTCGTTTTGTATGAGTGAAATCTAAGCCTAACAATTATGTCCTAGTAACCTCTGTTTTTTTCAGTGAATTTCTAAGTTAAAAACAATTATATTTCCCACCTATAATATCCCTGCAACCTTTGTTTTTTTCAATGCATATCTACTTTTTTAAATGCTATTTCCGAATTGTAACTTATAACCTTTGAGAGTGAGTTTATGAGTGAGTGAGTGCCTGAGTGTCTCTGTGGGTATGTGAGTGAGCGTGTGAGTGTCCCACTTGGTCTGTGAGTGGGTGTGAGAGTGTCTCAGTAGGCTTGGGAGTGCCTCCATGAATGTGTCAGTCAGTCTGTGAGTAGGTGCATGAGTATCCAAGTGGGTCTTTGAGTGGGTGTATTAGTCTCTGAGTGGTTCTATGGGTCAGGGCATGAGTCTCTGAGTAGATCTGTGAGTGGATGAGTGAGAGCATAATTGATTCTGTAATTTTTCCATGAGTGTCTGACTAGGTTTGGGATTCAGTTGTTGTGATTTACTATTGTTCTTTGAGTGGGTACATGAGTGCCTGAATGGGTTCTGCCTATTCTCTGCTTGTATTCTGCCTCTTTATGCACACTGCTAGCCTTTATTTTGCCTCTTTCTACTTGTTGGTGATCTTTATTTTGCCTCAGTCTGCTAGTTACTGACCTCTATTTTGCCTCTTTCTGCTTGCTTCTGATGTCTTTTTTGCCTCTTTCTGCTCGTTCCCAACCTTTATATTATTTCTTTCTGCTCATTGCTGGCCTTTATTTTCCCTCTTTCTGCTAATTTCTGACCTTTATTTTGCGTCTTTTTGCTTATTTCTGACCTCTATTCTGCCTCTATTTGCTTGTTTCTGACTTCTATTTTGACTCGTTCTTCACGTTGCTGACTTTTATTCTTGCTCTTTCTGCTAATTTCTGACCTTTATTCTGCCTCTTTCTGCTCATTTCTCATCTTTATCTTGCCACTTTCTGCTCATTACTGACCTTTAGTCTGCCTCTTTCTGCTTTTTTCTCACCTTTATTTTGCCTCTTTCTTCCGGGGAGAGCCTTAAGGCCCCGAGGTCCCCTCCTGCTCTCCATCTCCTACAGGAGCTGGCATTGCTCTTGCACAAATGGAGATGCTGGAAACTTAGCTCCCTGTGTGCAAGAGCAAAATCTGTTGCACCTCTTTCCCTGCCCGCATGTTTGCAGAAGGGAAAGAGATGAAACCTCTACTTGCAGCGGGTAAGAGCACTTTGACAGCTCCCGCCTGCTGAAATCAGGCTGTTTGCTTTAGCTTGGCAGAAACTGTCAGCTCCTGCCAAGCAAAAGCAAACATCTATGTCCCTGGGTGGGCACCCTGGGACATAGTAGGATCCAGTCCTGTGGTGTGGTTATCCAAAGGGCAATATATTGTTCCAGGAGGTGGTCCCCGGGGCAGAGAATGCCCTGGGAAGGGTGCTGCGCTGGGGAGTTGGTGGTCCCCGGGGCTGAGAACAACCAGGGAGGGGGGCCACCCAGTCCTAAAACAAGAAAGCCCCAGTAGGTGGTGGCCCTTGACAGTGGGGGAGTCCATGCGGCCCCTTGTGCACCATATTCACATAAGCCCCAGGGAAGTGGTGGTCCCTGGGGCTCAAGGGAGTAAGCGCGGCCTGCACCATTTTTAAAATTTAAGTCCTGGGGAGATGAGGGGGTCACCAAAGCTTGGGGTGGTATGCACAGCCTCCCTGCAACAATACATAAATAAACCTACATTAATAAACCGCAGGGAGGTGGTGATCCCCAGGGCATAGAAATGCAGTAGGACGGGTGCCCCTTCCCTCCTTTATTTTGTAAAATGTATGTACTTGCCCCTGGGACCTGGCCCACCCGGGGCTGTAGTGTGAACAAGGGCAGGAGTCCACACTTTTTTTTTATTTGCCACAAATTTGTTAATTTGCAGCTATTTTTGCCCAGTACTCCTCTAAACAAGTTATTTAAGGCCTTCTAAAATCCATGCAGGTCATAGTACCAACAAAGACATGAACCAAGTACCCTAGCAGTCAGGGATTGTTTAGGCATGCCTTTAGTGTATTCTATTGGGCTGTTACTCTGATAAATACAGATTGCTGATTTGCAGACATACTTCCAGAACAGACATCCCCGAAAGTCTTGGAGGTGAATGCAGGAAAATAGTCTGAAGGAAAGGTATGGGCTGGTCCAATAGCTATCAGACACTGCAAATCCTTTGCAACTACTCGAGCACCTGCATTTCTCTGAGGCTACACCCAAACAAATCGAGAACATGAATCAGTTGTCTCCAATATGTACTTATATTGGTTTATCAGACTTTATTGGCTCAACTTGCCTAAAATATATGGCTTTAAATGGAATATTGGATACTGTGAGGGGAGTAGAAAAATATTTAATCTGTTGACAAACATCACATTTATTTTTTAAACTAAGTTCTGACCTGTTTACATAAACACTGCCACCAGTGGCATTGCTGTAGCATTGCTAAAGTTGCATTTATCGCAGCATGGGCTGCATTTATGAAGTCTAAGCATAACAGCTTATTACGAATTATCCTGTCTCCTACCCTGGGTCTAGTACCCACAGGAGTGTTATCTGAGTTGAGGGTGTAGGAGTATTTGAGAGTAAAGCCAGCTGGAGGTGTTTCACTTTTTATTGTTGCCAGTATTACTGTTAGCATATCTGTGTCAATCTTCGTTTGAGATCTGGTTAAGACTGCTATCTTAACAGCCTGTACTGCAGCCTTTGCGGCTAATTCAATAACGCTGATGGCCCAAAGTATGCATCACATGGACAAACTAAGTGCAACTCCAGACCTATGCTCCTTCTCTGGCACCTGGATACCCTAACATAACACACCATAACAATAGAAGCTTACTGTGTAAGATAGCTATGTTTCTCCAAAGCTTTTGATTCTCATTAGCCTTTTATTTTGAATCCTTGAATCCATTCAGGTGCTAGTGTTTTAAATGTATATTGTACCCCTGCACAAAGAAGGATAAATTAGACACTATTAATGTCAGAGCTGTCGAGTCAGCCTTTTTCAATGCAAGTACCAAGGCATGAATTTCACCTAGGATTTCAGTGTGGGTACACTGTTTGTGGAATTCACCACCTTTCACTGCACCCTACACTACTGTGCAGGCTTTGGAGTACTTCTATTTCATTTCTACCACAGGTTGTGCAGAGCTCTCCATGTAGACCACGGTCTTGTATGATTCAAAAGGTATGAGTTGGAATGACGTTCTGTTCATATTGGAGAAAAGTGTGTGTCCGAAGAGTCGGAGCACACTGTGAGTTTACATCCAATGTTCTTAATAAAGAGGCTCATTGCACCCATCTTGGGTGTACAGTTTGAACATTAGGAATGCTTGCCTTAATGGCTACTACTAGTCCCACAAAGATTCATTTTCCCTGCACCAGAAGGCGCTCTTTCAAAATAGCTGTCTCCATGACTACAAGGATTTTCTCGATGGAAGCAAACTTAATACTAGTTTTTTTTGTTAGCCATAGTCTGCAAATATTTTCTTGCAGCACATGCAAGATATAAGTGTATTTGCTTGTTCATTGTTTTACCAAAAATGTGGCAGAAATTAAGTCGCATGAGAACTTCAATCACGCATAGTGTGAAAAGTAAGCTGGTCCGAAATTAAGAAACTCCAGCAGGGATTGTGACTTCTTCAGTGTATATGGAGGCTGCAAGGTAGTACATTTCTGAAAGAAATCTTGTCAGTTCTTTGCCCTCACTGGACAATTCGTATCCAGGAAAAGTAATCGTCAGGCAGGAAATCTTAGACTTCTTAAAGTTGATCTTGTAACTCCGTGATGTTAATTGTGTCACTATCCATTCCACTCTAAATGTATAGGCATTAATATAGCACACTACTTACCCGTAGGGTCCCAAGGCGCTTCGACCGCTGCAAAACCCTTCCTGGCTTCCCTGAGAGATGGTTCCTTAATGGGTGTCTCCAGGGTGAGACCAGGCATCCCCGGCGGTCTGGTGGGGCCGTTAGTGAAGATGAGGCAAGCTAATGCCCAGAGTTGCCGAGTGTGATCGCTGATCAGAGTGGGCACCGAGGCGAGAGAATTATCGAGTCCGCTGACCCTGGTCCAGAAACCTGCCGCGCCGGGAATCGAACCCTGGTCCCGGGCCGTCCTCTGCTCTCGGGTCTGCCGCCTCTAACCAGTGAGCAGTTAGGTATGCATCTACATTGTCATCTGTGAGATAGATGTCACAAGATAATATAGCACCACAGGATCTGTTAGTAAGATCTCTATTATGCATCCTGAGAATAAGCAGGGCTATTCTTATACCCGATCGGCAATTGTTTGAACAAGTGCTGCACTGTATTGAAACTGAAGGCAGTTAGATACTTACTTTCAGGTGCTATATTCTGACTTAAGAACCCATTGAAAATGTCCAGGGTTGTTTATAACTTTTTTGTACTAGGTTTGTGATTAAACCTGTACTGTGAGCGTTTTGAACTGCAAATGTTTGTGTATGTGTGTTTAAATTCCTATAACCTAAACCTATTCTGTAGGAACCATCTTGTTTTGAGACAGTAAAAAAGGAGTATTTATTGGTAAAAGACAAGGCGCTATAATACCCTGATATAGCAATTGATTCCGTAATGGTTTCATATTGCGCTTTGCTTCTGGCTTCAATGGGCATTGAGCCTGTGCTTGGGGCTCACTATGTAAGTGTTTATCCCACCCTGCTTGATTTTTAGGCTCTGCGAGACTGCTGTAGTAGAGTATGAGTGAGAAACCGTGCCCACTCTCCCCCCATATTTTCATTGGCTTGTATCATGGTCTTTCATAAATGCTGCCTTCAGATTCACTAATAGGCTTGTTGGTTCCTCTTTAGTACGGCCTGGTCTTCATTTGAAACCTCCCATGGCTACTGGCCCCTTTAGTTTGGTTATAACACGGGACTTGGTATTTAGTCTGCAAGCACTATTTACTTCATTGAGCTTCTCTTACTGCAGGCCGGACATGCGCTGCTTCAACTGAAACTGCTTGTGTTTTTTTAAGCAACATGGCCGTAACACTTCCACCTGCTTTCAATCACTTTAACCCAGCATTATCTTGTGTCTGTTTCAAACCCCAAGTAAAATGATTTAGAAATGATTAGGGAATTAAGTCATGTCAATTCCAGGTAGCATATAACTGTGTGCTAATGGGCTGAAGCTGACAACAACACATCTGTGTTATATGTCATTTCCACTAAAGCCACCTGACAGGGTTGTTTTCAAAAGCCTGTTTTATTAACAACAACACCACCACCACCAATAGCCCCACGACCACCGTCAGTACCACCACCACAACCACCACCAAATACCAGCCCCACCAATACCACCACCAATACTACCACCTCCTCCACCAATTTCACCACCACCAATACAACCCCCATCAATACTGCCACCATCACCACCAATACCACCACCACCAATACCACCACCAATACCACCAATTCCGCCACCACAATACCACCAAAACCACCACCAATACCACCACCACCGAGACCACCACCATCAATACCACCACCAATACCCCCAACACCACCATTTCCACCACCATCAATACCACCATCAATACCGCCACCACCAATACCCCCACCACCAATTCCACCACCACCACCAATTCCACCACCAATACCACCGCCACAAATTCCACCACCACCAATCCCATCACCACCAATACCACTTCCATTAATACCACTGCCACCAATACCACCACCACTGATACCACTGCCACCAATACCGCCACCACTAATCCAATACCACCGCCAACCCCACCACCAACCATACCAATACCATTACTACCACCACCAATACCACCACCAATACCACAATCACCATTACCACCACCACCAATACCCCCACCACTACCAATACCAATACCACCACCAATACCACAACCAATACTGCAACTACCACCAATACCACCACTAATCCCAACCACCAAAACCACCATAAATACTACCAATACCACCACCAATACCACCATCAATACCACCACCACCAATACCACCACCAATGCCAGTACCACCATCACCACCAATACCACCACCAACAATAACAATACCACCACCATTAATACCAGTACCACCATCACCAATACCAATACCACCAGCAATACCACCACCACCATCAATACCACCACCAATACCACCACCAATACTGCCACTAATACCCCCCACCACCAATGCCAACACCACCAAAACCTCCACCACCAATATCACCACCACCAATACCACCAACAATACTACCACTACCAGCAATACCACCACCACCACCACCAATACCACCACCACCAATGCCACAATCAATACCAATACTGTAGTGACTTACACCAGGCTGTTTTTAGTGTTAAAGGAGTATTTATTGTAGTAGTTACAATTCCAGTAGTTCAGCCCCACCAGTAGCAGCCAGCATGCTGCTCAGCACTTCTCCAACTGTAGTCTCTGACCCCCAACATTCCATATTACATCATTCTAGGAGGAACTCACTGACAGAGCATGAACACATTGAAACCAGGATACAACATATCCTCCTCTCTTCCAAAAGGAAAACAGAAAAGAACACCAAAATAGATAAACAGAGAAAGCAGAAGCTAGATGCGAAACAGAGTAGAGAGACCCAGGGACAGACGAGACAAGAAGAGCAGTGTGAGAATGAAAGGAACAACAATAGAAATTAGAGCAAACAAATAAACATAAACCATTACCCATCCTCCCTTCTTTATATAACCAAGGAAAGGAAAAAGACAGGAAAAAAACAATAATAGAATAGGAAGACAAGCCATCAAAGACTACCACCTACACACCTACTGGCCAGACAGGTATGCGAGGAGGCAAATCAAAGCAGGAGGAAAACAGAAGACAGAGAAGCAGAGAAATACAAATGATTACACATACTTCTCCATCACATAATGAAGACCAAATCAAAATAGAGAACAGCACTGGGCAATAGTGTTGACAAGGAAACATGAATCATAAAAAACACCCAGTGTAACGTAAACAATGCACTATGGAAATGGGACTAGAACCCACACTACACACACAATAAGGGTAACAACTCGCTTGTGCAGGGGTAACCTCGAGAGAAGGTAAGACATTGTGCCCTGTTGCTATAAAGAAACACCCACGCTGTAAAACGTGCACTATGTAATGAAGGTAAGAGACAGTGAGAGACACACCTCGAAAAGTGTTGTGCACTGCGTAGTGGGACAAAGTCCCACGTGAGACACTTCATGGAAGAGGCAAAACATTGAACACTGTAGCAATGGGACTGAAGCCCATGCTATACACCTCATGTGGAGGTGAAAACAATGTGTACTGAACAATGGAGAAACCACCCACCTCGTGTAGAGGTAAGAAGACTGTGCACAGTGACAATAGGACTAAAACCTATGAAACACACCTCGCATGGAGGTAACAACATCGTGCAATGCATGAGGGTAAAAATCATGCTAAACACTTAGCGTAAAGACAGCTCGCATGGAGGTAATACCATTGTGTACTACGTGATGTGACTGAAACCCTCATAACACCCTATGTAGAGTAAAAGTATGAGAAATAGTGCACAGGCAAACTTGAGTAAAAGTCTGCATCATAATGTAGAGACTGAACGTGCTATACACCTACATAGCATCTTGGATCAAGAGTAATCAAAACAGCGCAAACAAAGCACATTCTAGAACTATGCAGGACATATGAAAACAATTGTACAAGAGCGTGGCACTGTGGAAGAAAATCATGCATGAACATAAATAAAAGAGTTAAGGCACTGTGGTAACTTGAGTGGAGATTACTTTAACCAAGAATCACAAAGCAAATGTCCCAAAAACAATAAAATAAAAATAAGGTAGTCACTGTTGTCCATCAGTGTAAATATGTAGAAAGAGACGTAAAAGACTGTGCAAATTAGCGCAGAGGACTCGCAGCAGGAACACATCAGAATAATGTAGCTGCAAAGAAGAAGTGCGAATCAATGCAGAAGGACTCGCGGCAGGGATTCAAGAAAACTACATAAACTGCAAGTTGCAGACAATAAAGGTGTAGACAATAAAGGTGTAAATAAAGTACTCTCGAACTTTGTGCCCTTTTTAATGAAGGCAAAGTAAAGTAGAAGACTTACAGTGCGATGAAGGAGGAGTTGACTGAAATGAAAACAGTACCTGCAGAGATCCACTGGACCAGTCCGATGTCCGGGTGACTTGTTAAAGAAAACATTATTTTCTTCATGGGTGGCACAATGTGTAGTAGAGTAGGAAATCTCGGAACACATGGTGTTTAATGTGCTCCGGTGGTGCTAATCAGAAGATGGAGACACATAGTATAGCGCTGGTGCAGGGTGCTTCAGGGTGCGTATGTGCTCCAAAACGTCAGAAGCAGAAACAGGCATCACACAGAAGATCGCGGAAAGCTGGAAATGGAGGCGTCACAGAAGATCCAATGGATATGTCCATGTCACTGTGCTGGTAAGTGCCTGCTGGTAGTGTCACGCGCTACTGTTTAATATTTAAATAAGTGAGGAGCGGTTCAACTGCCATGGCGCAGAGTTGAGTTTAGGCATCCAAAACGGCAAAATAAAGTATGCCAACTCACCGGACATCACTCAGTCTCTGCCCCCTCAAATTTACTCCTAAGTCACTCAAAAAGTTCCTCTGGGAAAGCCCCAAATCCAGACTCAGAATCAAACATGCAGCAGACATGAAAGTTTTTAAAGTTTTTTTAAAGAAACGTCACCACAAAACTTGGAGATCATCAAATATAATAAATGATATCTTGATACGCAGATAATCATGCGGTAAATGTACTGTGCTCCAATGTAGGAGGACATAGAAAGACACAAGAGCAGAAAAGAGACACCTCTTCACGGCAGCAAAACAGGGAGAGTAAAATGAACTAGTACACTTGAATGAGTGAGACCACATGTAAAATGTCTAAATGAGGAGGCTTACCATCACTGAAGGCGTAGAAACTATATGTTGATGTTTGCAAAGCAGATATCGCTAAAATTGCTGGAACCCACAGTTCCAGCAGCTGTAGCCTCATGTGACCGAAAACAGCATACATGGAAAAGGCTTGGGCTGCAGCTGAAACAGAGGCTGTAGGGACAGCAGAGACAGACTTGAGCTGCAATTGAAACAAACACTGTAGGGACAGCATGCAGAGACTTGAGCTACAGTTGAGACGGGAGTTGGCACTGTTGGGGAAAGGGCGACCAATGTAGGGTCACTGGTGGGGCTAAGGTGTGCCAGTTAGTTGATGATATGCAGCTGTAGAAGCAGACATTGCTTCTTTGATAGTAGGTTACCAGCTACTCCCACTTGATCTTGAGAGGTAGTAGATGCATGTTCTTGAATCAACTAGACACCATAAAAATTTAGTAACTGGCTCCAGGCTGTATGTAGTGTTTCATGAGTATTTATTGTAGTAGATACAATTCCAGTAGTTCGGCCCCACCAGGAGCAGCCAGCATGCTGCTCAACCCTTCTCCAACTGTAGTCTCTGACCACCAACATTCCATATTACATAATTCTAGGAGGGTCTCACTGGCAGAGCATGAACACATTGAAACCAGGATACAAGAAATACCACCACCAATACCATCACGACCACCAATAACACCACCACCAATACCACTACCAATACCACCACCACCAATACCATCACCAATACCACCAATACCACGACCACTAATACCAACACCACCCCAATACCACCACCACCAAAGCCAGTAACACCACCACCACCAATACCACAACCAATACCAATGCCACCACCAATACCAATACCACCACCAATACTGCCACCAATACCACCAGCAATTCCACCACTAATACCAACACCACCACCGCCACCAATAGTACCACCATCAATCCCACCAATACCACCACCACAACCAATATCACCACCACCATACTACCCCCACCAATACCACCCCCACCAATACCACCACTACCAATACCAACACCCCCAATACCAAAACCGCCACCACCAATACCAATACCAATCCCACCACCAATACCAATCCCACCACCAATACACCACACCACCAATACCACCACCAATACCACCACCACCTATACTGCCACTACCACCAATACAACCAATACCACCACCAATCCCAACCACCAATACCAACCACCACAAATACTACCAATACCACCACCAACAATCCCGCCAATCCCACCATCAATACCACCACCACCAATACCAATACCACCACCACCACCACTAATGTCAGTACCACCGTCACCACCAATCCCACCACCAACAATAACAATACCACCACTACTAAAACCAGAACCACCATCACCAATACCAATACCACCAGCAATACTAATTTCACAACCACCACCAATACCACCACCACCAACACTGCCACTAATACCACCACCAATACTGCCACTCATACCCCAACACCATTAATACCACCACCACCAATACCACCACCACCACCAATAATACCACTACCAGCAATACCATCACCACCACCACCAATATCACCACTAAAAGTACCAATACCAGCAATACCATCACCACCAATACCACCAATACCACAATCAATACCAATACCAATACCACCACCACCACCAATACCACTACCAATTCAATACCACCTCCACTAACACCACCACTACCACAATCAATACCAATACCACCACCAATACCAATACCAATACCACAACCACCAATACCACTACCACTGCCAATTCCAACACCACCACCACTAACAATACCACCACCAATACCACCACCAATACCGATACCACCACCAATACAACCACCATCAATACTGCCACCATCACCACCAATACCACCACCACCAATACCACCACCAATACCACCACCAATACCATCACAAATACCATCACCACCTATACCACCAATACATTCCAATTACCACCACCACAAATACCACCACCACAACCACCAATACCACCACCAATATCAATACCACCAATATCACACTAATACCAGTACCACCACCACCAATACGACCACCACCAATACCAATGTTGCCACCAATACCACCACCACCAATACCACCACCCCCACCAATACCACCACCACCAATACCACCATCAATAGCAGCAATACCACTACCGCCTATACCACCACCACTAATACCACTACCACCAATATGAAAACCACCAATATGAAAACCACCAATACCACCACGTCAGCATCTCTCGCTCACTAGTAATAGCAGGGGCACTGTATGAGGACAGAGCTGCAGCCGAGACCATCCCCGCCTCCCTCCATGCCTGGCATAAAGCACAGACTGCCCTGCACCAGGAGTTGAAGCCAGGACCCTACTGCAGCTGGAGTGTTTTTTATTAGGCCAAAGATAGCAATGACATTATGCAATGCCACACTGCGCACTAAAATCACAGAGAGGGTAGGCAATAGCCCCCCACCCTCCCGCTCTTCCTCCTGAGCCGCTATAGTGTAATCACAGAGCAAAAGGTGTCGGAGCACTTCATTAGTGTTTATAGCTCAGATCATATGTAAGCCTCACACTTTGCGTCTGTGTAATTTACAACACTTACACATATTCTTCACTGCACTATTCATCACTACTTTGAAGACGCGACAGGCCGGTCTCTTCCTCTGATATTTACAATCTAACAAGCAGTCGAGAAGGCCCTTAATTGCAATGCAATAGATCTTGCATTAGCGCAAGTTTAAGCTAATAGTATAGTAAATGAAAATGCCTTTTATTAAAACCCAAAACATAAATAAAAGGCATTGTCATTTACAGTGCCAAAAAGTCAAACCTGCGTGAATGCGAGACCTATTGTATTGCAAAGGCCTGTTGTATAAGGCTGGAGCTTTCTACTACTGCTTCAGGGACACCTCTATTCTTGAGAAGTTGAGTGACTGCTTCTCTGTAATTTACTCCTATCTTAATAGGTGCTGCCATCTAAATGGAATGGATAAAAAATGGGATGTTAAAGGGACAGAAAATCCCAGATAGGGTATAACCTTTTAAGAGTCAAGCCACCACCCCCAATGCCACCCATACCACCACCAATCCCACCATGACCAATATCAGCACCACCACCACTACCACCAATACTACCAATCCCTCCACCAATACCACCACCACCACTAATGCCAGTACCACCATCACCACCTATACCACCAATACCACCACCACTACTACTACCAGTACTACCAGCACCAATACCACCACCAATGACAATACCACCACCACCGTAAGCAATACCACCACCAATACCACCATCACCAATATCGCTACCAATACCAACCCCAATACTACCACTAATACCACCACCAATACCACTATAACCAATATCACCACCATCAGTACCACCACCAATATCACCACCACCAGAACCAATATCACCACCAATGCCAATACCACCACCAAAACCACCACCCCCAATACCACCACCATCAATACCACCACCAATACCGCCACCATGACCATTACCACCACCAATACAAATACCACCACCAATGCCACCATCACCAATACTTCCACCAATACCACCAGCTATACCACTAATACCACCACCACCAATATCACCAATACCACCACCACAACCAATATCACCACCACCACTACCACCATCACTACCACCAATACAACCACCACCACCAATAGCAATACTGCCACCACCAATACCATCACCAATACCTCCACCACCGCCAATACCACCACCACTTATACCACCACCACCAATACCACCACCACAACCAATATCACCACCACCAATACCACCAATGCCACCACTATAACTACCACTAATACCACCACCACCGATACCGCCACCACCAATACCACCACCAACACCTCCACCACCAATAACACCACCACCAATACCATCACCAATACCCCCATCAACACCACCAATACCACCACTAATGCCACCATCAATACCACCAACAGCAATAGCACTACTAATACCACCATCAATATCACCACCAATACCACCACCACAACCAATATCACCACCACCAATACCACCACCACCAATCGCAATACCGCCACAACCAATATCAATACCGCCACCAATACCTCCACCACCATCAATACCACCACCACCAATACCGCCACCACCAATACCTCCACCATCACCAAAATTATCACCACCATCAACACCACCGACGCCACCAATACCACCACTAATACCACCATCAATACCACCACAACCAATGCCACCACCAATACCACCACCACCAATACCAATACCACCACCACCACCAATACCACTACCTATTCCAATACCACCACCACTACCAATAGCACCCCCACCATACCAATACCCCCATCACCAACACCATCATCTATGCCAATTTAGGCGATACCATCCCTCCATGCCTGTCATGAAGCACAGCCTGCCCTGCACCAGGAGGTGAAGCCAGGGCCCTACTACAGCTATAGTGTTTTTTATTAAGCCAAAGATAGCAATGACATTACGCAATGCCATACTGCATACGCAAATCACAGAGAGGGCAGGAAATAGCCCTCATCCCTCCTGCTCTTCCTCCTGAGCCACGACAAAGGTGTTTGAGTGCTTTGTTAATGTTTATAGCTCGAATCATATGTAAGTCTCACACTTTGCGTCTGTGTAATTTACAACACTGACACATCTTCTTCACTGCACTATTCATGACTACATTAAAGATGCCGCAGGCCGGTCTCTTCCTCTGATATTTACAATCTAACAAGCGGTCGAGAAGGTCCTTTATTGCAAAGCAATAGGTCTCTCATTTGCGAGAGTTTAAGCTATTAGTATTGTAAATGACAATGACTTTTATTTATGTTTTAAAACCCAAAACACAAATAAAAGGCATTGTCATATACAATGCCAATAGCTCAAACTTGTGTGAATGAGAGACCTATTGCATTGTAAATGCTTGTTGTATAAGGCTGGAGCTTCCTCCCCCCACTTTAGGGACACCTCTGTTCTTGTGATGTTGTGTAACTGCTTCTCCATAATTTACTCGTATTGTAACAGGTGCTGCCATCTAGATGGAATGGATTAAAAAAAAGGGATTTGAAAGGGACAGTAAACCCTAGATGGGGAATAACCTTTTAATAGTCAAGCTTGACAAATCTACAATAATTGGTGCACCCTTATTGCTTGTAGAAGGTAACCATGAGTACTACAGATGATTCTGTGTATTTGTAATTATGTCTCTCTTGTGTCGGCATATCTAAAGACTACTCAAAGGCCCAAAAAAACTAATTCTGGCTCTGTGTTGCATGTTACATAAACTAAGGCTCTGACTTACTTCTACATGTTTTGACTTTCCTACTTACGGGTGTCTGCACTCGGTTTCGAGCACCAATGCTTGAAAGTTCAGATTTTTGTAGTCTCACACAACCCCGCTTAACCTACCAGTGGCAGCTGGTGGAATTTGTAAATGGTCTGGCGTAAGACCAGTGAATACATTTATGCATGGGAGCAAGTGAGTGATGCCTACGAGTGGTTTAGTGGGTTTCAGGGTGGTCCATCTGAGAGAAAATTGAACACGTTGGAGTATATAAGTGCGAATTTGAGGGGTGCTGAAGTGTAATGTTCACCGTGAATGAAGGCAAATGGAGAAGGGGGGGGGGCAGAGACTTCACTTCCCGCAGAGCAGCTGTGAGTGTCAGGACTCAAGTACTGTTCAGCACGAAAGGTTCCGTGGGTCTCCAATGCCGTTCTGCAGCACTTGTGAATGTCCAGCACCCCCTGCAGATTCAATATCCTTCTGTAGCCATGTGCTGGTCCAGTGCCCCTCTAAGCTGCTCCTGCCCAAACTACAGATCTTTTACCCTGTGGAATCCCTGTGTGGCTCCTGTAGCCCCCTGCAGCTCTTTAACCCCTCTGCATGTCCAACAGCTCCTGTACCCCTCTGTGCCACCTGTGTGATACAGCTCTTGTCCGACGAGAGTGCCCCCTCCCAGAAAGCTGTTCTTGAGCCCGAAAGATCCTGTGATCTTCTGCTGCTCTTGATCCATCCAAGCTCCTCTTCTTCCCTGCACCACCCCTCTCCCCTTTCTAGTGGTCTATTGATTTGCTTTCATTTTCATAATAGTGCAACCTCCACCCAAAGGTATTGGAGCACTTTATATGAGCACCAATTACACTACACAAGATCAACAATTGGCTTGAGAAAACTGGCATCCTGTGGTTCTGCCTAGTGTTGGTTGTGCCAGTAAAGGAAGATCTCTTAATACATTTCTCTCAAGCAGGGCTTGCTTGCGAAAAAGGTCATACAACATAAACAATGTAAATAGTCTTTCTAGAAGATCAAAACCAATCAAGGACTTCAGGAATTTAAATCTCCATGCCTGGAAAAAAGGTGGTTGGTAGAAGAGCATACATCAGCCAATATGGCATATGACCTTTATGCCACTGGTACCATTGCGCTTTATCAATGTGGCCCTACCTAACAGTCAGGTAGGCCAATTATAATTAACCACTCTTACCGTATTGTAAGGGACATAGCAATATGGTAGGTTTTAAGTAGCCTCCAAGTGGTTAGAGTTAATAAAGGGTAGTAAATCGATGTTCATAAGCCGGAAATATCTGAGAAGATCTCACAGAAAGGCAAATGTTTCTTTATACACCCACCCACAATAATTCCTTAGAGTAAAAGCTGCACAGATGGACAGGCTAGCTTTACCCCTGATTGACTTGCAGTTCGTAGAAATGAACAAGCATAGGTGAATGTGATTGCTATAGTCTGTGATCTAGAGCAGTCGAGCTGATATATAAACATATCTCATTCTTTCATATATTCTAATTTCTTATTAGTTCAAAATGATACCCTTTTCAAAGGCTACAAATATTCAAATATAATACATAATGGAGTGTAATGTTTCTATGTTCCTTTCCCAGATGTAACAATGTTTATGGAGTCAAGTGTTGTTCTCTTCCTTCAGATATTTTACAAAGACAATGTTATTTGCATGCTGTAATTTGCTGCACGTTAGACCTGATACTCTTGGCATGGTATTCCCCCAAGCATTTGCCTTCATTCACTTATATTGCTGAACCCGATTTTGTTGGCATAAGGATTCTGCAAACCAGTGCTAACGTGCTTGCACTCTCTCCTTAAAACATAGGGAAACTGACTACACCTAACTGGCACATTTATAATCATTATAAGTCCCTAGTTAATGTTACTGCCTGCCGTACCTGTCTGTAATTACATTAAATGGTACAAATAGGTGGTAGCACCTATTGTGCCACCCACTAAAGTAAACTTTTAAAATATGCCCGAGGCCTGGCATGGAGTTTTAAACTGCCATTTTGACCTGGTAAAATAAACCATTTGTCAGGCCTAAACCTTCCTTTTTAATACTTATAAACCACCTTTAAGGTAAGCCATAAAGGCTCATAGGGCAGGGTGCATGGTATTTAATAAGTAGGACATGAGTGTTTAAGTTTTACATGTCCTGGCACTGAAAATGTCCTAGAGTTGTTTTTTCACTGCTGTAAGGTCTATCTCTCCTATAGGCTAATATTGCTTTATCTTATTTCAATCAATAACTTCAGATCTGGAGCAAAAAGATGAATTGTAATTTAAAATCCTCTTTAATACTAAAGTCAATATTAGTTTTCTATTTTGAAAATGCTAGTTTAAGAAATCTAGTATATTCCTGATTTACATTTCTTAGGCCTTTGTAGGAGTTTCCAGATGCATTTGCCTATTAAAAGGTCCCCACCCCAAGAATGTGCATCAATCCCAGACAGCTAACAATGGGACCTGGGTGTAGTTTGGAGAGATTTTATATGGCAGGATGGCCAGGGAGGAGCTTTCCCATACCCTGATTACATTTCAACGGATCTTGGCAACAGCACACACAAGGGAACCTCAAACTAAGCATGCCCTTTGCCCCAAGACAGTTTGGAGCCAGGAGCAGCCGAAGGGGAAGACCTGACCTTAAGTTTTGTAGGTAGGTCAGGGAATTCCCCACTCATAATGGCTAGCACCATGTATAAAAAGAGGACCTTCAGAACCACTCTTCCAAACATTCCTGAATCCGTGGAAGAAGTACGATGATTAGACCTGCTTGGCTTGGTTCCGAGCTAAAAATTGGTATTCCAAGGATCAGTTAACTGGCTTCCAGTGTGAGTTACAGGAACACAACAAACTTTTAGAAGGTACTGCCCTGCAACTGTCCAACGCCAACTGGACCTGCCCGAGCCCTTCTGCTGGCCTCTGCTGGAGTGAGTCCTGATCCCCTAGAGGTGTCCCCCAGTTTCATCACTTTTGACTGGCATCAGTGAGTGCTCCTTCACAAGAAAAAGATTACAATCCTGAAGCTTGGGTTCATTGCAATCACGGACGGGCTATTTCATGCCAAGACTCAGCCCCTTGCGATGACCAAAACACGCATTTCTATTGGTACTAGCTCTTTGCCCCGGCAGTGACCATCCATGGCCCCTGGCAATGCGAGACCTTAACTTTGTGCTACCAGTGACCATCAGTGCTGATCACCCAATGCAAAGCTTCAGTGATGACTGGCTGTAAGACTTGACAGGCTTTGTTTACCTCCTACACTTTTCTCACCTCGTTTTTGCTGGCATTAGGACTCTGTGCACTTTACCACTGCAGACCAGTGCTAAAGTGCTTGTACTCTCTCCCCTAAACATGGTAATATTGTCTCATCGCCAACTGGCATATTTAATGTACTTATAAGTCACTAGTAAAGTGCACTAAATGTGCACAGGACCTATAAATAGTTAATAGTCCTCTAACCATTGCTTAGGTCTGCCGCTGCCAAGCCTGTGTGTGCAGTTTACACTGCCATTTTGACCTGGCATGAAAAACCTCTTGCCAGGCCAAAAGCTTTCCTTTCCATACATATAAGTCACCCCTAAAGTAGGTCCTCGACAACCCACAGCTTGCAATGTATTTGAAAGTCAGGACATGTACTTTTTAGTTTGAATTTTGCATGTCTTGGTAGTGAAAACCTCTCACGTGCATTTTTCACTACTGCAAGGCCTATCTCTCTGATAGGATAGCATTGGGACTGACTTATTGCATCTTAAGTGTAATTCCCAATTCTAAAGAGATTGACTTTTCAGGTTTGGTGTCTGTGGAATCACGATGTAAAATGACAACTAATGATGAAGTCGTATTATAAATGCCAATTATGAAAATGCCACTTTTAGAAATTTGGCATTTTCCTACTTTAGCCATTTGATACCTGCTGCCTGTCTCTGATACACGTCTGGGGAGGGTGACAGCTGGGCTTTGTATAATTTCCCTAGATAGCTGCACACGATGGGTGATTTAGTGTGACTTGATGGCCCATCATGAGTAAGATAGGAGGGAAGAGATGGGCACAGCCTAACACTTACACCTGAATAGGCTGTGTCCTGCCCCCCGTTCATACAAAGGGCTTCATACTCCCCTGTTGTGACTCTGGAGCAACAAGGCAAGAAGATACTTCTGAACTCTTCAAAGACCTTTCTTTGAAGTCTCCCCTACTTCAAAGGCACAACTATGTATAGGTACTGGACCTATCACACCACCACTTCAGTGGCACAAAAAATATATGCACTGCTATTGTTAGTGCTGATGCATAAAAGGAGCTTGCTCTTCTGCTGCTTGTGCATGCCTGCTTGGTGTGAATCAGGACAGGTTAAACTGCTGCAGACTATACTCTACTTTGTGCATTTGATGGATGTTAGCACTATTGTGTGTGCTGGTGAAGTTTACATGCTTCATGTCTGTGCTGTGCCTGTCCAGTATGGGTATACTGCTACTGTTAGTACAAGCTCTAGTTCAAGTTCTGATGATAATGTTTCTGTTTTAGTGCAGCTTGCAGTTCCTATGGTATTGTTAGAAATATTTTATGCATGACTTTACTGTGCCTTTGTCCACTTCAGAATTGTGTTGGGAGAACAGAAGAAGGTTGAAGGGTGGTAAAGAATGGAAGTTTCAGCAAACGATTATTGTGAATGACACTAAGTGGTACTGTTGTAGCTCATGCTTTACCTCTTCTATGCATGTGTGAGAGAGAGAGAGAGAGAGAGAGAGAGAGAGAAAGAGAGAGAGAGAAGGAAATAGAGAGAGCATATCCTAGGCACCTTCCGCTAGCTAAGAGTTAGAGTTAGTGGAAGGTGCTAGACTCTACAAAATGTACATGATGATTACTCAGAAGCATGAAAGTTGATTTGTATGTCAATGTGCTTTTAAACCATGGCATTTTTGCTCTGACCTCCAGAGCATTACGGCATAGTAGTACTACGAAGCACAGCACTCCTGCAGAGTAAATCCACTACTGTTCCATTAGAACTATAGTAAAGCAAGTGCATGCACTATCCACTTCATAGTATTTTTTCCATAGCTACTCAGTTACAGTAAAAGTCTTTTTAAAGTATAAAAATAATTAATCTATGGTGAAAAATACTTGTACTATCTGATTCAATGTCTAGGCTCCCTTCAAAGATATGCTGGCATTTTTGCCTAAGGTATAGAAATCCTCTTGAAAGGTGCTGAGACCTTAACATTAATCCTGATGAGAAGTGCAGCTATTTTCCTTTATATCTATAGCACCTCTGGTTCCATCAATTGAAATCTTTCCAAAGCTGCTGTTGAGTAATATCGGTAACATCTAACATATAGCTAGTGTACTTTATAATCAGTGTACATAAATGGGAGTTGAGACTCAATTGTGACTTAATAGGCATCTAGGGCCTGCCTAATATTGAAATGATCACCAGGTTGATGGTCATGTTTAAAGAATTGGCAGAAACTGCCATCACGGTGGTTCCTGTGAATGCTTTTTGCAGTTCGATGCATGACTGTTAACGTACTGCCCTTTGTCACAAGGAAAGGGCAGGTATGTGCCATATATCCAATATGGCGCTTTCCTTATCATTTCTCTTTGTGCTTGTTGTTGTAATGGTTAATTCCCCTCTTCTTTCTTCACATCAATGCTCTCTCTGTTCAGCCTGCATGGCAGGAGAATAATGTGTGATGTCATGGAATGTTGGTGTGTGGACTGGTGGAGAGCGTCAGTTGGAGGATGAGAGGCTGAGCAGAGGGAGACTGCTCCTGGTGGGGCTGTACATCCTATACATCTTTACTCCTATCCTATTTACCATCCTACCTTCATCTTCTACAACTGTAACTGAAACTAATAAAGGAACTACTTGGAACCACCACCTGGCCTACTCCTTGAACTATTTATTTACAACACTTGTGCTGTTTCAGCAGCATAGCACCAAAGCAGGCACCTTTGAACCATAGTACAACAGTGCCTGTGTTGTAGGCAGGATTGTTTTTTGTGCAGGAATGGGCACCTTCCTGCACAAAAACAATTCATAGAGATGTTGTCCTCTTTCTAGTGGCTGTGACAGGTACAAAAACCCATGTGGGTAATTCTATGCCAATACCAAAGCAGGGAATGGATGTGAAAGAGCATGTGATCAATTTCTTGTGCAGGGGTCTATTCATTACTCTACATCTCCAGTGCCCCGGTCTCTTGTCTTTGTGCTGAATAAGAGAGGCGAACAATGTACTTGTAGCAACAACTGAGTCATAAACAACACAACATTAAAAACGATTCATTTGATCCGAAGAGGGCTGTCTCAAGCTAAGTTTGTATACTTCTCTAAGGTAGTCTACTAAACAAAGTAGGGCCCCTGAAAGACAAGATATAGATTGACAGGACAAGGGGAAAGAGAATGCAAAAAAAGTATATAAATCTGCCAACTCAGGGGGCATATCATCAAGGGCTGAAGACATACTTATCGCCGATTTAGCTTCCGTTTTTGGGTGAAAAGCGGCGATAATTAAATTGCAATATTTGCAAGGACACGCTAACGCGTGTTTCCTTGATTCAGCTCCCGTTTTGTTCTCGCCTTGCTTTGCATCTCTAATGAGATGCAAAGGAGGCGTGCCTAACAAAACACCATGGGAAAATATCGCTACCCCAGCTTCGTAATATCATCAATGAGGGGTAGCAATATTTTAAATCCCGTTTACTATGCCTTAACGCAGGAATTTAATATATATGAGAGATTCCTGACTAAGGCATAGCTAACATGGGAGTTGGATTATGGTGATACGCTGGTTTTTAAGCGATATTGGTCCATTTCCCTGGAATATTATCGCCCTGGAGTAGCGCGTTGTTAAAAACGTGTTACCAGGGCGATAGATTCCTGCGATAGACGGCGATAAATAAGCAAGCGCTAAGCACACTTTGCGTTTATTTATCGCCGTCCTAGTAAATATGCCCCTCAGTTGGTTAGTGTTGGAGTAACTCATCCAATATTGACATACAAAGTATAATCTTGAGCCGAAACATACAAAATTAAGGTATTTATCAATTGAATACATGTTTACTGCAATATTCAAACTTTTCAAATATTTTAGCACAATTTCATACATATCATGTAGGTAATCAAAATAAATTCAACATATGATGCATGATGTAAGAGACAAGTTTATATTATCTTTTAGCTAAGCAGTCCGACAGCCCACTCATGGTAAAATATCACATGCCCACTCACACATCTGTCAATCATACTTCGTTCATTCGGACTCATTCAATTTAAGGACCCTTAAAAATAGTTCAATTTAAGGACCATTAAAAATAGTTCAACATAAGGACCATTAAAAATAGTTCAACATAAGAACCATTCTACACGAGATGTACTTCCAACAATAAATCTCGGTATAACCCAATAACTTTAGTTATAACGCAAACATCTTGGAATCTAGGTATACCATTCAATCATATCTTCTTCAGATAATTCATTTTAAATCGAGACTTGAATACATTTTTGGTTATATTTTTAGATTCCTTTGGATTATGGTCATACAATGAAAGCCCATTTTTTCACATGAAAGTAATGTAGTCTTCTGGTTCACAATCATTTTGTAGTGGCAATATGCTTTTCTAAGGTAGACTTAACAGTACAATCTATAATAGCATTTGACCAGTAAAAACTTTTGACCTTCAATAAAGCTTTTACTGCTTTTAATCTGAAAAACATGATAGCCACATTTCTACATGTCTTTCATACTGTTTCTTGATATGTCAAAGTGCCAGTTTCTTACATCTGGATGACAACATCTTACAGTCATCACAGTAGAAATACCTGGTAAATATAAATATTTTACTCCGTAGTTTAGGCATCCATTTGTCTTTGCTTATTCATCCTATAATGAAAACATTGGACCAACTGGTATGACTGACTGGAAACACCAGAATTGCCATATTATTGTCATTCCAATTCTTGGTGGAAGTATCCATATTCTTCTCTACTTTTGAGATACTTCTACATATGCTTCCCAATATTCCTCCATCCTCTCTCCATGTTTCTATGCTTGCTTTTTAGATCGGTAATGTACTCATTCAAATTCAGAAATTGTTCCTCTAACATAAGGTGTCACATTCTATCTCTAAGTTCTTGATTAATGTGATTATGAGTTTAGATCGTATGTAATAATGGCTTGCTTAATAAAATAAGTGCAGAAATATCATTAAAAAAATGGTATTCCATGTGCCAGCAGAGTATTCAACATGTTCTCTTTGTGTGGATTAGCTCTGTGCCCCCCATCAATGCAGTTGCCACAGTTTCCATTACAGTCTGGGCAGCCCACTGCTTGTGTGCTGCCCAGTTTTATTTGAGAATTTAACTCTGTTCTCAATCCAAATTTCGATATGTCCCACCCTCCTCTCCAGATGCCTCGACAGTTATCAATGTCAGTTCGCTCAAGGACTGGCTAGGACACTGAATTCTGATTGATATTTGGAGGCAACATATCCTAAGGCTGCAACTCTATTCCTTTAACTCTCACCCACACAACTCACATGCTCGCCTTGAACACATCTTGCCCTCAGCCTTGTTATGCTCCTCCTTTACCCACAATGACTACATAAGAAGACACATTGTGACTGCAAGCCAGTGACAGCCACTTTTCACTGGGGAAAAGTGATTCCGACCATCCCCACCTGGCGACCACAGAGTGCGGCCTTTGAGGATCACCCCTTTAGTGAGATTCTGCCTTCCACACATTGAATATTACTTCAAGTTCGACAGAGGCTCCACTTCCTCCCATTTTTCTGACTGGGATGCCTTTAAGGTCACTGTTCGCATCCATTGGCTGTGTGAGGCCTCAGCTAAAAATAGGCAACTTGAGAGGGGCCTTATGTGTGTAGAGAATAAGGTCAAGGATTGAGACAACATCGATCATCTAAGAACCTTCTTATTAATGCCCTTAGGGCAGCTTGTCACACTGTTGTCTATTCATGGGAGAGACTGCAACACATTGATTATTTCAAGTACACCACTCAAATTCATACTAAATGGGATAGATTTGGCCTCCTTCTTGCTTAGTTCACCACACATGAGATTTCTTAGGTCCTCCTCATCGAGTGTGTGGATCTGAATGACATTCTGGTCTCCTCTCAACAGTAAATTCTACTAGGCTTTTGAGACTCTAATCTCTATGGCGAACCTTCAACTGACCCCATATTACGGCCTTTCTCACAAACCTCCCATCTCCTTGGGTTTCCTCCCAGGATTGCATGGAGCTGGATTCCCCAATCTCTCAGCAATTTATTAAGCCTGACATTTGCGATCTCCTGGCGGGTAAAATGCCTGGTTTAGGTAGGCTTTCAGTGGACTTTGACCATACTGATTCTGCTCCTGTTGCCCACAAACTAGCGGAACACTTTGCAATACTCCTGGAATCTGGCACTCTTCTGTGATCCTTATGGAAGACGTCTTTGGTCCCCTTGCTTAAGCCAGGGCTTCCCCAGCTAACACCTCCTGTTTTAGTGCCATAGCAATCCACAATACTGATCACAAAATATTGAGTGAAGTTCTGTCCACCAATATCGTTCCGCTTCTCCCCCATTTAATTCACCCTGATGGGTTTATTCCCTCCAGGAATACCATGGTAAACCGTTGCTGTTTTCACAGTATTCTTGAGATGGACCCTCCTAATCTTTTTGAAGCCATGTGACAATTTGGATTTTGCCCAAGTATCATTCAAGTCATTAAAATGCAGTATACAAATCCCATGGCTTGTATCTGAATCAGTAACTCAATGTCCTCCTCCTTGTCTGTGCATTGTGATAAATGACAGGGATATCACCTGTACCCATTGCTATTTGCTCTGCCATGGACCCTTTAGCAATAAAGCTCTGCATAGTCAGAGTGAATTGGGGTATGCCCTTACCTTACATGTTCCTCGTTGTCTCTCTATATGTGGATGGCTTTCTCCTTTATTTCAAGGGTCTCCAGTCCACCTTTCAAGAGCTCCAATGACTCTCTGAGGACTTTGTAGCCACTTCAGATCTACAGATCAATTAGTCAAATTTGTGCATTTTCCCGCTGGTTTCTCCAAGGCCTGTTTTGACCTGAGAGGAGGCTCCCTGCATTAAGAGGTTACCACTTTTCACTATCTGGGCATCCAGGTTTATCTTTCAGATACGAGTCATAAGGTAACCTAACCAGGGCAGTAAAAGCCAACTCTTCTCACATCCTCTTTTGGAGAATCATACCCACATCTCCAATTTATCGCACTGCACTGTGATAAACGGTTCTCCTCCTTTGCCTTTTACATTGTTTGAGAATCAATTGCAAGCCATATCCATGGTGTTTTTCCATAACCTTGACACTCTCCTGGGCAACTTCATTTGGCATACTGGGAAGAGGAGGGTGGCACTTGTCAGGTTCCGCCTTCGGTTTGACTCCGGGGCGGGGAAGGGGCTTGGAGCTCTGCCCTTCGGGCTAGATTATTGACCACTTAACTCCAGTGTCTAAGCAGATGGCTGGCCTGACTCTCCCTTGAGGAGACCCAGGACTGGGGTCTTCCTTTACAGGTGGATGACATAAATACACTCCTTTGGTCCTCTCGCTGTTCACATTTCAACCCCAATCTCCTGCAAATGGCGCTATGTTGTTACTCTTGTGCCCTCGCTCTCTCTAAGAAAGTTGTTCCCCACTCCCCAGCAGTGCCCTTACTGGGTTTTCCTTCTCCCACTGGCATCGTAGTTCTTAGTAAGCTCCACCTCTGGCGTGCATCTAATTTAACAACAGTTAGTTGTCTCATTGAGGATGAAGGCCTGCTCTCATTTGAGGAACTCACTGAGAGCTTTAATCTGCACCACAGTGAGGTCCTCACATATAATGCTATTCGGCATGCTCTGACCAAGATGTGGTCTCTCACTCACTTGTCCAGGGACCCAATTCTTTTGTCTAAGCACTCTATACGATGGGTAGGGGATGAAGAGAAATCTCCTGGTTCTACAAATACCTTATAGTGCATGCTCACCAGTGATAGCCTTATTGGAAAACCACCAGCAGCAGAGTTTTTCACGACAAGGAGTGGACATTGGCACTCAAATTTCCCCTTATAATATTTTGTAATGTGAAATTTAGATTGATACAATACTTTATATTCCATATGGTCTATCTACCCCAGAGACTCTTTATAAATACTTCCTGCATGTCTATACTCCCTGCCCTCGTTATCTTGACCCAGTAGCTGATTTTACTCAGATGCTCTGGGAATGCACACTCCTTTTGCCTATCTTGACTTATATCATTGATCTTCCGTCTTCAGTCACTGTCAAACCTATACCCTTAGACTGGGTTTCTATTGCATTAGGGATATAGAAGTGATCTAAAAAGACCATGCAGCCTCAAAATTAGGTAACGTGGCCCTTCTCCTGACAAAAAACCTGATTATCTCCTACTGGAAGTCCAAATTTCCATCTTTTATAAAGTGGGGATGTACCTGTGAGCTTAGAGTTGTACAGATAGGAAGCTAGAAGCATCTATAAATGCCCCCTGGAAATTCAGTGGGATATTCTCCTAGAATGTCTACAGATGGCCTTGAAAGGCCAGATTGCTCCCCACTCCAACAGGTTAAACCTCAGGCAATGGTCTTCCCTCTTCTAGGTTTCAGGGTGCGACAATTGTACTGAATGTTTCTCCGTTCACCTACCTCACACTCCTCAACTGTTTCACTGCACCCATACTTACATCACTACTCATCCATTAGCTACTCTCCTTAGCTAGGCTTCTTTGACTCCCTCCCTGATTCCCCTGGCCCCTCCCTCCCCTTCATCCTACTATCTCTGCTCCATGCCCCAGTTTCAAGTTGCATTAAAACTTAACCATGCCTTGTATTCGCAACATATATTATTGTACATTATGAACACATCTTGCATCTCGATTGGGTTATAATAATCACATTGCATCATGCAGTGTATACTGATCCACTTTTATGAATAAGTACTGCAAAGGTTTGCTACACTGGCAATATGTTGTGTACCAAATAACAAAATGCAAATAAGAGTATGTTGGAAAAACTTATATTTAAAGTCACCAGTGAGTCCCTTGACTATATAGAGGAATGAGGCCAAATGCTGAGTTTCTAAATGAAGTCATGGGACTCAGAGGTGACTTGAAATATTCTTATAATGTAGGTCAGAAGGTACTTTATTCCTTAAAATATATGGTCACACAATTTCCTTTCCAACAAACCACTTATGTCCTTGGTGTGGTGCTCTTTCATAAGACATAGATGGAATGTTTGTAAACACGAAGCATAAAACTTAAATCTCTGGTGCAAAATTAAACATATCAAAAAGCAGTTCGATATTTTTTGCAAAAAGATATTAACATTAGTTTAGTATAAGTCAGGATAAAAAAACAACAGTTCAGAAAATATGGAAAAATGTAAAGATTCTTTATTTCAAATAATTACTTAAAGTATTAAAAAAATCAACGTGTTACCATACATATCTAATTTCTGCTCATTAGAAATGGGGTTCCTGGTCGGCTGTGGTATTCACCCAGGCCAGGCAGGAACTATGACTCAAGTCAGGGTAAGCTAGATACACAATAAGATCTACTGTGCTCACCCATTTTATAAGGCAAACAGAGGAGCACTTGCAAGTGATTCATCAAGATTTTGGACTAAAGTCCAATTTTGATGGATTACTTCTTTTAGAAGGTTGGGATTTGGATAAAATGTTGTAACAAAGACTTGTCGTTGCGCAGAAGATTTTTCCTTTTTCATTACCAATGTTTCCCTATGGGTCTGCCATGTTCTCTTCATAGCTGATTTCACAAGTTTCTTCGGGTAACTCCGGTCCAATAGTCTATTCAATAGGTTATTTGCATGAAAGTTGTATTCATATTCATAGAAACAATTTTGTTGTATTCTAAGATACAGCAAATTCTTTTTCAGACTTCTTGGATGATTACTTGAAAAGTGGAGAGCCTTATTTCTATCCATTGGCTTTTTGTATAAGGTTGTCACAAGACCACCTTCCGCTGGATCCAGAAATTCCATTCGATGACGAGAGTGGTTTAAACTGAATTTTATATCAGGTGTTCTCTGGTTAAGCCATTCATAGAATTGGAGTAGTTGTTCAACATCCCCTATCCAAACCAAAAAGATGTCGTCTATAAAACGCATCCAGTTGGCAATGAATTGTTGGAACAGATTATTGTTGTAAACACACCTTTCTTCATACATAGCCGTAAAAAGTACTGCTAATTCTGGAGCGAATGGACATCCCATGCTACCCCTTTAGTCTTGTAAAGGAAGTCTCCTCCAAACATGAAATAGTTCTTTTTGAGTGTGAAAGCCGCTAACTCGATGATAATTTACGTGGGTACCATTACTGGTTTTTCTCTTTTTTCCAAAAAATTAGTCAAAACTGCTAAGCCATCATCCTGTGGAATTGGTGTAAATAATGATGTAATGTCCATAGTGACCATGATGTCCTTCTGGGCCTCAAAATCCACATTGTCAAGTATGATAATGAAGACTGGTTTGTCCTGGAGATAAGATAGAACTTCAGTCAAAAATGGTTTTAAGAAGTGGTCCACATACTTTGAAATGGGTTCAATTAGAGAGTTGCAACCAGACACAATTGGTCTACCTGGTGGGCATGCTTCATTTTTGTAGACTATGGTAGAATGTAGAACACTGGAACCCCTGGATGTTTATTTTGAAGATAGTCATATTCTTTTGGTCCTATAAAGCCTTGCAATACGTCTATAACATGCTTGATCATTAAGCTGTTTTTGCACGTCCGTAGTGTATTCAAGGGTTCCCCACACCACTATGGAGCCCCCTTTGCCCGCCTGTTTTATGGTTATAGACGGATCATTTTTTAAAGCAATAATGGCTTCTCTATGTGCTTTTGAGATGTTATGTTTCACATATCTGTTTTTTTTCTTCATATTCGAGACAGCCGAAAGGACGCTGTTTTCAAAAGTTAAAACTTCCTTTGGAATTTTATTTGAGGGTGCACAGAAAGTGGATTTTTTTTTCAAAGACCTGTACCTTCATTACTTTTAAAGAAGCTTTTTTCGGAAAAAACTATTTTTAACTGATTTTTCGACAAAACTCATTTGCTTCCACTTTCAATTTTATGAAGTCGGTCGTTCTCGTAGGGACAAAAGTTAGTCCCTTTTCAAAACTGCTTTCTTCAGCCTTTGTCAACAAACGTTCTGATAAATTGTAGATTGGAGATGGTATTAGCTTTTGTAATGTTCTCTCCTACTGGTAATTTTTCAAGGTTGGTTGTTGAATCTGGCCCGTCCTCTTGGTTTTTGCTGGCCTCTCCCTAAAAAAGTCTGGCCAGGTTGTTGCTGAGTGTTCAATCTTCTGTTCGTATTAGGCCATTCCTCGTTGCTATCTGTCTCCCCACCAGACGATTATGAAGTGTCAGAGAACAAGATGAACTGATTTTTTGATCTTCCTTGATATTTTGTGAAATATATCGGAGTGATTCAATTCTCGTGTAAAAGTCTGGTTGTAGGTATGGATACACGTTGTCCAAAGAGAAATTCCTCTTGTCTTTTTCAAACTTATTGCCATTTTGGTTGATAGTATAATCCTTGAATTCCAAGATTTCCTTTTCAACTATCTCTAAAAGATCCTTTGAGTCTGTTATCATTTGATTGCTCTTAATTTCTGTCTCTAGTATAGCTATTTATTCCAATTGCTGTTGAGAGATCCTATGTGCTGTTTCCACAGTAAGGACCATCAGGTCCCTACTGCATTTACAGCTAGATTCATGAAGCCAAATTGCGATCGCAATAGCTGCGAAAAAGCAATAGCGATTTCGCAAATAAAATCGCAGAATCCTGGAAGAAGCCCATTTGCGAATCTGAAATTGCGAGAAACCATGGAATCTGCGAAATATTTTGCGAAATCGCAAAACAATCGCAATCGCTATTCATGAAAAATCGCAGAATGCGAAAATCCCGAAAATCTCTATTTGCGACGCGCAATTTAGGGAGAACACAAACCAGTGGTAACCAGTAAGGACATTTTTTTTTTTTCAAAAAAACGTTTACAAACTACCAACAGGTGCAGGCCTGACCAAACAACTTAAGGATATGCAGCTGGAGCATGAGGACTCTCACAATGCCAGGACTCTACATGGTGGTCAGGTGGCGAAGGCTACAGCGAGCAGCACGGAACAGACGTAGGATCCAGGAGTGGATATTCCGCCAGCGGGGCACCCTTCTTGGCCAAACCAGGGAGCAAATCTACGCTAAGTACCGCCTGAATGGGGCAATGATCATCAAGCTGATCCAGGACCTAGACCCCCTGATGCAGCACCCAACAAGGAGGACCAATGCCGTGCCCACACATTTCCAGGTATTGTGCAGCCTGCAACTTCTGGCCTCCGGAAGCTTCCAGGGGATAGTCGCTGTTGCAGGGGGGATATCCCAGCCCACCATGTCCCGCTGCCTAAGGAGTTTCCTGGATGCAATGCTGACCCAGCTACACCACTACATCTCATTCCCCACCAGCCAACAGGACTTGAATGAGACCAAGCATCCATTTTACAACGTTGCACAATTTCCACATGTAATAGGATGCATTGACTGTACCCACATGCACATCTGCCCACCAGCACAAATGGAATACATGTACCGCAACCGCAAGTCCTACCACTCCCTCAACATCCAGATGGTGTGCAATGCTAAGACATACATCACGGACATAGTGGCACAGTACCCGGGGAGCACACATGACTCCTTCATATTCTGGCACAGCGGCATCCACACACGACTGGCCAGGGGAGACTTTGGGGAAGGACACCTACTAGGTAAGTACACATGCCCCAAAATAGTACACTGTGATCATGTATCTGTGCAGAACAGGCACTCACCCTCTGCTCCTTTCATTCAGGTGACAGCGGCTATTCTCTCCGTGAGTACCTCCTCACCCCATACCTCAACCCTACAACACCACAGCAACGGTGTTACATGCTGCACTCATACGCACAAGAAATTGCATTGAGAGGACATTTGGGCTTTTGAAGAGCAGGTTCCGCATACTTCACAAGACTGGTGGGGCCATCAAATACACACCTGAGGTATGCTGCCGCATCGTAGCCGTATGTGCAATACTCCACAACATTGCTACCAAGCGTAGGATACCAGTGGAGATATCTGGCAGTGAGTCGGAAGGGGACAACTGCCCACCTCCACATGTGCGTCATGCACGCGGTGAAAATCCTGCTGAAGGACACAGGCGCCACAACCACATCACTATTAACTATTTCTAGTGCACCCATACCCCTCACACAACACTGCACTAATGCATGACAAATGTAATAATGACATGAGTTGGATTTAAGTCAGACCATAAATCTTTATTGTTAAAACACAACAAAGTGGCCTTTTTTTTCTTTGGTGTCACATAAGGACAGTATTTCTTCATACCTCCGAATGCAGGGGTAGAGGGCTTGCAGAGGTGTCCAGCATGGCCCTACCGACAGTGTCCAAGTACTCAATGGTGGCTGCGACGAGACACACCAAGTCATCTCTCTGGGTCCTGAGGGACTGTGTTGGCCCAAGATGATGGTGTGGGCCTGCTGCTGCATAAATGTACAGGTTCAGGCGGCAAGGATATGCTGCTGTTTGTCGACGCAACCTCGCTCACATCGTCAGGCTCCCCTGGTTCTCCATGGGCAGTGGGCTGTCTGCCGAGCACTGCTGCTGTTAGAAGATCAAGTGATGTAGTGTAGTTCCTAGTTTCCCACTAGGCCCTGCGCATTGGAATAACATAAACAGTAGTATCGACGTGGAACTGCGGATATTCCAGGCCTCCACTGACTATGCTAAACTTAATTGGGTTGTGTTACCAACTAGCTCAGAGGTCACTGGAAACTTTCTTCTCTGCATAGGAAGTGATCAGCTTCCTTGGCACAGACAAGAAGGGATTCAGTTTTCCAACAACCGTGCAACATGACAACTTTGCTCCTCAGATCAAGAGTCAATCTCTAGGGTCGTGTGAAACAATAGACACAGATTTCACTCAGTCAGTCTAGTGCAGTTTACTTTCACAGTATGTAGAGAATAGAGAGACGGGCGTTTATCAATAAAGGGTTAACATTTATTGAACAGTCTTTCTTCTCGTACAAGAGAAATGTATTGCCACAATTGCAATAACTGTTATTGTAAAAAGTACGTACAGTAAGATAAGTATTGCGAAATAGAACTGTAAAAGCATTGATATGGTTTCTTAGCCATACAATGGTTTAAAAGTAATAAAACATATATACAGTCATATATACATTAGGCTAACATACTCAACTGGTGCTTCTAACTAAGCCTACCCCAGTGTGCCTGACCTAAGCCTAACACGTGAGACGGGGGAGTAAGTAAGTAGCTTAAGTTAAGTTGGTTTTGCCAAGGTTTGTTTCAAGAATTCTCGTCTAAGGGTTTAGTCAACACCATACCTCTGAATAGAATGATGGAGGATTGGTATCTCCTTCAGGGGTCTCTCTCGATATCCCAGTCACCTGCGAGGGTAAACTGGAAGCGCCGGGACTGGATTTCTCTGCACGAGAAAGGCAGCGGCTTCTCTCAGCGCGTCGAGGAAGGAGGGGTGACAGCGTCCGCGGGCAGCTGGAATCTGCTGGATGTCTTCGCAGAGGACGGCTGTTCAGCTCCTTAAGCGTACTGCACCATAGTTCGCGCTGTAGCGGCGATAATGGTAATCAGCAGCTTCACCACCACAGGATAGCAGGCTGCAGCGACAGAGTGCTAGTTTTTACCAACACAGGGTCATGCAGGCAGCTGGCATCAGCAACAGGTTCGCTCACAGCTAACAGCTCACAGCTTCGCATTGCTTAAGGCAACGTTGGTAATATTTATACCTGACAGGTGCCGGGTTTGACGCAAGTTTGCTGGACATAAGACGTCAATTAAAGATGTCACTAGGAAGTGACAGTTATCAGTTGCTCATTAGAGTTCCATTACTAATCAAAACATAGCAAGCGGGGATTTCCAGGTTTGCTGAGTTTTTATCTTGTTGAAGAACTCGGAGTGTTATCTAGGAATATCAGATAGTGACTGCTGCTCTGTCATTGCACTAATTGGTCGCAAAGGAAGTAGCAGAGAGTCATGCTGGAATGTGGCTCTGTTCGTGTGAGGCCAGAGATGACTTTTCAGAAAATCGCACTTGAACGGTTATGCCAATATAGGGAATAAATGGATTTATAGCCGAATAGGGGCATAAGGTCACAGTATCGATCAGGAACCTAGATAAGCACGCAACACCCACTCCACGTATACATGTCCATCAAAATTACTAAAACTAAAGCAATTAGATGCATGTGTAACATTGCCCACCCCAAAATACATAAATGCATTCGAAATAGGCGTACTTGTAATACATCGAATTTAGGTACTGTACGTTTTTTAAAGCATAGTAATCATTCAAAAGGTATTGCATATGAAATCAATGAACGATTATGCAAAAAGAATTACACATGAAGTATCTCTGACAGAAGAAATGCGAGATAAATCATCACATAAAAATGCATTGTAATAACATGTGTGCTAGAGGCTGGTGTTATGTTGTTATGTCTCTAGATGTTTTTAGAAATAGAAGTGTGAAGCTTCTGTTCTCTAAGAATAGTTTTTACGTTAAGCAAAGATTTTTTCGTGCCAAAAGGAGAGGGTCAATATGTTTAAAAAATGTCCAATTCAAAGAAAATAGATTTCCAAAGCACTTGGCAGTTTTTTGTTGATCAAAACTGAAGGCCGAATTCAGAGTTCATGGGAACGCTGTGTGTCGGAAAGCTTTTCAAAAGTTATTGTTTCTCTATGGGTGAGAACATCGTATCAGACAGGCTCGCAAAGAATTGGTCTACAAAATCAGGTGATAGTTCAACCAAATTAGATAGCGCTGTAACTTGGCAGGTGTGAGAATGATTGCTGTCATCGAAGGCAGGACCAGCAATGCTCACAGAACGTTGTACCTGGATGATGTTGCTTTTGTCACTCGCTCCACTGTTACCACTTGGCTGTAGTACAGGAGTCTCCACGAATGCCGTCATCAGGATTGGTAGCCGCTGGGGACAACACAATGCGTGAGCCGTTATTGGACTTAGCAAAGTATCGACGTCCATTAGTACTGCTGATGGAAGTGAAAGACAGATGTCCAACACGCATTCCTCGCCGCAAAGCATACACCGTAGCACAGGTAAAATGCAATTTTGCCATATTGGTCTGAATGAAAGGAACCAGGTCATGTTTAGATCTCTTAGCCTGGCCAATCCGAGGACGTTAGTTATCCTGTCCCTGTAGCGCATTGCTAGGATTGTCTCTTCCATTCCCATGGGAGCTATGTCTGAGCCGAGGCTTGCCATAACGTAGCAGGATGGTCAAAAATAGAATCCCTGCGATGAGTCCCAAAAATAGTGGAATGCCGCCAAAGATGGAGTGCACAAAATTAGGAAAGATTCCCAAAATTGCCTGGAAGGGTGTCAGCAGTCCTGTAAAGACTGTCTTAAATATGCCTGGGATGCTTGTTGCACTAGACATGTTAAGGAGTTGGCTGAACATTTCTACGAAATGCACGGGGCAATTTGTTGATAAAAGGTCATGGACTTCAGTAGCCGTCCTTGCGACTAGAAGATCATACGTCTCTTTAGATGACGTTATAGGCACTGTTGTCTGTAAAAGTACAGATTTCATTTTGCTTAATGTATCAATTCGTATAGAATAGAGATTCAGACGAGGCCAGAGGGGAGTCACTATGTCTGGAGGCCCGCTCGGGAACAATGCTTGCATGCAACATTTGACCATGGACGTTACTTGTACTAGATAACTTAGTCCGGGCGCGAGGCCACAGCACCTGTGATCCGTTCTAAGAATGTAACTCCCGTTTGCGAGTTGCATAAAGAAGGGCTCTATCTGAGTTGCAGGTGTGACTAGCTGGTGGCATGAGAGGTTGTTTGAATTTCCATCACATGCTCCGTGTAAATTAATACCCTGACACAAAAGTATACCGCTTAGTGAATGTTTACAGTTTTCACCACTAAGAAATACATTTTTGTCACTGTCACTATAGCAAGAATGAGTGTATGGTAATTTCCATTCGGATTTTACATATCCCTTACCCAATTGTTCATATTGGCCAGCAGGTATGTACTCAAGGCATTTATGAAATCGGAAAGTTGTAATCGGAATTGTGATAATCCCGTGTATTATCCATTCAATGACAGGACTCTCTGACATTGTCAATGGTAATCTCTCGAGTTTCTCGATGCTCAAGATTGTATAGTCTGCTCCTTTCTGTGCCAAACTGATCTGTTTATCAGTAAGGTTAAAAATGGAAAATAATGACGTTGTGTTGATTAAACGCCAAGGCACATAGCCTGAACGAAGATTTTGCAGCGTCCAGCCTAGTTCTATAATAGAGCGTAATTGAGACTGGCCATGTTGTAACATTAGCAAATCTCTGTCTATCACATCAAAGGCAGAGGATACAATATTGTCCAAAGAATATATTCTGGAAGACAGAGTCATTAACCCATTGTCTACTACAGAAAGTGATTTCTCCAAATTAATACGATCAATTTCTCGTATTTTTTCAGCAGTTTCAATTTGCTTTACTTTCCAAGCCTCGTTGTAAGCAGCATAGATACTGGTCGCTATGAAACGCTTTTGACGCTGTTTGCGTGGTCCAAGAATGAAATCGCGCAAATCAGCACCATCTTTTAATAAAGACAAGTGTTGCTTAATTTCAGCCAGTGTGGATGTAGTTAGCCATTCTAGGCAGAGTTTCCCTACACTGTATGTTGTTATAATCCCTGGATGTTGTCTCTGGGAGTATCTAGGGTCTAATCTGGTCATTTTTAACCCCGGTGTTTTATTCAGGAACCTATCTTGACAGCTATTTGTGTCTGCAGGCCAGATTAACCACTTTTTCCAATCAGGATGTGTTCTGTTGAAATGTAAAATTTGTGACACGTCTAACTCAATATCAGCTGTTGCATTTTCTGGTATTGGCTTTGGAATAGACGGTGTTTTCATTTCTTTGATCTTAGCTAGGCCAAGACAAGATGTTTGGTGTACAGTGTCATTTAAAAATAACATTTGTTCTGGTATCATGCAGGTTCTAAATAGTGCTTCTATGCCTTGCACCTGCCAATCTTTTGTACCCCAAATTGTTTTCGTTTCAATATTATTTTTCCAATAATCAAAACCAAATGTCATCATTTTGTCATAAAATGCTTCTGAATATATCAATTTAGAATTTGTCAGCATTGTTTTCATTCCTGTTTTGTCTAACAGTTTATAATAAAACGTTTCTGCATCACTGGTGTTAAACCCTGAGAAGTATTTGAATTTCTCAAAAAATGCTTTAGAACTGCTTTCAGGTGGTGTAGAACAATGTTCCCATTGATTATACATAAAAACATTTCTAGGCTGTGCAGATTTATGCAAGTAATGATCCCCATAGTGGGTATAACAGAATAACTGCTCATAACTAGATGAACCTTGTAAATAATCATGATCTGTGAATCTAGCTGACATTACTAAATCAGACATCATGTCATTAATACTGTTAAAGTCCCAATCATCAGAGAATGTACTAGGTGTCATAAAGTCACTTAAGGAAACCTTTAGTTGATGAGGATACTTCAGGATTTCGACCGGACCATAGATCTCATAGTCTGTTTTCTCCCATACTACCCCACCAGGTATTGGAATTGCTGTGACATTTACTGTTGACAGTTCTCTTTTCTTCACGTGGGATGATCTGTGTGGTTTCAGGACTAGGTTGATGTTCTGACTTGCTGTGTCCATTGTAATATATTTTCCTTCAATGAATTTTCCCAAACACAGTACCATGATGAGCCAAAGCAGGAGGAAAAATACACCTAGACCAAACCAGAACTCTAGCCAAGGGGAAATAAGGTAGATTTCCTTCAGTTGATGAAAGAGTTCCGTTGCTTTTTCTTTAAAAGACTTTTTTGTTTCTGGCATCACTTCGGGGTCATTTAAATCTTCAGAGAAGCTGTCGAAGTTGATGAAATAACCAGAGGCAGTTCTGTCAATTGATGGGATTGTTCTTTCAATCTGTCTCTCGGTAGCACTTTCTGATGCCACATTAGTATAGACTGGTGTTGTTTCTTGACGAACTGTTTCAATCTGTGTTTCAAGAGGCACGAGTTCCATGGCATTATTGCATAGTCCTTCATTTTGCACTGCAGGCTGATCGAATGTGATGAGTCTTTCAGTTTGAACCTCTTGGATTGTTGCAAGTTTGGGTATTCTGTTGTTTCTTGGGAGTCCACTGGGCCTACTGTTGATTATAGGCCACATGCTTGTGGTTTTACCAGATCGATGGACACGACTCTGTTCTCCTTTTTACCAGCAAGGGGCGGTAGCACTACTGATCTTGTTCCGGTGACTGCTAAGACAGGTACTGCTTTTCTGTAAGAAGGCCCAAATTCCTTCTTCACCGCGATCTTTTCTCTGACTAGATCCCCAATCTTTGGAATCCAGACAGGCCTCGCTGGGGCTGTTGCGGGTGGTGCCTCGTCAGTGGTACTTGGCTGTTGCTTTAACTTTATGTTGCTTAATGATTTTCTTGTTTCATTCAGTTCCTGTAAAACAGCCAAACGGTCTTTTACTTCAAACTGCTTTGTTTCTTCTTGTACCACTGACATCTGACTATCGAGGTCCTGAACGTTCATTCTAATTCCGAACAATAGTTCGTATGGGCTGAAACCTTTTAGAGAATTTCTTGGCATGTTGTTAAGACTAGTCTGGACACTTATTAAATGTTTGACCCACCCAGCGCCTGAACCTAATACCTTCGCTGTTATAGATTGCTTTATGTCCCGGTTTTTTCTTTCTACCACACTATTGCGACGGACAAGAATACCGCAACCCAATTCCCATGCTGGCCATGGCCTCCTTATAGGCTCGAGAGCTGAAAGCAGGACCCTGGTCAGAATGGAACGTGGTAATTGCGTATGTGCCGATATAGACTCGCAAATCTTTTATAACCGTTCTAGCGTCAGCCGAGCGCTGGAGGCCTCATTTTTTGAGTGCTTTTCGCCTTAACTGTTAATAGGACGCAGGCTGGGGTGTAGGCAGCGTTACGCTCTTTCTGACTGGTAGCCGGTAGCAAGGTTCGCTACTGCGATCCCTATTACAGTTTTCACAGTTGTTTGCATATATTTGGTGTTCTACACTCATTCCCGGCCACCAGAATACTGATTGTAATTCAGTCAGTGATTCCTTGATCTCTCTGTGCCTTAGACCCAAACCCATGTGTGCGTCTGCTATTAAAAATATTCTCCTGTTCGTGTTTGGAATTACTCTGTCCCCCACTCCAGGGATTCGAGCAAAAGGAACGGAGTTTGCATCGATTATGTATGCATAATTGAGTGGATAGTTTATGGGTAGTGCTACACAGTCGCCTTTTACGGTCGTTTTTACTGCCAGCATGGTTTCCCCGTCTATGTACTTATCTGTACGCTTTTTTGTGGCTACGGAAGCCGGGTTAGTTGCTTCCGCGGTGGCTGTATTAGCCAATGAATTCCCTGCAACGTGAACGCCATCACGTCGAAGACTTTGTGCGTGTATCACGTGAGTCTTTTGTAGTTCTTTTTGTAAAAGAGCTACCTCGTTCCAGAGCAATTTATGCTTTATTGTGGCACCTGTGTCATCTTTGTAGTCGTTTTCGATCCAACTCTGCAGTTTATTGTTGTAAGAGTTGACGCAAAAATGGGAATCGCACACTATAAGTGTCGGGAATTCACGTTCTGCATTTTCGAGCGCCATCTTTAAAGATCTGATTTCAGTTCTTTGAACCGAACAGTTTCTTACAGATTCAGTTTTTGTTACTTTCGGTCTGAATTTACCGCACAGCCAACGACCTTTAATGATCGCACATGCTGCATTGTAGGATTTACTCTCTACATTAAAATGCTGTACAAAGCTATCTGTATAGATTATACAGGCGTATTGTGGGAGAGGCAGGATTTCGATTGGCAGAGGATATTCTTCTTCATACTCTAAATCATTCAGTTCTTCGAATTGCGGGGCGAAATAGTATTTCACGTCTTCCGCTCCTAGAGAATCTATGCACTGTATCCATTTCGGGTCCAGTGACACTGTAGGCAGGTTTACTGGGCTGAATAGCGCCTCGAAGGCGGATTCCGCTGTAAGGATATTAATCCGTTTGCCGTGTGCTAGTTCTCGTTCATTTGCTAATGCGATTTGCACTGCGTTCACAGTTCTTTCTGTGTGACTGAATGTTTTTTCTGCTTGTGTGTACAAGTGAGATTTAATTGAAATTGGTACCTTTTCTCCCTCATTAGAGGTTAGGTACGTGAATCCGCATCTTCCTGGGATGACTCGGATTACAAGATCGATCGTGTTGTCACGTGTATCTAATTTTGTTTTTGCTAACATGTCTGTTTGCAGTGATCTCAAAATTTCTGTGTGTTTTTGAGTCCAATTGATTTGTTTTAAATCAGGTTTTATTAGTTCGTAGAGAGGTTTAACCCTCTCTGCGTAATTTAGTATGTAAGTTCTTCCGAAATTCAGAAAACCTAGTATGGATTGTAAATTCTTCAGCGTTTTTGGAGCTTGGAGTACAGCGCACTTCTCTAAGAAGTTGTCCGCTAGGCTTTTCCCTTCACTTGATAATTCGTACCCTAAGAATAGTACTGTCAGATGGGCAATTCGGGACTTTTTAAAGTTGAATTTGTAACCCTCTGCTGCGAACCCAAGTATAATGGTGTTCACCCTTTTCAAGTGAGTATCCAAGTCGTCGTCTGTGAGATAAATATCATCTACGTAAGACAATGCTTCATCATCATAGATTTGTAGTAACTCTGTTACCCTAGCTGAGAATAGTCCTGGGCTGTTCTTGAACCCCTGTGGGAGTCGACAGAATTTTTTCTGTGACCCAAATGCGGAGAAAGCGGTCAAGTATCTGCTTTCTGGTGCAATGTTTTGACAAAAGAAACCGTTAGAAATGTCTAATGTCGTTTTATATTTTTTCCTAACTATGTTATTCATTAGGGCTGCACTATGCGAGTTTTGTACTGCAAAAGTTTTGCAACATGTATTAAGGTGTCTGTAGTCCAAAACTAGACGATATGAATTGTCTGGCTTGGAGACAGGAAACAAAGGATTGTTCATTTGAGAGGTGCATGTTTCAATCACCCCCTGGTACTCAAGTTGATCTAAGATCTCCCTAACTTGTTTTTTAGCTTCTTGCTTTATGGGATACTGCCGTTGGGCAGTTGGTTCACTTTTTAGTTGGATTTTGTGAGGCGGTGAATCCTCATCCCATCCTACATGATTTTTATACAATGCAGGTGCCTGGGCTACTGCCCATTTCCTTGCATATGTGTATTTTTTATGAATCGGAATGTGATTCGAGAAGGCAGGCATAATCACTTCTTCGCCACGAGGGCACTCCCTGACAAACTCCGGGGGCCAATCTTTTTCAGCTAACAGAATATCATAGCCTTTTGAGAGCTTATCCCAAAATAGACCCTTAATTTTCCTAGTCTTATCACCCTCCATACGCAATGTTATTTCGTATATTTTATGGGGCTCGCTAAGTCTGGCGTCGGCAGTTTCAACCTGAATGTATTCATTCGTGTCCACTGTCTCCAGATGACTCATCAAGTTCTTGCGCGCTATACTGATCTCTGCTGCACTGTCCAACATTGTCAATGCCCACTCCCCGTTTTTCAACTGTGTCCTCAGTATTTTCGGCATGGTTGATTACTCTAATACTGGCTACCTTCTTTTTCTGAAATTGAGATTTCTTATTTTGAGCAGGTTCCTTGTCTTTGGACTTGGTGTGCTCTCCTGGGTCTGACCGTCCTCTTCTTTCCGAATTCTGTGGAAAAGATCGAGAGGGACGTGTATCAATACTTTGATATCTATCAGGTTTTTTTAGATTATCCCTATTTCTAAGGTTATATCTTTTCTCAGAGGGCTCCCGTTGGGGAGACTGGCGTTCTCGAGTCGGAGTTCTTTCCCTCCGTCGAGGAGACCTTCCTCTGGACTGGAAAACTTTTTCCTTGGGAGTGGATTGTTTATTTCCATCCCAGCTCTTTTTAGGAGTGTTTGAATTATTTTTAATAAATAATTTTTCAGGATTTTCGAGCAGTTGGGGCTTAACTGGTTTCCCACCCAAGCTGTCTCTACCTAATTCTTCATAGCATTTCTCTATGATTTTTGCAAGTTCAACAGGATCTTTTATATCTGTTTCCCTCAACTTCTGGCGGATCGCCACAGATGCTGCTTCTCCCTTTATGTTGGCTAATAATATAGCCGTGACCTGCTTGAAATCTTTCAGTAATTTCATACCTAGATTTAAAGCGGGCTCTGGACCGAATTCATTTTGAATCTGTTTTAGCACTTCTGGTATTACCGCCATAGACGGAACACCGTGTGTTTTTGTGTAAATGGAAGCAAAGACTGTACCCCAAGTGTCGCAGTCCTCCACGTGTGGTGCGATTCCCATAGGAAGGCAGATGGTCAAGATTCTGTGTTTCTCAATAGGGGTAGTATCAGGAAATACTGCCTCTATTTGAGTGATTTTCTGGGCTAACCAGAAAGGAATTTGTTCCCGTTTTATGGGTGTTTTACCAAGACATGACTGTATGTTCTGTGGTGTAATTTTATTTGTGTTCCCCTGATGAGGGGTCAGCTGTGGTGAATTAACAGCTGGCTGGACTGTTGCAGTCCGTATTACATATTGGACTAATTGCCTATGTATTTTTATTAACGTGTTTAGCTGTGCTAACAGCTCTTCTCTAGACATTCTTGCAATGTCAGGATGTGGTGTGTAGCTGGCTAGAACCGGCCACGTGGCTCCTGGTCTACCTAGTGGACCGAGCCTAGTTATGTGATCATTGTGTTTTAGGGCGCCATTAAACCAGAGCAGGTGCTCTTGAAATTTAAGTGGAATTTCAACCTCCTCGAAAGGGGCGTACTCATCCGGAGGTTCCTCTATTTTGTAATAGTGAAACTCTTGTGTTATAGCGTTTACCGCTGGAAAGTTTATCCATGAATAGAATACCTCTGTCTGCCGATACTCGTGAGCCTCTATCACGAAAATTACTGTACCACCTTGAGGTGGCAGTCCGTTTTCTATAAGTTTTAAAGTTATAGATCTTCTTAACTGGACCGGGATGATAATTGCATCCGGGTCTGCCTGTAGGAGACTCGAGTCCTCCTCTATTAGTATGGAAGCCAGCCTAGCTGCTTCCCTTTCTTCTTCATTGTCTGACATTTAAAAAATGCAGGCTTTGCAGAGTAGGTCTCCAAGGAGACAAAGATTAGATGCACCATATTTTGGAACACTGTATCCTTCAACGTTGAATAAACCAGAGCTTTACATAGGAATCTCTTCCTACTAAGGTCGGGCGGATTTTAACCTTTCACCCACTCCAGACGTCTATTGGAGTATTTACGGGAGAAAGGGGTGTGAAATATGCACGACTGAGTTACTCTACAAGTCTTGCGTTAGTTTATCGCCTTACCAAAACGTTGGGCGCCATGTAGTGTAGTTCCTAGTTTCCCACTAGGCCCTGCGCATTGGAATAACATAAACAGTAGTATCGACGTGGAACTGCGGATATTCCAGGCCTCCACTGACTATGCTAAACTTAATTGGGTTGTGTTACCAACTAGCTCAGAGGTCACTGGAAACTTTCTTCTCTGCATAGGAAGTGATCAGCTTCCTTGGCACAGACAAGAAGGGATTCAGTTTTCCAACAACCGTGCAACATGACAACTTTGCTCCTCAGATCAAGAGTCAATCTCTAGGGTCGTGTGAAACAATAGACACAGATTTCACTCAGTCAGTCTAGTGCAGTTTACTTTCACAGTATGTAGAGAATAGAGAGACGGGCGTTTATCAATAAAGGGTTAACATTTATTGAACAGTCTTTCTTCTCGTACAAGAGAAATGTATTGCCACAATTGCAATAACTGTTATTGTAAAAAGTACGTACAGTAAGATAAGTATTGCGAAATAGAACTGTAAAAGCATTGATATGGTTTCTTAGCCATACAATGGTTTAAAAGTAATAAAACATATATACAGTCATATATACATTAGGCTAACATACTCAACTGGTGCTTCTAACTAAGCCTACCCCAGTGTGCCTGACCTAAGCCTAACACGTGAGACGGGGGAGTAAGTAAGTAGCTTAAGTTAAGTTGGTTTTGCCAAGGTTTGTTTCAAGAATTCTCGTCTAAGGGTTTAGTCAACACCATACCTCTGAATAGAATGATGGAGGATTGGTATCTCCTTCAGGGGTCTCTCTCGATATCCCAGTCACCTGCGAGGGTAAACTGGAAGCGCCGGGACTGGATTTCTCTGCACGAGAAAGGCAGCGGCTTCTCTCAGCGCGTCGAGGAAGGAGGGGTGACAGCGTCCGCGGGCAGCTGGAATCTGCTGGATGTCTTCGCAGAGGACGGCTGTTCAGCTCCTTAAGCGTACTGCACCATAGTTCGCGCTGTAGCGGCGATAATGGTAATCAGCAGCTTCACCACCACAGGATAGCAGGCTGCAGCGACAGAGTGCTAGTTTTTACCAACACAGGGTCATGCAGGCAGCTGGCATCAGCAACAGGTTCGCTCACAGCTAACAGCTCACAGCTTCGCATTGCTTAAGGCAACGTTGGTAATATTTATACCTGACAGGTGCCGGGTTTGACGCAAGTTTGCTGGACATAAGACGTCAATTAAAGATGTCACTAGGAAGTGACAGTTATCAGTTGCTCATTAGAGTTCCATTACTAATCAAAACATAGCAAGCGGGGATTTCCAGGTTTGCTGAGTTTTTATCTTGTTGAAGAACTCGGAGTGTTATCTAGGAATATCAGATAGTGACTGCTGCTCTGTCATTGCACTAATTGGTCGCAAAGGAAGTAGCAGAGAGTCATGCTGGAATGTGGCTCTGTTCGTGTGAGGCCAGAGATGACTTTTCAGAAAATCGCACTTGAACGGTTATGCCAATATAGGGAATAAATGGATTTATAGCCGAATAGGGGCATAAGGTCACAGTATCGATCAGGAACCTAGATAAGCACGCAACACCCACTCCACGTATACATGTCCATCAAAATTACTAAAACTAAAGCAATTAGATGCATGTGTAACATTGCCCACCCCAAAATACATAAATGCATTCGAAATAGGCGTACTTGTAATACATCGAATTTAGGTACTGTACGTTTTTTAAAGCATAGTAATCATTCAAAAGGTATTGCATATGAAATCAATGAACGATTATGCAAAAAGAATTACACATGAAGTATCTCTGACAGAAGAAATGCGAGATAAATCATCACATAAAAATGCATTGTAATAACATGTGTGCTAGAGGCTGGTGTTATGTTGTTATGTCTCTAGATGTTTTTAGAAATAGAAGTGTGAAGCTTCTGTTCTCTAAGAATAGTTTTTACGTTAAGCAAAGATTTTTTCGTGCCAAAAGGAGAGGGTCAATATGTTTAAAAAATGTCCAATTCAAAGAAAATAGATTTCCAAAGCACTTGGCAGTTTTTTGTTGATCAAAACTGAAGGCCGAATTCAGAGTTCATGGGAACGCTGTGTGTCGGAAAGCTTTTCAAAAGTTATTGTTTCTCTATGGGTGAGAACATCGTATCAGACAGGCTCGCAAAGAATTGGTCTACAAAATCAGGTGATAGTTCAACCAAATTAGATAGCGCTGTAACTTGGCAGGTGTGAGAATGATTGCTGTCATCGAAGGCAGGACCAGCAATGCTCACAGAACGTTGTACCTGGATGATGTTGCTTTTGTCACTCGCTCCACTGTTACCACTTGGCTGTAGTACAGGAGTCTCCACGAATGCCGTCATCAGGATTGGTAGCCGCTGGGGACAACACAATGCGTGAGCCGTTATTGGACTTAGCAAAGTATCGACGTCCATTAGTACTGCTGATGGAAGTGAAAGACAGATGTCCAACACGCATTCCTCGCCGCAAAGCATACACCGTAGCACAGGTAAAATGCAATTTTGCCATATTGGTCTGAATGAAAGGAACCAGGTCATGTTTAGATCTCTTAGCCTGGCCAATCCGAGGACGTTAGTTATCCTGTCCCTGTAGCGCATTGCTAGGATTGTCTCTTCCATTCCCATGGGAGCTATGTCTGAGCCGAGGCTTGCCATAACGTAGCAGGATGGTCAAAAATAGAATCCCTGCGATGAGTCCCAAAAATAGTGGAATGCCGCCAAAGATGGAGTGCACAAAATTAGGAAAGATTCCCAAAATTGCCTGGAAGGGTGTCAGCAGTCCTGTAAAGACTGTCTTAAATATGCCTGGGATGCTTGTTGCACTAGACATGTTAAGGAGTTGGCTGAACATTTCTACGAAATGCACGGGGCAATTTGTTGATAAAAGGTCATGGACTTCAGTAGCCGTCCTTGCGACTAGAAGATCATACGTCTCTTTAGATGACGTTATAGGCACTGTTGTCTGTAAAAGTACAGATTTCATTTTGCTTAATGTATCAATTCGTATAGAATAGAGATTCAGACGAGGCCAGAGGGGAGTCACTATGTCTGGAGGCCCGCTCGGGAACAATGCTTGCATGCAACATTTGACCATGGACGTTACTTGTACTAGATAACTTAGTCCGGGCGCGAGGCCACAGCACCTGTGATCCGTTCTAAGAATGTAACTCCCGTTTGCGAGTTGCATAAAGAAGGGCTCTATCTGAGTTGCAGGTGTGACTAGCTGGTGGCATGAGAGGTTGTTTGAATTTCCATCACATGCTCCGTGTAAATTAATACCCTGACACAAAAGTATACCGCTTAGTGAATGTTTACAGTTTTCACCACTAAGAAATACATTTTTGTCACTGTCACTATAGCAAGAATGAGTGTATGGTAATTTCCATTCGGATTTTACATATCCCTTACCCAATTGTTCATATTGGCCAGCAGGTATGTACTCAAGGCATTTATGAAATCGGAAAGTTGTAATCGGAATTGTGATAATCCCGTGTATTATCCATTCAATGACAGGACTCTCTGACATTGTCAATGGTAATCTCTCGAGTTTCTCGATGCTCAAGATTGTATAGTCTGCTCCTTTCTGTGCCAAACTGATCTGTTTATCAGTAAGGTTAAAAATGGAAAATAATGACGTTGTGTTGATTAAACGCCAAGGCACATAGCCTGAACGAAGATTTTGCAGCGTCCAGCCTAGTTCTATAATAGAGCGTAATTGAGACTGGCCATGTTGTAACATTAGCAAATCTCTGTCTATCACATCAAAGGCAGAGGATACAATATTGTCCAAAGAATATATTCTGGAAGACAGAGTCATTAACCCATTGTCTACTACAGAAAGTGATTTCTCCAAATTAATACGATCAATTTCTCGTATTTTTTCAGCAGTTTCAATTTGCTTTACTTTCCAAGCCTCGTTGTAAGCAGCATAGATACTGGTCGCTATGAAACGCTTTTGACGCTGTTTGCGTGGTCCAAGAATGAAATCGCGCAAATCAGCACCATCTTTTAATAAAGACAAGTGTTGCTTAATTTCAGCCAGTGTGGATGTAGTTAGCCATTCTAGGCAGAGTTTCCCTACACTGTATGTTGTTATAATCCCTGGATGTTGTCTCTGGGAGTATCTAGGGTCTAATCTGGTCATTTTTAACCCCTGTGTTTTATTCAGGAACCTATCTTGACAGCTATTTGTGTCTGCAGGCCAGATTAACCACTTTTTCCAACCAGGATGTGTTCTGTTGAAATGTAAAATTTGTGACACGTCTAACTCAATATCAGCTGTTGCATTTTCTGGTATTGGCTTTGGAATAGACGGTGTTTTCATTTCTTTGATCTTAGCTAGGCCAAGACAAGATGTTTGGTGTACAGTGTCATTTAAAAATAACATTTGTTCTGGTATCATGCAGGTTCTAAATAGTGCTTCTATGCCTTGCACCTGCCAATCTTTTGTACCCCAAATTGTTTTCGTTTCAATATTATTTTTCCAATAATCAAAACCAAATGTCATCATTTTGTCATAAAATGCTTCTGAATATATCAATTTAGAATTTGTCAGCATTGTTTTCATTCCTGTTTTGTCTAACAGTTTATAATAAAACGTTTCTGCATCACTGGTGTTAAACCCTGAGAAGTATTTGAATTTCTCAAAAAATGCTTTAGAACTGCTTTCAGGTGGTGTAGAACAATGTTCCCATTGATTATACATAAAAACATTTCTAGGCTGTGCAGATTTATGCAAGTAATGATCCCCATAGTGGGTATAACAGAATAACTGCTCATAACTAGATGAACCTTGTAAATAATCATGATCTGTGAATCTAGCTGACATTACTAAATCAGACATCATGTCATTAATACTGTTAAAGTCCCAATCATCAGAGAATGTACTAGGTGTCATAAAGTCACTTAAGGAAACCTTTAGTTGATGAGGATACTTCAGGATTTCGACCGGACCATAGATCTCATAGTCTGTTTTCTCCCATACTACCCCACCAGGTATTGGAATTGCTGTGACATTTACTGTTGACAGTTCTCTTTTCTTCACGTGGGATGATCTGTGTGGTTTCAGGACTAGGTTGATGTTCTGACTTGCTGTGTCCATTGTAATATATTTTCCTTCAATGAATTTTCCCAAACACAGTACCATGATGAGCCAAAGCAGGAGGAAAAATACACCTAGACCAAACCAGAACTCTAGCCAAGGGGAAATAAGGTAGATTTCCTTCAGTTGATGAAAGAGTTCCGTTGCTTTTTCTTTAAAAGACTTTTTTGTTTCTGGCATCACTTCGGGGTCATTTAAATCTTCAGAGAAGCTGTCGAAGTTGATGAAATAACCAGAGGCAGTTCTGTCAATTGATGGGATTGTTCTTTCAATCTGTCTCTCGGTAGCACTTTCTGATGCCACATTAGTATAGACTGGTGTTGTTTCTTGACGAACTGTTTCAATCTGTGTTTCAAGAGGCACGAGTTCCATGGCATTATTGCATAGTCCTTCATTTTGCACTGCAGGCTGATCGAATGTGATGAGTCTTTCAGTTTGAACCTCTTGGATTGTTGCAAGTTTGGGTATTCTGTTGTTTCTTGGGAGTCCACTGGGCCTACTGTTGATTATAGGCCACATGCTTGTGGTTTTACCAGATCGATGGACACGACTCTGTTCTCCTTTTTACCAGCAAGGGGCGGTAGCACTACTGATCTTGTTCCGGTGACTGCTAAGACAGGTACTGCTTTTCTGTAAGAAGGCCCAAATTCCTTCTTCACCGCGATCTTTTCTCTGACTAGATCCCCAATCTTTGGAATCCAGACAGGCCTCGCTGGGGCTGTTGCGGGTGGTGCCTCGTCAGTGGTACTTGGCTGTTGCTTTAACTTTATGTTGCTTAATGATTTTCTTGTTTCATTCAGTTCCTGTAAAACAGCCAAACGGTCTTTTACTTCAAACTGCTTTGTTTCTTCTTGTACCACTGACATCTGACTATCGAGGTCCTGAACGTTCATTCTAATTCCGAACAATAGTTCGTATGGGCTGAAACCTTTTAGAGAATTTCTTGGCATGTTGTTAAGACTAGTCTGGACACTTATTAAATGTTTGACCCACCCAGCGCCTGAACCTAATACCTTCGCTGTTATAGATTGCTTTATGTCCCGGTTTTTTCTTTCTACCACACTATTGCGACGGACAAGAATACCGCAACCCAATTCCCATGCTGGCCATGGCCTCCTTATAGGCTCGAGAGCTGAAAGCAGGACCCTGGTCAGAATGGAACGTGGTAATTGCGTATGTGCCGATATAGACTCGCAAATCTTTTATAACCGTTCTAGCGTCAGCCGAGCGCTGGAGGCCTCATTTTTTGAGTGCTTTTCGCCTTAACTGTTAATAGGACGCAGGCTGGGGTGTAGGCAGCGTTACGCTCTTTCTGACTGGTAGCCGGTAGCAAGGTTCGCTACTGCGATCCCTATTACAGTTTTCACAGTTGTTTGCATATATTTGGTGTTCTACACTCATTCCCGGCCACCAGAATACTGATTGTAATTCAGTCAGTGATTCCTTGATCTCTCTGTGCCTTAGACCCAAACCCATGTGTGCGTCTGCTATTAAAAATATTCTCCTGTTCGTGTTTGGAATTACTCTGTCCCCCACTCCAGGGATTCGAGCAAAAGGAACGGAGTTTGCATCGATTATGTATGCATAATTGAGTGGATAGTTTATGGGTAGTGCTGCACAGTCGCCTTTTACGGTCGTTTTTACTGCCAGCATGGTTTCCCCGTCTATGTACTTATCTGTACGCTTTTTTGTGGCTACGGAAGCCGGGTTAGTTGCTTCCGCGGTGGCTGTATTAGCCAATGAATTCCCTGCAACGTGAACGCCATCACGTCGAAGACTTTGTGCGTGTATCACGTGAGTCTTTTGTAGTTCTTTTTGTAAAAGAGCTACCTCGTTCCAGAGCAATTTATGCTTTATTGTGGCACCTGTGTCATCTTTGTAGTCGTTTTCGATCCAACTCTGCAGTTTATTGTTGTAAGAGTTGACGCAAAAATGGGAATCGCACACTATAAGTGTCGGGAATTCACGTTCTGCATTTTCGAGCGCCATCTTTAAAGATCTGATTTCAGTTCTTTGAACCGAACAGTTTCTTACAGATTCAGTTTTTGTTACTTTCGGTCTGAATTTACCGCACAGCCAACGACCTTTAATGATCGCACATGCTGCATTGTAGGATTTACTCTCTACATTAAAATGCTGTACAAAGCTATCTGTATAGATTATACAGGCGTATTGTGGGAGAGGCAGGATTTCGATTGGCAGAGGATATTCTTCTTCATACTCTAAATCATTCAGTTCTTCGAATTGCGGGGCGAAATAGTATTTCACGTCTTCCGCTCCTAGAGAATCTATGCACTGTATCCATTTCGGGTCCAGTGACACTGTAGGCAGGTTTACTGGGCTGAATAGCGCCTCGAAGGCGGATTCCGCTGTAAGGATATTAATCCGTTTGCCGTGTGCTAGTTCTCGTTCATTTGCTAATGCGATTTGCACTGCGTTCACAGTTCTTTCTGTGTGACTGAATGTTTTTTCTGCTTGTGTGTACAAGTGAGATTTAATTGAAATTGGTACCTTTTCTCCCTCATTAGAGGTTAGGTACGTGAATCCGCATCTTCCTGGGATGACTCGGATTACAAGATCGATCGTGTTGTCACGTGTATCTAATTTTGTTTTTGCTAACATGTCTGTTTGCAGTGATCTCAAAATTTCTGTGTGTTTTTGAGTCCAATTGATTTGTTTTAAATCAGGTTTTATTAGTTCGTAGAGAGGTTTAACCCTCTCTGCGTAATTTAGTATGTAAGTTCTTCCGAAATTCAGAAAACCTAGTATGGATTGTAAATTCTTCAGCGTTTTTGGAGCTTGGAGTACAGCGCACTTCTCTAAGAAGTTGTCCGCTAGGCTTTTCCCTTCACTTGATAATTCGTACCCTAAGAATAGTACTGTCAGATGGGCAATTCGGGACTTTTTAAAGTTGAATTTGTAACCCTCTGCTGCGAACCCAAGTATAATGGTGTTCACCCTTTTCAAGTGAGTATCCAAGTCGTCGTCTGTGAGATAAATATCATCTACGTAAGACAATGCTTCATCATCATAGATTTGTAGTAACTCTGTTACCCTAGCTGAGAATAGTCCTGGGCTGTTCTTGAACCCCTGTGGGAGTCGACAGAATTTTTTCTGTGACCCAAATGCGGAGAAAGCGGTCAAGTATCTGCTTTCTGGTGCAATGTTTTGACAAAAGAAACCGTTAGAAATGTCTAATGTCGTTTTATATTTTTTCCTAACTATGTTATTCATTAGGGCTGCACTATGCGAGTTTTGTACTGCAAAAGTTTTGCAACATGTATTAAGGTGTCTGTAGTCCAAAACTAGACGATATGAATTGTCTGGCTTGGAGACAGGAAACAAAGGATTGTTCATTTGAGAGGTGCATGTTTCAATCACCCCCTGGTACTCAAGTTGATCTAAGATCTCCCTAACTTGTTTTTTAGCTTCTTGCTTTATGGGATACTGCCGTTGGGCAGTTGGTTCACTTTTTAGTTGGATTTTGTGAGGCGGTGAATCCTCATCCCATCCTACATGATTTTTATACAATGCAGGTGCCTGGGCTACTGCCCATTTCCTTGCATATGTGTATTTTTTATGAATCGGAATGTGATTCGAGAAGGCAGGCATAATCACTTCTTCGCCACGAGGGCACTCCCTGACAAACTCCGGGGGCCAATCTTTTTCAGCTAACAGAATATCATAGCCTTTTGAGAGCTTATCCCAAAATAGACCCTTAATTTTCCTAGTCTTATCACCCTCCATACGCAATGTTATTTCGTATATTTTATGGGGCTCGCTAAGTCTGGCGTCGGCAGTTTCAACCTGAATGTATTCATTCGTGTCCACTGTCTCCAGATGACTCATCAAGTTCTTGCGCGCTATACTGATCTCTGCTGCACTGTCCAACATTGTCAATGCCCACTCCCCGTTTTTCAACTGTGTCCTCAGTATTTTCGGCATGGTTGATTACTCTAATACTGGCTACCTTCTTTTTCTGAAATTGAGATTTCTTATTTTGAGCAGGTTCCTTGTCTTTGGACTTGGTGTGCTCTCCTGGGTCTGACCGTCCTCTTCTTTCCGAATTCTGTGGAAAAGATCGAGAGGGACGTGTATCAATACTTTGATATCTATCAGGTTTTTTTAGATTATCCCTATTTCTAAGGTTATATCTTTTCTCAGAGGGCTCCCGTTGGGGAGACTGGCGTTCTCGAGTCGGAGTTCTTTCCCTCCGTCGAGGAGACCTTCCTCTGGACTGGAAAACTTTTTCCTTGGGAGTGGATTGTTTATTTCCATCCCAGCTCTTTTTAGGAGTGTTTGAATTATTTTTAATAAATAATTTTTCAGGATTTTCGAGCAGTTGGGGCTTAACTGGTTTCCCACCCAAGCTGTCTCTACCTAATTCTTCATAGCATTTCTCTATGATTTTTGCAAGTTCAACAGGATCTTTTATATCTGTTTCCCTCAACTTCTGGCGGATCGCCACAGATGCTGCTTCTCCCTTTATGTTGGCTAATAATATAGCCGTGACCTGCTTGAAATCTTTCAGTAATTTCATACCTAGATTTAAAGCGGGCTCTGGACCGAATTCATTTTGAATCTGTTTTAGCACTTCTGGTATTACCGCCATAGACGGAACACCGTGTGTTTTTGTGTAAATGGAAGCAAAGACTGTACCCCAAGTGTCGCAGTCCTCCACGTGTGGTGCGATTCCCATAGGAAGGCAGATGGTCAAGATTCTGTGTTTCTCAATAGGGGTAGTATCAGGAAATACTGCCTCTATTTGAGTGATTTTCTGGGCTAACCAGAAAGGAATTTGTTCCCGTTTTACGGGTGTTTTACCAAGACATGACTGTATGTTCTGTGGTGTAATTTTATTTGTGTTCCCCTGATGAGGGGTCAGCTGTGGTGAATTAACAGCTGGCTGGACTGTTGCAGTCCGTATTACATATTGGACTAATTGCCTATGTATTTTTATTAACGTGTTTAGCTGTGCTAACAGCTCTTCTCTAGACATTCTTGCAATGTCAGGATGTGGTGTGTAGCTGGCTAGAACCGGCCACGTGGCTCCTGGTCTACCTAGTGGACCGAGCCTAGTTATGTGATCATTGTGTTTTAGGGCGCCATTAAACCAGAGCAGGTGCTCTTGAAATTTAAGTGGAATTTCAACCTCCTCGAAAGGGGCGTACTCATCCGGAGGTTCCTCTATTTTGTAATAGTGAAACTCTTGTGTTATAGCGTTTACCGCTGGAAAGTTTATCCATGAATAGAATACCTCTGTCTGCCGATACTCGTGAGCCTCTATCACGAAAATTACTGTACCACCTTGAGGTGGCAGTCCGTTTTCTATAAGTTTTAAAGTTATAGATCTTCTTAACTGGACCGGGATGATAATTGCATCCGGGTCTGCCTGTAGGAGACTCGAGTCCTCCTCTATTAGTATGGAAGCCAGCCTAGCTGCTTCCCTTTCTTCTTCATTGTCTGACATTTAAAAAATGCAGGCTTTGCAGAGTAGGTCTCCAAGGAGACAAAGATTAGATGCACCATATTTTGGAACACTGTATCCTTCAACGTTGAATAAACCAGAGCTTTACATAGGAATCTCTTCCTACTAAGGTCGGGCGGATTTTAACCTTTCACCCACTCCAGACGTCTATTGGAGTATTTACGGGAGAAAGGGGTGTGAAATATGCACGACTGAGTTACTCTACAAGTCTTGCGTTAGTTTATCGCCTTACCAAAACGTTGGGCGCCATGTAGTGTAGTTCCTAGTTTCCCACTAGGCCCTGCGCATTGGAATAACATAAACAGTAGTATCGACGTGGAACTGCGGATATTCCAGGCCTCCACTGACTATGCTAAACTTAATTGGGTTGTGTTACCAACTAGCTCAGAGGTCACTGGAAACTTTCTTCTCTGCATAGGAAGTGATCAGCTTCCTTGGCACAGACAAGAAGGGATTCAGTTTTCCAACAACCGTGCAACATGACAACTTTGCTCCTCAGATCAAGAGTCAATCTCTAGGGTCGTGTGAAACAATAGACACAGATTTCACTCAGTCAGTCTAGTGCAGTTTACTTTCACAGTATGTAGAGAATAGAGAGACGGGCGTTTATCAATAAAGGGTTAACATTTATTGAACAGTCTTTCTTCTCGTACAAGAGAAATGTATTGCCACAATTGCAATAACTGTTATTGTAAAAAGTACGTACAGTAAGATAAGTATTGCGAAATAGAACTGTAAAAGCATTGATATGGTTTCTTAGCCATACAATGGTTTAAAAGTAATAAAACATATATACAGTCATATATACATTAGGCTAACATACTCAACTGGTGCTTCTAACTAAGCCTACCCCAGTGTGCCTGACCTAAGCCTAACACGTGAGAAGGGGGAGTAAGTAAGTAGCTTAAGTTAAGTTGGTTTTGCCAAGGTTTGTTTCAAGAATTCTCGTCTAAGGGTTTAGTCAACACCATACCTCTGAATAGAATGATGGAGGATTGGTATCTCCTTCAGGGGTCTCTCTCGATATCCCAGTCACCTCCGAGGGTAAACTGGAAGCGCCGGGACTGGATTTCTCTGCACGAGAAAGGCAGCGGCTTCTCTCAGCGCGTCGAGGAAGGAGGGGTGACAGCGTCCGCGGGCAGCTGGAATCTGCTGGATGTCTTCGCAGAGGACGGCTGTTCAGCTCCTTAAGCGTACTGCACCATAGTTCGCGCTGTAGCGGCGATAATGGTAATCAGCAGCTTCACCACCACAGGATAGCAGGCTGCAGCGACAGAGTGCTAGTTTTTACCAACACAGGGTCATGCAGGCAGCTGGCATCAGCAACAGGTTCGCTCACAGCTAACAGCTCACAGCTTCGCATTGCTTAAGGCAAGGTTGGTAATATTTATACCTGACAGGTGCCGGGTTTGACGCAAGTTTGCTGGACATAAGACGTCAATTAAAGATGTCACTAGGAAGTGACAGTTATCAGTTGCTCATTAGAGTTCCATTACTAATCAAAACATAGCAAGCGGGGATTTCCAGGTTTGCTGAGTTTTTATCTTGTTGAAGAACTCGGAGTGTTATCTAGGAATATCAGATAGTGACTGCTGCTCTGTCATTGCACTAATTGGTCGCAAAGGAAGTAGCAGAGAGTCATGCTGGAATGTGGCTCTGTTCGTGTGAGGCCAGAGATGACTTTTCAGAAAATCGCACTTGAACGGTTATGCCAATATAGGGAATAAATGGATTTATAGCCGAATAGGGGCATAAGGTCACAGTATCGATCAGGAACCTAGATAAGCACGCAACAGTGACCTGGCCACATCCTGGCAACACTGTACCATCTGGCCCTACATGGCAAGTGACCTGCGTAACAGCTGTGACGTTGCATTGCCTACAATGTGGTTCGACCTGGTGTAGGCCGACAGGCAGGCCAGTAGTTGGCGGTGGCGGCGGCAGGTCATTTCCTGCTGGGCTACCAGCAGCTGGCTGTTCTCCCTGACAGCAGCGGTCATCTGGGCCACATTTTGGCCAGTCGCCTGCAGCGGAGTATGGATCGCTGCCAGGTGACGTGCCTGGGTACGGTGCACCGCCAGCATGCGGCGTTCAATGGCCAGGCAAGGATCAGGCAGATGGAGTGCCCTGCCCGTGCCTGTTGAGGCCTGACGCTGCTGGCGCCTCAGTGCGCTGGAGTGTGTTCTTGCTCCAGCTGTGCGCCTTGTCTGCCTCCTAGGCGCTGGTGGTGTGGCCTGTACCACTGCTGTGGGTGTCTGTTGGGGTGTGGGCTGGACACCTGTGGCTGCAGGGGTGGCCCTGTCCACACAGGGTGGTGGTGATGGAAGCACTGCAGGTGGCTGTGATGGACCGGGTTGTTGGTTGGACTGGCCCTCACCCTCAGTGTCCTCCTGGGTCTCCGCGATGTGCACCTGTGATGTAAAAGGGTGCATGATTAATGTTATGTCTCCTGCACATAAGATGTTGATACATGCATGCAGGCTTGCTTTCCCTGACTGGCTTTTGGAATTACTTTGATTTGACAGGTATGGCTGTGTTGAGCTATCTGGGGGAATTATGATTTCACTACAACTACCACAATGCAATGGGGCATTTCAGGTGTGCATGGCCTGCATTACTGGGGATGTCATATTGCTAGCTCAGGAGTCATGGGCATTGTTGGGGGACAGGATCGCAGTCGCATGGCACTTACCTTCTGATTGTTGGCTGGGTCGGAACGAGTCCAGCTGGATTACCCCCACGCAGGCTTCGGGTGCAAGGGTGTCCTCTATGCAGTCCTCCAATGGAGTGTTTGATGTGGCAATAGGATCCCCTCCACCGGTGGCCAGTCGCATCCCAAGCCTCTCGGCAATGCGCTCCTTTGCACGACCTCTCAGGTCGTACCAGCGCTTCTTAAGGTCATCAATTGACCGCTGGGTCACCCCAACTGCATTTACTTTTGCACGGATGCGTAGCCAGATCCGGCGCTTGTCTGCCTCTGGCACCCTCCTTGAGTCTTTGCCGAAGAGGCGTCCATGGTCCTTGCAGACCCCATCAATCAAGTACTCTAGTTCCTGTTCTGAGAACTTGATTTTTCTTTTCCGCCCTTGCTCACTGCTCCCTGCTGCTTCCTGGGACATTTTGTGGATTTGTGTCCTGCTGGGGTGCTGCAAAAACAGAGATTTGGAGCTCTTAAGAATGCTGCTTCCACTGTCTGGCTCAGTGTTCTGTTTGTGGGTGGGAAAAGCCTACTTCCTGGTTGTGATGTCATCAATGGGCTCGACTTCCCTTTTTTGCGATCTCGCAGTTAGCGAGATCACAATATGCGATTTTGCTAATTGCGAGATCGCAATTTCTACATGGAAACTTGCAGATTCTGCAAAATTTAAGCGATTTTGGCAAAATCGCAATCGGCAATTGCGGCCGATTGCGATTCGCTTTTTTCTATCGCATTTCTACATGAATGCCATTCTGCGATTTTCAAATTGCGAGTCGCTATTTTTCGCACATTGCTAATCGCAGATTGTCACTTTCATGAATCTGGGTGTTAGTCTCTATTCAACTGTAACTCTTTTTGTACAATGGGTCATCAGTAAAGATGACAGGAAGATTACGTACTTGCAGGCCTCCAGGAATTGTGTCTGCTTTAACCCATTCCCTGCGTGCGTCGGCCAACGGCAGTCGGGAGCACTACCCCAATAGTGTTGCGCATATTCGTTGGCCGAAGCGGCCCAGCCCGCAAATGAAAGCATCTGCACCAAAGCGGATTCTACTCCATGCTTAACGGGTTAAGGTGTTCTACAAGAAAATGTCCATGCAAGTCTGTTCTAATTTGCTTTTTCTTCAGGCAAATTAGTTTGTCAGATTTGCTTTGTGTTTTAGCTGACAGAGAAATGTCCACTTTCTAAAAGTGGCACTTCTGAAATTGTAATTGTGAATCCAACTTCACCAGTAAGCAGGATTTATCTTCCAATCCAAACATATCAAACATGAAAACGCTACTCCTCTCTGATCAGTAATTACAATAAAAAGTATTTTAAGAAATTCCCAATGCTGGCCTATGAGAGGGGTAGGCCTCACAGTAGTGAAACATGAAATAGGCTGTTTTCAATGCCAGGACATGCAAATCATAAGTAGGGGCTACCTTAGGGGTGATTTATATGTAAGAAAAGGTGATTTGAGGCTCGGCAAGTAGCTTTAAATGCCAAATCAAAATGGCAGTAAACTACACACACTGGCACCCCAGTGTGTGCCACCTACATAAGTAGCCTTTTAAACCTGAGACAGGTTTAAAAGGCTACTTATATAGGTGGCACAATGAGGGCTATAGACCTACTAGCAGCATTTGAAGTCCCGGGCTGAGTATATGGTATACAACATTACAAGGGACTTACCAGTGCAAGTTAGAGAGAATCACATGCACTTTAGCACTGGTAAGCAGTGGTAGAGTGCTCAGAGTCCTAAGTCCAACTAAAAGAAGCAGCACAAATGAGAGGCAAAAGGCAAAAAGTTGGGGGGGAAACCATGCTAAGGATAGCAGGTCTAACATGTGTTCCCTCAGCTGGAAGTGAGGAGATCTATCCAGCCTCTAGGGAGTTTGCATCACTAAGTTGGAAAAACCTGGACAGATTGTCAGCATTGGCCTGGTCTCCTCCAGGTCTGTGTTCCACCGTGAAGTCATGAAATGCACACACCTTTACAGACTTTTGAGTATGGGCGTGTCTGGGCTAATAACATGATGGCCTTTAAATGCACACACTGCAGTTTAAAAATTGTTGGGCTGTCTTTTGTGTGTTTAGGTAAAATTTTGGTTTAAAGACTTGTGAATATGGACATGTGTGAATGAACAAAGTGGTGGCCTTTAAATGCAATGCGCTGCAGTTTAAAAACCTGTGGGTGATCTGCTTGTGAGTTTCAGCAGTGTTTTATGCTTATTCTAGCTGCCGGGTGATTAATTATTACATCATGTGACCAAACGAGGGGCTTGCCTTAGTGTACCAGTTGTGAAATACACACACGTTTAAAGACTTGTGAGTATAGGCCTGTGTGTATTAACAACGTGACAACCTTTAAATACAAAGTGTTGCAGTTTAAAAGCCCATGGGTGATCGGTTTGTGAGTTTGGGCAGCGTTTATGCATATTCCAGCTGCTGTGGTACATGCTAGAGGTTATGATAATCAGTTCCTGATTGTGAAGATATTATGGTATAAATTAGTGGCTGAATAGATGTCTTGCCCTGTATGTGCTTGGGTACCCACCAGTTTCATGATGGTTGGTGTACGTTAGAGTATACTAGATGCAGTGTCTGACTAGGACAGAAGGAATCAGACATGGAGGTTATTACAAATTGAATCGAGCAACCTAGAATTGATGCAATTTTAACTGCTCGACTTCTTTTTGGCATGTTGTACCAGCTGGAATAACTTACCTTGAAGGTGCAGACTCCTGTTTAATGATCATAAAACGTATTTGGTCTTGAGAGAGACAGATCACAGGATACAGGCATACTTAATTGTAAGGTATTACACTTGGATCTTTGAGGATTGGGGGCCATTGAACACTCGCATCTGCCTTTGGTGTGCATTTGGGTGCAATATTTAAGTGTGATATGGATTTTTTTTTGTAGGGCACTGATGTCATTGGGTCGGGTTGGTATTTCTGCTTTTGGGAGTTTTGACATTGTTAAGTTTTTTTCATTAAGTGATGATGTGGGTAACAATCAAGCATGTCACATTTTAAGGCATCCATTTTTATTTTAGTGTGCCCAGGAGGTTTGATGTTGCTTTGCGATGTTACATGCACAGTCGGTTGAAAGTCGCTGTCTGAACAAACTGGTAAGGTTCAATGCACACCTGGTATGAGGGAGCCCCTGTTTGTGTTGTACCAAAGGGAGATATGAGGTTTTATGCACAACCTCATGTGGCCTCTCTTTTTGCTTTTAGGTTGTTTTTAAAAAAAAAAAATCCTTCTTTTGTCTTCTTTTTTTTGCATCTTACACTTTGTGGATCCTGTACCCTGACACGGGTTAGTAGCCTTCTTGTTTTTTCTATAGTTTGGTTTGGTGTTTTTATTTGTGCTGTTTCTTAAACAGTGTTTTTATGTGTGCAGTCTTGTATGGTCAATTGTCATGTGTATGTTTAGCATTTGTACATTGATGTCTTTAGACAAACTATTATATGTCTGTGCATGATTTCTGTAGGTTGTTCACATTTCCTATGGATTGGTCTAGCAGGGGTCTCCAAACCGGTCCTGGAGGGCCGGATCCATGCCAGATTTTTTGGATATCCCTATTGAGATATATGATGATATTTTAAAAATCTGGCATGGATCCGGCCCTCCAGGACCGGTTTGGCCTGCACTTGTATTTTGGATGAAGGACCCAAATAAAGATAAATACACATGAAAAGGATCCTCTAGGTTTACTTTGGATCAATTTCTGTATACATATGTTTGTTTGTTGCCTCTCCTTTCAGCTTAAAAGGCCTCTGATAATGCTTTTCAGGGTCTTGTTGAACCTCTCAACAAGTCCATTGATTTGTGGATGGTAAGAGGTGGAGAACCTGTATGTTACTCCCATACTCCTTCCACATTGACTGCAAATAAGCAGGCATGAAGTTTGAACACCTGCCACACCCAACTTGCTGGGGAAAACCCATTCGGGTAAAAATCCCCATCAGGGTCTGTGCCACTGCAGGTGCAGTAGTGGTCGTCAGAGGGATTGCCTCTGGGTACCTCGTGACACGATCCTCCAGAACTAGGATGAACTTGTTGCCTGATGCAGTCTTGGGATCTATAGGCCTACAATGTTGATGCCCATCCTCTCAAAGGTGGTGTTAACGACGGGCAGAGGGTTAAGGGGGGCTTTCAGCATCTGCCCTGTCTTCCCACTAGCCTGGCTGGTCACACAGGTCCTAGAGAACGCATCTGAGTAATTCCTGATCCTAGGGCGATAGAAGTGGAAGACAGCCTTTCAAAGGTCTTGTCTTGGCCTAGGTGTCCTGCCAGGGGTATCCGGTGTGCTAGCACCAGTAGGAAGGCCCTGTAGAATTGGGGAGACTACCATGGCCCTCGATGTCCCATACACAGGAGCCTTAGGCTCACAGTACAGGAGGATGTCCTAAATGTGGTGATTACAAGACGCATCACCTGGTGCTTGAGCTTCAGTCTGTTGCCTTATGCCCTCAATGGTTGGGCATTCCCTCTGTGCCCTCTAGAACTCCTCCTTGGTTGGTTCTCCTTCCACATGCCATCCAGCAATCTCAGGCAGGTCACCAAGTGGAGCAATGTCCTCCGGGGTGGCAAGCGCAGGTGCCCCATTCATCTCACTGGAAGAACCTTCAGGGGCTGGAGTACCACAACCTCTGCCTTTCCCCTTTTCAGAAGCTGGTTGGGCCATTATTCCAGGCTCCAGCCCTTCTCTTGAAAACCTTCCCGGGCAGTCAAGGACCTTATTGTATCACAGATCCACTCAAGTAACCCTAACATCTCCACATGAACCTTGAGTTCCACTTCCTTCTGGGCCATTACCTAACACTCAGTCCACAGGCATGGCATGGCTCACTGCAACTTTCAAAAGACCTGAAACCCCTCCCCAGGCAAATGAAACTGGGGCCAGAGGATAGAGACCCGCTCTGTTGTCAGCCACCACAACCTGGTGGAATGCATTAGGAATTATTTGCTCTAGGGAAACTAGTGGACTCCTTACTATAGTCTTACTGGGTCCTGTATTCCTCAGAGCCTCAAGAACTTGCCCATTGATGGTGACCCACTGTCTAATCTTTGTAGTATTTGAGGGCAAATGGATCTTAGGAGCCATCTCACTGTCACTTAGGGACATTAGGGTAACCTATGTAAACTCCTCCCCCGTTAACTGGGACAAACTCCTCCCCAAGCAATATAATAGCCCTCGCTGAACCTTTAGTTCAGTGGGAGATGGTGCTCTCTTTTAAGACTCTTGGGATCCACTTTGTAGTGTCTATCCTCGTAGCACTCATAGCACTTGATTTGCTTTGGCTGCGGACCTTTGTCAGTGTAATTTTCTTCTGGTGGCCAGTTTGGGAATGGGAACCAGACTCTTTCCCCTGTGAGTTGTTTTTGGGGCCTTCAGAGAACTCAATAGTTTTATATGCCTCCTACTTCTTCTGGTTGGGACTCTGACCACTCTTTTGAGAGTCCCCCTAGATACCTTTTTGGACACCCACGGTGCTGATCCGGAGGACTACCTCCCCAGAAAGCTTAGCTTGCTATTAAACCGATGGTTGCCAGCTCTGGAACACAAGTATCAAGAATGTGCTCCTTCAGAAATAAAAAGTTCTACAACCCTTCATAACCATTAACTTTGCTGCCCCTCATCCAGCCCTTCGAGGCCTTACCAGCATAATCCATGAAACCCACCTTTGTTTGAGTAGAGAGTTTGTGACTAGCCCCGAAACTTTGTCTGTACCTCTCAGGTGTCAACCCAAAGTTGCTAAAATGATCTTACCAGGATGCTTGTTTCAGGTCTAGGGAGGACTTGGCCTGGCCGTTTGGGTGGTACTTTTCCCATGGGGAGCAGGGTCAATACTGATGTGCATATGGCTGAGTTCAACCTGCAGTGGCGTATTTATTTATTTATTTATAGGCTTGTTACGCGCCGGCATCACACCCGAAGGTGTATCTCCGCGCGGTGCTGTGAGGTGAGCAGGTCGAAGAACTCCTCCTAGAATAGTACAGTCTTTAGGCGTTTCCTGAAAGCTGAGTGACTCTGGCATTCTCTAAGGGAGAGGGGGAGGTTGTTCCATAGACGTGGCCCCATGATGGAGAGGGCACGGCCTCCCTGTCTGGTCTTGTGGTGTCTAGGAACCTGAAGCAACTGTTGGTTAGAGGACCTGAGGGTGCGGGATGGACGGTGATAAACAAATTTATCTGCCAAGTAGTGTGGTCCCAGATTGTGTAAACTTTTGTGTATCACACAGCTGATCTTGAATTCTACCCGTTTCCGGATAGGAAGCCAATGAAGGGCTTTAAGGAGGGGGAGGGACGGTGTTCTGGGGGGGGTGTTGGTCACCAGCCGTGCTGCGGTGTTCTGCACCACCTGTAGTTTATTGAGCACTCCCTCATTGGCAGCTAGGAGTAAACCATTACAATAGTCCAGGCGACTCAAAACGAGGGCCTGGACCAGGGTCTTCCGGGTCTCGTCGGGTAGAAGGGGGAACACCTTCCGAAGGAGGCCGATAATGTGGAAGCAGGCCCCTGCAGTGGTGCTGGCATGCTGAAAAAGGGTGAGGTCCTGGTCTAGACGAACCCCCAGGTTCTTTACTACCTGTTTGGGGAGCGGGGCCTGTCCCAAGCTTGAAGGCCACCAATCTGGGGTCCAAAGGATTCTCGCCTCCCCAAATAGCATGACCTCAGACTTTCCCACGTTACACTGTAAAAAGTTCTTGGCCATCTAGCTGGCGATAGCAGTCATGCCGTTGGAGAAAGCTTGTCTAATCTCTGGAGTAAAGGTCTTAAAAGTAAACAGCAGCTGCGTGTCGTCAGCGTAGGAGATAGGCATAAACCCAAAGGACCTTGTCATGTTGGCCAGAGAGGAGACATATACGTTAAACAACGTAGGGCTAAGACATGAGCCCTGCGGGACTCCTCTGATGATGTTAGCCGAGGTGGAACTAAAGGAGCCCATGTTCACCTTCTGAGTCCGCTCTGAGAGAAAGCTGGTAAACCACGCCAGGGCAGATTTGTCGATGCCTATCTCCTTTAATCTGGTAAGGAGGATGGCGTGGGATATGGTGTCGAATGCTGCGGACAAGTCCAGCAGCACCAACACCACAGACAGCCCTCTGTCCAGGGACATGCGTATGGCATCCGTAACGGAGAGAAGGGCAGTCTCAGTACTATGCCTATGCCTGAACCCGGACTGAGAATGGTCTAAGCTGCCAGTCTGCTCAATGAAGGTGGAAAGATGGTAATTGACGTGCTTCTCCGTCAGTTTGCCGATGAATGGCAGAAGGGAAATTGGCCTCAGGTTGGTCATGTCTGACCAAGGGATGGCGGTGTTCTTCCTGATAGGCTTGACTATGGCCTCCTTCCACACCCGGGGGACCAGACCCTCAGATAGGGAGCGATTGATCACCGTCCGAATGCAGGGGCTAAGGACACTCCCAATGAGGTGCATGACACGGGCAGGTACGAGGTCTACTGGGCTACCTGACTTGATGGTCCCAATCAGAGAATTGACCTGGTCTAAGGTGATCTCAGGGATGAATGATAATGAGGCTGGAGCAGCACTGGCTGTTCCAGGCTGAAAACTGGAAGAAGGGACATTTTCATCCACGGATGTGCTAGATTGGGAAATTTTGTGGTAAATGGCATCAATTTTGTCCGAGAAAAAACCGGCCGTGTCATCGCACAGTTTTTGGGTTAGCACTTCTGTACTGTCGCAAGCGACAGGCTTGGTAAATGTGCAGAGCACCTGGTACAACATTTTGGGGTCGTTGCCGGCCCCCGAGAGTTGGGAGATAATATGGGACTTACGGGCAGCTCTGATGTTTTTATGATAGAGTCTCATTGCTGAGCTATACCTATCTCTATCGACAGTGCTGCGCGAGAGTCTCCAAGATTTCTCCAACTTTCTGCAAGTTCTTTTCTCCGCGCGCAGTAGGTCTGAGTACCATAGTTCTTGTTTGCAGTCTGACCGCTGATTACAGCGTCTTAGGGGGGCGATCATGTTGACCGCCGTACTCAAAGCATTATTGAGTTTGGACAAAGCCAGGTTGGGGAAGTCTGAGGGGAGAAAATCAGGAGGAGTAAAGGCAGTTCTAAAGGAATCAACGGACACCTTGTGCCACTGCCTGCGCCATAGCGGCAGGGGGACAGGGTTAGGGCGTTCCTCCGAGAGAGTGGGGAGGAAAAAGTTAATTATAAAGTGGTCGGTCCATTCCACCTGTGAAGGGGGATAACAGGTCAGGGAATGAGAATTCGATAGAATTAAGTCGAGGGTATGACCGGCCTGATGAGTCGGACCCTGGTTGCACTGTTTGAAGCCTAGGGCAGATAGGTCAGTCAACAAGTTGCGAGTTTCAGCGTTGTCAGATAGTTCGCTGTGGACATTGAAGTCCCCTAGGAGTACAAAATTAGTTCCTGATCTGATATGGGGGGCTAGTGTCTCCAGAAGGGTAGTCGAAGCCTCAGTGTAGGGACCCGGAGGTCGGTACACTAATGCTCCCTTCCAGTAAGATAGGGGCGAGGAACCAATTTTAAAAACCAGTATCTCAATGTCGTCAGTACAACATTGGTCGAGGAGAGTGACAGTAAGAGTGTCCTTATAGATTACCGCGACCCCGCCGCCAGTTTTGACAGGCCGGTCGAGCCTAAGAATCTTATACCCCGAAGGGACCCCCAAGGTGATAGCAGGGACCAGGTGGGGTTTAAGCCAGGTCTCGGTACAGAAGCAGTAGTCGGGGCGGTTTGAGTGTATTAAGTCCCAAACTTCCGAATGGTGCTTAGGGAGAGATCTGACATTACATAGTATGCTATTACCCCTGGGGGGCAAAGGATTGGGGTTCTCAGGGGTTGGAGTGTCTGAAAAAGGGGGACCAAAAAGTGACTGGAAATGACAAGCAAGCAAGCAAAGAAATGATGGATTAAGACAGATCTGTGACAGAGTGAAAGTTTAACTGGTTAAGTATTCCGCCCATCATCTATTCATTTAAAAATGGGTTTCAAGGCAGTCTTGTTGGTCTGGTCCCCACTTATAGCGTAAGGAGTGTGTGCCTCCCCATAGTGGGCATACACCCTCAAAGACTACACCCCTAGAACTCCTGTGGTATCCCATGCACTTTCAAAGCCAGTTCATAGGCTGTGAGACATGTATCTATGCCATTCCCCACATTGTAACTGGGCACCATATCTTTTGGGATGTGGCATCTGGACTTATGTGCAGGCACTACAGCTATGTTTCTACCTTTATTGTTGATGCTGCTCCGCACTTGGAGGGCTCTGAAATCCAGCTCTCTGAGGCTTAGTTCATGGCCATCTTCCTAACCTTCATGACTAGCCTCTTCTCCTCTAGAGCCTGCACTTTCTCCAATTTGGTCAGAGCTTTCGTCCTGTAAATCTTGGCAAGCTCTAGTCTGAGTTTTCTCTCCCCCCCTTCTGTTCCCAAGCTCCTCCGAGGACAGGCTTCTTGAGGACACACTGCTGCCAGCTCTAAATTGGACTGCTGATCCTGGAAGGATATTGCTGCCCCCCCAGTAGGCCGCATGTTAAGACCCTCTGTCAGGTCTAACTCAGATCCCGCATCATGCACTTCTTCTGTGTGAGCCTCTGCTCATGCTCCCAAGGCTTTCTGAAGCTCTGCCTTGTTGGAACACCTCTTTTTTCCTTGCAGAACCCCTTGAGCTGAGCCTCTGCGTATGCTTCCAGGTTGGCCAGCTTGAATTCCATCATGCTAGGTAGGACCACAGACATTGCAGAGAAAAATGGAACTTAGGCAAAAGGACTTTGGAAAAATGAATAGATGTCAGAACAGCCAGAAATGAAGAAGGCTCGAATTTGTCTCAGTATGGAGTTATAGTGAATATTGAGTTACCATATGGTATTGTACAAACACAAATCCTATCCTCACCGCTAATCACTAGGTTTGGGCGGTGAACTCAGCTCCATTTGCGAAGTTTGCAGAGTTTTCTGCACTCTGAACCACATAGTGCAGTAGAATTTTCCCCACTCGCGCTTGCAAATAGTAAGTTGGCGAGAGTGAGCTGCCGCTTGGGTAGAATTTCTACTGCAGTGGCAGCAAGATCAGCTCGAATGATGGAGTTCCGCTTAGTTAAACTCACATACTCCGCCCAGGCCTTTGGATCACGAATGTTGGAAATGGAGTTCCTGGTTGGCTGAGGTATGTACTCAGGGGTAGGGTGTTAAAATATCGATTACAAAAATATAGCTGACATAAATATCGTTGCAAAAATATCGTTTACAAAAATATCGACACCCTATACTTAAACAGGTAAGTACATAAATATCGACTCCAAAATATCGTTGTAATTAATATAGATGTAAAAAATATCGACTTTTTAAAATAATTAAAATTACATTAAATAATAAATAAATATAAGTACTATTAACAAAATACATTACATTACTTTTATTTTTTAACTATGTCAAAAAAATTTACTACACTTTTTAATTATAGACTTAATAAATGTGGACATATAAATTGATTTTACACATTACTTTATATAACAACAATAATACATATATATAATTAAAATACCCCTTTACCCAAAAACTGAAAACTGACCCTGAACCCTAAAAATACCCCTTTACCCAAAAACTGAAAACTGACCCTGAACCCTAAAAATACCCATTTACCCAAAAACTGAAAACTGACCCTGAAACCTAAAAATACCCCTTTACCCAAAAACTGAAAACTGACCCTGAACCCTAAAAATACCCCTTTACCCAAAAACTGAAAACTGACCCTGAACCCAAAAAATACCCCTTTACCCAAAAACTGAAAACTGACCCTGAACCCAAAAAATACCCCTTTACCCAAAAACTGAAAACTGACCCTGAACCCTGAAAATACCCCTCTACCCAAAAACTGAAAACTGACCCTGAACCCTAAAAATACCCCTTTACCCAAAAACATTTTCACTAAAAAATCCTGTACACACACCTAAAAATAATTAAAAAATTAACATAATTAATTACATAATTATTATTCAATTAACTAATTGAAATTAATTAACTATTATTTATTACACTATTTATATTCATTTAAAACATTAATTAATGTATTATTTCATTATATTTAAATTACTTCCCACCCTACTCCCCTATAAACCCACAACCCGCTACGGAACTATTAATACTAAATTCAACTGAAAATACATTATTAAATAATAATATACTACTAAAAATACTACTTTGACTAAAAATATTCATTAAAAACACTACATTACTTATAATTATTTAAAAAACGATATTATTGTAAACTATGTTTTTGTAAACGATATTTATTACAACTATATTAATGTTAACGATATTACTTACCTGTCTGTCGATATTCTGGTCAGACAATATTTTTGTCATCGATATTTCTTCCTGTAGATATTTTTGCAGCGATATTTAGGTTAGTCGATATTTTTACGACGATATTCCTGCTCTGTACCGTACTCAGGAACTAGCACTTTTGCCGAAGGCCATCACCACCTAGATGAAGAGCAGCTGCCTCAAACTGAATTCAGTCAAGATCCTCACGGTCCGCATGGAATATCTCCTGGTGGCCCTCCACACTGGGAACCTCGCCCACAACCACAGACTACACACAGAACCTCGGCATCATACTGGACTCCTTGCTCACAATGAACCATCAGAACAACGCTGTTGCCTCATCGTGCTTCCAAACGCTCCGCTTGCTTCAAAAAAACATTCAGATGGATCCCTACTGAGTCCAGAAAAACAGTCACTCATGCACTCATCAGAAGCAGACTCAACTACAGCAATACACTCTATGCTGGCATCACTCAAACTCCTCAGGAAACTTTAGAACGCTCAAAATTCTACAGCCAGACTGGTCTTCAACAACCCTCACTGCAGCCACATCTCCGAACACCACTGGCTCCCAGTCAAAAAAAGAATCACCTTCAAGCTCCTCACACACACCTACAAAGCCCTCCATGATGCAGGACCAGCATACCTGAACTACTACCTCTCATTCCACGCCCCCAACAGACACCACCGCTTCACCCAGCTGGCTCTGGCCATCGTCCCTGGGATCCACAAGACTTGAACCCAAGGAAAATCCTGCTCTTACCTCACTGCCAAGACCTGAAACTTTCTGCCTACCCACTGCAGACAATCCCCATTGGTGACCCAATTCAGGAAAGACCTTAAGACTTGGCTCTTCGAATGATCACCTAAGTGCAGACAGACCAGCAGCCACCTCCCCACCCCACCCCTGCCCCCCTAGCACTTTAAGATCCTTACAGGTTAGTAGCCGTGCTTTACACACCCTGATTGATCACTCTAGACAGGTAAGCTAGATTCACAATAAGATACCATGTGCCCTCCCGCTGGTAGCTTTACAGAGAGCAGTCAGACTTATCTGCAAAGGCCATGTGTAAAGTATTTGTGTAACACACACAGTAATACAATTAATACACAACAAAAAACTTCACACAGGTTTAGAAAAATAGAGAATATTTATTTGAGTAAACCAAGACAAAAATGACAAAATTCCAATCAATACATTTCAAGTTATTAATGCTCAAAGTATGCAGGTAAATACAGTGCTTCAGTAACACTGGGATCATTAATTACTGGTGGTCACCTTTGACCAAGAAGAAACAATCCCAGTTTAAGGTATGACAGGCTCATAATCCCTTCTGCCTAATATCATGACCAAAAACTGTGTTTCAACAGAGGCGCCTGAAGGAAAGTGCTCAATGGGCTCCTCAGGGCCAGTATGCTTGATGCATCTCAGCCACCTGTGAGCATGTGACTCGGCTTAGAGGACTTTGCGGATCCGGCTCATGCACACAGTACCCGGTTTCTGGAGCCGCTGGAAGGTGACTGCCTTGGGGTTCAGGACCAGCATCACTGTGGGTTCTCAGGTAGTGCGGTGACGGGCCATGCGGGCCATAAAGCATACCGCTGTGTCGTTTCCCCTCAGGGCACAGGCAAGCTACCAACGTCCATGAGTTCTGTTGGTCCTACTCATGTGGACGGGCTAACCTGACGCATCGACACTGAGGTGAATCCTGTTACCAATAACCATGGCAACAGCAGAATGGGCTTCCCTTGGCGCTGCAGTGTCTCTGTATTATCAGGCATAGGGATCTCAATCGGAGCAGATCACTGATCATTGTAAAAGGTCATTGCAGGTCCACAAGCAAAGCACTGGACCTTTGTAGAGACTGTGCTGCAGATCAGGCTGCATTGTGCTGTTCTGGATGGTTCTGGGCAGCAAGACAAATGGGTTGGGGAATCCCACAACAGAGTCAGAGAGAGATAAAGCCCTTATGACCCTGGGACTTCGAACAGGAGGCAAGCCAGCAAGCCCTTGTAGAACACTTTAGGCAAAGGCAGAGCAGGAGGTTGCAGGGCAACAAGCAGAAAAGCAATTTTTCCAGAAAAGAAGTCCTGATGAATCCTTTAGGCAGCACAGTAGTCCTTCCGACAGATGTTCAGTTCAAGATCCAGACGTGTCTGATTTGGTAGAGCCCTAGTACTTCTATCGAAAACTGCCTTTGATGTATTGGGTGACTTCAAAGGAACTCTAAAGTGCACAAGGACCCCTGTCGACCCACTTCTGTCTGCCAGGCTCACCCCCTGGGGGATAAATCAGTGCTTTGTGTGAGGACACAACACATCTTTTTCAGAAGTAAGTGTGAGCCACCTTTCCCCCTTCCTGCCCAGGAAGGCTATTAGAATGCAGATGAGACTTACAACTACCTTCCTGTGGTTGTGGCTGTCTAGCGGGAATGCACAAAGTGTTGCTGTCACAAAACTGAGATGTGCATTGGAAACAGGCTGTCAGGCACAAAGAGCAGTAAGTAAAGAGAAATGTTCACTTTCTAAAAGTGGCATTTCTAAAATAGTAATGTTAAATCCAATTTGACCCGTGAGAAGGATTTATCATTATCTTCCAAACGTATCAAACATGAAAAAGCTACTCCTCTCTGATCAGGAATTACAGCATAAAGTATTTTAGGGAATTCCCAATGCTGGCCTATGAGAGGGTTAGGCTTCACAGTAGGGAAACACAAAATAGGCCGTTTGTCACTACCTGGACATGCAAAACATAAAGGTACATATTCTACCTTTTACTTTTATATATACCAGTTTGCCCTTAGAGTTACCTAGGGCCTACCTTAGGGGTGACTTATATGTAATAAAAGGGGAGTTCAAGGATTACCAAGTAGTTTTTAATACAAGTGGCACTAAACTGCGCACACAGGCACTGCTGTGGCAGGCCTTGGACAGGTTTAAAAGGCTACTTATGTGGGTGGCACAATGAGTGCTGCAGGCCCCTTAGTAGCATTTGAAGTACATGCCCTGGGTATATGGAATACCACTTTATACTGGACCTGCTAGTATAATAAATATACCAAGCAGGTGTTAATATTGAAAAAGTTGATGTCAATGTGAATAACGATACATTTACGTACAAAAACGAAATTTCATCTTTATTGAAAAATTCACCCATTGCGAACTCCGTGTCAACTCAGACTCAGAAATACATAGTTATGCAGGCCCTGAGACTCAGGACCGTGGTCACTAATTGACAGATCATAGGTGGAATAGCACATAGCCAGCAGACAAACGCACAAACAGGAAATCCCAGATTAAACCAACAGATAGGCGCAGCAACATCACAATGGTCCAAGAACTCTGGCCCCAATAAAGCACACATGGCCAGAGGGGTGCGTCGTTCCCGAAACACCATAAAGTGAGATGTTACATACAGTTAGGAACAGTCAGCCAATCAGGACACAGCACACACACTACATGCAGCGATCACACGCTCCCCATGCTGGACATCTTAATACGTGATCTACTAGCCGCATTGTGTCCACACAAGGTCGAGGCCCACCTGGATACTTCAGTTACAAAAAAGGGTAAACTCGGAATCACTGGGACCTGGGTACTAGACGGTATATATAATATTGATCCCAGTGTATTACTGGCTTTCACATGGAGGGGAAGAAAGAAATTCTTTAAAAAAACAGAATAACAGGTCATGAAACAATATGAGAGGAGAAAAACAATGTATCACCAATGTTGTTTAATCACATTGGGAAATGCATTTTTATGAACAGTTTTGCGAAAAATACCTTAACTATGTATCACATTAAAATGTGTGGTGTTCAGGGGAGGGAAAATGGGGAAGTGGAGGAAGGTTGTTAGATAGTGAGTGGTGGGAGAGAAAGTTTGATGATGGTGACAAAAATATCATACAATTTTGGTATATATTAATCATATACCAGAAAGTCAAAGTTCACAACTTATATACATATTCGCCATATAACATATAAGATCAGTTTATTTTTCACTACCGATTCAGTATTGGCAGATGCTGTTAAGTCAACGTTTCGACCCCTATACTTGTATGTATCTTGAACCTTACTACCAGGGTCTTCCTCAGGACAAGTGTGAGATGAAGGGGGCTTGGAACACCTAAAAAGGAAAGAGAGGGACGGCAGATAAGTACCTGACATGTAGCTAAAAAGAGAACAGAATTCCGGGACTTTGGGCAAAGTTTATTATTACCATGAGTGTAGCAGCGGAGGGGGAAGGTTGTTCTCACATGTCAGTTGTAGAGAAAAAGGGCTCTGTAACTCTCCAAATTATAATGTGTTGGTAGGAGTGAGGCTTCACCTAGGTAATAAAGGTAACAATCAACCTAAGTGAAGTAGGTCTAATGGTCATTCCGAAGTAATAAGCAAGCTACACACTTACTGCATTTGTGTGTGCAGCGCGCAAAGTTCCTAATTTTCAATGAGATTCCTTCCAAAACTGGAACTTATCCCAAAATTTTAAAACCATCTGAGCCCGAGTCAATCAAAGGCATGGACGGAGAATCAATCTGAGGAGGATAGAGAGACAAGAACCAGCTAAGAAACCAGGTCATGGTAGCCCTAGGTTAGGTGGAAAGGCGTTTCGACAACCGGGTGAAGTTTCAATTAAAGAGGGAATTATGGTGGCAAAAAGGTCTGGGCAGGCCAAGAGTGAAGGTGTCATGCATGAGTTGACAATGAAATGAGTTAACAACAGCTGAAGGTGAGTGGGAAAGATCTCCAAACTAGCTGGGGATTAGTGACCTGTGTTTTGTTTTTTTTTTAAAGAATTTCTTTCCTCCCCTCCACGTGAAAGCCAGTAATACACTGGGATCATTATTATATATACCACCTGGATGCTTCATCCAAACATTAATGTATGGCCCCAAAGACAGCGGCCCCCATTCCTTTCCAAAAAAGGAGTGGCAGAACCTTTTTATTACACCCAATGAACTGCATAAAACTCTATTTTAGACCAATTGTAAATTGAGACAGTCCTCGGACCCTGTGGCTGTAACTGGTCTCATGACTACACTGTTTAAATAAACAAACTGTTCCTGTTTTACCAAATGCCCCTTGTCTCTTGTTTTTTCAAGGTAGTTCATGTACAAGCAACACAGGTATACATCAATGTCAGCATGTTTAGGGGAAAAAAGCACATGCACTTTAGCACGAGTTAGCAGTGTTAAAGTGCTCAGAGTCCTAAGTCTTACAAAACAAATCAGCAAAAGAGAGAGACAAAGGGCAAACATTTGGGGGAAAGACCACTCTAACGATGACAGGTCTAGCACTGCTTATCATTGTTCAGCTAGAAAAACAGAGCATAAGAAGGAAAAGTCATATTTCGTTTTCATTTTGTAAAGTGCAGCTTTGAATGTGCTCTGTGACATGATTTATCTTTCTCCTTGGCTGCTGGCGTTGGCAGCAGGCATTGTGACTTCAGAACTCAACTGTAATAAGTTATCACAGTTGAGTGGCTGCTTCATTTCTTCATTACAGGCTACTATGGACTTTACAACTCTCCTGTATTAGGGAAATTAGAGTTCTGCTTTTATATAGATAAGATATGAACAAAACATACATTTAAGTTGAGAATCAAGAGCCGTTTCCCATCTGCATTTACAGAAAATAATTGCACAATTGTACATTTTATAGTACATTATCAACATAGCATCAGTCGAAATGTAATAACATTTTAAGGCAATATTACATGGGTGATTGGTAGTTATCTACATTTTCATGAAAGCATGTTTCCAGCAACGTATGTAGTTAGCCCCACTCTGCATTTGGTGCTTTTGGTGTTTTTTCATATTTAGATTTTCTGCTTGAAATTGTGTCCCTCATTGTTTCGGGTAAAACACACTGAAATTTGTTGGGGAAAGAGAGAGTTGTGTTTCTGCCCGATCGGGATGGTATCGGGAATGCTGTCATCATTTGAGGAGACCAATGTGGTCTCTTCCCTTGCAACACAGTGAGGCTTGTCAAAACTTTTGTGATGTTCTGGTCACAAACATGATGAGGGGCCCGCCCGTGCTTGATTGGGTCCACAACAGATAGCTTCTCAAATCCAGGCAACACACAAAAGGGAGGAATACTCTGAAATGCACTTAAGTTACCATTGGTACCGAATTAATCATTTTTGTACTTTGGAAATACAGATGTGAGCAAGCAAGAATGTACAGTTGTTATGCTCGCAACAACAGGGGCGTAGCTAGAGCTTATGGCGCCCGGGGCTACCCCTCAGATTGCCGCCCCTTGGGGGGGGGAGGAAGGGGGCTGCTGGGGAAAAAGGACGGTGAGCATTTCAATTATGTCCGAGTCTCCGAGGAGAGACACGTAGTATTGCTGCTAACAGTTACCTCGATTATGAAAGTTACATTTAGTTATTTATAGTTTTATATAGTGCGAACTTGAACCCGAAGTATATCAGAGCGCGTTACAATTTGAGGCAAAGGTAACAGATCAGAACATTAGTCAAACATGGGGAATCTAATGGGCATTGAGATGTTTACTCCTCTCCAAATCGCAATGGTTGTTTGTTAGAAATGGGGGTCTCTAGTTGGCAATGGCTGGCCACTGTCCAAGCTACTAAGGCTACCAACATCTCCGCAGGACAGACTCTAGACTTCCAACACCTTAGCAGGACAGACTCTATTAAGGCTCCCAACATCTCAGGACAGACTTTACTAAGGCTCCTAACATCTCAGGACAGACTTTACTAAGGCTCCCAACATCTCAGGACAGACTTTACTAAGGCACCCAACATCTCAGGACAGACTTTACTAAGGCACCCAACATCTCAGGACAGACTTTACTAAGGCACCCAACATCTCAGGACAGACTCTACTAAGGCTCCCAACATCTCATGACAGACTCTACTAAGGCTCTCAACATCTCTGCAGGACAGACTCTACTAAGGCTCCTAACATCTTCGCAGGACAGACTCTCTACTAAAGGAAATACTCATGCCCAACAAAAACATTCCTTAAACCATTTCTTCTCTGCATGTGTGCCCAAGGTTTGAAACTCACTCCCACCTGCCATCTACATTCCCTCGTCTCTACCCACTTTCAGAAATGAATTAAACCCTTCTTTTTCAACCTCCATTTTATGCCCAGCACATAGTATACGTGTGTCCTTGGAATGTGGTTCCAGTTGTGTACACGCCTTCTCCTCCTCATAGGCCCCTTTCTCTAGATCTTCGCCATACCTTCGAAGCCCCTCTGTGTCTGAAGCCTCGTCGTTCCTTGTTTATGATCTTTTCACCAGATAAGCACACCTGGAGGCCTTCCATCTTGAGATACCAAGACTGCCACGGGGTCTCGATCACACCCATGTAATGACTGATTGTCTTGTGATACTTACTTATGTTTCATATCTATGCCTGCTGATTATATCCCCGTTGCTCTTAGTTATTATGCTTTTGGGCTCTGTTCTTGGAAATAAAATAAATAAATGATTGAGGTGAGGAAAGTGGTGCGTGGATCTCTGTATCGGAATATCATAGGAGGTGAAGCGTTGGTTTAAGGTGGGTTGGCAACGATGTGTGTGCATCAGTCCCACCGTAGAAAGAGAAATATAGGGCAGGTTGTGGTGTAGTGTCAGAAGGGTGTGTGCGTCGCTGTTCTAGTGGCCCGGGAGCGGAGGGCAGGGTTGAGAGGGGTCGGTAGAGCTGGTGGAGTGATGGCAGGTGGATTGTCAGCGCCGCGCGGAGCTGGCAGTGTAGGAATAACTGAAGTCCCTGCAGAACAGTACCTGTTACAAATGGGTGTCTTACTTGGTATTTTCGGCGGCCTGAACCGGGTGCAGTGGATCCATGAATACTCCTGTCGGCCCGCCCTGGCGCTGGCAGTGCCCGCAGTGGTACCCTGGGGCTCCTCGTCCAGATTTCGGCCTTGCCTGTCGCCCGAGGTGCCTGAACTCTCCACAGCTAGGATAGAACGGATGGAAAAGTCCGCCAGCCGTGTGGGTGTGTTGGAGGCCGGGATCACGTAGGGGGCTAACTTGAAGCAGTATCCAGCCTGGACAAGAAAGGCAGGCAGTGCCTCGTTCGGGACAAGGGGGCACAAGTCGAGGGCACCGAAGGGCAGCTCTGGGGCAAGCCGAGCGCCTGGAAAGCAGCCATGGCTCGGGGTCAATCAATACAGCCTGGTGCGGGCGCTTGGCAGAGCACAGTACCACCTCTGCAGTTTCACCTCTGCCTACACGGCCTCGCTTAAGAGCACAGAGAGAGTACAGAAAGCAGGCGAGAGGCCGGCTTAGAGAGGCCTTAGCGCGGACCAATGGTGGAGCAGGCCCGTGATTCCAGAGATAACATCTGACATCAGGTACCTGGCAGCAGGTGAAGTAGAAATAACCATATTATGGATTTGATTGAAAGCCTATTATGTTAAGTTAATTGGTGTTTGTGAAGCTGAGCTACCACCCGTGGGGCCCCCTCTGAAACTTTTGGAGGTCAAGGTGCATGCTGCTGCCCTATTTCAAATGGTGCTCAGTGTACGCCACTTTGAAGAACAGAATTTGAGGGATTCCATGGCTCTAGAAATTTACAGCCCAAAGGGTATTTATAGATAAAAGTCTATTTGAAAACGACTCACGCTCGAAAACGAAACTACAAGTCGTTGCCAGACATTTTTATCTTGCTACATTTAAATTTTGCATGCATTTGAGGTGCTAAACCTGACCTTATTAGTGTGTCATCGTAATCACTTACAGTTCACAGAGACAGTTCAGCTGGACCGCCCGTGCGTGACTGCACTGCTTCCCATCGATGGTGCACTCTGCTGCACCCTGCCTGTTCTCAGGCTCGTCCTGGGCCCCCATGCCGCTCGCCAGCCAGACTCTCACTGTGAGCGGGCAGTAGTGTTTTGCTCACCCGGCCCGGGCCGCCTGCCGCGATCATGCCTCTTGCGCGGCCGGCGATACGCACCACGGGCGGCAGTTGAGGACAGCATGACTCTGGGACCTATGGTTCGTCCCCGCATTAGCCCGTATCTTTGCGCGGGAGGTTGCATTGCCCAGGACAGACTGCCTGACTCGCGCGCGCACCACGCCAACGTGCGTGCTGCGTGCGTACGCACAGGCAGCAGTTGAACGCAGGTTTGCGTGCTTGAACTCAAAACTGTGCCGCCGCGGCACTTGTGGCCCGTTAGGGCGGCGTTTAAAATTTATTTGGGGGCTGGGGACACTGACTGACAAAGTGTCAGACAGTGAATGTCCCCAAATAAATCATAAATGCCGCCGCAACGGGCCACAAGTGCCGCGCTGCCTTGCCGCCTCCAAAACAGTGCCGCCTGGGGCGGTCCGACCCCCCCCCCCCCCCCCACCCCCCGTCCCCCCATAGCAGCTACGCCAGTGCGCAACAATCAGTTACCTCTCGGCATTGGAAAGCATCATATTTTATCTAGCTAGCTTTGGTTGGAGGCTACATAAAGCATACTGTGATAAGCATCCTTTTTCCCCTTCAAACGTTTCCAGATGCACAATTTTTTCCTTTAATTTTTAGGTCGAGCCTTTAGCGCCAGCGCACCTGCGCTGCTCGCTTTGCAAGGCATGTAGTATTCAGTATGGAGTGGAAGCTCTGTGGAAGCTCCGCCCACTCTCCGCCCATCTTTTTCATTGGCTTAGTTCCTAAATGCTGCCTTTCGATTAGTTTTAGGGTTGTTAGTCCCTCCTTATGACTGGCATGTCGTCATTTGTATCCTTCCATGGCTACTGGCCCCCTTACTTCGAGCATTGCACCCTATGTTTTATTTATACTATGAACACTATTTTCTTTCAGTGTCTCCCCCTCCTGCAGTCCATGCCTTCTTGCCCTCCCGCACTCCTGTCTAAAATGTAATAGGTCTTGTGTGAATGCGAGTCCTATGGATTGCAAATGTTTGTTTTCATCACTATAAATAGATCCCAGGTACTGTGCCACCGTCGCCATTTCAAGGTCAAGCAAACAATTTTGTTTTTTCAAGCGTTCTTCAAAGCAAGACTTTGTTGCGGCATTCCGGAGGTCCCGACAAACGCTACTACATCTGTTCTCTTTCCATATCTATTCTTCATTCACTGGCGCGATAGAGAAGGGTCATCAGCTCAGCCATTCAGACTCCTGTTCTTATCTCAGAAGTTGGAAATCATCTTCTCTGGTTTCTTTCTGTGAAGCTGCGACCTTGGGGATCTGACCTCAGTGATTGCTCTTGAAAGCCGGACCTCATTTTTGTTCAGGTGAGTGTTGAGACCCGAGGGGGGAAGGTACAGGGATAGTAGTGGTATTGCAAGCTCAGAATGATGGCTGATGGGCCTATTTATTTGTTTCCCTGGAGGAGTTGGGTGCAAAATCTCCGCGCCCCCATGAACTGGTAGTGTTAAGCGGCCCGTTTCCTGCTGACAGCATGATCTCAGGATAACGTTACAGGTAATATTACGACTGCGTCCAGAAACTCTGTAATCAATAGACACCCACAGGGGGCTTTAGGGACTCGGGCAATATGGCATTGTTCTACTAGAATCCCAGCCTATAGACAAGCCAAAGGAAATATATTCCACTAACATGTCCGTTGAATGTTCGATTATCAAATACACCAATAATCGCTACAGTGAATACAATGGATATGGTGCTATCGTGCCTTGTTATCTACAGACACATAGGGGCATATGTATGTAATTTGCATTTTGCAATTCTCAAATAGCGATTTTTAAGGAATCGCTATTTGAGAATTGCAAAATGAAATGTATGTAATAAATCGCAATTTTTTTGCGAATCTCTAAAATTCCTTAATTGCGAATCGCAATTAAGGAATGAGTGTCACATTCATTCCTATGGGCCAAGAGGCCCATAGGAATTAATGGAGATACATTCTCAAATTGCAAATTTCTATGAGAAAATCGCAATTTGAGAATCGCAATTCCAAGGGTGCCAGGGTGTCCAAAGGACACCTGTTGCACCCCTGGAATGTGCATGTATGTACATGTGATGCACGTACATGCCCTAAGGGCATGTCTGTGTACCACATGGCACTTTGACTTTTTTTTTAAAAAATGCACTTTAACAGGAAATCGCAAAATACCATCTACTTGGAGTAGGCAGTATTTTGCGAATTCTTAAGCCAAAATCGCAATTTGTGAGGCACCCCTAAATAGCATGTAAGGAATCGCTAAATTGCAAGTCCTTAAATGCTTGAGCAAAATAAGGAATCACAATTTTTGCGATTCCTTATTTTGCTATGTGGCCCATACATACCAAAACGCCGTTTGCGATTCGCAAACGCTGGAATTCTGCGAATTCCGGCATTTACGAATCGCAAACGGCTTCCTACAAATGCCCCTAAACTCTTTCAGACAGCAGTAGAAATCTTTGTAAACATTATGAATGATTAACATTTTGAAAGGGAGGTAGGTGATGTCCTGCATATAACCCCCTTTCTGGGCCGATTTCCCTTGAAGCCTTTTTACTGGGGAAAGGAGACCATCTTTCAAAGTCGAGATCTTGTTCCCTGTGCCAAACGTAACAGGCCCACAATCTTTCATAAGCAAGGATTTCTTTCCAGCATAATTTAGAGATTTTTTTTAACGCCTCCATCCTGTCCTAGCTTATTTTAAAAAGTCAGTGTGCGATACTTAGCCAGTATGCACCAAGGAACAGAATTCAGTTTTCTTTGTATACCCTGAACCATTGCACATTGGGGCGAACATAATAAGTCATTAAGGACTGAACTTTCTACTAAGTCCAAATTAAAAGAAGTGTTGAGCACCGTGTTGAGCACCTCAGCATCACTCAGCAAGACCTAAATATCATTTAGCATCACCTGAGCATCACATCTGCACCAGTCACCACCACCACCACCACCACCACCCCCACCTCAGCATCACTCAGTACCACCTCAGTCTGCTCTTGGAATCTGGCATCTGTTGATTCTCCCCAAGCGTCCGTCCGCTGCTAGTGTTGTAATACAGGTGCTATTCCCCAAACTTTACCCTCCTGTTGCTTTGCCCCCCCCAAAAAAAAAGCTAGAACAAACAGCCATTGGAACAGCCAGATGTAAGTTGCCAACATTGCAAGGACAAAAGAAATCTGAAGACATTCTTTATTGTAAATACTTTGATATGGTCATTCAGCTGTACAAAATGCCTTCTTAGTCACATCTAAGGTAACAGAAATCTTCTGACACTTTTTTATTATAACTTTTCAGCATGCTGCAAACAGTCACACTTCTCTATAGCATAGTTGAAAGGTTTTATTTATAGAAATGGTAACCTGCGGGGAAAGCGTGGCTCATCCCTAGCCAGTCAGTCACCAACTCATTACTATCGAACATTACAACTATTAGTGTCATGTAGAACACACTAGGCACAGTGCTCCACACTCCACACATGAAGAATCCATCATAACACATCCCCTTTCCCTATAATAGTAAAAGAGATAAATAAAGAGAAAGTGATATGAAAGAAAGAACCAAGAAGAAAGAAGAACAGGAGAAAGGGATAGAAAGAAAGAAACAGCACAAGAAAACAATTGAGAGAACTTATGCCACAGTTCTCCCACAACCATCGTGAATTTGAGAAGGAAACAACACAAGAAAACAGTTGAGAGAACTTGAACGTGGATGTGGAAACTTAATCCGAGATTAACCACAAATATAATCATTGAGATAACCTGGAGGGTATCTACCTCTTCTAGGTAAGTTTCTGGGGCTTACAAAGTAATGCAAACATTATTGTATGGTGTTGTTCTTGACAATGGTGATAAATGGAATTACAGACGTGTAGCAATTTATGAGACGGTGAACATTACTGATGATGTTGCTAACAAACATCAAGATCAATGTTTTAACAATGCTTTTATGTCAATGTCTGACAGTGATTTAACTGGTCCTTCACAAGTAAGGTCCAGTGCTCATAGTGTCACTCAAGACAGTGGTGGTGACACTGAATTTGAACACGTTCCTGTTGGAAGGGAAGTGAGGCCTAGAAGAGGGGGGGGGGGGTGGGTTGGGGGGAGTGGCTGTGGAAATGTGAAGTACGTGGTTGATAAAGGGGTGGGGCCTGATGTGGTGTTCGTGGAGCCAGTGGGAAAGTAACTGGGAGTTGTAGGGACAGAGGGTGCCCCGGGGCTGACGGGCGATGGTGCTAAAGGGGTTGTGGATGCCGGGGCTGCTGGCGGAGTGGGATGGGCAGGGTGGGCGCCCATTTGATGCTGGCAACGAAGGAACGGATTTGGAAAGGGGAGTACGTGGAGATCCTTAAGCTCCTTTATAGGGAAGTGCGGGTGAAAGAGGGGTCCAAGGAGGAGGAGTTTGAACTCCAGAAGAGGCAGAAGGTGCCTCTCACGATCAAGAATTGGACGGCAGCTTTCTTAATTTTCGCTAGTGTTTATTGTGAAAAATTCCCAGAGCGATCGGTGTCCTTGTTTAAATACATGGACGTCATTCGGAAGGCTCAGATCACGGGGGTGATTTCGCCTGGGCTCAGTATGATGAGGAATTCAGGGCGCACATGGCCTGGGATCTGGAGGCGAAATGGGGCGAGTTGGACACCGACCTTTGGCAACATAGGATGGGACTGGCTGGGTCGGGGAAGACCATTTTCACGGCGAGCAGAATGCCTATAATTTATCAGCCCTTTCAGGGACGACCCACCCGGGGAGGGGTGGGGGCAGGGCCCAAAAATCAGTCAGGTGTCGCAGGTGCCTGTTGGGATTAAAACAAAGGTGGGTGCATGCGGGAGCATTGCCGTTTCCACCATGAGTGTTCCGGCTGCGGGAAATATGGAAATCCCTTGGTCAAGTGCTGGGGTGTGGCGGGCACATCAAAGGGGGGTCAGCGGCATGCGGTGGGACCTCAGCATGCAGCGGGGATAGGCAGAAGTGGTAAGGGTCCTGGGCCCAAGGGCTCATATGACGGTTAAGGTGGACCGGCTGGTGGCGGCTTTGCGCGATTACCCCGACATGGGGGCCGCCAAGAGTTTGAGGTCGGGGTTCATGGAGGGGTTCTGTCTGGGTTTTGAGGGGCTCAGGCAGCGGAGGTGGGCCGACAATTTGAAGTCCGCCAGGGAGCACCCGCAGGTGGTGCGAAGCAAGCTGGAGAAGAAGGTGTGCAATGGCCGCATGGCGGGTCCTTTTGAGGATTGGCCTTTGGAGGAGCTCATTGTCTCCCCGGTGGGGGTCACGCCAAAGAAGGAGAAAGGGCAGTTTTGACTCATTCAGCACCTGTCCTGGCCTGAAGGGGGCTCTGTAAACGATTACATTGACGAGCGGGAGACCATGGTGTCTTATTCCTCCGTTGATGCAGCTATGGCCTTGGTAGTGTCGGCGGGCGCAACGGCAAGGATGGCAAAGTGCAACATCAAGTCGGCTTTCTGGCGGCTCCCCGTCCATCCAGACAATTGGGGCCTACTGGGGATTCAGTTTGACGGCCGCTGGTACGTGGACAAAGCATTGCCGATGGGCTGCTCGATGTCATGCGCACTTTTTGAGTGTTTTAGTACGTTCCTACAATGGTTGGTAACGGAACGGACAGGTCACCAAGGTGTCAAGCACTACCTGGATGGCTTCTTTTTGGTCGGCTCCCCCGGTTCTGCGGACTGCCAGGAGGCACTGGACAGGTTTCAGGAGCTCATGGGGAGTTGGGGTGCCACTGGCGCCAGAGAAGACAGTTGGGCCAGGCACAGCGCTGTCATTTTTGGGGATTGAACTGGACTCGGTGGCTATGGAGGCCTGTTTACCGGTGGAGAAAAAACACCATATGCTGGAGCTGCTGGAAGGGATATTGGCACGACCCAAGGTCACAGTGTTGGAGATTCAAGTGCTGTTGGGCCACCTCAATTTGGCGTGCAGAAATGTGCGTGTGGGGAGGACTTTTTGTAGGAGGCTGGCCAGGGCTTTGGCGGGGTGTCACCCGTTACATCACCACGTCCGGCTGCCCGCGGGATTGAAGGAGGACTTAAGGATGTGGCGTTTTTTCTTGAAGCATTTCAAAGGAATCCTCATGCAGCGAGGGGAAGCCCTGGTCTGGGATGTTCAGATCTTCTCGGACGCGGCGGGGAGTGACGGTTTTGGATTGTACTGGCAGGGAAAGTGGTGCGTGGAGAAGTGGCCCCCGGAATGGGTGGGGGGTGGCAGGAGCATCGCCTTTCTCGAGCTCTTCCCTCTGGTGGTGGCGGTGGCACTCTGGGGGAACTTCTGGCCCACAGGAGGGTCAAGTTTCACGTGGACAACATGGCGGTGGTGGAGGTGGTCAATCGGCAGTCGGCTAGGGATGCGCAGGTGTTGAAGCTGCTGTGAGTGTTTGTGCTGGGCTACTTGAGCTTTGATATTGCTTTTCGCGCAGTCCATGTGCCCGGGGTTGAGAATAAAATAGCGGATGCTTTGCCTCATTCGCAGTGGGGGAGATTCCATGGCTTAGCCAAGGATGCAGATCGGGACCCAACCAGCATCCCGCTCCAGATGTGGTTTGTAGGCGACACAGGATGTTGCAGTTGGTTCTAGGGTCTTTGGCGGGGTCGACAAAGGTGACATACTTGACTGCTTGGGAGGACTTCTTGGCGTCCGTGGTGGGCCACAGGAGGCGACAGGCAGGAGGACATTGTTCAGTTCATCCTGGATTTGAAAGACAAGGGACTTTCGCGGGTCACAATAGCGGGCAAACTGGCGGGATCGCGTTCATGGGAAAACTTATGGGGTTATGCGCCGTTGCCTGGGGAGCTTGGGTCTCGCATGTTGGAGGGGTGGGCCCAAGAGTGTGGGAGGAGGTGCAGGGTGAGACAGCCTTTGCCGCCGGGGTTGTTGGGTCAGGTTTTGGAGATTTTGTCAGGGGTGTGTTTCGATGCAGACCAAGCCTGTTTGTTTGCCACGCTGATGGTATTAATGTTTGCGGTGGCCTTTAGGGTGTCTAGAGTTGCTGGGTGTGAGGTTGGAAGAGGGAGTCTTGTGGTCAGAGGTTTCTTTTCCTGGAGGGGGAAGTGCGTTTGTAGTTGCGGAAAGTGAAGACGGATCAGAGGGAGGTAGGTCGCTGGGTTTCTTTGCCGGCGGTCGTGTCGGGGAGAGGTGCCCGGTGAGGTGGGGGTAGAGACTGAGGGCGGCGGAGCGGTTAGATGGGGTGGCATGCGGACGGGTGTCGGGTTCGCAGCTTTTGGCGGTTTTGCGCAAGGCGTTGCGGAGGCTAGGGCTGGACGGGAAGCGTTTTGGCACCCACTCTTTTAGGATCGGCATGGCGTTGGAGGTGCACCGGCAAGGGTGCGGGCGAGGGGACATCATGAGGCTGGGCAGATGGTCTTCAGAATGTTATCAGCGCTACGTTCGGGGTGCGCCAAGCGTTTGAAGTGCGCAGTGGGTATGGTGTTCTTGTATTTACTGTTTGTTTCTTTTTCCAGGTTCGGTAGCGGTTCCCCTCGCCAGGGATATGGCGGTTTGGATTGTGGGTCACTCGTTTGGTAGGAGGGCCCAGGTGCAAGCACGATCCAGTTACTTTGGCAAAAATTCGTGTTTCAATCCCAATGTGTTTACCGTAAGTTGGAAGGGAAAGGGGGGCATGTTGTGGCGTGAATTAGTGTGGACACTCAATGGTACGGTTGGGGGGGTGTCTTGATGTTTTGGTGTTACACTTGGGGAAAAATGACATGGTGACGGAGACTGGTTTAGTGCTCATGAGGGCCATGAAGAGGGATTTGGGGGAGATCAAGAGACAGTGGGCAGGGTGCGTGGTGGTTTAAACAGAGTTTGTGCCGCACCGGGTGTGGAGGGGCATGGTGCATTCTCAGGCAATTGACAAGGCGCAGCGGAAGGTTAATGTTGAGATGGTGAGGTTCTGCAGGCACAAGTGTTTCTCTAGGATTTGGCACAAGGACATACGATATGACACACCGGAGCTATTTAGGGGAGATGGGGTGCATTTGTCTCACCTGAGCATGGATCTTTACCTCCTGGAATTACGCGAGGTGTTGTCGCAGTTGTTAGGAGTTCGCTAGAGAGTCAGTGGATCTGGTGGATTGGGGGAGTGCGGGGGCAGGAAAAGAAGGAGGTGGTGTATCCACCTACCCTACGGTGTATCTCCCTGCCAAGGGGGTTTTGGGGGGCAGCCGAGCCCCCCAGGCAGATTAGGAGGGGGCGAGATGGCGGCAGTCATTTTGTGCTGTTGGGCTGTTTTTGGGATAGCCCAAAGACAGCCCAAATTTTAAATCTATAGCACAAGTTATTTCAGGGATCCACGCCCTTGCCCAGCCACCATTTTAGGTTTTGGTAACCTGGTGGCTGGGAGCACTGGCAGCTTAGGTTTTTAATCCCCGCCTGCCCTCCCTGGGTTTTGTTGGTTTTTTGGGAGGTTTTTGTTAGGTGTTTGCGAAGTTTTTGGCTCTGGGCCCGTTTTGGAACAGGTGCGCAGGAGTTTTGATTTGTATATTGTCGCTTAGAATAGGTGCTGGTGGTGTTGTGTTGGAAGTTGGCTAAGTTTGGCTGGAGTTTGGTAGTTGGCGTTAAGTTGGGGAATTGGTGTTCAGGAACGGGGAAAGGTTAAACAGGTTGGAGGCTTTACATTGGAGCTCATTAGTTACAGTTGCAGGAAGACAAATAGGAGGTTAGGTTTTTGGGGGGTTTTGAAGGTCAAAGGTTATGGGATAAGATTGTGTATTATGTTGTATTGTTTAATGTATTTGCATTTTATGTATTGTATTTTGCAGGGTGGGGGATGTTTTTATCATCTGGGGATCTTTGGGTTGGCGGTAGGTAAGGCAAGGGGTCAGGTAACTCGATGTTTAGAGAGGTTTTAGTTTTGTAAGGCGAGGAGCCAGTTTTATTAAAGTTTGTGATGTGCACCTGTTTTAATAAAGTGGCCTATTACACACACAAATTGGTTGTCAGTCTGGCTTGCCCCCTTCTCCCTCCCAAAGTACTGTTCTGATGTCTTCTTTCAGCGGCTTCATGTCATTCTCTACAGGTCTTGTTTTTTGTATTTCCTTGGTAAAGGTGAGACAGTTGGGGTCTTTGTGATGCCAAAACTATAGAAGTTATTTTTAGATATTAATTACACTGTCGATATCGAGGGTGTATTTCTGGGCAGTCGTTTTGACCTACACTGTTGCAGTCAATAGCTTGGCTCCATTAGAAATGACAGATGCAGTGAGGCACAGAAATAATTAGAGAGCCTTCTGGTCATTTTCAGCTTCTCATTTAGCTGCACATCACTTGGCTATGAAGCATCATGGGTGCTACACTTATTGCTCGTCTAGTGCTTTGCTTACAGTCAAGAGGCATTCTAGCTATTTTGGCGTTGATCAAGTAAAGGTAGGGAATTAATGAGTAAATGTTCAATACATTTTTGGTCTTGCTCAATAATGGTTTAGTGGTTAGTAAAAACATATTTAAGTCGATTCAATTGGAAAACACTTACTTTGGTGCATAAGAATATGACCAGAAAAGCAAATTAGCCAGGCTTGCGACAAGCCCATCAATGTGTTAGTAAGAATAAAGACAGAAATTAAAATAAAATACACAGAAAATTCTTAAAATGACAATATACATCTTAATAGTGCAAAATATACATTAGAGATAAAAGCGGCCAAATCTGCACATATTACAATGGATGCCACAAATTATCCTGTAGTCCTAAATAATGTCCTAGTTTTGATCACATAGGAACGAAATGATCAATAGCGAAGCTAGTCTTTATAGCACGAATTTTCATCAGAAATTGGTATGCTGTTTTATATGCATACAGACTGTCACTTAGGAAAATGGTCCGCAAGTACTTTTTCCTGCCTTTGTGATAGAATTTACAGAAGATAACTACATGCAATGTAGATTGGGGGTTACATTGTCATAAGGGCATTTAAAATACTTAGGTGCCCATTTAGAGCACTTTGGGAATGCTACCCGATGCTGGAAGATTGGGAAGTGAAAATTGGTCAGTAAAAACATGAGGTATAAATTGTGAACCCATCCCATATAGTGCTGGAGTCCACAATAGGTTTAACAGGATGTGTATAATGCAAGTGTCTTTTGGGTCTCAACCCTGTTTTTAGTTACTTGCCCAATTCTTTCCTTGACCAGTTGCTTCAAAAGGTTTTAGAACTCTGTGCTATGTCCCCATGGATCTCCCACAGGTTCATGTTATCAGCAGCTATGGTGGGCAGGGCTTTTTTAATTTCAGAGAGCCACAGTATCTTGTGCGCTTGGTCTTGCGACATGCAACAAGTATAAAGTCCTGGCTTCATTTATGGACCAGAATGAGTGCCAAAGCAGCAAGGCTATTGCTTCTATTTTTATTTTTATAGGCCGAGTTCTAGATGAATTATGGTACTTGGAGTTGATTTTGGAACTGCTAGCAGCCTTCTTAGGAATTTTTCTTCTTGAATTTGGAAGTTTGTATTGTCACCTAAGCACCAAATTCCCACCCCATATGTTGTAAGGGAGATTGTCTTGGTGTTATATAATGTTACCCTATCTGGGGCCGCATTATACATGAAGCGCATTTTCCTTCATTGCGCTGGGCGCACCTTTATAAAGGTGAGTGTAGTGCAATGAAGGTAAAGGCATTGTATTATGATGAATGCACTGCCCTCAGTGCAGCCGCAAACTACTGTAGCCCTTGGGGCAGCACATTCATGTGGAAAATGGAACGGCTGCTTTAAAACCGCTCAGTGTTTTCACAGTGTAGGCGGCAACTCACATGCACTTTGAAGGGGGATTAGAGATCCCCTTGAAGCGGGTGCAGTCTGTGACTGCACCTGCCTGCAAGGGGATGTCTGAGGGGTCCATAGTACTCCCTTCCCCCCTCCAGAGGGCTGCTCTCTGGAGGCGCACTGAAAGCACACTAACTTTTAGGTGGCACTCAGTCAGTGCGCCTCCTGAGAGCTTCGTTCTCTCTGCGCACACATCTGTAATACGGCATGGGCGCAGAGGCAAAGGGATTCCCTCATTTGCTTGGGACACTACCCCATGCAAATGAGGGATTGCCCCCTGAAGATAGCTTGGCGCTTTATGTACGACAGCTCTTTCGGTATTACAGAAGGGGCCGTACAAGCACCTGCAGCCCCTTCCGTAATTGCAAAATGCACTGGGGGCACGCAAAGCAGGCGCAAATGCCCGTTGTAACCCAAGCACTTTGTGTAATGCGGCCCCTGGTATTCGCTTAGACACACGCTTGGCAGCAAATCTGAAAATAGCCTTGTTGTTCCCAACCATATTAGTAACGCAAGATTCTCTGCGTTTTCCGTTCCCCATTATCTGACAATATAAATCCATGTTAATTAAAGTGCTTCATGCTTGTGATCCTATTTCCCCTTTAAAAGAAGGGACAGGATCTCTTTTTTTTTTACTGGTGCATGGCGTAATAAATGTCTTGTCCGGATTTTTCTTCAAATTAATTACTTCGATAAATTTGCTAAAATAATTCATAAGCACTTGAAGGCTAGCTGGGGTGAATGCTAATAGAACAGCATTGTCGGCATATAAAAAGATTGGTAACAATCTTCTCTAGGGGAATCAGTGCAAAGTAGTTGGAGCTGTTCGCCAATACCATTAATATAAATTGAAAAAAGAATGGTGCCAAGGCTCCCCCCGTCTGACTCCCCTGTGTATGCTAATGGGATTGGTAAGTTCCCCTTGTGTTCCATAATGTACCTTTGCAGTGAAATTGCTGCACATATGGACAAGTAGTACAGTAATGTCTTTAGGAAACACAGGGCAGACATTCAGCTCTATAACTTATGGTTCACCAGGTCAAATGCACCACTTAAATCCATAAACACACATGTACAAGTTACCTGACCTTGTATTTAGATATTTACCAATTAGAAGATTTAGGTTAAGGCATTGTTTGGTTCCCAAATCCCTTCTAAAGCCATACTGTGCACATGAAAGTATGTTGTTAGCCTCAGCCCATTTCTCTAGTGTTTCCAATAGTACTCTTCCTAATAATTTTGCTGATGAATAGCGTTTGAGAACCTGTTTGGAGCCTTTTTTTAATATTTTAATAATTGGGGACTCAGACCAGGGAGGTAGTATATATCCCTTCTTGGCCTAATTGCCCACCTGTGCTAGCAAGGGCACCCATAGGCCTGGGAGGTGCTTGTATACATTTACAGGTACCCCGTTAGGTCCGGGAGCTTTCCCCGGCACTGATTTAGCTATTGCTCTCAGGATTTCTTCTATTATGAATGTAATGATAAAGTCTGCAATATTTAATGATTGACAATCCTCCACTATTAGGTCAAGTGTAGGTGCAAAAACAAAGGTAAAGAGGTCAGAGTTGTCGTTGATGAACAGAGCATATACTGTCCTCCAGAATAGATTGTGGTACCTAGTGTTGGCTGCTTGTGTCAGATTGGCCCAGGCTGTGTCCTACGAGATCTGCTTTCTTAACTTCATAGCCTGTTTAAATCGTGTTTTTCTCTCTTTTATGGCAGCCGAGTCCCTTGGGAATGCATGTAAATGTTAAATTAGCTCCCTAAGTGCCTTGGAACAATGACAATCGAACCACCGCATGTTCTTTTTGTTGTTGGCCTCAACCACTTTGCTTAGTTGGTGGTTAATAGAATTCAAAATCTCAATATGTCCATTAATGACTAAGGTGGGTTCTGGATTGAACTCCAGGCAGGATTAAAAATGATCTTTATTACCTCTAACTAACTCACACATACATTGACCTGTGTCAACACCTCCCCATTTGATTCTTATTGATTTCTGCTCTACTAAGTAATTATGTGCTATTGCTTCCTTATTATTAGCTGGGATGGGAAGCTTGAGCCATAAATTGAGGGGATTATCACTTGCACAATTTGTGCCTATCGCCAAATAGAGTGGTGTCACTGTTTTGCTTCTAGAAATGAATATATATGGTCTATATTGCTCTGATCCCTGGACCCTATGAAGGTATATTGTTGACAATTAAGCCCAGAGGGATTGGAGTCCATGATGTACATGCTGAATCTAAGCGCTAATTTATTGAGATAAGTACCATACAAAACAATACGTGAAGCGGTTCATATCTTCCTCATAAGGGTCATCAAACCAACATAGCTTATCCAGAGATGAACAACATTTAGGCAAATTAAAGTCTCCTCCCCAAATAATAAACATATCCTTATCCCACTCTTGCAGGAATTTCTCCAAAGCATGCTCCAAATGTATTATGACCTGGGCCTATATTTAATAAAAAAACCTTGTTAGAAAAATTAATAAGCAAGAAGTCTGGGGTGCCATCCATGATTAACAAAACTTCCTGTTGTCCCACTCTTAAAAACGTTTTCGATTACTGGTCTAAAATGTTCTTTTAAAAACCGTTTCTAATGTTGCGAGTAAAGTAGCCGGCAGATATTTTGTCTGAAATTGTGACACACTATATTTGTCAGTACAGCTGCATTTTGGATATTTTTCGTCTTTAGAGTTTCTTATTAAACTAAGTTTGGTGTTGATTTTGCCCTGTTCTGCTACAGAAACCATAGTATTCTTTAAGATAATCGCCAAGTCCACTCAGGTTCACATTGACCGTGACTGGAAGGTTAGTGTGTCCTTCAGATTTCTGTAAAGGGCATGTTTTTAACAATACGGCACAGACTGGTAATCAGTTTCATTTTCACATGAATATATGCATTTTAAAATTGATATAAACCAATTAATTTTGATCTATAGCCTTCGCAGTGCAGGTCTCTCTCGTTTCCCAGTTCCATGCAGTAGTAGCGTATACAATCCAGGGTTTTGCTCTGCATTCGTATCTTCTACGCCTTCTTTTATAATTAGGTACAGAGAACTACATGTGCCATAATGCAAAGCATACGCCTGGCCTAGATGCGCTGCTCGCGCACAGATGTGGAAAACTTTAACAGTGTATGTGGCTGCTCCTGTGTTATGATTGAAAGATACTCATTTGCAGACATTTTAAATATTTTACTGACGTCTAGCATTATGTCTTCAAGCTCTCAACTCATATGCCAAGGTGCCTGGTAGGAGTCAGTCCCCTATCTCACTCCAAGCCCCAGCCCATTCCCTTCTACCAAGCACAGTGACAACTGTAGAGATAGCTTCCATGTATGCCTGGGCAACAGGCATACATTTAACCTTTATGCCTGTGAAGCCATATTTGCCAAGACTTATGTCTGACATATCCATGGGTTCAGTGTGCTTATGTGTAACATTCCAAATGCCTTGTGTGGTGATTTCTTTCAAGAAGAGTACACCAGTAGTGCCCTTCAAGTGATATTTAGTTCACAAATTAATTAATGCAGTGTTAATAAAAAAAAGAACTGCGTTAAAATAGTGCAACACTCCTGGGGTACAAATGCAAGGGGCAGTGTAACGCCATAAGAACCAAGATACAATAGTTTTTAGACCAGTTCTATAGTTTCTGGAGCTTGTTTGTTAATCCATGTATATAATTTGGCTACACCACCAGAGACAAGTGGGAAAACCTGTGTCACTTTTTCAAGGAGCTGACATCAGAGGCTAGTAGCACAGATGAACTCTGACACACACAGCAGAAAACCCTTATATCTGTGCAAAGTATGCGGTGTGGAAATATGGCATGTATGAGAGCTCTGGTCAGGCTGCATTCTTGCATTCTATACTGCTGCCAGATCAAATTAATCACAGCATGGGTTTTACTTTAGTTCTTTGGTGAATAACTCTCTACCTTGAGTAGTGAGTCATTTGCTACCCTTGATGTAACTTCATATACTGATATATGCTTTATGTACTTTATGTTTTTAAGTATGGCAATAAACATCACATTTCCTTTCGGATGACGAATCTATAAGTGTTAAGATGATTCAGTTTAATTAGTAAGGAAGATTTGAAGACGGATCACATTTTCTCAGATTTTCCTAAATCACCTAGAAGGATGTAGAAATCAGTCCAAAGAAAGGTAGGCTTCTGACTAATACCAGCCATCTGCATGATGAAATAGTAATGCATCAAAGAAGCAGGTATATGCTGCGCATCTCACACGTGACTGCAGACCATGAAAGACCGTGATGTAATTACAGATCCAGTCATACTTTGAAGTTCATCATAGGCTCACTTACTCACACAGCTTATGTTGTCGACAGTTTTCAAATTGTAAATGTATATTTTTTTATTATTTTTATGAAGCGTGAGCTCATAGGACATTCGAACTGTGAAACAGGTAGGATGAAGATAAGATAGGAGCGCAACACGCCATCTAGTGGTACAAAATTGTATCTATGAGGATTTATTAGATAACAGGAGCCAAAACTGGGTGGATGACAACAATGGGATAGTGATCAAGCCCTGATGAAGTCCCACTGTACCGAAACACGTTGGCTAGGCCGAATGGATTGCTTCAGTCAAACTGGCATTTTTTAAATAAAACTGGAGCAAATCAACTTGCAAGGCTCCTGAATAACTTTTATACATCATATCATGACTACTTGATCTATTGCTGGAGAACAGGGTAACCATCAGTTGATTTTGGAACAAATAATCCTGTATAGAATAGAACGCTCCTTTTCATTTTTTATTTCTTGACATTGTTTTGGGGTGGCCTCCTGGCAATGGGGTTACAAACGTAGATCGTTGGAGGAAACAGAATTTGTATTAATTACATACCATTGTGCCGTTTGGAGCTCAACACAGTGTGCTGTTCACTAGTATATTTTTTCTTTCTAACTTATTACTCATATAGTTCTTGTTGGCAAAACTTAACACATTCCTGGAACACCATTTTTGGTCAATAGGCTAAATATGTGAAGTAGGCACAGGGAGATTAATACATGTATTCCCTATTACATAACTACATTACATAATGACTCTGAATTAAAGCCCATGTCTCTCTTGTTCACATTCAGCAACTTGGCCACAAGGCTCCATTTCATCAAAACTTAAACTCTCCTGTACTCCAAACTCCACCAGGTTCTGTATAAGGTTCATAGACCAGTCTCCAGCCTGCATTGTCTTCTCTAAAGACCACTGCAAGTCACCAGAGACCCTTGCTCAGAGAACTGAATGCAATAGGTCTGTCATTTGCGAGAGTTTGAGCTATTGGCATTGTAAATGACAATCCCCTAGATTCATCAAAGTCCCATTTTGCGAGTCCTTAATAGCGATTATTAAGGAATCGCTATTAAGGACTTGCAAAACGGGATTCATGTAGGAATCGCTAAATAAATTGCGATTCCTACACATTCCTTATTTGCGATTAGCAATTTGCTAATCGCAAATAAGGATGCAATTTCAAGGGTGCTAGGGGTGTCCAAAGGACACCCTGTAGCACCCCTGAAATGTAATCTACATTGGTGTTGCGCACACACATGTGCAAAGGACATGTGTGTGTGTAACATGCAACTTAGAAAAATGCATTTAAAAGCATTTTTCTAAGTTTTCGCTATTTACCACGAGGTTTGACCTCGCGGTAAATAGCTGCCAGAAATTGCGATTTCGCAATTTAAAAATGGTTAATGAATTGCATTTAAGGAATCTCAAATAGAGATTCCTTAAATGTAATTCCTCGCAATTTAGCGAATTCGCAATTACCGATTTTTGCATTTGGGATGATGAATCTCAAATGCAAAAATTGCGCTCGCAAAGGGCCAGATTCTCAGAATCTGGCCCTTTGCAAGCCGAATTTTTCAATGATGAATCTACCTGAATGCCTTTTATTTATGTTTTGAAAACCTGCAAGGGGTAGGTAAACACTCACTTTGCACGTACGAGAAGCAAGGCTGTCAGTAACTGTTCCCCCTTTACTGCCGGTTTTCTTTCTCATAAGCAACGACTATAAGTACAATGTGCGTACTTACGCACCACTTGCAGGTTTTCACAACACATAAATAAAAGGCATTGTCGTTTACAATGCCAATTGCCCAAACTCTCGCAAATGCGAGACGTATTGCATTGCAAATGCTTTTTTAAAGAAAATCTTGTGTTTATTGCACGTTCATTGATTTTGCTTTTCTTCACTGAAGATATTGTAGTTTCTTTCTCTTCCATATGTTTGTTTGAACAATTAGTTTCATATTATGGTCTTTGTGTGGGCAAGGTTTGTGAATAGAAAGGCTTCTATGCGCATAGTGTAATGACCCACTGTTCCTTGAATATTTTCTCTTCCACAGCACATTGCTCGTCTTTGTCTACAGAAATAGGCTGCGGTAAGCACCTTTACAACTAGACTTTAGTGTTTGGCAGGCCGTAAAGTTGCTGGCATCGATCGATGCACAAACAACATTATATCATATGATATACTGGAATAAAACCTGCATCTGAGTCACATTTTAGTGCTGCCAACTTTTCAAGCAATTATCAAACGCGTCTAGAGGCCTAGTAATGATTTTGACTTTCAGACTTAATTTCATTGATGTTCTGCTCAAGCGATCACATTACTTTTCAACCTACAGGCTCTCACAATTTGTGATATAAGTGGAAATACCATCACATTAAAGTGGAGAATCATAAGCATTTGTCATTTCTGAATATACCCATTTCCATACTCCGCATACAATCTTTTTTCCAGCAGGTATTGACTTGCATTTCCTTTCGGAATATTTCCTGTACTTAAACCTGTCTTTGAATACGGAAAATACCACATATGTTATGTTATTTTCATTTGACATAGCACGAGAGGCTGATTCCTACCGAAGTGTATCGGTGCTAAGGCCTAATTTCCAGTGGAGCAACAGCTGACCTCTCCAAAAGAAGAATTGAATTAAAATAACGAGGTTTAAGCAACTTTTCGAAAGTAATAATTTTTTGGCAGGAACGAATCAGAAGGGGCAGCTTATTCCAATAATGCGGGGCAAGGTAAGAAGAGGAGCGACCACCATTTTGAGTTGTCCAAATTCGGGAGGACCAGCAGGTGTAATATCCGATGATCGAAGGCTCCTAGCAGGGAGTAGAGGCTATTTCTAAGACGAAGGAAAACAGGGCCTAGTCTAACAGGGCTTTATGTGCAAGAGAGGGGGCTTAAAAATACAGCGTTTTTTGGCCGGAAGCCAAAGTAGCGCCCTCAGAACCAGACCTGACCAAGAGACTACTGGCATGTGACACATCAAGCGCCGCCGCGTTCTGCGGCACCTGCAGTGGTGACAAGAGGGACTCATTCTTGACAACCGGGAGCGCTTTTCCATAATCCAAGTGACTGGTTATCAGAGCCTGTATCAAAGTCTTCCTATAAAGTTAATAGAAGCCAGGAAAAAACCTTCATATGAAGTCAAAAGCCACCGAAGCAAGTACCGCAGATTGCAGTCACTTGATTATCCATAGTTAGCTTGTGCATTAGAAGGCTGAGGTTATTTGCCACCTTTTTTTGGGCAAGGGAGTTGCCCAAAAACAAAGGCTACCAGTCATCCGACCATAACTGATCTATCTATGAATGATCAATCTGACCAGAACTGATGAGCTTTGCCAAAAAGTAGGATGTAATTGTTTCCCCGTTGAGTTGGAGACCATTTTGTTTCATCCAGAAAGCCACAGCACGCATGCAGCTCCCGAAACTGGCTTTCGTATTCTCCAGGTTTTATCTAAAGGACAAAAAACCAAAGGGGGTTCTGGCTCTGAATCAGCACGGCTGAACCAATTATAAGTAAATAACAACAAAGTGCCAATGCTAATGCACAACTTTTATCTTTCACAAGGTGCATCGAAAGGAAAGGATTTTTGAGAGGGTACAAGAGAAGGCTGTATGAGCGAAAACATTTCTTTGGAGTGAGTCTGCGGGTAAAGGGAGTATGATTGTTTTTCTAAACTTTTGAATCTAATAGACTTTGGTGTTGTTTATTTATTGATATAAATTTTGAAAAAAAGTATAGATTAAATTCAACTGAAAAAGTGGTTGATGGTGATATTGTTTCCTTTTAATACACCTTGTGAAAGATAAGGATTGTGCATTAGCACTGGCACTTTGTTGTTATCTAAAGGACGGCACAAGTTGAGTGTGGTCAGCATAAGACAGAATCTCTACACCAAAGGGCCTACCAAAGCATGGGAACCAAAGAAGATCCCAGAGGCACCCTGCAGGCATTGGTAGCAACCCTGGATTTTAAACGGGGACTAGAAACTACTTGGGATCTACCTTCCGATCCTTCATCCAAGCCAAGGCCTGTGCATATATCCCTATGACATAAAGTCTTTCGCTCAGCACTGCATTAGACAACGCAGCAGTAAGGTCAAATAGTACACATACAGTGACTTTCCCTCGTCCATGCTGGTCCTGATAGTGTTGGTGATTGCCAGAAGAGTTGTTTCAGTGCTGTGGGCTGCCCCAAACCCTGAGTGGGTAGGGTACAGTATATGATTTGTCTTAAGATATAGTCAGAGTTGTTTATTAATCATTTTCTCCAACATTTTAATGGGGCATCATAACAGCGTGATTGGGTGAATGAAAACATGGATGGAGGTGCTGTGGCTTTTTTCAAAATATGAAAGCACAGGCAAGTTTCCAAACTTTAGGCACCCTGCATTTTTTAAAGAAAGTTTGAACAAATCAGTAAAACAGGGCACAAAAAGAGACATAATGGAAATAGCAAATATTACAATATTTCATCGAAATGTCTGCCTGTAAGTAGGGTTGCTGCACAGGGCTACTTACAAATTGAGAGTGGTATTTGCTCGTGTGACTTACTTTCCACTAAGTCTGTCTTGTTAGAGATATCCATCCCCTAGGTGGGATAGGTATTTATTTATTTATTTATTTATTTATTTATTTATTTATTTATTTATTTATGTATTTAAAAAGTTTTATATAGACGTGGGTCCCTTGCTTACTGTGCCACTGGATTCAAGCTAGCCTGGCTGAAGAAGGGTGACATTCCCTGAAACCGGTCCCAGGATGCTTGTTTCCAGTCCAGGGAGGACCTGGCCTGGCAGTTCGGTCTGAACTGTTCCCATGGGGCACAGGGTCAAGACTGGACCCAGCCATATGCATATCAAACTGGGGTGGCATATTGGGCAAAAGAACAATGGATTTAACCCAGATCTTGGGTGGAGAAGTGTGGCTCAGGGGTTAGAGGCGGCAGACCTGGAGCTTGAGTTCGGCCCGGGACCAGGGTTCAATTCCCCGCCTCGGCGGGTCTTGGGCTCAAAATTCCACGGACTCGATAATTCTCGCTCCGGTGCCTTCTCGACTCACGGGTTCACACTCTGCGACTCTGGGCAATAGCTTGCTTAATCTCCACAACGGCCCCTCGCGGTGGGATGCCTGGCTTTCACCTTGTGGATACCCTGCCAGGGTTATCTCACAGGGGAATACCAGGACGGGTTCCCTAAGCAAGCGCGGAGATGCCCCAGGGTAAGTCGTGCGCTATATAAATTTCATTCATTTCATCATTTCATTTAATTTCATCTTTTAACTGGGGGTGAATGTTTGCATAGTCAGCATTCCGTCCATCATTTGTTTGCTGTAACACTTTTTGCCCTAAGTGGTATGGGTATGCCCAGACGTGGGTAACTTGCTCACTGTGCCACTGGATTCAAGCTAGCCTGGCTGAAGAAGGGTGACATACCCTGAAACCTGTCTCAGGATGCTTGTTTCCGGCCAGGGGAAGACCTGACCTAGTAGTTTGGTCTGGACTGATCCAATGGGGCACAGGGTCAAGACTGATTTGCATATGGCTGAGTCCAAACAGGGGTGGCTTAGTGGGCAAAAGAACAATGGATTTAACTGGGGTTGAATGTTTGCATTGTCAGCATTACGTCCATCATTTGTTTGCTGTCACACTTGTTAGAGTTAAATCACATTTTAGCTGTAGGCTGCCCTAATTGGTTTGAATAAAGCTTTTAAATACACTGGGTAAAGTGATTCATTTGGTAAATTTGACCCATGGTGCTTATTTAAAGTCAGGCTGTCAAAGAAGGTCCTCTGATTGATGGAAAAAGTTGTTATCCAGCAGGTTTCTCCACTGGTAAAGATTTGTCCAGCAGAAGATTTGCTAGTTCACCCACGAATTTCAGGATTTTCAATCACATGCTAAATCAAAGCCTATGTCCTACTGGCAGATTAACCCAGCATAAAAATAGAAGATGGACAACTGCATTACACGCCTCATTGATGGTGTGTTTTTAAATACAAATCTGTGAGAGAAGCATGAAGGTATCTTGCTTGAAGGTTTGGCTTGCTGTGTCAGGGCTACTGTCTGTCTCGTGTGGACATTATTGTGACCCTAAGTGAGTGCCCTGCTGTGACTAACTGTGCTTGCAGTGAAAACAGTTAATACGGCCAGCACAACTGTGACCACGAGGCACCTCATCTGATCAAAGGACACGCATACTGATTCCTCTAGTTCAGAGTTTCTCAGCCTGCCAGTTCATTAGTCCGACTTAATGAGTGCATTATGATAAACTTGTCTTAGCTGCATAGGTTCGGTTTTAGGTTTCTTGAGCACTTAATTTCAAGTAAGCATCCCCCTTGTTCTACTTAGCAGCACGAAAAGTTGGATTTAAGCATGCAGTTAGAAAATCACGATTCACAAATATTTGTATGGCAAGTTCTGTGTCAGCAAATTCAACTGAGTACAGTAGGAATTCCACCAGAATGACTGAATTAGTGCAATATTGAGTTTGGTGTTAGGGGCTGGGGCAGGCTTGTTCCCATCAGAAAGACTACAGGGTGGTGAGAAAGTGGATATCGGCAGACCCTCCTTGTAGTGTTGCACACCCAGTTTACACATTCATTAGTCTAGATAATCTTTCTTTTGGCCAATAGTCAATTTTTCAATAGTGATAATTACCTTACTATTTAACAAGGACTGGGGTTTTGGTCCTTTGCAGGGGGTGTTTGGGTGCCTTGTGCTTTGCAGCAACCTGATTACCATAGCCCACAAAATTACCAGAACAAAGAACTTCATTTAGAGGAGTGTGGCCATGAGACACCAGCTAAAACGAGTATGATTCATCTGTCACCACTGCATTCTCCTGACTCAGAGAACTGGAAAATTGGAGTTCCTAAGGGCAGAGCTGAATTACGCTCTATCATCGAGACCATCCTCTCATCAGCATTCGTACCAGTGGCAATGGTGTCAAAATACCTTCCCAATAAACAATCAGCATTTCTGATGGCATTCTCACCACTGGACATTCTGTCTCAGACAGCCATTAAAATCATAGTGGCCTGAACAGAAAATCCCTCAAACATACTGTATGCTCGAATAATAAACCTACATTTGTTCCGGTAAAGTACCTCTGCATGTTGGATTTATCTTCAGGACCCACATAAAGTAACAGAAGTTCAGACATAAGACATGCGAAGGCATGGTAGAACTTCCATAATGGTTTATTTTCCCTCAAATGTATACAAGAGTTGATTCCACACTAGCACACAAACTTACATTCGATGGGTTGGCTGCTGCTGGAGTTGTGGAGGGACTACCTCTGCTACATTGGTGGTTTTGACACCAGTCCACCAACCATGAATGATGTCTAACATGTCAAAGATATTTAATTTATTAGTGTTTTCAATCGTTTACTTGACGGGTGTTGCAAATGGGTTCTGCTCAAGGATATTTTTGCTTTTGGTAATTTCAAGGTAATTGGACTGTGTGTTTACCATCAGTGTCCACCTTTTAAGATAGTGCTTCTGTGGTGCAGCTAGGATAAGAGGCACTGGGCTAGTTACATGTGAACACATTTGCAGACTCATGTGTGCAGGTTGCGCATGAGAGATTACAGTCATGCTCAGCCTGGTAGCCGCACACAGGTAATATGCCTGTAGCAGTTTTAAACTGCAAATTAGACCAGTCAAGATTATCCCTTTTGACAGGCCTAAAACGTCCTTTTTAAATATTAATAAGTCATTTCAAAATAGGCCTTATTGCTCATTAAAGCAGGGTGCATGGTATTTTAAGGTCGGATATCTAATAGTTCATGTTGAACATCGCCTTACAGTGAAATATCCCCAACACCTATTTTCACTGTAGCAAGGCTGGTTGCTTCCATTGGGGAACACTAGGATACATTGGTACATTTAGTAAATGCTTAATTCGGATGGGTAACAGTTAGAGAACAAATTCATAGACTCTTCTTTTATAATTATCCAAAATTCAATTTAACAGTGAAGTCCAATTTTGTCTGCTAATTGAGCAAAAGGCACTTATCAAAAGGTACATTTTTTCTGCCTAAAGCTTGAATGTATTCAACTGTCACCTGGCAGCTGAATGGCTCCACTGTGGTGAGATGCTGCCTCCTCCCAGACAGAGGACAAAAGACTTGGGTGTAGGCAGGTGCTGGCTTTCCCTTGACAGGTTGACCAGGGGCTGTACCAAAAGATTAATTACACTTCAAAAGGTCCTACCCTGTCACAAGCAGGTTGAGCCTGACACCAGGCCTGCCCCTTTCCCTTGTCCCTCTAACCAATTTGGCTCCAAAACCAGTCGGAGGGAGCTGCCCCAGAACCAGTTTTGAGTGACCAGTGTTATATACACATCTCTGAGAGTAAGAAGGCTTCTGCCATACTGGATTGTCCTAGAATGCTGTGCAGGAGGGGTGGGACAAGGGTAGAGAGATGATGTGGCAATTTCGGATTTCCCAGCTGTGCCTGGCATTTAGAACTTTCCACCCATTTTAATAACCCCTGGCCAAACAGGAGACAGACAGCAAGACCCTAGACCTAGACGGCAATGACATCAGAATCTGCGCCAACTGGAAGAGGACTCCACCTGATCAACTACTAGAGACTAGGCCTTCAGATGACCCCCAGCAGTAGATAAATCTCTCCAGGGCCAGTGGCAGGGACCCCTTATACCCATGGTGGGCCAGTTGTGGGAAGCCTTGGACTCCACTGCCCCCAAGTTACCCTTCAAGACGGCAAGCAGACCAAGGGGCATGTGGAGAGCAAAGCAGACTATACGGCCGGTGCAGGGGGACAGTGAAACCAGCTCCCTACAACGTGCCCTCTTTGGAGGCCAGGAGGCCTGCTGCAAATGCTCCTGGTGGCTAAAGCTTGCTAAAAGGGGCAAAATCAACATCTGCCCAAGAGACTCAAAGAAGACTGCCCATTTAAACATGCCAATACATTTCCTTAACATTATTTCCGGGGTGTGCCATTGCCCGAGGATCAGCACATGTTCATAAATTCAATTTTCCTGGAGATGGGGCATGTATTTGGCCCTCTACCCAGACTCAAACTCAGCTCGAGGACCTCATCCCCTGGGCACCGCAAAAGCATTGTTGCCCCTGACCCCTTCTTCCAGCGTCAAGAAGGCCCACTGTTGTGTCGGTGTGCTGCCCTTTACTCTGCTTTGGCAGAGGCCTGGGATTGATGCGAATACCTCCTCTACTCCTATGCACACATCTGGAGGGTGGAGGTAGAGGTTCAGATGCAAGCTCCTCTTTTTGCGCAACACAGAGTTGTATGCAGAAGCCGGCTGGGGTCATGGGGGCTTTGAGGCTCCCCCCCACTGCCCCCACAAATTTTCAGTGGGGCTGCGGAACCCATAAAAACAACACCACAAACCACCCATGAAAAGGAAACCAAAAAGAACCGAAAGGCAGGCGCCACAAGGCCATAGCTTGGAGAGTAGGAGCGGCTAACCTATTCATATAATTTTTCTGCTGGCTAGAACACCCCATAATGTCCCACAATGGGGTTCATTTGCATGAATTTCTTCCTTGCGGTGGCCCTAATCTGGGCAGGGCCACCCCCAATATTTGTTTAACACCCTGTGGGAGGGGCTACATGGATTAGAGAAAACTAGCCCTCATTCTCCCTGGTCATGAGATGCTTGACCTGAGGAAACTTTAAAGCATAGTTTAAGCATTCCCAGAGCTGGGAATTGTTGCTCTGTCTACAGCTTGGGAGTGCAGGGATCCCTAGTGACTGATCCTATGGCTGCATTATGCTGCCCGAAGTGGTTAATGAAAAATTGTGAAACATGTTTAAAGCTTCATTTAAAACTGCTTTATTAGCAATGATTATTCATAAACATTGTAATGCTTTTATTAGTGATGATTGCATTTAATTATGGATATTGATTCCATTAGTATGACGGTTATTGGTGACATGTGATTATTGTTTTTATAATGTAGTGAATCCTTGAGAAACCCAATGGGTTGACCTTATATTCAAATAGGTGACCTTTTAACACAGGCAATGTACCTGCCTTATTTAAAACGACTCCCCCTTACATTCTGATATAGCATCTTGTTCAGGTGGGGGGTATTGTGATAATGGGGGTTATGACCCATTAGGAGTTTAATGTCAGTCGAGGATGTGACAAAGGTATTTGAATCTGCATGATGTATATATTTGTAAATTAATGCACAGTATTGAGAAATGTGTGTGCAATAAATGTATTGTGACTAGACTGTGATTTATTGAGCATTGTTGTTGCGTGCCAGCGGATGAAGATTACTAGCCACACAACCTCCCCATAGAATCTCATGGACTGTTCTGCTTTGTTACCTGAAGAGAGCAAAGTGCTAAAATGAGGGAACTGGCTCTCATTAAGGAGACAATTGAGGACCGTTTAATTGCACGTATCACATTATGCACCACTAATTACCTAATTCCTTACATCAGGGTAAATAATAAATACCAGAAACAATATATATATATATATTTCACAGAAGAGCGTACATTTCAAAGTCACACCATCGCCCAACTACACAAGAAGTGATATCACTGGATTTCCCATCATCCATCTGCTCGGGAAGTAACATCTCTGGTTTGCCACCAAAACCATCTTTAAAAGTAGAAGCTAAGCAAGAGAACTTGATTTCCCATTATGTATCTGCACAGGAAGTTACATCTCTGGTACCCTGTCAAAACTGTCTTTAAAAGAAGTAGGCCTGCAAAAGTACTCCATTTGCCATCACCCATCTGCACAGGAAGTGACATCACTGCATTTTCCAACATCCATCTTTGCAGGAAGTAACATCTCTCGGTTGGAGCCAAAACCATCTTTAAAAGTAGAAGCTAAACAAGAGGACTTGATTTCCCATCATCCATCCCTATTACCCATCTGCACAGGAAGTGACATCGTTAGCTTTCTGCCATAGGCACCCTGTGCTCCAGCCCCTCCCAGGACCTACATATTGGCAGCTGCATTGCATGACTGCAAGCCTGTCACTGCATGCCTGTGCTTGGACCGCACCCAGTGCTAGGAACTCAGCTTCTCCCCTACCCACTGCTAACTTGCTGTGCTCTTGCATGCTCTCAACACCGTCCGCTGCTCACCACAATGCTGCTACATCACACCAATCACACCATACAACATGGAAGTAGCGTTCACATGTGTCTCCTGCAAGTTCTTGTGCACTCTCCAATACTCTACACCCACAAATCCCGCAACCACAGCATATAGCATCCCGTTTGTCCACACTCACACAAACCAGTCAGCTGCTCACACTCACACAGACCAAACAATACCCACATAACACACCATACTTGCCTGCATGCTTCTCAACATCAGTTTGCTAACCAAATTCGCCATAGAGATATGTCACTTACTACAAGACCAAGCTCTGGACTGGCTCTTCCTTATGAAAACATGGCTAAATCCAACCTCTACACTGGACAAACCTTGACCTTGTGGTCCACCATCTTCACAGGTAAAATCACTGCAGTCATGAACATCATCAACTCTGGGAACCCATCTAACCCTTGCCTCTACCACACCTTCATCAAAGGACTCCCACCGATCAGTGAAGCACTAACACCCATCTTCAATGCTTCCATCGACTCAGCTACATCGCCAGACACCAGCAAACATACCACCATCATGCCCCTGCTCAAGAAACCATATGCTGACATAGCCAACCTTTCTAGCTACAGGCATCTCCATCCTACTATAGCCAGCAAAGGTCTTAGAGAAACTAATCAACCAACAACGTATCGAGCACCTCAACAACCACAGCTCCTTGATGCCACAGAGTCCTTATTCAGGCTCAACCACAGTACAGAAACGGCGCTCATCACTGCTACAGACAACATTACCCTGATCCTTGACAGAGGGGACATGGCAGCCCTCATTCTCCTGTGCCTCTCTGCAGCATTTGAGATGGCCTCGCACGGCAGCCTTATTAGGCGCTTGCAGGAGATTGGCATCCAGGGACCTGCTCTCTGCTGGATCTGCACCTTCTAGACAGCTAGAATAAAAGCTGTCAGTCTGGCACCCTGCTCCCTGGAATGTCATAAACTCATCTGCAGAGTGCCTCAAGTTTCGTTGTTTAGCTCCACCATCTTCAACGAATACATGGCCAACATCATCTGCCTGCACAACATCAACATCCTCTCCAACAAAATGCAACTCATAATCTCCCTCTTGAAAAATACCCTACACTCAATAAACAAGTTCACCACCTTCATGACCAAAGTTGCTAACTGGATAAAAGACAACTGTTTCAAGCTCAACACCAACAAGGAACAATCATAAGAGCAAACTGGAAATGACTGTACAAGTCAACATCATTACTGCATCCTGAAGATGACAAGGAAGATCTTCAAATAGCTTCCAAGTAACACTAGAGAAACTGCCACTCATGCCCTAGTCATCAACTAGTTGGACTACGGCCACCCTCTACTGGATCACCAAACAATTCAGTAGAAGACTACAAACCATCCAGAACTCAGCACCCAGACTCATCCTCAACCTCCCACACAGAGCTCACACCTCACAACATCTCAGAGAGCTCCACTGGCTCTCAATGTACAAATATGCTCATTTCAAACTCATCACAAAACCATTCAAGGCACTGGACAACTTAGGCCTCATCTACCTGATTAGTCGCACCTCCTTCCACCAACCATGCAGACTCCTCTTCCTTCGCAGGACTCCTACTAGCCAGGCCGGCTCTAGGGCGGTGCGGCCGGAGCCACTGCATCAGGTGCTGGCTTCCTGGGGGCGCTGTGCTTGCAAGTTTATTATGTTTTTAGAGCACCTGCTGCCGCCTTCCTTTCCTCCTGCAATTACAAGGCCTCACACAAATGTAAAGTTAACTCTTGTGATTAATGTTATTTGTGGAGAGAGATTGGAGATTTGTATAGTTGATGTTTTGACTTATGTGAAGGTAGTCTAGCTGGTTAATATGCCTGCTGCAAAAAAACGTGTACCATGTAGATTACAGAGTGCATTTAATGTGAATAGATCAGCAGGTTACTGCTTTTAAAAGAGACATCCTTTTGTTCCTTGCAATTGATAACTTAAAGTGCTACAATAGAACAATGAGGTATTAACTTTCATCATAAAGCTGCATACACACTGCAAAGTATACATCAAAGCATAGATTAATGTTGCACATAGGGTTACTTTGGGTAGAAATCGATTCTTTTTATTAAAGAAAACTCCTAACTATGCAGTTTCTTTTTCGACTCCAAGTTTGTGGTTCTCCACACCAAGCACTCCTAAACTATACGGCCTACCAATATTTATGACATGTGACTGCTACATGAGGTACAGCTGAACTGGTATGCAGAGGGCTGACCACCATTTAAAGCACTAATTTAACGAGGGATGTCCTGAGTCAGAAGGTGCTATACCATTGAGTTCTACAGCATCATTGAATGGCAAACTAACTGGCCTTCGTTACAAGTGCCCCAGTTTCAGATGCAATAATTATTGCATTGATAAAATCCCAAAGTGAGGTGTTTGAGATTTATTGGGTGTGAAAATAATTGTCTAATAATACGTTTTGCCTATGAAAAGGGTCATGCCATAAGTGACATCTTGCCAACAGGACCAGCAGGCCTCAACCTTACCACCTGTGAGCCACCACACATTTCTCTGAGCCCCTGCCCACATTACTAAATATTTAATTGAGCTGTGTTCATGAAACCACTACTTTCATGGTTTCATGAACAATGCCAGTGTACAGTACAGCCCTTTTGTTCCTGATGACCGGCGAAGTCAGAGGAGCGGGCTGAAGGGACTGAGACAAAATCTATCTACAGAGTCCTATTTCAAAATACAGAACTCTTTAACTGGATATCTGGATTGAGTATGCATCAAGGTGTACTCAGGTACGTCCCCTCACACAGGCAACATTCATATTATGTAGAAGACCTGCTGATCATGCCTCAGGCAGCACAGTATATCTGCTACAATGCGTCTGTAAGGGTGCACATGAGTGCACATCCCTGAGGATAGTCAGGGTCGAATCAGAGGAGCAGAGGCAGAATCTCAAACATGGTCTAAGCTTCTTATAGAGCTGTGTTTCCAGCCCTAACAAAAAACTGGAAAAGAGGCTGAGATTGGTCTTCTGTTTTTACTCCTGGCCCTGCTGCTCTATCTGCCTCATCTTTGGGTTTATCCCTTGCTTGTTCTGATGCCCAGCACAAGATGTGTCCCTTGCTGTTGTAAAGGAATAGTTGCCAGCAAAAGGAGCTAGGTAAGTTAAAAAATTTGGGTCCAGATGTAGGTAGGCTTTTACCGGTCGGTAACGGCCGAAATCGGCCGTTACCGACCGGTAAAAGCCTTTTCCTAAGTAGGAGGCTTATTTACCGATTCGGTAAATTCCGAATCAACATTTACCGATTGGGAATTTACCAACTTCGTAAATAAGATGTAGGAATCACTTAAAAGAGTGCTTCTGGCCTTTAAGAATTCGTTATTTACCACCAACTGTTAGTTAGGGCTCCCTGTCAGTTTAATCTTATGTTTTAGGAGGACCTCTGTTGTTGCCGTAGTGTGTGCATCGTGCATGCGTGCCCTGTGACCCCAACGGCCCTAACACGTTGTGGACGCCGAACGCCGGAGCGGTAAACCGGAGCGGGTGCAGAGTTTCATGAAAAAGGGTAAAGTGGAAAGCCAATGGGCTAATCTAAGTAAGGAAGCGGAACGCTGAGAGAGTGTTGCTGGAAGCGAGGAAGTGAGCAGCGGGGATGAGCGGGTGACGAGCCGAGAGGCTCACTCCATGTGAGAAAACGGCGCCGAGGTAAAGAGAAGCTCGGGGTCTGGGTACCCGCTGGAGGGTGCCTAAATATAGAATCGTTCCAGACACCCTCCACCGGTCTCGCAGCTGCCGCGCTAGGGTGTTGTCGAGGCTTGCTAGTATCTTAGGAATTCACAGACACGGACAGGCAGAACCTTGTTTAAGAATCAAGCAAAAGCTCCCACGCCTCTGCCTGAGCCCATTTGGGTTACGGAAAGGTAGAGGGGGGGGGTAAGGAAGTAAGAGCTTAGCGTTGGGTGAATCTTTGGAGTGACTTTGTAGCCTCAAACATAACCCTAAATAGGTAATGTTTGTAGTGGAGAGAGAAGCTATAACCCTACAAAGAGAGAAACGGAAAAAGGCACGGGCAAGAGCGCCAGCACAAGGAGAAGGCACAACAGAGGTAAGTGAAATATTAGTTTATTTTAATTTACTAATTTACGAAATTTGACTCTGTCTGAAGGGTTGAGTGAAACACAGAGGGAGTAAGATGGCACCACGGAAAAATAAAAGCACTTTAGAGAATACAAAGAAGGCAGAACTGAATGGGGGTAATCAACAGGTTGCCCAGGAGTGCCCCTCTCCTGGGAGGGTAAAGGAAAAATCAAAACGCCCAAAAATTAAAAGGAAAAACTCCCAAGGCTCCCAAGGAAGTGCAACATGGAGGAAGTAAGGGGAGCATAGCATCTAGTACAATGAAGGAGTTCGTGGGAAAGCACTTTAAACAGGTTTTTTTCTCCTGCAAAGACTATAGAAACGGAAGAAGTGGAGGAAACATGGAAAGAGGGATCCTCCCTAATATTCGATGGACATTTGGTAGACTCCACAGATCTGGTTAATCGATCAGTCCTGTCTTTGACAGGGCAGAAGGGGATAATAATGTCACCGAGACTTTCTTCCTCCCCAAGATTAACTCAACAGGTGGAGGAAGAGGAAGAGGAAGATAGTCTGGCCCTTAACCACAGTGACAATTCTGCCCTGAACCCAGACGGTTGTCCAGTTGGATGTGTAAAGAAGGTCTTGGGGGAAGTCAACGACCAGGAAGGCCTGGACAAAAGCAGTGACACAAATGGAGAAAACCGGTCACTGGATATAAACTTGGAAGTATCAGAATCCCCAGCAGTTTCAATGTTAGAATGATGTTAATGGTGCAAAAATCGCTACAAGGATTGTTAGAAATAACAATGCTAAACCACAATGTCCTGAAAAGTCAAAAAACATATCTTTCAAAAATTGAGGGAGAATTACAGGGCATTAGAGGTCAAATGCCTTCAATGTTGAGACCTGTTTTAGACCCGGTGGTTACGGGTCAAGGGAGGGAGGGGGATGATAGATTAGCTGATCTCCCAATTACAAGCCAGGTTGATGAAGCTCACATTGATGGCCATGAAGTTTATGTGTCAAGATGGCCAATGTTGGTAAAAAGGAGAGGTGAATATATGCATTATGGCAACTCTAAACGAATAAGAAGCACAGGTAGTGATGCACAAAGAAAGTGTAATCAAAGAGCGATGAAAAAAGAAAGGGGAGGAAGGAGCCATTAGAAGAGGTAACACATAAGCTTAAATCTCAATCGAAGAAAACAACGAGGGATCAAAAAGGTATAGATTCAGAGAAATGGGCCAGCTTCCCAGCAAAAATAGAGAAGTACAATAGGAAGCAAACCCAACAGGATATCGTGAGTCACGTAGCCTCAAAACTAGCAAAGACACAGGCCCGGAAGCCCCCCATCAAAAACAAAAGTAATGTTACCCGGGAAAGTAGCCCGAAAGAGACACCTAGATTAAACGTACAACACTATCAAGGTATTACAAAGTCAGAAGAAGTGGTTGAAAAACGGAATAAGTGGCTTTATTTTGAACACGTAAAATTGGGAAGGGGTGGCAAAAAATTTAAAAAGAGTGGGTATTTAAATAGAGCATACCTACTCAATGTCTTTGCCCATTGCCCAAATCTAAATGGAATAGGTTCTCAAGATCTAAGAAAGGTGGGATTCCAAACAATTGGGGATGGCAAGGAGGTCACCAAGGTACAGCTTTATTTGGGCTTGGTGACGTCTGCAATAGAAAACGCAGAGCAAGAAATCCGTAAAGAGGGGATCCGTCTAGTGCCCAAAGAAGAGTTAGCGCTAGTGTTTAAGGTGCCCCAGGAGAAACCTTTCCTAAGGTACCACGCGGGGCTAAGCAAGAGGCAGGTGAAGCTCCCAGAGAAGGAAATAGAGGAAGGGAGAGAAAATTTTAATATAGTAATAAACAATACAGATATGCTGGAGGCATGGAAGAACTGGAGTAACACCTCCAGCTTAGCAGGTCCCTCATATAGTTACAGGGAGGATTCCGTAGTAAATGGGCCTTTAAGTGATGTAAAATAGGCAAAGGGGAAGCAACAGAGCACGCAATTGGTCTCTTGGAACATAAATGGACTGAGAACACATTTAAAATATGAAGTTGTGAAAGAACTTGCAAAAAAGAATTAAATAATTTGTATACAAGAGACCTGGCTCTGTGGTGTACCCCTAGTAGTTGAAGGGTTTCGACAAGTCCACCGCGCAGCTGTAAAATCGAACTTTGGGCGTCCTGCAGGTGGCTTGTTTACAATGATATCAACAACTTTAACAACTAAAACCATTTTGATACCTATAGAGTGTAAGTGGCTTTTAGCCTGCAGAATCCAAACCACATTCGCTGATAAGAAATATAAATTTATTCTGATCCTAAATGTGTATAAGGAATGGAACTCAACGAAAGAATATGGGGTCGAATTGTTACATTTTAAGAATGATATGGATGCACTTTGTGATAAGTATGGAAATGACCTAATTGTGTTAATGGGAGACTTTAACCATGAACTAAATCCAAAATTGTCTGATCAATGGTACACAGAAATTCTAGAGGCATATGATATAAAAAATGCAGAGTTTATGGAAACAAAAATTTCTACAGATGCAGTGGAATTGGGTAACTATTTATCAAATAAAAGTTTCTTTTGTCTAAATGGAAGGATAGTTCAAGACCGCCCGGCAAAGAAAACTTTTAAATATGGGGCACATAATTGCCCAATAGACTATGTGTTTATGCCGGCATGGAATTTCGAGTTAGTGAAAGATTTTAGAATTAATCCCATGGAATGTAGTCACCACAATTTAATAACGTTAGAATTGGGAATAGCACAACATATGGTTTTTGACAGAGTTATCTGGCAAGAGACAGAGTATCCGAAGCGGATGACCACTAAGTTATCTGAAAAATCTATTGAGAAGTTAGCAAGCCTGCAACACAAGATTCAGTTAGGCAGTTTGAAGGGCCAAGACCTATTCTGGTTTGTGGAAAAAATAAAACAAGTAGTGGAAAGTACAAGTATAGAATTAAGGCCCCCTGCAAATGACCAGAACAAGAAAGGGAATACCCAAAGTAAGAAAGGAACATGGTTCAATCAGGATTGTTTAATGAAAAAAAAAGAAATTAGGAGAGAAGAGCGTAGCCTATGTAAAAGATTCACACAAGCAAAGGCGGAAAACTTAGTAAAAATAAAAAGAGAATATAATATGTTAATCCGCAATGTAAAAAGGGTCCATAAAGAATTTTGCTGGGGCAAATTATTGGAAGCCATTGAAACTAAGAACCTACGGCAATTCTGGAAGCTAATACAGTCAGCTAGGAAACATTTGATTGCCCCAATGACCTGTGTAGTAGAGGAAGATGCATGGGCTGAGTATATTAAGAAATTGTATGCCCCGGGGAGGTGGCCTGATAATTTGGTACCAAAGCTGTGGAGAGATCTAGTAGAGGATCTCAAACATGATTGCTCAGTAATAGGGGCCATATGTATCAAGCCTTTTGTGAATCGCAAAGGCCAAAATTCACAGAATTTCGGCCTTTGCGAATCGCAAACGGCCTTTTTGCATGTTTTAGGATGTATGAACCATTCGCAAAATAAGGAATAGCAAAGTTTTGCGATTCCTTATTTTGCCATAGCATTTAAGGAATCACAATTTTGCGATTCCTTAAATGCTATGTATGTAGCATTTTTGTGTTGCGAATTATGGTTAAGAATTCGCAAATTACCACCAACTTGTAGTTGATGGTAACTTGCCAATTCTTCCAAAAATGCACAATTTGGCATTTTTGAAGGTGGCGTGTGATGCACACACATGCCCATAGGGCATGTATGTGCACCATATGCACACACTTGTACATTTAAGGGGTGCAGCAGGGTGTCTTTGAGACACCCCTGCACCCTTGAAATAATTCTAAAATTGCGATTAGCAAATTGCGAATTCGCAATTCGAGAATTATTTCGCAATCATTCCTATGGGCCTCCTGGCCCATAGGAATGCATTGGGAATTATTCCTTAATTGCAAATTCGCAAAATGCGAATTCGCAAATAAGGAAGATTAAGGAATCGCTAAAAAATAGCGATTTTCTTCATAATACCATTTTGGGATTCCTAAATAGCGATTCCTTAAAAATCGCTATTTAAGGTTCGCAAAAGGGTTTGTTGATACATATGGCCCTAAATGTCCTTAGGATAATTAGGACTTTAAATTTAACAAGAGCGGCGGGCCCGGATGATATGCCTGCCCTGATATTAAATTCAAACCAGCCCTGGTGGGCGGAATTCTTCTAAAAAATGTTTACGTTAATACTAGAGCAAGGGGTAGTACCTGCAAACTGGAAGAGTGCAATAATAAGGCCACTGCATAAGAAAGGGGATGCACATGACCCTAAGAACTACAGGCTAATTAACCTATTAGATATAGGAGAAAAGATTTTTGCTAAGATGATTCTTGGTAAGTTAAAAGCGTGGGCGGAACTTCGGTCAATCGTGCCAGCAGAACAGGGTGGGTTTAAAGAAGGCCACTCCACGATTGATCATTGTTTTGCCCTGTGGGCTTTAGCTAGGAAATCGATGGAACAAAACGGCAAACTGTTGCTGTTTCGTGAATTTCCGAGCGGCCTTTGATTCAGTAGATAGAAGTAGACTCTGGGAAGTATTAGAAAACTATGCATTGCCGGAGGGAATATTAAATATCCTAAAAGAATTACATAGTGACAATTGGGCCCAGGTCATTAGAGATTCAAAGGGCTCATTAGCACAGAAAATTCCTATAAAGAATGGCTTGAGACAAGGGTGCGTCTTGGCACCCTTGCTCTTTTCAATCTTCCTAGCAGATCTTCCAGTGGTTTTGGAAGTTGACATGAGTGGAAGCCCGCGCATGAATAGTGATAAAGTTGCATGCCTTTTATATGCTGATGATCTATTGATTGTGGACCAAACCGAAATGGGCTTTCAAAGGAAATTAAACGCTTTTAAAACATATTGTGATAAAAAGTTTCTAACGGTGAATATGGAGAAAACAAAGATCCTATGTTTTGGGAAGAGGGTAAACATTTTTAAATGGTTTTTAGGTTTAGACAAATTAGAGGTAGTAAGTGAATATAAATATCTAGGCCTGTGGTTTGACAGTGCTTTAAAGTGGAATATCCACGTGGCGGCACAAACTTCAAAGGCGTCATCATCGGTCTGTGGATTGAAAACATTTAATAAGGACTATGGTGACATGTCACACAGACCGTTACTAAAAGCACATGAAGCTATGATACCCCCACAAGTTCTCTACGGCGCTGAAGTGCTTTATCTGAGTGGTAAAAGGGGGTGGGACCGGGAAGAAGGAAAGATAATTAAAATGCTGTTGTCCCTACCTAACTGTTCCATGTTGCAAGCCATTAGATTGGAAGTAGGCTTGACGGCATGGGAGGTAAAGGCACAAATGTCATTGCTAAGATTCTGGAACCGCCAGATGCCCGGTGATGAACAGAAGGTGTCATTTTGGTGCAGAAGGAAATACAAGCAAGCAGCTTAAAATGGGCACGGGAAGTGAGGAAACCCCTTCAGCTAGTAGCTGCGCAATTAAAGTTAACCCTCGAACAACCTTCATTGGATTTAGTTTTTACTAAGAAAATGCTTAGTGACCGAGGGCACGAACATTCCAGATCACAAGACCTGGAGTACCTGAAGTTAAAAAAATCAGTGAACTGGGTAAGGAATGAATGGGAAAAGGAGGTCCGGTTTCCTTATTTGGATGTGTTACCCAGTAAATGGTTAAGGTACGTAATCATGAAGGTTCGGGTAGGCTTAAACCCATGGAAGATCGATAGGAAATTAAAAGTAGCCCTGATCCAACCTGATGGTATTTGTAAATGTGGCCTAGGTGTAAAGAATGATATTTTACATATACTACTGGACTGTACATTGATTTTAACAGTGCGTAAAAGGTTTTTACGTCCAACATTTTTAAAGTACAAGGTGAACTCACGATCGGAGGCAGTTGCTCTCCTTACAGAAATGTTGTTTTTAGATATCACAATTGCGTTGGGGAAATTTCTGAAAGCAACAAAAGAAGCTGTAACGGAGGCATCCAAGGAAGTTGGGAAATTTTAAGACATTTAGATTTAAAAATATGGAGAATGTCAATTTAGTGTTTTTATGGTTTTAAATGTGTATAGAGTGCTAAAATGAATTATGATGTAAATTTTTATTGCTAAGTGGATCCATAGTCTTGTGTATGGTTTATAGACTATTGTCTAAATAAACTTTGTTTTTACTACTACTACTAGTTGGTGGTAAATAAGGAATTCCTATGTAAATGCATAAATGTGCATTTACACCTGTGCCATGTGACAGACATACATGCCCTTGGGCATGTATCTATGCCACATGTGCACACCAACACTAATCAGGGGTGCAACAGGGTGTCAAAGTGACACCCTGCCACCCTTGACTAATTCACAATTTTACTGAATCGGTAATTACCGATTCGGTAATTGACACTCATTCCTATGGGCCTCCAGGCCCATAGGAATCAATGGCAAATACCGATTCGGTAAATACCGAATCTTACCGATTCTGTATTTGTTACCAAATTTTTATCTACATTGCAATTACCGATTCGAAAATACCAAATCGGTAAAATTCGGTATTTTCGAATCAGTAATTGTAAATTACCTACATCTAGCCCCTAGCGTTGTTTCTTTGTACATGTGTGAGTAAATGAGTGTTTGTTTATGATTGAGAGTGAATGAGATTGAGTGAGGGTGAGAGACAGTAAGAGTGGGTGTATGTTTGTTTGTGAGTATCAATGAGAGCGAAAGTGGGTGAGATTCAGAGTGAGTGATAGAGTATGAGAACATGAAAGTAAGTGTGAGGGAGTCCGTGAAGGTTTAAGTTAGAATCAGTGAGTGGGGGGATAGAATGTGAGTGAGAGCAAGAGTGAATCGGGGGCATGGGTATCCTGCTGCAGCAGCAGAAGCTGCTGCAGCAGGTCCCAGAGTCCTTAGGGGCCTACTAAAGCATAAATATTAAAGCAGAATGCCTGTACACCAGGGGCCCTATTACACATAGGGCACGCTTTCCCTGTTTCGACCACGGTGCACTTTAATACAGATGCACCGGGCGCAAACAGTGAAAGTCTGCCCTATTGCATTGAATGTGCTGCCCCAGGACAGCTGCAAAGTGATGCTCTCATGGGGGCAGCACATTCAAGTGTAAAACAGAGCAGCTTTGAAGCAGCTGCTCCATGTTTCGCTGTGCATGCGGCAACTCGCCTGCACTTTTAAGAGGGGAGAGAGATCCTCTTGCAATCAGATGCCGTAAGTGACTACACCTGCCTTCAAGATGCTTAGGGGATCCATATGACCCCATTTGCCCCTCCAGAGGGCTGCCATGAGGGGGCCCTGTGACAGGACACCACCTTTTAGGTGGCGCATTGTCAGTGCACCTCCTGACAGCTTCTTTTCCACTGTGCCTGCATCTATAATAAGGCGCATGAGCAGAGGCAAAGGGATGCCCTCATTTGCATGGCGCCATGTCCCCATGCAAATGAGGGAACACCCTCTGGTGATAATGCTGGCACTATATGTGCACCAGCTCTATCTGTATTACAGAAAGGGCCGCACAAGCCACTGCACCCACTTCTGTGACACCAATACCAAAATGCCTGGGTGTATGCAAAGCAGGCGCACATGCCTGTCGTGCCCCTAGAGCACTTTCCATAATTTGACCACAGGATTTCAGAGTAGGCCTTCTGTATGCAAGCAGTTGTGATTTAGAGGCAATGAGTATAAAATAGTGACTGTGTGTAACTATGTTTTGTGAATGTGAGAGTAAGAATCAGTGCATGTGTGAGAGAGAGAGAGACAGTGAGTGGGAGTGAGTATGAGTGAGAAAGAATAACTGTGAGTGCCTGAGTGAGAGAATGTGGGTAAGGTAGAATGAGTGAAGGGGAGAGAGAGTGAATGAGAGAGGAAGTAATTATGAGTGAGATTGAGTGAGACAGTGAGAGTAAATAAGAATGCGTTTGTTAGATTATATTATGCTTGTGAGTCTGCCTCAGGCCATCCTCAGGAAAATGATTGGCTTATGGAAGCACCCAACTGAACATGCATTTGCTCGCATCTTGGAGGTACTTTTAGCAAAATGGAGAGTATCTGTGGCAAAATGCAGGCACAGACATAGGAGAAGTAATTCTTAGCTGATGGGGATATGGGACACCTATAGCAAAATGCTTGTGCTGGCATTTTGGGGTAAATCGTGGTCTCAGAGAGGACAAGCATGACATGCTGGGTGTGAGAAGTCAATGTGGTGGAAGCCAACCAAGAGAAAATGCTGGCTCTGACATACTAGGTGTAATCTTGAAAATATGAGTCAACCATGGCATATGGGCCCTATCAATGACAACATTCTGGGTCTAGCACATTGTATGACATTCTTAGCATAATGAGGTCCCAGGACAAAATGCTGGCATTTTGGAGATAATTCTTAACATATATAGGGGACCCAAAGAACATTTTGAAAAAAAAACTAGGTGAACCTATGGAAAGCATTCTATTCCTGCACTCTGGAGGCCAGAGAAGCCTACCCACAGTCTGTATTCATGGAAACAAGAACATTGTGTTTTCATCAACACTTCTAAATATAAAGCAGTACACAGATGGGCTAGGGACATTATGTGGCAGCTTAGAGATGACAGGACACCGTCCAAAAGTTCCTCTTGGTCAGTCACTAAGGATAAATGCCCACAACGAGAATATGGCTTTTTAGCAAGGTTATGTAAAAAATATGCTTCAAAATGCACTATTTGCACCCATTTTCTCAAACATTTCTGAAGAGGGCTAAACCCCCTTGAGCTCTCCAAGATGGATTTGGTATTGCTTTTTTTGCACTCTTTATTAATTTACTAGCGGGCATAACAGAGGAGTTGCTACTGGGTGCTCCCAGAAATTGTTAAAATTGTACATTTGTGAAAGAGTAAATTAAGAGTGAATTAAACCGACCTACTTCATCCAGGCTCAGCCATGCAGTTTACCTCTGATGTTCCCCACCGACCTCACTGTAATGCAACGCTGGCCCGCCTATGCACTACCTCTTTCTACTCAGATACCTCAGCTCTACTTCTTTTTATTTAACCCCACTGACGAGTCACCGACCAACCCTAAAAAAGGGTCTGGTCCACCCAACTCTGCGGCCAGACTCATTAATCTCTAATCGACGTTAGCAACGTTTGTGAAATTAGCCCGCCACATCCATATCTCGCTGCACCTATCTACCCATTCTGCCTGACCACCCGAGGGCTACCCCAAAGAACTCTGATGGGTTACGTAACTCATAATTAAACGGCTAGACAACAGCAACAATCTCGCACCCCTCCAGAAACAAAACAACACAAGCCCCACTGCCTGACCTCGCTATCAGTCCCGTCCACCACTATAACCCACCTGACCCCTGTGTTAGCGTAACACACCTAGCCCGAAAGGAACTAGCCCCACTGCCAACTTAGATAAAATGCCTTATATCACGCCAACCTACACCAACCCCCTCACCTTGACCTATGTAAAACCGCACGCCCGAACTCCTTCTTGATTAGTCTCCCCCTCAACCTCTCACCCAACGTGAAAAAAAACCTCAAACACAAACTGATCAGGCAATATCCAGAGTCACTATTGCTGACATATATCACTGCTCCTCCAAAGGTCAAGTAAAAATGGATTTAATTTTCACACGGAAAGGCTCGACAAGTGGAGTTCCATCCTCAGATCACAGCTACACATTACCAAAGTTACCAATACACCCCATAGCTGCAAACTATCATTCTCTATCCCGAACCGCACAATACGATCCGGAAACACCTCTGTGACCAATGGCACAGTAATGATTCATGCTAACAATAACAACCTTGAGACATTTGCCTTCCTCTTCCCCTCACTGCGGACTGACGCCATTCACATACATCCACCCCTCCCATCGCACCCCTTTTACCCGGACAACCAGTCCCCCCAGCGGAACACCCACACCATTCATGCAGCCGCTATCACAAACCCCTACACTCCATCTCAAGCCCCCACCAGCACCTCTAGCATCAAGAACAAGGCTCCTCCTCCCCGGCCAGTCCGTCCCCTCGAACAGCCCCTGCTCATAACCTCCTTCAAGCAATACCGTTCGACCTCAATACTCAGTCTAAGTCTTCCAACCACCTTCCTATACCCACCTGCAAAAGAAAGCATTTACCACAACATGACCCCCCTCACCTCACACCCAATCTCATAGCCCTAACTGACAACACAACAACTACCAGAAGGCAACACAACAGGCCTCCTCCCCTCTAGGAAGATCCAGCCCAGAATCCACCTCCACCCCCCCAAGAGGAGATGGGGCGCTGGCTCTCCCTGCATGAAAGCCAATTGGCTAATATAATACAGGGCTTTAATGAAATCCCAAACAACTTCGCTACACTTCACAAGCCCTCCATAAACCCCCACTGTACTCCCACCATCTCCAACCACACGCACCAAGGCTCGGAGACCCCGTTGGACCTCATCCCCCCTCTTGAGCCATACACTGAGGCCTAATAGAACTATCGAAGCTATGTCCTCTGATGAAGCGACCGAGCAGGCCTCCTCGTACCACACCCCTTCTACTCACATCCCTCAATCCTCGATTCAGGTAATCAATGGATTCAGAAGAGATCACTCCACTCCGAAACCCCCTAGACCCCCAGCCTCCCTCATCAACATCCCCACTGCTCCCCTTAGAAAAAAAACAAAAAAAGTGACACCCCTACTACCTTCATGCTCATAAACTGCAAATCAGCCACTAAACATGTCACAGAGCTAGCTGAATCCATCCTCAGCCATGACATAGACATAGCCTTAATCACTGAGACCTGGCTAAATGACAGCTCGCCTCCAATCATGGATACTCTCGTACCCCCGGGCTTCTCAATCATCAACAAAGATAGAAAAGACCAAAATGGTGGGGGTTTAGCAATCATTCACAACAACAACTTGTCCGTGACCGAAATTGATACCTTCAACTATAACTCATTTGAATGCCTAAACGCCAACATTAACACCAGCAGCAACAAAATACTACACTGCCATTTCCTATAACATCCCCCAGGCAACACCGCCATGTTCACTGAGCACCTGTCAGACCTGGTTGCTCACTGCTCTCTCCGAGACAACAACAACCTAATTCTGGGCGACTTCAACCTGCACTGGAATGATAAAAACAGCTCACCAATAAAAAACCTGAACGAGCTATTACATAGCAACAACCTTACCCAGCACTACTCAGAAGAAAGTCATAACAAAGGGGTAAGCCTGGATGCCATCATTGCCCAACGCAACGCAATCACAATAGACTATATCCTACCGGTCAACTGGTCAGACCACCAATTAATCCTATTCCACATCACGCAACCGATCATGTGTCAACCTCCCATCCAAGATCCCCCCACATGGACGAGAAACCTTACAGAGATCAACATAGTCGACTTAGAAGAAGAAATAAGCATCCTCCTGCCCATCTCCATAGACGGCCTCTCCACAAAAGAACTCACATCCCACTACAACACAACTATGTCTTCCATCTTAGACCAACTTGCCCCCCTGAAACTGAAAAAAAAACAGGAACATCTCCTCCAGATCTTGCTTCAACAAGGACATTAATGATGAAAGGAGACAACTTAGAGCTACAGAACGTCTATGGAGGAATAATCCCTCCACTGCACTGGAATGATAAAAACAGCTCACCAATACAAAACCTGAACGAGCTATTACATAGCAACAACCTTACCCAGCACTGCTCAGAAGAAACTTATAACAAAGGGGTAACCCTGGATGCCATCATTGCCCAACGCAACACAATCACAATAGACCGTATCCTACCGGTCGACTGGTCAGACCACCAATTAATCCTATTCCACATCACGCAACCGATCATGTGTCAACCTCCCATCCAAGATCCCCCCACATGGACGAGAAACCTTACCCAGATCAACATAGCCGACTTAGAAGAAGAAATAGGCATCCTCCTGCCCATCTCCATAGACGGCCTCTCCACAACAGAACTCACATCCCACTTCAACACAACTATGTCTTCCATCTTAGACCAACTTGCCCCCCTGAAACTGAAAAAAAACAGGAACTTCTCCTCCAGATCCTGCTTGAACAAGGACATTAATGATGAAAGGAGACAACTTAGAGCTACAGAACGTCTATGGAGAAATAATCCCTCCACTAGCCTCTGCGAGAAACTCAAAACAGCCCAAAGTAATAACAAAAACATCAACAATGAAAAATAAAAACTTTTTCTGCACCGCTCTTGACAACGTGAAAAACAGGCCAAAAGAGCTCTTTAACATCATCAGGCAACAAACTTCCAAGACCTCTGCAACCCCAGTCCAGGCCTCCAAACACCTGTGTGACAACTTCACTAATTTCTTTAATGACAAAATCACCAAGATTGAGCTACCACTTGACATCAACCTCAATCCCTCCTGCAAAAACTTAGCCCCAGCAGTCGAAATCACCACAAGCTTGCTCCCCATGAAAGCCTGGATATCCTTCGAACCCGTACCTGAAGCTGAGATTCTCAAACTAATATCCTCCTCCAAGCCCTCATCCCACATCCTCAACCTTGTACCTACCCAATTGACCAAAAAGCTGAAACTCTCCCTTGCACCACTATGGTGCGAAATCATAAACAGCTCCTTGAAAACCGGCATCATACCAGACTGCCTCAAAGTCGGCCAAGTCAGGCCACTATGAAAAAGCCAGGCCTAGACACCAACGATTCAGAACAACTTCAGACCTGTATCCAACCTCCCCTTCCTAGCCAAAATCCTCTAAAAGTGTGTTTTCCTACAACTGAATCAGCACATTGACAACATCAACCTGCTAGACCACCACTAATCGGGCTTCAGAAAAGGCTGTAGCACTGAAACCGCGATCCTTAACATCATGGATGACATCCTCAAGTCCCTTTATACTGGCCAATGCTGCCTACTCATCCTCCTAGACCTATTGGCAGCCTTTGACACAGTTGATCACAATCTACTCATCAAGGCTCTCAAAGACAGAATAGGTGCGAAAGAGGTGGTCCTACAATGGTTCCCTCCTTCTTTCACAACTGCTCCCAAAGGATAAAAATCAAATCCTTTACGACCGACCTACATCCCATCAACAGAGGTGTCCCCCAAGGCTCAGTGCTCTCCCCTCAACTGTTCAACATATACATGAAACCCCTCACCACCATTCTGAAAAAAGCCAACATCCCCTTCCACCTATATGGAGACGACACCCAGACCTACTTGGAAACCTCCTCCATTAATGACATTCTAAGACTCAACAACACTCTTAGTTCAACAATGGCTATTAACAAACCACCTTAAACTCAAACAAGACAAAATCGAAACCCTCTAATCTCTAACAAAGAAGAAAACCCTCAAATCATGAAGTGGCTGAAAGCAATCGATGCTCTCAATGGTAATCTCACACTGGCTAACTCAGTAAAATCTCTAGGAATCACCCTCAACCAAAAACTAAGCATGACCAAACACATTAAGATCTTCGCAAAGAGTGCCTTTCTCAATTTGAAGCTTTTCAACAAAATTTAACCCTTCATCCTGCCCATGGCCCTCAAACAAGCCACCCAATCACTGATGTTATTTAGTTGTGACTATGGGAACGCAGTTCTTTCCGGTACAGCTCGTTACCACTTAGCGCCACTCAAAACAACTCTCAATGCTGCTGCCAGAATGGTCACCAGAGTTAAAAAAATATGCCTACTTATCTCCCGCACCCAGAGAACTAAAATGGCTCCCAGTCGAAATGCGTGCCAGATTTAGAACTGCCTGCCTCACGCACAAAGCCCTGCACACCAAGAAAGCCGGCTAAACAAGAAACCTCAGGAGCTCCAACACCCTCTTACTCATCCCTTTGAAATCACGCAAACAAAAAAAACGCTGCACGATCCTTTGCTGGAAATGCTCCCAAAATCTGGAACTCCATCCCAGCCGATATCAGGAATATCCCTTCCTTTATAACATTCAAAAGACCCCTATACCTCAACCGTGCCTCCCCGAACTGAGAACCGCAGCCGAAACGCACAAGCCTGCACTCTGCAGCCATCAGGTAATGTTCCACCGCAACCTACCTCTTCCTGCACTTTACAGTCCCATGTCAAGGTTTCATAACTACCTACCTCATCCCTGCTCCCTAACCCCCTCCTCTTTCACCTCCTCTCGGAGGGAGGTTTAGCCTAAGACTTTGTGCAAGCATCGAGGCTACCTCAGGACCTCTCTATCTCAATGACGCATAGCACACTAGGCCTCTCGAACATGTATACTTACCTTTACCTCTTGTATGTGATTTCTCCCCTATATCTGCTGTAAAGCGCTCCAATACCCTCGGGTCTGGCAAGCGCTATATGAAATCTCTTAAATAAAAAAATTAGATGTTGCCCACATTACACAGGCTGTTGTAACATAGGTATATCCCCCAAGGAAACACGGAGGCTGAAATTGCAGAACAAGTGAAGTTTATTCCCGAGAGGGAGAGACGTGCGTTCACTCCTCTTAGTGCTCTACTGACTGACTGACTGACTGAGGTACTTATAAAGTGCTCTTATGCCACGGCGTCTTGGCGCTGAGTGAGTATAGTGCAGAGAGCAACAGATCTTAAGGCCTTGAGAAGAGCCAAGTCTTTAGCAATTTTCTAAAAACAACCCTATTGGATTCTAACCTGATTGTCAGGGGGAGGGAGTTCCATAAGATGAACGCTTTTGGTTCTTGGGGCACAAACCAATCCTGTGTTGGCTGACCTGAGGGAGCGTTGGGGCTGGTACATTGAAAACAAAGTTTGAATATCCCCAGCCCCTCCTCCATATATAGCCTTGTGCAATAAGCATAGGGCTTTAAAGGTCACTCTCTGATGGACTGGAAGCCAGTGTAACTCCTTAATCACCACAGCTCTAAAAGTGATACTTGGGTAGGCCGAGCAAAACCCGAGCCGCTGCATTCTGGAGTGACTGAAGTTTTTTGGTCTGTCCCTTACCAACTCCTAAGTATAGGGTGTTACAATAATCGATTCTAGACAGAACCAGGGCTCCGACCACTTTTTTTCGGAGTGACAGTAGAATAAAGGGCAGAATTTTCCGTAAAATCTTTAAGGTGAAAAAGCATGATGAGGAAACTTGATTTATTTGTGAGGCCAGTTTAAGGTCCTTGTTAAACACACATCCTAAGTTCCTAACCTTAGGCACAGGGACTGGACAGGTGCCTGCTTCAGGCGGCCACCAGGCTTGGCTCCATACCAAGCATAGTTGCCCAAACTCAAGGACCTCGGTTTTTTCTGTATTTATCTTTAAAAAGTTTACATTCATCCAGGTCTTTACATCTGTGAGGCAATTCCGAAATCTCTCAGCTGTAAGCCCCACATATTGTGTCACAGAGACCACTAGTTGAGTGTTGTCAACGAACGATACCAACATTATCCCATGCTCTTTGATTACCCGAGCCAGCGGACTGACATATAGATTAAATAATGTCGGAGACAATGCCGAGCCCTGAGGGACTCCACGTGGGAGATGGAAAATGCCAGATTGCAGACCATTCCAGTGGATTTGTTGTTCTCGTGAGGTTAGAAACGATGTTAGAAGGGTCAGAGCCACTTCTTCTATACCTGCTTCTCTTAATCGACGCAGCAATACTGCATGATTTACAGTATCAAAAGCTGCCATCAGATCTAACAGGATGAGTGCGGCTCTGCCTACCCCATCCATCACTTTATGGATCTCCTCTGTGGCCATGATTAGAGCTGACTCAGTGGAGTGCCACGAGCGAAAACTATGCTGTGTTGAGTCAAGAATGTTACTAGTATCCAGGTATTCTATCAGTTCTAGATTCATGGCTTTCTCCAAGATTTTTGATGGTAATGGAATCTATAATCTAATGCGCACCCTCGCGCTCTCCCATCAGGCCCTGCGGCCCATCACGTGGTTGTCCGACAACTAGATCGCGACACCAGTCTTCTTCCCCCTTAACAACAACAATAAAGAATAACCTGAGCATTACATTTGTTTTACACATGATAAATTACATGAACAGTAAAGCTGCATCTGGCCTGTGTGGTGATATGTCCTGGGGAGGTCTAGGTGGGTCAACACGGTGCTGGTGCTTCCTGCGAAGCTCGCTACACTTGGACGGGGCAGAGGAGGAAGGGGAGAGAGAGAGAGAGAGAGAGAGAGAGAGAGAGAGAGAGAGAGAGAGAGAGAGAGAAAGAGAGAAAGAGAGAGAGAGAGAGAGAGAGAAAGAGAGAGAGAGAGAGAGAACATCACTACCCCATGAGTGCAATGGATGGTGGGCGGAGCACCCTCGGTGCGAGCCTACATGGTAGACTCACTATATTTATTTGGTCGCACCACTATCCTGCATGTGCTGGTGCGTGTTAAAGAGGCCTGCTCCTTATGTGATTTTTAGAGCTTTTTCTATGTTGCTTCTGACCACAGCAGGAGACCATTTACTTTGAAGTTTCATGTTCATTAACACGAGGTTGTCTCTTGTAAATGGTTCCCTTTCTCGCAGTATCTTAAAAGGGCTGTAGCCCGTTAGTGTGGGCGTGATGTGATAAGCCCAAATTGTGTTCCTGATCTCTGTTTCCTAGTTCTTGCCCACGCTGGTGGCTGCTTGGATCAAGCCCATGATTACTCGGTTGAACCGTTCGGCTAGGCCATTACCTGCGGGGTTATACACTGGTGTGTGTACGTTATTAATGCAATTTCTCCAGATGAAGGCCATCCATTTGTCTGAGGTGAACTGGGGACCTTGTCGCTGGTGAGGACTTTTGGAATTCCTTCCCTCAAGAAGGCGTTGGTCAGGAAAGAGATAACTGCATCAGTGTCCGCCTTTTCGCAGATTTCCACTTCCGGCCACTTGGAGTACCTGTTGACGAGGACAATTACATATTTGGGCACCCCTGAGTCCAGGATGGGACCCAATATGCCGACAGACAACGCTTCCCAGGGGTTGGAAAGAGTGATGAGTTCGCCTAAAGGGGGTCTCAGCATTGTCAGTGATTTGTCTGCATTGGTGCAATGCTGGCACACGGGTACGTACTTTTCAATGGAGTTGTCAATTGCTTGCCACCGGTACAACAGTTTCATTCTCCTCTTTCATCTCACTATTCCTAGATTTTTGCAGTATGGCAAGTCCTGTAAATCCTGGGAGGGGATGACCTCTGAGTAGGAAACCGCTGAGGGACAACTCATCGCGCACCTCCTAATACTTCCTGAAATCTTCTTTCAAGTGCTTTTTCTCGGGCCACCCCTACGTGACGAAGGTCTTCACCTCGGACAGGGCAGGGTCATTGTCGTAGGCCCTCTTCCAGTCCAGAGCACTGATAAGGTTCTCCTGGTTCTCTGTGAGCGCTACATGGGCCTCATCCAATTCATTGTGGTGCGATACTTCTTCCATGGCAGCGGAGCGGCTGAGAAAATCTGCCTCTTTATTCTTATGTCCTGGCAAGTATTCCACATCGTAGACGAAATCCAGTAGCCGAAGTGTCATCTTGGCGATGAGCGGGGTGGCTGTTGTGTGACTGCTGGATGTGAGGACCTTGATCAGTAGTTTATGGTCTGTTCAGAGGGTAAACCGGGAGCCCCATAGGTACTGGGGACATTTTTCCATTGCCCAGATGGAGGCCAGCATTTCCTTTTCGATGACGCTGAATTTTTCTTCATTGGGAGCGAGGGATCGGGCCGTGAACCTAATAGTGGTTTCTGTGCAGTCGTTGGACCATTGGGACAGGACTGCCCCTAATCCCTTCTCGCTGGCATCTGTTGTCAAGATGCTGGGGGCAGAGCTGTCAAACCCTTGCGGGGGTATGGCCTCACAAGTGCCTTTTTGATAGTCTTGAACTTTAGGTTCACCTCCGACGTCCAGCTGAACACGTTCTTTTCCTTCAGTAGTTGACGCAGACTGTGAGTCTTGGTTGCGAAGTTCTTGATGAATTTGCTGTAGAGTTCTGCTAAGCCCAGAAAAGAGCGAACTTCTTCTTTGGTCAGTGGTCTGGGCGCTGACTTGATGGCCTCCATGTTGCCCTTCTTTGGAGAGATCCCGTTTTCACTGATCTCGTGCCCCAGGTAGGTAACAGTGCGTAGGCCGAACTTGCATTTCTCCATGTCTGCTGTGAGGCCGTTGCCGAGAGTGTCTGTAAGACAGCTCTGAGTTTGGCATCATGTTCAGTTTTGGTTTTGCCCATGACGTGTATGTTATCCTGGAAATATAAGGCGTTGCAGCTGTCCTTGAAGAGCTTGTGCATGAGTTTCTGAAATATTGATGCGGCAGACGCTAGACCAAATGGCAGTCACCAAAACCTGTAGCAGCCGAATGGGGTAATGAAGGAGGTCAACTTCCTGGACAAGGGGTGAAGCAGGATTCGATGATACGCCGCTGTGAGATCTGTAATAGAAAACCACTTAATTCCTTTGGTTTGGTTCTCTAAGGTCGATGCAAAGACGCACTTTCCCATTTGGTTTCAGTGCTACGACCAAGGGCGCCAACCATTCAGCGCTTTCGATTGGTTCGATGATGCCGTTGTCTTCCAGACGCTGCAATTCAAGCTGCATGGCTTCCCTGCAATTGAAAGGGATGCTCCGTACTTTGTGGCTCGCTGGCGTAGTGCCATCTTTCAGCTGGATTTTGTGCGTGAACTTTGACAGTTGCCCAATGGTTCCACCAAAGGCATTGGGAATTCTTTTTGCAATTTGACTGCTTCCAGTGTGGGAGGGTCGTCGGTCATGAGCACTTGTATGCCTCTGCTGGGGTTGGGTTGGATGCCTAATGCACCTTGGTTGGACCATCTGAGGACCGAAGGTCCTTTTTCTGCAACTTACAGTTTACCCGTGGTCTCCCTCCCCTTGAATTCAAACTTTAGAGGTCTGAACCCAACCATGAGAATCCTCTCCCCTGTGAAAAGTGACGGAATCTACTGTAGGGTATAGGTGGTGACCTATGATGTCAGCAAACTCACTGTCCCAGACCTCCCTTTGTATTATTGTGAATGGGGACCCGGAGTCTGCTACCATGGAAATCTGAACTCCCACATGTGTCAAGATACAGGATGTTTTTTTTCTTTCACTGCAATCTACGCCCAATACTTGTTCATCAATGAATAAGGTACAATCCTCATCACCATCCCCCTCCCCCACACCAGGTTCTGAGTCGTACATGACACATTTTACAGAGTTACTACGGAGTTTCTGTCTGCAGACGTTTCCAAAATGTCCCACACTCCACAAAAGAAGCATTTTACATGGAAGGCAGGGCAGTGTTTGTCATTGGCCATGTGCGTCTGGCTCCAGCACCTGTAGCAAGAACCTTTTCTCTCAAGGGGAGGTTTAGTGGGCCCAGCAGTGGACCTCGTAGGTCGTCAGCCATACCTGTGTCCTGTAGTGGGGGCCGGCTTGTCAGTGGAAGCTGGTTTATCACCTACTTTGCACACCGTGGGTTTACATACGTTGTCCTTCTTAGCTGCTGCAGCACATCATAACGATCGCTATTATTTCATGAAGGTGCGCTTCCATGCTCACCCACAGCTTTTCCTGTACGTTGGTGTTGACCGTGTGTATTATGATCTGATCGTGCACTAGCTCGTTGTGAAGGTGGCCAAATTTACAATTTACAGCTAGTTTCTTGTGTGCAGTGACATAGACCTCTACCGTATCAGTGTCGCTTAGTTTCCTTTGGAAAAAATGTTATCTGCCTATGGCTAAGCAAATGATAGGCTGATAATGACTGTCTAAATCGTCCAGTGCATGTTGGAACACGTCTATATCTGTTGCAGATCTCTGTTTTTTACCATGTTCTCATATACCGGCAACCCTTCAGGACCGAGATTGTGCAATAATATTTTTTTCCTGCGTGTGCTGGAGAACGCTTCTTCACCTTCATCTTCCAGGCTAAGTAACTGAGGAAGTACCCCTTCCAATATGCCCATTTCATGGCCGGCTCCCCAGGCTTCGTAAGGAAAGGTACAGGATTCGTTAATGAGAAGGTTCGGGCACACATTGTGCTATGCTGGGATATACTCGCACTGGCTGACAATCAGCAAGGGGAGTGTGCAGCAGGCAGCAGTATGAATGCTTAGAAGGATGTGCCCGGAAGTTGTGCTGGCGAGCACCAGTGGGTACTTAACAGAAGCAGTGGACTGTGGAGATACCACATGATGTCTTGGACCTTTCCCAGTCACGTCAGGCGATGCGTAGAGGGTGACTACCTGGACTGACGCAAGTGTGTGTGTCACTGTGATGCTTTGCGCAGGACACGTTGTAGGCATGGAGGCTTCAAGGTAGAGGAGCAGCCCTCTTCTGCAGGCGATGTTGATGCAGGGGCCCCGGACCACATGCAGTGGTGGGAGGCAATGCCTGGAGCACATGGCATGTACACTGTCAGTCGCGCAGGTTGGATGGCTGCTAAAAGTGCCCCAGACTGTCACAGCACTGTGGCATCACAGGGTATGGGCAATAGAGCACGCCGTTATAAGCATGCTCGGGTCGTACCACGTGGCCAGGATGCTCAGAAGGCCAAACTGAAAGCACTGCAGGGGGGCGATCTTCTGCACAGATATTGTCGCTCTCCCTCTCTGTCAGAGAAACTTTGTGGGCGCCTCTCGCCGCGTGTACAGTGTGGTGCGGAAGGCGCTCTGAATGGGTGAATGCAGCGGGGTTCATGCTAGCTCGTCGCCAGACTTTAACATAGGTATATCCCCGCAAGGAAACGCAAAGGCTGTAATTGCAGAACAACTCAAGTTTATTCCCGAGAGGGAGAGACAGGCGTTCACTCCTTTCTGTACCCTGTACCCCGCAATCTAATGTGCGCCCTCGCGCTCTCCCATCAGACCCTGCGGACTGTCACGTGGTTGTCCGGCAACTAGACCGCAACACCACAGCTGTTCCCAGGGATTCATTTTTTTTCCTGATATATAATACTGCCTTTCATTCCGCGTCGTCGATTTGGGATGTGGGCTATCAACACCGCAGTAGCACACGTGTTCTCCTGTTCTAAGCTGCAGAACACAGAATATTGCACAGTCTTGTTAAGGTTGTGCGAGGAAAGATCAAATCTACGAATTTCCAAACCATTCAATTATTTTCCATTTACAAACTTGGGAAACTGCACTGTTCTTTTATAGCGCTTCGTTGCAGGGTTTGCCAGCATGTTCTAAGCTCTCACAGTTTTTCGTTTAGCAGGCGTTAGGATATTACGTTCTTAGCGTAGGATTGCAATATTTCGCTTGATTAGGACTCCATTCACCTGTTTCCACACTAAACTCCTTAGCCACCGGATCATATCACATGAAGAAACGTGACACTGTGACACCGATTCCCTTATTTACTGGTTAGAAAATTGCACCTGATTGTGCAAGCGACCATGAAAATCTTTAGAAAATAAGGTACATTAGGACTAATGCTTTTTTGGGTGTCTGCCTGTTGAGCGTGTCTAAATAACTATCTAGGAGCATGGATTGGCTCAGCAGGGCTTGTTGTGACTTTAAGTCATGCCTGAATGCCCAGCTCTTGGAATGGTCTGTGGCCTGAGTTTTGGTGGCGGTCTAGTGTAGGCAGCTGGGATTCCTTTGGCCTCCAATGACACCAGAGACACCTTGTCCCAATCAAATACCTTGCACAACACCTTGTGTTTGTCCCAGTGGATTATTACAACATTTTGGACACGATTAAAGTTCAGTGCCAACCTTAGACAAGACCCTGATGGTGAGTGGATATGACGTTCTCCCTTTCCTCAACATGGAAAGTGAATTTAGGGCCAGATGTACAAAGATTAGGAATATTAGCGATTCCTAGTTGGTCACCAATAAACCTACTTCATGCATTTTAATGAGGTTGGTCACAATTTGCGGTTCATTAGGAATCTCAGCCATCACAGTAACGGTGACCTGCTGAGGTCAACAGACCACAATGTCTGTGATTGCTTTTTATTAAAGCAATCTTTTTTTTTAAATGCAGCTCATTTTCCTCAAAGCAAAACAGGAAGCATTAAAAAAAAATGAAACATTGCAGTTTGATTTTTTAAGAGTAGGCAGTGGTGCTTCTAAAAAATATGTTATTGACATTCTCAAAGGGAAGTGATCCACTTCGCAAATAGGTTACCATTAGTTTTAAACTGGTGATAAAGTATTGCTGTTTTGCGACCGGAATTTGGTTGCAAAACATTAATACATACCATTCTGATTTGGTATTTGGAAGGGACGCCCTTTCCAAATACCAAATCGGTGTTTGGTAGCAAACACAAATTGCGATTCTGTAGCAAGTTACTGAATCACAATTTGCCTTTTGTACATTGTAAAATGCTTTTTTGTGGTCGCAAACGGCCCAATTCTGACAATTGGGCCGTTTGCAACCAAAAAAAAGCTTTGTACATCTGAACTCTTGTTATGCCTAACTTTAAGCAAGTGTCAAATTTATTGGTGTCCACAAAGACTTCCTGTGCTTTTCACCATTTTTATGCTCAAGCTCTGACTGTGGCCAATGCTGAATCACATTCGTAAAGGACCCCACAGCAATGCTCATTCAGCTTACACTGCTCTAAGCGCCCAAATGTTGCCTTGATACTTTCTCTTTCCATTCACTAGGAAGTGGTGGTTTATATTGTGTGGGGTGGAACCCCATGACAAGAAGTTGCCTTGTGCATTGTGTTGGCATGGATTGCCATCAGTGAGGCTACTGCTCGTCATGAGGCTCCAACCAACAGAATACAGCGTTAAGGAGATCGCTGTGCCATGCTCACGCCTGGCCATCTACTGTAAGCAGGTGCAGTTCTCCTCTCACTAAGAGACCGGATACCACATAAAAGGAAATATTATGACAGCAAATGAAATACCAGACCCACATCACCAGATAACAGACTATGTAGTGTTTACTCACAAGAGTCTCAACTGGCACCCTCCGCCAGTGTGTTTACTCTGGATACACAGCTGGTTTGTAAGATGTCTGCATCCTGCTGGTCACTTCACAGTTAAGCTGCCACATCAACAATTAATTTGGTTATTAAATTAATTTCCTCTAGTGTACTTTAGTGACATTCATGTCTTATGATCTACCCTGTACACTATAACTTTGTTGAACCACACTATAGAAACTCCCTCTTGACCTATATTTCTTTTCAATGATTCAATTGAATTCAAGAATGAGCCGTATTTGATTACAACATCATGCAGATACATGAATATTCTTTTGACTTTATTTATTCATTTTTTAATTTTTTTTTACTTTTCTGTTAAATATCAAATTCATTATCAATAAACAATATCTGATTGATCAACATACAAAAATATAATCATCATATAAAGCTGTAACTTTTCACAGTTTTTTTAACATCATGTAAGCCCTAGGTAAAAGGTTCATGGAAAAAAACCACTCTCTCATACATTCATACTGGTTCCATCAGCATTCATACTACATTAAAAACTCTGGCAAGTCGGAGACATAGATATAAAAAATAATCTCCTTTGACCAAAGAGACAACTGTGATGAGCAGGATCTAAATGTCATTGGTCGATGTGTTTCGGTGGCACTGGAGGAAGATGCACGCCACCTTCATCAGGACCTGCTAAAGAACCAACCAAAGTAAAAATACCCAGGGAGTACTGTCAATGTTCTTATTATCTGGGAGATAAATAATAAGACTGTCCTTCTAATAATTGCAATAAATGCCACTTTCCTTGTGTCTACAGTTCCAACCGTTCCTCCTCACTTGTCAGTAAGGTTTTTTATCCCGCACTCTATTCTTTTTTCCACTTTTTAGGCTTCTCACAAAGTCAAGCCTATCATCAACAGCGCATAATGGCAGAGTATCTCCACATATCCTTATGTTAATAATGTCTCGATATCTGTCATGTAACTATTCACAGACTCAAGTCATTTCCAGAGTATCAGCCGGCCGGGAGTAGAGATTCTCGTAAAAGTACGGAACAGCTATAACTTTGTTGAACATGTCAATTTCACTTAAATGTGCCACATTGGATAATACATAAGTAATTATAAGCCTTGTGAGAAAATTACCCTTTTTGCACGGTCACCCTAATTTTTTCCTGAATTTTATTGCTGTTTTTTAGAATATGCACACTGGAGCACTGCTGTCCACTTCCCAGTGAATGTGGCTAAAATCAATTACATTGTAAAATTGGCATGTTCAACTTTCCTACAAGACTTTAGTATATGATTCATGAAACTATACACCAATGGCATGGAAAGTTAAATGTCACCCATGAACTACAGCACATAATGTGCCATCCATTTGGCTGCTCCCAGAGCAGAAGCTATGGCTTAGGCCTTTTGGCAGGAAGATCCTGGTGTGAGGTATGTGATTCCTCTCAGCTCAAGAAGGGAAAATAGAAATGGTTCAGAAATGTTATTTCATTAACTTAAAAGGGACCAGGATGTGTCCTACCAGTCTATGGAGAAGTGTAAATACAGACCTGGGAAAGGGATGCCTTTGCTCTCTGGGCCACCTATAACCAGCGGACACTTTCCCAGTGGGAGGGAGAGCGAGTGCCAGGATCTGCTCAGTTTAGTTGAGGAGGAACTGCTCAATAATATAAAAAGTCCCCTGGTTGACACACCCGAAACCTCCAAGGGCAGAAGGGTGCTGCCAATTTGGATTGTCATTAGATTAGTGCACTGTGCTAAAGTTTGCAATAAAACAAACAGTATATGTTGCAAACTGGAAGTGATTGCCTCTTGCAAATTCTGGTTAGGGAATGTGTAGCAGCCACCACCACACACAGGCTAATTAATCCTATAAAAGTGGTACCTCACCCCAGCTCATTAGCATGCATCTGGACCGACCTCAAAAAGAAATGAGGAAGGCTGGACCTGCTGCTTGTGACCTCTGGGATGAGAAGTGAACTCCTAGGGTCTGGATGAGCCCCTTGTCTAGATGCAGGGATACAACAAGCTGCAAGAGGCCATTTAATGGAGTGCCCAGTGGACTATTAGCAACTTGAACCAGAGCTGAACCCCGCTGGTGGCCTTTGCTGGAGTGAGTCATAGCCCCTACGTACTGCCACTGAGGTCCAGGGAACCATACAAAGATGAAGGGCCTGATTTAGAGTTTGGCAGATGGATTACTCTATCTCATCACACTGATGGATATCATGTCCACCTTATGACAAGTGCCATAGGGTAAAATGCACTTGTACTAAGGTGGATGGGATATCCATAACATCTGTGACAGAGTTTCCCATCTGTTAACTTCTAAACCAGGCCTTAAGTGTCCAAGTAGAAGAGAGGACTTCACCATACATTAAATTAGAATTTCCCTTTCCTGTACTTTTTCCATCTAAACCAATGGCTTCAGCAGTAACCGTCCAATGGCTATCTGTATTTGAGTGGACTTCAATGGATACAGCCTCAGGCTTGTCCTACAGAAGGATTTCAACTTCCATTTCAAAAACTAAGTGGGATGACCTTCGCTCCATTTGGGCTAGCCTGAAATTGTGGCTAGGCCCCGTCAACAATGAACATTAGCTTCTCATTGGCACGTTAATATTTCATGCCCTTTCTGCACTAAAACTTTAAAATTTCATATCTCATGTCCTCTTTATAGGATTTTAGTACTTTTGGAATCATTTTTTAGAATGCCTGCTATTTTTAGAAATTGGTTGTGGGATTTATATTGTATTGTGTTGTGACGTTTTAATTGTTTTGGTGCTGCTAAATACTTTACACATGCTTTTTTTCTTAAGTTGAGAAATAGCTACCAGGTGTTAAACCCAGGTTTATTTATTGAACTGTTGTACCTTATAGGATTTGCATCCCCCCTAAAAATAACCCATTTTCTTGCAATGTCATATTGCCAAGAACTGTAGAAAAATGTGCTATTGTACTCAACAACCTGAACATAGACTACCTATCAAGAGTGAAGAATTCTTTTCTTCAGCCTTGTGTGCATACTCTAGCACAGTGATACTCAAAGTACGGCCCATGGGTGCATGCGGCCCTCCTAAACTTTACATGCGGCCCCCTGGTCAACAGCAGCACTCAACTCTAAGAACATTAAAAGATGGTCATCCAAACAGGCAAGTGCTTGTTTAAAGGTTAATTTAAGTTAAAGGAAGTAAAAGGAAGTAACTAGGATGTCCTGCACCGCTTAAATTCAAAAAGTGTATATCATTAACATGCAGAACTATTTCACCTTAGTAAACCAGATTATAGCAGTGCACTTAGAAGTATATTTTTTTCAATTTATAATTTTCAAACATGAAGTTAGAAACTTCCATTCTCTTTCACCCCCCCACCCCACCAACAATGATGCCAGTAGTGAACTAATGGGCAAGTCAGTTCTTATGTGTACTCTTTGGGTAGCCTGGGTTTGTATTTTACATGAACAACACTATGGTTCATTAAATCAAACACAGGAGAAAGTTTCCTACTGCACACATCCTGAAGCCATTTATTTCAAAACCCTCATATGTGATAATGAAATAGGAAGGAAAGTGAAATAAAACATTTGAATCGGATCACACAATTTAGTTTCATTCATTCAAGTACTTTATTCGGTTAGAAATGTAACCATAAAAGCTTAAAACATAATATTACATTTACATAAAAGTACAAAAATTTCATATATTTCAAATACAAAAACCCAATTCCCTTGTCACAAACTCTGCAAAACATTCAGGCTAATGGATTGACACAGTATAAAAACGAGAAGAATATATATAATTCATGACAGGTTGGTATCTACATATTAATAATATCAGTGTCTATACAATTTAATCCGGGTTAAACCCGAGAGTAAGTGAAAATGATTAGAAGTGGGGATGATGTAACCGCTCGATACGAGGGCACTTCTGCTCGTCGAACAATTGATTTCAGGTCTTTGACTTGGTAATGGAGCGTATGACGTTCTGGGGTAGAAATCACTTAGGCCCCAGATAGATATAGGGCCATCCCCTATTTGTGGCTGCAGTGATTGAAGATGTGGGACGACGTGTTTATTTCTAAATTTTACCAGCACCAAGTCACCAGCTATATCTTTTGATAGAGGTCCTAGCCAACCCACCCTTCTAACACTTTGAATACTTCCATCTATGTTCGGAGGGAGAGGTCTATTTTTAGTTAGCCAAAAGACAACCTTATTCCTAAGGTCCTGTTGTCTTTTGTTTTTCCCCTTTGTGAGTTCCGGTACTCCCGAGAGGACACACACAAAGGGGGCGGCCTCCGGTGGCAAGTGTAAATGTTCGGTTTTAGGTGCGTTATTGCCATAATTGGCAACTGACCCCTTATGTGATATAGAATCTTTATTCAGCCCTGCTCTAGGGTAAGCACTCCGTGCTGCTACGGCTGCTATCGGGGTAATTGAAGATGTTATCAGAGGGGTTACTGGTTTTTTATGGGGGATTTTACTTGGTGCAGTATTTTTAGCCACTTCTATGGGGGCTGAAAACTGTGGTTGAAAATGACCTGCCAAACTTTTTATGTTTGACGAGTTGGCCTTAATCGCTTCCTCAACACCTGTGAGCCTTTCCCCTAAAGTATTCATTTTTTCCATCAGCGGGGATATTATTGATTTGATCATGATTTCGATCTGGGCCAATAAGGTAGCCTGAGTAGGTGTTTTAAGGGTGGCAGTGTTGGGAAGTAGGGGACTTGGATTTGATTTTTGTATCTTTGCATGTTTCCCCAATTGTTTAACCCCATCTCTCTTCCTTTTAGCAGAAAAGCCCTGAGGGGACAGTGTAGGTTGAGAATTTACTTTTGCTCGTACTAAAAGGGGAGTACCCTGCGGACTTTCAGTTGGTTGGAGTGATCTAGTGAACTGGGGACTAGTGGTTGCTGTGAGGCAAATCGAAGCACTAGTATGCATACTTCCTAATTCAACGGGAGCGTAATTGGTTTTGCAAAGTTTGTTTAACTCCTCCAGGAGTGATGAATCTAGAGCTGCTTTTGCTGTGTTGCATGTGTTGGGAGAACTGCCCATGTCCATGCATCGTTCTATACTCTCTGGGTCGCTGGTAAAGGGGGAGATCACCCTCTTTAAGTAGTTGTCCATCGTTCCCTGGCACAAGTCACTCTGGGTAAAAAAGTTTTTAGTGACCCCCTTGCAGGTCATGACTTAACTGTTTGGTGTGAATTTAAAACTGGCATCAACCACCAGGGATTTGGTCAAGTGTCACAATGTAGTTGCACTTAGAAGGGACCTGTAAGTCACAGAACGCTGGTTATCTTTACCTTTCTATGCCAAGGGGGGTGTCCCGACCGACCTTCTCTGGCCTTAGATGGCTGGGCTTCTCCCGGGCGTGACCCGCGTGCGAATCCGCGACGTGGGCGATATGGTGCTACTTATTCGCCTCCTGGCGCGAGGAATGCGGGCTTCAGCGTCTTCCGCCGCAGGGGAGTCTGGGGATTGAAGTTCTCCGGTCGGCGTCCCCCTCCACACAGCGGCCGCTATGGATTGAGTGTGCGGCGGCGAGAGGGAGACAAACAGGCAGCAGCTTGGGCCATTGGGAAAGGCGGGTTGCAGTCCGCCACAGGTGAGCCCCCACAATGAAGATTTTTTTAGTTAATGCAAGCTCCTGTTCACAATTCCACTTTCCCAACGTTCAGAGCACTTTCAGGAGCCATATGAAAGTGAAGCACACTGGATGTTGCAGACCGAACCCCCAGAGGAGGGGGGGGGAAGCCTTTGCTTGGGCTCTGGTTCACAGCTCGCAGTTCGGAGTGCCTGGCAATCTTACAACAGATGAGCGTCAATGTTTAAAAAAAAAATAATAATAACGTGCAGGTTTTCTCTGCCGCTTTTTCTCTACTGCTTTTTTTTACCGCGCAAGCCTTGATTTAATTACGTCTACAGTGCTAAGTACACAGACCGGACAAGGGCTCAGGCGCAGGAAACTCAGAGCGGTAAAGATTATTACCGGAGTTCATCCAGCCGGGAATTGGGCAAGGACCAGGTGCAAAGGGCCAAAAGTCCGCGTATCCCAGGGAGCCCCAGGAGCTCGGGTCGGAGGGGATAGCTTGGCTATACTTCGCCAACTCGAATCTTATCTCACAGCACTTCAACCATTGCACTTCGAGCTTGAGACAGTTCCACTGCCAATCCCCCGAGCTCACCGCCAGTAGAAGGGACTCACCCACCGCCGCTGTCACTGCTGCGAAGAAATATAACCGAAGCAGAGAAATGGTCTGTCTGTCGGAAGAGAACAAGTCTGTGAGTCCGCCAGTCCACGGGGGCTGGAGCCCAGGCCAGGAGGAGGGTCAGCTCAGCCTCGGAAAAACCACGCTGTACTTCACTTTTCAGTCTCCGCCAGAAAATATCGCCGCCATTCGGAAAGGCTAAAAAAAGCGCAGAGAACACACTGAATTTAGCGTAGGAGCCGGGAGCTCAATTTAGTTAATTTAAAAGCCTGGTTAACTCCCAAGTTTTTGGTTTCACATTAGGTAATTCAGACACTATTTGTATATGCTTCGCTTCCTAGTCTATACCAACCTTATTTTTAATACGCCCAACCCCTGACCACCACCCTGCTAGCACCAATGCAGCCCTTTGTCATATCACAGACCAAACGTTTTGGCACTAGGGAAAATGTTTGCGAGTACCTTTACTCTAGCAGTAGAAATACTCCTGCTGTGAGTTTACATCCTGCTGTGAGTTTACAAGAGGTTGTGGATAGAGACAGAGAAAGTTGCTTGATTGCTGTTGTTGTCCTCACAATAAGCAAAGCCTCTTCTGTTCTAGTAAGCCTCATCATTATTCTTGGGATACTAGAAGACCTTTGTACCTATATACTGTTGTACACATTGTTAGCCTGTTCTGATATACCATGCATGCCTCAATTGCAGCATCTATTATATGTTCTTTAGGCAAAATACTATCAATCTCTATTGCAACTTTACGTGAGTGTCCTCTGTGGAATATATTAAATTCTAGTCTCTTTTACTACTCAAGTGTAAACTTCATAATGAGTTGTTTTTTGTCAAGAAACCATATTCACTTTGTTGCCAACTCTTCACAAAGTTTGGTCCCTGGTACCTTCTCAAATACTGGATCACAAATTACAGTCACCCTTCCAAGTCTTGTAGTATATGGAAATTTTAATAACATCCTTAATCTCTAGTTCAATTGTCTTTTTTCGTATTATGCAATAAGAATTATTCTCTAAGAGAGATCAACAAATAGAACCACCTATCTTTCCCTGTCTTTAGTATTTTCTTCTTGTTTCTTGCTGGATTTCTTCAATGATGCCGCTGTGGATGTTTTGTGGCTAAGTGGAGTTATCTTTCCGATTGCCACCAACTGCTGGAGGGCCCCAAAATCTTATCTGCCAAATACAGCTCAGAGCGGAACAGGTAAGCACCCTCTACTGGGAACCATGATTTCCTATCAAAGCATTGTTGTGGAAGGAATATTTATACCTAGATATTCCAAAATCGCAAACAGTATTCCAAAGTCTTGTGGGACCAGCTTCTGGGATTTTCAGAATCTCCTTAAGTTCTTTGTGTCAGTATCACAATAGCAAATCTTCACATTACATGTTTGTGTTGCCATACCAAGGGCTTGACTTAATCTAGTACCAACAGCCATGAATTATTTATAGTACATCCTGACATACTTGAGTTTTGGCCTAATGTGAATTGGGAAGAGTTTGGTCCTGAGTCTCAAATTCTATGCCTTCATCAACTGAGACCAGTTGTTTGACCCAGTAAGCAATGTTATGTTCTACTCTAGCTCATATCATTTTGATGTGAGTCACTGATGTTGCTGAGGACATGACACTTAACCTTTTGACTTTCTTCCATAGGTTTGCTTCTCCCTTCCCTTACTACGTACTTACTTTATGCTTACCCTTGTTACACCGTTGATGTGTTTTGACTTTAAGTCATGCCAGAATACTCAACACTTGGAATGCTCTGTGGCCTAGTATCCTGTGGTTTCCTACTCTAGGCAGTTGACCACCAGCACAGGGAACTGGTCCCAAAAAAGGAAAATGCATGGCACACTGTTTTTACAACAGGGCTCTCAGTCATACACCTTGAGTGGAGCAAAGTTTCTCCAAGTGGAATTTAGTGCTGTGAATATCCAATAGCGTAATTACATCAAATGGACTGGTAGTAATGTGTTCCAGTAGCCTCTTGATGGACACAGAAGTTCTCAAATTATGTGAGCATCCAATAGTATCCCTCAGCTTGACTCTTCAAAGTGCTATATTTGGACTATTTAGGATTCACTTTTTTCATACACTTGATCTGTTTGTGCTAATATTATGGTGGTTGGTGCTCTCTCATCTCCGGGTCTGTACGAGGTCTGGCATGTGACTCTGGGTGAATCTATTAAGCTGGTTACCCAGGTAGGAAATTCCAATGGATTGTTATCTTCATTTGAAACCCCTAATTTCAAAAGCAACAACAGACTAGTTCCTTACTTGCAAAAACAAAAATTGATGCGGCGGAATCGATCACACAATGATAATTTCTACGTCTGAAGGAAACCTTAATTAATCCCTCAAGCAGAAAATAATTCTCAAACTTTTTATCTTATTAAAAAAGCACTCACACCGGTCTGTGATACAGATGTTTTTCTCTCTGTATATATATCTGTCAATGGGTCAGCGGGTTTCTGCATCAGTTGGCTTTGGATCCAATGAAGACTTCACGTAAGAGCTGTGCAGCTATGTTTGACTCAGTGTTTTTTCCCCTAGGTTTGGCTCCAACCTGGATTGTGAAACAAAGGTCAGGCAGTCCCAGATGTGAGCTGCATCTGCCAGTGACAGGGTAGGCTTTTTCTAAAGTCAGGAAAGGGTACAGGAAGGATATAGACACCAGGCTACCTTTTGAAGTACAATCAAGGCCAGGGCAAAACACCTCCCAAGCCACCCTGTTAGGAAGACCCATTCTTATCCATATCCAGGTCCTGTGCCCACTGTCAGAGAGCAATACACACCATACCAGAGGAGGGCCATTCACAGTCAAGTGACCCTGGACATTGTCAGCAAGAAGTTGGTTTAGGCAAAAAAATGCCTACTTTCTAAAAGTGCGTTTTTCAAAATAGTTATTAAAAATCTGACTTGACCAGATGGTTGGATTTTAAATTGTTATTCCAGTGGGTCCTTGAATAATGTTTCTAGTTAATCCCAAACTGAAGTTACGCATTATGAGTAGTTATAATGTAACCCATTACTTTTCTACAGGAGAGTCTGCCTTGCCATAGTAAAAAATTACTTCGGAGATTTTTCACTGCTAGGACACGTAAATCTGTAAATATACACACTCTTCTTTTTAAATAACATGCACCCTGCCCTACTAGCATTTAGGGCAAACTTCAGGGGTATATAAGTGTTAAAATTGAAGGTTAAGGCTGGGCAAAAGGTTAATTTTGGCTGGTCGGAATGGCGGTTTAAAGCTATGCTACAGTCCAATAGTAAAGACAACAATTGATGGACATAATGCAGAATACTGTCATACATTCACCCCAGTACAGAGATCTGGGCCTAAATCCATTGTTTTTTCTCTCAACATGCCATTCCAGTTTGAACCCAGCCATATGTAAATCAATCTGGACCCTGTGCTCAATGGTAAGAGTCCAGCTTGAACTGCCAGGCCAGGTCCTCCCTGGACTGGAACAAAGCATCCTAGGACCGGTTTCGGAGTTTCACAGTCCAATAGTAGCATTTAATTTACTGGCCCTTGGTGCAGGTAGTATCATATAGTAGGGGCTTATAAGTATATTAAATGTGCCAGTCAGGTGGATGGCAATTTTGCCACGTTTAAAGAAAAAGAGAGCGTTAACTTTACCACTGGTTGGCAGGGGTAAAGTGCACAGAGTCCTATTGCCAACAAAAATGGGTTTACCAACGGAAGGCAAGAATTTTGGGTAACAGTACAGCGCATATGGAAAGTTAGAAACGTTTGAAGAAAAAACACTGTTCTACAATTTTGCACCTGTGTCAAGGAGGCATACAATTATGGTGAAAAGTCCTGCCTAATGTTAGTAGATAGGTATTTGGACCAAAAAACAATGGCGGTTTTATAGGAACACTCATATACTACCCATGGGATGCCTCCTTTATGCAAAGTAATGCAAAATAAAAAAAAATATTTTAGGGTTATTTTCAGTTCAAAACTTATCAATTTGGCCCTTTATTGAGACCTAACCACCAGTAAGTATGATATAGTGAATTCAGGGCTTTTAGAATCTAGAACGTCTGGCTTTTTGAAATAGTGTGGGTATCAAGTTTGCTCAATCTGTACAAATTTCAGATATTAATAAAAATGTCTCTGATGATGATAAAGCAGTGGATGGTTCTAATGTATCTTCGGGCTTAGTGAGATGACACTCTTAGATGGATAGTAAAGAGTGACAGGAGTAAAATCCATAAACAGGATTGAGATCTGAGTAAGGAAGTTTAAACCGACAACAATATCTCAACAGGTATTATTGAGGAACGTAAATTAATCAGTATGTACAAGACATTACTAGGGGAAGAAATTAGGGAGACTCATAGTTCGTTGTAAAATGTGCTTAAGGCATCATATATTTTGCATAAGAAGAAACAGTTGTATCTGCACTGAAGGCAAAATTTGAAAAAATAACTCAAAAACTATGTGCACTATGTTCTCGTGACACTTAAAAGTGAACAGCGCAGGTGACAAGTGAAAGGAACAGTGGAAGGCCCAACGTAAAAAGGTGACTACTATGTCTAAGAATATATGGCTCATATATATTATTTACAATGATTGGTCATGTTATTAAAGACATTTGTGAATGAACCATAGTTGAAAAAACGCCATAAATTGCGCTGAGATGTCGAAGGCGTTTCGATCCGTAATCATTTCGGATCATCTTTAGGACTGGGTTGGCGTGTTGCAAGTGCTGTACAAGGGAGGGAGGGGGACAATAAGGAAGGGGATGGGAACAGGATGAAGGGTGTGCATGAGGGAGCAAAAGAAAGGGGTGCTGGAGATGGGGAGGCATACCTGGAAAGGTATCAGGTGATGGAATTGAGGCAGTGAGGTTTGCCCAGAATAGGTGGCAATAATGACCATGATGAGGGGTCCTGCGGTGTTAAAGGGAAAGGTGAGAGAGAGGCCAGAGTGGACAATGTGAGGTGAAGAGGAAAGGGGTGAGAATCTTAACCAGGGAGGGGTGCAAGGGTTTGAAGCGGTACCAATGCGAGCAGAGGTCCAGTTGGTGTGTAGGAATCTGGGTAGCGAACGTGATATGGCTGGGACCGGTAGGGGCGACCGGGACGGGAGAGGCACCTAGAAGACTGGGCAAATAATGAGCAGAGGGATCATTAACTCCACACCAAAAGGCCAATCCCGCATCCTCCACATCATCCTAGACAACAAATTCTCCATGAAGCAACAGGTCAACGCCGTCTCCTCAGCCTGCTTCCACACATTCCGCATGCTCCACAGAATCTTCAAGTTACTCCCCATCAGCACCAGAAAAACAGTGACGCAGGCCCTCATCACCAGTCACTTGGACTACGGCAATACACTCTATACAGGCACCTCCAGAGAACTCATGAGAGTACTCCAGACAATACAGAACACAGCTGCCAACCTGATCCATAACCTGCCAAAAAGGACTCTCATCACCCAGCACCTGAGAGACCTCCACTGGCTCCCAATCCAGATAACATGTCATTTGAAACTACTGACCTACGCCTACAAAGCCCTCCGAAACCAAGGATCTGCATACATGAACCATCGCCTGAACCTCCAACAATCATCCAGAAACCTCTGCTCCACCCAGATCACCCTTGCACAGACACCGCGTATCTGCCACTGCTGCACCAGAGGATGCTCCTTCTCCCACCTCACTGCCAAGTCCTAGAATGCCCTTCCCCTCACCCACCGAACATCACAGACTACAGGAAGAAGCTCAAGACCTAGCTCTTTGACTGAAACCCGCAGCCCAGCACCTGGGTACCCTCAAGGGGGATGAGCCACACTATATAAGTACAGTATGATTGATTTGCAATTGAGTTCTAAGCTTTGTTCTGGAAATTATATAGAGGAAACTAGTTTGGGTTTGATAGATGCTTCTCATTTTAAGATGACTTTAGCTATGCTCTTCTTAAACTTTTATTAATTAGGCTTCCAAACCAGTTGAATTAAATTCTGATTATTGTTAGAGTAGCTATATGATTTCATGTCCATCAAAAGAACATTGCCCAAGATACTTGCAGGAGGGTGTATTTAGTAAACCATTGGTGATGTTCTGACATCAAAAAGGCAAGTGTATTACCTCTGCATAAATTTTATGATTGTAAGATGCATCTAGAATGAGGTGAACAAATTTCTTGTAGTCGAGTGTACGTATGTACAGAGTCATAATAATAAAATAATAAATTGCAAGTTTATATAGTGCTCGGATCGACTCCCGGAGGAGTATCTCTGCGCTTCGACCGCTGCGAAACCCTTCCTGGCTTCCCTGAGAGATGGTCCCTTAATGGGTATCTCCAGGGTGAGACCAGGCATCCCCGGCGGTCTGGTGGGGCCGTTAGTGCAGATGAGGCAAGTTTATGCCCAGAGTTGCCGAGTGTGATCGCTGATCAGAGTGGGCACCGAGGCGAGAGAATTATCGAGTCCGCTGACCCTGGTCCAGAAACCTGCCGCGTCGGGAATCGAACCCTGGTCCCGGGCCGTCCTCTGCTCTCGGGTCTGCCGCCTCTAACCAGTGAGCCACACTACTGCACTGCATAAATGGAATATTTTAGATAATATCTAGATGGAAATTTGGCTTATGGTTTTATTATGTCTTCACTATCTCCAGCTTCGCCATCATTATTCTTAGTACCCAAAAGAGGGAAGAAGTGCGAGCAGGTATAGATTAATGAGGCCTCTATAGAGTTACTAAGAATAATAATTACTTCTTGCATTCATTATATTTTTTTATGAGACCAGTTTAGAAATGCTAATATATCCACGAAACTGGATGTAAATGGGACTTACTATCTAGTCAGGGCACAATAGGATATACCTTTTTAACTCTGCATTTCAGTATGTTCTGATGAGGTATTGAAGTTGTTTTTAATATTTCCTGCACTGTCTATCTAGAGCAATGGACTCCAAACCGGTCCTGGAGGGCCGGATCCATGCCAGATGTTTTGGATATCCCCGTTGGAGAAGTGTGGCTCAATGGTTAGAGCGGCAGACCCTGATGCAGAGGTCTAGTCCGGGACCAGGGTTCAATTCCCCGCCTCGGCGGGTCTTGGGCTCAAAATTTCACGGACCTGATAATTCTCACCTAGGTGCCTAATCCAATCATGGATTCCCACTCTGCAACTCTGGGCAATAGCTTGCTTAATCTCCACAACGGCCCCCACAACACTCAGGATGCCTGGCCTCCACCTTGGGGGTGCCCAGGAGTGGACGCCTCACAGGGAAAGCCAGGATGGGTTCCACAGCGGTATTCGTACAAGCGCCTTGAGACCCTTGCGGGTGAGTAGTGCGCTATACAAGTATCAATTTTACATTTACATTGAGATACATGTAGTAATTTTTAAAATCTGGCATGGATCCGGCCCTCCAGGACCGGTTTGGAGACCCCTGATCTAGAGGATATGTTGACCTACTGTGACACCTTAAAAACTCACACTTTAAGGCAATGTTGCAACATTTATAGAGCATCACCTTTATGTTAAAATGGAAAAGTGTTAATTTTACACGACTACAGTGGAGTTTTTAGGGTATTTCATAACTTGTGATGACATTACGATGAATGAAAGCAAAGTTGTTTTTAACCGGTTCGATGCTGATGACGGAGCCGCTCCGTCATCAGCTGCGGGTGCGCTGTGCTGATAACGGAGCGGTTCCCTCATGGCCCGGCCGCCGCGCCTGCGCGGCCCTGATTTCGTGCCTGCGCAGCGCGTTCTATTAGGCGGGCGGGGCCATGACGGAACCGCTCTGTCACAAGCACAGCGCAACCGCGGCTGGTGACGGAGCGGTTCTGTCACCAGCATGCGGCTGCCGTGCGCCCGCCCCGCCCGTTTAGCGCTGCGGCGGAATAGCCGCCACAGCGATGTGGTTAAGGCAATTTGGAGTTTTGACAATTTTTAGAGAAGGTTTAGTCACCAGTTTTGTGAATGGTAAGCGCAGTTGTTAAGTTCTTATGAAAATGAGTAGCTTTTGTTTGGTCAGTGAAGCGTATCAAGCATTTTAGGTTTTAGGAAGAGTATTTTTCCAGTACTCCAATTCTGAAACACCTTAACGGAGCTTGTCATTTCACTGGTTGGAAAGATGCTTTTTCTCATGTGATGGGGATGTTTTATATCACAGAGATTCAACTACTGGCTTGGATCATTCAGTAGACTATTTACCTAAGACTGTTTCTCCAACAGAGGTAAATTATACTGTTAGAAATGGGGTTTGCACCTAAGCCAAGCAGATCCTACCACTAGTCATGTGGTTAGTGCATGGTCCATTATAGTCTTCCCTATGTTAGCTTAACTATGCTCAATACAGGCCGCATTTGCTTTGAGCATGTTCCTATATAAACACGCTTATTTTTTTGGCACATTGTTTTTTCACACAGAACTTGCAGCTGTGACTGGGATTTAGTCTGAACACAGCAGACAAGGTCAAACAATGTCACTTGTTATTTCGTTTTGGTCAGGCACTAGCACCTAGACACAATACATGATTGCAGCTGTTGTATCTGAGAATATGAGCCTTGACATATAGGCATGCATAGTAATGTAACGTACATAGAGAGAGAGATTTTCTTAGAGGAGATCACAGCAATACCTGAGATGTAGAATGTGCATCTGTGTATGCTACGGTACGTGGTCCGCTACTAATCCCAGAGATCTTTATTACATAATCATTCTGCTTCTGTAGAAGGGCAGGGGGTTTGACTTATCTGTCTTGTAAGATGACAGGGCTTCTCATAATATATGGTTTATTGACTACGCTGACTGTATTTTTGGTTGGTGTTTGTTTTCTAAATGTGGCACGAATACTGCATTCTAGAGAAAAATAGTCTAAATAAACATTTCAAAGTTCCTTCGTGTCTCTGTTATATCTTATTGTGAACACATACAAGTGAAAGAGCGAAAGGGGGTGTCCTGTTAGGTAGTGTTAGGTTCTGCAGTGTCAATTCACTTGTCTCTCTGGATATGGGTATCAGGGCAAGTGAGACACGATAGCTAGTCGGACTTGAGATCATGGTCATTGAGGTAGTATGGTGATCAATCCCTGCTTATTTACGTTCTATGGTCTCATGCATAGTTATGTTCTTGAGCAGAATTCCTACAACACACTGTAGTCAGGGTAAGGGGACTACATAGCTAAGATAGCCCCTGCTCACCCCCTTGGTAGCTTGGCAGAAGCAGTAGTGCTTATTGCAGAGGCAATGTGTAAAGGGTTTGTGCAACACCCACACCAGTGACACTACAAATACATCACAAAAGAGACTCCTTGCAGTATTTTATAATAATATGTTTCTCCATTGCATATAAAGATAGGCCAAAATCATTTAAAGCAATAATCACGTTACCAACTAGGTAACTACCATAACATCACAGTTAGTGCAATCAGATAAAGACATATATGTTGCACACATCATAAAAACACCTTCACTGTGAATAGAATCCAAATCCTGGAATAATACATAAATATACTGAAACTGCAAGGTAAAAACGACACATATAACATCAGGGCATGAAATGCATCAATGTTAGTCAACACCATAAACACATCAGCAACAATACCCTTATACAGGCCGGAACCCCTGCGTTCCTATTAGCAGGGTCACAGTAATCCTAGACAGCTTGGCTGCAAAAGAACAGACAGTTTGCTGACGTAACATGTAGGCCGCAAAGCACCTGCGCGACTACTATTAGGGATACAATACTTTGGGAACACATTATCCGAAGATAAAACAATGTGTCCCAATTGTCACGGTCTTTCAAAAATCAAACATGCACCCGCTCTCTTCATGTTAGTTGCTGTAAAGTGTGGAAGAGCCCCAAGTGGTGAGCTTTCTGAATACGGGAGGCTCTCCTCGCTGGATTCGGTATTGAGACACACACGGGCAAGCAGAAGGCACTGTGAGCCACAGCTGCGAGGAGCCCAAAATGGTGACTAGGGCAGTAACAGAAGGCCAAATATGGGAAGTCGGTAAACAGCTAGGATGGGCACTGCACTCTCCCTTAGAGAATCACTCATAGATGGTCCATACGTTCAGTTCAAGAGCAGGAGCAGGAGGCAGCCTTTAGAACTCAGCATGCACCATCAATGCGCATAGGTCCTTCAAGAGACACACCGGTCCCTGGGAAACTCCTCAGCACATGGGGGACTACACCAGGATGGAGCACAGAAGTGGGTACCTGCGTGCACTAGGTAGTGCATGTTTCGAGAACAGGACAGCCTGAGGCAGGGAAAAGCGCTTGTCCTGCGCTGCCCTGCACAGGGGGAAAACACTGCCCACATACTGACTTTGTACAACAAATTAGGCATAAGGAGTCCTCGCTCCTCTAAAAGTGCATCAAAAGCGCTCAACACACTCTGGGGAGAGCATGGGTACCTCAGATATGTTGAAAATGATCAATGTCCCACTGCCTCACTCACCAGATGTCCCATGGCAGGGGCAAAAAGGGGGAACTTTGATGGCGCAGAGATCCCTACGAACAGGGAGCAAGCCAGCATGCCCTTGAGATCACTAGGCACGCAAGCAGGAAGGTAAACAGCAGGCCAGCGCAGAAGATCCTAGTAGTAAAGAGGCAGTTCCTCTTGCAGCCTAGCAGGACACAGGTCATCACAAACAAATGAGTCCAATTATGTCTTCTCCTGGCAGCATTAACAGCATAGCAGTTACTTCTGGCAAGGTTCAGTCTGTAGAGCCAGCAGTGTCTGGTTACAAGTTCCATGCAGTGTCTAAAATCATGGGTTCAGAGCCCTTTTACTAATACTCAAAAAATCTTTGATGTGGAGGTACCTTCAAAAGAAATCTTTAAAGTACACAACACCCCCATTCAATATCAGTCCTGGCTCTAGACATCAGTAGGGAGTACAAAGCCTTTGTGAGAGGGCAGGACCCATCCCATACATATAAAACTGCATCCCACCTCCCTCCCTCCCAGCCCAGGAAGATCTTTCAGTATGCAGATGATTGTAGATGATTGCAGATGAAACTCTGTTACACCCAACCCTTCTTGTGTGCTGGTTGTCTTGAAAGTATGCAAAAAGACAAGCTGTCACTCTACCCTAGGCTCGGATCAGAGTCAGGCTGCAAAGCACAAAAGGTCATAAGTACATAGAAAGGCCTTATTTCTAAAAGTCAAACAACATCACAATTGCTGATATTGACACACACAACTCATTCCTCTTCGTGATCACGCAACTTAATCACTATGATCACCATTTATTTGATTTTTTTAATGATTAATAGTTGATTCAGTCAGTCAGTCAGTCAGTCAAATTTGCTTTATTCGAGATAAAAACTCATAAAAGCATAGTACATTTAAAAACCATTTTAGCCCATAATAAAATACATTTACAAAAGACCGGAAAAATAGTTACACAAGAGTTTTTTTTAAAAAGAATAAAGCGTCTTGACATCACAAATGTCAGAATTACAATTATAAAACCAATAGGTACCCAAAATAGGTGGACAAATCATTCCTGTTGGCTAAGAGGGAAGATGTCTAGCTTGATCTCAACAGACCTACATTCACAATAAGAATTTCTTTCTAATTGCCCAAGACCACCCCAAGAATTTGGCAACTGCCAAATAAATAATCGGCAGAGTGCTGGTACAAATTATTCTTAAGGCCACCTTGCTCTCTCTCGTGCCAAGCTGTTTGCACATTGCCCTTAACCAAACACGTCCGGGGATGGGTAGGCCCCACAAACAAAAAGAAGATGGGCAATAGACTCAACTTCAATAGTTGATTCCATTAAACTTCATGTGGAACAATTTCTCATATTTATATTTATACATATACAGAAAAAACATTACTGGCATGATCATGACTGTGCATATTCAATACAATACACAAAAAGAACATAAACACAAATGTGAATCAAAATATTTTTCAATACACACAAAATGGTGCCCAAGAACTGACTTTTCTTTACCCGTAAGGAGCTTATTTTGTATTATTTACAATTCAGTGCTCCTAACCATATGGGCTAAGCATCCAACACTGCCTATAGAAGACTCAGGGAGGAATCACTCCTCTTAAGAATTACAGCCAATTACATTACTGAGCTCCAATAGTCAGTATTTATATTACACTTGTGGGGTGAAAATGCTGTTGACTCTTTTCAAACCCTTTTTTCTTTATGGGTTCTCCTCAGGACTCAGAACATATTAGCACTGCAACAACGGGTGAGCAGTCTAAGGGAGTTAGGAACATTGATAAGTAGATTCATTTCAGCAGAGACCAAAACGTCGCCCATTTTCTTTAGTTTTTGTTAAGATTAAATGCAGGAGGCCTTGGGACACATGCATCAATGTAGTCTTTTGCGATTCCTTAATTGCGAATATTAAGGAATTGCAATTAAGGAATTGCTAAAGCCTATGCATGTAGGAATCGCTATAAAATTAGTGATTCACAAATATTCCTTAATTGCAAGTCGCAAATTGCGAGTCGCAATTAATGAATGCCTTCACATTCATTCCTATGGGCCTAGAGGCATAAGAATGAATGGGAAATTGCATGGGCAATTTGCGAGTACTCAACAGGTACTTGCAAATTGCTCATGCAATTTCAAGGGTGCAAGGATGTCCAAAGGATACCCTGTTGCATCCCTGAAATGTACCTGTGCACACATGTTGCACACACACATGCCCCAAGGGCATGTGTCTGTGTAACCTACAACTTTGAAAAATGCACTTTAGTTTTTGCAAATTACCATCAAGTTCAAATTGATGGTCATTTGCGACCCCTATTAGCAAAATCACTATTTGCAATTTCATCATGCATTGCATTTAAGAAAGCGCAATGAATTGCGATTTCTTATTGCGAGAGCCTTACAGTTTGATGCATCGCAGAAGCCTTTTTTGCTGGTGCAAATGGATGATTTTTGTGAATCGCACCGTTTGCGCTTGCAAAAAAGGTTGATGCATGTGCCTGTTGGTGCATATGTGTAGGAAAGTCCCCATTTTTTTGATGTATAGGAAATGGGTTTTGTGTACTGATGACCAGGGAAAATATCAGTGTTAAGTACTTATTGTTTCTGTCATCAATACCCTTGAAGAACTTCTTCCTTCTTGCTGTTTTGTAACCCCTTGTGTTATCTTTATGTTTCAAATACAATATAATTGATTTAAGTAATAGACCCATTTATCTTTTGTTTTTTTATTTATTCTGTATCCTTGAATTTAAATTGGCTATTGCATTCCTCATTTATTGTAGATGTTAGTAAGAGACATCCAAAGGTGCTTGTTAAGTCTACTTAAATGCATTGTTAAATATATCCCATGATGAAAACATTACCTGACACTTTTAGAAAGTTGGCATTTTCTTTTCCTAACCATTTGGTGCCTACAGCCTGTATCCTGGATCACCTGATAAGGTATAAGTGGCAGATGGTCTTCGTGTATTGCTCCCAGGCAGTGAGAGAAAGGGGGGATAGTTGTTGGCAGGATGAGGAGAGAAGATGTCACCTACATGAGCACACCCACAATGGGTTTGATATTAGTTCTTGTGACCCCAGACAAGCTGGGCCCAAAGCAGGGAGGCAGGAAATTCCAAGCACCCCTAGGGTGGAAGCCTCTGTAATATTCTTATGCTTCAAAATGGGCACCAGGTATGAATAATGGACCCTCAGACCCAGCTCTTCATTGCACCTCTGGACCTGTGGAAAATTCAGAAGGACTGCTGTGCTGCTCTGCAAGAAGGACCAGTGCTCTGCTGCCTGGCTGCCCATGTGAGAAGGACTGGGCCTATGACTACCAGAGGGACTCCAAGGGCTAGTTGACTGGCCTCAGGATCAGAGCCTCTAGGGCAGAACAAGCTCTAACCACCTTGAACTTTGCAGCAGGAGTCTTGCACTTTCAATTGGTGCTCTGCCCGCCAAGCAGTGGTTCTAGCAGAGTCAATTCAGCACAACACATCATCTTTCAGGACCTCGGAACTGCCACTGGGCAATGCAGGACCTCACATCACAGCAGTGCACCTCCTCGGAACCGCTTTTGCACAACACATCAATATGCATGGCCTTTAATTGCAACCTACAGCTTCTTGGAACTGCCGCTGTGTGACTCATCTCAATGCAGGGCATCTCATCACAGCCCCGCAGCCCATCAGAATCACTGCTGTACGACGTATCCAATGCGCTGGATCTCTCAATGCTCCGCAACCTGGATTTAACATACTTTATTTAATGGGCCTAACTTTGTCACTGTAACCGGCCCGCTCTCCATCTCAGTCAGCATGAACTTGGGACTTTGTCTCGGTCCAGCTTGAACAGATAACCACAGTTGATGGTTTGTGCTTCTAACTGAACGATGTATTCCTAAATGTGAAAAGCACACCATTACGAAAAAAACAGTAACAATTAAAGCATAGATGAACCAGGTTGAACTTGATTATCAACACACTGTTTATATTAACAGGTATTACTCAAGATGCTTCTTCTTAGATTCGCTGTTACAAAGGGTGCTCCATAGTGATAAAGTGACAGGGGTGTTCAAAAAGTGCTCGTGACGTGAAGGAAATGTGAAGGGTGGACATTTAAATATATACAAAATATACAGTATTTACAGGAATAAAAGATGACCTGTCTTAATGTTGTTATGGGACAACATTAAGAGCCCACGCAGTGCGAAGGCGTTATTGTTCAATGAGCTTGTCCACTGTTGGGCTTAGATTAATTAGTACCGGTCCCAGATATATGAAAAGTCGACGTTTCGACCCCCAATGAACGTGGTTGTTCAGTCCTTACTGCGGGGTCTTCCTCAGGACCAGAAAGGGGCAACCTGCAGAGTAGTAAACTTGTTTTTACTACTATTGTATAAGTTCAAGGGGCACTTCAATGTAGGAGAAGGCAAAAAGTCTCACCTTAGTCATGGCACTGTACAATATACATTGTAAAATAGTAGTAGCATGGGCTGGGTTGCTCCATCTATGCTTTAATTGGTATGTTTTTTTTATCGTAGTTGTGTACTTTTCACATTTAGGAATTCCTTGGTCAGTTGGATCATTGTGATATGCATCAATGTTGGCCCATTTCCAACTGATATTGGGTATACCCTATAAATATGTAATCACTTTGTGCTTCTAGGCACACATTTTACTTAAACTTTTAAACTTGCATATCTCCGATACTACTGATTGTTGTTTTGTCATTTTGGTCTCAATTAATTTATTAAATGTTACTTTATTTTTCTAAATTGGTGTGGGACTTTTCTTGTGTTGTGTTTTCACTTTATTATTTTTTGAAGTGCTGCATTAAATCTGTACACATTGCCTCTAAATTAAGCGTGACTGCTTTGTGACAAGCTTCTGGTTAAGCACCAGTTCATTTGGAGCTTGCTTGTGTTTCACCATGATAAGAGTTGTGGTTCCACTTGTGTAGGGTTTTACCCTCCTCAATCAGTAACCAATTTCCTACAAGAGCTATGAGTAGGGCTTATGCTATAACATAAAAAAACTTGAAGAGGAAGCTATTCAACCAATAGGGTTGCCCCTGTTTTACATTTCAATGGTTTTCTGTACAGAGAAGGCATAATTCAGCAAGAGATATGCAAACAAATAATTTCCTCGACAGACCGGTGCTACAGATGGGTGATTTGTGAGGCAGCGAGAAGTAGTGGCAGAAGTGTAAATTAAGATTATGTAGAAGAAAGCAAGGCAATTACACAATAATCGCGAATTGAAGAAAAGGGTGGCATTTAAAAGTTGATGAGGGTTTATGGAAGTGAAAGGAAAAGATAACTGGGGTCACGGAGGGTCAAAGATGAGGACAAAGAAACTGAATCCTCGAAAAGTAAACAAACATTGGGAAAGCCATTTGTCAGTCCTATAGTGAAAAGTGCCTGAACGCTTTGAGCCACACTGTCACTCATTCGACTGTCCATGCACTCAGTCACTCATTATCCACACACTAAATAACTCATCATTTAGTTCACTCATCTACAATAACACACATACAAACTCACCAATCAATGAAGAGTTGCTTTCAGTCATCACACAGACCTATTGCTTTAAAGTTAATTTGTGAGCGGTGTAATACTGCTTTTGGTAGTGTTTGACTTCTGGCCTGGAAGGGGTGTGAGAGAGCGATCAGCAATATGTGACTGCAAATGTATAAGGGGTTTGAGAGTGCTATTTATGATGTAATTTTGCTTCTCTATCATGGATATGAGAGTTTTGTTTGTAGTTTATGATTGCTTGCATCTTAAGGGTACAACTGAGCTTCTGACTGTGTATGACTGCTACCCTAATGGGCGTAGGAGTACTGTTATTAGTGTGATGCTGCTAGCATGTGAGGAGTGTAAGAATGCTTTCAGCTCGAAACACAGTATCTTATAGCGTCTCTAAGGGAAATCAACAAGACAAGCATAAAACATATTTGTCAGGTAGCTCTAAATCATTCTGCAATGAGGTGTGTTCTGGGTCTGTGTGAGCACGATGTATGCTGGACTGCATCCAAGTGGTCACCTTCCTGTAGGATATATAATCTATGTGGACGGACATGTCTTGTACTGTTAATTAAAATGTAAATTTTAATTGAAATGTAAACTTCCAACCCTCTCTATTTCTGTGTCTCCATATATCAAAAAGGAGTTTAGTTGCATAATGCTTTTTCCCCATAGCTGCCATTGACAGCCGTCTGGGTGCATCCCTGGATGTTTTGAGTTTCAGGTCTAAGATGCAATTAAAATCCGCACTCCATAATCATTGCACCACAATCAAATGTAGTAGTAATCTGCTGGAGTACAGTAAAGAATGGTGTATCATAATTGTTCATGCTGTATACTTTTCCAGTAGTATTCGTTAGCTCTTTATCTCACCCAACAGCAGCGCATATTTTCTATTAGGATCTGCAGTAGTCTTTAGGGCATGCAGTCGATATCCCTTTCTCACTCATATAGGTACTCCTCTGGTTTGGGCACTGTATGGGACTTTGTAATATAGTCCTTTCATTCCTTTGGTTGTAGCGGTAGCTTTATTTGGAGTAAGATGTGTTTTCTGAGTGAACATAATATAAATGAAATGTCTTTCCAAGTGGGCTGCCACATTTTGCATTGCGCAAAGGTGGGGGTATTCAACCCTCTGACGTTCCATGTTAACATGTTAATAATTTAAGACTGTTTTTCTGTCTGTCATTTGTCATAATTATCGATAGCAATCAATAATATCATATCCGTCCATGTGAGGAAGGATAAGCGTCCTGACCTGCGCAAAGTCAAGACATAGTTAGCCTCATATATGTTGACGTCAACTAGTATCCTCCTTCCATCCTCCTTCCACACAACATACTCCAAATTGCAATGAACTTTCCCCACCCTCCCTCCAAACAACCGAAAACCCAAGAATTCAGCAAACCTACTGCTGTGGTACACACATGGGGCGACACTAACTAGCCTCAATATCTACCACTCAGAGCACTGGTAGCCATGTAACAGTTTGAAAAGGCAGGTGATGCCAATGGGGCCCATGTGAGCCACAGTCCGGCTAATCCCAGAGCTATTCCAAACTGGAATGAGGAATGGCTTTCAAAGAAAATATTTCTAATATAGTAAACTCTTGTCTAATACTCTTCAAGGCACAAAAAGTGTCCGTAATGCCTTGTCTCTATCACTATTGTAAGATAACATTTCTGTAATCAACTGTAACGATTATTCCTACTGATATTTAATCATTTACCTCATGACTCTGAGAGTCGTTCTGGTCTTCTCCAGCAGTTTTGGAAACGGTCTGCCAGGTGTTCTCTTTTATGCCTTGCTGTGGGCATGAGTATACCTGTGTCTTACCAACCACTGTGAATCTGACATGAGAGGGATACAACATACAGCATACTGTACTCTATATTAAGGGATCTCAGCTTCTTCTTCACTTGTAGGATTGATTTCCAGGTTTCGTGCACTGCAATGAAGCAGTGAGTGAACAGCAATATTGTATATTTCCAATAATGAATATCCTTCATCTCAGTAACTTTCATAAGGGCAGTATTCATGTCTTGATAATTGAACAATCAAGTGTTGTCTGGTTTCATCATGGCAGCTGGAATAGGCCTCAGGGCCAGCAGCATTTACTCTCCTCCTAGAACAAATACCTGGGACAAAGTCTGTCTGCACAGGATGGCAATCAGTGGTATCTTTATGAATCGGCCCATATTACCTGTGTTCATGGTTTCAGCCAGACCGATGATTCAGATATAATTTTGCCTAGATCTGGCCTCCAGGTCTTCATTCTTTGCACAAACCATGTTCAGTTCTTTTTCCATCCTGCCTTAGATTCCCTTGATGATCTCTGCATTGTCCTCCAAAATGGACACTCGTCTCTTAACCATGTCTCACCTGGAGGTCTGTTTGTCTAGCCATTCGCACATGTGATCCATTCTAAACACTAGCATATCAATCTTGCCATCAAGTATTTGTAAACTACCTCTTATTTCCTCCAAAATGCCTCAAATGTCTTTTTCCAGCTCCTCAAGTCACTGAGTAGCAGCCTGCTGCTGCAACATATCCTTGTCTTCCCTATGTATGGAATTCCTGGAATTAAATGCCAGTCTGGGAGGTATTCAATCCATTTTACCAAGATTATGTAAGTGTAAGTCTTTTTCTTAAACCCCCAGTCAGATAGCCACCTTTACCCCAATGGGACCAGTCTAGATTACCGCCTAGTTGCACATTTTGCAGCTCCATGCTTTGATCCTACAATTAAAATGATAAATAACAACAGGAGTATAACCCATAGGCCGGATTGAGATCTGGGTATATATACGTTTTAACAACAATGTCTATGATCCTACAATTAGCAAAAATGGGGAGGGACCCAGCAGCACTGTTTAATCTTGCCTCTGGAGATGAACTCCATTCTCTTCATCCAGCAAAGGGGGCAGCCGATTCTATGTAGCCTGCTGCATATCAGTAATCAGTAGACTTTCATTCACTTTACAATTATTATCACTTAAGGTGGAAGTGTTTGAATTAATGCTTGTGAAGACATCCCTTGGTTGGGCATTACAGTTCAGCTGCTACAGCATGGACCATCAGCAGGCCAGTTTGCCCCCCTCTGCTTTTGTGAGTGTCCACCTCTTCCCTTCAAGGAGAAGAAGCCACCCTCCATGGCCTCCCGCTTCTACAATATTGCTCAGATATGCCTCCAGTCCTGCAGGCGCCACCCACAGAACTGACTCCAGATCTTCTACTCAACCCAGGGACAGTGCACCCATGAGCCACGACATACTAGCGCCATCTTGGATCAGTCCTGAGGGCCCATGCACCTCAAAACAGCTGCAATTCTTGTTGTCTGGGGAACATCAGAGACTCAAGACCCATCGTCAAGGTCCGTTGGCTCCACTGCTCCAGCCTTTTCTTTGTTTACTCTGATTGGCACACCCCACCGGCCTACTTGTTACACTACTGCCTTATTTGCATGGATGCAACAGTCATTTTCGAAGCAGAAAGTCCACCGTTTTTCAATCTGTGGTGTACTGTCCCTGCTGCCGCTGTCACACATAGCATAAATTATATAAACAATGGTTCTGTCGGGTTCGGACCGATTACTTCCAAGATTAATTAAACAATTTGCTCAGTGCCTCATTACTTCTCAATTCAACCAATCAACACAGTGAACAAAATAACATTACAAGTCCAAACCTTTTTCTGGTAAGTCAAAAGTATTTTAATTATTATTTGCATTCATAGATACCCTGTTTTCATTCAAAAAACGATTTAGCTGAATAGCTGTACTGCATTAATTTGTGACAAGGGTGAAGTTTCAGTGCTCAGTGATGTATAGTGCAATTGGGAATTTGTAACTTCTATATACAGTGGGGAAGGGAGGCTATTTGGCCAGTAGGGTTTTGATCAGGTTGGTACTGTGGGCCACGTCAGTTGGCAATGTCACAGTTTGCTAGTTGCTGGTCCAAAGAATTTTTGCGTCGATGTTTCAACCCTAGGAATGCCCTATTTGTGGGTCACTGCAGGTCTTCATCAGGACTGGGGGGGAGGTCGGGGAAGTGCAGCGTGAGCAGCCTCTGGTTGCACACCTGGGGTACTCTTAGGCTGCGAAAACTGGCTTAAAACAGCAGTCCACTTCAGTATCCATCTAATGAAAATATTCAATATTGAAATAACCCAGATTGAAACCAGAACAAAGAGCGAGAAGGAAACACAGCACTTCTGTTACTTCTTTTGAATAAGCAACTAGATCAAAGATCGTTTTAATTCACGACAGAATATTTTCATTAGATGGAAACTGAAGTGGACTGCTGTTTTACAGCAGAATCCCTGGAGACTCTCAAGATTAACTGTTGACAGCCTATCATCATTCATCTTTGGAACCGGAATCCTGGTGATCCGCAAGACAAGGTATTATGCCAGTTTTAGCAGCCTAAGAGTACCCCGGATGTGCAGCCAGAGGCTGCTCACCCTGCACCTCCCCGACCTCCCCCCCCCCCCCAGTCCTGATGAATACCCCCAGTGACCCACAAATAGGGCATTCCTGGGGTTGAAACGTTGACGCAAAAATTATTTGGACCAGCAACTAGCAAACTGTGACATAGCCAACTGACGTGGCCCACAGTACCAACCTGATCAAAGCCCTACTGGCCAAATCTCCTCCCTTCCGCTTCCCCACTGTATATAGAAGTCACAAATTCACAATTGCACTATACATCACTGAGCACTGAAACTTCACCCTTGTCACAAATTGATTTGCCGTTGTATACAGTACAGCTATTTAGCTAAATTGTTTTTTGAATGAAAACAGGGTATCTATGAATACTTTTGACTTACCTGAAAAAGGTTTGAACTTGTAATGTTATTTTGTTCACTGTGTTGATTGGTTGAATTGAGAAGCAATGAGGCACTGAGCAAATTGTTTAATTAATCTTGGAAGCAATCGTTCCGAACCCGACAGAACCATTGTTTATATAATTTAACATTGCCCAGGTTCTGAGGGATACTGGGTTACCCCATTGTAACTTACTGTCACACATAGCATGACATGCTATTGCTGTATTCAGTAGAGAATGTCACTACAACTGTGGGAGATTGAGTGCCACAGCAGGTGTGCCAGGGTAGAAGAACATTAGTAGGGAGTAGGCAAAAACAATGCACTTCTATTGCAGTTCATGTGAAAAAGTGGGAACTGGTTTGTGGGGTTCCAGGTCTATCAATGCTTTTTGGGATAAAATTGTGACAACTGGGTCTTTCACTTCTGGAGTCCTGGGGCCATCCTATACCAAAATGAAAACTAAGGACATCCCTTTAGTACTTGACCCTCAGGGTAGTGAGGCAGAGCTGGGCTTACTGGAGGAAGTGCTGTGGGTTAGGAACCAACAAGCGCTCTTGGATTCTCTGGTGTTATCAAGAGCAGAGCTCTTGCTATGTACAGCTGTGGATAGTTTTTAGACCTAAAAAGCACCCATATCCTCTAAGAAACCTTTATCCTCAAACCAGTGTCTACATGTTAACAATGGATTGCATGAAATGTGGGCAATTATTGAAATTAAATTGAAGTGGATGTGACATCACAAGCGTTTGACCCCTGGTGACCCCATAATAATTTCCCAAAATGTCTTCACAAGAAGTGATGTAAGACAGCCTCTGATTCTGATGAAATCGCACAGGGAATAAAGTAACTTCATAATCTTACAGAAGCAGATAAAAGGTATGGGACTGCCAGGGTGACATTGCTATGTGCAACCGCTGGAGGCACCTTAACCCCTTGCATGCTGCCGCGATTCTGCGCCTGTGCGCCACATTCCGATCGCGGGTGCGGTCATAACGGCGGGAGCCGTCATCAGCACACGAGCACTGTGTGCCATGACGGCTCCCGGGCGTCATCAGCATGCAAGGGGTTAAAGATGCCCCTGTCTATCAGTTCCTGGCTGATTCTTGTAAAACCTGAGACTATCAAGAGCATATTGATTAAAATGCAATTGCTAAACGAGTCCCACCACCTAGAATTCGTATTCCCACATTAGTGATCGTTGCCAGGAATATGCATATTAAAAGTATGAATAATGGATTTTCCTAACATTGCATTCATTTATCTTGAACATTTTATGTAGACATTTCTTACTTGGCAGTGTTTTTTAAATCTAGAAACTTTTAAAAATACCTGTTTTCATGTGTTAAACCCTATGTCTTAATGCAAGAGCCGCTAACAGATGCCATTGGGCAGATATCAACAAAGGCCTACGCTGGTCTGTATGAGATCCGAAGACAGTGTAATGCACATATGGCCATATGTACTTCTCCCATAGATAGAATGGTAAAACCCCTTTAATACAGCAGACCTTTAGTTCTTTAGAAGCTGTGGTTGTGTTTATTACTACCCTACTAAACTATTCCCGGGTTGTCTATGATGGAGAAGGGTTTTGCGTAAATAAAACCTGCTCGGATTGAACCCTCAATAACATACATTAAAAGTGTGCTGTGAAGATTTTTTTATTAATAAATGCTATAATATGGGAAAATGCTTTTGCGCATGTTTAAAACAAATCGTGTGTACTGATGCATGAAAATTAGGCCAAATTTTGCTTATGGCTTTGAATAAAATAAAAAGACTACTGCTGTTTGCTTTTGTGCATGTTAAAAATATTTTGCTAAGAATAACACGGGGTTGGCATGGGTTAGTGCTTTGCTGGGATGGTGTGCAATAAAAATACATTGCATGAAAATAATAAATGTTCTGTTTGATTCTTGTAGAAAAACAAACCTGGGCCTATTTTCCTGCATGCCAGTTTGGGGTTTACTTTGCCGAAAGACAAAAGAAAAACAAAAACAAATTGAGTTCTGAATGAGGAGAGAGCGCAAAGATGAAGTTTGTCCGTCATGGTGTGCTGACTGACTGCCAAGTTTCAGAAGACATTTCGATAAACAAGTGGAAACAATGCAACTTCCTTATAAGATGGCTGAACCAAACAAAGAGAGAGTGAAGGATTTGATACTTTCGATACATGTGTTACTTTTCAGGAAATATGTGTTGGGATTGTGTTCAAAATTATTTCCTGGGTAGGAACATATGTATCCTTAAATGTTCAGCACAATGGTCATTTAATAAACTAGTCATGATGAAAGTGGTATGACAGAGACACCCCCGTTCTTAGCCAATGAGAGTAATAGGGCTTTTAGGGTATAATTGAAGTGCCCTTGGGGTGTAGTTTTTGGGTCAGCTGATGTTAGTTAGCGGGAGATCGTCGCTGTAGATGGTTTGCTGTTTCCAGATAAAGGTGTACCTGTTTCCTGTTTTCCTGACTTAATCTTTGCTGCTCATTTCTTCTCAAGTGGCCTACTGCCCTTAGGCCTGAGGGTAGATTTCCCTGTCTCCCTATTTGGAATAGTATAGATAATCTTCTGAATTTACATAGTCGTTTGCAAATGTATTTTGTCTCTGAAACTTTTCTCTCTTCTCCTATCCCCTCCTTCAATGCATATGTTATTTGATATGAGTTTGTTTCTTACCTGAATTTTCTCTCCATGACAAATTTATGATTTTGCATTCGTGTAAGTGTACTTGATGAGCATTACATTTTACATTATTTACGATAACTATTCATAAAAAATGATATACAGAGTCCGTTGTCATTTAGTAGAATAGATGAGTAAATAATTATTACCATCAACTCTTCAACTATAGGTCAGTCACCAGAATTATGTGAAGAGAAATGCAGGTTCTGTAATGCACTTTGGTAAGTTAGGTTTAAACCTGCATTACACTGAACCCCAGCATGAAGGGATTAGTTGGGTAGTGTAAATGGGCCTATGTTATTGAAAAATTATCGATCCCTAATCGCTGGATCAATTTATTTATAACGTAACTTACACAGATATATGGTCTACCAATCAATTTATTCATAGGCTCTGGTTTTAAGATAGTCAAGCCCTGGCAGAACTTCTCAACAATAGCGCCGCTCCCTGAGAATATATGCTCTTTTTTTAGAGTGAATGACTTGTGTCCCTTATTGGAATTGCAACAATCTAGGATGATATTTCAGGGTACAGCATGAGCTGACATGTCTGTCAAGACATACTGCAACATTTTGCAGTTGCTTTAGTCAAATAGCATTATCAATGTTCATGTATTTATTTTATTAAAATGTACTGCTGTAATAGCATTGCACTGTGATGTTGCCCTAATATCCTTAACAACTGATTTTGAAAGTAGTTGAAGTGACATTCATTATAAAGTTGCGCACGATTCATTTTTTTTCGAATCTACTTCTATCCTAATGGATTTTTCGCCCGTGCAGCCAAATAGTTGAGTCTTGCTTCTTGGTGCTGAGAGCACAATCGTAAACGAGAACACTCCATAAAGTACTCTGACAGCCCTGATTTACACTATAAATTATTTACGCTTTAAGTAATACCTGCAAAGACCCATTTGGTGTTGTCAGCATCACAGTGCATGCATATCTGCCTTGAGGCGGCTCTTCTGGTCGTGCCCAGCTCTCCTGGAACATTACATTTCCGTGAAAATCTAGAACACTTTACAGTATCTCATAGCAGTGTCCTAGAACAGCATGCAATGTTACTGACCCACTGCTGGATCGTGATAACCACGCCTTATGATGTCATGTCTGTCTTGCAAGGGTTAGGTCTGAGCATCTTTGGGCACCCAGGAAATATACCTTTCAGAAACCGAGTAAAGAAGGATGGACTGTCATTACTCGTTTTACCCAATTTGAAATAACCTGGGCGCTATTGGTGTCAGTTAAAACAAGGAATGACTTAGACCAGAGGGAAAATGTATGGACAAAAAGGAGTGGGGAATGGGTAGAGTGAATTACAGTTCCGCAAGTCTAGCTTAAATGAAGGGGCAGTACAAGATGAAATGGAAACACTGAACCCGGAAGGAGGAGAAGGAATCAGACCTGTTTTTGCCTGAAGTGTTGAAGCCACATAGAAGCTCAATGTGTCCAAGATGCTAAGGGACATGAAATTACGCAGTGTGGTGCAAGCAATTTAGCAGCACTGCACTGCGTCATTTAAAAAAGGCAGGGATGCGCCGCATTCACAAGAATACGACGCACCCCTGTGTTTTCCCTTACTTGTGCTAAAAAAGCAGCCTAGCATCAATGCAGACACCCTTGCAGCTGGGTGCAAGGGTACCTGTGTTGCAGATTTGATTGTTTATGTATAGGAAGGGATACCTTCCTGCACATAAACAATCAAACCAAATCAAATCAAATATCTTTATTCGGCACTTAAAAAGATACCATTAAAGTACACACGTAAACAATCATTAAAGGCAATTTTCTCCTTCTATGTTTGCTGCATAATGCAGCACGCATAGAAAAAGCAAAAAATGAGGAGGAAAAAAATAATTTCTCCTTGTTGCACCACTCAAATACCTGCTTTTCAATGCCGTTAGTTTTTGGCACTGCCTCAGATTTACACATGTCTGTAAATGTGGGTGAACGTCAAAAAGCAATGGGTGTTGCGGTGAAATGCGTATGGCAACACTGATTGCCAGCCCCTTTCACATAAAGTGATGCGTGTAAATGGGCCATATTTACAGAGCCATTAAAAGCCACACAGAGTGGCTTTGCGTGGCTTTGTAAATATAGGCCAAAGCAAACACAAGGAAATGATGAACGGAGCACTGAAACTTTTCAGACACTCACCCCCAGTCATAGATCTGCAAGGCACGTTGACATTAGCTGATCCAAGGGGCACAGCATCAACCTTTAGTGATGTCAGGAATCTTGGTGACATGGAGTATCAGTATATATCTAGATACTCAGGTATGCTATGCTTTTAATGAATTTTGTTTTTTAGCACTTCCAGACTGAGAAATTCATTAAGGAAGCGAAAATAAACTTCTGGGGTTTACAGTCCAATAAGAATGTGTCAGACATGGCGGCTTTTTATATTTCTGATCAACATAAAGTATATTCAACAATTCTGCAGATGAGCAAGTTGACTCTGGCGAGAACATTTTAGAGCTGTTGTGCGCTAGATTATTACATACAGAAATATCATCTATCATGAATACTGTGTATCCTATATTTCATTTTTTTAAAATAGTATCCTATGGGTTACAGACTTTCTATTATTTACTTCGATGTGGCAATATTTTTGAAGATGATGTTTAGGACACTATTTTTATGTCTAGTGATACTCTGACAAGGATATTCTAGTATTACAGTTTAGAGCTCGATCTGACTTGAACCAGTTTAGTAAAGTCATTTTGAGATGTTTTTTTCTCGGCTATAATACCTACAGCTAAAGCTAAGGCTTCTTGTGATAAAGATGGCTCCTGTCCGATAACCAGGAAACCTATTGTGAATGTCTCATAAGGAATCAAGAGTCTACACTTTCAATGCTCTTTCAAGAGGAGATCCATAAGAACCTCATATGGAGAAAGAATGTAAGGAACATTTATCAAGATTGTGTGCTAAAATGTTGGTGTCATTGGTAAAGATAAAAATAAGTATGAATAACCTGCTTGATTGGGAAGGTCTGAAATAATTGTTGGATTCTCAGCGTATCTAAATTGGACAGGGAGCTTTGTGCGAGTTACACACCAGTTAGCCACCAGCCATTAAAATATCTGAGGACAGGAATATCATTGTATCCCTGGGAGATGTGGGCAATAACATTGATATAGTAGTTAGCAACGTTGGCATCACAGTTGTGTGTTTTGTCACTGAAAAAGCTAAGCATCCTGCTAGATGGAAATATAAGACCATGTGCACTAAACGTTTTTTATTTTCACAATCACTATGGCCCTGATTATGAGATAGGGGTAGTGGTAATTAGCGCGTCAGCATAAAGAGCGCATGACTTTAATGAATCATCTGATCAAGAGTTAAGAACCTCATGTGATATTTAGCACGTGTGCTAAATACCATATGTCTTTAGTCCCTGTGCACAATTTAGCACATGCTAGTTAACACATGCTATTTACCAAAACCTTACAATTACGCATGTGTTAACCCCTTCCGTGCTCCCGTCGGCCAACGGTCGATGGGAGCACTCCCTCCCTGGTGCTGCGTACGACCGCTGGCCGTTGCAGCCTCGCCCACCCTTTAGAACGGCAGCACCGCGGCGGAATTGCCGATGCGGTTAAGGCGTTAAATAAAACCCATTTACAAGTATGAGAAGTCAATAAAAAATGTGTGTAAATACCACCCTAAATTACCTTGAGTCTAAAGCAAGTGGTAAAAATTCCTGGAAGCGTAGGGAATGAAACAATTTTGTAAAGCAATACAAAAACCCAAGACCAACACAATAATGGAAAAAATACACAGTATATGCACTGAACTGAAAAAAATAAATCTCACACACATCTGCCCATAGGGCCAGACCTACATAAGTAGCCATAGACAGTTGAAGCTCTAACAGGTTGACTGCAACAGCAGCAGCACAGTTCCATTCCGCAATATACTACTGTGCATGCAGCACTGCTAGGCCGCTGCATCATGCTATTCCAAGCCAGGCCCATGTTCTGCTACAACAAACCATGTGGCATGAGGATGGAAACCTGGCCATAGATCAATGACCTCAAAAGGTGCTGCAATGCAAGAGAGCCAGTGTTAGACCTAGCATCCCAGGTGTGGTTTCCTCTAACTTTTTGCCTTATGACCTCCTATTTCGCTGACTTCATTTTTGCTGGCTTTAGATTTCTGGGCACTTTACCACTGCTAACCAGTGGTAAAGTGCATATGCTCTGTACTCTAAACATGATAACATTGGCTTATCCACAATAGGCATTTTTTACTTACCAATAAGTCCCTAGTAAAGTGCACTATATGTGCCCAGGACTGTAACTTAAATGCTACTAGTGTGCCTGCAGCGCTGATTGTGCCACCCACTCAGTGGCCCTTTAATCATTGTTCTGCTCAGGCCTGCAACGGCAGAGCCTGTGTGTGCAGTTTTAAACTGACATTTCGATCTGGACATATAAGCCACCCCTAAAGTAGGCACTAGGAAGCCCCATGGACAGGGTGCAATGTATTTAAAAAGTAGGATATGTACTTTTAAGTTTTACATGTCCTGGTAGTGAAAGACTCTTAAATTAGTTTTACACTACTGCAAGGCCAACTCTCCCACAGGTTAACATCAGGATTACCGTAAACACCTTTTAAGTGTCATTTCCAATTGGGTGCTGATAGACAATTTGATGTTAGTAACTATGGACTCAAAATGTAAAATCACAATTTTTGGGAAAGGGGGATTTTAAATTGTAAGACTGAAAATAACACTTTTAGAAAGTTGGCATTTTCTCACTTTAACCATTCTGCACCTTTGCCTGTCTCTGAATACACAACTGGATTGGGTGACAGCTGGGCTTTGTGCAGTCAGTCACACAAAGGGAGAAGGGGTGTGACATTTGCACCCTGATGGTCCATCACTTGGCTGATGGACCTTCCTGAGGTTGGTGTTGCCTATCCTCACACAAAGAGCAGCATACCTTCCTGTAGAGTGCCTGGAGCCAGGGCAGGAAAGGCAGGGACCTTGTGATCTTCAAAGGCCTCTTTGATGTCTCTCCCACTTCTAAGGCACATGTGGGTATAAGTACTTGACCCCTGACACCACCAAATCAGAACTTTGTTGGAACCAAGAACATTTTGCCTAGAAAAAGAGCTGCTGTGCAGCAGGAGGGACTGCCACTTTACTGCCTGTATTTCTGTGTTGATCTGCTGATTGCTATCCTGTAGGAGGGAATCACTGACAGAATATCGACGTCGAAAATATTGATGTCAAAAATATTGGAGGTAGAATATCGACTAGGCCTGGGCGGAGTTCGCGGAGTGGGGCTTCGCGGAGCTACGCGAAGTGGGCGAGAAACTACGCCCACCTCCGCACTCCGCGTAGCCCCACTCCGCAAAACCACTGGCCGGCAGCCCCGCAACCCGCCTCCCTCCCGCCCTCCCTAAATACTTTAAAATAAAAGAACGCAATAATTTTAAAAGCACTTACCTTGCCGCCGCTGGCCGCCGCGTTCCCCGGGGCTCGTTCCCTTCCGTCTTCCGTATTTTGCAGTAATGCGCATGCGCGGGCGGCCGCGCATGCGCATTTTCTCGTGAAAATGCGCATGCTCGGCCGTCCGCGCATGCGCATTACTGCAAAATACGGAAGGCGGAAGAGAACGAGCCCCGGGGAACGCGGCGGCCAGCGGCGGCAAGGTAAGTGCTTTTAAAATTATTGCGTTCTTTTATTTTAAAGTATTTAGGGAGGGCGGGAGGGAGGCGGGTGGCGGCCAGCTACGCTCCGTCTGCGGAGCGTGCGTAGTGCCGCCTGGCTCCGCCAGCTCCGCAAAATGCGGAGTAGGCGGAACTACGCACACTCCGCAGACGGAGCGTAGCTGGCCGCCCACGGTTAATATCGACATCAAAAATATCGAAGTCCTATCTACATTAAGGTCAGTGCAAAAATATCAAAAAATATATAGTTGTAAAAAATATTGTTGTAAAAAATATCGCTTTTTTTAATGTTTAAAAATAATATAAAATTAATTAAATACTACATATAAATACCATAAACATACTTAAAAGAATATTTAACATTAGAAATAATACATATAATATAAAAAGTAAATAAACATATGAATATATAATATAATATATACTTACTTAATAAAATGTACAATGAATTACTATAACTTATCAATTGTTAAAAACATTTTATAATTTATAAATACATACATACGCATACAACAGTATTATTAATAAAAATATCAAAACTATATATAATAAAGTTGTAAAAAATATTTTTCAATAAATTAGACACTACATTTTATTTATTTTTATTTTTTATTTTAAAGGTTTTATATAGCGCTGGCTAGACCTGGAGGCATCAGAGCACTTTAAATGAGCATCAGATCATAGTTACAGGTTACATCGTTACAAAGGTTACACAGTTATTAGAGCATGGCAAAATAGGGGACCATTAGGATGGCAGGCGGATTGCCCCCGCCAGGCTGGCAGTAGTCACCGCCAGCCTCGCTGGGGAAATCCGCCCGCCATCCTAACCAGAATGACCGCAGCCATATTAGCATGGCTGGGGGGTCCGCGGTGGACGGAAAGACCGTCCGCCGTTTTTCCGCCCCGGTCGCCTTGCAACCGTGGCAGAAAAGGTTTAATGTGGTGGCTGTGTCTATCAGACACCGCCAGCCATATTACAATGGGCGTCTGTCACGGCATTGCCGCCACGGAAAGGCAGGCGGTCTTCACTTTGGGGGCCCCTTACGGGCCCCTGGAGTGATGGTGAAGTGGGGGGTGCACATGGGGGGTACCTGTGGTACCCCCAGCATTTGCATACACAAAACGGCAGGCACCGCGCGGTGCCTGCCGCTTTGTGTATGCAAATGCATACATGCATTTTTAGCATTGTGGCGGGAGGTGCTGGGAGCACCGCCTGCCACAATGTTAAAAATGCAGGATGCACCCGCCACTGTGGCGGGCGCATCCTAATACCCCCCACGGGACCCCCGCCCTTATGGCGGGCAGTACCAAGAACCGTGAGGATGGCAGGCGGGCACAGTCTGCCCGCCATACCAATGGCCCCCATAGTTACTTGTAAGGTCGAGATAAACAATAAGCACAAATACGTAAGGGGAAAAGCAGGCAAGGGGAAGGATTATGGGGAGGGGGAAGGAGCTGAGGAAGTAGACAGGTAATGAAGGCGGGAAAGAGGAGGGGAGGGTGAAGGGCACAGCATGGAAAGAGGAGGGGAAGGGCGACTTGGACACAAACCGGTAGACGAGTCAAAGCAACGTCCAAAGTCCAGTAAGCTGTGATCCTAGGGGAAGTGGTATCACTTCCCTATCTCTGTTGCGGGAGGCTCCCTTTACGCAGTGGACTCTCTCAGAGGGGTCTCTGAGACTCCAAGGCCTACATACTGGATCCTTCCTCAAAAGGGGGAGATGGAGTGCTTTGGCAAGGGGTGCCATACCATACCTCAGCTGTGAGTGGCTCCCTTGGCGCAGTGGACTCTCTCAGCGGGTTTGCTGAGACTCCAGAGTATAAATATTGGATCGTTCCCCAACAAGGGAAGAAGGAGTGCTTAGTCAAAGGGCACAAAGGACAGGGGGCTAGGCAGACTAGCAGGCAAGGTGAGAGATTCAGGGGAGAGGGGATAGGAGCTAGGGAGGTAGACAAAGAGAGAAAGAGTACTAAATGGGAACAAATTTAATTAATGAGTCATTATATAGTGCTGGCTAGACTCAGAGCGCTTTACAAGAGGAACAATAATGTTGCAATTTACATCAGTTAAAAGTTACATAAGTTTCAAGAAAAGCAATTAAAGAACATAGGGGACAAGGTGAATGGAGCAAGGAAGGGTAAGGGCATAGGGTAAAGGGGTAGGAGGAAGATAGGATGTAGAGACGAGGGGAAAATCTGCCCAAGGTCCGGCTGGGTAGGTGACGGCAGGGGGGGGGGAGACCACAACCTAACTCCTCTTTAGCTATATGGTAGCTCCACTAGGCATCAGCCAAAACGCTAGGTCTCCACAGTCTGGGGTACGTTCTGCAGGTTCCAAATCCTGATGTGTAGGCAGGTTAGGGGATAGGTTCAAGGTCTGGTCAATGCCCAATTGTTGTCCCAGGGAAGTAAAACAACGTGTAGGGCACCACTATGGAAGCCATCTTGGGGTCAGGCAAGGGCTTGTACTGTACACTGGTACACTGGTGGCCATCCTAAGGTCAGGCATCTGGCAGTTAAAGTCAATATCCAGGACAGCGGCTGCTAGAGAATAACAAAACCAGCGCGCACACACCATCACATGCACAGACATGCACAAGCACACACAAATGTGAGCACACACTCTCATATGCGCACTGACGCACACACACAAAAGCACATATACAGAAACATCCAAAAACACAAGCACACATAAAATCCCATGCTCTAATACAAAAACACCCATATACATGCACACGCAAACACCTAACTAAAACAGTAAATATTGTATAGCATAGGGGTTAAAATTACTATTCCACCTCCAGAGGGTGCAACAGTAGGGAAAGTGTTGGATAGCGTAGGGGTTAAAATTACTATTCCAACTCCAGAAAATGCATCAGTAGTGAAAGTGTTGGATAGCGTAGGGGTTAAAAATACTATTCCAACTCCAGAGAGTGCTTCAGTAGGGAAAGTGTTGGAAAGCGTAGGGGTTAAAATTACTATTCCAACTCCAGAGGATGCAACAGTAGGGAAAGTGTTGGATAGCGTAGGGGTAAAAATTACTATTCCAACTTCAGAGGGTGCAACAGTGGGGGAAGTGTTGGATAGCGTAGGGGTAAAAATTACTATTCCAACTCCAGAGGGTGCAACAGTAGGGAAAGTGTTGTATAGCGTAGGGGTTAAAATTATTATTCCAACTCCAGAGGGTGCAACAGTGGGGAAAGTGTTGGATAGCGTAGGGGTAAAAATTACTATTCCAACTTCAGAGGGTGCAACAGTAGGGAAAGTATTGGATAGCGTAGGGGTATAAATTACTACTCCAACTCCAGAGGGTGCAACAGTAGGGAAAGTGTTGGATAGCGTTGGGGTAAAAATTACTATTTCAACTCCAGAGGGTGCAACAGTAGGGAAAGTGTTGGATAGCGTAGGGGTTAAAATTACTATTCCAACTCCAAAGGGTGCAACAGTAGGGAAAGTGTTGGATAGCATAGGGGTCAAAACAACTTACTAATAATAAAAATAATAATTTTTCTGTAAAAAATATCAATTTAATTATTAATTTACAACAAATTAATTAACAATACCAAGAAATAATTAGAAAAAATATTAACCAATAAATTATTAATAAACAATTAAAATAAATTTAATTAAATAATAATTATTAACAACATCTTAACAAATAAAAATAAAATAAATAATTAGAAAAATAGCAAAAAACAATAATTATTCAAAAACATTTAGCAATTAATAATTATTTAACAATACTTTATTGATTAACACAAACAAATTAAAAAACACTAATTACCAATGAATAATGAATTACTAATTCATTAAAAAATTAAATAATTATTAAACATTTCTTACCAATTTTTAATTGATTAACAATAATTTAATTATAAATACTCAATACTAAATTTTTTTGTACGTAATTACAATTAAATTACTTCCCATCCTATTACCCTAAAACCTCACAACACACATCATTAATACATTAAAACACTTAATATAATTACCAATTAATCAATTAATAAAAAATAATTGCCAATAAAAAAAATTATCAATTAAAACAATGAATTACCAATACATTTTTAACCAATTAAAACAATTCATTACCATTTAAAAAGATTCATTAATAATTAATAATTAATTTTAAAAAAAATAATTTAAATACCAATGAATAAAAATAAATCATTCCTTAATTACAATTAAATTACTTCCCACCCAATTCCCCTATACTCCCATAACCCGCTACAGAACTTAAACTCAAAAATTGATTAAAATGAATTCATAATTCCTAAAAAGTATTAATTAATTTTGCATAATTAAATTACTTCCCACCCGATTCCCCTATAAACCCCAACCCGCTCCAGTACCAAAACACAAAATTAACTTAAAAAATTATTATTAATATATAGAAATAGTATACATATAATTTAAAACCAGTAGAATACTTAACAAAAAACATATAACAGATACATAATAAATACATAATAAAATACATATCAATAATATAAATATCAATATTAGTAACATCGAAATTAGTTACATTGATATATTTGATATCGATATTACAAACTTCAATATTACTTACATCGATATAAAAAAAATTGATATTACTTACCTTAGGGTCGATATTCTGTCCAACGATATTCTTGACCTCGATATTCTGTACCTTCGATATTACCAACTCGATATTTCGGTAGGTTGATATTTCGGATTTGATACTTAGACTGTGCACCGTAGAAGGTACTGCCTCTTTGCTACCTGCTCTGCTGTTTTGGCCAGCTGCTTGCTGCTTCTTGCTTGGGAGTGAGAGGGACTGGACCTGTGCTGTACATCCTTGAACCCAAGATTCTCAAAGGGCTTGCTCGCTTGCCTCCTGTTTTCTACAGTCTCAGGGACACAAACAACTTCCTGCAACTCTTCTGGTGCTGCTGGACTCTGCCATCTGTGATTCCTACCCTGGTCTGAGGTGCCCCCTCCAGTTCTGTGCCTCAGAAGTGGGTTCTGCAGCTGTCACCTTTGTGCTGATCAGAACCGATGAATTGCCCTTCAACACTGACGCAGAGGCTGTTAGACAACAGTGGTTCTACATGGTTGAACAACAATGCATTGCCTGCATCTGGATGGAGGTTGATGATGATGGAGTGACCCGACTGCGTAGACAAGATAAATCCATTGTGCCCTTAGCATAGATGGTTAGGTCCATCCAAGGTAGTTTTAAAGTGGGACCTGCATGACTCTCATAGCCTGCCCTCCAATGTCCATTGTGGTCAACCTGAACTTTGGATTCACCCCGGTCCCTCGCGACCTCAGGTAACCTTTTAGCGCTATTGACTTTTAAGGACTGTTTTTGCATTTATTATTTAAAATTTCATATCTCGACTTCTCCTGATTAAATATTTTTGTTCTGGTCTAGTTTAACTTGGGTAAATATTCTTCATTTTTCTAAACCTGTGTGGAGTCTTTTTTTGGTGTTTTCATTGTGTTACTGTGTGTATCATATACCGCCCCCCGGGAGCACTAGAGCAATTCTGCAGTATACTTCTTGAAACCTCCCTCTCCCTGGCCAGCACCCTACCCAACTTTACAATCCTAGGAGACTTGAATCTCCACTTTGACAACCCCGGGGACAAAGTGGCTAGCGAATTAGCACTTGACCTTGCTGCGTACCAACTTCACCTTATGAACCGTCAACCCACACACACACGAAAGGCCACCTCCTAGACCCTATTTTCTCGAATCTTTCTGAACTAAAAGTGTTGGAGCCTGTACCTGTGCTCTGGTCAGATCATTAGTCCCGCTCAGCTGGCACATCCCTATCACTCCCCTCCCCAGACCAGTTCCCATCACCCTCGAACGGACCTGGTCGAAACTAGCTATTGAAGAGTGGAGGCAACAACTGGAACTTTCCTCGCCTCCACACGACCTTGATCCTTCAGTAGCAGACATGAAGCTCTCCATATGCATTGAGAACTTACTGGACATAGTTCTCCCTAGAAAAGCTGCTCCAAAAAAGGCGGAAAGACCAAATCCCCTTGGTTTAATACTACCTATACAAAAATATAATACAGACAATCTATCTTGGTCTACAAAACGGCCCTCAAAACAACTCAAGCGGCCTTTTTCGAAGAAAAAATCATATCTGCCACCTGCTCTTCCAGGGAAACATTTCACATTGTAAAAAACTCTTGAAAATTCCCAACTCTCCCACTCCCCTCGACCTCTCCGGTCACTGCTGCAAAGAATTGTCAGAATTCGTTAACAAAATTCAAAATATCCTCAAATTCCTCCCTCCCAACAACCCTGATCTCCCACCAGAACCCCTACCATTTGCACCCCAGCACAAGGACCTTAGCTTAGAATCTTTTTCCCCAATCACTGAGGAAACACTTCTTCCCATTCTAGAATCAATCAAAAGCGGCTCCCCACTTGATCCCGCTCTGCTAAATATCCTAAAATTAGTCTCACCCACTATCATTCCCCCTGATATTTATTTGATCAAAGCCTCCTTATCGCAGGGCATTGTCCCCCTGAACTGGAAAAGGGGCCATATAAAGGCACTTTTAAAAAAGCCCCACCTGGATCCAACTGAGCTGAGCAACTACCGCCACATCTCCTTCCTGCCTGGAATCAGCAAGGTAGCAGAAAAATTTGTCAACCGCCAGCTCTCCACATTCCTCGAATCCGGTGCATTACTACACTCCTCCCAGTCGGGCTTCCGCCCTGGTCAGGGCACTGAAACTGCTCTGTAGCAGTAGTGGAAGAGGTGAGAAAGATCCTCGACTCAGGAGGATCCCTAGCAGGGAGCCTCCTGGATCTGAGCGGAACCTCCGCCGGAGACGCCACTCAGAACCCCCCATCGGATCGCCTACAGGCCTGGCCGCAAAGCATTTACTCGCCAGGATCGGAAATCGAAGCACTTCGACTTCAGGGTTGCTCGTACATAAACACCACATAGAATCCATTATCTGATCGCTCGGCTCTCCATTCAAACAGATTCTATGAAGCAGAACTGAGGCATTCTACCTCCAGCTTGTTCATGCCCAACACCACTTGGAATCCATTATTGGATCGCTTGGTCCTTTATTCAAACAGAATTTATATAGCGGACCCACAATACGAGGCATCAGTAACAGTCTGATCTCTGATTGATTAAAAAATATAAACACACCAAAAGGAAACCTCAGACATTATCCTACACCTTTTGTTGCATCTGTATCTCCCATCCACACTCTCGTTTCACCACATCTCCTTTGGAATTCCACTTTGGAGTTTATTATCCATCTACCGGACAGGGCAACTGGAAACAATCATGGCTTCCTGATGAAGGCTCACAGCCGAAACGCGCGTAGTACTCTGTAACCTATAGCCATGTTTTAATATGTACTGAAATGTATTTGAAAAATCCACAGTACTCAATACATGTAGAAAGCTCTTCACATGTAAAGTTCCTCCTTTTTTAAAAAACAAATGTCTATGATTAAATAAAGAATAAATATTTTTGTACACAAACTTTGGTTTAAACACAATTCTTGTTGTCTAATGTCAGTCGTAGCCCTCACCTTAACCAGTTCCTAATTGTTTCGTATTTCCAATTGTCTGAGCGCAGCCTTTGACACGGTGAACCACCACACTTTGGTGCACCGGCTCAAGGGAGTGGGAATCACCGGGTCGGCCCTGTCCTGGCTGAAATCCTTCCTACATAATAGAACCCTCCAAGTCCTTGAGGGTAACATTAAATCTCAACCTACTCCTCTGAACTGTGGAGTTCCCCAGGGCTCATCCCTGAGTCCTACACTCTTAAACGTGTACATGTCCCCCCTGGAGAAAATAGATACCCCTCATGGCATTAAACTATTCACCTACGCAGATGATACCCAGCTCATCATATTACTGAATCAGCCGGATTGTTCCCCTGAAGACCTATGTTCCTGTCTCAAAGATATTACCTGCTGGATGAACAGCTCCCACCTCAAACTGAACAGTGAAAAAACAGAGATCCTGGTATTGGGCAACCAATCTAATTTTTCACCCGTGACTATGTAGCCATCTTGCATGGGACCAGCACCTACCCCAAAAAAAGACATAAAAAGGCTGAGAATATGGCTTGATCAGGACCTCACGTTTAATACCCAAGCTAGGAAAATTGCGGGAGTCTGTTTTGGCCTTCTCCGAACAACCTGCAAAATCCTTCCCTACCTTCCCTCAGACTTCAGGAAACTTCTTATCCAGGGGCTTATCCTATCCAAACTGGATTATGGTAATGCCTTGTACCTGGGTGCTCCCAAAACAGTCATTGCTAAACTCCAGGTCATTCAGAACTCGGCAGCCAGGCTCCTCACAGGCACAAAAAATCGGTGCTCAGCGAAGCCCGCCCTAAGATCGCTCCACTGGTTCCCAATACAGGAGAGTATCCATTTCAAAACCCTGTGCTCCACTCACAAGATCATTCATGGCAAGGGCCCCCCTATCCTCAAAGACATGATCAGACCATACAAAGCCAATAGAAAGCTGCGGCCTGCCCTCCTACATTTAGCCTTCACGCCTAGAATTAAGAAGGCACGCACAGGGGGTCGTCTCTTCTCGTACAACGCCCCCAAGCTTTGGAATTCCCTGCACCTTGCCATCCGCAGTGAATCCAACCTTCTATCCTTCTGCAAACTATTGAAAACCTGGCTTTTCCCTTCAACTCCATTGTTCCCGCTAGCACACTCTGTAGCGCTGGGACGCCTCCGGGTAGCCATGCGCTTTATAAATCTTTTTCATTTCATTTAATTTCATATGTGTGTGTGTGTGTGTTGCTTAAATACTTTACACAATACCTCTTAAGTTAAGCCTGCCTGATCTGTGCCAAGCTACCAGAGGGTGAGCACAGGTTAATTTAAAGTGTGTATCTAGCTTACCCTGACTAGGATTGTGGTCCCTTCTCTGACAGGTTGCAAACTTCTGCCAACTAGAGAACCAATTTCTAACACCTTCCTATCTAAATGACAAGGCCAAAGAACCAACCAACAAAGAAGGATGAACTCAAACTCAAATAACTGGTTACAGTGGTATTGATTATTTCAATAGGTCATCTCATTGAATGAAAAAGTGATAACCCCCAGAAGAGCATGGATTTGTTGAAGATGCCCCTGTCTTTAACTGAATATTTACACCTTAATACTGTGATTGGTGATGTAGTTTTCTAATAAATTTTAATGATTGCTTAGAAGGTGCTACAATAGCATCTGAGGTGGCATCTAAATATAAATTAATTCTAGTAAGGGCAATAACCTTCCACTAGCGTATATGGATGAGGCGTTGATCAAATACAAATGAAAAAATCGAATAGATTTTTATCACGTTAATATTCTGTTTTTTGGGTTGGTCAAAAAAGGTGCATTTGAAAAACTGGTAAGTAAAAACTTCTTCAATACAAACACAAATGAAGATGAATGGAGTACTGAGCTGAAATTCAGCAAGTTATCAAAACAGCTTTAATGCCTTTTTGGAATGACTAATAGAGACAATAGATCATTCTGATTATCAGATAGTTTTATTAGTGAAAATGATAGGCACATCTTTATAACAAGCTTATATAGTATTGCATTTGTAGTTTATGAATGGCATGAATGTATTTAAAAAGACCATTGTGTGCTTTAAAGGGTCCCATGCTGTGGTCCTATGGAACCAATGGAACCAATTGGAATTGTCTGACCCCCATGTCTTAGACTACTCCTGAATGTTTAATCCCAGCAGTGGAGATATGGAGATATCCTATTAGCTAAGGATATAGAATTGGGGATGAAATGTTCTTATTCTAATAGTGATTTCAGTCATTTTCTGAAAGCGCACAAAAATCAGAGAAGCACTGCTGTATCATCGTTTACTTCACCAGCAAATTGTGACACCCAGCCAACATCCCTGCCCCCTGCTAGCCTTCGTACTCCACCACCAAAAAACTGTGGCCAAATTACACCTCCATTTGGCTAAGAGTCATTCACAAGTATCCAACGCCTAAGGAAGAGTCAGAGGGAATCTAGCCCAGGCTTCTCTGCAAAACTTAAAATCTGCTAATGTCAACCCATGGGGTAAAAATGTTATGGGCATGAAAATCTCAAAAAACTTTTGGTTGAAACTATTTAGGGTCAGCTCAACAGTAATCCAAAAAGTGTCAGCTAGTAACCACACTCTCCAATGCGCACCTTTAAATCTACGTTTCGTCAAAAATCTTTTGTCAAACTCCAAAACTTTACCCTACAGTTCACAAAGACCTGCTTATATTTCACTCCTTCTTAACATTTTTGACCTAATTTATTGACTATTTTAATACAACTGACACTCCATTTTCACAATTTCTGAATTGATATTCACAATACCAAAATAAGCGACAGGTCAATGAATTGTAATTAGAGGCACTTCTAGTCTGGATCTTGCCCACACACTATAGATCATGTAACACATATCCTTAACTAACTATTCAAAGCCAAACAACTAGATCTTATTACCTCAGTCCTGCACTCTTCAACTTCTGGTGAACCACTTACCTGGTCTGGCCCCACACACAGTCAGTCCAAAAAGACACAAATAATCTAAGAATAATTTGAGATGTGAGAAGAATCTCCATGCATCGCTGCGGCACTGCAGAGATGACGCAATGCCTGCAACAGTTGCAAGAACCAACACATTGTGGGATCGCGGCTCAAGAACCTGATGCAGGCCGCTTGTCACTGCCGCATCGATCGTCAGCGCATCCCAGATTTCAATGCATCCCACCTGTGCAGCAAGTTTTCCTGAAGCATCACCCTTGGACCAGAATCCTCTTGGAGTCGACGCATCACCTCCCTAACAGTCCAGATTTGACGCATCACTTCTCCTGTGTGCAGCAAAACTATTGCATCATCTCCCGAAGGACTCAGGAACTGACACATCTCTTTGTTTCTCAACGCTTCCCCTTTCTGTGGCTGTTTGGCCTTGTCAATTTTGATGCACCTTCCGGTACTTTTAGCCAGCTGGATGGCTAACTGAAAATTAAAGCTTAACAGTGGCAAGTCAGCCCAGCACCATGTGACTCTGAGCAATAGCTTGCTTAATCTTCCTGAGGGCCCCCAGCGCCGGGAAACCACTTTGGATGTAGCTGTGTACTTTACAAATTCAAGGTTATTATTATTATTATTATTATGGTGGCAGGTGGACCTTCTGTGTTCTTCCACTGAGGAATGAGGCGATCCATCTCAGTGCTTTCACTTGGAAGCCTGGTGATCAGCATGTGTTGAGATACGGTATTGAATGCGGCTGAGAGTCCCAATAATATTTTCTCCCAAATTCAGGCTGTGATTCAGTCCTCCCTCAAGAGAGGTAATATTCTGCACACTTGACTATCAGTTATCATTCTAACTATACGGAGAGCTGTCCTACGTGTTGTTGCTATTTTAATCGCCAACCCAAGAAAATTCAAGGACATCAAATCCATTCTTTTTTCTATGTTTTGCGGATTCTGGTTCTGGCATACTGCCTGGAGACTCAGCCAAATAGATTACTCTATTAGAAAGGTTCTGCTAGTATGCAAGGGATTGACATTTTGCCAAAGTGATTTAGGCAAGGAGTAGACGACACCTTGCTGCTACAATGAAGGATGCCAACTTGGATTTGGCAACCTAGACAATTGCTTGATTGTATCTAATTCTAATTCTAGAAACTACTGGTAGGTTTCTGGTCCCACAATTTTTCAGTTATCAACACAAAAGTGTTAATCAATCTAGTGCATCTGACCCTACATCTCAGTCAAAGTCAATCTTTTAAATAATGGATAACACCTAGGATAATCCATTCATGCATATACTCTCATCCAAAAATTGTATATTATAAGCATAAATTGCATGGTTTTACTCCCCAGAGAGAATACCTGGATTCAAGATATCAGACCTACTCCATTGGGACTAATCACAATGCTCCGCCCTATGGACCACATACATACAGGTTACCACACAACTCTTGCCATACCACAGATATTATAAAAGGATGCAACACCTTTTTTAGAACATTCTTCACTGGGACAGCACTCATAACACACAAAAATAATACACAGGGTCTCAGGCCACTTGTTCACACAAAATGGCCAAGAGTTAACACATCAGTAGAACTGTAGGTAAGACTTAACTGACACATCAACGACATTGGTTTCAGTGAAGGTCCTAAAGCATTTTACCACTTTGCATATCTCCCATGGGGGCTCCCCTGAATAAAAACTCCTCACTTGTATTTTTGATGAGAGAATACACCTGGTCTACATTGCCCTGAGCAGCATTCCATTCCATATATTTTTTCTCGCTGTGCAATTCCAGACAGGCTAGCCACAAGCAAATGACGTGCCAGGCCTGTTTGTTGACAACACAAGCCACACCAGACTGATTTTGCTTCATCAATGAGGTTAATCATTTTTCCCTTTGTACCCCAGGGCCAACTCTGTGGCATACTTGTATATTCCAAATAACAGTCTCGAAGGAGAAAAAATGTGATAGATGGAATTTTTGTATCAATCATAACCACTAGCATTGCTCTGGACACAATGTAACTCCATCCTTTTTTCTGACTCTACCTTTACAGGTCTCATCTCAGAAGGACAGTCTAATAGTAGTTGTAGCGTTAATTCTGTAATCACCAAGGCAAATTGCCAGAAACAATTTAGGAATTGATTTAAACAACAAAATGCACTGTCAGCGGTGACAGAAGAATGCTGTAAATACCAGGGCACACTGGGTGCCTTAATAATGAATCTCCTCTAAACACTGAGGTGCTCTGCATACATGTTTAGTGGCATTGTTGTGAATATCAGGTCAAAAATACCAACACGAAGCATTCTATTCTAGGCATGCATAGAGCACATGGGTACCCAAAAGGCCTCTCAGCGCTAAGCAATAGAAACAGACCTTTTTCCACCAGCAAAGGGTGCTGGGACTATATAACAGACCAAAACCCTAATTAAACATATAGCCATGCCATCAACACCTTCCTGAAATTCAGTTAATTTTTAGTCTTGCGTAGCCAAATAGGTATGGAGTTCCAAAGTTTAAGGGTCAGGTAGGCGAAGGAGCGGCCTCCACTTCTTACCTTTTGAACCTTTGGAACTTAGGGCTGCAACAAAGGCTGGATCACTTGAGGGCCCTTTTGTGGTACACCCTGTGTGCAATACAAAGGGCCCTAAATTGGATCCTTTGCTTGATGGGTAGCCAGTGTAATGAGGCCAACGTACTAGAAACTGAGAAATGCCTTGGAACCATCAAAAGAAGATGGGCAGCATTATTTTGCATTACCTGTAATCTTTTGACTGCCTATAATGGACATCCAAGATAAAGGGAATTCCTGTAGTCAAGACGAGGCAGGACAAGAGGCTGTACAATGGAACTTCGAGATGAGAGAGGTAAGTTATCCAGTATCTTTATAAGCATCCTCAGCAAGCCATAGCAGGAACCTTCCTGGCTTGACTCTCAAAGGCAAATTCTCAGTCCAGCCAAATACCAAGTTGTGTTACTGCTGTTTTAGAAATGGAAGGACTTTCCAGCGAATCTGACCAGCAGGCTAAAGGCCCGCTGTTAAAATCATTGCCGAGCGGCATTTGCTCCTGAATGTCACCGGGTACACTGCTGGCCATGATAGCGCACTAGCATCATGACCAGGGCATTCTACAATATCAGCATGATAGCACCACTGTTGTACAGTGACGGCTGCTATTTAACTGGGTGGCAGGGTAAAGGGTGGGGTTGGTAAATAAACACTAAAAAAATTAAAAATCACTTACCTTGAGGTGGCCAGCTGCCGCCTCTCGCTCCTCTTCGGCTCCTCGACAGCTGGAGCAGGAACAAGGAAGGAACAAGGAAGCACCCAGGCTCCTGACTCCCCTTGCCAATCACTTAACTGCAATGCAGCACTGTGATTGGTCTGAGCACCGTGGTTCGGCTCTTGGACTGGGAAAGGGAGCCTGGACATTGTTCACCAGCCAGGCAAACAGGCAAAGTGTGAATGACGGTCTGGCCGGCTCAAGACGGCCTACCAAACATTGAGGAGGAGCTGCAGCTGCTGTTGGAAACCCTATGAATACTGTGAAATATGGCAAATGCACTGCTTTATGTTATGTTAATATCATCATTTGTTTTTTTTTTAATATCATTTTAATCACCAGTAAAATATCTAAGCAAAGACCCTTTCACTATTGTAGAGTAAAACATTTCGATTAGACTGTTTAAACAACAGGTCACCAGTACCCACATTTTTAGGTGAAACTAAACATCGTTTTATTTTTGCTGACTTTACTCTAAGAACACACCAATAGAGGGGCAATATTCTGCCTCTCTTCTGCCACCGGTTGCTGGAATTGTCATTCATGGGGCAATGAGCCTATAATACAGTTATTGGTTATTGTGAATGTCACTCATGATGTATGGAGCATTGTCATGGTACTCGCTTGGATCCATATTTCTTCACTACTAAAACATGCTTCCATTGCATGGCATTAACCTTGTGGCCTCCATGCACTGTAATGTGGTTCCATCAGTACTGTTTATGCAAATGTCCTTTGCAATTTTGCAGTGCTACTGGAAGTGTGCTTAGCAGTGGAAATACAGTGGTGGGGGTGCCTTCAGCAATCCCCACTCCAATCGCAGACTCCAGCTCACAGTGCATTGCGTTCTCCCCACCCCTTTCCTTAGCCCTGACTGTCCTGCATTCTGGTGCTCACTTGCATCTCATGGCCCAGCCGCCCTCATTCATCGCCCTCCCTCCCTCCTGCTGCTTGCCTGAAGAGAGGCTTTGCCCAGAAGGAGCTGGCTGTGGCAGCAATCAATGTCCTCCTCGGAACTGCTTAGTTATGGGCACTTGGCTACAGTTATGTTGACAAGGAGGCTGTGCAGAGGGTTGTACCTGGCAGCAGAGACTGCATCAACAGTGAGACTATCCGAAATGTCCAAGTCACAGCCTACCCACACTCAGCCAGACTGGAGTACCAATGCACAGCAGGCAGAAGCAGATAAGTGAGGACATGGACAAATGAAAGAGTGTGTGACTGAGCGCATGGAGAGATGGATAGGTGGGTGATTGGGTACACTGATGTGTCTATAGATGAGTGAATGACTGCACAAATGAATGGGTGAGTAAATTCATGGATAGGCGGCTGGTGGAAAGGATGAGTGCAAGGAAAATGAATGAGTGAGTAGAATGATCAGTAATGGCATGGGTGGCTGACGGTAGGGTACTGGTGGCAGCACCATGAACGCCACTTGTGCTTATGCTGCCCACTCATTCATTTATGAATTCACTCATCAATGTGTCTATTCACTCACTTATTTATCCATCCTTGAACTCACTAAGCTACCCATTGACTCATTCTTGTATGAGCCTACTCATCCATCTACATTTCCAGATTCAGCAATCAAGAAGAAGCACTTCAGGTTACAAACATATCAAACCGGTTAGCTTTTTGTTTCTTGTTTTGACTTCTCTGTGCTATTATGGAAACAAGTATGAGTATAGAAGTCTAGCTCTAACCCAGTAGGAATGCTGGCCGATCCTCTAGGCAAAATCTTCTCTGAAACAAGTAACACAGGTTACATTTGTATAACACTGATCTCAGCACATGGACACCAACAAACAACGGAAAAAGCTGCCACAAAGTACCCTTAGTTGTTTAGATGGATTATCTCAATTTTTTTTAATTTCTACCACTGGTCCTGAAAGTGCCTCTTCAGTAAACATCACTATACATTGTGGCTTGAGCGCTTTTTTTATGTACGTGCCACAATAACACACTAAAGGGGATATTTACGAGCCCCATTGCGTTGCTCTTGCACCACACAAATTGGTGCACGAACGATGAAAATTAAAAATGAGATTTATGAACCCATGCAAGGCCTCCTTGTGTGGCTTAAAAAATATTGAGTAATGCAATGCAATGATTTTCACTGCATTGCATTAATCAATATTTGCACCGGGGATGCATTTCCATGGGCATTGCGTGGGCGTTCCCAAGCAATATCCATGGATTTTAACACATTCCCGATTTTCCCGATTTATCAGAAGTGATAGACCTGGGAATGCACCAAAAGTCTATGCTTCCCCAGGTGAGGTGTGACGAGTAGAAATATGTTTATTTCTAAAAATAATTCCTCTTTCTATGTGTGCGGCATTCAGGACACAGAAAAAGCCTCCCAGGATTGTTTTGTGCAGGAAGATGCTCCTTTCTGCACAAAAACAATCCTCCTTACAATGCAGGCACCCTTGCACCGTAGTGCAAGGGTGCCATGGTGCAAGGGTGCCTGCATTGGCGCTAAGCAGCTAAACGGTCTCTAGCACATGAGAAAGGCACAAATGCACCATATTGCCTTAAATACGGCACATTCCTGTCCTTTCCCGGTCATGCACTGCAGCGCAGCAAGGTGTCTTGCTGCACAGCACTGTGTGAGTGGTCGTAAATACAGTCCTACGTTGGTGATTTACTAACATTTTGCACTGGGTTTGCACCACAAAAGTAACTCAAACCAGCGCAATTGTTTTTATTATTTACTTTCCAGTTCAAAACTTGTTTTGCGCTGGAAATTGGTTAAAAGTGATGCAATTTGCGCTGCTTTCAGTTTGCATCAGGCGAGTGTTAAATGTGCGCTCCCATGCAACCATCCACCCTTTTTGATGCAAAACCATATCTACCATAAATGTGAGACAAGGTTTTGCATAAAAAAATAACAGCTTTTGAAACCAGGCGTTAAAAGGAAAAATGCATTTCTTTCTTCGTTAATTTCCGACTTTGCATATGTGCTGCACTGTACAGCACACCTGCAAAGTAAGAACAGTTTTGAAAGCTGTCTAGGCATAGTATTTTGCACTGTATAGCAATCCTTCCAGTAAAACACCTATGCCAGACACTTCCGCACACCCTTGCAATATGGTGCAAAGGTGCGTGCGAAGAGCATGGCAGCAACATTCTGCACCAGACATAGGGAGAAGGGGGGAGAGATCCATATCTCTGGAAATATGGTGCTATCCTGCTCCCTCCCTGTCACGCAATGCAGTGCAGCATTTTTGGCTGCTTTGGTAAATCGGGCCCTAATTGCACACTTTTTCACCCACAATCTTCGTTTTTTCTTCACCGTTTATGCCAGCAATTTGCGTCAGTTTTCTCCAGACGCAAATTTTGCGCAGAAACACACAGAAATTGCTGCTGGGAAAGGAATCTCTTGTACTTGGGAGTTCTGCACTTGTAACAGGAATAATCCCAGCTGGGGAATTCGACTAGTGTAAAGGCGATCACTCTGAACACGTGTAAATATTGTTGGTTAATGGGAATCACGGAAACGGAACACGCTGTGAGCTGGTGACCACAGCCACTCTTCCCACAAGGTACTCATGCCCTGGAAGCACCACTGATCCCTAGATGGCAGGCGCCGGGACATGTCCGGATGCCTGTTCAACAATTCTTTACGTGCCATAACATTGTGAACTATCCATGCTAAATGATGCTCCAAACACCATCAAGCAATTCTTGAAGCCGCCCTTACTCAGCGGGGCAGAATTAAATAAGAAAATGAAAGTGATACGCATAATATTGCAGGCCATATCTTTAAAGTGACACATGGTCACCTTAGCAGCATTCAACCTGTTTTCCCTGAGAGATCGGGCATACAAACAATTTCCTTTTCATGGGCCGGACCTCTAATTATACATGCATGTTTAAAGTAAGATAACGCCCTCTCATTGACAGTCTGAGCTTCACAAGGAAATGTATTCTGCTTTTAGTTAATGAGTCAACCTGTGGTAAGAGGCACTCAAACACTACAGCACTTCCGATAAGCGAGAATGCCTGAATTATTAATCATTCTAATGTTATTGCTAAAGGAAGGGAATTCTGCAACCTCAGTGTCAGTAAGATCAATACAGATATTCTCACCGCTAACACCAATTACTGAGGGTTACTAATTTCTGCACTGCTCACACTTGCAGCAACTTGATTTCCCAGCATATTTCCTCTCACTTAATGCCGAGCGGCACCCCTTTTTAGATACTCATCAGAAGGAGCAAATCTGGTGAAAATTGCTCCAGCTCTACACTTCCACACTTTAGAATGCTCAATGCTGCGTCAAAGCCAAGAGGCCGGATTTCATTTGGGCCATCAATCTTTGAATGAATTTGACTTTAGTTTCCATTGAGTTCATACTGCCTTGTTAGAAATGGGTGTCTCTAGTTGGCAATGGTTTGCACTTTTGTCCAATTAGGGACCCTTCTCTTTAGTCAGGATAAGGGGGATACACTACTGAAAATAACCTTTGCTCTCCCCCTTGGTAGCTTGGCACGAGCAGCCAGGCTTATCTCATAGTCCGTGTGTAAAGCATTTCCACATAACCAACAGTAATACAGTGAAAACACTACAAAAGGACACCAAACCAGTTTAGAATATTATCCATAATTTATATTTAAAACAAGACTAAAATGATAAAAATCCAACATACTTTATTTAAATATATGCACTTTGCAAGACTGACCTTAAAATGCAGTTCCTTGAAGTCGTTAGCTCCGTGTGGTGCTAGAGTGGTGCTGAAAACAACACACTCCAACAGTTCCATCTGACTACGTCGGTCGGAGCGTCAGCAGGCTCATAGACAGTACCTATTCGGTGCAGCCATTCACGTTGGTGCGGGCCAGTCATGGCAACCATTGTGGTTGCGATGTAAAGCGCTGCAGTGCAGCGTGCATTGCCCTCAAGTCGCGGTGCAGGTAGTGGCTCAGTGACGGTTATCCAACGGCATCAGTGAGACCAGGGTTGCGGTGCAGAATGAAGGCGGGGCTCATTGCAGTGCTGTCAGATCACAGTGCAGGCGACAGAGCCGGTTGCGGGGAGCTTGCGTCAGACAGTCCGGACTGCGGTGTGGGATGAGGTGGTACATCGTGAGACGTGTCCCCAAGCCATGCTGCAAGCAGTGTCTCGGTGGTGGCCGCATCCGTCGTCGGTGACGTCGCCTTCCTCACGGAGACCTGGATGAACGCCTCTTCAGCTCCCGACATCGCCATCGCTATCCCAGAGGGCTACAAGATCGTCCGGAGGGACCGAAACGCCAACCAGATGGGAGGAGGCATCGCCATCATCCACAGGAACACCATCCGTCTCACGACCAGCACCGACAACACCCTGACCAGCGCCGAACACCTGCATTTCCAGATCCACACCAACCCCAACACCACCCTCAGAGGCACCCTGATCTACCGACCCCCTGGACCACGCACACAATTCAGCGAGGACATCGCCGACTTCGTCAGCCCGCATGCCCTCCCCTCCGCTGACTACATCCTCCTGGGAGACCTCAACTTCCACCTAGAGAACAACAACGACCGCAACACCAGCACCCTGCTCGACAACCTCGCCAACTTGGGACTCAAGCAACTGGTATCCACCCCCACCCACCTCGCAGGACACACTCTCGACGCAGTCTTCTCTTCCAGCACAGACATCGACTTCAGCCACGCCACAGAGCTCCAATGGACGGACCACAGCTGCGTCCACTTCACCTTCAAGAGAACGACGACCCACCACCACCAACAACAGGCCGCCCGCAGAAGCTGGAACAAGATCACAGCAGACCAGCTCGCCACCTCCCTGAGCCAGCACCCTCCTGCACGCTCAGCAAACCCCAGCCAGGCCGCCGACAACCTCACGAAGTGGATCAGCAACTGCGCGGACGAACTCGCCCCACTGAGGACCCCGCCTAGCAGACCCGGCAGCAAGAAGGCGCCATGGTTCACCGACGAACTCAAGAGCTCCAAGAAGAACTGCCGAGCCCTCGAGAAAGTCTGGAGAAAGGAACCGACACCGGACAACAGGACCTCCTTCAAACTTGCCACCCGGAAACACCACCAGCTGATCCGCGCCGCCAAGAAAACAGCATTCAAGGACCGGTTGGACAACAACGCACACAACTGCAAGGAACTCTTCAACATCGTGAAAGAGCTCTCCAACCCCAGCGCAGGAAACAACGACATCACCCCATCGCAAGACCTCTGCAACTCCCTCGCTTCATACTTCCACAACAAGATCGCGGACATACACAACAGCTTCTGCAACCAACCAACGCACACCATGACCGACCTACCACCCCCCACCACCACCCTCCACGCCTGGACCCCGATCAGCACCGAAGACACCATCCGCACGATGAACTCCATCCACTCCGGATCACCGACCGACCCCTGCCCTCACCACGTCTTCAACAAGGCCGACGCTGTCATCGCACCCCACCTGCGAGACATCATCAACACATCCTTCGACACCACCATCTTCCCTGAGAGCTGGAAACACGCCGAACTCAGCGCTCTACTCAAGAAACCAACAGCGGACCCCACAGACCTCAAGAACTACCGCCCCATCTCGCTCCTCCCGTTTCCAGCCAAAGTCATCGAGAAGACCGTCAACAAGCAGATGGCCGCCTTCCTCGAGACGAATGGATCCCTCGACCCCTCACAGTCCGGCTTCCGAGCAAATCACAGCACCGAGACCGCCCTCATCGCCGCCACCGATGACATCCGAGCCCTGATGGACAATGGAGAAACAGCGGCCCTCATCCTCCTAGACCTCTCCGCGGCATTCGACACGGTCTGCCACCGCACCCTAGTACGGCGCCTCAGCAACATCGGAATCCAGGACAAGGCGCTGGAATGGATCATCTCCTTCCTCAACGGAAGAACACAGAGAGTCCGCCTACCACCGTTCAAGTCAGAGGCCTCCGAAGTCATCTGCGGCGTCCCTCAAGGATCATCTCTGAGCCCCACCCTCTTCAACGTCTACATGAGCCCCCTCGCGGCCATCGTACGCAAACACCACCTCAGCATAATCTCCTACGCCGACGACACCCAGCTGATCCTCTCCCTGACCAACGACCCCGCCGCCGCCAGAGCCAACCTGCACGAAGGGATGAAAGAGGTAGCCGAGTGGATGACGACCAGCCGCCTGAAACTGAACTCGGACAAGACGGAGGTCCTCATCCTGGGCCCCTCACCCTCCGCCTGGGACGACTCCTGGTGGCCTCCCGCCCTGGGCACCGCACCCAAACCGACAGACCATGCACGCAACCTGGGCTTCATCCTGGACTCCTCCCTCTCCATGACCAGGCAAGTCAACAACGTCTCCTCGGCGTGCTTCAACATCCTACGCATGCTACGGAAGATCTTCTGGTGGATCCCCACCGAGACCAGGAAGACCGTCACCCAGGCCCTCGTCACCAGCCGACTGGACTACGGCAACGCCCTCTACGCCGGTACCACCGCCAAGCTCCAGAAGAGACTCCAGCGGATCCAGAACGCCTCAGCCAGACTCATCCTCGACATCCCACGAACCAGCCACATCTCCGGACATCTGAGAGACCTTCACTGGCTCCCCGTCAACAAAAGAATCACCTTCCGCCTCCTCACCCACGCACACAAAGCCCTACACGACCAAGGCCCGAGCTACCTCAACAGCCGGATCAACTTCTACGCTCCCAAACGCCACCTCCGATCAGCCAACCACGCCCTCGCCACCGTCCCCCGCATCCGAAGAGCGACTACAGGAGGAAGGTCCTTCTCCTACCTGGCCGCCAAGACCTGGAACTCCCTCCCGACCGACCTGCGCCTGACCCAAGACCACCTCTCCTTCAGGAAGAAGCTGAAGACCTGGCTGTTCGAGCAGTAGCGGCACCTCCCCCCCCCCAGCGCCTTGAGACCCTACGGGTATGTAGCGCGCTTTATAAGTGTCACTGATTGATTGATTGATTGTTGCGGTGCAAGATGCGGCAGTGCCCTCTACGGTGCCTTCAGGACACAGAGCCAGCGTCTGGGTCGGTGACGGAGTTCGTTTTTTTCTCCCCTCTCTGGCAGCTGAAACCACGGTTCTAGAGGGGGTACCCAGAAGTCGGCGAAGTATTCACAGTCTCTGAGAATTCAGAACAGGAGGCAAGCTCTACTTTATGCCCTTGGAAATTCTCAGCACAAGTAAAGAAAGTTCAGTCCAGTCCTTTCACTGTCATGGCAGAAGGAGCAACTGCAGGCCAACCCAATAAAGCAACAACACAGTAAAGGGGCTGTACTCCTCCTAACAATTCTTCTAGCTCTTCTTCTTGGCTGGTTCCTTGATTCCAGCAAGTTTTAAAGTTCTGTGGTTCTGTCCACATGGCCCGGCTTTTTGGCAGGAGGTGGAGACAGCATTGTCCAAGGCATACCAGGCCTATTCATGTGCAGGGAAATCTCCTCCCACTACTCTAAATGCAGCCCAGGTCTATTCAGCCCAACACTGACTCATCCAGGAAGGCAGGACACACCTTGACCCCCCCATTGGCTGTCTGAAAGAGAATGCACATACCCAGCCCATGTCACTCCAAAGCCAGACAGTCAATCCACAAACCAGGGGACACACAGGATGGCTAAGCAAGAAAATACCTACTTTCTAAAAGTGTGATTTTCAAACATAAAAATCATCTTTACTAACGTATGCATTTTTATATTCTGAGTTCACGCATACTAAACCCTATATCTCTACTTTGTCCCAATGTGAAGATTTGCTTATAGGATGTTATAAGTAAACTCTCATTCTATCCTAGGGTACAGATAGGCTTTCCATAGTGTAAAACGAAATACACTGTAATTCACTACCAGGACATGGTACACACACCAGTACATGTGCTACCTTTACTGTACATGGCACCCTGTTCACACGGGTACTCTGGGCCTACCTTAAGGGTGACTTATATGTAATAAAAGAGAAGATTAGGGCCTGGCAAGTGGGTGCACTTGCCAGGTCGACGTGGCAGTTACAAACTGTGTGTAGACACTGCAGTGGCAGATCTGAGAAACCTTTTCTGGGCTGCTTGTGTGGGTGGCACAACCAGTACTACAGGCCCAATAGCAGCATTTGGTTCACAGGCCCTAGCACCCTTGGTGCATTTTACTGGAGACTTACTAGTAAATCAAATATGCCAATCATGGAAACCCCAATCCACAACAGAATTTATAACTGGGGCCCTTGCACTGAATAGCAGTGAGAAAGTGCGCAGAGACACTAAAACCAGCAAAAACCAGGTCAAATCCCAGAGGTCAGAAAGCAAAAAGTCATGTGAAACACGCCAAAAGATGCCAAGTCTAACATGCCTCCTGTTACTTGTAGCCGAGGAGGAGCAGCATAATAGGGAGAACTGGTACCCATACCTTGTTGGCAAACATGATCTCATCCTCTGGTTTTTTTTCTTGGCTTGTAGTTATGCCGACTAGAGGCAAACTGTTCTATACCTCTTTTTAAAAATTACCCTAATATTGCTTTGTGCAAGCTTGCACTTATAAGCATTCTCTGTACACTTCATAAGGCCCTGTCTTATGAATAATTTCTATGCACAGCACACCCGAGGCTGCACACACGCGTCAGGACACCTAACTACAGAGCTCTGCTCTCAGTCCACCAGATGGACTTCCAAATCCGTGCCCATTCAAAGTATTTCCAAGTTGCTTCTTTTTTCTTACACTCACATTTCACTTTCCTTCACTCACGTAGTTGTCTCATTCGGTTAATATCTAATGAGCAGGGCGGAGCTTCACTGTTGCCCCACAGCTCTAACACGAAAAACTGCTCCTGTTCAGAGACTATCTTCAAATTACCTAATTACTTTCTGGCAATCCAAAGTACTTAGTCATACTCATACTCAGTCACACTCATTACTCATGAGCTGTTCCTATTGATAGAAAAAAACTACTCAGGAACATGCCAAAAGCCAAGACCCAGCCGACCCGGCTGTGCACTGCAAAGGGATGGCTTTTCCACATATTTCCTGACTTATTTGAGCCACCCAAAAAGTCCAGAAAGTCATGGGAATAGTGGAAAATCATTTTGACTGCGAAAAGAACCAGTAAAGTTTAAGAGTAAGATCACTGTTAAGTAGCTGGGTCATTTCTTCCACAACCCTCGCCCTAATCTCAGTCATTAGTCACGAGGTTTCGCAAAACAAGACCAGCCTTCGAAACAAGAAGAACAAACAACTCCCCATATGCTGCAAGGCCCACTGAATGTATTAGTTAATGCCTGATAGATGCAAGGCAGGATAGAATTAAGGGCCTGCTCTCTAATAGACCTTCCTTCTGACATAAGACTTTAAAGTTGCTAATGAAATGTGCTGCTCTTTAGATTTCATTTAAATGAACTCTTCGCACTTCCCCATGAAGCATCTACTCCCCGAGCAGATCACTCGTGAATTCACTCAGGAAAAGGAATTCCAGCTAAAACAATCGTAGATCAAATCCCACATTTAATATTAAGAAACCTTTAGTCCATGCCCAGTTATGTCAAAAGTAACATAAAGCTGTTCAAAAATTAAAATTGTCCCATAACATTCAGGCAATGTAGCAAGTCTTCTTATGTAGAGCAACAGGAAGGCGCAAACAGAGACAAAACAATCTCTTGATCCTTATGAACTAGAGTAGCTACTTTGGGAAGGCATTTGGGATCAGGATGAAGAAACACACCCTAAATGAGAATCTTGAGCTGAAGTAATCACTACAAGAACTCAGTTCATAGTTACAAAGTTGCAAAGTTCAAATCAAAAGAAGATAAAGTTTCAAGATGAGAGAGAGGCATGAAGGACATGTAAGACTAGTGAAAAATCTCAAGGAGGGTTAAGGGGATGAGTCATGTGATGAGTTAAGGCAAAACCCTTCAAGAGATGTGACACAAACACTATGGGGCTCATTAGGATGACGGGCGGACTTTGTCGGCCCGCCATCCTGTCGCAATTCGGGACCGCCCGCCATTAGGGCAGGGGTCCCGTGAGGGGTACTAGGATGTGCCGGACACAGTGGCGGGCACATCCTGCATTTATAGAATTGTGGCGGGCGGTGCTCTCTGTACCGCCCGCCACAATGCTATAAATGCATTAATGCATTTTCATAAACAAAGCGGCAGGCACCGCACGGTGACTGCTGCTTTGTTTATGCAAATAAAGGGGGGTACCACCCCCCCCCCATGTGCAGCCTCCACCTCTCCTTCACTCTTGGGGCCCGCAGTGGGCCCCCAGAGTGAAGACTGCATGCCTTTCTGTGGCGGCATCGCTGCCGCGGAAAGGCATCTACACAAGCCCATCATAATATGGCTATTAGACACCGCCACCATATTAAACCTTTTCAGCCCCGGTCCGTAGGTGGCTCCCTACTAATAAGTCTGGGTTCAACCACCATTACAACTAAACTAAAGTGGTAGAGAGTCCAGTAAACGAATCAATAGGTCAAAGTTCTGTGAGGCTGGATTTTAGTGATGTAGAAGATATGCTAGGAGAATTTGAAGGTTAATGTTCTCAACAGACTCTAAATATGCATGAGGCCATGTGTCCCTGAACCTTCAACCACAACTGGAATGAAGCTGCCTTGGGAGATGGCCCCAATGATAGGGCCAGCCTCATTTCTGCTGCTATGTATGCAGTTGCAGACTAAGGCACCCTATCCAAGTCAGTGTATTAGTGAGCTCCTATAAAAATCCTGTTAGATGGTTATACCTGACCTGACATTTGTGCAGAAACAGGAGAATTCCACAATTTGCCAAACAAGAGACTGTTCTTTTTGTATCTTCTGGAGAATAAACATAAAGAAGTGGGGGATGTCGATGAGGCTATATTTATCAGCCTTGATGTAGTCCAGCTACAATAGGAATAACCATCTTGGTGCAGACTCAGAGAGTAGAGTGTAGCCCACAAGGCCAAACATGGAACTGAAAGTGATCTTCCAGAATCATGAACTATAGACATTTTTATTGACACAAAGCTCTTATGGAAGTAAACATCCATTAGGTCAATATATATCATTTAAGCTCCGTCAGATAAAAAGGTTCATTATTCTCTGCAGGGTCTCCATCTAGAATGGAATCTTCTGTACCCAGTGGTTGACCTTACAGAGTTTGAAGATCATTCAGAATCCTCCAATCACATCGGGTACAAGAAATGCAATTTCGGTCCCTTACTCCTCCATAGCCATGGATACCACAGTATGTGTCTGTAATAGAGCCAAAACAGCTTGAAACATGGCAATTTTCTTGAGATAAAAGTGAGACAATGGAGTATTCATGGTCCCAGAGTCTAGGGTAGAACCGGAGAAGTCAATTTTTATATCATTCCTTTACTAACCTTTAACATCAAGTTGATAGGAATACAGTTTCCAGTTGTCCTTGAAATACAGGAGTCAGTATACAGCTATTCAGCTGATGTCATTGTCAGCATGGTCAGGAGCACTGAGACTTCCCTTGGGAAGAGGTTCTTCCCTCCTGCTCAAAATGGCCAGAAAAACCTAATTGCTTCTGGCATTTGACTGAAAGTGGTACAGGACATCTCAGAGGTCATCGATTAGATGTCCTAAATGAAGAGGTGGACATAGATGAAGATGGCGGGTGATGACAAATTGAAGATGCGTTTTTTTTAGTCTTTTGAAAGACAAAGGAGTTTATCTTATCTTTCACAGCCAGAAATGATCATGCCACCAAAGGGAACTGAAAAGCAGCACATCCCTGAGATGAACTGGCATGCCAAACTTTAAGATAAAGATTATGTCAGGCAGGAAATGTGGCAACCTCAGCCAGAGAAGCGCACAAACAACATAAAAGCAGATGTCTGTTAAAAATGCTACTTGCTTTTCCATGGATTCTTAGGGGATAGAAGACTCCGAATCCTCTTTTTAAAGGCTTCATTGAAATGCAAAATCGAAGGTTGTAATGTATAGGTTCCAAACATTCCAGCATGCATGACAAGATGAGATCCAGATGAGAATTTCTTGAGAGCGCATTTTACCTTTAATCAGCAGGATCGTTAAGGATGGCCCCTCAGCCACTGAAATGTGACCCACAAGACCTACACCTAAAGAGCCCACAGGGGCAAAAACAGGAAATGGGTTATCCATGTCCTCGAGAGGGCATAATCTTGATATATACCCAGGAGCGCTGACTATGAAGATTCTTCCATTTTTTGAGGAAGAGGTGATCAGTGTGCTGGTCAGCAGACAAACGCAGTAGGAAGTGTCCTAGCAAAGGGTCAGATGAGGTTCCTGGAATGTCGACTACAGGAAATCTCACGTTTTCACAAACCTTGCAAGACTTCCAGAGAGCAAATATTTTCAATGTAGAATGTATTTTCTCCTTTGATTTGAAACAGTAGTTTCTTTACTTCCTACGTCAGAAATAGAGGATTCATGTGCCTTCAAGATCATTCTGAGGAGGAGGTGAAGGAACATGCAATGCTGTTACAGCTTCACCAATAGCGCAGCACAGCTTAGAATCTAATTCCTCTTGAATATGGGCCCTCAACCTTCAAGCCTGTTTTCTAGGAGGGGAGAGAGAATGAGAAACGCAAGTAGAAGAATCTTCCAAACAATGCCTTTTGTGAGCAAGTTTAATGTCTCGGCCCGTACCAAAAGGAGAAAAAAATTGCGGCGCCAAGTTCATGCCCACAAGAAGTACAACAGCTGGGTAGAGCCAGATGAGATGGTTCCTGCCGACCCCGAGAGAAGGAGGCACCACAAATACCTGAGGTGAGCGCTGTGGGGAACCAGCAGCAGGGTACACATGATGGGGGCACATGCCACGGAGGGCGGTCTCAGCACGATCCGGAGGTGCCGCCTCTCACAAATAAAAGTGAAAAGACGCGCGCAGTGGTGAGGGAGGGGGAGGGAGTTTGCACAAGCAAAACAGAGAGGCAGAGAGAGGAGGGCCCACGAGGCAGAGCGAGAGGTAAGCTCATAAGCGTGCGCCCGCGCGCGTAACTGCAAGCTCTAGGCCAGGGATGGTAGCATTTTCTGAAGCCCTCACTAAAAGTCTCGCCAGAGCAGCATATGTACTGGCTTAGACGAGACCTAAAAAGTGGGTTATTCATTTTGGAAGGGTTGAACCAACCAACCGGAAAAAACACCATCTTTTTAGGTCATACTGCAGTTCCATAAAAACTCTACTCATCCTCTGGTTGCTATGACAAAAGCAGTAGGCTAGCCCAGAGAAATATGTTCAAGCAGTACCAATCAACAAGAAAGCTAACCCCACAACACAATTCAATTCCAAAACAAATTAGAAACATTTATAGCAGTGTATAAAGCAAACATCACAACTATTGTTAAAAAATAAATAAGGGCACAGAAGATAAGCATTTTTTAAGAAAATATTTTAAAAAATGGCCATGGAATAATGAGGGAGTTAAAATGTTCTAGTCTTTGTGCATTACCGAAAAATACTAGGTCTAAAATAAACTCAGTTTGGGATAGTTTAGTAGCATATTATAACAGATTCACACAACAACACACATTCCACTATCACCGAGTCAGTATCACAGTAGCCTACAGCTTCAATATGAAAATCTTTATTTGTTTAATTAAAAAATCTTTTTCATCAAAATCATTCAAATTGTTAAAATACAGTGTTCACGTAAATGAACAATATCAAATCACCTTTATAACAAAAAGTGAAAATCAATACATAAAAGACAAATAAATACAATCCTAGACAACAAATCAGCATATAATCTTGTTTTTCATCCTTTTCATATGTTGATAAATAAATCCATATGAATAACAGAAAAAAACTTTTATAGCAAGTAGGCCACAAAGCGGCACATTTCGGAGGTATCTACAGGTCCAACCTCCTTCTTCAGACTTTACTAAACATTTCTCCCAGCATTTTTCTCTAAATAAAAATGTTTATAACAATCACATTATTAACAGCATGGTCTATTGATGAATTTATAAGACCACTCAAAGTATTCACATTGCATCTCAATCTTTAATTTAAAATGTAAAGATTGAGATGCAATGTGAATTCATTGAGCGGTCTTATAAATTCATCAATAGACCATGCTGTTAAAGATTTTTATATTGAAGTTGTAGGTGACTGTGATACTGATTCGGTGATAGTGAATTTTTGTGGTGGTGTGAATTTGTTATGGTATGCTACTAAAATATCCCAAAGGGAGTTTATTTCAGACCTAGTGTCATTTCGGTATCCTGCCCCTTTGGTGAAGTGGGACCCCTCTCTCTTATTTACACATTACCGAAAAATAGTCATGAGAAACAAGAAAGGGTAAGTGAACATTGTGTTCTCTCACAGTGGCCGATAGGTCAAGGCAGAGTCAGTTATCATCCATTCTGTTACACTTCAATGCTCTCAAAATTCCTGGCGTTCTTCTGTGGCACTTCAGTCACAGCTTTAAGGCTGAGTCAGACCAGTCTCTCTCAGCAACCTTCTGCAGCCAGGAGTCTCAGTATCTTAAAGATGCTGGAAATGTTACTCATGGTCCTCCTAAAGGCACCAGGTATTCAAAAAAAGCTTCTAGGATCCAAGTTTATACTTCTACGAGGTTCAGTGGGTAACTGTTTTGCCCACTTAGAATGGAAGACTTATTTTGCCATTGTGCCACTGAGGCAGTTTCAGGAGGGAAAAGGGAGGAGCTACACGACTATGGAGATCAGCCTTAGTCCCCAGGTTCAATCAGGGAGCAGGCACCACATCAAGCTTCTTCACAGGCAGCAGCCTTGTCTTTTCTGATGGCATGTTCCAGCTCCAGGAATATTTTGAGTAGTTGGTAGTGAAATTCCATTTTCATCCAGTGCTCTAGCCAATGGTTGGAGATCTCTAAGCCCAATTCATTCAGAATTTTAACCAATCGTCAACCGCGTTTACCTGCCCTTCCAATCTAAATTGGCTCCACCCATTGTTTCCATTGGCTTTGCTGCTTTTATTTTCTTTCTTTATATTTTATGGTTTTATTTGTTTTAGACTCTCCATCACCTGTTTGTCCCTCCCATGTAGCACTGCTTCCTTTCCGCCTTTCAGGCTGGCTGTTTCTATGCTTCCACCAGTGTCTACAATTTGGGAACTTTTTTTGCTTTTTTGTGAAGCACTCCACTAGAGTGCATGGGCCCAATTCACAGAAGTTAGGAGTCCTGTAGACTCCTAACTTCTGTGAATAGCGAAATGAGTAAGTGCCTTCTGTGAATACCAAAATGAGTAAGTGCCTTCTGTGAATACCAAAATGGTAGTAAGTTTAGGATTTTGTCAGTTCTGTGAATTGGGCCCATGCACTCTAGAGGAGTGCTTCACAAAAAAGAAAAAAAAAGTTCCCAAATTGTAGACAATGCCTTCTGTGAATACCGAAAGTCTTAAAGTTAGGACTTTTCTCAGTTTAGGAGTAGTAAAGTTGGGACTCCTAACTTTAGGACTCCTAAATGCCTTCTGTGAATATTGAAAGTCTTAAACTTAGGATGTTTCTCAGTTTAGGAGTCCTAAAGTTAGAACTTTACTACTCCTAAAGTGAGAAAAACCCTAACTTTAAGACTTTCGGTATTCACAGAAGGCATTTAGGAGTTCTAAAGTTAGGAGTCCTAACTTTACTACTCCTAAACTGAAAATAATCCTAATTTTAAGACTTTCGGTATTCACAGAAGGCATTTAAGAGTCCCAAAGGTAGGACTCCTAACTTCTGTGAATACCGAAATGACTAAGTGCCTTCTGTGAATACCAAAATGGTAGTAAGTTTAGGATTTTGTCTTAAGTTAGTTCTGTGAATTGGCCCCCGTGTGTTTTCATCAATGGTCTCCATCCTGTGCTTTTCTCCCCACCACTTTCCACTTCAGTGTGTTTTTGTTTTCCAACCGGTCTTCTCCCCCAACCTCCCTCCCTGCTTTTCCCCATCTTTGCTCTCCCGTTTTGCTTCCAACTTGCCTCCTGCAACCCAGTCCTGTTTTCATTTTATTTATTTATTTTTAAACCACTATTGCTTTTTCAAAGAGTTGTTTTTTAATACAACGTGGAAGAGCCAAGCATCCTTTATTCCTGAGCCAAAGGCCAAGATATTCCGTGCATTAGTCGAGCAATTCGCTCTGATACTCAAGGGGCTGAGACAGCAATGAGGAGGAAGGGAAGAGGGGTTTCCGCACAGAGCATATTGGCTGTGACACACTGCTGGCTGTGCTACTGCTGTATACTGATACAATGTGCTTTGAGTTCGGGGTCCGAGCTGTGCTGAGGGCGGGTTATAAGCTGCACTTCAAGTTGTTTCACTACACATGGTAACGCCAGTGGGAGAGCAGGACATAACACAAATCAACATACTAGAGATGGGTCAGCCAACAAATAAACAGGGAAGGCTAAGAGCTCATGCACTAGCCGAGCCATGAAAGTATTTGGTATGAAAATTATGCAACAATCATGATAAGATGTCTTCAAAATTCAAAAAAGTTTACTTCTTTATCGTGCTGAAGTGTTTCACTTTAGTAAGTGGTGGCTGATATGGAACGGGGTAATGGGACGGGGGAAGGTGGAGTTAAAAAAAAAAAAACATACCTCTGAACGGCTGCCGCTTCTCCTCCATCTTCTTCGACTCCCGGAAGCACACAGGTTCCCAGCCTCGCCTAAGCCAATCAGAACGCTGCTGTCACCTGCTTGACAGCAGTATCATGATGGTTCTGCTCTCAGATAGGGACTGAGAGCCTGTGCATGTTCTCCACACAGGCTGTGCAATACAGCCCAGTGGAGAACATGCTATGAACACATGACTGTTTGCAAAGCCAAGACGGCCGGCCAAACCGTCATGAGTACTTAGGTACACCAACCACTCCTCCCCCTGCTGGCTGTGACGACAGCTCAGCCCCGTCGCGGCTGGCCTCAAATGTGGCTCAGTATGGAAAAATAAAATGATAATAACATTGTGTTATTATCATTTATTTTCCCTTTTTTGCATTAGTCAGAGAGCAGTGGGGCAACGTCACTGACTTTAGTACATAGGATCTTATCTCTGCATTCAAAAGTGTGTATTTTAAATGAGAGTTTTTAAACAAGAACAGAGGACCATTCCTGCCACCACCTTGACGAGAATGTTATTAGCGAACTAAAAGGTACATTGGTTGTCATATAAACCCTATATTTGTCCTAGATTCTTATAGATGGTGCAACATTATATGCTGATAAATCAAACACAAGATTTTTATACAGCTAACATCCTGAGCTCATGGTATTTATTAGGATCACACAATTTGGTCAAACATGCTCTGTCCATCGTATACTTATCCCCCCTTCATTTTATCCCTCCTTCGTGTGTTTTTCTCCCTGCCCTCCTATTTTTTAAAAATTTCTATCTATGATAGGTACATACAAGTGGCATGCATCATTAGGTGGGCGTGTGCATGTGTGGTGGCACATGTTTGTGCATATGCGAATATGCGCATGCTCACGTCTACAAAATGATGCTCCCACATCATTGCACCTTTTATCTCTCCTTTTTGATTATGCTGGATTGCATCAGAAAGAAGTGTTTTTTGCCAGTGCTGAACAACATCACAAAAGGTATTTGCAAAGTAAATGGGTCCTCAAGGCGCAGCAATTTGGATTTGCCAATGCTTGTTTTTAAAATATATCTTTCAACACTTAAATAGATTTTATTATTTTTTCAGGAAAAGTTTCAATAATATTAAGGATATATAACATTTGTGTAATTTGCTTTTAAACAGTTATGTGAAATTTCGGCAAAATGATGCATGATTACACAAAATACAAATTGTCACTTTACGCTATAATTTCGCATGAAATTCGATGCTGGGATGCATTTCGGGCTTAAACTATGCACTACAAAGCACCACCGCAGTGAAGAAGAAGACAATAATTGTGTAATTCCAAGTTTATTCAGCGCAAGATAACGCATTTTCTTTTTTTTTTTTTTTCTTTTTTTTATTGGAAAACCTCAAATATACCATTACAGGAGATTGCAGGCACAGACCAAGAATCATCGACAACAGCATAAAAGGATATAAAGCCTCGCGCAGCGAGGGAAAACATTACTGCAGTGGTCAGCGTAAGCCTATAGTAAGGATCAATAAATGGATATGTCCACATTGTATCAGGAGTTGGGAGGATTTCCTTTTATGATAGGATTCGAGGATATTATAGCGTGCAATTTTACGAAAACAAAAGAATAAAATTGGAGCAAATCCCAGAGCAGGAGAGTAGTCATCATTAAAGGAGCACGTAGTGGGAAGCATGATAAAAAGAATCACCCACCGAAACACAGTGTCCCACAAGCAAGAGACTAAGAGCAACAGCTAAGTCACATGAAGACACATTACAGTAGACTCCCCAATAACACTGGACCCCGATCCCAAATTAAGTAAGAAGGTGTATAGGAACAGAAAAGAAACAGAGTAAAGGGAAGAAAAAGAAAAGAGGGCCATAGAAACAAAGAAGGAACACAAAACACATCCCATCCCCCAACCCCCCACCCTGCATACCAGCGGAAGGCCACGCCCCCCCCCCCCCCTAGGCATGCCTGTTGCCCCAAGAAACCCCAAAAGCGGGAAATAACGGAGGAGGGCCTTAGCTCCAGCCCCAGGCTCACCCCCAACCTCCCCCACCCCCAAAAAGCGGAAATCCACTAAGTAGGAGCGTGGGAATTAGTGTATGGTCATCCCAGCCATCCAAAGTCTCCAGTTCAAACAAAGTTCCGTTTCGGCACCGAGGTCACATAGGAAATATCTTACACAGGCAGCGGTCAACCCTGACCAGTCCGGGAGAAAGTCAGCATTCTTCCCAACTCGTGCGCAAAGAGTCGCAGTAAACCAGCAGTACCAGATGGGGGCCGCACTGTTCCATGACAAAGACCACAGCAGTAACAAAGGAACATTTCTCCAGGGCATACCAACTTTCAACGGTAGTGCAGGGCGCCTATGGCCGGGAAACAGAGGAGCTGGTAGGAGATCAAAGAGGGTAACAGATGCACCGTTCCGGATATTATGTTCCTTAGTCCCATCATCCAGCGTCACACACTCCTGGGAGTCTACTGCTGCAGCAGCCAGGGACAGGTCGGGCATACACTCCCTGCTGTGTGCATCCGCGACCAAATGTGCCACAGCAGGAGAAGTTACCAGCTGCGTGGGGCGTACATCCGTCCACAGACCTTTCAGGGCAATGTGCAAGTCATTGATGGCCAGCCAAACGTCTCTCACCGTAAGCGCCATCTTCCCTAGTCAGTTTGTCGGGACCTCGGGTCTCAAGGAACAAAGAAAGAGCCGCCGCAGCAGCGGTCCGGCTCAAACAAATAACGCGCAGTTCGTAAAGGAGTTGCGGAGAGTCACACTCAAGCCCTCGCTCAATTACAGCGGCACGCACCTCTTACCGCATTTTGGTTGAAATCTGGTCCGGGCAATCAATTCTGCCTCACAGCGTAACTTTCCCAAAGTCATGGATACCAGCCAAAAAATCTATATTGAGCAGCTTGAAGGTCCGGCGCCGCAATGCATTCGATGCCTGCGACAAAGGTGGTTTCAGTTTCACACTCGGGGCACCGGATCATCATGGCTGATCGGGGCCATTATTTGTCGCTTCTGAGGCGGTTGTGACGCAACCCGAGGTCCCGGCTCATCCGGACTGGAGGCCGGAGACTTCAGGACGACGATTCTCAGCCATCCAGGGCGGTGCGTGGACCGGAGTCACACGGTCGGGCTCCACCGCTGCTCCTCTGCACGGGGCCGCGGCTGGGGTGCAGGATCGCGGGCAGGATGTCATGGGAGACGAGGGCGAGCGGCGGAGCTGGGCATCCGTGCGGCCATCTTGGCCGCCGTCCTGGCTCCTCCCCATAACACATTTTCTTAACATAAAGTAAATAGCCCTGATGTGCAGTTATCTTTTTCCTTGCACTTGCAATTTAACATTTTGACTGACTGTTTCCTCCATCCCTTCCCTTGACAGATACATACAGTGAAAACAAGTAATGGTTGTAGGAGAGTAGGGTCTGCTTTCTATGGTCACCCCCACTTTTTGCTGTGATTCTCTGTTTTTTTTTACTTTAGTGTGGCTGTGGGCCTGCTAATCAGACCCACAGCCCAGCTGTTCTCTCTCTAAATTGATACCATGTACCTTAGGTACATACCAGATTGGTTACTGGGTCACCCTTGTGAGCCCCTGTATAGTGTACCATAGGTACCCAGGGCATAGGTGCACCTTAGGCCTACCAGGGGCTGCAGCATGTATTGTGCCATCCCTGGTTTGCCTTCCAAACTGACACGACAGGTCTGTTCAAACAGCCTGGGTAAGGTGGTTAATCACCCCTTACTTAGATATAGTATACCTATATCTACCTTTATATATAGACACATATACACCTATAAGCCACTCCTATGGTAGGGCTCGACAATCCTGGAGGCAGAGTGCTTGGTTCTATGTGAGAGGGTGACCTAGCATGAGCTGAGCCCCTCTGCAGCTTTCGGAACCATCTCCTTATAGCTGTTCTATGATGTAGCCATACCATATACTCTTAAGTGCATTATAATCCTTGCGGTTAATGCTGACTTTGGTCTGGCTTTTTCAAAACATGTTTTGTAAGGTGTCAAACACTTTGGAATACTATCCCCCGCCAGTTCTGGCAGCAGGGGTAGCATTCCACCCTTCTAGAGGGAGAAGACATGTAGTTACTGCTTTACCCGGTTAAAGTTAAACAGAGCCTCAGCATCACAAAATGGATGCTGCTGCCAGAGACACGAGTCTGACCTCCTGCTGCTGGACGAAACTCCGGCAGGAGAGGCCTGGACAATAGGTTTTCTGTCCAGGGAGGTGCCAGCACCTCCCCAGACAGAGTTTTGTCTATTGGGGCAGGAAGGGCTGCATCAGCAGATGCTTTTCCAGACACTGCCTACGGCACACAAGGTGCTCCATGCTTAGCCCGGTTCAAACCAGTTGCTGGGGCACTCAGCCCCAGCTCTGGTGCGAAACTGGACAAAGGGAAGGGGGTATAACCACCCCCTGCCCAGGTCCACCCATATGAGGGACCTAGCCATGTAGTCCTGCCCCCATCCTACGTATAAGTATAGGAACTGTGTCCCTAGGCTTTAAGATTACCCTGGACGAATCTTTAAAAGATATATGCTGGGCCTTCGACGTCCCATTCTGACTGGAAGACGGAAGTTATCTCCCTTGTGGTCAAGGATTGACCACCCTGTTCAAACAGGCAACAACAGCAACTTTGCCGGTCTGCATTTTCAAGGATCCCGCCGGACCCCAAAGAATCTGCGACACAGGAACTAGACTCCCAGACTTCTCTGACTCAGACTCACATCCACAGCAAAACTGAGACCCATGGCAAACACGAGAGATGTGGGACCGGACACCCTAGACCTCTTGCATTTTGCTACCTGCACTCCTTTCCTGAAGCCTCAGTAAGTTGTTCATTGGGGTACAAGAAGCCCCAGCCCTGAGCACTACTTGTACTGAAGCCCAGGCCCCCACACTCCGCGAGTGTCCCGTGGGCCCTACCTTTGCATTTCAGCTCAATGTGTCTTCCCAGTTCCTTGCCTGGTGGTTAGTGAGACCCCTGAAGACTCCATTTTGAAACTAACTCGCTTTACTGGTTGCTCAAGGCTTGCACCAGCTTCCCTGAAAAGGAAAAGTTCCCCAGACATTTCTGGTCTGCAACAGAGCCAATCTCGACATCCTGCGTGGGTTGTGGTTTCCAAAGCTTGTTGGGTCAAATCCGATACTGACACCGCAGTCATCTAGATCCATTGTGGGACAGCTCAAATCCAGCTCCTGGTCATCGTCGATGCCTCCTGGACCTCGTGTCTGAAGAGACAAGTTTGACTACTTCACCTGAAATCACCCGACATCGCCTGGTTCCTTCCTGGTACCTTCCTGGTCAATGGCTAGTGACCCAGACTCTGTCCCTTCTGCTTTCAGGTTCTTCAGATCTTCAATCCACCATTGGATCCACCCAGACACCTTTCCTCTGGTCGCCTGCAGCACTTCTTTACAGCTCTCCATAGAAAAAGACGACGAAACGCCACATGAAAAGACACCTATGCACCTGGTTTAACAGGAGTACTCCGGTGCTCCCGTGGGTCTTGACTCTTGAAGTGTCCTAGTTTAAAAGGGTTCCATCCTAGTCCATCCGGAAGTGTCCTTAAATTGCCTATTTGTAACTTTTACTAACTCCATAGAAAGTCAATGGTAACCCGCACCTGCGTTTAGACACTGCACGCGGCTCCCGTGGGCCTCCTACTTCCTAACCTTTGGACAATTAGTGTAGCCCCAGCGATTCCACAGGCCCGAGGCCTGCTTTCTAATTATCTTGTGGTACTTATACCACTTTCTTAGTATATGGCTTTTGAGGCCCCTAGGGCATAACGCATACTGTGCAACTTATCGTATATTAACTGTGTGAATTGTATTGTATTTTGACCTCTGACCTCATAAAGAGTGCAAAGGGGTTGTGTTTAGATTAAATACATATATATTTGCTATGTACCTTGTGTGGTGTCCTTTCATTTGGTACTCAAGGGATTATAATTGGTAAAACAAATTGCTTAACTCGCCTACAGAAGTCTTAGCCTGAAGACTGCTGGTTCATGCTACCACTACGATAGCTTTCTATAAGGTTGACTTTACAACCACCATCAATAAGGGTCGATTAGACTGGTGCAAGGTGCCCACTAGAACTAGTGGACATCATATGCCAGGCTAAATTCTCACGATGGTAGTCCCAGTCAACCGCCACTATGAGCCCGCAGTCTTGTGAAGGATTTTAAATTGTTGTGTCTTGTAAAGCGCACTGCTACCCGGAGGCCTCGTAGCGCTATAGACCGCTGGGGAACCCGTCCTGGCTTTCCCTGTGAGATAGTCCCTCCTGGGGGTCTCCAAGGTGAAACCAGGCATCTCCGGCGTTTGTGTGGGGCCGTTGTGGAGATGAGGCAAGCTAATGCCCAGAGTTGCCGAGTGTGCTCCCTGGTCGGAGTAGGCACCGATGCGAGAATTATCAGTCCGCTGATCCTGGTCCAAGACCCTGCCGCGTCGGGAATCGAACCCTGGTCCCGGGCCGTTCTCTGCACTCGGGTCTGCCGCCTCTAACCAGTGAGCCACACCTCTCCACTAATGAACCACTAGATCAGGGTAACTGTCAGTGAAGTCAGCTGAGGCTCCACTGACTGAGACTCCACCAACAGAAACCCAGAGATTTACCCAAATCTACATAGAGAAGGGGAATTGTGGGTTCGCAGGGGCCTAAGGAAGATGAGGAATTGGGTTGTTGGTTGAGGGAGGTATGAGCCTTTCTCAAGCAACAGCCAGAATTCTTGTTAGGGTGAGCTATAAACAGTCACTAAATTAACCTGTGACTAACCCTCTGGTAGCTTGGCACAAATGTAGTCATGCTTAACTTAGAAGCAATGTGTAAAGCAGTTCTGCAGCACTTAAACTGCAATAAAGTGAAACACAACACAAGAAAAATCCCACACCAATTTAGAAAAGTAAAGTAAAATGTAATACAATATTTTTCACCAAAATGACAAAAATTCAAACAGTAGAACTGGAGATATGCGATTTCAAGGTTTTAAGGTGCCTAAATGTGAAAAGCACCAACTGTTATTATCTGGTCAGGCCTGGCTGGGTCAAAATCACAAGTTCAGGCTGATCAAGAAGGAGTGTGGGCTGGACACAAGGACCAAATTAGTCCCACTGATAATTGTACCTTATGTCCTTGATGCGGAGCATTGTGTTGCACTGCCTCATTCCAATGAGGAGCTGCGAGGCCCTGTGTCGAGTTGCATCATGCTGTGTCAGTTCTGATGAGGATCTGGGAGGGCTGCGAAGCGAGATCCTGCATCAAGTTATGTCACGCTGCCTCCGGTCTGAAACCCACAGTTGGGCCACGAGTAGAATATACTCTGATGCCAGTCAAACATCAAGGACCGGTGGGGGCACCTCTTGAGGATCAGAAATCACGTCAGCAGCATAGGACAGCAGCAGGGCACAGGCACGTCCAGTTGAGTATGGGCAGCTTGGCATATGCAAGGTAGGTCTTTGGAGCTTGTTATGTCCCTGTAGCTCAGAACAGGAGTCCAGTCAGCTAGCCCTTGGAGCCACTCTGGTGCTTCTGAGTTCAAGGAGCAGATCTAGTCTTCTTTCTTCAGGCAGCAGAGTACAAGGCAGTCCTTCCAGTAGCAGGGCAGCAGAGCAGTCCTCATTGTGAGTCTTTACCGGTCCAGAAGTGATCTGAAGAATGAGTCTGAATGCCCCATTTTTATACCTCATGCTACCTTTGAATTGGGAGAAGCTTCTGGAGTTTTCTCCCAACAGAGGCGTTTGCAATTTCCTGTTTCTCTGCCCTGGTTCCAATCTGTCTGCAGTCTGGGTTAGTGTGAATATCATTAGTGTGAACTGAGGCAATGACTTTTAAGTGAAAGTGCGACACGTACCAACTCTGCTCCTCCCATTAAGTCAGGATAGCCCATCTGCCTACACCCAGTCACTCTATTGTGTGGCTGTCTGGGAGGAATACACAAAGGCCAACTGACAACTTCACCTAGTCATGTGACTGCAGGTACAAATGGTAAGGACAAGAAAATGCAAACTTTCTAAAGTGGCATTTACAGAAATCTGATTTATAATCGGACTTTACCATTAAAGACGGTTTTAAACTACAATTCCTCAGACACCAAACATGATATTTCTACCTGTTCCCAAAGACAAGCTACACCTTTATTACCTGTAATAAGGTAACCCAATGTTGTCTTATGGGAGAGGTAGACCTCTCAGTGAAAAACGAATTTGTCCGTTGTTCACTACCAGGGCATGTAAAACTTAAAAGTACATGTCCAACTTTTTAAATACACTACACCCTACCCTATGGGCTGTTTAGGGCCTACCCAAAACTCACTCTGTGCATATTGTATTTTAGACAACAGATATTAAACTACAGACTACAAAATCTGTCCTTATACAAGAGCTAAAAACAAAAAGCAATCTTAAAGAACTTCATGGATGCAAGTGCTAGCTTCCCCCTCTACATCCTTCAACAACTTTAAGATAGAACTTCTCTCATGAACTGTGCATGGAAGAGTAGAAGGTAATACATGCCCGGGATTTTGGCAAGGCTTGCATTGTGTGCACTCATTAACCCTTCCAACCATCTAGCCACCAATGCTTCAGTTCATGCACTCAGTCTTCCCTGAACCTTCACCAGAAAACGAAACATTTTCTCACACTGCTTTAATCACAATGGATCCTCATTGCTCTTTCAGTTATAAGCCAGGCCACTTAGCTGTGCCATTGACTGTTTCACATAGATAATGCGCAACAGTGCCATACTTCATTCACTTCAAGCTCACAAAAGTACATCAATTACGAAGAACAAGACGCAAAATGTTAAAGTAGAAACAAAAATTATTACAAACAATATCCGACTGTATACAATCTAAACTATAATGATAACATTGTACGTAAAAATATGGAACCTGCCTAATGTACACTGAGAGACCCAACAAACAAGAAATAAGGGTCAGATGTACATATTTTTGAGATTGTGATTTTCTAATTGCGATTCTTTGCGAATCGAAAGGTGGAAATCGCAATTCCTAATGCACGTAACACAATAATTTCATTTTGCGATTCCTAATGGGGTCACACTCAAACAAACTCATGAATATTAGTTAGTTAGGTCGCAATTTGTGACCCATTAGGAATCACGGCCATCACAAGGGTGGTGGCTTAGCAGTGTCAGCAGACCATCATATCTGCGATTGATTTTCAATAAAGCAGACCTTTTTTTGCAGCTCTTTTCGTTTAAGGTAAAAAAGGACGCATTTAAAAAGAAAAAATGAAACTTTGAGGTTTCATTTTTTAAGAACAGGCAGTGGTCGCCCCTTCCAAGTAGCATTCTAGCCTATGGAGAACAGGTAGCCTTCAATAGTGAAAAACGAAAATAGCTGTAATTCACTATTAGGACATGCTACACACACCAGAGCATGTCCTACCTTATACTTAGAATGCACCCTGCCCTTGGGCCTACCATAGGGGTGTCTAATATAAAGCAAAGGGAAGGTTTAGAGACTGGCAAGTGGGTGCACTTGGCCAAGTCGACATGGAAGTGCTAGACGGCCCATAGGCCATGCAATGGCAGACCTGAGACACATTTTACAAGCTTTTTCTGTGGGTGGCACAACCAGTGCTGCAAGCCCACCAGCAGCATTTGATTTACAAGCCTTGGGCACACATGGTGCACTGTACTAGTGGCTGACAGGTAAATCAAATAACCCAATCATGGAGTCACTAATCAAAACATCGATTTAACATAGGGAACACTTGCACTGTGGCACTGATTAGCTGATGGCTGTTTACCGCTCCACATCCCCATCAAGTCAGAGATGGCCCATCCTGCCAACACCGATTTCCCCTTTGTCTCACTGTTTAGGAACAAAACACAAAGACCAACTGCCAGCTGCACATAGTCGTGGCTGCAGGCACCAAATGGTAGGTACAAGAAAATGCCAACTTTCTAAAAGTTGTATTTTCAGAATTGTGACTTAAAATCCGACTTTACCATTAAAGAGGGTTTTAAATTACAAAACTCAACATTCCTATTTGCTCCCAATTTAAAGTTACCACTTATTAAATCTAATAAGATAAATGTATCATAAGGGGGTGGTAGGCCTCACAGTAGTAAAGAATACAATTACGAAGTTTTCACTACCAGGGCATGTAAAACTAAAAAGTACATGGACAACGTTTTAAATGCACTGCACTCTGCTCTCTGGACTGTGTAAGGCCTATCCTAGGGGTTAATTATATGTATTAAAAAAGGTAGTTTGGGTCTGGCAAAAGGTTTGACCTTGCCAGGTCGTAATAGCAGTTTAAAACTGCACACACAGGCTGCAATGGCAGGCCAGCCCAGGACATGTTTGAAAGGGCTACTTAAGTGGGTGGCACAATTAGTGCTGCAGGCCCACTAGGAGAATTTAATTTACAGGACTCGAGTACATGTAGTACCACTTTATTAGGGACTTAAATGTGTTAATTGGGTCTAAGCCAATCTCATGATGTTTAAATGTGCGACCACAAGCACTTTATGTAATGTAAATGTAAATGTATAGGCATTTATATAGCGCACTACTTACCCGTAGGGTCCCAAGGCGCTTCGACCGCTGCGAAACCCTTCCGGGCTTCCCTGAGAGATGGTCCTTTAATGGGTATCTCCAGGGTGAGACCAGGCATCCCCGGCGGTCTGGTGGGGCCGTTAGTGAAGATGAGGCAAGCTAATGCCCAGAGTTGCCGAGTGTGATCGCTGATCAGAGTGGGCACCGAGGCGAGAGAATTATCGAGTCCGCTGACCCTGGTCCAGAAACCTGCCGCGCCGGGAATCGAACCCTGGTCCCAGGCCGTCCTCTGCTCTCGGGTCTGCCGCCTCTAACCAGTGAGCCACACTACTTATCACTGATTAGCAGGGGTAAAGTGTGCAGGGTCATAATAGCCAACAAAACAGGTTCAGAAAATAGGAGGGTGAAGGCCAAAGTTTTGGGGTTTACTCTGCAGAAAGGGCCAATGCCAACAGAGATGCAGCCAGGAAATGCCCTATAAAGGTTTAGGGAATGATTCAAAATTCTCACCATATTCTACATCACTGGTTTGGTTGTTGACTCAGAGGGTGTCTTTAATTGAAAAGGCAAATGAAGGTTAAGTTCACTTTGAGCCATTTCCCATTCCAGGTGAACCCAGATGTTGGGATCAGTTGTCCTTGGCCACATGTATGCTATTTGTGAAAAGTTAAATGTGGTGTAGTGGTGTATGATGCTGCATAACCTAAGACCACCATATTTCCTATGAGAAATCATTTTGGAGATTTTTAGTCCCGGTTTCATGCTACCCCAGATAAAAACTGTAATGCCCTCATTGATGGAACAGACGACCTTAGTACAAATTAGAAGAGGTAACATTCCCAGAACATAGATTCATTTTGAGGCCACCACCATTTTCACAGGTTGTAGGTGCCCTCATGTGGACAGGATTAGTTAGTTCCATTTTGCGTAGTCTATGTTAGTCTTCGTTATGAGTAGGTCTGTATTGTCTGAGATAATCCCCTATAGCCACCTACTGATAAGGATTCCTTGGTATTTGAGCTGGGACTTTCTCCATATGAATGAATTGAGATCCTGTAATAGTGGCCTTCATTGTAACACACAACATTAGGACTTTGCTTTTTTCTCAATTGATTTTATAACCCGATATCACTAAGAAATCTGTCATGAGGTACATTAAGACTGCTAAGGAGCTGCTTGGGTCCGTTAAAGTAAGGTAAATATGTTCTGCATAAAGCAGTTTTGAAAAGGCGACAGGAGTAACTACGCCTTCAATCTGGGATGTCTGGTGAATGGAAGGAGCCAGTGGTTCCATTGCTAGCAAAAACAATAACAGCAACATGAGACATCTTTGGCATGTCCCTCTATGCACAAGAAAAAGCCCGGCAGTTGACCAGTATAGAAGTGATTTGCTACAGCCATCAAACCTTCTTGATAAAGTATTTCCTAAATCCATTTTCTGCTTAGTGTGGAGCCTATGTCTCCACTCTACATGATCAAATGCTTTTTTAGCATCAAGGGATCGGGCAAGGCATTCTCTTTCAAGTCCTTCATTAACCATAGAATATGTGCTAGGGATCGTTAATGGTTTTGTAAGGTTCGTCGTGGTATGAATCCCACCTGTGAGTGGTATGTCAGACTTGGAATAACTTTGTTAAAGCACGTGGCTAGAAGGCTGTCTAAAATTTTCATATCAGTATATAGAAGAGAGATAAGACAATAGTTGCTAAAGAGCCGTGAATCCCTGCTCGGTTTCAGGAGGAGAGCTATTGTGGCTCTGTTGGAGAGGGACAAGATTGTGCCTTTCCCTTCTGCCTCATGGGAGGCCCTGTGTAGCTGTGCCACTGCTTTGTCTTTAAAACACTCTTCACTCTCTGGCTTAGAGTCCAAGTGTTAAAATCCACCACACTTTTTCCTGAGATATTTAGCAGCGATAGACTTCTTTTCAAAATATTAAGTCTCTTCAGTTGGTGTGGCATCACCAGCGGCGGCTCCTCTGTTATGGTGGAGGAATGTCGCCCTGGCTGCTGCTAGCGCAGCAGGCACACATTCATAAAATGGCAATAAATACCATTTTAATATATGTGGTAGGCACGCGCCGTTACAGCGCGAGGGCAGGGGGTCGAGATGATTAGTGCAATTGCACTATTACGTCAAGCCCCTGCCAGTGCGCATATCAGCTTGGCCGACTGCCTTCAGCCAGCAAATCTGACGTGCGAAGTTCACAGCCTGCAATGTCACGGCTGAGAAACAGCCCAGGGATTGTAGCCGCAGGCCCCCAGTCTCAAAATGAGCACTGGGATAGTCTGCTCCAACCAATCCTGGAGAGGCGCTGCTGCTCCAGGATTGGTTGGATTTGTGGGGCGTAAGGGAGGAATTCCCTCTCTCTCCATCCCTAGACGTTCAGGAGAGTGCTCCACGCCCCACCATATTTTAATGTTGCCGGTCACCATTGGACATCACTGTGGCGGATATTCTGATATTCTTGACCCATGCTTCAAATGTGCACCTGAACGACACAAAGTATGTTCCTCATTTCAACTATAGGCCCAGATTTCCAAACATTTAGCATTTGGTTTGCATCACAAAAGTGAAGCAAACCTGTGCAAAATGTATTCGTTGGATTTCCATTCCAGTGCAAAACTTGTCTTGCTATGGAAAGTTGCATCACAGTAAGACGAAGCAGCACCAAGTGCTGATTTGCATTACTCTGTATCAAAGAGGTATTCCATGGTGCTACATGGATATTCCCATGCAACCACGTATGGTTTTTTACACAAAACCCTCTCTACTAACATTAGTAGACAGTGTGTTGTAACAAAAAATAAGGCACTTTGAAGCTGGCTTAAAAAACTTTTCAAACTTTGTACTTGTGTTGAACTGTACAGTACGCATCTGAAGTGGGAAAGGGGCTTTGCGGGGGGTGGCCGACCGGAGGGAGGCTCGCCCCCCAGGGGAAGTTTGGGGCCCCGGGAGGAAGGGAGGGGGAAGAAATAGACGGGGGGACAGGAAGGAGGTTTGGGCTGGTTGGGCTCCTTGGGCGGTTTGGGCTCCTTTTGGGCTGGGAGGGTATAATTACAGCCATTTTGGGTCACTGGGAACCATTTTGGTGACAGTGACCCAGCAGCCGAGCTTAGGAAGTTGTTGTCCCACCCGCCCGCCCTGGAGGTAGTTTTGGTGGAGGAGGGTGCCTGGGGGGTGGTTTTGATTACAAAGGGGTTTTCCTGGAGGGGTTTTGTTGGGAGCAGGTGTGTTGGTTAGGCTGATGGTATGATGTCGCTGGGGGCAGGTGCTGGAAATGTTTTTGTGATGGCGCTTTTCCTAGTTAGGGGGGGGTAGGATAGGAGGAATGAGGTTTCATGGACAGAGGGTGAGGGAGTGTACAGTGGCAGGAGTTTTAAAGCAGTTGAGGCAGGCGTTGGGGTAATTGGTAAATATGTATATGTTGTTGCGGGGAACCTTTAGGGGTGGGGGTGGGGGTTGAGCAGGTATGTGTTATTTAGTTAGGACTAGTTTTGTACGGCAAAGGCCAAGGATGTGGTTTGTTAAGATGCACCTGTTTCCCAATAATGCGGCCTTTATCACACCTTAAATTGTCTCCGGTCTGTCTTTCCCCTACCCGTCTCCCGATGGGCCCCAAAGTTTTTTAAGTTAGCCTAAGCATAGTTTTTTGCACCAGAAAGGTAGCCTTCCAGTACAAAACCTATTCTAGGCTCTATGGTGAAAAGTGTGGGCGTGGAGCTAGGCAGTCTTATAGTGCACGGTCTTAGTAGGTATGGTGCATTGCTGCTCTCTCCCTCTCACGCAATGCAGTTGGTGCACAGCGTTGTGGGACACCTTTGTAAACCAGGCATTGTGCCACATCATTTGCACCAACAGTTTGCTTCTTGAGCCACACTCGCTCTTTGTGCCAAAATCTAAACTGTCCAACAGCTGCTCGTGTTGGGTCAACACCAAATACCCTTCCTGCTCAATGTACATCCCTTTGACACCACACCCCTGGCCTGCTTCCTCTTGTGATCTCCTCAAACACCCGTCTTGCTTGGGTTTGCTGTATACCTTGGTCTGGTAAAGGCCATTCATTTCCTTTTTCTTGCTCGTCTTATATCTACAATTTGTTCTGACCAATGCGCCTTTTCAGGCTGGTGATTTACTTGCAATGCACTGCATGGTGCTTTGCTTTTTTGCTGCAGCAAAAACGTGAAACTGATGGTCCAGGAAGTTATTAATGATTTCATTAGTATATATTATTAAGAATGAACATGTCTCCTGAATCCCACGGGGGAAGCCTGGTAGACAAAAGGAGATTTCAGCAAGTTCTGACGGCAAAGCCTCCCAATGAATCATATGTGGGAACCAGTCCAAGCTGCTGCTGGCTGATCCTGTACTGGAAGCGAAATAAAAGCTGCAAAGTTAAATAAGTATTCATCAGCAAGTACAGTCTGTGCAGACAGCACTCCTACGGTGCCCGTTTTATTTAGCAACAGGGGGCATCGCATCGTATTCTTGGGGAGGATTTACAAAATACAGTCAGAAGTGCACTACTTAGGTGCATGCCGATGATTGAAGTAAATTCCGAATATCATCGAATTTACAATGGGGACAGAGCTCCTCATCGGAAATTGCAACAATCGCAGATTGCAATGAGTGGTTCTGGAATTGTTTGTGAATTGTATGCTACAATGTATACGGATGTAGGCATGCTTAAATTTGTGATAAGGATACATTTACTCCTACCTAAATGTGACGCACATATGCATTTGCACGTTGAAAACGATGTGCTTTTTGTTTCTTTACTAGGGTTCATCTTTCCTGGGCAGGAATTCATTCCTCTGCATTCCCATCATTGTGACAACCTTCCCTCTCCATTTACACCAAGGATACTAACTCCTGCACTTGACAGGAGTAACATTCCACGTGCATCCGAGTGGGAACATATCTGTTAAACGTTGGTGAATATCTTCAAATTCTTATTTGTGGGCTTTTGCCTACTTAGGCATCCCCACCTTGTAAACCCCATACCCGACCCAGTAAGCATGTTTGGTCACCTTAAAAATCACTCCATATTGGTATCACCTTAATTGTGAGCCAATCTAATTACAAGAATAATGTCACATTTGCTAAATTGGGCCAATGATGGTTTGAGCATTGTCTATTTAAACAGGACAATGGAGTTCTGCTTCACTAAACCAAAGTGTATACTTTGGTATAAATCACTTTTTTTACTCATTCACCCATCTGCAGAAACAAACTATGTGCAGAAACAAGCTGTACTGAAGCACAGTACTAAAAGATGTACATTTCTTTTTTCTGACCATACCTTTATAAGCAGTCTTTCTCTCTGCTTTCCTCCATAGTCAAGCTTCGCCCCTTTTCCATCAGGGGCTGTTTGTGATTGGGGGCAGTTTATCCTCCACCATGGTGCAGCAGAGGTATGAAAAACGATCATTTCTCAGTGCAAACGTCTCAGGCTGTCATCTTCTTTTTATTCCTTTGCGGAGCATCGTCTCACCTGCGATCACGTTGTCCAACTCCAAAATTTCCATTGGTGAGAATTGGTTCTTGTTTCTGCTAGCTCTTCTTGAACCGCTGTGGGCACAGGTTCCCCCTGGTGTTCGGCCCATCAAGGGAGCCTCTAAAAGTCTGCCTGTTCCATCTCTGGAAATCTAAAATGCCAAGTCACTGATCCTGATCTAGAAATCCCTCCTCTTGATCCCCAATGGCATGTTTCACGACTTGAACCACCCACACACAAGCACAGTAAATATATGACATTGCATCTCATTGAAGTTTAGTTGAAAGGTCTTTTTAACAGCGGCCATTTCCTCATTTGGTCGGTTGAATCCTGTTACATGGGATTCCTGCTGGCAGCCACTAGTGCGGTAGCTTGGGTGCCCCGAGGGCGATGCTGAACACGACCTTCTCAATTAAGTGACCGGTGCTTTCTCAATCCTCTTGAACTGTAGACTGCAACAATGAAATGTAGAGTTCTTTAGAGGTGGACATGAGACAACCCTATGCTGTGGTCCCTAGTCTTCATTTACAGAGCTCACCAGTATGGTTTGGGCACAGATGATGCCTTTTTCTATGACAAAGTGTGAGTATATTGCACCAATAGGCTTCCAGGGGGTAACTTCATGGAGCTTAGAGTAAAACACAGATGGCATCCGTGAATGGCTTCCAGAGACATGTCTCATAACCTTCGTAAGATGCTTAGCTCAGTAGTGCAAGCTCTTATGACAGTTCTGTAGCCATTTTAATTCCGGTACATCCCTTGCCCTGGATCAGCACTGTCTCTTGAATCAATGACCTTCTTGAGCACCAACATTTGTAACCCCGTCATCAATAGCAGGAATCCCTCAGTGTGTGGCGCGCAGATGCATTTCATAGGAAAGGGCATTGTAGTATATTGTTCTTTTGTTTGATTGGCTGTTGCCCACTGTGTCCATCACTCGCTTCAGGTTGTGCTGTTGTGAGCTGCAGATCTTTTTTTCAGGCACTTTGACCCGTCCCCCAGGGTGGTTTGAGCACGAACGAACCTCAGCATTTCTAATGTGTTTTTTGGTTCCACTGAAATCTACCCCTAAGATCCGCAGCAAGCCGTTTTTGTGCTCTTCATATTATGTTCAGCTGAGGCGTGTCTACCTTAATGCAGCATGTTAAAGCAACATGGAAAATGCAAGAAACTCAAAGTCACTTTTAGAGGCAAAATAAACAATGTTAATCGCTCCATAGCTGCTCATAGAGTCACCACCTGAAGAGAAGCCTTGAAACCCCACCTCACCAAACACAATTATTCTCCTCACATCAATAGTCCCTTGCAGTTGTTGTCTCTATAATAACATGACCACTTCCTTTCTCTTTAATGTAATTGTGTGATGTCTCTGGCCATCCTATCCCTCAAGCTGTTCCTATGAACATCCACTGCTGGGCTCTCATGATACCTTAATGCATTGTTTCTCTTCAGGATTCTGAACAAATGCATAAATACAAAAATATTAAAAATACGAAAATAGGTTTCCAGTTACTTCTTAGGTTCGTTCTAATGTATCTATATTATGTTAGCTTCGAAATTAAATGTTTATTTTTTTGACAGGTCAATTGCTTTTATTTTATTCAGATGCCTGTTAATAATTTTATTTACAACAAGGGGTGGTGAGGGACAGAGTCTCTGAATTAAGCAGAAAGCTCTCACCCAGTCAAGAGATCAGGGCTAGATCCAACACCGTTTTTTAGCTCACTGCACCATCCCAGTTTCAGAACCTGGCTGTATGCAAATTAGTCTGTTCCTGTCCCAGTGCATGATGGGAACAGGGCAAACCAAACTACAAAAGCCAATTCTTACACTGGGAAGGAAACAAGCTCCCGGGGACCGGTTTCTGGCATTACAGCCGTCTTCGGCCCGGTTTGCTTGAATCCTGATGGTGCAATGAGCAAGGGTCTCACATCTGAGAATACCCTTCCACGCTTAGGGTGGACAAAAATATTTACAACAAGGGGTGGTGAGGGACAGAGTCTCTGAATTAAGCAGAAAGCTCTCACCCAGTCAAGAGATCAGGGCTAGATCCAACACCGTTTTTTAGCTCACTGCACCATCCCAGTTTCAGAACCTGGCTGTATGCAAATTAGTCTGTTCCTGTCCCAGTGCATGATGGGAACAGGGCAAACCAAACTACAAAAGCCAATTCTTACACTGGGAAGGAAACAAGCTCCCGGGGACCGGTTTCTGGCATTACAGCCGTCTTCGGCCCGGTTTGCTTGAATCCTGATGGTGCAATGAGCAAGGGTCTCACATCTGAGAATACCCTTCCACGCTTAGGGTGGACAAAAATATTTACAACAAGGGGTGGTGAGGGACAGAGTCTCTGAATTAAGCAGAAAGCTCTCACCCAGTCAAGAGATCAGGGCTAGATCCAACACCGTTTTTTAGCTCACTGCACCATCCCAGTTTCAGAACCTGGCTGTATGCAAATTAGTCTGTTCCTGTCCCAGTGCATGATGGGAACAGGGCAAACCAAACTACAAAAGCCAATTCTTACACTGGGAAGGAAACAAGCTCCCGGGGACCGGTTTCTGGCATTACAGCCGTCTTCGGCCCGGTTTGCTTGAATCCTGATGGTGCAATGAGCAAGGGTCTCACATCTAAGAATACCCTTCCACGCTTAGGGTGGACAAAAATATTTACAACAAGGGGTGGTGAGGGACAGAGTCTCTGAATTAAGCAGAAAGCTCTCACCCAGTCAAGAGATCAGGGCTAGATCCAACACCGTTTTTTAGCTCACTGCACCATCCCAGTTTCAGAACCTGGCTGTATGCAAATTAGTCTGTTCCTGTCCCAGTGCATGATGGGAACAGGGCAAACCAAACTACAAAAGCCAATTCTTACACTGGGAAGGAAACAAGCTCCCGGGGACCGGTTTCTGGCATTACAGCCGTCTTCGGCCCAGTTTGCTTGAATCCTGATGGTGCAATGAGCAAGGGTCTCACATCTGAGAATATCCTTCCACGCTTAGGGTGGACAAAAATATTTACAACAAGCGGTGGTGAGGGACAGAGTCTCTGAATTAAGCAGAAAGCTCTCACCCAGTCAAGAGATCAGGGCTAGATCCAACACCGTTTTTTAGCTCACTGCACCATCCCAGTTTCAGAACCTGGCTGTATGCAAATTAGTCTGTTCCTGTCCCAGTGCATGATGGGAACAGGGCAAACCAAACTACAAAAGCCAATTCTTACACTGGGAAGGAAACAAGCTCCCGGGGACCGGTTTCTGGCATTACAGCCGTCTTCGGCCCGGTTTGCTTGAATCCTGATGGTGCAATGAGCAAGGGTCTCACATCTGAGAATACCCTTCCACGCTTAGGGTGGACAAAAATATTTACAACAAGGGGTGGTGAGGGACAGAGTCTCTGAATTAAGCAGAAAGCTCTCACCCAGTCAAGAGATCAGGGCTAGATCCAACACCGTTTTTTAGCTCACTGCACCATCCCAGTTTCAGAACCTGGCTGTATGCAAATTAGTCTGTTCCTGTCCCAGTGCATGATGGGAACAGGGCAAACCAAACTACAAAAGCCAATTCTTACACTGGGAAGGAAACAAGCTCCCGGGGACCGGTTTCTGGCATTACAGCCGTCTTCGGCCCGGTTTGCTTGAATCCTGATGGTGCAATGAGCAAGGGTCTCACATCTGAGAATACCCTTCCACGCTTAGGGTGGACAAAAATATTTACAACAAGGGGTGGTGAGGGACAGAGTCTCTGAATTAAGCAGAAAGCTCTCACCCAGTCAAGAGATCAGGGCTAGATCCAACACCGTTTTTTAGCTCACTGCACCATCCCAGTTTCAGAACCTGGCTGTATGCAAATTAGTCTGTTCCTGTCCCAGTGCATGATGGGAACAGGGCAAACCAAACTACAAAAGCCAATTCTTACACTGGGAAGGAAACAAGCTCCCGGGGACCGGTTTCTGGCATTACAGCCGTCTTCGGCCCGGTTTGCTTGAATCCTGATGGTGCAATGAGCAAGGGTCTCACATCTGAGAATACCCTTCCACGCTTAGGGTGGACAAAAATATTTACAACAAGGGGTGGTGAGGGACAGAGTCTCTGAATTAAGCAGAAAGCTCTCACCCAGTCAAGAGATCAGGGCTAGATCCAACACCGTTTTTTAGCTCACTGCACCATCCCAGTTTCAGAACCTGGCTGTATGCAAATTAGTCTGTTCCTGTCCCAGTGCATGATGGGAACAGGGCAAACCAAACTACAAAAGCCAATTCTTACACTGGGAAGGAAACAAGCTCCCGGGGACCGGTTTCTGGCATTACAGCCGTCTTCGGCCCGGTTTGCTTGAATCCTGATGGTGCAATGAGCAAGGGTCTCACATCTGAGAATACCCTTCCACCCTTAGGGTGGACAAAAATATTTACAACAAGGGGTGGTGAGGGACAGAGTCTCTGAATTAAGCAGAAAGCTCTCACCCAGTCAAGAGATCAGGGCTAGATCCAACACCGTTTTTTAGCTCACTGCACCATCCCAGTTTCAGAACCTGGCTGTATGCAAATTAGTCTGTTCCTGTCCCAGTGCATGATGGGAACAGGGCAAACCAAACTACAAAAGCCAATTCTTACACTGGGAAGGAAACAAGCTCCCGGGGACCGGTTTCTGGCATTACAGCCGTCTTCGGCCCGGTTTGCTTGAATCCTGATGGTGCAATGAGCAAGGGTCTCACATCTGAGAATACCCTTCCACGCTTAGGGTGGACAAAAATATTTACAACAAGGGGTGGTGAGGGACAGAGTCTCTGAATTAAGCAGAAAGCTCTCACCCAGTCAAGAGATCAGGGCTAGATCCAACACCGTTTTTTAGCTCACTGCACCATCCCAGTTTCAGAACCTGGCTGTATGCAAATTAGTCTGTTCCTGTCCCAGTGCATGATGGGAACAGGGCAAACCAAACTACAAAAGCCAATTCTTACACTGGGAAGGAAACAAGCTCCCGGGGACCGGTTTCTGGCATTACAGCCGTCTTCGGCCCGGTTTGCTTGAATCCTGATGGTGCAATGAGCAAGGGTCTCACATCTGAGAATACCCTTCCACGCTTAGGGTGGACAAAAATATTTACAACAAGGGGTGGTGAGGGACAGAGTCTCTGAATTAAGCAGAAAGCTCTCACCCAGTCAAGAGATCAGGGCTAGATCCAACACCGTTTTTTAGCTCACTGCACCATCCCAGTTTCAGAACCTGGCTGTATGCAAATTAGTCTGTTCCTGTCCCAGTGCATGATGGGAACAGGGCAAACCAAACTACAAAAGCCAATTCTTACACTGGGAAGGAAACAAGCTCCCGGGGACCGGTTTCTGGCATTACAGCCGTCTTCGGCCCGGTTTGCTTGAATCCTGATGGTGCAATGAGCAAGGGTCTCACATCTGAGAATACCCTTCCACGCTTAGGGTGGACAAAAATATTTACAACAAGGGGTGGTGAGGGACAGAGTCTCTGAATTAAGCAGAAAGCTCTCACCCAGTCAAGAGATCAGGGCTAGATCCAACACCGTTTTTTAGCTCACTGCACCATCCCAGTTTCAGAACCTGGCTGTATGCAAATTAGTCTGTTCCTGTCCCAGTGCATGATGGGAACAGGGCAAACCAAACTACAAAAGCCAATTCTTACACTGGGAAGGAAACAAGCTCCCGGGGACCGGTTTCTGGCATTACAGCCGTCTTCGGCCCGGTTTGCTTGAATCCTGATGGTGCAATGAGCAAGGGTCTCACATCTGAGAATACCCTTCCACCCTTAGGGTGGACAAAAATATTTACAACAAGGGGTGGTGAGGGACAGAGTCTCTGAATTAAGCAGAAAGCTCTCACCCAGTCAAGAGATCAGGGCTAGATCCAACACCGTTTTTTAGCTCACTGCACCATCCCAGTTTCAGAACCTGGCTGTATGCAAATTAGTCTGTTCCTGTCCCAGTGCATGATGGGAACAGGGCAAACCAAACTACAAAAGCCAATTCTTACACTGGGAAGGAAACAAGCTCCCGGGGACCGGTTTCTGGCATTACAGCCGTCTTCGGCCCGGTTTGCTTGAATCCTGATGGTGCAATGAGCAAGGGTCTCACATCTGAGAATACCCTTCCACGCTTAGGGTGGACAAAAATATTTACAACAAGGGGTGGTGAGGGACAGAGTCTCTGAATTAAGCAGAAAGCTCTCACCCAGTCAAGAGATCAGGGCTAGATCCAACACCGTTTTTTAGCTCACTGCACCATCCCAGTTTCAGAACCTGGCTGTATGCAAATTAGTCTGTTCCTGTCCCAGTGCATGATGGGAACAGGGCAAACCAAACTACAAAAGCCAATTCTTACACTGGGAAGGAAACAAGCTCCCGGGGACCGGTTTCTGGCATTACAGCCGTCTTCGGCCCGGTTTGCTTGAATCCTGATGGTGCAATGAGCAAGGGTCTCACATCTGAGAATACCCTTCCACGCTTAGGGTGGACAAAAATATTTACAACAAGGGGTGGTGAGGGACAGAGTCTCTGAATTAAGCAGAAAGCTCTCACCCAGTCAAGAGATCAGGGCTAGATCCAACACCGTTTTTTAGCTCACTGCACCATCCCAGTTTCAGAACCTGGCTGTATGCAAATTAGTCTGTTCCTGTCCCAGTGCATGATGGGAACAGGGCAAACCAAACTACAAAAGCCAATTCTTACACTGGGAAGGAAACAAGCTCCCGGGGACCGGTTTCTGGCATTACAGCCGTCTTCGGCCCGGTTTGCTTGAATCCTGATGGTGCAATGAGCAAGGGTCTCACATCTGAGAATACCCTTCCACGCTTAGGGTGGACAAAAATATTTACAACAAGGGGTGGTGAGGGACAGAGTCTCTGAATTAAGCAGAAAGCTCTCACCCAGTCAAGATATCAGGGCTAGATCCAACACCGTTTTTTAGCTCACTGCACCATCCCAGTTTCAGAACCTGGCTGTATGCAAATTAGTCTGTTCCTGTCCCAGTGCATGATGGGAACAGGGCAAACCAAACTACAAAAGCCAATTCTTACACTGGGAAGGAAACAAGCTCCCGGGGACCGGTTTCTGGCATTACAGCCGTCTTCGGCCCGGTTTGCTTGAATCCTGATGGTGCAATGAGCAAGGGTCTCACATCTGAGAATACCCTTCCACGCTTAGGGTGTTCCCATGATGCACTGGGCCAGGGACAGACTGATTTGCATATAGCCAGGTTCTGAGCTGGGATGGGGCAGTGAGATAAATAACGGTGATGGATCAAGCCCTGATCTTTGGACTGGGTAAGAGTGGTCTGTTTAACTCAGACACTCTGTTCATCACCACCCCCTTTTTGTAAATCGTTTTTGGCCACTATAGGTGTGGCAGGGTATACTCAGACATGAGTCCCTTTCTCACTGCTCCATCAGGATTCAAGCAAGCCGGGCCGAAGAAGGCTGAAATGCCAGAAACCGGTCCCCGGTAGCTTTTCTCCTTTCTGGTGAAGAATTGGCTTGGTAGTTTAGTCTGCCCTGTTCCCATGATGCACTGGGCCAGGGACAGACTGATTTGCATATAGCCAGGTTCTGAGCTGGGATGGGGCAGTGAGATAAATAACGGTGATGGATCAAGCCCTGATCTTTGGACTGGGTAAGAGTGGTCTGTTTAACTCAGACACTCTGTTCATCACCACCCCCTTTTTGTAAATCGTTTTTGGCCACTATAGGTGTGGCAGGGTATACTCAGACATGAGTCCCTTTCTCACTGCTCCATCAGGATTCAAGCAAGCCGGGCCGAAGAAGGCTGAAATGCCAGAAACCGGTCCCCGGTAGCTTGTCTCCTTTCTGGTGAAGAATTGGCTTGGTAGTTTAGTCTGCCCTGTTCCCATGATGCACTGGGCCAGGGACAGACTGATTTGCATATAGCCAGGTTCTGAGCTGGGATGGGGCAGTGAGATAAATAACGGTGATGGATCAAGCCCTGATCTTTGGACTGGGTAAGAGTGGTCTGTTTAACTCAGACACTCTGTTCATCACCACCCCCTTTTTGTAAATCGTTTTTGGCCACTATAGGTGTGGCAGGGTATACTCAGACATGAGTCCCTTTCTCACTGCTCCATCAGGATTCAAGCAAGCCGGGCCGAAGAAGGCTGAAATGCCAGAAACCGGTCCCCGGTAGCTTGTCTCCTTTCTGGTGAAGAATTGGCTTGGTAGTTTAGTCTGCCCTGTTCCCATGATGCACTGGGCCAGGGACAGACTGATTTGCATATAGCCAGGTTCTGAGCTGGGATGGGGCAGTGAGATAAATAACGGTGATGGATCAAGCCCTGATCTTTGGACTGGGTAAGAGTGGTCTGTTTAACTCAGACACTCTGTTCATCACCACCCCCTTTTTGTAAATCGTTTTTGGCCACTATAGGTGTGGCAGGGTATACTCAGACATAAGTCCCTTTCTCACTGCTCCATCAGGATTCAAGCAAGCCGGGCCGAAGAAGGCTGAAATGCCAGAAACCGGTCCCCGGTAGCTTGTCTCCTTTCTGGTGAAGAATTGGCTTGGTAGTTTAGTCTGCCCTGTTCCCATGATGCACTGGGTCAGGGACAGACTGATTTGCATATAGCCAGGTTCTGAGCTGGGATGGGGCAGTGAGATAAATAACGGTGATGGATCAAGCCCTGATCTTTGGACTGGGTAAGAGTGGTCTGTTTAACTCAGACACTCTGTTCATCACCACCCCCTTTTTGTAAATCGTTTTTGGCCACTATAGGTGTGGCAGGGTATACTCAGACATGAGTCCCTTTCTCACTGCTCCATCAGGATTCAAGCAAGCCGGGCCGAAGAAGGCTGAAATGCCAGAAACCGGTCCCCGGTAGCTTGTCTCCTTTCTGGTGAAGAATTGGCTTGGTAGTTTAGTCTGCCCTGTTCCCATGATGCACTGGGCCAGGGACAGACTGATTTGCATATAGCCAGGTTCTGAGCTGGGATGGGGCAGTGAGATAAATAACGGTGATGGATCAAGCCCTGATCTTTGGACTGGGTAAGAGTGGTCTGTTTAACTCAGACACTCTGTTCATCACCACCCCCTTTTTGTAAATTGTTAATAATTTTGGTATTCGTAATTTGTTTACACATTTTATAAGACACATTGTGGCTGCTGACAAAGGGTTGAGTGGGTGTAGTCAAAGGGAGAGCTGGCCCAGTAGCTTCAACTGCGCCATTGAAACCCGGGCCCCAGGTTCGAATTTGATCTCAGTGCTAGACTCAGTGTGTGATTCTAGGCAAACCACTTCATCTGTGTAAAGTGTGTTTGTCTACTGTTTTCCCACCCCTTACATAATGTGCAGTGCTCCATTGTTTCACAGCTAGGCTTGCACTATGTAAATACCAATACATATGTGGTTTGTTCCAGAAACTGAGCTGTCAGTCACAATAAGCCACCCACTGTTCATTAAAAGACCAGCAAAGTAGGAGGTGGTGCTCGGGCTGGTGTATGATTGGTGCAATGGACTGAAGGTGTTCTCTTCTGAGGTACACTGTGCAAAATTCATATCAAGCTCAGCTCCTGCACCTATGTACTGAAATATATGCCGGGCCGCTGTAGTATGCCCAAGCATTAACCCACACATGGCTCAACCCATGGAACACCGCAACATTTTCCGATTTCAACAACATTTTTGTTTCGAGCCCTCACAGATCAAACGTTACTTAGAAAAGTACCACAAGTGGTGGCGCAGAGTGACACACTATTTGCAAAGATTAAGTGGGCACGTTTTGGTTGACAATTGATCTATGATGTTGAACTTGTGCTATTAAGGCATTTTGCACAGGCTGTAAGAATGTGTGTTAAAATGACAGAGTAGTGAATAATATAACACTTTACATATTTTACTTCTGGTGCTCCATGCATGTTGCAAGTTCATAAACGTGTGTACAAGGGGATTCACACACACTCACTCACTCACATTAGTCTATTTTTTAGTTTGAGTTTATCGGTCGGCTTTCAGTTTTTCATTAACAACCTTCTTTGTGATCTTCGGCAAGTCGCTTTATTTGCTCATTTTAAGAGCTCACTCTGCTCCCATTATCAGTTAGAAAGGGTCTCAGCGGCCAAACAGGGGGCGTATTTACAAGCCCCTTATGCCGGCGGTGCGCCACTTTTTAAGTGATAAAAAAAAGTGACGCAATGGCGGTGCAAGGGGCTTGTAAATACGCCCCAGTATTAATATAGACAAAGTGAGAGAAGTTGAAAATGTCGAATTCTTCCGGAAACAGGAAGTATTCCCCGAATGTTGTGTGCCGGCCATGCTCAAAAGCAACCCCAGCACAGAGGTTATAGACTATCTGAATGACATGAAGCAAAACCAAAACCTTCTTTCTAAATACTGCTCGCAGCTGGTTCAACACGCCAGAAGCACTCTCCATGATAAAAGAGGCACACAGTGAAATCAAATGCATGTTTGCTATCAGACCAGCTGCTGCACGGCTGTCTCTTGTTGTCATTGGTAGAGTCCATAACAAACAAGCATAGCCCCTGTTTATCCATATCTAAAGTATATATTTTAAAGTTCCTTTCCGAATCTGAATTGCTGATGCAAGTGTGTAGTATATTGGCAATCTATTTTGGAACATTTCTACCATAATAAAAGTTGATTGCCTAAGGAGGAAATGGGGTGTGGTGTGAAAATGGCTGACTTTGAAACAGTTTTCTAAGTCTGGTTTAGATGCTTAAATTATGTGATTTTTTGCAAATTGCTCTGGGGCGAATTCAAAAACACTGGATCGCATCAATGTGTTACCCATCTAATATTGTGATGTGAACCCCAAGTATAGTTTGCCACATTTTGACTTAGAGCCGATTAATTGGCCCTACCTGGAAACCGCTTCAACCCCTTTAGGTCCTAGAATCCCTGTTCGAGGTGACCGTGTGGCGTCGTGAATGGTCTTAGTATATAGGTTGACAATTAAAAATAATACAATCAGTTGAGTACAAAGTTGCTCCTGAGCCAATGACGTGTACAGAATACACGTGTAATGTTAGCATGTGGTCTCAGCTAAAATGTCAGATGCGAGCTGTCGATTTCCTCATAAAAAAACACACACATGATCTGAATTAGCACAAAGTGCCCTCCTTGCCACCGGGAAAGAAAGACGTTTATAGGATGGGCATCGGCGGATGCCATCCTGATTGGAAGTGCCTTTTGAGGACACTGGTGCTATGCTGACAAATGTTAGTTTCCAAATTATCTCCAACGCCCCACCCCCCTTCCCCGCACTAGTTTTACGAACACAAAACAGCTGCCCATCTATTTTTCGCAATGAATACAGTTTCTTCTATCGCTTGCAATAGATCCTGATACATTACATTTCTAGGATGTCTCGTTATTTAACTCTGAAAAAAAGGTACACATTCAGGCGGACTGTCCGCAAAGTTTGCCGGCAAAGGACAATCTGTTTTGGTGCCGAGTACAATCAACAGCTCGCGCTGTGATCCGAATTCCCAATTTAACCACGCGACCCTACCACCTTTCGAGGCAGACTCCCACGCGACAGCCCACCACAGTGATGAAAAGTTACTTACTGCGTCCGCGGAAGAGCGACCCGGGGCGGCTCCCGGCGCCTGCTCATGCCTTCCGCGAGATGCGTCCGAAGCCTGCAAAAATCCCTCTAGGCTGCCTCGTGTCTCTGTCCGAGGGTTAGTGAATTACAAGCTGCCCCAGCCAATGATGATCTCACGAGCATATTGTTTGCTTAATGGATTGACCCTTTCAGTGCTGGTTTGTGTACAATCCATCAGGGCGATTTGTTTTAAGCAAAGATTGCACCCGCCGCCTTGGCTCAGAAGGCGGCGATGATGGTAAATGTTAAATGCTGATGGTGGGGGTGGTGAGCTTCCAGGATGTTGAAAGGTGCACCCTCGGGAGGGGGCAATGTTTACCATCCCTCTTCCCAGTGGCATTCTCATGCCATCGTCTATCAAACATCTTCGTCACCAGAGAATTCCGCCCACTCTAGACTCTGTTTTGAAAGTGTTTACAAAACAGAACTCAAGTTATAAAGATGTCTCAATGCATGAAATGTGTGATTCGCCATGCAGACGTCATGTAAAGGTTAGCAGGTATAATGGAAGAATTTAGGATCAAAGTGTTTGTAATTACCCCCTCTCCCTCGAGTATTCATCAGATGATGTGCTTCTTAGTCAGTCCTTGTGGGTAAGTGGTGGTTTCAGACATGCAGCAGTAGACTGATAAGAATCCTGGCTGACAGCTTTTCCTCCAACACTGCTGCATCCAGCATCACACACCACCCAAATGAGTGGTACTGAAGGCCATTTCTGCCTTTTGACACAATTCATCAACAACCTGGCCACTGACATGGACATGCATACACATGCACACATGCGCACACACGTACAATCTCTGAAGGTTGAACACACACAAACACATGCTAGTTCGCGCTACATAAAACTAGAGACTTGGATGACTTGTACCTCCGCTCCCAGTGTGGAACTTGCGGTTCCCAGGGGGTTCAAGATAGCTAGAGTGGATCGCCCCCTGGGCAGAGGGGGCGGACTAGCAGTGGTTTTCAAGGAGGGATGGAGTTTTGAATCCGAGCCTCTGACTGAGAGTCTAGGGGGTGAGGCTCTTCACTTCTCCATTAAAACCTCTCCCCACTTTACCTTAGGTGGATCTTTGATTTACAGGCCCCCGGGCCTGGCTACCCAATTCCTGAATTCCTTAGAGGAATATTTAGTGCCGCGGGCCTTAGGTTTTCCTAAGTTTCTTTTGGTCGGTGACCTAAATATTCACATGGATGCCCCTGATTCCTCCGAAGCCCGCAGGCTTGGGGAAATTCTTGAGCTTGCCCAGTTAGAACAATGGGTTTCTGGTCCCACGCACGTGGGTGGCCATCTACTTGATTTGGTGTGCGCGAATTTCCCCATCCAGTCAGTGTTTGTGGAAAAAACAACCTGGTCTGACCATGACTTGGTCAGGTTCAGCTGGGAGATGGCAGAGCCCAGCCCCCCGCCCCCTACATGCCATCTTCAAAAAATCAACCTACCCGCGTTTAGACTTGCCTTGTCTAACACTCGTCCACAACCTAAGGGATGTTTGGACGAAGCAGTTGGGGAGTTTAATGAATGGATACGGCAGGCGGCGACTGCCTCTACTAAGCAAACTATGCTGACCAGAGCCAGACGCTCACCCTCCCAACCCTGGTTTTCCCCTGAACTAAGAGAGATGAAACAGGGCTGCAAGAAATTAGAACGTTTATGGAGGAGAGAGTACAGCCCCGAGGCTAAGTCCGCCCTACGGCTCGCTCAAAAAGACTACTATGCAGCCATTAGGGATGCAAAAGGTAATTATTATGCTGGGCGCATTAACAAGGCCGACAACAACAGCAGAGAGATCTTTGCGATTGTTAAAAGCTTTGTGTCCCCTGTTGCGGAAGCTATGCCCCTCCCGTCCTCTGCGCAATGGTGCGAGGAGCTGTCCACTTTTTTTATAACTAAAATAGCGAAGATTCAGCAGGGCCTTTTAGAGGCACTTCCTGCCGACTGCTCTGTAGCTGGCCCCTGTTCACCCTCTCCCCCATCCTCTGGGCACCAACTTACCACCTTCGCACAAGTTGCGGAGGATGACGTTCTCCATCTTCTCCAGTCCCTAAAATCGGGCTCTCCTGCCGACCCGTGCCCTGCCCGAGTGCTCTCGGAGGTGGCGGTTACAGTCTGTAGTGAGATCACGCAGATGGTGAACCTCTCTCTGGCCGCAGGCGCGGTTCCCCAGGTTTGGAAACACGCCAAACTCCTTCCACTCTTGAAGAAACCAGGACTGGACGTGTCGGTTCCGGGCAACTACCGACCCATATCCCTTCTACCTGCTCTCACGAAAATCTGTGAGAAGGTAGTTCTTCAACAAGTGGAGAGTTTTGTCGAAACATCTAATGCCCTCCACCCTGCCCAATCGGGCTTTAGGGCTGCTTATAGCACCGAGACGGCCCTGGTGGAGATGACCGAGGCAATTCGGGAGTGTCTAGACGGAGGTGGCAGAGCGGTCCTAATTTTATTGGACCTCTCTGCCGCTTTCGATACTGTCCCCTATGACCTCCTTCTCGGTCGGCTGTCTGCCATAGGTATTGGGGGAGTGGTGCTGGAATGGCTGTCCTCTTTTTTATCTGATAGGACCCAGCAGGTCTGGATGCCCCCGCATGCCTCCGAGCAAAAGCCTTTGCTCACAGGGGTCCCGCAGGGGTCCACACTTAGCCCCTTACTGTTCAATGTGTACATTACACCTTTGGTATACCTAGCTGAACAGTTTGGGGCTAAAATCCTAGGGTATGCTGATGACACCCAATTGTTGTTTACCTGGCCAGATGACAATCTGGACACGTCTACAGTCCATCTGTGTCTGTCCTCGGTATTTCGCTGGCTAACACAGGCCCAGCTGAAGTGCAATGAGGACAAGTCCGAAGTGCTCTTTTATGGCTCCTTCCCCCCCTCATTTAAGAGCACACTTTGGCCTTCTAACATTCCTTGCCCAAAAGAGATGGGGAGACCAGCGAAAAATCTGGGCATTTGGTTTACGGAGGATCTCAGATTTGAGCATCACATTAAAAAACTTACAGGCACCTGTTTTGCTACTCTGAAAATGCTCCGCAAGTTTTTCCCCTTGCTCCCTAGGGAGGCCAGAGAGTCGGTTGCCAGAGCACTCATACTGGCTCGCCTCGATTACGCGAATGCACTGTTCAGTGGCATTCCGGCATACCTGGTCAAACGCCTCCAAATTATTCAGAATGCGGCTGTACGCCTGCTATTTAACATCCCCAGGTGGAAGAGCGTTCGCACTGAGCTGCGCTCGCTTCACTGGCTTCCCGTAGCGCAACGCATTCTGTTCAAATCTTTGGTGTTGGCGTTTCGTGCAACTCATGACCAGGGCCCCTCGTACTTGAGAAAGAGATTCACAAGGTACATCCCGGCACGCACCCTGAGATCCGCCTCTCTGTTTAAACTGTCCCTTCCCCGTTTTAAACGTGCCAGAATGGGCGGCCAGTCGCTGTCTGTTGTGGTGGCTCGGGCCTGGAATGCCCTCCCTCTCCATCTACGCTCCACGCCGACAGTGGCTGCTTTCAAAAAACACCTGAAAACTCACCTATTCAAGAGTGCAGTCTAGGAGGATCCCCCGATGTCTTGTTCTCTGCCCTCTGTCTGTTTCCTCGCGCCAGGATACTCACCAGTAACAGAGCGCGTTACAAAACGGTTTATACTATACTATACTTATACTATACTAAAAAAAAAGAATGTATCCCAGTTAAAAACTGTTGTTTTGGTAAATCAGAGATTCTCCTTTAAGCCCTCTGTTCCCCTCACCCGACCATCAACACAGAACTGTCCCACACCCTTTTCCCCACTGATCCGCTATTCACCTCTGCTGCACCCTCTGACACCCCAAGCAACCTTACTGCCCCCATTGACACACATCTTCGACACATATTCACTAGACTGACTTTAATTGCACCCACCCTAACCAGCAAACACACAGTAACAAAACTCTATGATGCACACCTGAGCCAGATGGCATCGGCCCCAACTCAAGACTGTCACCCACTGTACCCCCTGTGGACTCAACCTTCTCTACCAATGTAGACCCTACTCAGCTCACACAGTCTACAATTCCAGTCCCAGTGATACTGACCTCCCCCATAGTATAGCTCACACACCTTCCTTATACATGAGACCAGCCGCCTATCCTTCCACTTCCAGAGCTGGAAGCCTCACTGACACAGTCGCATAGCTTCTGAACTGAATAGAACAAAAACTTGATTCACTAGCTAATGACATCTCCCATCTGAAATAGGAGCCCTCGAGCCAGGCCAAGTTATCCCACTCTCACACTCCTGATATCTACAAGTTGTCCTTCCCTACAGGTTCTCCAACTGTAAGCCAGCACACCCTTTGGCCCTCTGTTCCTTTCAGTCGTCTGTCCTAAAGTCCTTACCAAGCTCACAACCCCATATCCGCTCTGGAAGCTGACGCTATCAGCAAATCCGACTTCATAATCGACCAGAACATGGTCCACAAGCTGCCCTTCACAATCCCAGTAATCATGGGCACAAATATAATCCCTCAAATTATCTCCTCGCCCAGATCTCCTGCTCAATACACCACCATTCAGTAACTACATACCCCTTACAATAGTCCTAGCTCTCTAACATGCATACTCCTGTAAATCAGCAGTTCAACATGCTACAGATCTCACCAAAGCTATTCTTGGTGAAGAAATAGATATTGCATTCCTCCCTGAAACCTGGCTTAATGATCACTCGACTCCCCTTCTAGACCTGCTCACATCACCTGGCTACACCATCATTAGACTTGATAGACCATGGAGAACAGGTGGTGGACTAACAATCATCCATAAAGAAGGAATCCATCTTTCCATCTTAAAGACCTCAACATACTCGACTTTTGAATACCTAGGAGTAGAACTTACAGCCAGAGGCAACTTTTCTATCAATCTACACACCATCTACCACCCACCTGGGGATGGCTCCCTTTTCTCAGAACAGTTAACTGGCCTAGTAACACAGTTTTCCATAACTAGCTTGAAGGATATATTCTTGGGTGACTTCAATATTCACTGAAACAACTCAGAAGACACCACAGTCCATAACCTTATAAACTTTCTTGAAATAAATGACCTAAAACAACTCTGCAATAAACCAACTCATATTAAAGGAGCCACTCTAGATGCCATTATCACCAAAGATGAGTTTGTCTCACTTAGATCCATCTCACTCATTGACTAGTCAGACAACCGTTTCATACTGTTTAATATTGAAACCCACCTCAGATCCCACCCAGTCTCAATACACAAACCCATGCACTGGGCAAGGAACATCAAATACGTCCCAATAACTGAATTGGAATCCAGGATCTGTGCCCAACTACAGCATCAACCTCTCACCCACACTGCTGATGACTTCACTGCCAACTATAATACAGCGATGACTGATGTTCTTGATGAAGTGCCACAGCTTAAATTCAAATAATTAAGAGCAATCCAATCACAATCCTGGTTCAACTCAAATCCTAATAACGAGAGGAGACAACTCATACAGTCAGAAAGGATATGCTTACGGAACCCCTCAACAGTGCACCTTGCACTCCTAGGAACCACATCTTAAGAGAAAAATCCACTTTTTTTCTCAACCAACTTGCCCATGCTAAGAACAGACCCAGGGAATTCTTCAATATCATTAAACAACAAACTACCCTTACCTCACCACATAACTTAACAGCCACCAAAGAACGCTGTGAAGAAATTGCCTGCTTCTTCACAGTTAAAGTCACAAAAATTGAGCAATCCCTCATCTAAATTAACAAATGTGACATCCCAACCAACCCTTCCCACTGACTCACTTCCCTCCACGGTAGCCCCACTCAAGAGCTAATTAATGACCAAATGGCCTTAATAAAAACTATGTTCTCACTCAACTGATAAACAATGCTAACTGGTTTGACTTCAAACCCATGACAGAAACTGAAGTCTTCAATATAATTGCGAACTTGAAGCCCACTTCCCACACAACGGATCCCTTCCCATCCACAATTGTACAAAACCTCAACCATATCATTGCCCCGTTCTGGACAAAAATCATCAATACATCTCTGGCTGTGTTCTTGACTCCCTCCAACTGGGTCAACTCAATCAATCAGTACATTTGTAGAGTGCACAACTCACCCGTAAGGGTCTCAAGGCGCTGGGAGGGGGACAGAGGTGCTGCTACTGCTCGAACAGCCAGGTCTTGAGGAGTCTCCTGAAGGCCAGCAGTTTCTGGGTCTGTCATGGGTGGATGGGGAGGGTGTTCCAGGTTTTTGCGGCGAGGTGGGAGAACGATCTGCTGCCGGCGGTCGCTCGATGGATGCAGGTGACTGTGGCAAGGGCGAGGTCAGCGTAGCAAAGCTGGCGGTACTGGGTGTAGAAGGTGAGTCGTTTGTTGAGGTACGCTGGTCTGGTGTTGTGGAGAGCTTTGTGAGCGTGGTTGAGGAGCTTGAAGGTGATCCTCTTGTTGATGGGGAGCCAGTGTAGGTTTTTCAGGTGGGCTGTGATGTGGCTTTGGCGGGGGATGTCTAGGATGAGGTGTGCAGAGGCGTTCTGTATGCGTTGTAGTCGTTTCTGGAGTTTGGCTGATGCTCCTGCGTTGAGAGCATTACCGTAGTCCAGTCTGCTATTGACGAGGGCCAGGGTGACTGTCCTTCTGGTACCAGTGGGGATCCATCTGTAGATCTTGCGGAGCATGTAGAGGGTGTTGAAGCAGGAGGAGGAGAAGGCGTTCACATGCTGGGTCGTTGACAATGCAGAGTCCAGGATGACTCCCAGGTTGCGTGCTTGGTTAGTTGACGTCGGTGCAGCTCCTAGCACGGCTGGCCACCATGAGTCGTCCCAGGCGAAGGGGGTGGATCTGATGAAGAGGACATCCGTCTTGTCCGAGTTCAGTTTCAGGCGGCTGATTGCCATCCATTTGGCGATGGCCTTCATTTCTTCGTGGAGGTTGGATTTGGCGGTGGTGGGGGCCTGGGTGAGGGTGAGGATCAGCTGGGTGTCGTCGGCATATGAGACGATGTTGAGGTCGTGCGATCTGGCAATGTTGGCGAGCGGTGTCATGTAAATGTTGAAGAGTGTTAGGCTGACGGACGATCCTTGGGGTACGCCACAGTTGATCTTGGTGTCTTTAGAGAGGAATGGGGGAGGCGGACACTCTGGATTCTGCCGGTGAGGAAGGAGGTGGTCCTGTCCAGTGCTCTGTCGCGGATCCCTGCGTTGTGGAGGTGTGTGCGGAGGGTGTCGTGGCAGTTTCTCTTTTGTCCATCATGGCCCTGATGTCATCTGTTGTGGTGATAAGGGCTGTTTCGGTGCTATGGTTGCTGCGGTAAACGGATTGGGACGAGTCCAGGATGTTGTTCTTTTCGAGGAAGGAGGTCAGTTGCTTGTTGACGATCTTTTCAATGAAATTTGCCGGGAACGGGAGGAGGGAGATGGGCCGAAGTTCTTGAGGTCAGCTCTGGCTTTCTTTAGTAGGGTGTTGATCTTGGCATGCTTCCAGCTCTCTGAGAAGGTGCCGGTCTCGAGGGAGCTGTTGATGATCTTACAGAGATGGGGTGCGATGGTGCAGCTTGCTTTGAAGATGTGGTGCGGGCAGGGGTCGAATGGTGAGCCGGAGTGGATAGTGTTCATGAATTTGATGGTGTCTTCGTCATTGACGTGGTCCTGGAAAGCAGGAGGTCGATGTCGATGTGGCTGGGGAGCGGTGAGTCTGAGGTGTCTGTCGGAGGGCATGGTTGCTGAAGCTGTCATGGATGTCTGCGATCTTGCGGTGGAAGAAGGTGGCCAGGGAGTCGCAGAGGTCTTGTGTTGGCGGGATGTCGTTGGAGTTGGAGCTGGGGTTGGAGAGTTCCTTCACTATGTGGAAGAGCTCTTTGCTGTTGTGTGCATCATTGTCATTGCGCTCTTTGAAGGAGGTCCTTTTGGCAGTACGGATGAGTTGGTGGTGTCTGCGGATGGCGTTCTTGGAGGCTGTGTTGCTGTCTGGTGTCTGTTCGTGGTGCCACTTCTCCTCGAGCCTACGGCAGGCCTGCGTGGATGCCTTGAGGTTGGCGGTGAACCAGATTGCTTTTATGTCGGTACTTCTGTTCAAGGGTTTCTTGATCGGGGCGAGAGTGTTGGCGCAGTCGTCGATCCATTGCCTGAGGTTGAGGGCTGCGAAGTCGGTGTCTGTAGTGTCCGTTGGTGGGTTTCGGGCAAGGGTGGTGACCAGCTGGTCTTGGGTGACTTTGCTCCAGCTGTGGAAGGGGGCCCGTTGTGTGCGGTGGTGCGTGGTGGGCTTCTCAAAGGTGAAATGTACGGAGCGGTGGTTAGTCCAGTATAGTTCGGTGGTGTGGCTGAAGGTGACGGGTGGTCTGTAGATGAGGGTTCCTCTGAGGGTGGTGTTGGGGTCGGTGTGGATCTGAAAGTGCAGGTGTTCAGTGGTAATAAGCATGTCATCGGTGCTGGTCGAGATTCTGAGGGTGTTTCTGTGGACGATGGCGATTCCTCCTCCTGTTCCATTGGTGCGGTCCCTGCGGGTGATATTGTAGCCATCAGAGATGGCTATGGCGATGTTGTGTGCCGAGGAGGGGTTCATCCAGGTCCAGTTCAGGAAGGCGACGGCTGGGGAGGTGGAGTCGAGTAGGTCCCAGAGTTCCATGGCGTGTTTGTGGGCGGAGCGGCTGTTGAGAAGAAGTCATCGGAGGCTGTTGCGACGTACCCTGGTGGGCATGGTGGTGGTTTGGAGACTGGTGTAGCAGCATTTCCTGCAGGAGAAGGGTCCATGGTTCCACTTTGGGGTGGCCTGGGAGCAGGAGTGTTATCAGCCGGCGTTGAGTGCATGGAGGGTGCTGGCGTCGTAGCAGTGTCTGGAGTCGTTGCGTTCGCGGGGGCCAGTGGGTCTGGCGCTGGGAAAGGTCCAGGCGTGGATGGGCGCAAACGGACTTGCCTTCGGCGTGCCAGCAGCGCAGCCCGCGCAGCAGCCGCCATAAGAAGTGGAGGCAGCTGGGAGGCGGGAGCGGGACGAATGGGCGAGCGGGGGGGGCAGGATCGCAGGGGTTGTAGTGGCGGGAAACGAGAGGGCAGAACGGGCGGAGAAACCAAGGGCACAACAATGTAAGGAGATACAAGGAATGAGAAATCAGAATACAAGCGCAATGCAATACAATAAAAGAGAACAATAAATACAGAGTGCAGAGTCAAAAAAACAGAGGGCAGACAGGAAAAGGGGCAGATCAAGTGTACAGATACCTACGCCCTACCATTGCCCACCAGGGATGAGGCGCAGGTGGTAGCCTGTGGGTGGAGGAGGGCCTCGATCTCGTGACAGTGGCATCAGCGAGCTGGGAGACACAGGCACAACAGGTGGTGCTGTTGCGGCATGGGGAGCGACCTGCCTGGAACACATCACCCATACTCAAAAAACCAGGGGCTGACCTCAATTACCTCAATAACCTCAGACCTATCTCCAACCTCCCATTCCTAGCCAAAATAACTGAGAAGTGCATCCTACAACAACCTAACCAACATATAGACAAATTTAACCACCATGACACTTTCCAATCAGGATTTAAGAAAGACTGTTGCACAGAAACGGCCATGCTCAATATCTTGGATGACATACACAGATCCTTAGATGAAGGTGACATATGCCTACTTATCCTACTTGACTTTTCTGTGGCTTTTAATACCGCAAATCTTTCAGCATTAATTGAGACACTCCACAACCACAATGGTATCAATGACACAGTCCTAAGATGGTTCACATCTTACCTGCAACATTGCTAACAACAAATAAAAATCAACACCTGTCTCTCGAAACCTACACCTGTTACTTTTTGTGCACCCCAAGGCTCAATTCTCTCCCCAGCCCTTTTCAATCTCTTCATGGAACCTCTTATAGTCATCTTGAATCAAACAGGGGTCAAATATCACCTATATGCTGACAACACTCAACAGTAATCACCCAGTGACATCCTTCATCTGAACGCCACTCTAATCAAGGTACCAACTTGGTTTAACACCAAAAACTTAAAGTTGAACCCCAACAAAACTGAACTACTACTTTTCCCCCCTAAAAATAACCCTCTACCAATCCAAGATTGGATCAAGAACTTGGACGCCCTAAATTGCTCTCTCATACTGTCCAACTCCAATCAGTCCTTACGCATCACCCTAGACAAAAACATGTCAATGAAGGACCACATCAAAAACTCTCCCAAAGGAGCACTTTACACATTAAAACATCTCAAGAAAAGAAAACCATTAATTTCTCCTGATGATTTTAAGAAGGAAGTGCAATCTCTAGTCATCTCAAAACTAGATTATGGGAACGCCATCCTCACAGGAACGCCGATTCAACTTGCCCCCTTAAGAACAGTTCTCAACATGGCGGCCCAGCTCCTAACAGGTTTTAGACGCTTTGAACATATCACACCGGCCCTCAAGAGCCTCAATTGGATTCCCATTGAAGGAAGATGCATTTACAATACTGCTTGTATTACCCACAAAGCCCTCCACACATTACCCCAACTATCTAGAAAACAAACTTTCCAAAGCAGGAAAAGTCAGAACTCAGAGAAGTACCAACTCACTTCTTCTCATACCTCCTAATCTGAAAAGAAATCCAGCCAGACATGCTAATTTTCTGGAAATGCACCCAGGCTTGAACTCATTCCAGAGGGATCTCCACTGCAACCCCTCCTTTTTCTGCTTCAAACAGGCGCTGAAACCCCTTCTCCTCAACAAATATGTTAACAAACACACAAACTGAGCTGGGTTCCTTTAGCTCACACTCATTCTGCCTAGACTCCTTGTTACGGTCAGTTGATTGTTTGTTTCAGCTGCCTACTATGTCACTGACTCCATTAACTCATGCTTTTATAATGTCCGCATACTGTAACCACCTTATCTGCCTAACAATTCTCTTTGTCTGTATACATGCATTTACTGTAATCTAATGGTCTTGCATTATATGTAAGGTGCTCTGATACCCTCGGGTCTAGCTATCACTATATAAAACCTATAAATAAAATAGATAGGTATGTACTCTAAAACCAAAGTAAGGAAAGTGGCTCTTTCCCACCAATACTAGCCTTTTGGATATTTCGTCTGTCTGGAAATTAGCTTTTACTAAAGCCTAGTTTGTCACTGCTTTAGAAAGTGAAATATGAATTAGGGAGGAGGGTAGTCCACCACAAGTAATAAAGTCACTAACTGGTTAGGTCCAGTCAAAGGTTCCAGTAATTTAAACCTGAGCTCAAACCCTGGAAAATATGGCACAGAGCAGATAGACGCATAGCAGAGAGCAGACAGACTTAACTTAGAGAAAATGTCTAATGCATTTAGAAGTACTGAAACAGTTAGAAGGTGAAAACACAATACAATGAAAATCCCATTTCAATTTATAAAAGTAGACTACATTTAAATAAAAATTACACCAAAAACCAGAAATCCTAAAAATGGGAACACGAGATTTGATTTTTAAAAAAAAGATTTAAGAGAAAATTGAACCAAGAAGTGCAAAGCACTGATTGTAGTCAATGAATCGGGTAGACCAGGACCTAGACACCATCTGAGGCTAGCCACAATGGCGCAGTGTTTGCCTGTTACAAGTAGATTGACTCTGCTAGGACCTGGAAGTAGCTAAGATTAAAAAAGTCTCAGTCGGAAAAGGGACTTTGTAATTTTTCTGAAGAAAAACTCTTCTCCATGCAGGATAAATTTAAAATTCAATCCCATGATGTGGGCGAAACTTCCACAAGTAGAAACCATAATTCTTGTCAGGGTGAAGTCACAAGAAATCCCCAAATTAACCTGTGCTCAACCCTTGTGTAGCTTGGCACATAGCAGTCAGGCTTAACTAAGAGGCAATGTGTACAGTATTTTTGCATTACTTCAAGCAGTAATAAAATGAAATAACTACACAAAAAGGATCGCACACCAAATTAAAACAAGCATTGGCATGGCCAATAGGTCTTGCCTTTGGTGCCTTTTAAGTGTTTAGCCACTCAACAGTGGAAGTTGTTGCACCAAGGATATTGTGCTGCATAACTAAATACTTAAAAGGTCCCAAAAGCGAGACCTATTGGCTATGCCAATGCTTGTTTTTTTATTACTATAGTCTGAAATTTAGATGAGTGGTTACACATTTGTGTGCATGCAGGATCCCAACCAACTGAGCTACATTACCCTTTGACTCTTTCCACCCAACCATTGTTTTTTTTAAACATCTTCGATTCTACATAGTTGGACTAAAATACAAAGATGGGGTAGGAAGACAAAAATGTGACAGCCCTTGAAATACCCAACTGGTTCGAGGATGTATTATGATAATGAAGCACTTAACATAGAAGGCAGTCTTGCCCAATTTAATATATCTGGATTAGTTGCACGAGAATTCCATCTATTATTTGTAGTTTCTTATATGCCATTTTAATACAAATATCTATATTTGTCTGTTTTTATTGGAAAATTGTTATCATTAGTAACCAATGAGTTTGCTAACAGCTGTGTACCAACTAGACCCAAAAGCCATCTCCCAACTCTTTGGGCTGGTCCTGCATTCATTGGTAGGCAAGCGTATTGAGCATCTATTGGATTGATTGACAACCGCAGTGATTTACATCACATGACAAATGGTTTGCATAATCGTGGTGCCCAGTGCATGTAAAAGAGGGGGCGGGGCAGCCGCATCCGCTTCCAACGTGTGACACTGGGAGTGGCTGTAGGATGCTGCCTGGTAGCACACAGTATATAATGGGACAAGAGCCCCAAAGATGATGGAAAAGCCACAGGCGATGTTAAATGTTAAAACACAGACCTATGTCAAGTGCCACTTTGCCAAGAAAGTGCAACAAATTAGGATATTAACTCAAGGCACATGTTTATAGCTCTGAAGTCCGCGTAGCACAGCATTCGCAGAATTGGACACGTAGATTTGAGGTGCGAGTAATCATGGTGTCTCAAGTTCAAGGACAAAGTCAATGTGGAAATTGCATAATAACATATTAAAATTAAAATAAATTCCTTCATACATTCGAATGCAACACAGTCGAAGTGTGTGCGGACCTATGTAAACCACGGTTACAGATACGTCTAGTTCCGGCTCCTCCAGTTTGATCATAGCGTGTGCTCCTGGGCAAGCCATTTTGCTCTCCAGTTCACTTTGCTGACAATTAATAATACAAAGAAACAGAGTAAAAACAACTATTTCCTGCTAGAGACATTTAAACACTCCAATTCATCTCAAAACAAAATGAAATGCTACATGTAATGAACGGTTACTCACCGGTAATATTCATTACTCCGAGTCGTAGCCCTCCCCGTCCCAGTCCTTACTAATGAGCATAGCTCCTCCCACCAGAAACTCCCAAGCAACTAAAAACCCATCCCTTCCCTCCAGGCCACACCCACACCCTAAGGCATATAATCATGTGACCCGCCCATCCACATCCTGTACTACCAAGCACAAGAAGCCGAACAGGGCGGGAGGGATGGGAACCAGGACTGGGACGGGGAGGGCTACGACTCGGAGTAATGAATATTACCGGTGAGTAACCGGTCATTACCTCCTCGTCAGCCCTCCCCGTCCCAGTCCATACTAATGAGCAGATACCAAAGCAAGAATCGGCTTCACATAGCAGAAAAACAGACTCAAGCCGCACAAGCAGAAAGTCACACAACCTGAGCAGAACGCAAACCAGCGTTCCCAAACCCAGGAGACACAGTCCCACATATCACTCAACGACTACAGGACATAACAGCACGAGGAGAACACCCAGCAGCATCCACACAGAACACGGCCAGGGAGCCCCTTCCTGGAAGCAAGCCCAACGAGCAGCTACCCCAGAGGCGAGGAACCTCGAACCGACCCAGGCGTCAACACACCACAAGCCCAACAGCAGGCCGCACAGCCAACACCGCCACTGACGGAGAGCAGCCACAGAAGGCCCCAGAACATGACCAGCCAGCCCAAAGGCAACAAAAAGGGAACACCACCCCATAAAAAAAGGCACAGCAGGAAGGAGGCACACCGCCAGAGCCCGCACAACCGCCAAACAGAGCAGCAGCACCCAAACCCCAGTAAGAGGTACAGGACAGAAAACAGGCAGAACCTGAAACTCCAACAAGGAGCAAAGGAACGAAAGAACGGCGCCAGGAGGAAACAACCCCCCAACCATCCGGATGCCAAGGGGCGCACCAGCCCAACGCCCGAACCCCGAAAGGCCAACCAACCGCCCACAGAGCTCGCAGGGAGGATACAGGCCGACCCAAGTCGAAGCCAATCACCCAGAAACCCAAGACAAGCCCCGGAATCCAATGCAGACACACCCTGTGTCGGACAGCAATCCAGGAAAGAAAGGGCTCCCGAACCGAGAAAAAACTCAGCCAGAACACCCCAAAGCCAGGAGGTCCAGACACACCACAGCCAACCCGCAAGTGGACCAGACACCCCGAGACATAGGGGAAACAACAAGGGACCACCGGCAAACACCAGCAAGGCCCCACCGCCAACCAAAACAGAGGGAGCCAAGGCCACCCAGACCAAACCGGAGCCACCAGGACAAACGAGGCCCGACCCAGTCCAACCCGTAGCAGGACCCACGGAACCAGCGCAAACGGGGGAAAAGCACACAGCAGGCCTCCGTACAACAGAAGGACAGGGCAACCACCCCGCAGACAGAGCCTGACCAAACCAGAGAACAACCTCAACCCAAGGCACTCCCCGGAGAAGCAAAACAGGCCCAACCACGAGACACTGAACCTGGACAGCAAGAGGCATAACTCGGACAGGGAGGGAACCACCAAACACAGGAGAGCCGCCCCGGGAAGAAAAACCCCCCGGGAGACGAAAAGTCCAAGGGGCCACAAGGAAGAAAATGCCCCTCCTCCCGGCCGAACAGCCGAACCGTCAAGTGAAGTCATCCCAGCACAACAAAGGCGGACGACCAAACACACCACCAGCACACAGTCCGACTAGACCCCCCCGAACCTCAGGAGGAACCAAGGCAGAAAGAGGCCAGGCCAACCGAACCGACCAAGGGACAGACTGAAAGCACAGGCAATCAGGATTCAACCCCAGACCAGAGCGAGCCAGCGCCACCAGAGGCACAAGAGCAGCAACAGCACCCCGGGCCACATGAAAGCACCCCACGAACGCAACAACACCCGGCATACCCAGGCGACCTCCCAACCAGGCACCAACCAGGCCAGAAACAGCAGAACCCCAGATCCTTCAAACAAGATCAGGTACACCCAGGCAAGCAAGGCCAAAGGCACAACACCCCCATGGGACACTAAGAAAGCAGAGGCAGGAAACGAACCCACCGTCCAGCGGGAGCCTGCGACAGCAGAGGCACAAAACACTCCACAGAGCCCTAGAGCCCAGGTCAGAGAACCAACGTCGCTCAGGACCCAAATGGATAGCCCCGCAAGAGGCCCAGTGCAAGACACGCCAGGGGGAACAAGAGCCACCGGGCCCAAGGACAAACCTCACAGCAGCAGGAAACAGCCACCGAACATGGAGCCGCCGGGGAGTAGAGGAAGACCGAGCCCCCAACCACCACCGTAGTCTGCGGGGCACCGTCAGGAAAACCCCACCAACCGAGGAGCCGAAACCACCCCACGAACAGCAGCACATTCCAAACCGACGCAGGAGGCAGCAAACACCCATTGAAAGGGCCCAAACCGGAAGGAAAGAAGAGGAAGAATCAACCTACCGAACAAGGCAGGGAACACCCGGAACCCCCTAGTAGGCAAAGAAGCCGCGGGAACCGGCCTAAGAAGAAAGTGTCCCGGAGAACCAGAAGGATCGACGAGGGAGACACAAGCGTGCAGCTGCCAGAACCAGCACCAGACAGCAGACCCCAGAAGGGCCCCGGAACCGAAACAGGAGCGAGTACACCCCCGACCCTTCCGAAACACATGCACTCACAACACCGCCCCCTCAGAAACGAGACCCGAGCCCTGAGCAAAGAGCCCGCCACAGTGCCTGAGAAATGGGAAAAGGGGCAGCACAGAACACAGCCAGAAGCCCAGCCCAACAAGGAGGGACAAGAAGAAGAGGAAGCACCCCGTAGACCCTGGGACAAGAGGAAGGAAGGGACACCCCGGCCCCATTCCATACCCCCAAAGGGCAGGGCCACCAAATTAGAATGAAACGCCGCCCAAAAGCAGGCGCACAATTCCACGGATCCCAAAATAGTAAAGAGCCCGCGAAGGGAAGCACCATCATGGGAGTCCCCCAAGCAGTACCGTCCTCCAAGGCAAAACCCAGCGAGCAGACACAGAGGACCCAGCCACCGTCGCCATCGCACCAAGGGTTTCAAAGGAAAAAGTCTGCCCAGAAATGCAACTGCAGTCCCAACCCGGAAAAAGAGGCAGAGGGACCCACAACCAGCAAACCAGCACGGAAAAAACGGACAGACACACGAAGTGACCGACCCAAAAGCCAGGGCAAGACGCAGCCCGGACCGCAAAACCAGAGGTAGCACAAGCCAGCTTCAAGGTCCACCATCCCGCAAGACCACAGGAGAAGAAGGAACCGCAACCACGGACACCACCAGGCACCGAGCTGCCACACCAGCCACCGGGATCCACTCGCTACCCAGCCAGGATACCGCAGCGAACCACCGTAAAGGAAACCCCAATCGTCCAGAAACCAGGGAAAGGCATGTCCACCAAACATCCCCCACACCCTCTCCTGCACAGCATACCCAGAGATCGAGGAAAGGGGAGGCTCACAAGCCCCAACAACAGGTGAATGGGGAAAAAGTCCACAGACTGTCCACCCACCCAGGGCCTATGGAACCAAAAAGCGACCCGAACACGGAACAGAAAACCACGAAGGCTCGCCCCCCCGGACACAACCAATCCAAGACAGGATCCACGCGGCACAAGCAACCTGACCATGCCCAAAGGAAGGAGCAGCGGAAGACCCAGCGACCACCACCTCCCCGTGACAGCAGAGCCCATACAGGCCAAAACCACACATCTCGAACAGGGGCACAGAACAGAGAAAGTAGCGCCCAGACCAAGCAATGCAAGATCCACCAGGGCCAAACAGGGAATGCCACACCCCCCCAGGCCAGCAGGCCAGTCCAAACAAGACAGAAAGAGGGAGCCCAGGACTCCCCCAAACCCCATGGTCCCGCCAAAGCAGTAACACAAATGTACCCGAAACAACAGGCATCTAAGGGGAATAAAAAAACAGCCGCCAATCAGACCGACACACACGTACCTGAAAGGAGGCCAGACCGCCACGCCACCGGCGAGCAGAGAAGCCAGCCGTGCACAACACACCACCCTTCCCACCCTAGGCGAACACGCCAGGGCAGGGAACCAACCCGGAAGAGGGGAGGCCCCAGCAGGAAGACAAGTCGCGCTACCACCACAGGACACCGCCTTAAACAAAAGCAATGCCCCCAAAAAAGGGCAGAGAGCAACCCACGGCAGGAGAAAGAGGCCAGGGGAGGAACCCAGGACACGCAGCCCCAGCACACAGAGTCCCGACCCCCAAAAGTACCAGCCCCATGCATGTGTCATGAGGCGCAGCCCAATATATCCAGAACACCAGAGCGCCCTCAAACAGAAGGACAAACGGAACGCAATTAAATGCATAAGGACACTTGAACAGCGCACTACGCGCCCGCAAGGGTTGGAATAGGCACCGAGGCCAGAATTATCGGGTCCGTGGAAGTTTGAGCCCAAGACCCGCCGAGGCGGGCCCTAGAAAGAACAGGCAGCCCAAAACAGGACCGAAAGAGAGAGCAGCTTCCACCTGTAAAGCAACCTGCCTCCAAACAGACACGGGAACACGAACTCCCGGACATTCCAAAGGAAGCATACAGGCACAGCATTGCCACCACGGCCAGAGCGACGCCCCTTAAAAAGGGGCAGGGAGCGACCCGCGGCCAGAGGACACGAAGCCCCGGTAGACAGAGCCCCGTCCATTTAAATGAACAAAGCGTTTCCCCGCAGGGAATTGCAGAGTCTGTCCTCGCGGCCACTTTATACAATGCTCTGTGCGCATCCAGTACGATATCTGCATCGTGTAGTGCCTCCCAGGTAACAAAAACAAAAAAGGGAAACACGGGCCCGAGACGAGCACCGAGCCCCCAAACACACCTCCCAGGAGGAGCCAAACCGCCACGCCACTGGCGAGCAGAGAAGCTAGCCGCGCCCAACACACCCCCCTCCCACCCCGGGTGTACCCGCTAGGGCAGGGAACATACCCGGAAGAGGGGAGGCCGCAGCAGGGAGACACCACCCCACACCAGGCAGTCAAGGCCCCCCAACCCCACGGTCCCGCTAAAGCAGGGACTCAAAAGTACATGACAAAAACAGGTACAACAGGGGAACAAACGGCCGCCCAGCAGGCCGATTCACACTCACCCGAAAGGAGGCACCGGTCCAGTACCCCCACGACGAAGTTGCCAGGAAATGAATTCCGCAGAAAAAACAAACAGGATGTGGATGGGCGGGTCACATGATTATATGCCTTAGGGTGTGGGTGTGGCCTGGAGGGAAGGGATGGGTTTTTAGTTGCTTGGGAGTTTCTGGTGGGAGGAGCTATGCTCATTAGTAAGGACTGGGACGGGGAGGGCTAACGAGGAGGTCATTATGGTTTACCATTGCACCAAGATCTTCTGGAGATGACCCCCAGCCCGCTTTTATCTTCCCACAGGTGTTCAGGGAGGAGCCAGACTCATAAATTCAACTGCCGAAACCTCCTCTCGCAATGACAGCCCGATTCGTCACTATCAGAAAGCGCCAGTCCGTCACACCTTGGCACTTTAGCCGCCCTGCCTCCTACATAACGCTTCCACCATTGCTAGATTGCAACGCGCCAGCCCTGCTTTTGAAGGGAGGCACTGCAATGATCTGCTGTATGCTGGAACACGTGATGACAGTGCAATTGCTTTCTGGGATCAGAATCTTGGAAAGAGCTGCCCCATATGCTCAGATACTGGTTCGGGGAAAACTTTTTCTAATCTGTGTCATATTTTCCAACCTGGATTATAAATGCAACTCAACCCCGCACCCACAGGCATAAGAACGGTTTTATCACAGAGAGTGGTTGTGCAGTGCCGCAGACCGGAATGACGAGGCTGTGTGACAATTCGAAACCTTTTGTGCACGCGTTTGTGTCTTTCGGAGAGTGAGTGTGCTCACGTATGATGCGTGCGTGCTTGAGTGGAAGTGGGGACGGGAGGATCGTGGTGCCTCCTTGCGTGATAAATCGCCCCAAAGATCGTGTGGCCTTGTGGGTGATCTACCGAACATTTGCACTGCAGAGCGGACCTTGCCGCTAATCACCGCCACCGCCCTGGCTCAAGATCATCCCAAGAACACTGTCCCCGGTACGGAGCTGTGGCCGAAGAAACGAAGGGGCCTCGCTCCGATTGGCTGGCCGAGAGAAGCTTCCTGAGGTGCTGCGCTGTCATTGGTGGGTTGCGGGAGGCTCGTCCAGTCAGCCCACGAGGTGATTGGGCCGCAGAAGGAAGCTGTGATGTCACGAGTGGCTCGTCCCGGAAGCCGCACTGCAATTGGCTGACTTCGACGAAGCTGTGACATCACGAGGGGCTCGTCCAGAGAGCCGCGAGAGGATTGGACCGTGCCAGGAGCCGCCGTCCAACCACCGCCGAGGGAGCCATGTGCATCAACCACCCCCCGGCCTGCCGTCCTCGCAACCCAAAGGTAATCAGGCACCCCGCCGCTCGTAGGATTGTCGAGAGCGGGCGGAGAGCTAGCGGACCGGCAGAGGCTATTGTTAAAGTAGATACAGCCTACACCTGTTTTGCTTTCAATTCCTTTTTAAAGACTGAGACTGAACTGTGATTCCCCGATACCTTCCTTGATAAGTGCAAGCCTCAAGAAGAGTCTAGTGATTTTATAACTGCGTGTTGCTATTGGTTTATTCTGCCTAAATTAGATAAAGATATATTTTTATATACTTACCGGTGTGGTGTCAGTTTGTGGTGCATTCTGGAATTATTGTGTGTGTTAAGTGCAACTACCCTACACATTGCCTTGGGGATAAGCCTGTCTGCTTGTGCAAAGCTACCTAGGGGGTGAGCATGGGTTATCTACAGTGTGTATCCCTTTACCCTGACTAGAAGTAGGGGTCCCTATTTGGTCAAAGGTACTTACCTCTGCCAACTAGAGACCACAGGTCTAACAAATGCAAAGAGTCCTGTTTGCGATAGAGGGGGCTGAGAGGAGCAGGGAAGTCGTTGTAGGGAGAAGAGCAGGCTGGGTGCAGCGAAGGTCGTCGCTGTAGCCCGAAGATTCTGTCGTGGTCACTGGCGGTCAACCAGAGCTCGGATGGCGCTCCTCATAAGTGGTGGATGCCGGCGTGTGAAGGGTTGGGCTGATGGAACTTCGCATTGGCGGGCTGTGCGGGTGACAAGGTTTAGGTGCCAATGGGCCTTTTTGGGGTAACGAATATCTAAAAACTTCAATTGAGCCTGCCTGAGGCCACAGTAAGTCTCAGGCCCTGAGGAGCACCAATTTCAGGGGGTCAGGTGCTTGCCCTAGCTGGATCTGAATGCTGCTTATGATGATTAGGAGCCTGTTTTGTCCCTTTGGCTCTGAACAGTAGGCCAGCAGACAAGCCCTTGGATCCACGCAGGAAGTCCAGGGTTTAGGTACATGTCCAAATTCCTCTGAATCAGACAGGTGGGCAGCAGGGGGCATCAAGGCATCAACCCAGCAAGGCAGTAGTCATGCAGGGCAGCAGCCCAGCAGAGTGGCAGTCCTTTCATCAACACAGCAGTCCTTCTTCCTGGGAAAGTCTCCATGGGTATAGATTTATACTGAAGATTTGGGGCCTGAGGTCCAATATTTCTACCAGGTGCCTCCTTTGAAGTGGGAGAAGCTTCTATAGGTTTCCCCTTGAAGTGCACAGGTTTCCGGCCCCCCTGCCTTGGCTCCAGACTGACTACAGGAGGCATGACCCTTTTGTGTGGAGGCAAGACACAGCCTATTGTAGGGCTGTGCCCAGCTCCACCCTCCCATCCTGCCAGTGATGGCCCATCCAGGCACACCTAAAGCTTCTTTTGTGTGTGGCTGTCTAGCCACACACAATAGAAGCCCAACTGTCAGCCACACTCAGTCATGTGACCAAGAGACAGGCTGCATACACAAAATGCCAACCTCCAAAAGCAGCATTTTCCAAATTGCAATTTAAAATCCGACATTACTATAAGAGAGGATTATTAATTACAAGTCTGAAATAACCAAAATGAACTGGTCACCTGTTCCTATTTGGAAGTTGCAGCTTGTTAAATGTAATAAGGTAACTCCAATGTAATTCTATGGGAGAAGCTGGCCTTGCAGTAGTGAAAAACATTTTACTAGCAGGATATGCAAAACTCAAAATACTTATCTTACTTTTTAAATACATTACACCCTGCCCTGCAGACTGTGCAGGGCCTACCCTTGGTGTGAAACATTGGGCTTCATAGTTTACAGGGGCGTAAGCCCTTGACAATCAGCAAATACATTCCTTGTCAGGCTAAGCCACAAGCAAACCCAAAATTAACCTGTGGTCAACCCCCACTTGGTAGCTTGGCACAGAGCAGTCAGGCTTAATTTAGACAAGCAACAATGGTCCTTAATATATAGAAATCAACTGGAAAGATGCAAATTATAGACAACAATCTGTACTATAAGGAAAACACGTATCAAGCCGGACACTGATTTAATCTATTAAGCGTATAAACAAAATGAAGAAAACAGTAATACAGTGGGATACAATCCTGTATCCAATACATATAACATATACAACAAAACAAGGGGTAAGAAATTGCAGGCAATTAGGTAAAGGGAGGTGCTAGTAGTCAATTAGAATTCCTCTAGCTGACCTCATGTAGTAAACACATATAGGTTATTCAAATAGCAATTAAAGTGTCACTGCATAGACTGTCGACGGCGTTTCGATCCTACAAATAATAGGGGATCTTCATCAGGACTAGAATATATTGCCAGATCATGCAATGCCTATAATTTGCTTGGAAGGTAGATTATCTAGGTATGGAATCCTGGTATCAGCGTGCGTGTGCTGGGGATACGGCATGTAGGTGTCAAGGCACTTGTTTCCGGAAACGGTGTCAAGGGTTTTTTTTGGACATCCGCAACAATGGCGATCAAGGTGGGGTGCGGCTGGGGTGGGAAGTCAGAGACGGCAGAGCGTCAACCGGTTACAATTAACGGGTTGCGGGCTGGCACAACCAGCATGTATGATTCAAGATAGTGTGGCGGATCCTCAGGGTTGCAGGAACTTGTCACACGGTAAGGCGAAAAACTCAGGATCGAGGTATCAAGCTGTAATGGCAGGGTTTTTGGCTCTATTTAGCAGTGATATAGACTTTAATCTTGCTCACATCTAGGATAGGTATTCTTAGCTTGTGTTGGCCCATTTTAAGCCCTTTCTTCCAGACCTAGAAGAGGCCATCTATTGCCTATTGGCTTTGGCCTAATATTTTTGCTTATAGTAGAGGTTGGATCCTGTGGTCCTGACTTTATATTACACATTGGTATGGTTTATGTAGGTATTCTGACAGAGCTAAGGGGTATTTCATCCCTTTCAGGCCTACAGGCCTAGAACTAGAGGGACTCCATCTTGATGGAGCTGAGAGGCTTTTAGAGTAAAGGTAAAGTTTATAGTTAAAGCTGTTGTTCGCCCTAAGCGAACCGGAGAGAACCGGCCAGAGCTGAATCTAATCAGGAATTGTTCCCGGGCTCAGGTCTCTAGACGAAACAAGCAGACTGGTCACTGTGGGAGCGTCTAGCGCAAGGAGCCTGGTGCATGGGATTGGTGGGAGGAAGCTGCTGGCTGGAACTTTCCATGAGGAAACAGCATTCTATATCAGTGAAGTGCAGAGGCGGAGTCAGTCAGTCGAGTTGAGGTGGAGGAGTGGTGAGCAGTTGAGTGGAATTGGAGGAGCGGAGAGGAGTCAAACTGGAGTGGTAGAAGAGTGAGGAGGTGTTGGAGTAGGAGAGAGAGAGGGTTCAAGCTAGAGAGAGCTGAGTTGAATTGGAGGAGCAGAGAGTGTTGGTAGAGTTGGAGGAGTGGAATTGCAAGAGGAGAAGAGACAGGACATGCTTGGAACAGAGAGAAGACAAACAGACAGTCAGTGAGCTGGAACTGAAGGAAGCAGTCAGAAGCAGTTACTTATCAGGAGGAGGTGTGAATAGCTGGAGTCTGAAGTAATGCCTTTTAGAAGAGACTGAAGTATTGTGGATTAACCTGTGGGAGCAGCTGGAGTTAATTGGACATTGGCACAGAGATCGTATCCAGAAGGAACAAGCTAGTGGAATGAAAGAGTATCAGAGCGGCAGAAACCATTAGACTGAAGCTGGAAGGTGGAGACAGTTCGTGGGGGAGAGGAGTCCACTGCAAAGTGATCAGCGCAGAGGTGTATCCAAGAGTGCAGGAGAGAGAGAGAGAGTCTGAGATGAGCCAAGGCACAGACGAGAGAGGAACCCAGATGACAGCTAGAACAAGACTTCACACTAATCAGGTGATATCGGTCCTGTCATATTAGTTTACTTTACACTTACATCTTAATCTTGTCTTTATTCCCTAGGCTATTGTATTGCTAATCCTTTTCCTTGCAGCGGTGTGTTCTATCTATAGTCTTTGTCAGTTACATGTGAATGTGTCCATTACAATACAGATCTGTGTAGGTGTTTATATTGTTAAATAAAAACAGCCCTAGTTCTTAGTGAACTGAAATGTGCCTTGTATTCTTGTTCAATCCGGGTAAATGGAGTTCCTAGTTGAGAGTTGTTTGCGTGAACGGATGTTCAATCCCGATCAGGTAAGTGGTGATCAAATAAATAGGGAGCGAGTGGACCTTTGATGCCAGGAGCAGAAGGCACATATTATTAACTGGCTAACTCCTACTATTGTAGTAGCAAGCCCTTAGTGAATAGGGAGAGAGACTTCCCAACATATAACTGAAGGTGTTCATAGGAAAGTGGTCGTCATTGGTAAGTGGCGTTAGTGAGAGCACTGATTGTGGTCAGTGTGTATACCCACAGGATTGTGGCTTGTGTTAAGTGAGAGCACCGGAAGGAGACGGTGTGGAGGTCTGCCGGATTGCGGGCCGTGTGTAAGTGAGAGCGCTGGGGGGGATTACCAGCGTGTAGGTCTGCCGGATTGTAGACCAGATATAAATGAGAGCACTGGGGCTGCAGACCCATGTGTGTAATGAGAACACCAGGGAGGATACTGGTGTGTAATGGTAGATAATCAGAACTGCCCCAGGGTAGATTAGTCTGGACCCATGTGGTCGCGAGACTATAAGGTATGAGTGTGGTGTAGGGCATAGATGTCCTTAGTAATCAGTGAGTATTCTTAGTATCCCTATAGATTTAGTGGTGTTTCTGATGATATGAGCTTGTATATTGCGAGTTCCCCATCCTCAGGTAGGTACCCAGGTGCCTGGATAGATGGTCCTGAGGAGGGATGTGGTTACGTTCTGGCTGGGTTAGAGGGGCCCCTAGGGGCTGATCCCATCTAAGCAGAAAATCCGGCCATTACACAAGCCTAATGACCAAAGTGTCCGGTGTGGGATATCCTTGCGTCCTCCTCGGCTGAATGGCGCGATGTGGAGGACTTAATTTAGAGGCAATGTGCAAAGTATTTGTGCCGCACTGCAAACAGTAACACAGTCAGAACACCACAAAAAGGATGCCACAACAAGTAGAAAAATAGGGATGAATTTGATAAATAAAACAAGACCAAAACACCAAATAAAATGGTAAAAAAAAGCACATCAAAACATAAAGTGCCAACATGGATATCTGGTCACGCCAGATCGAGACAAAGTCAGAAGTTCAGGCTGACTGCAATAGAGCATGGACTGGCTACAGGGACCCAATTAGGCTCGCTGAACAAAATACATGAAATCCTGGTTTGTGGAGCATTGCAAGGATCCTTGTTGAAGATGCATTGCACAGCTGAAGTGATGCGTTGGTATTGGGATGCATCAAGGCTGCAATGCAGGGGCCTGCATTATCATCAAGGATCCAGGCGACATGGCTTGCGATGTGAAGACCAGCATTGAGGATGCAGTACACATTCAGGGCGATGCATGGTTTGAAAAGCTGAGAGACTGCAGTCTGGAGTCTGTGGTTGTCATCAAGGCTGCAGTTGATGACGGATGCGAGGGCCTGCACCACACATGTGGCACGCAGTCGGGTAGATGTGGAGGTTCATAAAGAATGGGATGCGATGCAGGTATTTAAAATGGCCCAATCCATTCAGCAACGGCGATGTGTTGGTTCTACTCGAGTTTGCACTATGCAGCAGAGGAGATGCCTTGGTTCTGAAAATCCACAGAGGCTGGCAGAGCACATTAAGCCCACTTTTAAGGGTCCAGGACTGGGGTGACACCACTTGGCAGGGTTGACTCACAGATTGCAGAGCCTTGGTGCAGAAGCATATCTGTTGGATGCCTGTTATGTCTCAGGAGGCCAGCCAACTAGCCCTAGGAGTCCCTCTGGGCTCTGGGATCAAGAGATGCAGGTCCAGTCCTTCTCACCCAGGCAAGAGGGCAGGAGAGCAGCAGGGCAGCAGGGCAGCAGGGCAGCAGTTCCTTCAGTTCCCATGGTCCACTGGGCTGGACCAGGGACTATTTGAGGGCTCAATAACCCCTACCACAAGTATCTTAGAGACCTCCTCCTTAATGCTGGCTCTCACCTTATCAGACAACCTGTACATTTTGCTCTGGACAGGTGTGCTATTCCTAGTGTCAATATCATGGGTGCACCATGTAGTAAGTCCTGGGGTAAGGGAGAATAAAGAGGTACACGGTCCAACAACTGGCAGCAGTCTGTCTGTTGTTCTAGGCTCAGTGTAGGGGAGAGACTGACATCCTCCACTGACCCTTCTTGCTCCTTGGAAGAAAGGAGTTTGGGTAGAAGTTCAATCTCCTCTTCTACCTCATCATCAGTGACCAAGGTCATGGTTAGCTCAGACCTTTCAAAGTGAGATTTGAGGCGACTGACTTGAGTTTTGAGGTCCACCAGGTAGGCAGACTCACTCTTGCACTCTTTCACCTCATAGGGCCCAGACCAATGGCCTGTGAAGCCCTGATATTCTTGGTTGCATAAGACAAACTTTTTGGTCAAGTTGAAACTCACCAGACTGGCATTCTGGTCATGCCACCGTCCATGACCTCCTGGCTGGTTTCCAGATTCCCCTGTGCTTGCTTCCAGAAGCGCTTCATCTGGTTACAGAGGAACAGCATGTAGCTGACCATATCCTGGGGGAGCATTCTTGGGAGCTTGCTACCAGGCCTCCTTCACCAGACAGTGAGGTCATCTCACGGGGTAGCTGTACAGAAGTCCAAAGGGGCTGAAGCCAACACCCTTCTGTGGTATCTCCATGTAGGCAAATGAAATGCCTGACAGGAGGACGTCCCATTTCTGCCTCAAGGTTTCTGACAGGCCCATGATCATACCCTTAAGGGTCTTGTTAAACATCTCAAAGAGCTCATTGGTTTGAGTGTTGCAGGGAGTGGAGAGTTTGTAGGTTACACCACACTCCTTCCACATGGCCTTCAAGTACGCTAATATGAAATTTGTACAACAGTCTGACACCTCCTCCTTGAGGAATGCCACACGGGTAAATATCACATCAGTGCCCTCTCCACTGTGGATGCAGTCACCATCATCAGAGTGATGGCCTTCAGGTACGAAGTGTCATGCTCCACCAAGACCAGGATGAATGTGTTGCCTATGGATGTCTTAGGATTTAGAGGCCCAACAATGTCAATGTCCACCCTTTCAAAGGAGGGGCCACTAATAGGGAAAGGTTGCAGGAGAGCCTGGTGCTTCCCTCCTGACTTGCCACTGGCCCGGCAGGTAGGACAGGACCTGCAGAAAGCATCTGAGGCCCTCCACATTTGTGGGCCCAGAAAAGTGGGTGACCAGTCTTTCAAAGGTCTTTTCAGCCCCAAATGACCTTCTAAGGGTACCACATGAGCCAGCTTCCGCAGGAAAGTCCTGCAGCACTGGGTGACCAGCAACACAAGTGTTGTCCCAGGCTCAGGAACCTTAGGTTGCTATACAGGTGTCCATTATCTCAGTAAATCAAGTGATCACCAGAGGTGTCCCCTGCTGCCTGGGCCTCGGCCTGCTGCCATAGGGCTATTAGAGTAGGGCAATGCATCTGCGCCTTGCAGAACTCCTCCTGGTGTGACCCCCTTCCTGCTGCCAGATGGCCTGCTCAGGTAGGTTCCCCAGGGTGGCAATGTCCTCCCGCTCAGGTTCAGCCTCATCTCCTATGTGGGAGTTTCAGAAGCAGATATCCCATGCCTCCTGCCCTTCCTTTTTTGACAGGCACCCACTCCATTCTTCCAGGCTCCAGGTCCTCATGACTACCCTATCGAGCAGCCATGGACTGTGTGGTCAGGCCCACCTACATAGGCAACCCTAGCATCTCCAAGTTGGGCCTGAGCTCTACCTCCTTCCAGGCAGGGTGTTCTCCAGGTCATTTGTAAGCAGACAATCCACACCATGAACAGACTCACAGCTACCCTCAAGGAACCTGAGACCCCCTCCACTCAAAGGGAATCACAGCCAGTTAGGCCCGCTGAGTAAATCTGGGTTTTCAAGGATCTGTGTTGAAGATACAGCGCGCAGCCAAAGCGATGCCTAGGTAGTGAAATGCCGCAAGACTGTGATGCAAGAGCCTGCAGCATCATCATTGCAAGCCCATCCATCGTTGAGGAGATTTGCATGCAAAGTCCGGCATCAAGGAGTCAGCACTCAGGCGGGTGATGCATCAGTTCCTAAAAGCTGTGAGGTTGCAATGTGAAGTCTGGTGTTTTCATCAAGGCTACTTTCCACAAGGGAAACGAGGGCCTGCACCAATGATGTATCATGCAGTTGGGTATATGTGGCGGTTCTGAAGGACTGCAATGCTATGTGGGTCTTTGCCATGGGTCCAATCCACGCAGCAACTGTAATGAGTCAGTTCTGCTTAGGTTTGTGCCACACAGCAGAGGTGATGCCTCTGTTCTGTTGGATACACAGAGCTGGCAGAGCAGCTTAAGACCATTTCCAAGGGCACAGGACTAGGGTGGCACTACTTGGCAGGGTTGACTCACAGATGGCAGAGTTTAGGTACATTAGCATAGCTGTTGGGTTCAAGAGATGCAGGTCCAGCCCTTCACCCAGACAAGAGGGCAGCAGGCAGAAGGTCAGCACAGCAGGACAACAGTTCCTTCAGAGCAGCAGTCCAGCAGAGTCGAAGTCCTTGCAGTAACACAGCAGTCCTTCTTCCTGGCAGAGTATCCACAGTTCCAGAAGTGTACTGAAGTGGTGCTGTCTGAGATCCAGTATTTATATACAGTTGTGCCTTTGAAGTGGGTGGAAGCTTCTAGAGGCAAACCTTTTGAGGTGCACAGGTGCCTTGCCTACCTTGCCATCGCTCCAGACTAACTACAGGGGGTATGCAGCCCTTTGTGTGGAGACAGGAGCCAACCTATTTAAGTGTAAGTGGGACAGGGCCCCACACCTCCCACCCATCCTGCCAGTGATGGCTCACCCAATAACATCTAAGCTCCCTATTGTATGTGGCCGTCTCATCATCATGCTTCAACATCTTACGCATGCTCAAAAAACATTTCGCTGGATCCCCACCAAAACAAGAAAAACAGTCACCCACGCACTGGTTACAATCCGTCTGGACTACGGAAACACCCTTTACGCCGGCACCACCGCAAAACTGCTGAAAAAATTCCAACGCATTCAAAACGCCTAAGCCAGACTCATACTAGACATCCCCCGCACAGACCACATTTCCGGTCACCTGAAAGACCTTCACTGGCTCCCCGTCAACAAAAGGATAACGTTCCGTCTCCTCACCCATGCACACAAAGCCCTCTACGAACTTGGACCTGACTGCCTCAACACGCGCCTTTCCTTCTACACTCCCACCCGCCAACTGCGTTCGTCCAACCAAGCCCTCGCCGCTGCTCCGCGCATCCACAAAGCCACCATGGGGGGAAGATCCTTCTCCTACTTAGCGGCCAAAACCTGGAATTCCTTTCCCATCCACCTCCGCCTTACCCAAAACCACCTAGCCTTCAGAAAACAGCTTAAAACCTGGATATTCGATAAGTAAACCCCCCCCCTCCTCAAGCGCCTTGAGACCCTCTGGGTATGTAGTGCGCTATATAAATTTTGACTTGACTTGACAATGCCCAACTGTTGCTCACACCCAGTCATATTACCTAGAGACGGGCTGCAAACCTCAAAAGGCTAAGGTAAGAAAATACCAACTTTCTAAAAGTGTGATTTTCAAAATTTGAATTTAAAATCCGACTTCTCCATAAGTTAGGATTTTAAAATCCAGTTCCAGAGACACAAACAAGAACTGGTTATCTTTGCCCATTTGGAAATGACACTCATAACATGTAATAGGGTAACTCCAAAGTTATCCCATGGAAGAAATAGGCCTTGCTGTATTGGAAAATGAATGTAAGAGTTTTTCACTGCCAGGACATCTAACAATCAAAAGTACATGTCCTACTTTTTAAAAACATTTCACCCTGCCCTTTTGGTCAGTCCGGGGCCTATCCTGGTGGTGAATTATATGTATTAAAACAGAAGGTTTCGGCTTGGTGAAAGATTTATTGTGCCGGGTCGAAATGGCAGTTGAAACTGCAAACACAGGTTCTGCAAAGGCAGGTCTGAGACATGTTTAAAGTGCTACTTCTGTCGGTGGCACAACCCGTGCTTCAGTCCCACTATTAGCTTTTCATTTACAGGCCCTGGGCATATGTAGGACCACTTTACTAGGGTCTTACAGGTAAATTAAATATTCAATTGTGTATAAGCCAATGTTACCATGTTTTAGAGCTAGAGCACAATCACTTTAGCACTCGTTAGAAGTGCACAGAATCCTAAGTCCAGCAAAAACAAATTAATCAAAAACAGGAGGTCTGAACGCAAAATGTTGGGGGAAAACTATGCCAAGGATGCCAGGTCTAACACCAGGGATGACTTTCATGTATTAAAATGGAAAGTTTGGGAATGGTAAATGGTTTACTTTGTTCACTAGACAAGTGACACTTCACTTGATACCTGGCTGCACAGCTAAATATACAATTCAACTCCTAATCATAAATTATCTTATGGTATACATTTGTAAGATACACACCTGTACATTCTGTTATTTATTCAGTCACAAGCTTAGGTTTATAGTTTACATCAATTTAAACAAGCGAAAAGCAAAAACATATACTACAATAACAACATCCAATTTCTCTAAAAGGATGATGAACACAACTTTTTTTTGCATATTCTTGAAAACATCAATTTCATGAACATTCTGGTGATGAAGATGCCCACTGCATTTCGGGATGGATATCCCTTCTTCAGGGGCCTCTATGAATACAAGAAAACAAAACTGAATATCAGAATACGTTCTAAGCTGTACAAGGAGGAACACCTCAATTCAGTGATGTTAATCCAACAGAAAGGCATAAAATGAGCAGCCACGGCCCGTGGAGGGAGTTCCGTTGGGCCAGAAAGGCGGGGCGGGTGAGGGGCAGGGTGGGGGGGGGTCCTAAAAACCGGAATATGGATAATTGGAGGTAAGTAAACAATTTATTTAATAAAACGAATTTCGTAGCGCACACTGCATCACATTTTGGGATGCAGGGCGCGCTACAAAGTTCGTTTTATTAATTAAAATGTTTACTTACCTCCAATTATCCATATTCCCTTTTTTAGCACCCCCGCCCGCCTTCCTGCCCCACCATAACTCCCTCCACGGGCCGCGGCTGGAAATGAGATACAGGTTTACCTGTACAAAAACATGCTGAATATCACCAAAACTGAACCAAAGTTAGTAGGTGCTGAAGCAACCTAGAACAAGATTCCCAGAATGTACCAAGAAAAACATACACATTATGAATCAGTGCACATAAATACATGAACCTAGGTCGCCACATCAAACACTGCGAGATGTGAAACTGTGTATGCAAACATTCAATGTCAAGAATAACTCTTTACTGACGATAAGAAAGAATGCTCTCGTTAATGAACACACACGAACGAAATCTGCAACAAGCAAGAGACGAAATGTGTGTGAGTGGCCACTTCAATCAATGCCCCTAATTCAATGTGTTTATGATAAAATGACGATACGTCAAGCAGGTTCATTGGCACTAAATCCAAGAAAGATACTGACACCAATGCTGTACATCAACTGGTGTGTGTACAGAAGGGCATATCCACATACAAACTCTAAGAAAGACAACAAGCAACAAGTGTTTAATTCACCACTTCGCTATCATGCCCTAAATGTATCACAAACTCCTGATGGCAAAGTAACGATACCTCAAGCCAATCAGTATTCTGGCGATGGCAAATCGAATCTCCATGCAATTTCTCAGACACCTGGCCACACTATGGAAACAAAAAATACTCTGTACTCTAAGTATTCCAACACCTTCTCACAGCTGGAAGAATTTCACTTAGGTTATGCCCACCTTGTAAATTACTGATTTGTTGAAGCGCTCCAAAACTGAGAACAACCACCATCCACTAATGTACCCGAAATGAAGACGCGCCAATGAATGCACCCGCATTTATGTATACTCACTCACATACACGTTGAAGCGTAACCGCCATATTGTAATGTTTATAGAAAGTCGTGGCTGACGACAAACACTCTGCGGTTTACTTTGCCAGGTCGAAATAGCAGTTTTCAAACTACACACAGACTACAAAGACAGGCCTGACACATATTTAAAGGGCTACTTAAGTGGGTGGCACAATAATAGTAGCATTTAATTTAAACACCCCGGGTACATGCAGTACCACTTTACTAGGGACTGACAAGTAAATGAATTTTGCCAATTGGGTGTGGACCAATTTTACCATGCTTAGGGGAGAGAACACAAGCACTTTAGCACTGACAAGCAGTGGTAAAGTACACCAATGAAAATGAGATCAGCAAAAATGACAAATTGAGGCAAAAGGTAAAAATTTTGCGGGGGAGACCACCCTAAGGCTAATAGGTCTAACACCCTGGAAAACTGATCATATAAACAGACATGTAAATCAGTCAATCAGTAACAGTGATGCTGTGACAAGAAATTAAAAGGGAGAGACTGGTGAAAGAATAAATCAAGAGGTGCCATCCACTAACAGAGCCTAATGCACCACACAACGACTCATAATAGGCACATCAAAACTCCAAACATCCAGACTTTGTGATCTGAAAGAAGTGTGCTGTGATGAAGGACATGTAGTAAACTGCAGAGATAATCTCAAGGTTCAGTAAAATGGTTATCTCCCTGCCTCCTGTAAATGAAAAAGGGGTGGGCACATATCAAGTGTAGTATAATGTGGTGACAGAACCAGAAAAGTACCCCCTCATTACTATCCAATATACTCAACAAGAATACATATACTTCCCCCAAATTACCTGCAACACATAAGATAAGCAATATATATTTAGCAAAGTCGCTCCATGACGTCTTCCAAACAAACCAGAGAGATCCTCTTTTCCAAAGTGCAAACTCGAGGTAAACAAGCTAATCAACAACGTACTGCCTAAAAAATATTGAAGGGTACGCTTGGCGCAATCATAATAAAATATCAGTTAATAGCTCCAAAATGGGCTCACTTGATACCAAATGTCAAAGTATCCTTAGAATTGAAGAAATCAAAACCAGAATGTAAAAAGAAGCGTATATAATCTACGGCCAAGAGGCTGGATGAAGCAGAGAGACAGCTAAATTAGCTATCCAACTGGGGAGGAGAAATCTGTCAATGGAGGCATAAAATAACAGACACGAAGGACTGCTGGATAAGGGATAATAATTAGGGCTCCAGGATTTATGGTATTTTTTTTTACATTTCCGTCTGTATTTATCCATATTTATTTTGTGGCCATCTTATTAGTATTTATCCATATTTATTTTGTGTTTCAAGAATAAATGTAGCCATAAAATAGTATTTTTCCACGTTTATATAAATCTTCGACGTGTACTCAAACATAGAACATGGATGCCTGTCACGTTTTAGCAAACTAAGCAGCCACGTATAACAAAAGACTACACTCACAGGTACATATTAACATCATACTACAAATATACGTCAATGAATGCCTGTATTTGAGGAAATCTCATCCTGTATTTTAACCCTCCATGCTGTTCGCCTGCTCAGCTATGAAATACAGTATGGAGAGTTTCTTACAAGAAGCACCATTTTCAGTATGTTTCCGCTTTTAAAAATAATTATAGACAGAAAACACATTGTTTTCTGTCTGTATTTATCTGTCAAAATCAGTAAAAATGGAAAACCGGAAGCCTTAATAATAATTAATTGCTTGGAATCCCAGAACAAACCGACCCAGACAACATGATGGCATTTCTCAAAGACTTTATACCACACTTGATGAAAATAAAATTCTCAGAACCATTTGAACTTCACATGGGGTACAGGCTGAAAAGAAAAGGACCCCCAAGGCCAGTAATATAATGCCTGCTGCCTCATTAACATGTAAAGACTACGCTATAGGCGATCTAGAAAAGTGGAGGCCCTTTTTACTATGAAGGACTTATTATCCGTGCCATTGACGTATATTCACACAGTACTGCGATAAAGAGGAACAAATTATTGGCTCTAAGAGCAAGGCTGTGTCAAGGTACATTAAGTTTGGAATATTAGTACCTGTAGTATTCATTGTCACAGTTTATGTCAAGTTCTGAGTTCTCTGAATCTGCGGACTTGATAGACCTTAAAGATGCTATCAATATTGTTCTGATGGGCCCAACACCAATTCAAGTAGAAGACTCCTCTATGGAAAAAGCAACAGTACCAGGCCGGCTAAACATGATCTGGCATAATAAAGGTTCTATTGGAGAGAATGAACTGTAAAGTGACTAGGTTAAGCGAAGGGAAGCAACACTGCCATTTTAAATGCGCATATTTTTTAAGTTGCTTTCTTTTCTACACAATGACTTTTGACACACATTTGCTTGTTTTACAATACAGGATTAGTTTCTCTGAAACCACATTGCTGACAAGTGTACTTCATTAGTACACTATCACGACACCATGAACATTTAGTACAAGGCCTAAAACATACATTGTGCAAATGTTGTTCTTTGTTATTCTTCCATGAGGTGACATGGCTATCACAAGGGAATAAACAATTTCAGCCTGGCTAAAGCCTCGACACAGAAGCGTGGATACTGTTATTATAAATGCGCACATATTTCTGTGCTCAAATAAGGGGAGCCCTATGCTGTCATTGCGATGTCGCTATTGGCGGAGTCTCAGCCCAGCTGATTCCTATTTACCCTATGTGAAGAGGAGTGTGCAACTTGTGACCAAGACGGGACCTGCATACACTTACCTTCAGGTAATGTGTAGTTTGATCATCCAGTAGGGCATTCTAGACAGAACACCCACCCTAGGCAACTAGGGTGGGTGCACAGTAGGAGTAAAATATATGGGGTATTTATATGCCAGCATATATAACTGTTTTAGCACAATGATGGAGTTGTTTATCCTTTTCACTGTTCTCATAGTGCTAATAACTTTTATCTGCATCTGTCTATTAATCATGGCAGCACATATTTTATAGAAGAACCACAATAGTTGGTATTATTGTATAATTGTTGAATTGCCCCTTTGTGTATTTCTTGTGTATAGTTCTGAGTATGCACACGTGACTGAGCGAAAAGGTTCTAAAACTGTTACTGTGATTCCTTGGGGAGTCAGGGTTTTCATGTTCTGAGGTTGCCCAAACCATTTACTACCTTACTAGGTTTAGGTGTACTCATGGTGGCACTAAGAGCTAGCAGATCAAATGGCTATGATGGGGTGCATAAACTCAGTCTGGCATCATCTAAAACAATGATGTTGTTCAGCAAATGAAAAGTTCCAACTGAGAAAGTGGAAACTGTACTACAGAACACCATTGACGAATGATCGAGAACAACGGAACAAAGTGATGGAAAAACTAATACAGGTACTCAGCATCCAACCTGCGTACCCTAGATGCCGGACACAACAACTGCTTCCTTGCATCCCCTTACTCCACAGCGTTTCACTGCCTCCTTTCGACTGACCGCCGTCGCAGGATCCCACACTCTGCTGTTCCCACCAGCGGAGACCCCCTGGATCAACTCAGATGCCTCCTGATCAATGCAAGATCGCTGTGCAAACACACCACCAAAGTCTGGGACACCATCTCCACCCTCGTCCCCAATGTGACCTTCATCACAGAGACGTGGCTCACACCGTGGCCATCCTGGACATCGCCACCACAACTCCCAGCGGATACACAGTGAAAGACTGTGACCACAACAACAAACACAGAGGCAGCATCGCCATTGTACACAGGAAGCTATGATCTGTACGACCACCAAAGATGAAACAACATCATTCATGGGGCACCTGAATTTCCAGCTCCATACCGATGACAAAACCAGCATCAGAGGCACCCTCACATACAGACCCCCAGTACCACGAACCGGCCTCAGTGACTCAATCACAGAATTCTTCACCCCGCTTGCCATCGAATCCGAACACTATGTCTTTCTGGGACACCTCAACTTTCACATGAAATACCCCAGAGACACCAACTCCCAAACTCCTGGAACAAATGGACAACATTGGCCTCATGCGGCTGGTCTCAGGCCCCATGCACAGAGCTGGACACATGCTAGATGTCCAGCAACAGAATCTTCAAGTCCAGCAACAGAATCAAACATAGCCACACCACAGAACTCACCTAGTCTGATCATTCCATCATACACTTTACCATCGCTGGATCCCCCCTGCATCACCCACAACAACCACATCACCCCTTTCAGCAGCTGAAACAAGGTAACTCAGCACCAATGGACCTACACCCTAAGCATCTCCCAGCCTGACACTTCCACCAACCTGAACCAGGAAGTAGAGATTTTCAATGCCTGGATCACCTGCACTGCGGACTGAGTCACCCCACCAAACCAGCGAGAATACCTGGACCCACCAAATGACCTAGCTGGTACACCCCAGAACTGCGAAATGCAGATGCAAATACCTGGAAAGAAAATGGATCTCCGGAAGAAGCGACAGTGATTGTTCCATCTCCAAGTCTTCCCTCAACAACTACCTCCACCTATTCAAAACTGTAGAAAGGAGAAACCCTGACACACCACAACAAGGCCAGCAGCAACCAAACATCTTCCACAACAAGATAACCACCATACTCAGAAACTTTTAGTCCCAAGCCTCCACCTCCTCCGCATCCCTACTCCTGAAAAAACAGCCAACGACCATCCACTCACCACATGGGAACAGCTAACACCAAGACCTTAATGAACTTCTTCCACTCAGGAACACTCACCAACCTGTGCCCCCATTGACGTTTCAACCTTGAAAGCAGTGAGATAAGCCAACAGCTCACCGCCATCCTAAACTCCTCCATCTCTACAGCCAGCTTCCATAATGCCTGGAAACACTCAGAGGTCTGACCCCTCCTCAAGAAACAATCTGCAGATCCCAACGACTTCCAGAACTACTACAACAAAATCCAACTTTAAACAACTGCATGAAGAACATCTTAGTCTGAATGAAAGACAACTGCCTAAAGCTCAACACTGACAAGACCGAAGTGCTGATTTTCAGCAGCCACACCTCCCTCTGGAACAACTTCTGGTGGCCATTGGAACTTGGACCCACCCTCACCAGTGCTGGGTTCAAAGTGCAAAGTACACAAGCTAATTCCAAATATGAAAGGCGCCGTGAACAGATGACGATGCTTCCTTCCCAGTTACTGAACCGTGTCTGTTTTTGTTACAAATGGCAAGTGGAAATTGTCAAAAATTGTCTTAACAAGCATTGACAATGCCAAATTCAAATAAAACATTCTAAATATTAGTCACACTTACCAATCCACCTATATAAAAGGCCAAACACATGACCATGATCCTTTGCTCTAACAGAACTGCTGAGAGGTCACTGGATTTGCCACAAATCACCCTGCTCTCTGCCTTATACATTCACACCTCACCCACCACACAACTTACACAGATGTTTTTGGTCAAAAAAATTCTCACAAACACACAATATTTTTCTTATTCACACTCACCCTCACCTTCACACTCATCCTCACCTTCACATTCACACTCGCCTCCACCATGCACCAAGGAAGCAGCCACGGTTCACAGAGAAGAACTTGGAAGAGCTTTTAGATGAAATAGTCAGAGTAGAGCCACAGTTATTTGTGAAACAAGTTCAACAGAACCCCCTGTCCCAGAGAAATAGGATGTGGGACAGAATAGTCAACAAGGTGAATGCTGAAGCATTTGTACTGCACACAATGGATCATATCAGGAACAGGTACTATGATGTGATTAGGAGGGTAAAAAAACTGCTGGCCAGAGAACACGCACAGAGCCAGCAGACTGGTGGTGGCTCTCCTCCACCACTTGTGCACTTCACATCCTGGGAAGAGAAGATGTGTGCCATCCTTTTGCCAAAGACATATATACTGCTGGGGCAACCCAATTAACCCATAGGCCTCTGAGCCGAAGAGCGTCTATGGACAACCAGAAACACCAGAATCTGTTAAGTACCTACTCAACATTCTAACAAAGTAACCAATTACACCTCCATAGACTTCACTGTAAAGGATACTGGTATACAAATGATTGGTAATACATGAGTCAATGAGCCTGTCATGTGTATGTCATATTGATAAACAACATACCTGCAATAAAATTGAAAATTCGTAAAACTCTTACCATGTACATACTCCTTAAAAACTCACAGCAAGTCTTTGTGCTCCAAACACCGGTCACCAGTGTCAGCCATCTTGCCAGCACATTACCATTCACTCTCAAGAAAGCAGAGTCCAAGGTAGGCTGCTAGGGATGGCTGTTAAAGTGGGTGTGGGCACAGGCCTGATGGGAGCGGTAGTGACTGCAAACACTTCTGAGAAAGGGGAACCCCTCTAAAAGTTAATAAGGTCAGGGAGAAAAGGGGACAACCGCAATGAACAAACATATTGTAACCAACAGTGACCCCCTATCTACATGGAAACAATTCAAAAATTTCTCAATTGAATTTACATTCACTCTCAGCCACACCATTCAAACTAACAGTCTACCCAAAAACACATAAACAATCAGGTCAGAAGGGGATAAAAGATGTTTTCGGTCTTCATGACCGTGTCGTGGGCTGAGTGCATACAACAAGGTTGACGCGTGTTTCAGTGGAGTAAACCTTATGCAGACCACCTTCTTCAGGACCTTCTCACATTGAATATTACTCTTCGAAAGGTAGGGGTACAGAAAAAATTTCTTGTGGGGAAGTTGCCAGCTTTGCTTTACTTCTTATTAGTTCACCAGATCCAGTGCATACCGTTCTTTTACAGGCTCTGTAATGCCTGTATAATATTCTTGCTAATAAAGATTTCTCCCAGCGCCGTATAGCCTTCTGCAAAGTTGTAAACATTTGTCAGGATGCTTACCTCACAGTGAGTGGAAATGTACTAGCAAGATGGCTGACACTGCTGCATGGTGTCTGGAACAGAAGGTCTTGATGGGAGTTGCAGTCAATTCAAACAACAGGCACCACTGTCAGACATCCTGAACCTACACTTCCCTCCTTGTCAGGACCTCACTCTCCCTGGTGATCTAATTGGGATTCCTGGGCAGAGGAGTGTTTGCACTGACTACATCTCCCTTCAACCTCTGTCCAACACACACCTTCCAACCCAGCTCAAACAGCACAACTGGAACTCTGCTGTTCCTGACGGTGACTGGAAATGTACTGGCAAGATGGCTGACACTGGGGACTGGTGTTTGGAGCACAAGGCTATTGTGGGAGTTGTGGTAAACTCAGATACCAGGCACCAGTGTCAGACATCTTGAGAGTATATTACCGCTCATTGTCAGGACATATCTCTCTTTGGTGTGCTGTTTGAGCTGTGTGGGAAGGTGTGTGTGCTGGACATTGCCTGATAGGGGTTGCAGTGACAGTAAACACTCCTCCCCACACCCATCCCAACTAGCTCCTCTGGGCGTATGGTTACCTGACAGTGTGGGGAAGCGTACTTGCAAGGTGGCTGACACTGGTGCATGGTGTTGAACTTGAAGGCAAATAACATCATTGCCCTGTGCTCCAAACACCATGCAACAGTGTCAACCATCTTGCTAGTACACTTCCATTCACTGTCATGTAGCTATTGGCCCAGATGAGCCGTCTGTGCTGGTTCGGAGAAGCAGTGTTTGCTGTCACCAAAACTCCCATCAGGCTCTGTCAGACACTTACCTTCCTACCCATCCCAAATAGCTTAGCTGAGACTGTGTTTTCCTCACAGTGAGTGACACGTCACATACACAACAGCCTAGGACACAACTGACAGCACAGCAACACAGGGCACTCTAGAGTTGGCGGACAAAAACATACCTGTCAATGAGGAAGGAGGCTCAGTGTTGACTTTGCTAACAACAACCGGTCCCGCTTGGGTGGGTAGGGGTGGTGGGAGAGGCAGTTGGGACCTGGGCCATCATTCAGCTGGTGCTGCTGATGAGGAGCACCCAAACCTCTCCAGAATCCTCCAAGCCTATGAGGTCTGCCAAGTAGAATTTGGCAAGGTCGTTGGGGTTCTCAGGACCATTCAACAACAGCGGGCAGCCCAAAATGCAAAAATGGACATGCTCATGAGCAAAATTGATTACATGACTGTGGTGCACAGGGGCATTGCCACGTGCCTCCGTCAGATGCTAACAACATGGCCACACCTCCCTGGGTGCCCACAACATTCAGTGCATCAACATCTCCACAGCTACACAAGCCACAGGGAGTGACATGGACTCTGGCAGAGAACCCCCAGCATTGCGCTGCCTGTACCTGAGGCCATCCCCCCCAAAAAATTTAAAAAGGGTCATCCGAAGAAGAATCCATGAGAGACTGATGGCTATGCAGCACCCCCAAGAAGTGACAAACTGCTCCTGATATCCTCCATTGTGTGCCAAGTGTTCACTTTGTTGATAGTCATTAAACTGTTCCACATTTACTGGAGGGTCTAAGTTGGACTTTGAACTCAAATAACTGTGAATTTACTTTTGGAGACTTCATCTATAAATACTGCCAACTCCTCTCTGCACTTTGTTTTTTACATTTTGTTGAGCACTCCCCCATTGTGTGGATTGTAATCATTACGTCATGCACTAAAATAAATCACTTTGCACAAAATACTTGCTTATGTCGCGACTTTGTATCACAAATTTACAGATTGAAATAACGCACAAAATCACAAAGAAGAAAGTGTCAACAACATTGGATGAGAATTATCTTCCTTGGGTTGACATTAAGGTACTTACATTTACTTCCACTATCTATACTTCTGTATGAGGTCTCTACAGGTACGGTGTCTATATTTGTGGCAGTAGTTTGCTCATTTTCTAATAGATTGGCAGCTGCTTTTGCCCCAGCTCCATAATCAACTATACCATCTCCAGTAAAAGGGGGCTCCATACAGGAAGAACGGGTATCTTTTTGTCAATCAGTATCTTGTAGAGTACTCAAAGCTTGGAATATTCAACACTGATAGTGCGTATTGGGTCTGATCAGATATCGTACGTAAATGGCCTCGGTCAACTGCCCTAAGTTGTATCAGCCTCAAATGCATATAAAAAAAAACAAGGGGTTGTAATGAGAAGTTCTGGTCAAATTGCAATCTGGGGATTCTCTATCCAGAGTATTTCAAGCCCAGCTAGTGTTTCTAAAATTAATATTTATGCAATCTCCTTTAATACTCTTTCGTAAGGGGCAGATCCAGCTTACTCTTCTCGTTAGGAGTGTCTAACTTGCCCCTGCCAACGAGTAGCCACAGTTCTTATCTAGCCAATGTAGCACTTTGGTTTTTTTTGGGTATCATGCGTCTCACGTTGCCCCGGCTGCAAGGGAGGCACATTAACCATGACTGCAACATAAGGACAGCATTCAGGTGGTAAGTTTATGGATACGTCATCTCCTCCCTCATGAGCCACGTTGTCTCTTAGCTGGTTGTATTTTGGAGTTGGTTGTTCCAACTCGGGCGCAACCCCTCTGGTTTGGTGACATTGGTTTGATGGGACCTGTTGTCTTGGAGCCCTCAGAATAAACCAACTAGCTACTTCCATTATTACACCCTGGGGTTGTTTTATCGTGGGATCCCCCAGCTAGGACTCTGCCTGTCTCCTTAATTATTACCTTATCTTTGGTTGCAGTTACCTGGGGTGGACAATCTAATGGCCCCTCCTTTCCTGCATCCCTCTGTGGCCCTAGGACAGAACTTGTGTTCCTTAACAAGCCACTCATCTTAGATACTTCATTGATCAGTTTATCAAGTTTATAACGAAGCGGCGAAAGCAATTCCTCAACCTTTGTTGCTACAAAGCTACAATTTGTGTGGCTTGTGTATATCAAGGGTTACCCCGGTCAATTAAACTATTACACACTTGAGCTGTTGGGTTCTGTGTGGGATCTTTTCTCGCTTTATTATTCCCCACCATTGTTTAACTCTTCTTACACCCTCTCCTCCATTTTTGGATTGTTGAACCATCAGATGTATGTGTACGTGGGGTGTCATTTTGTATATGGAGTCCATGGTCTGGTTCTATAGTATTTTCAGTAGTCCTAGGGGTTCCTTGTTGCTCAGTATGGTTTATTTCCCTTAATTGTACGCTTCCTTTCTGCGCTAACCCACTACCATCCCCTGCCAGCCCTTCTATCACCATGCCGGGTCCCAGAGATAGCTGGCATTCTGTTCTATCTATTTCATCAGTGATCACATTGACTGCTCGTACTAAAAAGGAGTCAATTGTGGTACGTGGGTTGTCAATTACAGATTTTTGCATCTTGCGCTTAACCATTTCTTTCCCTTATCAGGTATATAATGTCTAGCCCGAAATTAACTTGGAATAAAAGTCTACCAGCTAAGTTCTTTTGAGAAGAAATTAGATGGGATGGGAATACAAAGTGCCAAGTGCAACGTGCAAAGCGCCAAGTCTTAGGATCAAAGTGCAAGGTGCAAAGTGCTGGGTTAAAAGTGCAAAGTACACAAGCTAATTCCAAAAATGAAAGGCACCAATAAATACAAATAAAAGGAAGTGTAGTAGAATACTGGGGTTATTAAAAGTCAAACGGATTTAGTTGAACCTCTGAGAAAAAAGATTTTGCATAGAAATATACTGTTATTAAGGCAGATCTAGATAAAAGCAGAAAAAAGTTTGTGGATAACACTTCTCAGGTGCAAGTCCCAGGTGCAAGTCCAGCTTACACTTCTCGTTATTATCGGTGTAATAAATATTATCCTGGAAGACAAGAATTCAATCCTACTTCATTTGTTTCCGTCTTCTTACTCTTTTACACCATTGACTTGTACCAATATTTTGTGGTGGGCTCTAAACAGTCTAAAGTTAAGAAGTCTCACTGCTTTACCCTTAGTCACAAGCGGTCCTCACCTTGTTGATGTCTGTAGTTTCCTCCTCACTTTTTACCAGGACCCAGAGTGTTAGTGTATCATGGGCAAAATGATGTATAAATAGAATAAATAATACCTGGATCACAGGGGGGTGGCACAGCCGGGCCTTGGTCGGCCGCGGGTAGGGGCAGACGGGGCCACCCTTGGCCCGGGCTTTGCCCAGGCATACCTGTGGGTGTCCCACACTGCGGGAGCACTCTCCGGGATTTAAGCGCCTCCTGGCATGTGCAATAGGCGTTGGCAGCGTTAGGAAGGCTGGGGGTTGTGGACTTAGCTCCCAAGCAGACCCTGAGGTCACAACAGCAGGCTTAGGGTTGTGGTCTTAGCTCCCCCGAAGCCCCCGCGGTCACAACAGCAGCAAAACAGCAAATACGTGCAGCATTAATAATAAGTAACTTAACAGCCATCCATCTTTCCTCATCACCACTCTCTTGAGATATTAGTTGAATATATAAGTTGAATTTCATGATGTGTATCAGATAGAAGTATCCCTCAGTTTCTTTTTCCCGAACCTGGAGAGGAAAAAACATTGCCCACCCAGGACTTTTTAGCTTCAATATTTCTTTTTCAACAAGATAGGCTCCCTGCAGTAATACAATGTTTGCTTTTAATCAAAGAGCCTATTCCCTTGACATTGTATTAAACTAATCTAAGTACCATACAGAAACAATAAGTTAAAAACTAGAAGACAATACTGCAAAGAGTTGATAAAGAGAAAACATAAAAACATATCCATAATGAGTTCATGATATTGATAAACAAAGCAAAGTAGAATTTGATTAGAGGTTAATGTTAATGTTAATGTTAACTGGGATTTCTAAAGCGCATATTCACCGACAGGTCTCTAAGTGCTATGAGAGAGAGCCCAGCCCTCGCCACGTCAGCAGGAGTAAGCACCAAGACTTGGCTTGGGTTGTGCCCCAGGCTTCAATAAAAAGACGTGTTTTGAGTTTCTTCCTAAATAGAAGAGACAGGTTCCTTGCAAAGGCTTGCAGGTAGCATATTTGAGTTGGGGGATCATTGTGAAATAAGGCTCTGCCACCTTTGGAGGGATTATTAAAGCAGGGGCAAGCCATAAAACCAGCATCCGATGATCGGAGGGACCGCCCTGGCACATAGTTTACAAGGCGGTCCTTAATGTATGCAGGCGCCTGACCATGGATGGCTTTGTGTGCTATGCATAGGCCCTTATTGCATTTCTTATTGCATTTCTTATATAGCGCCAGAATCGACCCCCGAAGGGGTATCTCCGCGCTTGCCTTGGGAACCCGTCCTGGTTTTTCCCTGTGAGATAGCCCCTACAGGGCATCCCCAAGGTGAAAGCCAGGCATCCCGCCGCAGGGGGGCCGTTGTGGAGATTAAGCAAGCTTAATGCCCAGAGTTGCATAGTGTGAACCCATGATTAGGTCAGGCACCGAAGCGAGAATTATCGAGTCCGTGGACATTTGAGCTCAACACCCTGCCGCGTCGGGAATCGAACCCTAGTCCCGGGTCTGACCTCTGCTTCAGGGTCTGCCTGCTTTAACCAGTGAGCCACACTTCTTGAACCTGGTTCTCTGCTTGACCGAAGCCAATGTAGCTGCTGCAGTATGTGGGTGGAGTGGGCATGCCTTGGAAGCCTGAAAATCAGTCTTGTTGCATCATTCAAAATTATCTGGAGATTTGTTAGCAGCTTCTCTGGGAGACCAACATACAGGGAGCTTCCATAGTCTAATCTTGACAAGATCATTGCCGATACAGCCATTCGAAGTGCCGTAAATAAGAGAAGGGGGGGCGAGCCTCCGTAGCTGTCTTAGAAGGCCCACACATGTTCCCACCATGGTAGATACCTGGTAAGACATGGAAACCTTGGCATATATTTTCATGCCGAGACTTTTTACGACTGGGGCTGGCTTGGGAGTGGTGCCAAGCTCTTGTGGCCAGAAAAGGTCACTCCAAGGTTTGATATCCGTGGTAATGGCCAGTACATCGGTTTTATCCGGGTTAATTTTGAGAGAATTGTCTGTCATCCAGTTGACTGTGTATTTCTGAGTCTTCTGCATCCTTGCTTGGGCAGTGGGAGAGTTGTCAATCCAGATGATGATTTGGGTATCATCCTGTAGCGGGTTTTGCAGGAAAGGGCAAGAGGTGAGTTTTCGTGACACCGGGTTTTATTTGTGAATGCAGAAAGTCTGTACACGTTTTTCTCAAAGGGGGCCTCCGGGGAGATTGGCTTCTTTCCGGTCGTCTCTTCAGCCTTGTACGGTCTTCTTCCTTCTTGCTTTATCTGGGGCTTCTCCGGGAGTTAGACTCTTCCGGCTCCGTGATGGTGGTAGGTGAACCGTGAGGGAGAAAAGGAAGAAAGGACAGGTATCAGTCCTAAGTCCGATGTCCTAACTGTTGCAAGGGATAGGAAGTGAGGGAACACCACGGGTGAATATTTACAGCCTCGTGTGAGGGACAGGGGGTGTGCTGGAAGGGGTTACCGGGGAATACAACAGGGTATGAGGTCACGGGACTGAACTACCCCTTCTCCCCACCCAACCCGCTATACGGCTCCGTACCTCGGTGAGCCACACACCTCCTGGCGTGCGGCTGGGTGGCTCGTGTTGCCCATGGCCTCCTGGCTCCTGCGCCGCCAACGGGTCTCTTCTCCTCTCCGCCGTAGGTGTTAATCTGGTTCCTCCTCTCACTTCTGCTTCTCCAAATTCAATCTCCGACTCCTCGCTCGACTCCGCTCCACACTCGCCTCCAACTCCTCCAGTAAACAAGCACACCCGTGCGTCGTCAGCTGCTGTACTTAACGTCGGTGCAGGCTCCTCCCACTCGCCTAGAGTGTGCCAAATAAAGAGACCGCCGTCTTCTTCCACCTCGTCCCGGGAGCGGCTCTGTTCCATTGAATAATCGTATGGCTGCAGAGACAAGAGGGGGGGTCACATAATGAATCCCCACATGGGGGGGAAGAGTTCCTGGGCTGTTGGGGTGACGGCCTCTCCGCGCTACACATCTGCATAGTTGAAGATTTGGCACTCCATGCGGGTCAGAGCGGCCACCAGGGGCAGTAGATATACACTGAAAAGAAGGGGAGACAACGCCGAACCCTGGGGGACACCACACGTTAGTTTGCCACTATCAAACACCTGGTCAGCCAGTTGGATCCTTTGGGATCGACCTGACAGGAAGGACAAAAGCCATTGAAATGCCAGCCCCTGGATGCTCAACTTTGAGACCCGTGACAAAAGTTGGTCATGATTGACCGTGTTGAATGCCGTGGACAGGTCTAGCAGTACCAGGGCAGTGTGAAAAAGGGAGGTGGTAAAATAAATGAGATAGGTAGATATAAAAATAAAGAGAATGAAAGATAAAGAGAAGCAGTTAAACCAAGCAGAAAAGGCACATATCTACAAACAAAACAAAACTTTGAGGGTGGTGTGGTCATGCAAGGAAGATGACATGTCTGCACTTCAAGATCGATCAGGCTATGACCATGTATGGTAGAACATAAAGACACAGGGACAAAGGTTGATACTGAAATAACCTGCAAGAATAAAGGAGAAAATAAACATTTACATCAACATGTGTGTGAACATAACTCATACAACTATCAGTAAATAGATTTCAGTCACTGAGAAACTTTAGAAGTATCCATGTCTTCCCCTTTACAGTCATCCATAAAATGTCCTCAGTTTGGTAGGATCGTTATATGTTGTTGTCTTGTTTTTATATATCTTCGAAAAGGAATGGATGAAAAAGACTACATTTGGAATTAAGAGCTCTGAGTTCTGGTCGCATTTCTAAGAATTGCTTTCCTCTGTCGGCAAAGGCTTTAGAAATTTCTTGAGAGAAATATAAATTATGACCAGACCATGAAACGTGTTTCTTTGCCTTTGCAATCATAATGACCATGGGTAAATCAGGATATTCCAGAAAGAGGAAAGTAACAACTCGGGTCTGTAAGATGGAGAAGCACAATTCGGTTTATGCTCTAATCTATGTGCTCTTTGATTATTTAAAGAAACTGATGATGAAAAATCTAACACCTTGGGTATATTGGTTTGAAAATGAATAGTATCACGCCCTTCTGCTCCTTCTGGCAGGCCATAAATTCTAAGATTATTCCTCCTGTTGCGATTTTCCAAATTATCTGCTCGTTTTTGATGAACAGACATTTGTGACTTCATTTTGTTAATCTTTTCATTAGGGACCTCTAGGTTGCCACCCGTTGTTCAACATCAGTCACACTTTTTTCCAAGTGAGCCAAATTCTCATCCAGTGTTTGTAATCTCTTATGTGTTCCTCCAATACATGGTAAATGTATATGTACAGGAATTTATATAGCGGAAATCACAGAGCGGTTTCTAAGCGCTTGCTTAGGGAACCCGTCCTGGTATTCCCCTGTGAGATAACCCTAGCAGGATATCCGCAAGGTGAAAGCCAGGCATCCCACCGCGAGGGGCCGTTGTGGAGATTAAGCAAGCTATTGCCCAGAGTCGCAGAGTGTGAACCCATGAATCGAGTAGGCCCCAGAGCGAGAATTGTCGAGTCCATGGACATTTTAGGACTCAAGACCCCGCTGAGCCGGGAATTGAACCCTGGTCCCGGGCTGACCTCTGCTTCCAGGTCTGCCTCCTCTAACCAGTGAGCCACACTTCTCCAAACTGGTCACAAAGCTCTGATATCTTCTAGGAATAATTTCAGTGTTATGAATGAATGTGTTTTGACTTGTGCAGGAGGATCATTTTTAGTCTGTTTATGTGTAGAGCCTCTAGGGTTTAGTGACACTTTACGTATAAGGGAGCTGGAAGTGTTTGCTGATAGAGCCAATTTTAGTAATAAGGAAGGGGTATTTGTATTTTGCTTCAATAAATCAATTAGGGGTTTATAAAGTATGACTACATACCCATGAGGGTCTCAAGCGGCTTGGCATTATGAGGTTCTTCCATATTTTCTGGAGAAGATCCTCTGAGTTCAAAGGATTTTTAGAAGATTGAGAAGAACAAGTAGTGTTTATAAATTTTGTTTTTGTTTTGCCCTTGCAGAAAACTGGTTTTCAAAAGGTTGGTAAAAATATCAGAATTTGAGGAACCACGGTCTGCTAATGACAAACGATATCTCAGCTGGCACTAAAGTAAGCTGAATGCAATGCCTAATGACTTGTTGGTACAAAGAGCTTCCACTGAACCTGGGCCATCCACGTGACATGAATAAAGCTTTATTTCAGTAGGCAAAAATGAGAGAGTATAATCCCTAATACAAAGGTTGACTGAAGTGATAGCAGAAAATGAAAAGACCTTTTGGCATTTGTAGTTCTATAAACTTGCTGTAACAGCAGACAAATAAGAGGGAAAAAAATTACGCTTAAAAAATATATCATTCATTTTCAGACATCTTACTTGTGTGCACACAAATAGAATACGATGTTGCCAATCCAAAAACCAAAAATAAATGGCCTCATTGCCAGCTGTAAGACATTAGGTTTTTGGTTGACTGGAGTATAAACCCTGGTTTTGGGTATTTCTGGTTGTGCCAGACCGGAACAAAGTCACAGGTTCTGGGGCCAACTGTGATGTAACGCAGGCCAGCTAAAGGAACCCGTTAGGCCAACTAAAGAGAGTACCTTCAATTCTAGTGATGGAGCACTATGTGGATCCGGGTTGAAGATGCGCCACACAGCCGAAATTATGCATGGGTCCCAGGATGAGATGAGGCTGTGGTGCGAGTTCCTGTTGTGCTCTCATGAAGGATTCCATCAACGGGGCTTGCGATGCAAAGTCCGGTGTTGAGGATGCAATGCACAGCTAGTAATGCGTCTGCTATGAGTACCTGTGAAAAGAGAACAATTGATGGACAGAATGCAGAACAATGTCATACATTCACTCCTATACAGAGATCTGGGCCTATATCCATTGCTTTTCTGCTCCCTATGCCATTCCAGTTTGTACCCAGCCATATGCAAATCAGTCTTGACCCTGTGCCAAATGGGAACAGTGCAGCCCGAACTGCCAGGCCAAGTCCTCCCTGGACTGGAAACAAGCATCCTAGGACCAGTTTTGGGGTTTCAGCCCTCATCAGCCAGGATAGCTTGACTCCAGTTGCATGGGGAGCAGGAGGCACACGTCTGGGCATACCCGTCCAACTCAAGGAGACACATGCAAAAAGAACAATTGATGGACAGAATGCAGAACAATGTCATATATGGAAAGAAACTTCAGAGGCAACTTTCAAGTGGTGGCTCAACTTGGTGACGTACCTTAGAGGTGCTGAGAACACTGCCCTGTGAAACTCACCATGGAGACAACCCTACAGGGGAATGTGGGCGTCCTTGGATGAGCTCCTAGACCCATATGAACCACCATGAATATTACTAACAAAATGTAACAATTGGCTCTCTATCACACCCCCACAGGATCAAGACACTAACTTGAAGAAAGTAAACCTCTGTATGCTATCTCTTTTTCTCTCTACCTTAATTCCTATCCTTTCCCCTTTCTTCACACTAATCTCCTCTTACTGCAACCGTGGATAGAGGGACAGCCAAGCTCATATAATGTGGAACTGTACTACCATTAACACAACCAATGAGGGCTGCAACCCTGTAACGACAAAGCGCTGATGATTATATGTTATATGTTTTAAAAAACAATAAAAAACTATATTGAAATAAAAAAAAAATAGTGGAGGAGGAAGACGAAAAGTCAGTGGGGGGACCACCCTAGGGTTGACACGTCTAACACCAGCCAAAAAGCAAAGGAATGTAACAAGTATGTGAAGTGCAATCCCTTAAATACAACAGGACACTCCAGGAGCTGACTATGAAATTAAATTCCTTTCTTTTAGTTGTTTTTTCAGTATAAACTCATTTCATTTGTATTTCATTTGAAGCTGCAAATGTGGTTTCTACAGCTGGCGATTTATTGGCTGCAGTGGCCTCTTAGTTCAGTTAGTTTAGTTTGTGAAGATTACAATCTTTTCTCTCAGATGTATTTGCCTTTTAATTAGACACCACATTAATCTAAGCCGCGTGAGCTATTAAAGTGGATGTCTAAAGTAAACAAAGTAGGTGAAAAACATAAATGCTTCAAAGAGAAAAGTCGGAAATATATCCTGTAAGCCCTTCAGGGGTCCTGAAAAGATAGCCAGCTGGTTGCTTCATGCAAAAAGCCTTCCACATAGTAGCAGCACTGAAAAACAGTTTCAGTTTCAGAATTAAAGAAAGGGATGAATCACACCTTGTTATCTTCTAGCTTTGGTATGTACAAAATAAATTCACTGCTGTCATTGTCCAGTTCATTACAGGCAGTCGTGGAGCTGAATCAGCATGAAGCCATCTTCGCTCTGCATCAAACCACGCCACAGGCAATGTGTGTTTTAACATCATGGAACTCAATAGCAAAAAAACAGCCCAGTAGACCATAAAACAGGCCCACACACTGACCTGCCAAACCAGCCCTTTCGGCACTGACTGATTGCCCATTCGGCCAGACCATCTTTGCTAGATCGTAATTTAAGGCAAGATCTACCCTGCGTTTATACAAAAAAGAAGGCAATTCAGGAGACCTAATGGAATGGCCCCTTGCATCTACTACAACGATCAGTCAAAGCGGTCCACCATTCCATGATAATATCCTAGGCTTTCTCTTGCTCTGACTGGTTCTAGAATGGTCCCTGATGAAAGCATTTACAGCATCTGCACTGTCATATAGTGCACACTAGCTATAAGCGAAACATTCGGAAAATCACTGATCTATCTCAGAAACCAAACATAGACCAAAGTAAAACAAGAACATGAACCGTTGTTACATAGTTATTTTGCAAAGCAGGTCCCAAAAACTACAGAAGTTCTGGCTGCACAACTCCTATGTGTTACACACGTTGCTCACATCAGGAAGGCGCTCCCCATACTCACAGTTACACATTGCAATGCCTCACATATACACACTTAATAAGTTCATACTGTAGCAGGGTTTCCGTTCTCCCACAGAACTGTGCACAGAGATCTAGAACCTGGGTGAATTAGGATGACCCAAAACTCACCTTAGTATCAGAAATCCCCTTACTTAGCTAGCTACTGTGTCTCATTGGTCATAACAAACTCCCAATGACTTAGACAATCCAGAACATGAACTTAGGGTACCTCAGGTATCGTGGAACACATGAACACTCTTTCGTTATATAATCATTGCAAACCAAAACTGGGAGTCAAAGAACACACGTGCAAGTTTGAAATGTTTATTTTTCAATGCAAGGTTCTCAAACGCAGTATCTTATATAATACCAACATACATATTATAAAAATCAGAGTTATCAGCATAGTCACTAATCCATAGTAAGCAAATGGTGATAGCATATTATAATGCAAAAATCTATAGAAATCGGTATCACCTATATTTCGCGCACCCTATTTAGCATACTATATTATATCTAAGAAGGTCTCATTTGGGTTTTTAGCAGGGCGGGCCCATACCTCTAATGGTCAGTAGGAGCAGATCACATCAACAGCTACCGGCTCTCTGCATGCGAAGCATAAAGTGTGTTGATTCATTCCCTGTAACTCTATCTTAAACCCGCGTAGAGCCCAATGTTGGCAGCAACATTATTTGTGTTATGTCTAATGTGGTGCGAGGATCAGGCCTTCAGCAACCTTGTATTAGGTTATTCTTAGAGGGTGCAGTTCTCAGTGTGCAGATAGTTGTACCAAGTGTACCAAGCACAACCGATATCAGAGCAATAACATATTATTCTCAAATAAATCACATCTTTCGTCTAGTTTGAAAGCTACAATAACAATTAGGTGTCGTGTGCAAACTGAAGCCGAAGGAAAATATGGTGTTTAAACATTTAATAAACTCATGCTAACTTAACACAATATATAGAAACGCAGTAACCATATGACACCCCCCCAATGATCCGAGGACGGTCAAAAAAGGAAAAAAAAAACAGCCAATACTATAAGAAAGGCAAAACATGAAAGCAGAGTTCAACAATATTGAGCCAAGCTAAATGTATGTAAATGTATATAAAAACCAATAATACAAAAATATGTATGAATGCCTATAGTGGCCACACAAAAATATAAAAAAACTTGAACTTGAGGCCATTTATAAAATCATAGGCCCAGAATATATAAGAGTCCAATGTTCGTAACAGAAAAGGCACCATTCAGAATTACTAAAAAGTCGCATGCCATAATAGTGAAAGTCTCCAAAGCCACTCATGGGTGGATAGAATATGCAAAATAGGTAGCCACAGCTTCCAACATGAAATCACTGTCATCATCCGAAAACAGTTCAGCCATCCAATTAAGTAATGGGAAAGAACATACGTGCTCCTCCAGCACCGAATCCTCTAGCAACATCAGAGGACAACTCAGTGGGTTCTCGAGAACGCTATGTGCCAGAAAGTCATGCGCCGCTGCGGATATGTCCCACTGACCCATTGGTCCATGCATCGCTGCCACGGCCATAATCCTTTCGCCAGAACAAACCAACTCGTGAGCAACTACGGGGCTCATCAGCTGATCAAAATCGACGTCAGGAGAAGTCGTCAAGCAGAGACACAAATCAATGGCCCAGTCGAAATCACAGCTCAGGCAATGAAACACAGGCTGGACACATGTGAAATAGTAAAATCGAAATGATAATCCAAAGCCATGCTTAAAGCCGCAAGCGGCAAGGTGCCATAGTAATCAAGCATCCGGTTGCGAAACAGTGTCAGAAGGGGCTGAGCGTTTTCTTGCGCAGGATGGGCATCCATGTTTTATAAAGCAACATATCACCAAAACGCCTGCAGCCAAAGCCAGCAAAACAGGGAATCCGCCAAACAAACTTGCGAATATAGAATGAAAGAACACAGGGATAATACCAAATACTTTTTCAAACGTAGTCACGAGACCACTGCTAACCAATTTAAAAAAATGTGCGAGTCCAGACGTGGAGGAGGCATTAAAGATTTGATGAACCAGCTCGCAGAAATGAAACGGCAAATCAGTATTTAAAAGTGCCTGCACCTCTGTGCGTGTGTTAGCTATGTGAAGGACATAAGTTTCACGGGCCGAGCTCAGGGCCACTTCTTTTTGAGACAAAAGGGCTCTTATTCGGCTCAAACCGTTGAACTCCGCTCTCAAGGTTGGGATGCGCGGCCAGATGGAAACATCTGAATTCCCATGCGTGGGTGGATATAACACGTTCTTGCAACACACCACACCACACGCTCTGATACAGTAACCACATAGGCGATACCGACCATTAACCCACAACACTCCTCGTTATTCAAAAGTAAATAACTACCGTTAGTCAATAAAGTGAATGTGGGAACTATTGCAGGAACTGGTGTGCCTTTTAAAACACACGCTAAATTAGGCCGGTCCTGATTACAAGAACCATGCAACTGGATGTGCCTGCATATCAGTGAACGGTCAGGCGACTGTGTGCATTCTTCACCATTCAGATTAACTTCCTTTCCCTCTTTCAGACATCTGTATGTGTATGGTAAAGACCATGTCTCATGTAGGAAAGCACTGCCTAGTGGTTCATATCGCCCTAAAGCAATATATCGCATACAATTTGTACATTTATACAGAGCAAATGGTAAAGTAATAATACCATGGATAAGCTATGTAGCAGCAGTTGCCTCAGCAACAGAAAAGGGCAAAGATTCTAATTTTTCAATGAGTAACATAGAAAAGGATGCATCTCGCATGGAAAGCATGCGCTGCTTGTCAGTCAAATTAAATGGGGCAAATAGTGATGAGACGTTCATGTAACTCCAAGGCACTCGACCAGCCTTCAGTCTGTAGTGTCCATGCAAACTGCATAACAGAACGCAATTGATTTTGACCATGATATAATACGGACACTTCATCATGCACAATGTCAACAACAGAAGAGACAATATTGTTTAACGTGTAAATTCGGGAAGAAAGCATGTTAATACTGTTATCGACAACTACAAGTACTTTTTCTAAATTTGCTTGGTCAATTGCCCTTAGGCGCTTAGCAGCCTCAATTTGAGAAACTTTCAAAATTTCATTGTAAACTGCATAAATCCACCGTTTAGATCTACCCTTAGACGGGCCTTTTATAAAATCATTTAAGTCCACATTTTCAGTTAACTGAGACAGATGTAGTTTAACTGCAGCTAAAGTGGAATGTTGTAACCAAGTCTGACACAGTTTCCCCACAGAGTAAGTGGTGACTGTATAATCAGTTTCAAAACGGGGATCTGGTCGTACTTCAGCCAACCCCAGAAAGCGACGTTGGCAAGAATCAGCACTCCTTTGCCACAACAGCCAACCCTTTGGATCCAAACTGGATACATTAAAGGACAAATTGTGTATTAGAGACTGTATCTCACGAATAGACAAATCAGAAAAATTACCCCAATCTGAATATTCTTCTAATTCGGGGATAATTGGTGTATTTAATTTTTTAGAAGTAGCCAATGCAAAGCATGTTGTTTGGGAAATAGTAGAATTTAGAAACAACATGTGATTCGGGATGAGAAATGCACGGTGCAAAGCCTCAGTGCCTTGTACCTGCCAATCTTTGGTACCCCAAACCGATTTAAGGTCAATTATTCCCTTCCAGAACTCGTAGCCATCTACAGCCAACTTGTCTAGAAAGGACTTCGAATACAGCAACTTTGTATCGGTAAGTCTAACTTTGGACATGGACTTTTCTGTCATTCTGAAGTAAAATGACTCAGGATTTGATTGATTAAAATCTGAAAAATAACTGTATTTTTTCAGAAATGTACTGGAGCTTCCTATTAAAGTGCTCCCACTGCGTGTAATTCACAGCAACCCTCCTGGAATTCGTCTTATGGAGAAAATGATTACCATAATGTTGGAAGCAAAACAAATCACCATAATTAATAGAATCTAAATATAAGTCTTCAGCATCAAAAGCTGCATAGTATTTTAAATCAGAGAATAATGCTTCTACGGCCTGAATATCCCAATCATCAGAACGTATATTTTATTTAATCACATCCCCATGTTTACTCTAAGCACATTCGGAACATTAATCACTTCAGTGGGGCCATGTATTTGAAATCGAACCGCATCCCACACAATCCTATCAAGGACAGGCCAAGCAGTAATGTTGACTGTATTCAATTCTCGTTTCAGTCTGTGTGCTGAATGTGAGGAGGAAAGAGGGGCCAATGTTCCATTAAGGTACCGAATTCCTGTTCTTTCTTTGACATAATGACCATCGATCAGGCGGAAAAAATAAAACACAAAACCAATTGACATAAAAAGATAAAATAAAAATATAATCAAGCAAATGTATGTCCAAGGGGGAATTAAAAAAATGTTTTTTAAACAAAGTGGCATATTTCGCAAAATTAGAGGGTTTCTTTGAAAGTTCCGAAACAGAGTCAAAAGATAATCTGGACTGTTCTGCCAAACGAGTCTGCAAATCAGGCATTGATAAATCAACAGGATAGGTGTAGTTCAGCTCATCAATGTTAGTAACAGGAATAGTATTTAATAAAGGACTGGAAATTGCAGGCATCTCGAGGGACACCTCCGGTTCTGCACCAGAAGTAATAGCCAGCACAGAGTGCCTCACCATGGAAGGACAGGATACAGCTGGTGTCATGCTATGAAGAATCGGCCACCCTGTGTGCCTTGACATTGTCAATTGAGATAAATCTGATTTCCTTACGACCTGAAAGTGGTGGTAAAATGACTGTTCTTGTGCCCTTCACTGCAAGAACTCAAACCGGTGCACGATATGAGAGACCAAACTCTTTCTTGTTATCGATCTTCTCTCGAACCAGTTCTCCAACTTGGGGTAGCCAGCCAACTACCGGGATCTGCAACGCATCATCCGACGTGGAAGGCAAATGTTCCTTAGCTAGACTGTCTCTGGTCTTTTGTAGATCCTGTAAAACATTACAATGTTCATCTACGTCAAAGGCCGTGGCCTGGGCCTTGCAGTCTAGACCGTCGAGGTCAGGTACATACATCTTGATACCAAAGATCATTTCGTACGGGGTCCGCCCACCCAGAGACCTTCTAGGGAGATTATTAAGCGCACGCTGCACGCCATTGAGGTGGGCCAACCAATTTCTGCCAGTGCCTATAACTCGGGCTGTCAAAGATTGCTTTAAGTCACGGTTCATTCGTTCCACTACACTATTACCCTCGGGTCTGTACGGACTAAAAAACGTGACTTGGACCCCCAACGAAACCATAGCATCCTTATACGCCTTAGAGGCGAAAGCCGGACCCTGATCCGAATGGAAGGTACCACAGGCAAAAATCCCTATAAAGACTCGCAAATCCTTGATGACAGTCCGTGAATCAGCGCTCCGATGTGGCCATACCCACACAAAGTGTGTGCATGAATCAACTGCTACCAAGATGTACTTGTATGCAGTATCAGAAGAAAATGGACCGCAGTGATCCAAATAAACGCAACCAAGCGGTTTATTAGAGATGTACAACTGTGTCTGAGGCGGACGCGCAGCAGTTGAAGGTTTAATCTGTTGGCAAATGTCACATTGAAGAACATAATCGCGCGTCTGTTTGTACAGTCCCCGCCACCAGAACCTTTGTTGTAGCTGAGTTACAGTGGCTGAGACTAGACTAGACGTTCGCCAACATCAGGAATTTTCACATAAGGAACCTTATCGGGACTTAAGTGGTATGTGTATTTAGAAGGGAACCCCGCAGGATATTTACCTCCCTTCTCGGTGGCAGCCACAGCTGCCAAGATGTCATCATCTATCTTGCTTTTGGACCTCGTGACTGCTGCAACTAAGTATTTTGATACCGCTGACTTTGCTGCTTCATCAGCAAGCGAATTACCAACAGCGTGGACCCCCACGCGCTGATGGCCGAGAGTATGAATCACAAACACTAGTGGCAACTTCTCTTTAAGTTCCGCCACTCGGACCCAGATCATTTTATGTTTTATTGTGCTACCTTTGGAATCACGAAATTCATTCTGAATCCAAAAGAACAAGTTTTCATTGTAAGTCTGGACACAGTAGTAAGAGTCACTTACGATCAAAGTCGTCACACTAGGATCTGCGTACTCCAATGCAAGCATCAGAGCACGAAGCTCTGCTAATTGTGCGGTGCAGTCCCCAAGCGTCTGCGTGTGCACGATACTGGACTTGAACTCATCGTTCACCATGGCACCGACCACAATGGCGCATGCGGAAACGTAGGCATGTTTAGAGCCATGCGCAACCTGCGCCGAACCATCAGTGTAAATGATGCAATGGAAATCCTCCAACGGCCGCATTGCTAAAGGAGCAGGATGAACAAATTCATACTGTAAATTCTCCTGCGACCGTAAAGTGGCGTCAAAAATAAACGTGGCATCCTGGGATGTCAAGGATGCAGCCCACTGAATCCACCTAGGGTGCAAAGCTTTGGAATTAGGTACACTGGCTTTCGTAACTGCCTCCAAGGCAGGACACGGGGTAACAACCAACATGCGTTTTCCTTGTGACAGGGCACGTTCTTTAAGAATTGCCATCTGCACAGCCGTTAAAACTTTCTCCACAGTGGAAAAACGCAGTTCAGCCGAAGTGTACAAGTGTGACTTGTAAGCAATAGGTACTGTATCTCCTTCATTAAAAGTCAGGTACGTGAAACCCACCGCCCCAGGGATAATTCTTATCACCAGGTTGGTCTGGTTAGCACGAGTCTGTAAGTATTCAGAAGCGAGCAAATCAGCCTGCAAAGACTGTAGAATGGCTGAATGCTCAGGCAGCCAGAATGATTTGGAAAAAGATGGTTGTATCAAAGCATACAAAGGCTTGATACGCTGGGCATATTCCGGAATGTAAGTTCTCCCGAAATTCAAAAAGCCTAGTAAAGATTGTAATTTTTTCAGTGTTGTCGGAGAACGCAACTGTGCGCATTTCTCCAGGAAGTGAGGTGCCAACCCATTTCCCTCGTTGTTTAGCTCATAGCCGAGAAACAACACTGTACTCTGCAATGTGCGATTTTGCAAAGTTAAACTTGTAACCTATGTCGGCAAAGTTACAAATTATGCTATTACCTCGACACAGATGCTCCCAAAGATCGTCGTCTGTGAGATAAATGTCATCCACATACGAACAAGCAACTGGGTCGATACCCTCCAAAAGAGAGACTATTCGGGCGGAGAATACTCCAGGACTATTCTTATAGCCCATTGGGAGACGCCGAAACATTTTTTGCACACCGCCGCAAGTAAAGCTGGTCCATTGGGAACTTAGACCATCTAATCTATGGGCAAAAAAACCATTGGAAATGTCAAGCGTGGTTTTGAACCGTTTACGCTCAAGACTATTCACTAAAGCAGAGCCATGAGTATTCTGTACTGCGCAGTTACGGCAATGCGAGTTTAAATGCCTATAATCCAAACCCAAACGATATGAGCCGTCCGGCTTTTTCACAATAAAAAGGGGGTTATTCATTGGTGACACACACGTTTCAATTACACCTTGATATTCCAATTGTTCAAGGATAGCCGCGACTGAAGCTTTGGCTTCACCCCTTATGGGATATTGAGGTTGAGGCTGCGGCTGAGACCGTAAAGGAATCTCGTGGCTTGGAGACAATTTATCCCAGCCACACTGATTGCGGTACACAGCCGGCGCAAGTGCCAGAGCCCACTCTTCTGCAAAATGTAGCGCTTCCACTCTCGATACAGTGTGCGCGAAACTGGGGAGGATCACCTCCTCCCCTCGCGGAGCTGCGAGAACAAAAGGTGGGAGCCAGTCAGCCTCCGAAAGCAAAATGTCATACGTAGACGAAAGATTTTCCCAAAATACCCCTTTTACAGTTCGCTGCATGTCACCTTCCATTAACAGGACAATTTCAAAAAGACGTTCAGGGGGAGCAACATGCGTATCAGCAGTTTCAATTACAACATAAGTGTCAGTCGCTGTCACCTTCAACAGTGGACGGAGGGCCTCTCTCACTATGGTAATCTCTGCTGCGCTGTCCAGCAAGGTCAGAGCCCACATCAGATTCCGAAGCCGCGTTCTCACTATCTGGGGCATATCGATGCACTGTCAGGGCGCCGACTTTCTTCGTGGCAAACTGTGGTCTCTTGGGTGTAGCGCCTTCCTGCTGATCTCCACCGTTACGTGGGCGGGGCTGACCACATCCTTGCTGGCCACCTCGGCCCCTGCCGCCCCCTCCACCACCGGTTGACGGTGCCGATGAGTCCTGAAAGGAACGAGGAGAGCGTTGGTCAGATGCCTGAAATCTATCAGGTGATTTAATCATCGCGCGATCGCGCAAATCATAAACTCGATCCGACTGTGCAGGCAACGGAGACGCAGGAGCAGAAACCTGTGTTTGTTGTTGTTGTTGCTTACCCTGATTCTGCTTTTTAGGCCAATTCTGTTTCTTGGACTTAGGTTGACCACTAGTTTCCGTAGACTGACCCTGGGGCTACTTTTTCTCTTTATCAGAAATAGTCTTAAGACCCTTTGCATTGCGGCCAACCGTTTTATAAGCCGCCACAATTATCCTTGCTAACTGACGGGGTTTCTCGGCCTCGGGAATTAACGCTAAAGCGTTAGCAACCTGAAAGTTCACTGCATCCCCCTTGACATTTGCAAGGATCAGATCGCAAACTATATCAAAGGTGCCACACAGGCGCATACCCAACTCAACCGCTGACTCCGGTCCGTGATCATCTTGAACACGTTTAAGGACCGCACCCAGATTGGTCACAGACGGGGTGCCATAGCACCTCGAATAGACCGCTGCAAAAGTCTTACTCCTGGTCTCACAGTCAACAAGTCCAGGGGCCAAATCTTTCGGTAAACTAAGCGTAAGAATCCGGTGTTTGTCACCAGGATTCGTATTAGGAAACACAGCTTCCAGCTGGCCGAATTTCTCCGCAAGCCAGAAAGGAAAATCATCCATATCTTGGGGCTTCTTGCCCATTACGGAATTCACCATGACAGGATTGATTTTTAAACCAGCCTGCTCTGCTCGAAGCTGCGCACCCCTAGGGGCTGCGTCCTGAACATTACGGCTTGTGTAATGAACAAGCACTCTATTCACAGACACTGCGACCTCATGAAGTCGCCACAGATCAGCCACGTTACAAGTGGCGCGATTAGGGTGAGGAGTGAATCCAGCCAAAGCGGGCCAATTAGTGCCCGGAATGGACAAAGGACCTAACCTCGGAGCGGTTAAAGCGTGTGGTAGGGCGCCACCAAACCAAACTCCATGCTGCCAAGCATCAATAGGAACCTCCAGTGCCCTGTACGGAGCATACGCAACCGGTACAGCTGAAGCAGTGTATGAATGAAACACTCCAGAATTAGCGTCCACCGCCGGAAATGTCACCCACGAATAAAACAGTTCGTACGGGTAAGCATGTTCCGCACTCACCACCAGAACCACAGCCAAGCTGTCCACTGGAACATTAAACGCCCGCAAGTGGTCACGCACCGCAATGCGACTATGCTGCGGGATGTCCACGGCTTGTGCCATGGTAGCACAGGAACTCGAAAAAACAAAGAATACTTTGTAGCACAACTGGGTAGTAATTCAAAGAAACCGTTTTAGATAAATTCAAGATTGAAAAAGACCTATGTCAAAAATAGGTAGGTTGTCCGACACCACCGTTTTCCGGAAACGGGAATGAAGGTGTTAAGGTTTGAATGATATACTACTCGAGTGTCATGATATAAGGCCAACAACGTATGGGCGCCATGTAGCAGGGTTTCCGTTCTCCCACAGAACTGTGCACAGAGATCTAGAACCTGGGTGAATTAGGATGACCCAAAACTCACCTTAGTATCAGAAATCCCCTTACCTAGCTAGCTACAGTGTCTCATTGGTCATAACAAACTCCCAATGACTTAGACAATCCAGAACATGAACTTAGGGTACCTCAGGTATCGTGGAACACATGAACACTCTTTCGTTATATAATCATTGCAAACTAAAACTGGGAGTCAAAGAACACATGTGCAAGTTTGAAATGTTTATTTTTCAATGCAAGGTTCTCAAACGCAGTATCTTATATAATACCAACATACATATTATAAAAATCAGAGTTATCAGCATAGTCACTAATCCATAGTAAGCAAATGGTGATAGCATATTATAATGCAAAAATCTATAGAAATATGTATCACCTATATTTCGCGCACCCTATTTAGCATACTATATTATATCTAAGAAGGTCTCATTTGGGTTTTTAGCAGGGCGGTCCCATACCTCTAATGGTCAGTAGGAGCAGATCACATCAACAGCTACCGGCTCTCTGCATGCGAAGCATCAAGTGTGTTGATTCATTCCCTGTAACTCTATCTTAAACCCGCGTAGAGCCCAATGTTGGCAGCAACATTATTTGTGTTATGTCTAATGTGGTGCGAGGATCAGGCCTTCAGCAACCTTGTGTTAGGTTATTCTTAGAGGGTGCAGTTCTCAGTGTGCAGACAGTTGTACCAAGTGTACCAAGCACAACTGATATCAGAGCAATAACATATTATTCTCAAATAAATCACATCTTTCGTCTAGGTTGAAAGCTACAATAACAATTAGGTGTCGTGTGCAAACTGAAGCCGAAGGAAAATATGGTGTTTAAACATTTAATAAACTCATGCTAATTTAACACAATATATAGAAACGCAGTAACCATATGACAATACCTAGCAACAACAATAATCTACTTGTAAGCCTGCCTAAACACACCCCTTCATACCTGATAAGGTCATGCCCTCTGCTGCTAGATGGTTCTTCACTCTCCTTCAGCGCCAGCCACATCACATAATAGCAGAGTCTTGTCATGGTCTTCAAGTCTGTCTATGCCCCACCCCTCTTCTCCCCAGATTAAACTAGTACCTTTTCCAACCTATCCATTGTGGCAAGGTACAAAGCTAATCCTCTCACTCTTCCCAAATCCACCTGTTATAATCTCACTATTATGAATGTCCCCTTCTTGCCCAACTGCACTGGCTACACTTGACTGCTCTTGACCTCCTGTATTGTGTGTCCTTAAAGTAGCATCCTAGCTCAGTCCATCCTCTCCGTTTGTGTTTGGTGCATCCGAATTAACTTTTAACCACCAGATGTATAATGTATACTATGGACAACGTGTTATATATATGCACAATGTATGCAATTGTTTTGGTATATTGTTTTATTTATAGAGTTTTATAAAGCCCGAACGTGACCCGTTAAATTATCAGAGTGCCGTACATATAGCAATCAGAGATGGAATAACCATGAAATTACATATATTCACAATATCATTAAGTATATCACTTTCAAGATCCATGGGAGTCCACCCAATGCTAGCTAAGCTGAAGAAGGACCAGGGCTCCTAGTAACGGAAAGTCTGCAGCAAGAGCTATTTAGCTTCTTTATTGAAGGAGGTAGTCAAGGGGTTCCTGATTTCCAGTGGTAACGAGTTCCAAATTCCTTGGGTAAGGCCGGAGAAGGAGGGGGTTGTAAGTTTTTAATTTTTTTATTTCTGGGGTTTCAACAGTGGGGAGTCACTGCTTCTTAAGGAATGACTACCCCGGATAGCGTGAGTTTTTTGGCCAAGTTGACAGAAGTATTGTGGTGGTGGGCCTTGTGTGTCATGTATGCAATCATCAATTGAATTCTACTTTGATATGGGAGCCAGTTTAGATGCTTTAGGTCGGGAGTGATGTAGTTGGTTCTGGTAGAACCTTTTGTGAGTCTGGCAACTGAGTTCAGTGTGGTCTCTGATGGCACCAACTTTACTTTGGGTAGGCCGGAAAGAGTGGCATTCCCGTAATCTAATCGGGATCTGACTAGAGATTTACTGCTACGTGAAAATCCAATGAGGGCAAGAAGGGTTTAATTTTCCTTATAATGTTAATTTGATGATTGACTCCCCTGATGGTTGCACTAATATGATCTTGCATATTCAGATGTTTGACAAAAGTTTGCCTAGCGATCAAGTAGAGTCAGTAATGCAGTGGGAGCAGTTGAGAGCTGGAATTGTTTAATCCAATTTTCTATTGGAGCTGAGAGATTGTAAGGGGTTATCAAAAGCATTTCAGTTTTTATTGGTGTTAAGGTGGGTACAGGTCAGCCATTGTTTGGTTTTCAACTGAGTGCAATTGAGCATTTTGATATCTTCAGGTGAGGAGAGATTCAAAGACAATTGTGCATCATCAGCGTACATATTGAAATGATTTTGTGAGCTCTTTAAAATGTCCCTAAAAGGTTCCAAGAACAGGTTGAATAGCATGGGTGAGAGTGTGGAGCCTTGAGGTACTCCAATTGTTACCTGAGTAATGTTTGATAATGATTGGTTAATCTTGATTCTCTGAGTTCTATTGTGAAGAAATGAAGCAAAACAGTTTTAAACAGGACCTGATAACCCCATCCTATTTTTTCGAGGAGATCAATCAAGCTGTCATGTTTGACCATATCAAATAGCGAGCCGAGACCAAGAAGTATAAGTAGAAAGGATTCATTCTGATCAAGCAACCTCAGGGCATCATCAACAATATGTGTCAGAGCTGTTTCAGTGTTGTGACCGGTCTGGAGCCAGATTGGTATTGATCTAGAAGTTGGAATAGTTAAAAGTATTTGCAGAGTTACAGGTTGTAGTAATCTGTGCTTGTTTTAAAACTCCTGTGGGGTGGAACTTCTCTGTGTCAGGGTTCTGTGTGGAGAGTTCCAATGTTGGGAGTTGGAGTGTGTTTGTTGCTCTGTTGCTCTGCTCTGATGGTCCAACTTATTATAGTAAACAAGTCTTCAACTTACCCGGTGTATCCTGAGTCTTCACTACACTTTTGTTGGCAAAGAGCGCTGGGACATCAACATGAACCCGTGTAGTGTGTGGTGATTCACGGAAGAATTGTGAGCAGAGCGGTTTTGAGTTATGCAGTGAAAACAAGGTCAGTCAGGCCGAGGAATGCATAAGGGGTTGCGTTTCAACAAAGTGTATGAAGCATTGGAACGCATCGTGAATGTGAAGCCATGGAACTCACAAGGGCTTTACGTTTCACCAACGTGTACATGCATGCGAAGATGCAGATCGCATTAGAAACAAGTGTGTTGCTTAGATACGGTGCTTCATTTATGCAAGAAGCCATCAAAAGCTGTGGAATGTACAAAAGTACCAACGTGTTGGAGAACGTGAAGGCGCAGCTGTTGCTCAGCTACAGCGTTTACCTCTGGAGTGCAAGGAAGTCATCTTTTCGTTTAAAGAGAAGTAAGGCAGAAGTGAAACTCATTTGACGTTAGAACGTTCCAGTTGCTTCCTGTTGTTTAGTTACGGCGTCCATATATCAAACGCAAGGAAAGAAAAAATACTGTGTGTGTCATGGAGCTTAACTGCGGCGTAAATTCCGCCGCAGTGCGGTGGTTTAATTAGGTGGGCAGGGCATCGTTGGCCAACGGATGTGAGCAGCACTATGGAGATAGTGCTTGCGACAGCCATTGGCCGACAGAAGCAGTGAAGGGGTTAACTTTGAATTCTGCGTTGTGATGACAAAATAATTTTGGAAATCCTTTGTTCTACTAGTTTTTTTGTTGTGTTTTGAGGGGGTTTTCAAACGTTACAGTTCTTTTGGAAAAATTTGGTTTGACATTAGCTTACAATCAGATGAGTACCAGTAATATTATCTAATAGTAAGAACCAAATTCAGAACCAGTTACAAATCAGTTAGTATGAACAGTAGCCCTCTCTTTTCAGTGGAAAATTGACTTCTTAATACAATTATATTGTATTATTGTGTTCACTGTTTGTACAGTTGCAGGTTTATCAATTTTTAATACAGTTTTTTTAAACAGCTGTTTTAGACAATTACAGCATTCTAACTGTGCAGCATGCAAGCTGTTACACCACCTCCACCATTCTTGGAAACACCTGGTGAACCACCCATCAAGTGGAGACAGAGGTTTGATGGGTTTGAAACTTACCTGTGTGCAATTGGTACAAGTAGATTTCAAGCAGGACACAGAAAGTATCTTTTGCTCCATTCCTTAGGTTTTGAAGGAAGAGCAATATTAAAGCATCTTCCTCCACCTGTTATTGTCGGTGAAGATGTTTTAGATGAGTATCAAGACACAGGTAAGAGGTTACAAACAAGGCTTGATGTTCAATCAAGTATTGTTGTTCTCCGCCATAAATTTGTTTCATGTGTACAAAACACAGGTGAGGATGTGGATAGTTACAGCACGGGTCGAAGTAGGTTTGTGTCTGAATGTCAATTTGAAAACTTTGGGGACCAATTGGTGCGTGACCAGTTTATATGTCACTGTATGGATAAATCCATCAAGCAAAAGCTTCTTTCTATGGGTAACCCTAGTCTCGAAGAAACGATAAGGGTAGCAAAGAGCATTGAGAGGTCGCACATTTCTGCAAAGGAATTAGATGGTAAAAGCAGTGAATCTGTTTTTGCTGTTAAAATAAAGGATAACAAGGACAAAGACAAGAAGAATACAGAAAAACCTCGCTCCACTTCAGGAGAAGAACAGAATTATTTTGAAAAGTCACGTCCCAGTGTAGGAGAAAGACGGAATTCTTTCTTTTCACAAAGTAACATTTGCTTTAGATGTGGTTATAAATCTCATTTTGGTAATGGCAAATGCCCAGCCAAGTTTGTTACTCGCAGGATCTGCAATAGAACAGGACATTTAGCTAAAGTGTGTCAGACTGGAAAGAACAAGTCAATTCCTCAATCTTCTACACTCAAATGTGTTGTTGACAGGAGTATGAATAGTGATGATGAAGAATTTGTCACTGAAGAACTTAGTGAAATGGTTTCAGTTGTGCAAGATAGTGGGGTCATTTTAGGAAATCCTGAAATGGTTGTTGATCTGTATGTTGAGATCATGGTTGGGGATAAAGTACTGAAACTTTTAGTTGATTCTGGTGGTCGCATTTCCATGATCACACACGTCCTTTTTGATCAGCATGCATGACTTGTGGGGCAGAATACATATGTAATCCATTACTCAAGACAAGGACTCCCACGCAGTCCAAGTAGTGCTTTTGTAAGTAGAAAATCTTTGAACAGCAGATTGGCACAAATAGCAAAGACATACAGAGGATAGTCAGCAGCAGAACAGTCACTCACAAGTAAGCTGATTCACCAGCAGTAGACTAGGTAGTCCTTTAAGTATGTTGCAGATAATTTAGAAGTAAAGCAATGCTCTGGGTTGAGACTGTCTGTTGGAACCAGACACCGGTGGGGCACCCAGACGCAAGCAAGTATTTTTAAATGTGTCTCTTCCTTTCTTTAGTTGCAAAGATGACCTTTTATAAGTTCAGAGAAGTCCTTCTCCTCCAAGAGGGTCCTTTTTCAGTTTTCCGCCAGTGTGAAATTCCATAAAAGCAAGATGACTCTGTAGTAGCTGTATCCAAGTTCCAGGTTTATTCTTGAGTAGATGTTACAGGAGTTGGTGCAGGATAAACAGCATAATAGTCCAAGTAATAAGATACAGCATAGTAAGCCCAACCAACTGGGAGCAGCAACCCTGCTGCTCAGCCTCAGACTGGCTGAGCAGCAAAGTACAGGACACAAAGAAAGGACTGAGCAGAGAAGAAGGCAAGATACCACACATGGCCCTTAAGATCCCTCTTACCTCCTGATCGTAAGGCAGTTTACTATGATGGGCGTGAGAAAAATTTATCAGGGTACATTGAGGACATTATGGAGTTCAAGGGAAGGAAGATTTATGGCAAAGTCTATGTGGCATACGGAGGGTTGAACATTTTGGGCTGGTCCCACCAAGGTCTATTTGGAATGGTTTTACTGATTAAGGACAATCCAGATCTTGAAGATTTGACCAATAATTTTCCCAATGGGTTTTCTGGTGAACTTGGTAAGATCAAAGATTTCCAGCACTAGAACATTGTGAAAGATGGTGCTATTCCTATAAAACACAAGTTAACATGATTTAGAGAGTGAACTTAATTCTCTTTGTGAAGAAGGTATAATAGAACCGGTTGATACCTCACTGTGGTTATCTCCATTAGTGATTGCACATAAGCAGAATGGTGAGTTGAGAGTTTGTGTGTACCTTTGTTGTCTTAACAAAGAAATCTGGGTGGATTCCCACCCGTTGCCCATCATCAATGAACTTTTAGCAAATTGGAAGGATGCTAAAAAAATTCTAAATTGGATTTAGCCTCAGCCTATCATCAGGTAGAGTTGGCCCCTGAATCAAGATGTTTGTGTACTCTTTTGGTACTTATCAGTATGTTCACATGCCGTTTGGCTTGGCATCAGCTGCGTCAGTTTTTTAGTGGCTAATGAGTATGATGCTGAAGGAGATTGAGGGTCTATCTATTTTTCAAGATGATGTCCTAATTATTGCACCCAACAGGAGTTCTTATGATGCTATTCTTTCTGAAGTTTTGTCCAGGTTCCAAAAATATGGTGTGGTATTACACAGAGAAAATTTTGTTTTATGACCAGAGAGGTTGAAAATCTGGGTCATTTTGTCAATGAAAATGGTATTCTCCCAAAGAGCATTTTGGTTGATTCAATTGTCAAATCCAAAGCTCCCTCTGACAAGACTGGCCTCAAATATTTCCTGGGATTTTGTGAATTTTATTCTCGTTTTGTACATGATTTTGTGAGTAGGTTGAGACCTTTGTCATAGATGCTTATGAAAGGAGTAGCATTTGTATGGAATGATGAATGCCAGGAGGTTTTTGAGTGGGTGAAGCAACAACTTGTATCTCCAAAAATGTTAAAACATTATGATCCTTCTCTCACTTGCACACTCACTGTGGATGATAGCAATGTTGGTGTGGGAGCTGCTTTGACCCAGGAAAAGGATGGCAAAGATAGGAATATTGGGTTTGCCTCAAGAGTGTTGTCTCCTTCGGAAAGGAAATACTCTGTTATTGAAAAGGTTTTACTGGCGTGTTGGTGGGCGGTGATGAAGTTTCGAAATTTCATTTGGGGGCAAAAATGTTGTCTCCGCACTGATCACAAGCCTTTAGTTTTTATTCTGAGTGGCAAAAATTTCAGAAGTTTCACACCCAGAATTGCACGGTGTCTTCAAAACCTCTGCAGTTTGATTTTTGTGCTGAATATATCTCTGGGGGAAAGAATGGGTGTGCAGATTTTCTCTCATGTTCTTCTAACATTGTAGAGGATGAGCATGCCACGGGTGAGGATGACAAAGAGGAGTTCATTGTTGCTGCTGTGGATCTCCCACAGTTGTGTGCGGCTTCTAAAAGTCAATGGCGTCAAGCCCTTATCAGTGATGTATCTTTAGATTTGGTTATGAAATACATAGAAAGAGTTTGGCCAAAGGAGCAGAATCTAAGTTTTGAGTACAAAACTTATCTTCAAGTTGATCTTACAATTGAAGATGGTTTGTTGATGATAGGGAACAAGGTAGTTCTCCCTCTCAGTTTGAGGTCTGGATTAATCAAGCATGCTCATGAGGGCCATTTGGGAGCTACTGTGACAAAGAAAATAGCCTTTATTGCTGGTGGCCTTCCATGGACAGGAATGTGGATGAAATTGTCAAGTCTTGTGTTATCTGTTTAAGTTGTGATAAAACAGCCAAAGGACCCACACCTCCTCTTTCTCCAATTGATTTACCCTCTGCACCATGGGTTAAGTTAGGGCTTGATATTGTAGGTCCATTCAATGCACTGGATCCATCATCTAAGTTTGCTCTAATCATGATGTACTATTAAACCAAGTGGTCTGAGGTCAGGTTTGTGAGAGAAGTGAGCTCTAGGACTGTTGTTGAATTCCTTAATAACATTCATGAAAGAAGGTTTTCCTGATTTTTTAGTGACAGATAATGGTTCCCAATTTGTTGCCACTGAGGTTGATGATTTTCTTCATTCCTGTGGGATCAATTATCTTAAACGTTCTCTGTACCACCCTCAGACCAACAGTTTCGTTGAGCGCATGAACAGAGCATTGGGAGAGTGCATACAGTGGGCTCTTGCCAACAAGTGTGTTGTTTCCAATTCTGTGAAGAGCATGTTGTGGTTTTATCGTACAACCCCTCATTCTACCACAGGAGTTTCACCTTTTGAATTATTACGTGATAGGAGAGCCTCAACCACTTTTAGTTCCGGTTGGATGATAAAGTGGGTCAAGGGTGGACAGTGGTTGGATGACTGTGTGAGGATTCATGTAAAAATGGCTCTGTGCAAATTGAAAAGTTATTTTGATTCCACAAAAAAAGTGAAGGAATTGGAGATTGTTGTGGGTGATTGTGTACCTGTGAAGAAACCACTCAATGTGAAGAAGGGTTTCCCAACGTTTGGTCCTTCTTTCAGAGTAGTTAAGGTGAAAGGCAATTCTGTGAAACTGGAGAATGGACAGTGGTGGAACATGTGTTCTCTGATGAAAATTAGGGTTTTGGGTGGAAGTGGAAGTAATAAGAATAGTTTAGAAACAATCTACCATCCTACTTTCAGGTGCAGTTTCAGAGTCAGGAATCTTCCGGCTCACTACAGAATGTAAAACTAATCTATTTGTAAGCTTTAGCTTCCTGCCTGTTACAAAGTGTAAATCTCATCTATTTGGGAAGCTTTATTCTTTCCTGATTTTGTACCTTATTGTTGCACTTTGTTTAACCTTTTCTATTTTTACAGGTTTGTTCTTCTTACTGGTTTTAGATGATTTTTTGTTATTATCTGTTTAACTTTCTTTTCCTCTCACAGGTACTGTTCAAGTTGTTGTTATGATGTGTTTTTCTTTTCTTTCTTTTCGTTTTATTATCTTCTTCTTTCTTTAAGGGAAGAACCATGTAGTAATCTCTGCTTGTTTTAGAACTTTTATGGTGTGGAACTTCTCTGTGTCAGGGTTCTGTGTGGAGAGTTCCAATGTTGGCAGTTGGAGTGCTGCTCTGCACCTACCTGGTGTATCCTGATTCTTCACTACACAGTTGCGCACATTTCTCTAAGCGTTTGGCTAGAGTAGGGATATTGGAGATAGGATGAAAATTGTTGGGGTTAGACTGGTCAGCATTGAGCGTTTTTAAAAAAAGGAGTGACCTGTCCTATATTTAGGCTATCAGAAATCATGTCCTGAGAGAGAGATTGCTTGATAATCTATGCCCATAACGGGAGCAATGAAGATCTAAGCTCTTTGACAAGCTCAGCAGCAGAGGATCATTTGAATCGTTAGAGAGTTTTTTTAGATGTCATTATTGTGAGTATGTCATTTTCGTCAAACATTGAAAGATGAGTTGCAATTCTAATTCAATCTTCCTTGTCTTATCGATTAAATGTGTGGAGAACTGAACTCCATTAGGTAATGTTTCCTTGTCTACCCAGTAGTATTTAATAGGGCAAGTTGCTTGTTGTTTAATGATTTCAAAATGTTTTTTGGGTCTTTATTTGGCATTATCTAGTTGCGATCTGAAGTATTCTTCTTTTGACCTTATGATGTGTTTGTGGGAGCTTCTTAGTGCCCTCAATTACGTGAGGTGAGAGCCAGAGGGGCAGATTCTCCAAGATCTCTCAGCAAGTCTTAGAATTTGCCTTTCCTCATTTAAACTGCCATTGAACCAGGGTTTGGACTGTCAGCTGGGACTTTCAATATGTCTGTCATGGATTGGGTGTAATGATTGGTAAGCTCATTCACATTTATCATGTTTGGGGGAGGAGGTAGGATGCTGTTGCTAATAGCAGTTAACTCAGGAGGATTAATATTTCGTAGGTCTCTAAACCATTGTCTGGGTTTAAGTAGTTGACCTTTTCTCGATAATACCTTTTTCTGGAGAAGGAAGGAGATTAAGCAGTGATCAGACCAGCCACAGGGTGGCATGGATCCAAGTTGTATCAAGTAATCCTTGGCGCTGATTTGGTTGAGGTTGGAGCCTCTATTTTGTATTGTCCAGTGCAAGATTGGGTGAAGTTGAAGTCTATAAGAAAGCCTTGAGGATGTTAAGAATGGGGAAAGAAGATGAGTACGTGCACCGCCTCGGAATTAACCACTATTTGTAAAGGTTTCACGTGCCTCCTGGGTCTCACTCTCTGAACTGGAATGATGTGGTAACGATCAAAGTTGCACCCCCACAGCGGTGAGGTGTGTTCCCAGGTGTGTCCCCAAGAATTCTTTATATTCTTCATGTATCGTGAACCAGAGATGTTTGTTTAATTATTTCACAGATCGCCCCCCAGTGGAAGGTCAAATTCGGACAGAAATGCATTGGGACTTGTCAAGTATTGTTCTAAAATCATTGGATGTCAGTGATTAAAACTGCAGTTATATGATAAAACCAAATATAACTAAATGAATGAGAAGCATGTTTGAGCAACTATTCATTATTGGATATTAGCTCATCGAAAAAGACCACAATTATATTCAGTAACTTCCTTTAGGAGGCACCACACTGTGCCTTGGGGACACACCTCACCTCTGTGGGGGTGCAACTTTGATGTTAAGAATGGGGTCACTTCAGTTAGTCCACTTGAAGTTGTAATAGCTAAGGAAGATCTGTTTGATGTGTGGTCTGAGTTTGAGAAGATGTTCTCCATCATTTGTTCAATAAAAAGTAAATTATTATCCAGGCGTGTCAATTATGTGACGTTTAAAGACAAGTTTGTTATTGATCCATATTTCTACACTAAAGTCATTGTAACTGTTTGTGATTGTTTTAGGGTGAGTTTGGCTGGATAAATGCATGCTATGCCACTCACAGCTCTTCCGCATCTGCCCATTCTGACGATCTCACAGTTGGGTGGTATTAGCATGTCCACAATAGAAGGGTATGATTCTAGTTCTTGAGCAAGAATGAGATCAGAGATGTCAGCTGCATGTTTTACCAACGATCTGCAATTAAGAAGCAAAGATCTGAGATGAGATTAGGTAACTAACGTCTCATGATGTGTCATCTGGACTAGAAGCAGATTATGCTCATTCATGGATCTATTATTGAGACTGAGTTCTCTATGCGGATTGGAGGGACTAGCCTGAATGATGCTCTGCGAGGGTTTTGAATCTTTGTGTGTATTGGTATATGATAGCAGAAGGGAGTGTATGTCTGCATCAGATAGGTGTTCTGTAACCATATGGGGTCTAGAAGTAGTATTGGAGTCGGGCTGAGATCTTACGAGTGGGTTAGTTGAATTCTCATTGATCATTGAGACATGATGAGAGGAGTTAAGTCATAGCATAGAGATTGGAGTGAATTAACTAGAGTGACGGGTTCTATTATACCAAGAGGTCAAGTTAAATATTAGTCTGTCGGCCCCTACTGCATGGGGGATGTATGAGTCATGTAACAGTACTCCTTAGTCTTCTGTCTACCAATAGTCTACCTATTGTTGTCATCTGACTGTACCACATGCTGTGTAGAGAATCATGAGCAGGATGCTGTCTAGCTGCGCGGGCAGTATTTCTTATTATTGCATTATTACTTTCAACAGGGGATGGCGATGAGGACACATGTTGCAAATAATATTATTCTTGGGTGCTAACTGTGCTGATAGAGGGACTGTTGAACCTTTCTGCATTCTTGCAAGGGCCATTTACTCCATGTGCTAACAGATATGTTGGAGGTGATTTAGTTGCTATTGGCAACTTCCAAAAATGTAAGCAATACAAGTCTTCCTATTAACATAATGAGATATAACCAATTAAATCTATCTAGTGCCACTTCTGCCAGTATTGCAAAAATATTATAATACAAAATACATAACTCAGATGAAATACTTCTGTGCGGCAGGTGTTGTGGCTACGTCTGAATCCATAAACGCCTTCTTCCTCTTGGACAGTCAAGTGGAACCAAGTGAATCTTCTCTAGTTTGCAGTGTTGACCCTGAAGTCTGTTCTCTTATTTCTTCCCTCTCGGCAATAGGGACAGCTGTTGGTTAGTAGTCTATTATTTCAAAAAGTCTTTGGGCCAAGATCTGTGTTCCATTATTGATATGTCAAAGCCCAGAACTGATGTGGCCCCTATTCCTGGAAACCTGACTTTAAAAGAAAACCTTGCAGTGCCTGTTAGTGTATACAAACTTTTTTTTTATATTTTTCATTATTTCAGAAGAGCTTTCACTAGTGCTGATGTATAAATAATAATTTTGTGAAACCTTGGAACATCCATTAACTTCAAAAAATGCAATACGCACCAAAAACATTATACTGTCATAATTCCAATGGTATTTAAACTTTTAAAGCAGGTAAAAAATATATATACAACCATCTGAAGTTTGTAACTGTACTTCAACCGGCCTGGCAATAGTTGTGCTATGCTCTGCTGTATGCTGTATGTTGGCTAGCTGGGGTAAGGAGGGAACTCCAAATGAAGGAAAGAACCTGGGAATTATATTGCCTTTCCTCTCTGTCACAGTGACACCTGTGCACAACCTGCCCCAGGCTCACAAAAAAAGGATATGCAAAAACATTTCACTAAACTACTTGAATCAGTTACGGACCATTTGTTTGCAACATAAAAATAAACAAGCCTTGTCAAATCCAGTAGGGCTCAAATATTTTGTTAACCTTTTGGCTTTGTCAATGCACACTCAATATTTTAGTCCCTGGCTTATGTACTGCTTAAAAAGCATTTTAGCACATTCACCTTACAACATAAGTACACGTTATTTCCTGCAACTTTGAAGAACCTAGAAATAAAAACTATTAATATACATTCATATTACTTCTGTTAGACACATATGTACATATACATATGTAGATATGTACAGGTATATTGTCGGCATTTTGTGTGATCCTGTGATCGGTGTTCTAACTGCTTTAGACTCTTGTTACAAACCACAGGAAGTGCATTTCCTGCCTGGCTCAATGCCCAGAATGTGGTCAGAAAGAGTGCTGCTTCCAACGGCAGTCCCAGAGAAAGCCTATTAACTCTTTTCTTACCTCATAGCTTCTAACAACAGGTGTTGTATTTAATTGTACGCTATGCTGACCAGAATATTTAATATCACATTTCTTTTTTGTAAAGCACACTTTCACTCAGAATAGTAATTTGGCGCTAGATACCAGATCCTTATTTTTCCTTCAACTCAATGGTACTCCTTTCATCCACCTTGGATAGCTCAGTAGAACTTGTTGCACATGAACCTATGACTATCAAGTCAAACACAGGCCCACGTTCTCTGTATGTCATGCACGTTGTGTAAACGTAGTACATTCTAGTCTTTTGCTCCTAAGGGCCTATACATTACTCCATTCCATTATTTTATTTATCCCCTATTCTCTCCCTATTTCTGTGCATAAGAAATCGGGAGATACTCTAATCTTGTCAATTCCTTTCCTTTTTTTTTATCTTTACCATCTGCTCTGATATCTACGTTACTCTAAGGCCAGTGGCACCATTCAACTTGAACGCGAGTCATAATTTCGAAAACCCTCTTTTGTAACCGTGAACATCAACTGTCAGTGTTCTGTTGTGACACCCTTCCCGATCTGTTCTTGCATTCAGACCATTGCCTTGCCTGCTTTAGCTGGTACTGAATTTGAATGCAGGTACGAGTAAATTTATTCTGTACTTAGTATCTTGGTGCAGCAGTAATTTTTCTTTTTGGGGCATCATTTTGTAGTCTGTTGTCGCTGTTGCATGGGAACGTGCATTCGCAGGAGCTATTGTTGGACTTGGGCCACATTCATAGGGGCTTAGTTCTTGTTGAGCGGGACCCATAAGTTGCTGGCCTTGGTCTCGAAGTCTAGTACGGCACTGTCTCTGCATGTGGCCTATTCTGTGGCAATAATAACAAGTGCGTTGTCCTGACTGTGATTGGAACCTCAGCTGTACCATTCCATTCATTCTTCCCTGTATACCCAATTTTCTGTTGCCGTTCTTTCTGTTATTGTTATAATAATGTTGGTAATTTCTGTAGGCGAGTTGTAATTGTATGTAATGTACTGGGGGCTGTGGCTGTATGTACTGATCAGCTGGCTGCAGTTGGCTGTATTGTACATCTTGTTGGGGCTGGGTCTCTACGTATAGTATGGCAGGCTGTAATGGGGACTGGACGTGTTGCAAGGTGAGCTGTTGTTGCAGCGTAGGAGGTATTCTGGCTGCGGCTGCATTCAGGGCATTCTGGGGGAATGTGGTGACTGCAGTCGTTTGACTGACAGGTGCAGCTACCATGACAACTTATTAGTTCACAATGACTATTTTAAAGTACAATAGTACTCAGTCAGAAATCCCTAAATGCAGAAATTTTAACCATGCACGAATTTACAACTTCAAAGTACATTTAAATGCAATGAACAGGAGACATTTCACGTTCCTGGGATACCGAACTGAGGCAGCTCAATTTGAGGGCGTTCTTTTGCAACTTTATGACAAACTGGATGTGCAAATGATAGGGAAAAATAACTTTCTCATTTATATGGTAAAAGAACCCTTTTAACATTCAATAATGAGCCTTTGCAAAGTCTAGGCATTTAAAGACACATTTCTGGAGTGCAAAACCAAACTCATGAAAATGCAAAAAATAATATTTTAAATCAATGGAAATACTTTCAAAATGTACCGTATTTTCCGGCGTATAAGACGACCTTTTAACCCCTTAAAATTTTCTGAAAAGTTGGGGGTCGTCTTATACGCCGGATACAAAATTAGACTGTTTGTTTTCGAGGTTTTTTTCAACAGCGCGGACTACTCCTGAAGGTTCTCGCGCTTCCGGCCCAGCCGGAGGTGGGGGAGGGTGGCTCTAATCCAGCCGGAGGTGGGGGAAGGTGGCTCTAATCCGCCCGCCAGCCACAGAGGTGAAGAGTTGAAGAGCATTGCATCCTGGGGGCTCCCGCGCACAATTGGCTTTCAAGCCGCAACTTCGCTCCAACTTCGCCCCTACTGCCTGGTGGGTAACCCCGAGGCCTCCCGCAGAAATTGGCAGCCATAATGCCGGAGGATTCCCGCCGGAGCATTGCATCGGTGGACAACGCTGAGGATCCGCGATAGCATCCACGGAGTCGGAGGACGCCGCCGGGCACTGGAGCTGCTTCACTGCGGTAAGCTGAGCGTACTCGGAGGACTAGCGGGTGGAGAGATTACGGTAGGCTTGCAATATTCCCAGCATACAAGCAAGGTGGAAGAAACATTTCCCGCCTAAGTTACATGGTTCAAAAGTGACAATAGCGAGCAACCAAAATACATGAGGTAGCAATCGGTACATTACAAGAGAAAAAAGTGATAAGTGTGCAGGTTACCGGTATAACAAAATACATGAGGTAGCAATCGGTACATTACAAGAGAAAAAAGTGATAAGTGTGCAGGTTACCGGTATAACAAAATACATGAGGTAGCAATCGGTACATTACAAGAGAAAAAAGTGATAAGTGTGCAGGTTATAAAAGCGTACAAGGTACAAGTAGAGCGTTGGACTGTGCTGGAAGTGGGGGTATTCTTGGGGTAGTCTTATACGGCGAGTATAGCACAAAACCTAAATTTGATCAAGCAAAGTGGGGGGTCGTCTTATACGCCGGGTCGTCTTATACGCCGGAAAATACGGTAATCTACAATAAAAAATATACTACATGCTCATGTCAACCACCGCTGCTTTGTAATTGCAACACGCTTCTCCAACCAGTAGCTCTCCAGTGTGTAGCTCACTTTACGAAATTAGAACCAATTTTGTGCTTAGTTGAATAAATGTATGTATATCAAAATTGAAGAGCTTGTAATTGATATAAAAACTATGGGTATTTTCAAAACTCGTAAGGTGATGTTTGAACAAAAAAAAAATTATTTTACCAATATATGTAAAACTTATTTTTGAGTAATAAATCATGCAGCATTGGGAGGCTTATTCCTCATATTATTTCCTTGGTGCTAGGGGCATTGAAGCTTTAGCCACTATTGATTACCTACCTAGAAAATGTCCATGTTAAACCCCACCCCCCCAGTTAAATGTATAAATGCAAGGTAATGTTTTTTTAATGAGGGTCTTTGTTGTGAACCTCACTCTGCCTATGCTCTTTTTTTTTTAGTGGCTGTAGTTGAGATCTGGTATAATTCCCTCTCCTATACCCTCCCTGACACAGAGGTATATACCGTCCTGTAATTCTTGATCCTGTGCAGGGGCACAACCAGGGAAGTGGAGCTGGCCGCCAAAACAGGCATAGGCAATTTTAGACTAAAGTGGGTATTTTGGTCAAAATCTTGATAGAATTATCAGTCTTTCCCAACTTTTAATTCTTAAGATAAAATATATGTGAAAGTCAGTAGGTATTTTATATACAGTAGAGCCCAGGATCCTATTCATAGGGACACAAGTATGTATGTTGTTCACCGTGAGCCTGTGAGGAGAAATGCTTTTTGCTCGCACGGAGGGGTGGGTGTGCCCTGCCTATGTATTTCTACCCTAGACGTTGGGAAAGTTGGGGAATCGATCTAGTTTTTGTTTCTCAAACACTGCCTGAATCGTCTGCATGGGGCTTTTTGTCTTGGTGGTGACGAATGGGTGGTGCACAGGTATTGGAGTATACTATTTGTATTTGTCTTTCAAAGTGCTCGGTGCTGGTTCAAGGGGCAGGAAAATGCTGGCGCGATAGAGTGATCTGTCTAGTATGACTATAGTCAATGTTGAGTGCCTGAAGTATTGTGAGAAAAACAGTGCTAGTGAGGGGTGTCACGTGGATGAAGCAAGACGGGTGACTATCAGAAATATCGTAATATTATTATAGGAGTTATTGGTCATTTCCTTATCTTGTGTTCGGGCGATGGGGCGGACTTACAACAGTGGACAGGGATGTGGAATCTTGTGAATCCTCATTCCGTACCGCCCCTAAGGAGGGTGACTGGCGGTCTTGAGAATGTGGACGAAAAGAACTGTAGTCTAAGACAGAGGGTGCGGGGAAATGAGGGGTGACAAGATGTGGGGAAGACCTTTTGGATGTGTAGAATCTGATGAATCTGATGAATCTTCGCCATCAGTGATAACAATGGGGGAGGAGCGCTGTGAGAGACCTGAATGGGTCAAATGGGCGGAGTGGGGCGTGGATAGGGTGTCAGAGCTAGACGAGTTGTCAGAGTAGCCAGGCCAAATGGTGTCTGGAGATGACGGGTAGAATGTTACATACACATAATGTATGTGTGGCGACAAATACTTCAGTCACGTTAAGTGTAGTGATGTGGACCTGGGTGTTGGGAGTGAAGATGAACCCCAGAAGGTCCCAAGCGGCGGTTAGTTTAGCTCGGCGCTCGGTATCAAGGTTAGCTATCGTGTTAAAAGTGTTGTTATGGACCACGACAGGAACATCGTGCACCAGATGGGATAGAGCAATTGATAGTACCTGGGGGGTGTTGGACATCATGGATATAAAGGATGTGATGAGGACGTCACTGGCGTGGAGGAATACTTGAATACTTGTCTCCCCTTTTGGCTATCAGTTGCTGTGGCAAATGATAGACAAAAACCAATTGCTATTTTAGTGGCAATAAGGTGCAAGGCCAGTGGGTGTCTTTAGACTGCTAGCTACCTACCTAGCAGGGCTGCACAAAAAGAAAGGGAACCAGCAGTAATCGCAAAACCCAGACAACAGTGAAATGGAATGGCAAAGAGAACACTGGGCAGTGGCGGGAGGTGGTGCCGGACAAGGGCAAAGAGGTGGCAATCAGAAATGAACGCTATGTTATCATAAGCACAAAAAGGCAACTTCAAAGCACAATTATTGCATAGAGCAAGGCACCGGACAGTTGACATGGAACAAAAATAAATATCAACCATGAAAACACTTTCAAAAGTAAATTAACAAAGATAACAAAAGATGCATCATAAAAATTGAAAGTACAGTAAAAAGGACCTAGATATGAAATCTCACTAAACACTGTGGAGCTCCAGGAAATATTTTAGAGAACCAAAGTGTACCACAGGAACCGTGAGAGGCAAAAAGCCGGGGGGTGGGAGGAGGTATGGTCAAGAAAGGCAAGGGCACGGGGGAGAGACAGAGGAAAGGGTGACCTGAGTACAGAGAAGGTAACAGCAGATGTATTGTCAGCGAGAAAGGGGAGAAAGGTGGAAGAGAAAGGGAGAAAAAAGTAATTAGTTGTAGAGCAAGGCAACAGAGCTGTCAGTCAGGGTGAGAGACGTGCAGCAGCTCAAGCCGCGCTGGTGCGCGAGAATGGTCGCGAAAGGAGGGGGCATTCTGAAAATACCACAAGTGACTTCCTCTTTATGTGTGCCTTCGCAGGGCAATCTGTCAAAGGCTGTCGGCAACGCGGGATAAGAAGTGGAACTGATAAATAGATAAAGACACTCAAACCTTGCAAGAATAAATCGCGAGGAAAAGAAAGGAAACAAGGGAATGGTGTGAAGGCATCCCTCAAGGAAGAGAAAGGTACATAATATGCAATGGGCACAATATGTAATGGAAAGATGAACAGAAGTGAACAGGGGAAGAGCACAATATGCAATGGAAAGATGCAAAAGAACAATGTCAGAAAGAACACAATATTCAAGGTACTGTCAACTCAAAAATATGGCAAAGAATAAAATGTAATAAAATGTCAAAGTACAATACGAAAATAGAAACCTAGGGGAGACTGAAACTCCGACCCTGGACAATACCGGGGGGCACCTTGCACACCAGACTTGAACTGGAGAGGGATCATAAACCTGCCCACAGACTTGAACTGGAGAAGGAGAGACTCTAACTCCTGACCCCGGACACAGAGGCTCCGGGGGACACACTGCGCACGGACTTTAACTGTCGAGGGATCATAAACCTAGAACCATTGACGCTATAACTATCCCCTCCGGACTGGAACCGGCAGGGCAAACGACAGTGCATACAGGAAAACCACAATACCCAAAGCCACAATCGTTATGAACCTATATGCATGAGAAAAGGCGATAGTGGCCTCTGACAAAAAAAATAGGAAATAGTGACCACACAAAGAAAAACAGAGTTCTTTTAATCATGACCAGAGACAATGCCACAGGGTTCAGGAGCCCAGCCAGACCTAGCCAAAGGAGTCCACCACATACCCAGGAAGCAGAGACCAAGGAAATTCAAGGGGAAAAAATAGTCCTTATCTTATCATTGGTCTGCAATAGGCGGAGGTGGGACCCTCAAGACAGGTCATGGATGGGACCCAGATCCACCGCAGAATGGAGGGAGGTATGATGAAATTCGTGGTCGCCAACTGAGAAAGGGTAATTCTACGTTCCCTTTCGGGTGTGGTCACCTCAAATGTGGACACAGGCCACCGACGCAACACTTCACTGAGCGACAAGGAACAATGATATGAGATAAAAAAAGATCACATTTGAAGTGGCATTTTAGTTGTTAAATCTTAAGTACATCAGAAAATGCATTAATTAATTAGCATGAGCAAGGAAACGTTGAAAGTCTGACTTCAATCCGTCAGGATTAAAAACACAAGTTCACATTTGTTATGTGCAAGAGCCTAGAAGGCAGGCTGGAATTAGGACCTGTAAAACGGTATAATTGAAATCAGTAAGACATTCAAACGGCACAGAATACATTCTATGAAAACATAGTGCCTAAAAATGTGCTTTTCTGAAGAGAATTATCCTTGCAAGTTTAACATTCCAAAGAGACCCAAGGTGCAAAAGGACTGGGATTTTTTAAAAGGCACAATTGAAATTAGTTTAGAGAATACAGAACACATTCTATAAAAATGAAGTGTCTATAGCCGACCTAACCAGGGAAGCTAGCCACACAAGGCCTAATCACTCAAAGAAACCTGAAATGCAAGGAATTGGGTGTGAATGGAAAATATTGAGTATAGTCAGAGATCAAAAAAGGCAGAAATGTTATCTAGCTTGGGAGTTTTACCACCTGAGAGAGAGGTCCCAAGTCAGATATACAGCTAGCCGGAGAACCCAACGCCTGTGAAAGTCACCGCAGTAGAGTTCTGATTTCAAATTTGACGGTTGGGTCTGATATACCTAAAAATGCGGAACCAGGGCCTTATGATGACGCCCTTGCTTATGCACTTTTGGAGCAGGTGGTTTAACCGCATGTGTCCCAGGACATCGGAAAGATGGCCTAACCGCATGTGTCCTAGGACATCGGAAAGGGTTAGGTGTCCCCATGGTTGGTTGGCCATGCATGACCGCAGAACATAAACAAAGAAAATTTTGTACTGTACATATCTCTAAAAATGTATGTGAGAGCGGAACTTACGACAGGTACTGCTATTGCGAGAGGTTGCGGCTTTTACTTCGTGCAAGCGATGTTTCAAAATAAGATTTCAGCAATATTTCAAGATGTACCAACTTGTACCAGCTGGTCTGGCCTACGTGTGTGTGTGGGTTGGTCTGATAACTGTGGAAAGTTACTGTACTTTGTGATGGCTCAATCTACCTCGTTGTTTTCAGTGCAACAGAAACGCATGCTTTGAAACTATCAGGCCTCGTGGAGCTTAATATGAAAGACTCATATCAAAAGATGGTACACCTTTTGCTTAGGCCTATGTATATTGGGTTCATGGAATCTATGGGCTCCTATTTACTGATAGTATATGATGAAAATTGGTCATTTTAGCATATTTTCAGATTTTGTCAAGCAGGGCCTACATCAGACCTTCATCCTTCCAAGGCTGATAAAATATCCTTTCTGGTGATTAAATGGTAAAACGTGACCCTCCATCAAGTAGTATTGGAGTCGGGCTGAGATCTTACAAGTGGGTTAGTTGAATTCTCATTGATCATTGAGACATGATGAGAGGAGTTACGTCATAGCATAGAGTTTGGAGTGAATTAACTAGAGTGACGGGTTCTATTATACCAAGAGGTCAAGTTAAAACTTAAGTGTTCTCGATCTTCGAGGGGATGTAAATAAGGTTCAGGAGATTGGTTTTAACTAACTGAAATCTTAACTAAGGTCTGTAAATTTGTCTTCAATGTAAGAGGGCTCATCATAATGGGTGGGAATGCAATGTGGCCTAAGGGCAGAGGGTTAGTGTGTGCTTAGTGTGATGTAGGGGAAATCCGCAATCCAGAGGGACCAACAGTGGTGAGGGAAAAGATAGAAGTGGAGGACTAGGAGAGGGACTGCTGGGAGAAATGCATGGATGATGAATAGGAAGAGGACTAATAGATGTGAAATCAATGAACAACCTCTGCTGTTAGCGCTTTAACTGCATCACTTTGTACACAATGAGTTATGTAACCACTTACATCCTTACATCCTTTTATACAAGTTGGTTTACCATCTATCACACATTCAGCACCCTCCCAAAAAATTCAAATACAAATGTTTTGCTCTTAGTTGATGGAACAGAGTGCATGTTAGTCAACAGTCAAGTATTGTAGGCATTATTACAATTAATTGACCCTGATGAGAGCGATCCGAGGCTGGTGATACCAATTGAAAAGAATGGGGTTAGAAGTAGGGGTGGGCGATAAATTCCACTCCGCCGGCGGAGTCGCAGAGTTTCGCTCACTCTGTGTTATGCTTGTAACGCAGAATTCCCACAAAACTCTGCTAACTGCGATTTTTCTTGCAAGCTGCTCACCAACATTAAATTGACGAGTGCAAGAGAGAATTGGTGTCCTCTAATGCAATTTTCAGGTGCAAGGACAGCACTCACTGAGATTCTCTCAAAGCAGGCAGTCACAACCGTTGGCAGTGAGAGAACTGCCGCTTGAGTAGAAAATCTACTCAAGCTGGAGCAAAGAAACAGCGTCATTGGGCACACCATGTGGTGCCGTTCGCACTGCTTTTCAGTGCAGAACAAGCTCTGGACACTAACAATCAGTGCAACAATCCTATTCCTCCCACTTGCAGAATTCTGCAGAATCTCACAGAGTTTTTAGGTAACTCTGCGCCCACCTCCAGTTAGAAGGTTAAGAATGGAGAAGGTAAAATGCGGATGTACTCTGGCGATGCATTCTACTTTAGGCAAATTATTTGTGCATCCTGACACTGTACCTCCACAAACTGTCCGCTTTCTGCTTCCAGATGTGAAACCATACAGTTACATTTCATCTCGTGTTTAGTCCTTTTAGAGTAGGCGTGAGCGTGCTCGAAACCCATTTTAAAATTGTAGAGTTTTATCCTGACAAAAGATCCCTTCCCTGCAGGGGTACCCTCATCCTTCCATTTGATATTTAAGTCCCACCACATTAACAATTTTCAAGCTGGAGAAACACTCCCTTGTGTCTTTTCAGGGCAACCGGATCAATATCATCGCCTGGGAAAATACAACGTGTGGCATGAATCCTAAAAGAGCCTTACTTTTGGTTACTTTAGTTGCTTGTGCAGGATCCTGACCATACAAACTTCCTACATGAACCAAAAATCTAATCATTAGCATCCACTGTTTCCTTTAGAGTCATACAGAAAACGATCGCTATATATAATAGGCTAATGATCATCACTTTACTTCTATGTACTAAAAAGTGCTTTACTGGATTTGGTGAATAGAAATGCTACATAGATTGTCAAGGCAATGTTGCACCTAAATTAACAGATTCTTTTAAATTCACTGATGTATTTGCCAGTTTTACTTCAACATTTGCACTGCAATACAAGTTTAAATTCGACATTTGGACCAATTGGTCAGAGCAAAATTGAGATTTAGCACCATTTGGCCTGTCCAAATATTGTTTTAAATGTCAGTGCAAAATTGCATCATTCCAGAATTCCAGAAGATATTGGTGCAAATGGCACTAGTGTAGTCTGTGTGTTCATGATGGCCTTTCTTGTTTTTACAGGTACGAGGCACACCAAATTAAAACTTTCTTATACCGTGATTTGATGATGTCTTACCTGTAGAGGGAGCGATAATTGGAACACAGAAGGTGTGCTTTCTGTGAGCTCCAGAAAACCTAGTGGTGATTTGTACAAGGGAGTGGTTGTCTAGAAGTAAATCTGTAGAAGCTTTGGTGCCTCTTTGTGGGTAGTCCACACTCATTCTCTCCTCTGTCTTCTGGCCTCTTCCTAACTGCAATTCCTCTTTGTTAAGCGCTAATATATCCCCCCATAAGGGTTTCAAGGCGCTGGGGGCCGTGAGGGAGATATAGGTGCATATGTATTAAGCCCCTTTCCCATTCACAAAAGGGTCGATTCTCAGAATCGGCCCGTTTATGAATGGGAAAAAGCCTTTTGGTATGTATCATCACAAAAGGCCCTTGCAAAATAGGGAATTGCAAAATTTGTGATTCCCTATTTTTTGAATATTTTTCAGGGGTGCTATAGGGTGTCTTTTTGACACCCTTGCACCTAATCAGTACCCGCAAATTGCAAATGTCTTCCCATTCGGCCCGTAGGAATGAATGGGAAAGTATTGCTTAATTGCGAATCGCAATTTGCGATTCGCAAATAAAAAAATATGTAGGAATCTCAGTTATTATTGGGATTCCTACATACATAGCATTTTGCAAGTCCTTAAAAGCGATTCGCTAAAAAGCACTATTAAGGACTCGCAAAACAGCTATTTTATACATATGCCGCTTTGTGAGCTATTGCCCAGAGTCACATGGTGCTGAGCTGCCTCTGGAGATTGAACCGCGAGCACTGCACTCCAGAGTCAGCCACTCTGGCCACTTTGCCACAACTCTCCCTCTCTAAAGACTATGATACTCCCACCCTTGAGAGTAGAATGGGAAGAAAGCATTGAAGTAGGACTGTAGGGTAGGACAAGGGGTGAAGCACCTGGCCGAGTTGCTCACTTTACTGGATCTAAAAAAAATAAAGATTTTCCAACCATTGTCATTATCCATCTTCCTTGCAATAGAGAGTTCTCTGGCAGAGTAGGAGGTGGTGAGTGGTGGAGGTCTGATGTTTCATCTGAGGGGTTTCCCCATAATAATTTATATTTTTTACTATAAACATTGCCCATGTCTTTAAAGGGCACTACTCTCATATTTCTTTCCCTTATAAAGCGCATGCTCAATAAAGCCCAACAGGCCATAGTGCCAAGCCTCTTTTGGAATCAACTTTTCTCCACTTCCTCTGTCATAATGTTAAAAGACCTCTCCATGATTAAAATCTTATAAAACATTTGTGCAAACCAGCAGATATGTCCACTTGGATGACCTACGTATTGCTTTCCTAACCCTGACATTTTCTACTGGACCTCTGTGGTCAGATGTAAACCCTTCTTCTCTGTCCTTTACACAGGTTTAATTAATTAGTGACCCACCTCCCCAACCCTCGCCAGTCCTAGTGGGCCTTAATGATGGAACATAGAGGAAAGCAAGAGAAAAACCCAAGTATGAATCCTCCAACCACTCAGCTGTTCGGAAGTGGCATTCAAGGTAAGCATTTAGATATGTCTCTTTGTCACGGATTCCTTTTATTCCCTTCCATTCTCTTTAGTCAGTCTCTCCTCCAAAGAGAGAGCTAGAGCATTGTCTTTCTGTCAAACGTGTTGCAGGTAATTGCATGATTGCTGACATTACTATGTCCCTTTTCCTTCATCATGCAATAGTTTAATTGTTCAGAACTTCTACACAAAATGGGACATATTTAGGAGAGACTTGCATCATGTTTGCACCACACAAAATGGTACATGCATGATGCCAACCTCTAAGTCAGATTTATGAAGCCATGCAAAGCCACTTTACGTGGTTTTGAATTACTTCATAAATGTGGAGTAGGGCAACGCAGTACAAATCACTGCCCTGCCTTACCCGGCGCAAGGAAGGCATTCCATGGGCATTGTCATTCAGCAGATAACTGTCTAGAGTAAGCACATCTCTCTCGCTTTGCGCTTGACTCTGATATTTGGATCACTTTCACAAAGAAATATGAACCTTGGCCTGATCCTCATTTGAAGCCATTTCGTGGGGGAACAAATGCAGCAGCTCCACTTCGAACAAGGCCAGTGATGTGGGTCTGGGGTTTCACAGTGGGGGAGGTTAGGGTGGCAAGGGGCCTGAGAACAATATATCAAACAGAAGATTAGCATTCTAACACTTACCATAACAGAGGACGGGGCACCAAAACACACATGCTTGCAACCACTCCTATGAAATGAATGGGAAAGGGTGGGATCTATGCCTGTGAATGACAGGCGGCTGCTCTCATGCAGGGACGAGACACCAATGCCCGATCCATGACGCTAAATGCATCACTGGCCTATAGTGGATACTGTCACAGAATACAATGGCATTGATTCATTGTGAAGGGTTTTAGAAGAGTCAGCCCTGCGCCGTGTGTCACAGTTCAGAAAGTTGATTTACTACCTTGCCTCCATCTGCTGCTTCAGAGCGAGGCGGGGCAGGCAGCCTGGTACATACAGCCCAGACTGACATTGAGTTGTTCAGAGATACGATCGTATCACTAAATACATCGATCTATTTAGTATTTCTACAGGAATGAGAAGGAAATTGAGAATCCACCCCTAGAGAAAGAGCAGAATGCAGTCACATTCAGTGGTTAGCCAGAGGTTGAGGTGAGCTTACCTATTGCCCCATGCTGCACTTTGTAGGAGGCAGAGGAAAAATGTGAATGACACAAAACACCAATTGATGTTCAAGGCTGACTGAAAGCCCTCATAAGTAAGTATATTTTATGTGTGCATCATTTTAGTAAAATCAAAAGGACATGGCTGAGATTGAACCTAAGAGTACTAGTAGGTAAAAAACAGGCCTGGCAGGTGTTTTCTTTACAGCCCCATATTGCCATGAGCAAGCGAGCGTAGGCAGCAGGGGACCTATTTATGAGTCGGCTCGTATCTCTCTTGCACCGCCCAATGCGATGTAAACCTTGCATGTGATTTATGGAGCCATGCAAGGCCGCTTTACATGGCCCTGAGTGGCTCCATAAATCTGGAGTATTGCAACACAGAAAATCGCTGCTTTGTCTTACTCTGCCCTGGGATGTTGTCCCCACTCAACTCCCATGGTTTTTGATGCATTCCCAGATATACCAGACCTGGTAAACCTGGTAATGCACCAAAAATATATGCCTCCCCAGGAGAGTCATAATGAAGAGAAATAGCTTCATTTCTCTTTGTTACTTCCCCTTTCTATGTGTGCTGCATTCTGTATCACACATAGAAAGAAGAATATGCCTCACAGGATTTTTTTATGCAGGAAAGTGCCCCTTCCCATACAATAAACAATCATGCATGCAAATAAGGCACACTTGATCCAGGGTGCAAGTGTGCCTGCATTGGCACAATGCTGCCAATAGGTTGCCAGTCAGTGCAGGGGAAAACTCGGAAATGCACCCTACTGCCTTGAATATGATGAAAGCCTGTCTTTTCCCTGTCATGCAGTGCAGCGCAGAAAGATGACTTGCTGTTCCACACAGAGTGACAAGTTCATAAATCTGTCCCCAAATTTGAACTCCTTAAACGGGATTAGGAAATGGTGTACTGCCCCAACACTACTTAATTCGGCCTGATGATCAATTTTTATAGCACACATTATCACACTTTTTGGTTACAACGCTAAACGTTATGATGCCATTTTTGACGAGAAATGCATAAAATATTTTAAAATACAAGAGAATCTAGCGCATTGGCTTTACATCTACATATATAAAAACGAAAGTATGTCTGTTTGTCCTTTATGCATTACTACACCATTCATCTGATCGCCATGAAACTTTGGGAAGTTGTCGAGTACACTCCCGCGAAGGTTTCTGGCAAAAAAAAAAAATAATAAATTGTTAAAAGTTGTTGAGTACACTCCCACGAAGGTTTCTGGCAAAAGAAATATATGTTGAATATCGGCCCCCCGGCCCCCCAGGGCCCTCATAATCTTTCCAATACTGAACGTTTACAGTTTACGGGGCGACTCGCTTTTGCAATGACCATCAACAAAGCACAAGGACACTCGCTGCAAGTGTGTGGACTAGATTTGGAGAATCCGTGCTTCTCACATGGACAACCGTATGTGGCCAGCTCACACGTCGGAAAACCTTCTGATTTATTTGTGTACGCACCAGACGGAAAAACAAAAAATACCATGTATCCACAAGCACTCGAATAAATAAACAGAATTAAAACAACACTTTTAAAATGTTTTCCATATTAAAATGAATACGTTTCAATAAAAGTGACACAATGTAAATTGAATGTAATCATAACAAGTTTCCTTAAATTTCTTTTCTTCTGAGATTGCAGCAACGCGCGACGGGTAAGCTAGTTGCCTATAAAAAACAAGTGTACCACTCCTGTACGCGTGGGCTCCAGTCAGGTGACTTTATCTGAGCTCCAGTCATACTGCCTTGCAGGCAGTCACTGTCCTCAGACCATGAGGGGTCTCTGCCTTCCCAGCGCAGGAAACTGAGTTCAGAACTCCAGGTTCAGAATAACAAATAATTTCCCGAACTGCCCTTTCACTCAAATGTGTTTTGACACGACAAGGGAAACCCAAAAGGAATCACACTAGGGTCCTTGGGCAGTAGACTATTTTACAGAACAGGGGACCCTAGACATTGAGGATCGAATAAATAATAGACATATACTTAATAGTATATATGACCTCTGCCCAGCCGGACAGGTTTTTTAATTATGCAATTTTTATGTTACTCCGTATAAATAACAATTATACAAAAGTGGGCACGAGGCAACCACATCAAACATGTGCCTCCGAGATTTCATACTTCAAGCATAGGTAGTCAGTTTGACTGTTAATTCCTATCGACACTGCGCCGTTTTCTAAGCACTAGTATTCAACACCATCCTTTCTCTTTCACTGCGCCGATTCCTCTGCATATCAACAGCCCAATGTAATTCACCTGTTTTCCTGACGCCCGCGGCCATGAGCATGTATATAAGTCACTTTAAGTAGTACACTTCTACTACTGCGCCATTTTTATCACACTAAGAAATCCACACATACCTGTGATTTTGTTCATAGTGCCGCTCTTTTAATACACCAGAAACCAACACCTGTGCATGGTTCTTTTAGATCACTAGCATGTGCCCTTTGCACTATGCGTATCCAGTTCCTTCACTTAGCACCACGGAAATTGCTGGGTGGTGATGTTAACTATAAGATGAATTGCACTATGCGCATCCAGTTGTTTCACACAGCACCACGAAAATTGCTGGGTAGTGATGTTAACTATAAGATGTATTGGATTCATGCCTAGTCGCTTCTAATGACTCTTTCTTGATTTTTTTGTCTCTTCCCTTATTCATTCTTTATGCATTATGTAACTCGCAAAAAAAAGGCTTTGTGGTTGTAATCAATTCTCAAGACAAACATGACATATTATTTTCTGTCCTGATGATGATGCAAATATTGTGTAATTGCATTGAAACGTCGTTGACCTAAATGCACCATATGTTGATTTGACCTCATAATTTCTGAACAACAATGGGTTGCTGTGATTGTAAACTAGTCTGTATTACCAAGGAATGAGTACAGACCGATTTTGAGCGTTTCTACATAATTGTTTGTGTCGCTTGTTTTGTCCTTGTCCTTTGTGGGTCACAGGCTGTGCCCACTTTTGTATAATTGTTATTTATACGGAGTAACATAAAATTGCATAATTAAAAAACCTGTCCGGCTGGGCAGAGGTCATATATACTATTAAGTATATGTCTATTATTTATTCGATCCTCAATGTCTAGGGTCCCCTGTTCTGTAAAATAGACTTTCACTCAAATGGGCATTGAAACCTCAGCTGATGCCTTGTACTGGCTTCTCTTGAATCCAAACAACAAGGCCGACAGGTGCCAGAAACTTTGGCAAGCACAGCAGATCAACAATGGAAATAAAGGGGTGGCGCACTGTGTGTTTGTTCATTGGAGAGCCATGGTTTCATTTGGTTGGAAGGAGAGAACGGTTTATTGTAGTGATAACAAAGCGTACAGGAAGTAGTCGTATGAACTACAAGGGAATTACCTCACTGGGAATGATGTCTGCGCCTACTGGCATTATAGGATGAAGATCAACAAGTAGGGGGGGAAGAAGTTCTGCTGTACTCCTTTTACTTAGTTTCACTGTGTTCAGCACATAAATACAGACATTACATGGAAGTGTGGGGTACTTTAACTTTGCCTCAAACTTGCATGCACAGTGTGCATATGTTAGACAAACATTGGTCTTTGTGGCATCTGCTGCTTTGCCTTGACGAATCTGTGGCTATGGCAGACGGTGACAATTGCACTACAGTCCAAACTGAATTTGGATCATTAAGAGCTTCCCTAAATTCTATCTTGGGCACTAATTAAACTGACTCTAATTATATGACCACACAACGTCTGCCCACTGATGTGAGTAACATATGTGATCCCTGTTATAGCCATAGCACATTAGTGCAATTATTTCTACCCCAAAAATATCACTAACTGTTAAATATCTAAGCCACTGTACAGTGCTCCAGTATAATTCCTTGCCCTGATGATGACCATTCACTAATGTGCATAGCCAGAACACTGTTGACATGAGCGGGCATTCCATTACTTCATTACTTGCTACTATGAGCAGCATTCCAATTGGGACTGATAGTCTTAGTAGCTCTAATGCAACCTTTGTGAATGCCCATGTATTTTTATATATTAAATACCTTTTGCACGTTATTTCACGTGTCACTGTGTGTTCACCCTATGAGCACTGTGCCATTGTAGAACATTTGCCCTTTGTGCAGGGTCACCCCAGATTTTTTACCTTTTGCTGGACCCTCTACATTTGATGGCTGTAGAACTCTGTGCACTTCACCGCTCCAAACCAATGATTAAGTGCCTGTGCTCCCACTTTCAACATGGTGAAATTGCCATACCGCTAATTGGCATATTTAAGTGACCCATACAACACTTATATAAGCTACAAAATGTATTCAGGGCCTGAAGTTAAATTTTACTAGTGGACTGTAGCACCTACTGTGCAGCACAAAACAGTGACAGTGCAAACATGACTACAGGCCTACCATTTGTAGTTCGGCTGTTGGAGTTTTAAACTGTAAATTTTACCTGCCAGGCAGATCAAATCCTTCCTTTTAAATATTTATGTCACCTCTCTGTTGGCCTTAGTAGCCTTAAGGTGGAGTGCATGCTATTTAAAAGTGGGGCAAGTAAGAATGTAATGTCATACAAGTACTTACAGTGGATGAGCCCCACAAGGTGCTCTTACTGCAGCAAGGCTGTCTGTTCCACAGTTCCATAGGAAAACACTGGGTTACATATTCTGATGATTTCAGTTATGAAACAGCTAGACAACTAATTAAACAACTATTTGTAATAGTTATTACATTAATAATTCAATCGTGAAGTTGGATTTTTGATAACTATTATGAAAATGGAACTTCTAAGAAAGTTACGTTTTTCTGTGCCAAAAGCCTCCAGATTATTCTGCCACTTCTGCCAGTCAATAATTGGCATCTGAATAGGTGTGGATGATAGTGAAATGCCTCCCAGAAGAAAACAGTAGGCTGACCTGAATGAGTAGAGATGAACACTCTGAGCCTGACTGAATATTTATAATACTTGGGACGCACTTCAAATAGGCCTCCTCTTTCACAGGAAAATGTTTGCTGACACCTGGGCATTGTCCTGCCTTTATCCTCCTAGCCAGTCAGGCTCTAATCACAGTGGTGCTCTTCTCACTTTATAATGTCAAATCCAACTGGAATGTCAACTCATGCTTGACAGGTCTGCTGTGGTTTTGCATCTAACACTTTAACACTTGGGGTATACGAGAACAGTAATCCATAGCAATTCTACTGTATGCACTGTCTAGTTTCTGGAAACCCCTGCTTTTTTCCACCAGACTTGTGTCTCTGGGTTTATTGGGGGTACAGTGACTGTCCAAACAGGATTTTAATGTTACATGTGGAATCACTTTAGGATTACCATAGTACACACCCCAAACACCCCAACAGTACTAAAAGCACACACTTTGTATGGCTGAAGACTTCGCCATCTACCCTGGTAATTGACCCCATTGCCCCCAGGAGTCATTCCTACCCATGAGCTCTGTCCAGAGATAGATGTGGCACCTCTGGGGGCCCACTTCAGAACACTTCTGATCTTAGAGAAAATCACATAATGACTGAATCTGCAGCCTAGAAGTCTGGACCAGCTCTCCCTCTTACACCCAGGGCAAAGAAGTGGACTCCAAAGATCATAAGGCTGCGCTCCTTTTAAACCTACAGGAGACAACTAGCTTCAACTACCCAGCTGACCAGTGGAAACTGAATGAGGACTAGACCCTGTTGTTTGACCTCTTTCTCACACCTTATGTAATTCTAAGTGCCTTCTGAGGCACCTGAGATACTTCGGAGGAAGACTGGGACTTAACAGGCTAAAGATAGAAGGTAAAATCTTTGACCAGGACAAACCTGGTTGGGGTATACCAACCCCCGCTCCATTTTGTTTTGTTTTAAATTGTGCCTAGGTTGTGGTCTACCATGACCATTGACTATCATTGGCACTTTATGTTTCTTTGCCCTATTCGTAATTAAAACTTCATGCCTCCAATTCACCTTAATGGATGTTTAGGTCTCCCTGATCTAAGGCGCATGCGTTGATCTGCGATAGTTTAGTAAGGGACTTTTAAAAATGCTCCCAAAGTCTGCAGGCGGATCGGGCACAGTGCATGTGCACCGGGCGCGCGTGCCATTTGTCCGCTTGAAGCTTTGGGAGCAATTTCGCTGCAGCTTTGATGTTCTCAGTGAGTCGCGTGGCCACTGAGAACATCAAAGTGGCCGCGAAATGCTCACCATTTGCCTCTTAGTCTCCCTTGTAGTTCATGACAGTCTGTAGCTTGCTATTTTTTTTATTGCAAAAAACCCCGTTCATCAACCTACAAGCTCCTGCCTTGCGAGCTTGCCCAACTGCTTTTCAGGACTGTGAGGCTTCTTCCTTTGCCCACCGAGGGTACCCCAGACACCCGGCCAGCCCCGGAGCTGACGTGCTGTCTTGTGAACAGACTTCATGGCTTTATTAACTCTCATTGTTAAAGCTGTTTTTATGTTGCCACCATCTATTTCCTACATTTCCCTTCTCCGTCTGAAAAATTGCAACCATTCTTAGGGAAACTGTAGCTTGCCTGTAAAAGACACACCCTGAAGGACATAAAGACCCCCCTGCTCGTCACTTGCAGTATAGGCTTACACGGGGGAAATTATGTAATACATTCTGAGAAAATGTTTTCCCATTCCTCCTCTTTCTGTGGTGCGGCACTTGTTCTGATTTGTCACTAGATGTCGCAATAGCAGCATAAGTGCAGAAAAATACATTTTTGTTTTGTTTTTATTTCAAAAGGAAATGTTGGCTTCCGTAGGGTTTCAAGTTAGTTATCGGTTT